>NC_091793.1:49535000-50785000 GCF_041296235.1 Equus asinus | reverse complement strand
CTCTCGTAGCATTCTGTTTTATTTCTTTGTAGCACATGTGTTAGAATGTAAATGTGTAGTTATTCGTGTGATTATTTGACTAATATTTAACTTCCCCATTAGTAAGCTCCATGAGTACAGGAAACCACTGAAAACCACTGTCCATTCTTCAGTGTCCACAGCACTTGGTGCACTGCCTGACTCAGAGTATGTTTTCAATATATACTTGTTGAATGAATGAACTGTCCTAATCCAGAGCACTTGTTAGGATTATTAGCCACCATCCAATGTGGAGTCCATCATGCAACATTTTTGTTCCAGGCTACCTAGGAGGCTCTTGGTTCAGTCTAATTGTTGCTTCTGCGGGGTGGTGGGAAATTGGCTGAGGTCTGTGTTGTTTAATCACATTCGACCAACCTCAGGCAATCTTACCTTAGGAGTTACATGTGGTTGCCTTCTCAGATGGTGCCTATGAGTATAACAGGTCTTGGAGACTGATAGGCTCTTCTCTAGTTCAGACTTCTGGTTTATTTACACTAAGAGATTAGGTGACATTAGATCACAGTCTTTGGTGGATACAAGAGGAATAAAACCTACCCATACTTCTCTTCCCTGACTGTTATGCGTAGTGCCATTCTATGCACAATCCTTAGCAAGCAAGTCCTAATGAATGTGCTATTAACTCTGATTGAGCAGGGCTGTTGGAAAGTTACCTTAAGAATGTTCAGCGCAGCTAACCGACATTGAACAAAATCTAAACATTTTGCTCACAAAAGCACGCAAGTACTAATGGCTTTTCTTTGATTGGAAAATTCTCAAAGTGATTTGCCAACACGAGTTCACTAATATCAGCCAGGTCTGAGACTGCAGCTGTTTAATGTAACACAACTCTAAGTCTTTTCAAAATGCAAATACAAAAGAACACCTTATTCAACTGAAGCTTCAGGGGAAATTTGAGAGGCAAATGCAATTATGCAAATTGGACAGCTACCAAAGAAGGAGTTGGCCAACATTTTTAATTTTGCAAAGAGGGCTATTAGCAATTTTTATATATAAATCTCCTTCTGCCCCTGGAGAGATAATGAGTCCTCTAGGATACAAAGTGAAGAGATATTTTTCATGGAGAATCAGTAATATGTAAACAATAATGTTGATGCCAAGATACATACAGCATCTGCTATCAGACACCAAACTGCATATAATTAGACAATGCTAAGCAGTGACCAAGGTCTAACACTTTCATTATGCATGAATTTTTGTTTTTGTATCATGAACAGCTCCCTGGTGATAGTGGAAAGAAGATGAGCATATCACTTAGCATTTTGTCTCTTGAAAAATGGCTTGGCCAAAAATATAGTTAAACATATACAAACAACCAATGTTTAGAAAATAAATGTCAGTAAATATGTACTTATAATTTTTTTTACCCTCAAAGTGAAATCCTGAACTTAGTAAAAATTCTTTTAGTTTATCTTGTACTCTTCATTCTTTCTTGGGAAGCCAAGGGATCAACTGAAAGAGCTTATTTTTTTTTTTGTATCAAGAATTTATTAAATAAATTGACTGGTTCACTCAATATGTATTCATTTTCTTGAGTATCAACAATGTGCAAGGCAAAGTATTGGCTAGCAGGGATACAACAGAGAGCAAAATTAGGCAGTCCTATAGTTCTTGGCATTTATAATGCAGCAAGTATGACAGACTATCATGAAGTGATCACACAAACAACTGTAAAGCTACAACTGCGTCAAGAGACGTCAAGAAGAGGTACCCAGGACAGTGCTATGAAAATCTGAAATTAATTGAATGGGTGGGATGATGTGGTCAGGGAGGTCAGGGAAGGCTTCTCCTTCTCTGAAGATGGGAACTTTGAGCTGAGCTCTGAAGGATAAAAAAAGAAAAACTTTCCAGGTGAAAATTAGAGCCTATGTGACAGCTCTGTGTTTGTTTGTTGCCTGGTATGTAGGAAGGACTGAAGGAAGACCATGAGGCTCCAGTGGAGGGAGCATGAGAGGGGGTATGACATGATGAGGGGGCAGCAGGAGTTGGACCATCCTGGGCTCCATGTGCCATGTTAAGGTGTTTGGTTTTTCCTTTTGGACCAATGGAAAATATTAAAGGATTCTAAGCAGAAGGTGATAAGATCCAATTTGTATTAACTCCTAAGTTTAATGTCAATTAAATTGAGACTGCCAATATATCTTCACTGAAATATGTGTGGAATAACATATGTGAGTAGAATATCTGCACATTTTACTTCATTCCACGTCCTTAAATATAAGGAGATATTTTGAAAATGAATTTTGATACTCATCACCATTTTGGGAGTGATTAATAAATCGATTAAATTGAATTCATTGAAAAAGTAAAAATGGCTTTGCTTTTAAAGTGTTGAATCTTGGTCAATGAAGGATTTAAGGAAGTGAAGATTAACAAGTGTTTTGAATGTAGATGAATAGGGGATGAAAAGCAAGGAACAGAATTATGAGGTTATGTAGAGGAGAAAGTCAAATCTATAAGATTAAGTTTGGGTATTCAAAAATATAAAAAGTATAAGGTTCGGTCTGGGCATTAAAAGACAATGTTTTGTCTGAGTGCAGAGGAAACATTTGGAAAGTAAAATGAAAGAGGACAAATGATATGCTTTTGAGTTTTTCCTTTTATTCTGTTTTGCCAGCCCTGCATCTCTTCCTTTTAGAGGACTCCCTCCTACACTGTTAGTCCAATGTGGTTTGAGTGGAACTCACCCCACCCACCAGCTCCAGGGGTAGCCAATCAGAGTATTCCGTTTCCTGGGCCACAATTATTGATTTAGAGATAGGCCTGTGATCCAAGAAGATATAATAGGAATCTTTCCTGTAATGATTTCTGAAGCTAATGGGAAAGATGTGCTCTCTTTTTGGGGGTGGATAGCCACTGTAACAATAGATTAAGATTCAAGTGTTCTCCTTTGCCGACAATAAGAAAGAATTTGCCTGAAAAAGACAACAGAGGAAAAGCAGAGTCAAGAAATGCAGAAAAACAATGTCAATGACAGTGACTAACCCCCGGAACCAGCCATACTTGGAAATTTCCAGTTGTGTAGCCTAATCACTTTTCTTATGGTTTTAAGCTAGTTTGAGTTGAGTTTCTGTCATTTGAAACCATGAATCTTTCCCTTGTACCAACCTTGCAAAAACTCGTAAGTGGATCAGTTCAACCATCTGTCATCTCCATACACCTGGGATCATAAAAATAATTATAGAGTCATTGTAAGAATAGCTCAGAGATGCAAAGTACTGCTGAAGATTACGTGAGCTTGTAGGCTGGTGCCATGAAACAGTCGTTGTTCACAGCAGAGTTGAGACCTCAACACCGCTCGGCAATATGTTTTTGTATCTCTAGTTAGAGTCTCTCCCATTGTCCTCAGTAATTTTATTTTTACTTTATTTTTAAAAATCTCATTGTACCGTCTATCCTACCAGTTCTACCTTCACTCTCAGTAGGCGATGTTGCCTTTTACCTCACTGAGAAAATTGAAACCATCTGGTGAGAATGTCTCCCTGCCCACCCATGGCTCCGCATCTACACTCAGCCTGTCTTCTTTTCCTCCTGGCACACAGGAAGAGATGTCCTTCCTTCTGTTCAAGATAAACTCTGTCTTGTGCTTTGGTTTCCAATTTCTTCACCTCCTTGTGGACCTCGCTCTGCTGATCTTCCTGTCTCCTGCCTTATCAATCTCTCTCTAGTGGTTCTTCATATGTAGTCTCTCCCATTAAAAATGATCTTCTCAATTTCATATTCCTCCACACTTATGACTCTTTAAAAAATTTTTTTCCTTCACAGCCACACTTCTTGAAAGAGTTACTTAGATATCTCCATTTTTCATCTCTCCTTTGTGCTTTAGCTCACTACAGTCTGACTTCTGCCCCTAACTTGGTTCAACCTGGTCAGATAAAGGTCACCAACGACTTCCATATTGCCAAATCTTTTCTATCCTTATCTTCCTTTCACTGTCTGCAGCGCTTGACATTGTTGATGGCTCTTGCTTTGAAATGGTCTTCTTCCTTATCTTATCTGCCGTGAGCTTTCTCTCCAGTGATGCTCCTTTTAGCTCTCAGCTTATTTTCTTCTATCGCACACCACTAAGGGATCAGCCTGCCTCATGACATGCACTAATTTATTAAACACTTACTGGTGCCAGGCCCGTTAGCTTATGTAATTATAAATATTCCTTGAGATAGGCTCTATTATTATCCATGCTTTACAAATCGGAAAGTTGAGACTAAGAGAGGTTATGTAACTTGCTTAAGATCATGCATCTTGTAAGACATGGAGTCAGGACTGCAATCCAGAGTCTGCTTTGTATTATTTTAAGTAAATTTTTCAATGAAGTATAATATGCAAACAAAAATGAATAGCTTGATGAACTTTCACTAAGCGAACACATCTGTGTAACCAGCAAACAGTTTAAAAAGCAGATTGTTCCCAGCATTCCAGAAGCCCCATCATATCAGTTCAACACTCCCATAAAGGGTAACCAACATCCAGACGTCCAACACCCTAGATATTTTAGTTGCTCGTCAACTTCATATAGATGGATCATGGAATCATAGAGGATAGATGCAAGATGAATTCATTAAGTTGTGTGTAAGAAAAACTCATTCATTGATTTCATTATTACATTTTAGTACTTCATTGTGTAGATATACCACTATTTATCCATTCTACTCTTGAACGGACCTTTGGGTTGTTTCCTGCATTTCTTTTTCCGTAACAAATACTGATACTATAAATATTCTTGTATAAGTCTTTTGATGGACATTATATGCATTATCGTTGGCTATATATCCAGGAGGAGAATTTCTGGGGCATGGGGCGTGCCTATGTTGGTTTAGTAGACACTGACAAATGATTTTCCCAAGTGATTTTATCTTCATAATTGACTACTTCAGTTCCTATATGACTCAAATCAGCCCATTATCTTCCCAGTAGAATAGAAACATTTCCTTTGTTTGTTGATCATATCCCCTACATGTACCCTTCACTCAGAATTTATTTTTGTATGTATGGAGGATACTTTTATTCATCCTAGGCTCAAAATTTATTATTATATTGATTGAAATTTTTATCTCGTTCATTCACCTCCAAAGTAGAATCTTGGTCTGAGTGAAATGCTTTGCAAATGTTCTTTGTTCTCTTTATCCAAATGCTATGGGCACCTCACCTAGAAGTTGCTACCTTGTTATGTTGCTCCAAGTGTGGCTACCTTTCCTTTGCCCGTGCTGAAGCACTGTTCATGGACATGGTAGTCAAAGATATCATAGTCACATACTTTTGCTTAAAGATTTTTCCTGGGGGAGGGGGCGGATTTTGCTTCAATTACTGCCACAGCAAATGATTAGTGCCACAGCAAGCAATTATTGTTGCACAGTGCTCTAATTGTTATTGCTACTTGGACCAGCTGAATCAAACCCTAGGAAATCATGTGTGATGGAATACATACTGCTAACCCAGTGGTTTTCTGTAAAGGAAGCCCATTGTGAGGACTAATCTTCCACTGTACACTTTTGAATAAAGTCTCTCTTCATTCTTCGAGAGATTCCTCTATCCCACAGATATGCATAAGTTACAGCCTAGCATTACCCAGCTGAAATGTTATGTGAACATATGCAAGCAAAAATGCCCCGAATAATATCCTCATGTGTTTGGCTGACTGACACTTACTTCTTGTTTGCATCACTCATATGCTCCAGCTGTCTCTTCTACCCGTTTTGTCAAGTGATGACCACACTTGCCATGGCATCCATTCCCACTGTTGTCTTCGGCAAGGCAGGGAAAAAATCATCCATATTTTGTTATTCTTCCATGAGACTCCCTGTAAATAAAAAAATAAATATATAGATACGTAATATATTTTTTAATTGAAATATATTTGACATATAACACTGTGTAAGTTTAAGGTGTATAATGTGCCAATTTGACACATGTATATTTTAACGTGATTGCCATTGTAGCGATAGTTAGCATGTCTATTGCATCATGTAATTATCATTTCTTTTTTTGTGGTGAAAATAATGAAGATCTAGTCTCTTAGAAGTTGATGATTATAATACAGCATCATTGTCTGTATTAACTATACTGTGCATTAGATCTCCAGGACTTATTTAATGGATATGTAATATTAAGCAGTTTCTAAGTAATTACTCTAAAAATACATAGTTTATGATCTTTAAACCCTCAGGAAAAAATAATCTTTTGTTGAGAATGAATGCTTTAACTTAATATATAGGTATTTTGATGTAATACAGTGTCAGTCAACATTCAGAGTTCCATGAATTATTTTTCTATATAAATTATGTTTAAAAATAAGTCTCTAAAAGTGAAGTCACTGTTCACCTTTTAAAACTAAGCTTAATACTCACATTTACTGTGATTCTACAAACTGCTAAGAAGTAAGAAACTTCATAAATGGACTTAAAATGTGACTGATTAGGTTTCTTAAAATGCTAAAATACTGGCTCAATGCTACCATACTGGCAAAAAAGCAAGAGTTACGCTTTGACAGTGTTTGTTTTGGTCTAGATCGAATTACTTGTGTCTGATCATCAGCCCCATGAAGTTTATTTTCCTTTTGTATGTTGTGACAGGTGTCTAATAGTACCTGTGTTCTGATGAGTGAGTAAATAGCAAATAAAAGGAATTTCTTGACACTGTATTGTTTACTTCTGTTATAACTGTAAATGTTCTGTCATTTTCATTCCCTCTCCTCCTTTCAATAAGTTATTTGAAAATCTTCAACATCTCCTTCTACTGTTGTACTAAAAAAAACTAGAGGGCTTACAAGAGCGTCTTTTTTTAATTTTAATTTTTTCCAGTTTTGTTGAAATATAATTGACAGATAAAAATTGTAGGGAGCTGGTCTGGTGGCATAGTGGTTAAGTTTGCGCACTCCACTTTGGTCGCCCAGGGTTCTTGGGTTCGGATCCTGGGCATGGACCTACACACCACTCATCAAGCCATGCTGTGGTGGTGACCCACATATGAAATTGAGGAAGATGGGTACAGACATTAGCTCAGCGACAATCTTCCTCTAGCAAAAAGAGGAAGACTGGCAACAGATGTTAGCTCAGATCCAATCTTCATCACCAAAAAGAAAAAAGTATATATTTAAGGTGTACAATGTGATATTTTAACATATGTATGCATGGTGAAATTATTACCGCAATCAAGCAAATTAATATTTCCATCACCTCACAGTTATAATTTTTTTTGTGGTGAGAACAATTAATATCTACATTCTTAGTAAATTTCAAGTGTACAATACAGTAATAGATACAGTCGCCATGCTGTACATTAGATGATTAGAACTCATTCATCTTGCATAACAGAAACTTTGTATTCTTTGACCAACGTCTTTCCATCTCCCCTATTCCCCAGCCCTGGCAAACATCATTTTACTCACTGCTTCAGTGAGTTTGACTTTTTGTAGATTCCATATATAAGTGATATCATACAGTATTTGTCTTTCTGTGTCTGGCTTATTTTTTTTAATTGAGGTAAAATTTGTTTATAACAGTGTTTAAATTTCAAGTGTACATCATTATATTTCAACTTCTGTATAGACTGTATCATGTTCACCATCAAAAGTCTAATCGCCAACCATCACGTACAAATGTGCCCCTCTACCCCCTTCACCCTTTCCCCACCCCCTTCCTCTCTGGTGACCACCAATTTGTTCTCAGTATCTATGTGTTTGTTTGTTTGTTTATTTGTGTATCTTCCACCAATGAGTATTTATTTTCTCTCTCTAACTGATTTTGCTTAGCTTAATGCTCTCAAGGGCCATCCATGTTGTCACAAATAGCAAGATTTCATCTTTTTTATGGCTGAGTAGTATTCCACCATGTATATACATATATATACACACACACACACACACACACAGTGGAATGCCATATATATGTATAGTATGTATATATAGAGTGTATACATATGCACACCACATTTTATTTATCCATTCATCCATCGTTAGACACTTAAGTTGTTTCCATGTCTTGGCTATTGTGAATAATGCTGTGATGAACACAGGGGTGCATGAATGCTTTTGAATTATTGATTTCATGTTCTTTGGATAAATTCCCAGTAGTGGAATAGCTGGATCATATTGTAGTTCTATTTTTGATTTTTTGAGGAATGCCCATACTGTTTTCCATAGTAGCTGCACCAATTTACATTTCCACCAATGGAGCATGAGGGTTGCCTTTTCTTCACATCCTCGCCAACATTTGTTATTGCTTGTCTTTTTAATAACTGCCATTCTGATGGGTATGAGGTGATATCTCATTGTAGTTTTGATTTACATTTCCCTAATTAGTGATGCTGAACACCTTTTCATGTACCTATTGGCCACCTGTGTTTCTTTGGAAAGATGTTCAGATGCTCTGCCCATTTTTTAATTGAGTTGTTTGGTTTTTTGCTGTAGAGTTGTATGAATTCTTTGTATATTTTGTGTACTAACCCCTTATCAGATATATGATTTGCAAATATCTTCTCCCAGTCAGTGGGTTGTCTCATCATTTTGTTGATGATTTCCTTTGCTGTGCAGAAGCTTTTTAGTCTGATGTACCATTTCTTTATTTCTTTCTTTGTTTCCCTTGCCTGGGGAGACATTAAAAAAGATACTGCTAAGATCAATGTCAAAGATTGTAGTGCCTATGTTTTCTTCTAGGAGTTTTACAGTTTCACATCTTACATTCAAGTTTTTAATCCATTTTGAGTTAATTTTTGTGTGTGGTGTAAGATAAGTGGTCTACTTTCATTCTTTCACATGTGGCTGTCCAATTTTCCCAACACCATTTGTTGAAGAGACTTTCCTTTTCCCATTGTATGTTCTTGGCTTCTATGTCAAAGATTAGCTGTCCATAGATGTGTGGGTTTATTCCTGGGCTTTTAATTCTGTTCCGGTGATTTGTGTGTGTTTTTCTGCCAGAACTCTGCTGTTTTGATTACCATAGTTTTGTAGCATATTTTGAAATCAGGGAGTGTGATAGCTCCAGCTTTGTTCTTTTTCCTCAGGATTGCTTTGGCTATTTGAGGTCTTTTATTGTTCCATACAAATTTGAGGATCCTTTGTTCTATTTTTGTGAAAAATGTCATGGGGATTTTGATAGGGATTCCACTGAATCTGTAGATTGCTTTAGGTAATATGGACATTTTAACTATCTTAATTCTTCCAACCCATGAGCATGGAATATCTTCACTTTTCTTTGTGTTTTCTTCAATTCCTTTCAACAATGTCTTATAGTTTTAAGTGTATAGGTCTTTCACTTCCTTGGTTAAATTTATTTCTAGGTATTTTATTCTTTTTGTTGTGAATGTAAATGGGATTGTATTCTTGATTTCTCTTTTTGCTAGTTTATTGTTAGTGTGTAGAAACACAAGTGATTTTTGTATGTTGATTTTGAACCCTGCAACTTTACTGTATTTGTTTATTATTTCTAATTGTTTTTTAATGGCTTCTTTTGGGTTTTCTGTATATAAAATCATATAATCTGCAAATATTAAGAGTTTTACTTCTTCTTTTCCAATTTGGATAACTTTTATTTCTTTCTCTTGCCTAATTCCTCTGGCTAGGTTAGAAGAGCTTCTTTGGCTTCATTCAGAGGGCAGTATTTTCTTCCTTTTATATTTTGATTTTCCTGAGAGGGCAAAATTTGCTGCAAATTGGTAATTGGTACAATTAAAACCTCACTTGTATATCCACAGAGTTAGGCTGGGGTTTAGAATTCCTGGCTCGGTCTCCTGACTTAAGACATAAGATAACTCACGTGTATTGGTTTCCTCATTGGTAAAACAGCAACTGTAATAATGGCTCACATTTATTGAGCCAAGCACTATTCTATGTACTTTACATACATTTGCTAATTTAATATTGAAAAAAATTCTTTTGCTAGGTACTATTATGATTCCTGATTTACAGATAAAGGGAAGATGCTGTTATTACCCCAACTTTACCAGTAAAGAAATTGAGGCCTAGTTAGGGTAAGTTCCTTGCCCAAGGAACACAGCTGGCAAATGGTAGAGCTGGAAGTTGAACTGCACTGTACTCTACTGTCTCCTATCTGCCAGGTCAGGTTATAAGAATTAAATAGATAATTCTATTAAAAACACACCACTGTGAAATTTACCTAATGAGTGCTCAATAAGTGATGATGATTATTACTTTCATTGAGACAGCAGGGAAGGAAGAAGGCATGGCAGCAAGAATGTCAGGTACGATGTCTGTCCTATTCATTGTGGATCTCCCACACCTGGAACAGTGCTTTGTGAAGAATGAATGAATGAATGCATGCATGATGAGTGATCTTACGGCAGGATTAAATTGGACATAGTTGATAGAAACCCTATATAAGGGTACCCAGTGTTCTAAGTGTATCCTGATTCAACTAATGGTTCTTACAGTTTGTTTCTGTCGTGATAATAAAATTGAGAAACAGTGGTAGAAACAGGAGAAATGAAAAGAGGCTATAAGAAAAGGTCCTTACAGATGCTAATGTTACAATAATTTTATCAATTTGTTTTATTAATTGTAACTATACTTACTGGCAAGAAAAAGAGAAGAAAAGGAAAAGAAACCCACAATAAAATGTCAATTTGTTGTAAATTTACCATATCCAAAAGAAAAGAAGAAAGTTCTATGATTTACTGGAATTAAAAAACAATGATTATTCAGTCTTTGGGAAATGTTGTGAATTCAGCTATAAGTAGCTATTTCAAGTTACTTTTTTGAATGAATACTGGAAATACTGTTATTGTAAAATTTTTGTCAGTTCATCTCTCTCTGAGGAGAAGAAACATATTCACTCTACTGAAGTGTATATATTTACACAAATATTTCTAAGAACAGTGATGGTGTTTTGTTATCCTCGGCTGATAATACTCAAATACTTTATTTAACTAAACAATGTATTTTATTTTTAATATGTCAAGATAACATTTAAACTTTTAGAGATATACGTAATTTGCCACAAAAGAAATTCTGGAACCCTTGAAAAAGAGACAATTTTTTTGTGCTTTTCTTATATATGTGTTAATCATCTGTAAGTGTTCATAAAAAGATAAAAAGGTAAGACTTCAGCATTAATATAAGCGTACTCTCCATATTAAATTTCTTATAACTCTGCAGTGGTTAAAACTTTTAATTCATGAACATTAGACAAACCATGTTAAGTTTAGCTAATAGTATTTTTCGTTGAGAAAACAGGCCATTAATTTTGCAAAACTGTATCTTTTTGGATTGCATTTGAAATTTTATAGGTTTTTAACAGTATAAATGAAGTTTAATTCTAAAGAAGAACACATTAAGAAAATATGTAACTATGGCCATTATCACTTATTTTTATTATTAATTAATTAATATTATTTTATTGAGGTCATATTGGCTTACAACATTGTGTAAATTTCAGGTGTACATTGTTATATTTCAGTTTCTCTATTGTGTTCACAGCCAGTACTCTAGTTTTTATCCGTCACTATACGTATGTGTCCCTTTACCCCTTTTGTCCTCCCCCCACCCCTTTCTCCTCTGGTAACCAGTAATCTGTTCTCCCTATCTGTGATTATCACTTATTTTTAAACAGTGACAGAGGACATTATCAAAAGTCAAATTTGCTTAAATAATTATAATTGCTAGAGACAGACACTACTTGACAAATTTCTGCTTTCCTTACATCTGTAAAGAAAGGAAAGCAGACTTTCTTCCTATTTGCTTTATTTGTTAGTTTCCATCCTGCCTAAGACGACACAAATTTGAGTGCATATTGAAAAATTCATGTTTAACATTCAACTTTGTATATGTGCTATGAATACATCATATGTGTATTTTAATATTAGGTTCAACTAAAACATCAGGAAGAAAATACTAGAATCAATAAAACTTAAGTTTTTATTTTCTTTGAGACAAATTAGCCATTTGTACTTTTAAATATCTTCAAACATAGATAAAAAATTCTAATTCGGTAGCTCTCAGTAAGATAGTTGCAAACATTCATATGTTTATTATATGCCAGGCGCTTTCTAAGCACTTTCCATATTTTAATTCATTTAATCACCATCACAAACTTATAGTTATTTATTATCCTCATTTTAAGGTGAGAAAATTGATGCACAGAGAAGTTAGTTTATCCAAGGTCACGCAGGCAGTAAACAATTAACTACATAATAAAGCATTTGAGAACCTATTTTGGCCCCAGGCACTATCCTAAGCACTAGAGATACAGAAGTGAATAAAATAGAAGGGAAAAAAATGTATTGAGGATTTGTAATTTTAGACTGCACGGCCTGGAAAATTTTCCCCGTAAGGGTGAAAATTTGCTTGGGTAAAGACTTAAAGGAGTTAATGATGGGAAAAAACCCTTTTTTGGCCAAGTGAAATTAAAGAAAATTTCTAGGTATGGAGTCCTTTAGAGAAAAACTATTTGGAGACAAATCAGCTTGGGGTGATGATTACATATACAATATTTGCATCAACTCCAGAGTGGGTACTGGATGTTTCTGTCTGCCCCTCCAGATCCACCGTCTCCTCTTCTGCACTCTCTGCGCCCTAGGAGCTTGAAAGCATGCGCTATTTAGTGTCCTGGCTTGTGTTTCGGTTTGGCCAATGGGAGGCCCAGCAAGAGTAGCATGGAGAGAGGGGAGGGAGGTCAGGTGTTTATTCCCTCATGGCCTCCCGGAGGGTCTCCACAGGCTAGGCGTTGCTTCCATCAAAGGCTGGGACTTCCGTCAGGTGTCTCCCTCCACAAGACTCTGTCCTTTTGGGTCTGCTCCCTCCCCACACCTTCAGACGTAGGACTGATTGCACTGTCCCTTGTGCTTTCCCTGGGCACCATCCACTCCCTTGGAAAGACTCCCTTGATTAAACTCTCTACAGATCGCCTAGTTTGAGCGTGCTCTCCTCTTCCTGACGTGATCCTGACTGACAGTCGCCGTATTAGCTACATGTGTGGTGCTCCAAATCTTCTTTGTAATGATTCGGAATCTCCTTGTCACCAGAAATTCCTCCAAACCAATGAGCATGTGTAAAAGTGTGTATTTATTAAATGTCTAATACACTCGGTGCTGGCACTTTCTCTCCATTCAATCTCATCTTTTAATTAAACTACTTATCATTGACTCTGAAATCCCTTAAACTTTAACTCTTTTTAGGTTTGGAGTGTTTTGGACTCAGCGTCTCAGGGCACTATGGATGGACATTTTTGAAGCGAGGAAGGGCTCAAATAAGCGGTCATTTAAAAAATAAGAGGTAATTTTACTTTCAGGGAACAATTTTAGGAAAATGCTAGGAAGTTGGAAGGAAATTATTCCTGAAAAGTAAGACTAATGGAATTTTAATAGGAATAACCAAATGTGTTGTCCTACCTTACATTTTATTAAAAGGTAAAATTGTGAGGAAGTGATTTTTAATATTTGAGGCATTTCGGGGGAGTCCTAGATTATAAATGCTATGGGTTACAGAGACAGTATAACGCAGTGGTCGGCTCACGGGCTCTGTAGGCAGAATACCTGGGTTTGAATCCCCTGGTCTGCCACTTACTGGCTGTATGAACTTGAGCAGGTTTCTTATTGTTACCTTATCTCAGTTTCTTCATCCGTGCAATGGGGATAACTTACTTCAAAGGATTGCTGGGATGAATAAATGAGTTAACACAAGAAAAGCAATTTGAACAGTGCTTGGCATATTATAAACACTATGAGTGTTAGTTATTATTATCATAGAGAATACTGAATATTTTCAGCATTTTATAGAAAAGTTGAGTAGGAAAAATATTTGAAAAAGACTTTTTAAAGGCCAATACAAATGAAATAATGAAAATATATACAGCTACAGAAATTAGAAAGCTTTATAAGAGCATTTCAAAACATATTCTAAGGACAGCCCAGTGTTGACAATTTATTTTTATTATTTTATTTAAATACATATAAACATTAAGCTAGGTTTAAACTCCCAATGCTATGTTCTTACATGACCGTAAAGCTAACACAAATGTGCAAAACTATAAAGCCAATAAAATATAAATGTGTGACAGTAACAATGTGAAGGAGGAGGTTTTGCTGAGAGGAAATTGTCACATGTTACATGAATACTGATGATTAAAGGATAGGATCTTTTGAGCTTGATTTGTTTATAATATAACATCTTTTATGATGACTCAAATGTGCCCCCATTTTTTACCAGTTGGACCATAAAGAAACCCTTGTACAGCCTGCCATGATGTCATTTGGTCTTCACTTGGCACAGATTCATTATTTGGGTATTACGCCAACCTCTGTTCTTTCCTCACTAAGCAGTGGCAGTTAAAGCAGTCCTCGTTGTTAACAGTGTAGTCTTAAATACAGGCACTAAATTGAGGGGCTGTATTCAGTTATAAGATCATTCAAATGTTCCACAATCTCTTTTTAATTGTGTTATTATAAATTGAAGCTAAACACATGACATTGAGGAAAAAATCCACAGGGCACCCTCAGACCCTAGAAAAATCTCCCAAGCACCAGTTTGAGAAACAATGATTTATAAAATTTTTCCCTCAGAGACTATAGATGTCCTTTAAACTTAATTTGTTGACATTTATAAAAACATAACTGACAATTATTAAGGTATGATTGGAGCAGGGAAAGAATGCACTTTGAAGAAAAGAAACGTGTGAAATGGGTTTCCTGGAAAGAATGCTGCTGATTATGGATACCTAAGAGCTAATGTGGTTATCTAAATTACCACAAATCTACTAATATAAGATTATACTAGTTTAAAAAGGAAATGCTTGCTATCTCAAGGTAATACAGGCATCATAATCCTTAAGAATTTTAAACACTTACTAAGGTTCTGATTTATCTTGTTCAATTTTGACCCCTGTTATTACATTTCTACAGGAAACCAAGAGTAAATTCAAATTTACTAAGTAAAACGAATCTTTAGTACTATCTCTCAAACATTTAGCAAGATATTAGTGTCTTGATTTTTTATTAGGATCATGGTAGACTTTATTTAAGTGAGAAAGGCAGAAAAGAAAAATTTTATCAGAAAATTAGACTTTTAATTAATATTTTTAGTTTATTGCTTAATAGATGCTACCACTAAGAGAAATATTTCTGATAAGGCCCCATAAAACAATCAACATATAACAAAAAGCTGTAGCAATTTCAATATCAATGTCATTATCAATAGTACTTACTACAGCATCCAACATTTATTGAGTTGTTGCCAAATGACAGGCACCATGCTAACTATTCTATCTGGATTTTCTCATTTAATCCTCACCATAACCCTGTGATTAGATACTATTACTATGCCCATTTTGCAGATAGAGAGGTAGAGTAGATTGCCCGAAGTCACGTGACCAGGAAAAGGCAGAGCTAGAATCTGAACCCAAACAATCTGACTACTGAGCTTGTTTTTGTGACTCTGGGCTGAGAAGTTTCCTAAAATATTTCATCAGGGGGACCAATATAGACAAGTAAAATATTTTTTCTGTCTCATTAATGACCCTCTTCTCAGTTTGCATTTCTTACATGGTTAGTAGTTTAAATAATAAATAAGACCCCCATACATTATTTTTTATATTGAAGTACTGAAAACGTCATTGCTAATGAAATATGTGAAATGGCATTCATTTCTCCTATTTACTAAATTCACAGCACTAGAGTCTACTAATTCTTAATAAAAGAGAACTACTACATAAATTTGGCAAATTAAAGTTACACAGAGAATTAAATGAAACAATTGTTCTCTAATAAATCTATTCTAAATGTTAAAATTTCACATTTAAAAAAATAATTTTGGACTTTGAACTATCAGCTGTGTGGTGAATTCTTCCTTTGCCTGAGTTATTGCTGAATTAAAACATTAACCAGAAACATTGCAGTGTTGGATGCCAAAAGCAAACATGGAATGCATGTATTTCCTACAGTCCAGCAAATAAGAATTATCAAGAAGATCAACCAAACAACTGCATAACGTGGCGTTGAAAGCATTGAATATAATCTGTCAACAAAGTAATTCTGAGTTGTCTCATAGAATTCAGGGATGGAAATAAACAAGTAGAACATCACATCCATTCTCTGCTGGAGAATATGTATTTTTAAACAAAATGGAATGAAAAGAAAAAAAATCCCAAACAAAGTACTGTATCTTTTTACTTAGAGTTTTTTTTAAACCTATGGGAGATGTGTCAACTCTTGAAGGTCATGAGAGAGAAAGGAGGGCAAGACATGAATGTCATATTAAAAACATTACAAATTTTTTTTGCTTATAAAAGTAAACTATGATCCTTGTAAAAAAAATTCCAGTAAAACAGAAACATATTGAAGATCAAAAATGTCCTGTACTTTTATTTTAGTTTGTAAAATATTCTTACAGAGTTTCTCCTGCATATAGTAATATGAATAGAACACAGTTTACATCCATAGTTACATGTACATATTGTACTTACATTATATGTATGTATGGATATACATTTTCTTTTTACAAAAAATGGAACCACATATGTGTTACTTTGCAATGGACTTTTTTTCATCTTAAAAGTATATTTTGGACATCTTTCAGTGTCATTGCATGTTTTCTCCCAGTGGCTGCACATTATTCCATTGAACTATAATTTGTTTAACTAATCCTTTCTTGATAATGTTGGAGTTGTTTCCAGTTTTTCATCATCACTGACAGATGCAATAAATATACTTGTATATATTCAGTTAGAAAGAACTTATCCTGACCATATCAGTCAGGATAAGCCAAGTTGTGCCTCCTTAACAAGCAAACCTAAAGTCTCAAGTGCTTTACATAGCGTTAAGTGTATTTCTTGTTTAAGCATTTTGTAGGTTTAGGTGACTCTTGTCCTCATGTGTTGGCTCAGTATGACAGGATTCTTTGATCTTATGACTCATCCATATCAACAAATACTTTTATGATCACTGTGACAGGAGACAAATGAGCTAGAAGTCAGACACTGGCAATTAAATCCTTCCATTGGACAATGACTTGTGCTATCATCTTATTGACATAAGGAATAGCTTCACAGGGTCGAGGAATGCAGCAGTTCTATGTACCTGGTAGTGGAGGGCATCTGACTGCTGGCAAACGAAGAAAAGTCTGTCACAGTGATTGATTCACTGATCGATTGTGAAAAACGAGAGAGGAGTCCAGGATAGCAGAGTTTCTGAGCTGAAGTAAGTTAGCATAGGAATGTCATTGATAGATCATGGGCTTCATCTTGGAATGATCAGTTAACTAAGATAGGACAGAGATTGTGGGGAGTGGGGCATGGGATCAGAAGTTATCCCCACTCCTGGGCTGTGGACAGAGGAATTTCATTTTGGAGAACAAAATGCAGCGTCGAAGGAGAAGCTGCAAGTGAACATTGGCAGTAACAAAAAGGTGAATAGTAAGTCTTGTTACCTTACAGGTAGTTGGAAACCAGGACTGGAAATCCAGAACCGGTGACAGTTGTCATTCCAGAGTCTTAGAATTGGCCTTGTAGGGTGAAACGTCCCGGGTGCAGGGTGAGACAGGATCAGAAATGCCATATCTCTGGGGGGCATTGTGGCCGGGCAAGACTGGTCCCACGGTTCTCAAAATCTGTGAGTTCATAGTGCACTTTCTAATGCTATAAAGGATAAAAAGATGATTATTAGTTTAAAAAAGAGCAATCTTGGGAAAATTGAAAACATTATTCAGTTCTTGTCCATATCACTAGGTGCACATTCACAGTGAGGGCCTGTTTGAACAGAGCTGTTTACTGTCCTCTATGGCCTTTCTCATGTTAAGATTCTACAGAGGCATTTGTCTCTTTACTACCCTTCAGCATTACCCTTCACAGCTCATATCTTCAGAGACAAGTTCATAAGAATATCTAATTTAGTTTTCTCTATTTCTTCATCTCCAATTCACTTTTGGGGGGTTTAATACAAAGAGAAGATTTAAAAAACATTTATTGATTCAGAAATGTAAGGCCTCTAATTAATCATCTTTTTAAATTAATTAAACAGCTTTGCTGAGATATAATTCACACAGTATAAAATTCACCTCTTTAAAATGTAAAATTCAGTGTTTTTTAGTATATTCAGAGTTGTGCAACAATCATTACAATCAATTTTGGAATATTTTCATCACCTCAGAAAGAACCCCTGTATTAATTAGCTGTCACTTCTCCATTCCTCTCTCCCTACAGTTCCTGGAAATGACTAATATATCTTCTCTCTCTACGGATTTTCTTATTCTGGACACACTATGTAAATGGTATCATACAATATGTGTTCTCTGTGTCTGGGTTCTTTCAATTAGAATAATGTTTTCAAGGTTCATCTCTATTATTGTATGTATCAGTACTTCATCTCTTTTTTGGTTGAATAGTATTCTACTGTGTGGATATACCACATTTTGTTTATCCACTTATTGGTTGATGGACATTTGAATTGTTTTTGGCTATTACGAGTAATGTTTCTATGAACATTCATATACAAGTTTTTGTGTGAACATATGTTCATCTCTTTTGTGTAGATACCTAGGAATAGAATTACATAATTGGGTCATATGGTAACTCTACATTTAACATTTTGAGGAACTAACAGCAAAATGTTTTCCAAAGTGGCTACATCATTTTACAATCCCAGTAGCAACGTATAAGTATTCCAATTTCTCTGCCTCTTTGCCAACACATTATTGTTCGTTCTTTTTGATATTACTCGTCCTACTGGGTATGAAGTGGCATCTCATTATGGCTCATTTACTTCTTAACCCACTCTAATCTGGCTTCCATTCTGTAATTCCACCAAAACAGCTATAGTTACAATCACTGATAATGCCCATGTCCCTACTCTAAAAGACATCTTCAGTCCTTAGCTGGCTTCATCTTTCAGTAGATTTAATACTGCTGACTCTCCTTGAGATATTTTATTTTCTTAGCTTCTGGGCCAGAACAATCTTCTGGTTTTCCTCTGGTTGTTTTTTTCTCTCTTTTTGCAGTCCTGTTCTTTTCTTCTTCTTCTCTTCCTTTGGAAATAAAATGTGTTTTATTTTCCAGGATTTTTTTGGGTAACTTTTTATTTTGATATAATTTCAAACTTACAGAAGACTTGTAAGAATAGTATGAGAAACTCCCATATATCCTTTATCCAGATCCATCAATTATTTGTATTTTGCTCAGTTTTTTGAGTTATTCTCTTTTTCTATCTATCTATTATCTACTTATGTGTAATTTTTTTCTGAATCAATGGAGAGTAAATTAGGGATGTTGTGTTTATTTGCCCTGAAATAATTGTATTTCTTAAGAACAAGGACTTTCTTCCACATAATCACACTACAATTCTCAAAATCAGAAGTTTGAGTATTGATACAACAATGTTATTTAATTCACAGTCTATGTTCAAATAATACTTAATTGCTTCATAAATGTCTTTTGTAGCTATATTTTCCCAATGAAGGATCCAATCCAGCATCATGTATTGTGTATACTTGTCATATTACTTAATTTTCTTTAATTTGTAACCGTTTCTTCAATCTTTATTTTTCTTGATCTTAACATTTTTGCAGAGTACAAGCCAATTACTTTGCAAAATGTCCTTCAATTTGGGTCTGTTTGATGTTTCCTAATGATTTAGGTAATGGATTTTAAGCAACAGCAGTACAAAAATTGCTGTGTCTCTCTTAGTATATGATATAATAAAAAACGATGCTGGTTTGTTCCAACTAGAAAGTTTTTTAAAGGTACTTTTCTATCTTTGTCCCTTGAACAGTGAGTGAATAGCCAGATCACTAAGCGCTGGAGTTCCTTGAGGCTTGGTCCTAGCCTTTCTCCTCTTCCGTCTGCTCAGTCTACATTCTCTTCTCACACCCACGTCTAAATTACTATCTCTAAGCAGGTGATTCTCAAATTTTCATCTCCAGCCCAGATCAATTCTCTGCCTTCTAAACATGTTTATGTAATTGACAATTTGATAATCCTCAAAGGCACCTTAAAATCAATATGTCTAACAGTAAACACAATCTCCTTCCTTCAATCCTAATCCTTTCCTTTTGATCCATATTTGGAATGATACCTTCCTCCAACCCATTAAGACAAGCCAGAAATCTAGGTATCTTTCTTGCCTCCTTAGTTTTCCCTTCCTATAACCGATCTTCAAGTCTTGCAAACCTTACCTCCCAAATATCTCTTAAAACTGTTTATTTTTTCATCTATCTCCAGTGTCATTACCCTAGCTTGAGCTAGCATCACTTAAATCTTGGATTTATGATAGAGTTTCTTAATTGATCTGTCTTCAGTCACTCTGGCTTCCTCCAATTTATTACTCAGAATGCATTCAGAATGATCCATCCCATCCTTAAAACTATTTGGTCTCTTTCTATTGCTTTTAGAACTGAGTGAAAACTTATAACCATGGCCTACAAGATCATTAATAGTATACTCATAATCTACATTTCCATCTCAAACTCATATTACAGTATCCCTTGGTCTTTCAATGTGTCTTTGTACTCACTATGTTCCCTCCTGCCCTTGGATTTTGTGAAAGCTGTCATCTTTGCTAGGAATGCTTTTCCCTCTCTTCATCCTTTACTTAACACCAATGCATCCTTCAGATCTCTGCTCAAGGGTTCTTTCCTCAAGAAAGTTTTCTCTAATTTCTGAGTTTTTCCTTTTGTTGTAGGGTATCACGTACCTGTTTTTCAAAGTAGTTGGCACAATTATTAATGCATTTATTTGTTTAATGTCTGCTTTGTCCACAGTGCAGTCTAAAAGATAGATTGTGTCTGTTTTTGCTCATTAATATTTCCAAAGTGCCTAGCACAGTACTTGGTGCATGATCAGTACTCAAGAAATGTTTGTAGAATCAATGAATAAGGCAAGGAGTGGTTCAGGGCAAGTGGATTTTGGCAGTTTGTGTCTGGGGTACCAGCAAGTCAGAGAGAGAGCGAGAAGAGGAAGGTTTTAAAAAGAATGTGGGTGATGGAGTCAACTACTAGCCAGAGGGGGAGAAAAGAAAGATGCCAAAAATATCATTAGATTTGGTGAGTGATTAGTGGTGGCCTTTGACAGGGGAGTGATATCTGTGGCAGCCAGGTCCCAGGAGTTAAAGAAAGAGGAGAGGAAGAGAGGAACCAAGAATAGACTATTCTTTTTAAGAGCACTCTCTCAATGTCCACTTGAGCTAAGTTAAATGTAGAGGCAAAAATATACCATGAAAAGAGAAAAAAATCAAAGACCTCTTCCCATTGTCCCTGTCCTATTGTCCTCACACATAGGACAATATCCATCTGGATCAAAAAGGAAAAATACTGACTGGAGGGGAGGCAACGTACAGAGAAGCATGGATGTTGAATTGCGGCAGAGTGGAAACATTGACGGTAGCGACACAAGGCAGACTGGGAGAGGCTTGAAAGGGAATTTTTTTTTGAGGAAGATTCACCCTGAGCTAATATCTGTGCCAGTCTTCTTCTATTTTGTATGTGGGATGTCTCCACAGCATGGCTGATGAGTGGAGTAGGTCCACACCTGAGATCCAAATCTGCGAACCTGGGCCTAAAGCGGAGTGTGCAGAACTTTAACCACTCAGTCAAGGAGTGGGCCTTTGGAAGGGAATTTTCATCACCTAATGAGTGGGAACGTTCTGGAAGGACAGTGTAGGGGCTAGGCATGGAGAAAACTCTGACCTTAATGTATGGCACAGGTAGTAGGTCATGGAAAGAATGTGATGGTTAATTTTATGTGTCAACTTGACTGGGGTAAGGTATGTCCAGAGAGCAGATGAAACATTATTTCTGGGTGTCTGTGAGGGTGTTCCTGGAAGAGGTTAGCATTTTGAATCAGTAAACTAAGTAAAGAGAATTTGCCCTCACCAGTGTGGCTGGGCGTCATCCAATCTGTTGGGGGCCCAAATAGAAAAAAAGGTGAAGGAAGGGTGAATTTTCTTTCTTCTTGAGCTGGGATAGCTGTGTTTTCTTGCCCCTGGACATTGGAGTTCCTGGTTCTTGGGCCTTTGGACTCGGGGACTTAAAGCAATGCTACCCCTCATCCCCTCCTTCTCAGGCCTTTGGCTTTGGACTGGGAGTTATATTGCCAGCTCCTCTAGTTCTTAGGCCTTTGGACTTGGACTGGATTACAGCATCAACATTCCTCCTTCTCCAGCTTGCAGATGGCAGATCGTGGGACTTCTTGGCTTCCATAACCATGTGAGCCAATTCCTATAATAAATCTTTTATATATCTATATCTCTCCTATTGGTTCTGTTTCTCTGGAGAACACTGACTAAAACAAGCAGTTGGCTTTGGTGAGGTTCAATATCGAGGAAAAGAGGTCTTGAGTGAAAGGGCAGGCAGATGATTATAGAATAGAGCATCCTTGGGTCAAGATAGATGGACATCCAACAGTGGTATTTTCCAACCTATACAATCAAAAGAAATGAAGGATGATCAGAAGCAGAGGACAGCTGCCTCAAAAAAAAGAGTCAGTTTCTGGACTTGACCCAATTTTCACACCTGCAATCCCTTGATTGAAGGAGAGTCTGGGTCCTCATGAGAATGGACTCTACACACAATGGCAAAAGTATCTTGCAAAGATTCCTCCAGTCCATCCCTAAAGAGACCTATGGCCATTTATTTGGGTAATTCTATACTGGAGAAAGGAGAAGATGCAAACCATTTCAAGGGCTGTTGAATTGTTGAACATAGGTCCCAGTTGACACTGATGCTCACGGAGCTGAGGAATTATCCTGGGTTCTCAGTAGAGTAGTGTATATGGGGAGCAGGTAACAAATGAAATTGTGGCTTAGGTTCAGCTCATAATGAATCCACTATGTCCATGAATCTGCTTGATAGTCATTCCCCTGGTACTTAAATGTATAAATGGAATACAAATACTTGAAAGTTGGCAGAAGCCACGAATTGGTTCCTTGGCTTCTGGGGTAAGCACTGTCATCAGGGGGATGGGATGGCAGACATTAAGTCCATTCTTAAAGATCCAAAGGATGCACAGATTAGGGTCCCCATCATGTCTTCATTTAATTCACCAGTCTGGCCTTTGAAAACTCGGACGGATCCTGAAAAATTGTTGTGGATTACTGCAAACACAACTAAGAAGTAGCCCCAATTGCTGTTGCTGTGCCAGATGTGGTGTCTCAGATGGAGCAGATTAACACAATTCAGGTGCATAGTATCTGGTCATACACCTGTGGATACGTTCTATTCCATCTCTATTGGGAAGGAGGATAAGAAACAGTTTACATTCACTTGTGGCAGACAACAGGATAGATTTATGGTCTTTCCCCAGGGCTATCTTTACTCTCTAGCCCTTTCTTACAACATGGTCCAAAGGGAACTGGACCATCTGGACATTCTGCAAAAACACCTTCATGGCCCACCATATTGATGGCATCAAGCTAATTCAGTTAAATGAGCAAGCTAATTAGACTAGATGAACAAAAACTGGGAAGTACTCTGGAGGCCTTAAAACAACTTGTGCCTTCCAGAGGGTGAGAGGTAAACCTTATAAAGATTCAGGGGCTCCCACATCAATAAAATTTTTAAAGGTTTAGTGGTCAGGGTCATGCTGGGACACCCTCTCCAAAGTTAAGGACACTTGATTACATCCAAATTCCTACCAATAAGAAGGAAGTCCAAATCCTGGCTGGCCTGTGTGGGTTCTGTAGGCACCATTAGAGTGAGCATACAGAAGAGGTCAAACATAATGGAAGTTTTCACCTCGAGGTAGTCATTTTTCTGGTACTTAAATATATGATTAGATATATTGTGCATTTGGTGGATGGTAATATGCTTAACTGAAATAGCAAACATAGGAAAAGGAACAGGCTCAAGGTAAAGAGACCTCAGAGTGGAAAGAGTATAGTGTCTCATCCAAGTCGTATAGTTCTTCACATAACTATGCATCTGTTCTTTTAGAGATCCTATTATTCTTTTTTTTTTTTAAAGATTTTATTTTTTTCCATTTTCTCCCCAAAGCCCCCCGGTACACAGTTGCATATTCTTCGTTGTGGGTGCCTCCAGCTGTGGCACCTGGGACACCACCTCAGTGTGGCTCGACGAGCAGTGCCATGTCCATGCCCAGGACTCGAACCAATGAAACACTGGGCCACCTGCAGCGGAGTGCGCGAACCCAACCACTCACCACGGGGCCAGCCCTGAGATCCTATTATTGTTATATATGCTTAATATAGAGCTCTCTATCATTTATCTCCCTATTTTTCTTCAAAGCTCTTATATTTACTTTAAATTATATTATTTCAAACATTTAGAAACATATGTAAATATATACACATAAAATAAATATATGTGTCTGTATATGAATATATTCAATTATTTTTACATCAGGAGAGGCTATGTAGCACAGCAGTTAGTAATGCAGATTCTGGAGCCAGCATGTCTGGACTAGAATCTTGCCTCTGCTTCTCTCTAGGTGTACGACCTTGGGCAAGTCATATACCCTCTCTGTACTCTAGCATTCTCATCTCTAAATTGGGGAGAATGATAGTACTTCCTTCAGAGTGTCATTGTGAATATTAAATTAATTAATGTATATCAAGTACTTAAAATACTGTTGAACTCCTTAGTTAGCATTACGTATTAGCTGTTACTATTTTTTTCTGTGGGGGACATGGTCAACACACCATCATATTATCTTCCTATAAAAATAATTTATATATTATCCATATGTCATATTATTTATTCTTGTGGGAGAAACAACAAACAAGTAAATAAAAAGATTCAATTATTTGTTGCCTTGCTTACTATCTGTTCTTCCCATTAGAATGTATCCCAGCATCTAGAATTATGGCCAGGACATAGCAGACTCTTAGAGAATATATGTGATTGAATGAATGAATATATGTATAATACAAATGTAATCAATATATACTTAAATGTTTATAAGTATACAACACGTATAATGTCTATGTGTATGCACATAAATACCTCAATACATCATATGTGTGTACACATAAACACGTACGTAAGTGTAGACGGGCTATCTACTTGCTGTAATCCTATTCTTCTTCACTCTCTCTCTGGTGCCCTGAGAGTACCCCCCTGTTTAGAATAGAAGCGGAAACAAACACTCAGAGATGCCTCTAGCCTAAGTGTGAGACAGAAGGATTTTTCTACTTGCTTACAGAGCCATATTTTCACCTCCAAATATTAGACATGAGGTTGGGGGAAAGGAGCAGAGGCAAGTAGATGCAACTGGAGAGAGGAAGGTGTGAAAGGAGTGGAGTTACAAAGATAGGAAGGAGAAGAAGGAGTTCCCATGGCTGGGGAGGACCAGGGAACAGAGGCGGAAGGGACACAGAGCATAGCTTTCCTCAAGCACAGATCACCTGTGGACGTCCTGCTGCCCAGCGGTCCTGACAGTCCACTGAGAGAGGTTGAGGGTGGAGATGCACCTGCTTCCCTGTTCAAGGTGAAAGCGGACGGAATCCAGGCAATGGCAGACACACAACCACTGGCAACACAGCCACCTACCTCGAACTCCTACTGTGTCCCATGACTGGAGAAGCATCCACCTAACAATCATTCAGCAACCTTATTTTTCAACCTGCCCCGCCTCAAAAAAATAGAAGGATCAGTCAATTATCTAATTTACACAAGGCCAGAAAGACAGCCAGAACTATGTTTTGGATTAAAAACTCAGTTGTCTTAATTCCAAAATTAGGCGCTTAGCCACCACAGTATGATACCTCATTGGGCTCTTGGCCCTAGTTTTCTGGGTGATGCTTGCTTTCCCTAATTCTGTGGAAATGTGGCTATGACAGTAGCCAGCAGTCCAAATCGCAGGGCCCAGAGGGTGAGCTCTTCCCTGACCTGAGCTGGCGTTGACCTCTAAGTGCTCTGTTCTAGTGGAAGAGGAGTAGGGTTTCCTGGGGGTAAGGAACCTCCATTTGTTCTTTATATATCAACAAGTCTGTGGGTTAGACAGTACTATAGTCATTTTGAGGACGGGGTGGAAAAATGAGACTCAGGAAGGTGATATAGTTGTCTAACAGCCCATAGCTAGTAAATGGGGGAGTTGAGAGTTAAGCTTGGGCCTGTCTGACCCCAGAATCGTGCAGTGGCAATGACTGTGGTCAGCTGTTCTGGTTCTGGTTCTGGTTCTGGCAAATTCTGTTCAGTCTGAAGCACATCTCAGCCAGCAGTGGAGGGGCCAGGACTGTGGTTGGTCACACGCCCGGAGAATAAGCAACATATCTCCCATATTCACTTACTCTTATTTTTCAAAACTATATGGCTGATTTTAAAATTAAAAAGATATAAACTTACTTTTATCTTTAATAAATTCAGAGTTGCCTCTCACCATCATATAGCAACAGATTGAGAAAGTACCCCGAAGGGTTGAAAGCAGCATTGTGAAATGGTGGAGAGCCCGGGTCTGGAGACGAAATGCTTCGTGTCTGAGTCCTGGCTTTGCTGCTTTCTCTCTAGGTGGGTGACATTGGGCAAGTTACTTTGCTTCCTCAGGGCTCAGTGTCTTTACCTGTGAAAGGAAGATACCACTGATTTCACAAGGTGGCTGTGAGGCTTCGATGAATTGTTCTCTGCAAGTTGCTTAGACAGCATTTGGCTCAGAGTAAGCACTTAAGTTTTAGTTATTATTATAACTGGTCTTCTACAGGAAATTTAAGAAGCTTTCTGATTTTAAGAGGGAAAATACTTGAAATGGGTAAGAACCTCTACCTTTGAATCCAATTCCCTCCCTTCGGAACTGTGACTTTGGAAAGTTACTTAAACTTTCTCGTATCAATTATTCTGTAGGGTGGTTTTAATGATTAACATGAGATGATGTACATAAGGCACTAAACACAGTGTTTGAAAAATCGTAAGTGCTCAATATATCATAGAAACGAGAAACATAGTTATTATAATTTATTTATTAGCCATAACTGAAAATTTACTTGAATAAAGTCACTTTTCAAAAATATTCATCTAAGGAAATGTGTGACAAGAATAAAAACAGCATAACCACGATTTTTCAGCAAGTTTTATGGGCCTGTCTCTGTACTAGACAGTCTTATGTGGTAAAAAATGATGAGGTTCCTGACTGAAAGAGCTTGCCATCTAATTTGGGAGATGTGTCACCCACAAATGGGATAATGTTTATAAAGCTCTCGTACCCTGTGTGTCTCAGAGTGCGAGCTCAATCACTGAGAGCTGATGACATTATTATTATTATTTATCTAAAAATATATACAAAAGAGCTACACAGTAGAATATCAACAATTAGAGTCTAAGGCCATGTATAAGAAGGGGCTAATTAGGAGGTGGAAGTACGTTTAAAATGAGGGCAATGTGAGTTTAAGCTCCAATGAATTCTCGTTATTTGCGGTGTTGTGTTCCATAAAGTTGCTCTGAAGACTGATTTAGGGAGCATGAAGCTAATTGATTCAGTAATTAAGCATTGCTCTTAGGTGAAATGCAGGGTTAAGTTCCTGGTCACAACATTTTCAGCAACTAGTCAATACGTAATCTTGTTCTGTGTGTGTTTCTGTTTAAAGACACGCTGTTTAATATATATTGTGGATTCACTAACATTGACCTCACAGCCAATAGCCCTGTGAGTTTACTGCATCTGAATGAAGGTTATCTGCTACACGTATTTTCTCTGTGAGACATGCCAGCTTTCTTATGCTTAGGAATATTAGACAGCACTTCAGCACTGTGCTTGGGGCCCATTATAAGCAGTGAAACCATCAATGAAAAGCACAAAAATGCAAAAACCGTGGCATTAAATAGATGACCGAAAGGACACTTGTTTATAATGTGAGAGCTGACACAAGAAGGTTGCCTTGTTTGACCTCAGCTAGGAATGTGCTGCTCTGCGCATGTCCATGAATCACCGCGAAAGCAACGTAAGTACTGACTTGGGGGTTACAAACAGATTTTAGCCAGGAGTTGAATTTGCAAATATTGAATCTGTGAATAACGTATACCGTGAACCGGGAGGACTGGCTTCATAGAAGAAGTGAGTTTTGAGGTAGGCCTTACAGGATGAACAAATAAAAGTGAGTGAGATGGGTGTGGAGAAATTCCAGCCCGTCTTGGGGTCTAGTGTCAGTTCCATGCTTACCTTCCTGACCACAGGTCGACTGCTAACTCTAGGAGACCATGCTGTCTCCCAAGCTGAAGCTTGGAGCTTTACAATTTCCTGTTGATTAAAGAAGCAGTTTAATAATCAAACACAGGGAAGCATTTAATTTAGAGAAAAAAGTATTGTTAGGCATCTCTCCCTATTTAAGGTACACTTCTTTTGTTTGTGAAAGAAAACAGTCTGGAGATTTCCTATTTGGGGGTAGATATCAATTAAAAACCCTGGGTCCCACCTGCAATCAAATCTGTAAATCAGGACAGATTATGGTTATTATTTTGGTATCATACACCTCCATTATGCACAGCAGAAAGAAAAGACTGAGGGGACAACCAAGGAGAGACATCCAATCCCAAAATTACTTTATGTTGTTTTTAATTGTCTTTAAGTGGAAAAAGATGATTTCCCCTTAATCCGTAATTCAAACATTGCGTCTCAAAAGTGATAAAAATAGCATGTAGATATTAGTCAAAGATTTGCTTTTTCAAGATTTGGCTGAAAACCAAACTAAAACTTCCATGTGCTCCAATAAACGCAGTGTTTCTCATAGGTTGCTATTTCTAATCCCTGTTTCCATGGAAATGGACTTTACATCAGCAAAAAGGGGATGAGGTACTGAGTGATTTATGCCCACTGTTTGGTATTTTAAGTGATTCACCACTGCTCTTTTCCTTTTCTGTAGAAAGTGTATAAGGATATTTTTCTTGTAGGGCTCTCAGACCTTCAGATAAAGGCGCTCTAGAAATACAACCTGTAAGGGATAAAGCCACAGCCAGTGTGTCCCAGATAAGTCACGGAGGACAGAGGCTGAAGTGGTCATAAGAGAGCAAACCTAGAATTCATGGTATTTGCCTGCTCTACTCATAATGGTTTAATGGAAATGGGAGATTTATGAAGTCTTTACAATATATCGTGCAACACTGGCTACGGGGTAGAAAACACTTAACAATTATAATTAAAATCAATAACTTAAGAATGACCTTTATTTTTCTGCAGGATAGGGAAATTCTTTCGGATAAGCCTGCCTTTGATAAATCCAAGAGCCCCTGGATGCCCACTCAATCAGAAGGACCAGTGGTTTGGTTCCAATCACCTTCCAGAAAGGAAACTGGTGATTCTGATGGGTCCGTTTGTGAACCCGTGCTCTGAGGCCATTGCTGCTGTTGCTAATACATTGATGGGAATAATTCGTTAATCAGAAGTCAGTTCTGAAAGGGTTAATTACACACATGGCTCCTGCCAACTTACTTTTTCTCTTGAGCTAAGTCCCCCTGCTTCCCCAGAGCCTGGAAAGTAGGGATCCCGTCTACCTATAGTTGACAGGGTGACACCCTCAAAGTTTGTCCAAGAACTCAAGGGTTTTAGCTGCGCTATTGGTAGCAACTATTGTTACTTTAAAAATATAGTTTATACTAAGCTTATTAGTAATGAAGGCCCATATAGACCTACATAGTTGATTTCAGCTTTTAAAAACACTTTGTTTTTCAAACTGCTGGAAATGATTTGACTGAATTCACTGTATTAACCTGTGCTCAGGTGTTATGGAAAACTAATAGCAAGCTCACTGTTTTACAGAAGCTAACTTCTTTTCTTTTTCCTTCAAGCTAGTGTTGGGGGTGTCAGCCATTCTTACAACTCTAGAATGTTTATGCAAAAGAAGAATGATTCAGTCTGGCTGTAGTCATTGTGCTAAGATGAATAAATCCTTTCCTACTTTTGTTTTTCCAGTTCCTCTACTTTCACTTTTTCCCTCGGTGGCTGTTTCCTATTTCAAATGGAGAAAATAATAACACATTAGCAAAAAAACTCAGTTGCCAAGGCAACTTTTTTTAGCTCCCCACCCCAGCATGGAAACTCCTTGACATTCAGGAATTATTCGATTTTCTGTACATTTATCTTCCTATAGCACTAGGTTCATAGTTGGCACTGATCAAGCATTACATAAGAGCTTGACGAAAATTTTGTAATTCCTGCATGCTCATGAATAAACATTCAGTGAATGGTAAAACGGAAAGCCTCAATTTTAAAAAGTGAGTGTCTTGCTGTGGGTCAAATATTTGCTTTAAAAGCACTTAAAAAGTTCCTGCAGAATCTCTTGCTCTTTCTTTGAACAAATCCTACTTGCTCCTCCTACGTGAAAGGTTGGTGTTTCCACAAGAGTTCAAATAAAACGGCGTGGTACAAGTCAGTACAGGCTGAATGCCTCTAAGTTCCTTTTGTGGTGGGAAGTGGGTGGAATACATATCCACTTTTCTCAACACAAAGAATTCCAAATACTTTGAATATTTTAGTGCAAGAATCAAGGTAGGCATACACCTCCTCATTTTGGAACTTTTTCCTTCTCGCCACCCCTTCCCAGTGATATCTTCCCTTCTGGTGTTAAGGCTCTTGGGTGATCGTCAAAAATATAAGGCCAGATGGAGACTGTTTTCACTCTTCTTTTACAGTCTATGCTCTCTTACAACTGCGTCATAATTCAATTATAGTAAAATAAGAAAAGTAATTACGTTATAGCCTTGCTACAACATATTCACCAGGAGGCCATGTGGTGAGAGAGTGTAAGGGGGCACAGCTTTAAAAAAAGTGCCTGGTCCTATATATATGTTATGCCATCTAATCATAAGTGTGAAAGCAGTTTTTTAAGAAAACATCCCCATTTAATAGACGAAGACACTGAGTCTCACACTGGTAAAGCAGCTTTTCCAAGGGCACAGAACTAGTTATAAGGGAAACCTGCAGTTAGAATCCATGCTTATCTGAGTCCCACATGATTCACATAAAGGGGGAAACTGTTCCATGTAGAATGGTGGGGTGTTGAGATCCTCAGTGTGACTAAACAGCAAATCCTTTGGGAAGGCCTCCAAAATTAATCTGCTTCTTCAAATTTTTTATTCCGGAAAAAAAGTATTTGGTCTTCAAGGATCAGCTGAAATCAAGTAGTATTCTTTAACTGCAACACGACCTTATTTCTCTTCTGTAACAACGTATTCAATCCAGACTCAGTTAATTCCAGACCTATGAATCTGCTTGCTGGTTTGCAAACTGGCCTCCGAACATGAGAGCAAAGAGAGACTGAAGAGAGACAGGCCGCTCCAGATTGGTAGGTGGCAGGTTTAACAAGCAAGGGAACTTTAATACGAGCCTTGTCTTGGGCAGCTGCAGGACGAGTAGATCTCCGCACCTGCCCGCCAGAATCTTAGAAATTTATATAAAGACTTTAACTGGGTTCAACCATGTATTCAGTCCAGATGGTCTCAACAACACCTTACTCTCTGAAGGCTGCGTCCTTGAAATGGCTCCGGCTATGGGAATGGTGGACAGAAGGTACATTCCAAGGACGGAGTTGCGGGTAAGGGGCCTCCGATTGTCCCAGCCCAGCTCACAGGTCAACTGGCAGTCACGTCCTCTCGATGACCTCTTCCAATGCCGCTGGTTGATGCCTCCTCAACACCTCAACCTCAACACAGGTAGGCTGTTGAATATTGTGGTTGAGGAACTCTGCCACTTACTAGCTGTGTGACTGAGCAGCTTGCCTAACTTCCCTGTTCCTCCGTCTCCTAGTTGATAACCTGGGAGCTGTATAGAACCTATCACACTGACTTGCTATGAGACTTAGGGAGAATAATATATATAAATTGCACCTAGAACAGTGCCGGGTGCAGAGCTGTTGCTATATGATTGCTTGCTTTATTATTACCCAAATGGCCCTATTACCTCTTCCCCAAGGCCAGACCTCTTCTTGTCTTCCTTGTGTGAGGTGCCCTGGAATGTGGTTGCTCATTGATGGAAACTAGAGGCCTGGAGATCAGCTTTTATTCCTTCCTTTACTCCCATGTTCAATCAGTCTCCAAGTCCTGTTGACTTTACTCTGTAAATCTTCTTGAATCGACCTACTTCTCGTCATCTCCACTGTAACCTCTTTAGTTGGAGACACAATCTCTTTGACCTTAACTACTTGAATAGCCTTCTTGACGGTCTCTTCTTCATTTCCTCGCACTCTCAATTGCATCCATTCTCCTCACTGCACTCAGGGTGGTTTGAAAACGCAAGTCTGCCTGTGCGATTCCTGGCTTCAGTCTTCATCTGGTTTCCCATTGCTCGAGGTAAACACAAAAATTTTAATTCTAATAAAGTCCTACTAACTGACTGCCTCCCCAGAGTGTCTCTTACTACTTGCACTTTGTTCTCTGAACTCTGGCACAAGGGCTTTCTTTTGTTTTCTTGTAGGCTTCATACACCTTCTCGCTGTAGGGTCTTCTTACTTGCTATTCCCATGCCAGAATGTTCTCTCTTCTCTTCCCATAGTTAATTCCTATTAATTCTTCAGAACTCAGCTCAGATGTCACTTCCTTGACCCTAAGTCTGAATTGAATCTACCTATGTTCACACTACTCTGTATTTCTCTTTAATATTCATTTAAAATGTAGTCAAAAATAATTAATTAGCTATCTTGTGTACTAAAATGTAAACCCCATGAAAGCTTGTCAGTGCTGAATACTTGCTATCCGTCAGAATTCCTTGCACACTTTTGGCATTCAATAAATATTTATTGAATGACTTTCTCCATTTAGACATCAGTAATAGTTGAACAATATGGGAAAGTTATTATGTATTTAAAATGGCCCCACCTTTGTAAACTGTCATGCAATAATTGAAAAAAAAGAAAGGCTTATAATTATGTAACTACTTACAAGATAATATTATATTCTAGGCACCTGATTACTGATAACTTTGTCTTGCTTCTGTATATTCATTAGTATTATTTCAAATATGATTAACTTTTCCTGGCAGAGGTTTTGAATTTGAATTCGGTTCATATATGAAATAACTTAATACTTTCCCTATTGATTTATTCTAATCATCTACTGATTTTGGGATCTAAAGGTGAGAATTCCCGGTACTCACATCCATTTTAAGATGAAAATTATTAACTAAATGCTATCAGGTATGAGGCATCTGCTACGTGCTGTGAAGGATACAGAGCTGTATGAGGCAAAGAACCTACTCTGAAAGCAGCTTATAATAGAGGAGATAAGAGAAGCACTTGAATATCCAAATTCAGTAGATTTGTGGTGGAACCAGGATTCTGACTTTTTAAAAAACTTCCCATGTGACTTGCACAGTTACCCAGATGGTTTGGGAATCAGTGTCACGTGGCTGATGTTAATAACCTTCTGAATGCTACATATAATGTCTTCTTCTGGTGGGAAGGACACTATAAGATAGGATTATTTTATAAGATAAACAGTTCCTATGTTACATGTGCATGCAATAAATACTTGTTGAATATTTATAATTTCATCCTTTTGCTATCATGGTAACTAACCTCCTTTAAATGGGGCACAAAGACAGATACACCATGCTGAAGCTCAAGGCCAATCACTACCCACTAAGAAACGTCCCAAACCCACAGCTCTCCCCCGACCCGGACTCTATACGGGAGTGCTTAGAAAAGCCACGAGCCTCAAGCCTTTCCATTTCTTAGCACTTGCTGCTCATTAGAATCACCTGGGAGCTCCAACAAATTGATACTTGGGCCCCAGCCAAGACCAAGTAAATCAGAGATGCCAAGAGGGGCATATTCTGTGCTATTTGTGGCATTGAGCTTTTGGGGAAAGACCCAACTCTGGTGACTAGTTAGGGCCAAGGATACACTTAATAATAAAATGGACACAGTGTCTTGATTCTTCATTGCCTTCTTTATTCCTTCAAGAAGACGTGGCTTGGTTGGGGGATGAGAGCAGGGTCGTGGGTGGAGGAGGAGGGGAGCTGCCTGGTAAAGCATGTCTCAAGTGCAAGGCATTATTTTAGGTGTCTATAGATTATGTCACCCAAAAGCTTTAGTAATAACTGTGCATCATCAGTCTTTCAAAAAACCTAGTGAATTCATAAATTTTTAAATTATGAACCAAAAAAATGTTAGAAAATAAATGCTAAACTTAAGAAAATATGCTGAGAAAAAACAGTTGTAACTAAATTAGAAACTTCCTGTCTTTGGGTAAAATTTATTTAGAACTATTCTAGGAACATATGCAATAGACGTAACTGCAGGCTTAAAACATCTGTGGAGAGGAAGTCACATCAAAATAAATTTAATTATCACTCAGTCATAAAATGCTGGAGGCAAAAGACATTCTAGAGTTCATCCTTCATTTTACAGAGAAGTTAGGTTACTTGTCTAAGGTCACGCAGCTAGCTATTTTGGGAAGTTTTCTCATATACCAGCTAAATTCCTGAAAGAAATGGAAGTAGTGATATCAATTCAGAAGATGTTATTTCAAGATATCCCACAGATTTTACCTTTGCGCTGAATATTATCATTGTTTTTAGACAGTATCCAAATTGTTCTGTTTAAGACTTTTTCCATCTGAAGAGTAAAATATTTATGTTTTTAGCCCAGGCTATATAAATGTTTGAATTTATATTAGAAATTGCAACTATTGTGAACCTCAATGTTAACACAAAAAGTGAAAATTGGTAATACAATTTTCCTTCCTATTCTCCAAATCTTGTCCCCACCCCCCACACCCCTCTTTTCCAGAATTTATGACTTTGGATAAGAAGTGGTAAATTGATATCCCAGGCATGACTGCATTTAAATAACCACTTCTGAAGGTGGTTTATGGAAAAGTTTATGAAGCGCTGGAACTTTGCTGTCAATACATGAGGGTGCACCCAGTGGAAACCACAATGGCTTGGTTCCAAAAGGTAATGGGAAAAAGAACAGTAATCATTTGCAGATAAAAACATTTCCATCAAAACATGAGCAGACTATTTGTGGGGTGTGTTCAGAGTTAACTGTAAGACAAAATATCTTATCTCATCATTTAAAATAAAAGGGAATCATTCCAAGATCCACAAAGATGAATGGATGCAAATCACAACTGCTGGGGTTATTGATGAAAACATTTGCTGGCTCCAAGGCCATGCGGCCTCAGCCGTTATATTCAGATGCCATCGGTCTGTGTCTCTGTGTGGCAAAATTTACTCATGAGACGATGAAGGAAGATTCTTCAGTTCTTGGCAGCTCCATCTTCTCATGAAATCATCCCTTCTTCCTGTCTTCTTTTGGGACAGAATGGCCTTTACGTTACCAGGAACCACTTCTTGCTGATGCCATTGCATCTTCATGGTCTTCACAGACAATGTCTAGAGTCTCATGTCACCAAACTGATAATCTGCTTTAGGTTTATTTCCCAATGGATTGGCCAATCACCTTTGTGTTTGTTTTAGTTCTCCAGAGACTGAGTGTCCACCTTTATTTTCCCTTCCTTATCTTTTCTCCATATATTTTTAGTAATTCCTTCTCTCTCTTCTTCTCCATGTATTTCCTAAGCTAATGCCCACTCTTAGATTTTCAGGCAACTGACACATATTCTACAGGACATGCAGGTTTTTGCAGCCGTCTTGTGAAACACACACATATGTGCATATGCACATGTACACACATGCAGACAATGCTATCCTCCCTCCCTCACCAGTACTCAATTATGTGCAATGCTTTGGATTGAATTGGTCCATATTTTATGGCTACTTTGGCTATATTTGATTAATCATTCCTGTACCAAAGGCAATGTGACTGTGAGCACTATACTCTTTTATTTGTAGTTTCTATCTTTCTACTTAGTTTAATTGATTCAGTAGTAAACTGAATGGCAACACTTATTAGCACTATCGTGAAAATAATAACTTACGTTTTGGGAGCATTTTGTTTTACTTCAGTGAATTCAAATTCAGTGAACTTGCTAAAAATAGTGTTGCTACCAATTTGACAAATTTACCAAGTGTTTCAATTTACCAAAATTATGTGTCTTTTAACTGTTTATAAATATTACAGCAATTTATAATAGGATGGTTTAACATCTGCCTCATATTGGCTGGGCTTGCTCAAGTGTCTGTGATCAGAGGGCAGCTTGGGTGTAGCCTGTAGAGTGTAAGCTGTGCAGTGTTGACTGTATTAGTTTTCTATTTCTGCTATAACAATTATCTCAAATTAAGTGAAATGTTCAAATAGTTAAAAGAAACAAAACTTTTGTAAATTGCTACTATTGGGAAGTTGGCAAATGGACTTTTAAGATTTAGTCATTTAGCCAATTGACTTGCAGTGAACTGGCTTTAGAAAATTTGATTTTGGCAAATTGATGCTTCCCTTGCAGATACATTATGTGATTTGAACTTTACAGCAATTCTGATTTATTATTCTGCAATGATTCTGAATAATTTTTTTTTTGTAATGGCAAGTGAATGAAATCATATCTAGTTTTCTTTTGTTTTGCAGGGGAAGATTCGCCCTAAGCTAACATCTGCTGCCAATCCTCCTCCACTTTTCTTCCTGTTTTCCTCACCAAAGTCCAAGTACATAGTTGTGTATGGTTGTAAGTTCTTCTGGTTCTTCTATGTGAGCCACCACCACAGCATGGCCACTGACAGATGAGTGGTGTGCACCCAGGAACCAAACCCCAGCTGCTGAAGCGGAGTGCAGGGAACTTTAGCTCCTAGGCTGTCAGGGCCGGCTCATCATAGCTAGTTTTCTTAACACAAATTATTCCAAGCACTGTGAATCATCTCAGGATGCACACATATTGCCAGGTTGTCCTATAATTGGTAATGTGAAATCTTATCACTTGGCTAAAGTGCCATTTGCTAGATTTTCCCATTGTTAAATTACTTTTTTTCTCTTTGCAATGCATAGCAATCTACATGAGAAATATGAGAATATGTAAATATTCTGTATCTCAACAAAATTTCAACCAATGGTTTTAGCATCCACTGCTGATTCTTACTTAAATCAGTTATTACTTTGGTGGCTGCACAAAGATGGTTTTCTAATTCTAACATTCATTCTGCATTTATTAGTTGGCATTCTTCTATGAAGACGCTTTCTCTCACCCTTCTTTCTTTGGCATCACTTTGGACACATCACATGGATTCCCCTTTTTTTTTTTATAATTCATTATCATCATTATTCTTTCTGATGCTGAAATTATCCCAAATTTAGCTTTAGGATAGCTCTTGTGTCCTTCTGACTTGTCTCTATCAGTTTTTGAGCCCCCCTCTGCTTTATGACACAATAAAATGCTTCAGGCTCATCTTGTGCTCTCTCTGCCCTAGATCTGGAACCATTAATTTTTTTAAAGAGACTGGGTGTGGAATGGTGTTCAGAAACAAAAATCTAACACTAAGCGTTTTCATTGCTACTAGGCTGTTGCTTCTAGGACCCTGCCGAGGTCACAACTAGAAACATATTAAAATAAAAAATGAATTCATATGGACAGTTCTATTTTAAATTAAGCAACATAGAGTTCTTTAACCTCAGCCATTCCATTCCATCTTCTTTCTCCCTCAGTGAGAACTCCGATTCCCCAAACAATGAGATATTTATTCATTTGCTTTATCATGCAATTTTAAGTCCATGGTATTTTGCTTTTTTCTCTCTGAGATATTCTGTAAACATGCACTGTGAGAAGTTTCATTTAGTATCTTTGTTGATTTATATGATCTTTTAAAAGGATGTTTAAACAAATTTGGATTTAAGAGGACTTCATTATTCTATGGGGACATAGAAAACTACACACTGCCTTTTCAAGCTGTTAAAACTCAAGTTGACCTGCATTTTTTCAATTCACATTTCATTATTGGACAGAGAAACACATGGTTGGCCACTCCCAATCTCAAGGGATGAGAGAAGTGCAAATCTACCAGGTGCCTAGAAGGAGAACTGGAATGCTACTGACGACCACATCAATCTCAATGGCCAAAAATACTTCTAAAATATACAACCAACCAGTCTTTGTTAAGGCTTAGCTATTCTCTTAGACTGCGTTGCCCAGAAAACAAAGCCTGAGGCAAAATCTTATGTAAATTTTATTAGGGAATACAGAGAAGCTGGTGTGGGTGAAAAGGAGAATGAGGCAGAGAAGGAGTGAGAACCAAATGAGGATGTATTCTGAGCTGGCCTTGGTATCACTTGGTATCAAATGCAACTGATTATTCACTCTTGAAGGATCTCCTGCCAATAAGCCATACTAAATTACTGCTCTGGGGGGCCCCCCCCATGGCCAAGTGGTTAAGTTCGCGTGCTCTGCTTCCGCGGCCCAGGGTGTCCTTGGTTTGGATCCTGGGCGTGCACATGGCACCGCTCGTCAGGCCATGCTGAGTTCGTGTCCCTCATAGCACAACCAGAGGGAACTACAACCAGAATTTACAACTATGTACTGGGGGGCTTTGGGGAGAAGAAGAAGGAAAAAAAAAAGAAGATTGGCAACAGATGTTAAGGTCAGGTGCCAATCTTTAAAAACTAAAAATAAATTACTGCTCTGGATGGTCTATCTTGGGAAGAGGATATTAGCCATCAGCTCTTGTCTCCCATTGCTCAAAGGATTGCTCCGTAAAGTGTTAGCTTCCCTGCACTTTGATTGTGCGTATGTGTGCCCTGAGCAAGTGAGGCAGGGTCTTATGCCTCAGTGGCAATGGGGAAACCCTGGGACAGGAGATGAAAGATGCATCCATTGGCATGAATGGTCAGGTGCTATTGGGTAAACCTGGTGGAGCCAATATAGAGTTGGTCATCAAAGTGAAGGCTCTCAAGTGGACCAATTGAACAAGGACCCCAGAAACAAATGGGGTTGAGAGTATCTTGGTGGCGCATAAGATGTATCTGACATAATCCCTTTTACCTCTGCATCTTGGTTACCATCTTAATCACCACCTTTAAAACAAAGGCAATAGTAATTATCTATGGGTGGCTTAAAAAATGCATATGTGTAGTATAACACATTGTGTTCTCCAAAACAAGTTCTTTTTCTAACTCTGCTTTTACCGTTAATGGCATTTGAATTGTTCAATGAATTTAGGTTTGAGACCTTGGAGTCATCGATGACTCCCGCTTCTTCTTACTCTGCAATCACAGTTAGAAGCCTAGTCATGTAGAATCTAACTCTACAATGGCTCTTGAATCTTTTATGTCATTTCCACTCCCTATGCTATTGCTTTAACTCAGGCTCTGAGTATATTTTGCCTGAAGTAGCCACCTGATGTTTTCCATACTTCCTGCCTCTTCTTTCTCTTGTTCACTCTGAACATTACTTGCCAAAATAATGTTCCTAAAGCATCTGATAATGTTTTTTCTTCTTCATAATATCAACTGCTTCCAAGAGTCTACCAAATTAAATTTAACCTTCTTTCCAAAGGATCTAGAAAAATCCATAAATTAATTAAACCTGCCTTATCTACTTGGTTGTGTTTTACTAGTATCCATGCACTCATTTGCAGCCAAATTGGATTTCACAGGTTTTCTTGGACACACTGTACTTTCTTGATTTGATTCCATGCTCATGTTTCCCTCAATCTTAAATGCCCTTCCTGCTACTGCTGTTGTTCAAAATATTCCCCTTCCTTCAAAGCACGTCTTTAAAATTGTCTCCTTCAGGAAGCCTGGGCAGTACCATCAGGACTGTTGTTTCTATCACCACCAGTCTTTTTGCCTGGGTGTTCTTCACTTCTTATTTGGGCTATTTTTAACCTTCCTTTAAAGAGGGGTGTGTGTCCGGCGGGGGTGGGGGGGGGCGGTTTGCTCTATTATCAGAGCCACAGGAACTCCCCGAGTTGCTGTCTAGTTTAAGAGCTTAGCCCAAGGCAGGGAAGAAGTGAACTTGGCAGGCTCAGATAAGGGAAATTGAGGGTAAGTATGCCGCTAAGATACCCACGTTCTGTACTCCTAGATTGAGCTCCTTGATTGTGCAAGACTGTAGAAAGGTCTTTCTCAGCTGCCATCAGGCTGTGAGGCACGATTGAGACAGATTGATGCTGACGATTTTGCAGAGACAGTAAACTACAGTATTTGCTGGTTTGGACAATCTGGCAGGATTGAGAGGGGGTCAGAAGGAATGATTTCTTTCTTACTCTGATGACTTAGGAAGGTGAAGGGGACATCGAATCTCATGTGCCAAAAATATTTCATTATAAACAAACTCAAAATTCAATTACATTTACAAAATACAGTAAACAATAGCTGACCCAGGAAATTTCTACCACAGCTCTTTAGAGTAATATGAAATATTGTTTAATTGACGCCATTTCAAACACTCAGGTATCATTTGCTTTATTTGGGTGGAGTTATTTTTACTAATAAAATTGGGGAGAAATGACTCTTATTATATCTAAGCTGACATTTTGTACTAGTGAGAACATATTTTGGTAGGAAAAAGATGAAGGCTAAAAATAGTAACCTGGAAAAGTCATTTTTATCAGCCAGATTCTGACTGAGAGAGGTCTTAAAACTCTTGCCTTAAGAAGCGTTTAATCTTAGATCTGTTTTTTTGGCCGTTGTAAGAAAAGGAATAAGATTGCTTTTTGACATTGATAATGGGTATTAAACAAGGTTTCTTGTTTCAAAGTAAATAGAATTTTATTTATCAAGAAGAGGCCTGCTTCTAAAGAGGAAGCTGGCTAGTGCTGGCCCATTTCCCTGGAGTCACAATTTCCTATCTGATGGGAATGTGAGGAGCATGATTGTTTATACTCCAGAAAAGACAGTGGGAAGAAAAGAGGAAACAGCATCAAGGGACTGACCTTTTCACCCAGCTGACGGCCACAGAATCCAAGATTTTAGAATTAGGATCACAGGGCATTGGGGGGTGCATCTTCCTAAGGCAAATGAAATGTGATTCTGAGTTCTGTAAAGAATGCTGCACTCTCCCCCGACTGTCTCTCGAATCTCTTCTCTTCTCTTCCTCATTCTTCCACAGGATAAACGCACCAGCTTCTTAGCTAGTCTCTTTGCCATGTGGTTCATCTGGCTTCAGTTCATCCTGCAGTCTGCTGCTAGTGTTATAACATGGATGGCAGAGGTTGTCTATTTTTTTCACCAAGACAGTACCTGGCAATAGCTGATAAATAAAAACATTAAGAATAATTAATGAAATTAATTTTCCAAAATAACAAATTCAAATAATGTCACCTCTCTGCTTATAAGACTCTGTTGTCTCACCACTGATTACAGGGAAATGTCTGAGACCCTCAGCTTGACCCCTTCCATCTGAGTTAGTGGCCCTTCCTGGGGCTCCTTATGTGCCGCATCACTGTGTTGTTCTGATTTGTTGATGTGTCAGTCTCATCACCCAAACATTGAGCTCTGAAAGGTGGAAATTATGTTTTATTTATCTTTATATTTTCAACCCTTAACATATTTTTGGTACATTTAGGTCTTCATTAAATTTTTCCATTTTAAGATGCCATTTAGTAAACAAGGTCGTGTTCACTCTATTTGCATGATGCAATTCAATTCAAAGAATATCTATTGAATGCCTAATATATGTCTAAAACTCCCTGATTCATGACTTTGTAGACTTAATATTTCCTTTCGCCAGTTCTCTTCAGAGACCGAAGTTGATTTTTGTTTGCTTGTTTTCTTTTTAAAACAGTTTTAGTCTTCTCTTATGAAGAATACTTCAGTGCTTTTGATCATGTTAAATGAGCCTCTTCAGACTTTTTACCCATTTTTGTTTTTTCTTGGAGCAGCCAAGAGTTTAGAAATACTGGTTTTCCTTGAGCTTGTGTCTTTAATTTGCTTATGTCACCACCACATTTAGCCAATCTAGGATGGAAAAGTTGTGGTGATAGACATCTAATTGTTTTCTTATTACCGCCTTTTTTTTGGGTAACGCAAAAAAAAAAAAATGTGCCAGGTTATATCAAAACAACTGCAAGATTTAGTGATATAAATGACAATAGGTACCATTTTTTTAGTATTTTAAATATGCCAGGCACTATGCTGAATCCTTGCTGGATTATTTTGTTTAATCTTCACAACAGCCTTGTGAGTAGGCACTTTTACAAGTGATGGCATAAAGGATTAAAAAAATTTAATGACTTCCATGAGGTCACAGTTAGTAAGCAGAAGCACATGAGGGATTTCAACCCAACTCTATCTGATTCTGGAGCCCAGATAGTCCTGCGACTCCTAGTGTTTCTTATACTTGGATAATGCACAAACTCCTTGCAAAAAATATTCTTAGGATCCCCTCTCTTCTAAAGATCTCTCAAAAAATGCCAGTTTGAGAAATACAGATTTAAGAAACTAAGGTTTCATTCTGTGGAAATGTCTTTCAATTTGAACTGTTGCTGCAAAAGAGAAGTTTTACATTTACCATAGGCTAAGATGAATTGTTCAAAGATTGCTGTCAATATAAAAACACAAACTCTAAAAATCTCCTATCTTTGCAAATTTGTCCTTGGACTCTGGGGTCCACAGGCAGTGGCAGAACAAAGGATTATTTGGTTTTAAGAAAAAGGAACTGCAGGCTACCCGGTGGCATAGTGGTTAAGTTTGCATACTCCGCTTTTCGGCCTGGGGTTCACAGGTTCAGATCCCAGGTGTGGACATAGCACCATTCGTCAAGCCATGCTGTGGTGGCATCCCACATAAAACAGAGGAAGATTGGCACAGATGTTAGCTCAGCAACAATTTTCCTCAAGCAAAAAGAGGAAGATTGGCAACAGAGGTTAGCTCAGGGCCAAACTTCTCACAAAAAGAAAAGAAAAGAAAAGAAAAGGGAATGGCCTTTGAATCCCCACAATCTCTGTTATCTACCCTGTTGTGGATGCTGTGTTTCATTCTGCAGATCTTGCCTTCAGCACCAAGACACTCATGCCTTCAGGGGCCAGAAGTGTTGGCTACTGAGGGTTCACAAGTGATTCCTTCCTCAGGAAACTCTTTTGGCTGCCCAAGTTTCCGTCCTATTCCTGGGGGCAGCATATTCCTATGACCACTTGATAGAGGTGGAGGCGGGGTATGGAGTGGGAGCGGGCACAAAAGCTCAGCTGCTCGCTTCACTTCAGGTCAGATCTGAGGAGGCACTCCAGCTTCAGAGAACTCTGTGGGACGGGCTGAGGCCTCTGTTGCAGCTGCATTGCAGTTCAGCTTCTCCCTCTGCCCTGTCCTGCTTCCCTACTCCCTTATGACAGTTGTTCTTGTGAATACTCTACACTAAACCTCCTTTTAGCAAATCTTTGGCTTAGGAACCAACTCATGATCACTTCTAAAGCCATCTCAAGTAAACACTTAATGTAAACAAAAACAGGATGATTTCTGTGTGTATGCAGCTTTAGGATGAGACTCCTATGCCTCCCTGTAAATCAGACTCTTGTTGCTTAAGCTCCTGCATCAGATATTCTGGCAGAGAAACTCTTGACTCTAGCACTCTACAGGTGTAGACGTTAATATCTGCAACAGTCTCCTCATCCTTGGAGAAGCCTCTGATCCCTCCCTAGAGGGGAGAATCGACACAACACAAAGAATTCAACTGGTCCAGGTAAAACTCACAGCAGCAGCTTGAATGATTTTGTTGTTTTCTGAATTAACCAAGGTAATAGAATAATAGACACTAAAACTCGTTATTTTGTATCATGTAGATGGTCTAATTTATAATTCAGTATTTAGGCTGAGGGAACTTAGCTGACATTATGAAGATGTTAGGACAGTACATATCCATGGTGGGAGGTTCCCTGTGGGTTTACGTAGGACTAGTGACCAGTCCTTCCCTGCTCAGTAATCTTCAACAGGAACAGTTTGTACTGAGTTCCAGTAGTTGGAGCTGTGCCTGAGTTGCTGAGGAATAAGAATGCAAGAAACGCACAGAGTATATGGGGTAACACACACTTACATTTTGTACCCATGTACCCACAACATGATTTTGTAAACATAAGAAAGAGATAAATGCAAAATCATCATACAGCTCATATAAATAATTCAAGCCAAAAGTTCATCTGAGGCTCGAATGATCTCATTTGAATCATTTTAGTTAGATTGAAAACAAAACATTCTTTTCCTTTCAGTTGTGTAGGTAGCTAAAACGTACTTGAGATCACATTTTAAGATTGATATATGTCTGCACACTTCTACCTTCTGAACTGAGTGCTAGGATAACATTCCAATGTATTAAAAAAACAAGAAATAAATGCACTGTCACTTAACATCAAAATAATTTTAAGTGCTTCTGTTTTCCCTTTGCATGACCATCATGACATACCTTGATAATCAGTGGAAGGAAAAAATAATTGTCCATATTCTTTCACAAGACTAAGGCAAAGATAAGATGAGATTAGGAGGCAAGGAGGAAGTCTGAAGCAAGGTACAGTACAAGGTAGATTGCATTGCCAATTATCAGCAGGATTATTGAATGGAAGAGCGGAAACTCTCCTAGCTGGTTGAGATGTGGCAGCAGAGAAAAAATCCAGATGTAGGTTCAGAAAATAATTTCTTTGCATAGTCTTTGCTGACTATGTTTATAGAAGTAAATGTCAAGGTAAGCTTGGCAAGGAACAAAAGGGATGAGTCACATTTCTCCAGCCTCATTCCCAAGATGCTATCTTTTACCTTTCTGAGTATGCACAAGTCTGCCACTGGGGTTCTGCTCCTTTATGGGGAACAGTATGCAAACACTCAAATAAGAGCAGGACAGCAATTTTTCATATATGCTTTGTTTTCATTTCTATGACTTGGAAAGACCAAGTTTCCAAATGCAGAAATTCATGTAGTTACTCTGCAGTTCGAGTCCTTGCTTGCACTCTGGACTTTATAAAACAATTAGTTTTAAACATGCTCTTGGAAGAGTGAGTGTAAACTTTGAATTAAAACTCCTTTTCTCTGCTCCTTCCTTGCACATCATACAGAACCAAGTTCATTTAGAGAATAGAAAGGTGTGAATAAGACTTGTCACTACCTCGGTCTTTTGTTGTGTGTTTTAAGTATATTTTTCTACGGTTCTGAGACATGGTCTATGTAATCAACTATTAAGTCATAACCTGCCAAGCCAACAGGTGTTAACAGCAAGAAACTGTCAGTTCCTTTTAGAATACATTGACTTTTAAGGTTAAAAATCTTGACTCACAACACTAGTAGAAAAGACCATTTTACAGTTTCTTTACAGCTTTCCAGTGGGGGTAGGATGACCCTCCCTCAACTTTGATATCTTGAATCATTACCTCATTTTTTTTGCTTTTCTTTCACTTGCAAACATCCCTAAAATATTTTGTATTGGTTACCTCTATTTCCTGCCTAGTCCTTCTTTATTTCCTTGTGGTCTGAATTCAGCCCCTCCACTCACCTGAAATTTTCTTCCCGGTCTCCAGCAACCCTTTAGGAAACATATCTAAAGACTTTTTTAAAGTGACCCATTTTTTGGACCTTCCTATAACAGTTGCCTTGTCGACTGCCCTCATTGCCTTGAGACTCCTCCTTTGTTCTCCTAACTTCTGTGACACTATGTAAAACTGATTATCAAAACCAACAGATACTCTCAATTTCTCTATTTTGGTTATGGCTTAAAATCATGAAGTTATTTTTGGTTCATCTCCATCCTTTTTTCTACTAAGTCTTGTCTATTTTTCCTTTGTAATATTCTATCTCCTTTTTTCCTTCCAAATCCCACTGTTATCACCCTTGTCCAAGTCCTATGTCATGCTTGTTCTTCTTAACTGGCCTCTTTGTATTCAGTTTTTTCCTCATTCCAACCGTTACTAAGCTACTGCCAGATTTTTTCCCCAAAATGCTTTTTTCTTGAATAAGTCACTCCATCATGCTGTGTGCTTGGAAGTGGCTGGATTCAAGCCAGTTGCGAATGCATCTGTTCTGATGATATATTTCTCTTAAAACCAGACAAATGCTTCCAGTGAAGATGCAGAGAAAACGCATCAGTGGTTGTCTTGGATGGAGATGCTGAGGTAAGCCAATTTAGTTTGAAGTTTGGAGTTGGATTGCATGGGCTAGAGGTCAGGGCCGTGCAGTCAAACACAATTGGAAGGGTTGGAGGTTGAAATGGAGCCAATGCAGAAATGTGTTGAGGAATATTAGGGGCTTTAAAGCAGAAAGAACAGGGCAGTCTGGGACACATGAGGGTAGATGTTATGGCTGGTGATCAAAGGAAATAGCCAGTCAATGGACTAGAGTGAGAAAATTTTGTTTCTTACACTGCTAGAGATGATGTGAGGATGAGGGGAGAGTGGCCAAGCTGAGTTCTATGGTTTCTGTTGTGATTTTTGCCTGAGGAGTAAAGTTGTGTGGAATGGGCTTAGGAAGAGTCTAAAGAGAGAAGCTAAGGATTTCCTAGGCTGATCTGCTGGAGGGTAGTTCTTCCATGAATTCCTTTATATGAACCTATTGCTTTAACCAGATGAATCTAATAATTGTTCCCCAGCTCATTCCTACATCTCTGCTATTTTCCCTGTCTATCATGCCATAATCTTTCTTCTCTGCTTTCATGAATTCTACCTTTCCTTTAAAATTCATGCATGTTTTATCTGCTATCGGTTAGTTCTCGGTTCAAAACAATGAAATTGAACACTGGCTAACTTAAACCCTCTCCTGCCCTCCCCACCAAAACAGGGTGGGCAGTTGAAATTTTCTAGATGAATTCACAGAATCCACAGGAAGCTGGAAGATAAGAATTGAGATGGCTCAAACCAAGGAAACTGGGAAGATCAAGAAGCAAGAGACACAGCAAGCATCTCACCGCAAGAGGAGCCTGGTAAGGACTCTGTCACTGCTACTACCGCTGCTATGACCTTGACCTCCACCTATGCTTTATCCTTGCATCCCCCTCAGAATTCAAGACCTGACAGAGCATCCACATGGTCCAGACTAAGTTATATGTCCATTTATTTCGTCCAGTTTGTAAAAGGGATCTGCTTCCATTGTTTGTGGAGATGAGTAGCTCCAACCAACAACATGCACAGTGGGGGTTTCCCAAAAGGGAGAATGGAATATTGTTAGGAAAAGGAAGGTGAGATGCTGGAGAGCCCCCAAATCACAAATTCCCACTATCTGCCTCCTCTGTGAGTTGTTCCTACATACCCCAGGTCAAAGTGGCCGCTGTTCCTCCTTAAGACATTTTTTTCCTCAGCCACTAATTTGGTGTGTAGTACCCAACAGTTAACACCATTTCTATATATCCTTTTTCCTTAAGAAGATGAAAAGACCTTAAAGACCAGAACCTTATCTCTGTATCCTAGCACTCAAAAAAGGCCTTTGCACACAGCATGTACTAAGTAATTTTATTTTAGAGGATGATATTGACCAACTGTTTCATTTCCAGGGAATGGTGTCAGTGAGAATCAGCTTCATGTTTTATTTCATTTAATATGGGATGAACCAGGACAGGGAAACTGGCATCCACTGCACATTTACTGTGTGTTAGGTACCATGCAGAATATTTTCTCTTGTAATACTAATGATAATAACAGCTGGCATTTATTTAGCTTTGTTATGTGCCATGCATGAAATGAAGTGATTTCCATACATTATTTGATTTAATCCTCATCATGACCATGTGAGGGAGATGGCATTATTTTGCATGTTTTACAGATGAAGATACTGTTCATTAGACAAGTTTAGTAACTTTCCCAAAGTTTCACAGCAGATAACTGTGGAACTGGAACTCGAAACTATTTCAGCCTGGTTCCAAAACCCTTTTAATATGTTGCATTGCTTAAATAGGAAGAATAAGACTTGAAGGAACATATAATTTCAATAAACATTTCATCTCCTTCATCATTAACTGCCCCAGTTTCTCAGTATTGCCTGAAAACTTCTTTGAAATGCAAATTCTCAGGTCCCATCACAGACCTGCTGAATCAGAAACTCTGGAGGTGGACCAAAAAGATTCTGATGATTCTGATCTACATTAAAGTTTGAGAACTGCTAACTTATATTCTCTCTCACTGTCTATATTTTTGTGTGGCTCTACACCTGTATAAGTCATGTTGAACAGTATGCATATTGTATTCTATGTCACCATTTAAATTTTATTTGTAATTTTTCTTATATTTTCCAATTTCTTTCTTTTTTTTTCTGGTCTGGAATTTTGGCCCTGAGCTAACATCTGTTGCCAATCTTTCTTTTTTTGCTTGAGGAAGGTGGTCCCTGAGCTAACATCTGTGCCAGTCTTCCTCTACTTTGTATATGGGATGCCGCCACAGCATGGCTTGATGAGCAGTGTGTAGATCCGTGCCAGGGATCCAGGCCTGCAATCCCAGGGCTCCCAAAGTGGAGTGTGTGAGCTAACAACCATGCCACCAGGTGACTCCTCAGATATCTGTTTTTAATTCGTATATCTGGTGTATTCTTGTAGGCTGCTCTTCTTGAATGAGGTCTCACATAAATTTAAAGAAAACAGAAATACATGTAGAGGGTACCTATGTGAATGCCAGTTATCATATTCCAGAATAGCCCTCTTGTTTACTTTCCCGGTGTCCCGGACAATTTTTATCCTCTGGAGGGGAAACAGAATGAGAAACAAAATGTAATCCACGCAGGCAAGATTCATCTCCACCACTTCGTACCCTTTGCCAGAGGAGCTAAATGATTTAGTCAGTGGCTTTACGTTGCCTTCTCTTCCAACTTTTGCGGGAGTATCAATAAGGATGTCAAAATATCAATCATGATTCTACATCTCTCAACCTTGCCCTGGATTTGTTGAAAATCTGCCCAGATGCTCAAGAGGTGTCACATACAAGTTAGATGTTCATCCTGTCTTCTCTGAAACGTGAAGATTGTCTGCTGATCATGTCAGCCACCACGATTTTCAGGACCAGGTTTGTATTCCAAACGAATGAAGGCTTCCTGCCCTGCTTCTCTCACCTGCATGTGAAGCAAATTGAACATTATGGGGGTGATTTTGAAGATAATGTTAGGATTGATGAATGTTTTTTCTCATTTTCAAGAGGGAAATGAGTCAGAAAGGGCAAGATGAATAGTTACTTTCCCTTTCTTTTCGCCTCCCTCATGTTGCAATTATAACAAAGTGCATTTTACTTGACTCTTTAATTCAGTTCCTTTATTCTGATCTTTGAGTTTAAAATACAAGTAAAGTGACTAAACTCATTTAAATTGCCAAAATTAGGTTTTATTTACTTCTTTTTCTTGTAGTTTTAAGGAAAACTACCCTAATCCAATGTTTATCACTAGGATCTTGCTTTTGTATTTAAAATTTGCTTAATAAAAAAGGTTTCCTTTCTTCATTTCTTCTTCTGTCTTTCACCTGAACCTCTTCTTCCCTTTTCTCCTCCTTCTCTCCCTTCTCCCTCCCCCACCCCCACTGCACATTGATAATTAAAAAAGAAAGGGAAAACCAGCAAACAATTGTTGAGCACTTACTCTATCCCAGGAGCTGTACTAATTTCTTTGGATATTTCTTCTCAATCTATCTTCTTCTTGGTGGGCTTTCTTCTACTGATCAACCATCGTCTTTCCACTGAGACTTTCATCCCCTCCTCCTCCACAATTTGTCACCTAGTTCTTTGATTCCACTTCATAAACATCCCTTAAATCTATCCTTAAATCTGTCCTTATTACTTTTTCATCACTGACTTACTTATCTTTCAGCCGAAGTATCTAGATGACCTCTTAACTGGTTTCCCTGACCCCGTTTTCTCCAGCTTCTAGCGCACATATATTTTTATCTCTATCAAAATAATCTTTCCAACATGCAAATCTAGTCAGTGATTCATTCAACAAACATTTATTGAGTGTCTACTGTTTTTCAGATACTTTGTTCTATGAATACTTGTAAGAATGTAACAAGGCTTAAAGCCTCAAAATTTTCCCTGTTTGGCAGAGGAGACAGTTGTATAATTGGACAATTATTATAGAATGTCATATGTTAAATGATAAAAGTATATGCACAGTATTAAGGAAGCACTAAGAAAAGGATAAGAATCTGGATCAGGAGTTGGAGGAGAGACTCAACATAGACTTCCTGGGCAAAATAACTCTTGAAATGAGTCTTGAAAGATGAGTAGAATATAATTTAGGGAGGAAGATGAAGGTAGGGCTGAGCATGGATGCTAGAGGAAAAGGGCATTCTGAACCCAGGGGTAATCTTAAGCAATGGCAACAACAACAAAAATACTTTGATGTTTCCTGAACTAAAGAAATTCTGTTTATTGTTGTTTTAAACTTATAAGTTTTGGGATAATTTATTATGCAGCAATAGATTATTAATACAGCAACTGAAGGGCTATTTATAAAAATAGCGTAGAAAGAATCTGAACTGTTTGGTAGCTATAGAGATGGAGAGGAGGATGCAGACTTAAGAAACCCATAGGAATTAAAATCTTTCGGATGTGGTGATTGATTGGATGGCAGTGAGGCTGAGTGAGAAAAGAGAATCAAGGATGACTCTCTAGATAAGTTCAACTTGGGCATAACATAGATATCAATCCCCATGCTTAAAATCCATTATTGCTTCTTCATTATTTCCCAGATAAAGGTCAAATATTAGCTGCTCTGACCTCTACAAGCTGGATCTTTCCTACCTTACCAACTTTATCACCAGTCCTCTCCGAGCCCCCAGTATTGATTTTGGAACATAAACTCTCTTTCATTTTTTTTTCTTTTTTTTCACTTTTCTCCTGATGATTCCTCTTCTAGGAATGTCTTTGCTCTTCAGCTCGACTTCAATCACTCTACACACATACTTCCATCACACAGAGCAGTCTTTCAAGAATTCCATGTACCTCCTATCCCGCCACCCCAAATCAAACTTAATTATTCTTTATCTTCTGTGTTACAGCAGTGTTTTCTACTTGTCTGTATTGTCGATTACATTGTAATTATTTATTTGCAAGTCTGCCTTTTCTTCTGGACTGTGGACTCCTCAAAAAAGGCTCAATATCTTCCTTATTTTGGTGTAAGTGCTTATGTTAACGCCTAATATATAGGAAGTGTTTAATCAATGTTTACTGAGTATGTGAATGAAAGAGTGTCTTCTAAATCAATGAAATATCATTACGTCTCTCCTGAATTTTTAAATTCTTCATTTTGAGATACTTATTAGAGATACTTACACATGGAATTTACTTAAAGTTTAACGTAGCTTCACAGAATCTGTGATCACCTGTCCTTCGTATCTCCACAGCCTAGTTCAACAACTTTTCAACTGGTTTATCATTTTTTTCCTTTTCTTTATTTGTTGTTACCCAAGGAAAAATATTTTGCATTTCTCTCATTTCTTCATATCCCACCAGTCCAAGGAGGACGAGAGGCACATGGAGCAGCCATGGACCCAACTTACCGCTTAGACCTAAGGCTAGTCCAGCCCAGACTAGATCAGCCAACCCCTAGACAGTGCACAGATGTGTGATCGAGAAAAAATATTGTGCTTTAGAGTCACAGAATTCCAGTGTGGTTTGTTAAATAGCATTATGGCAGCAATAGCTGACTGATACAATCAGGTTTCCATTCTTTCCTTCCCTTCCATTCTCAATGCTACCATCCTATTTCTTTCGTTACTCACCTGGACTATTGCTATAGGCCGCTGAAAGAAGTCCTCCAACCTTTGGTTTCTTTTCCTCTCAACTTGTTTTAGTACCACATCAGGTTAATCTTCCTGTTCTAAAACGTTCAATGGTTTCATATTATGCTCCAAATAAAATCCAGATAAGTAATTTATCTCAATTTACTGAAATCCTATCCATCCTTCGATGTCCATCTCAAATGCTACCTTCTTTAGAAAGCTGCTATCTTTCTCTCAACTGACGTGTTCTCATTTTCCTATGGACTTTAACATCTCCCCAATTCCCCCACTCCTCAGCCTCTGGTAACCACCATTCTACACTCCGTTTCCATGAGTGCAACTTTTTTAGATTCCGCATACAAGCGATGTCATATGAGATATCCTGCTCTCTGTCTGGCTTATCTCATTAAGCATAATGCCCTCAAGGTCCCTCCAGGATTTCCTTCTTTCTCATGGCTGAATAATATTCCATTGTATATATCAAACATCTCCCCTGTATCTATTTATCTGTTGATGTCCCTAACTTCTAAATATTGAAGCTCTCCAGGGTTTAGTCAATGAAAATATTCTCTTTATTTTTTGCTCGTTTTGCTTAGAACTTATTGATCTTCTTCATTCTTTGAATTGATATATTTCATTAGTTTTGGAAAATTATTAGCTATCATCTCTTCAGATATTGCTCTGTCCCCTTGTTTTTGGAAATCCAATATGTGTGCTAGACTTCAGGGTGTGCTCGAGTCCTCTTAGCATAGGCTTTGATTTTTTTTTTTCCTGGGTATTTCTTTCTGATCTTTTCCAGTTTCCTAGTTCTCTCTTCAGCCAGATATAATTTGCTCTTAAATCCTTCATGATTTCTGAATTTTGGTAATTATATTTTTCGCTCTTTTCAAATTTGCTATGATTTTTTAAATAGTTTCCAGTTGTCTGCTTTCCATGAATAAAGTAAGCATGGTTGTCTTAAAATCTAATTTTGGAAATTTTAATATCTGGAGGCTCTGTGGTTCTTTCTGTTGTCTGCTGTTTCTGCCATATCTCCTTGTGTGCCTGGTTATCTTTGACTGTGCATCAGACATTACATTTGAAAACTGATTGTAGAAATAATTTGTGGCCTACATATATATATTACATTTCTCTATAAAGGAGTCTGATGGTTTCTACCGAGTTCCTGGGGGCACTGGCAATCCAGTATCACCTTAATTCAGTGTCAGGTTTGAGATTTCCTGGTCTACTCAAATGATTTGAAGGCTGAATGATATCTGAAACTTTTCTGAAGATATGGATATTGGTTTTTTTTTTTTTTTTTTTTTGCCAAGAAAGATTCACCCTGCGCTAACACCTGTGCCAATCTTCCTGTATTTTGTATGTGAGCCGCCATCCCAGCATGGCCACCGAGGAGTGGTATGGGTCCATGCCCTGGAACCAAACCCAGGCCACAGGAGTGGAGCATGTGGAACTCAATACCGAGGCCACAGGGCCGACCCTGTTAAATATTTACTTTTGGCAAAACAATAGTTCTGAATTATTTGATCACTTTTTTGCTCTTCTCACTCTCATGCAATCTCATAGAGCCTCATAACTTTAAACATTCTCTCTATATATTTTGATGAGGCTAGAATTTGTTTCTTTAGCCTGGTCTTCTCCCTTGAATTCAAATCTTGTATATCCGGTGTCTACTCTATGTCTCAGTTTGGATGTTTAGTAATGTTTTCAAATTAAACCTTCCTGAAAAGAAACTCCTGCTTCTCCCGAAACATGCCCTTCTTGAAGTCTTTCCCATCTCTCTTGATGGCAATTCTATCTTGGATACTCAGTCTAAAAATCTTAACAGCATCCTTCTTTTCTCTTTCTTTCACCTCCTACGTAAATTGCTTGGTAAATCCTTTTAACTTTACATCTAAAACATATTGAGAGTCCAATCCCCTTTATCACCATTATTCTGGTCCCAGCCAGCATCCCCTTCCCCTGGATTAGTATAGTGGCCTCCCACCAGGTCTCCCTGTCACCTCACACAATTTATTCTCCACGTACAGTATAATGTGATACCTTTTTGACCTCACGTGGTAACTGCATGATATATTTTTGACCTCTTTTACCGCTTCGTTCCTAGATCTCTCGGCTCCTTCCATCCTAGCTTCTTTGCTTGTTTTCAAACATCCAGGAATGCCTCAGGCTTTTGGACTTGCTTTCCCCTCTACCTGGAATGTATTTTCTCCAGACAGCCACAAACAAACAAAGCTACGGTCTTTGTTCAAATGTCCCCAACCAGGAAGGCCTTTTCTGACCACCTTGTTTACAATTGCTATCTTCACCCTACTCTAACCCTTCCAGATATCTCATTGTTTCCTGTAATTTTTCTCCTGTTCTATTTTTTCAACAGCATTTATCAGTGTCTGACATACTATGTATTTGATTTATTTATGTTTATCTCGTACTTTTTTGTCTCTCTTCCCATTCTACTAGAATGTAAGCTTCACAAGGATAGGGATTTTCATATGTTTTGTTAATTATCACACTCCCAATACTGGGAATATTGCTTGGCTAATTTAAGTATTTGTTGGCTGGATTAGTGCTCCCACTCACTGGAAAAAAATGCACAATTTTGGTCAGTTTCAGAAATGACATCTTATTAATGCAAAAGGGTTATTTTCCCTTAGGGCAACAAGACAGAATTATTTAAAATATAATCGACAGGAAATGTTTAATCACTCCAATTGTATACTGTTAAGTCAATTGTAGCTGTCCAATTTACTGTAATTTCATGTTATGAAGGAATTTCTAGACAGTAAAATTGATATTTTACTGAAAATTCAATTACCGTCTAGTTCTATATGCTTCTGGCATATTCAATTGTGAATACTTATTTTTGTGTTTACATAATGAAAGACATTGTTGTGGTGTTTCAAATGGATCACTTTAACCTGGCTAGACAGTACTTTGATGAACTTGTGAGAAATGGAATTGACCAAAGTCTCTTGCCAAGTTAGATATTTGATGCAGGCCACATCAGGACACTGATTTGGATGTTTTAACATCATTCTACTCAGTGCTCAGACTTTAACATGCTTTCAAAACACTAATTAATGTTGACCAAATTCCGAGAATTTATTTTTAATCCTGATTTTACAGATGAGGAAGCAAGTGGGGAAGAAGTTAAATGGCTTATTTAAAGCCACATCACAACTTAACAGCAAGCTGGGATTCTGTGCTGGGCACTCTTGTCTCATGTTTCCAAGTTTGTTAACGTCATGATCTCATGCCAGGATAATCACTGGAATCCAGGCCTGAGGAACATAACTTATTTTCTGGGGGTGTTGCTGTGATGACCAGAGACGTTGCCATTAAAATTCAGAGTCTGGAATCAGACCTGGTTTACATTGATAAAAAATGGAGTTCTAGTCTGTATTTCTGTTCTTTGGGAAGAAGTATCATTTTGGTGTCTTCCAATCTTTTAGATAGAGAGACTAAAATAGGCCCAATGGAAAAATAAAGAGTCCCACATGTTCTGATGTTAGTACAATGGAGTACTATGGCTTAAAAAAATTTAGGGTTAGAATTTCCTTCTCAAAGAGGGTAGAGTCAAGTTAGATACCACTTTTCTAGAAAACCACACACTCAATTATACAGATGTGGAATGGCTTACTGTGAATCAAAATGTCTGAATTCCTTATAGGGTACAGGGATTCTCACTGAATCTTGCCTTTGGGCAAGGGCTCCTTTATTTATGTTAGAAAGAACGGCTTACAAGTCTAATTACACTTGGTTAAAACTATCCATTGGTTGATAGGATTATTTACTTATTCTTTTGTATTCTTAGCTTCCTCATCTGTAAAAGAGTGATCATTGTGGACCCTCTCTAATAAAGTTGTTATAAGAATTAAATGATACTTCTGGGTATTTATCCAAAGCACATGGAAACACTAATTTGAAAAGACATATGCACCTCTATGTTCAACACAGTATTATTCACAATAGCCAAGACTTGGAAAAAACCTAAGCACCCATCAGTGGATGAATGGATAAAGAAGATGTGGTATATGTACACAATGGAATACTACTCAGCCATAAAAAAGATGAAATCTTTCTACTTGTGACAACTTGGATTGACCTTGAGGGCATTCTGCTAAGTGAAATAAGTCGGACGGACAAAGCCAAATACCATATGATTTTGATCATATGTGAAAGATAAAAACAACAACACATGAACACATAGACACAGACAATAGATTGATGGTTACCAGAGGGAAAGGGCGAGGGTGAAAGGGGTAAAAGAGCACACGTGTATGGTGATGGATGGCAATTAGACTTTGGGTGGTGAACATGATGTAGTCTTCACAGAAATTGAAATATAATGACGTATATCTAAAATTTACATGATGTTGTAAACCAATGTTACCTCAAAAAAATAATTAAATGAAATAATCTAAGTTGAGTGTTTGGCACAGTGCTTGGCTCATGGCAAGCAGTACATAGTCGTTAGGGTTATCATTCTTCTCATCTCCTTCCTCCTCATTATTACTGTTATTAAATAATGATGATTATTAAATGGAGGTGAGAACATATGTTCTCCAGATGAGCAGGAATGGCAAAGGTGAGGGATTTTTATCATCTCCTATATTTCAAACTCTGGCTATGAGAGCTTTTGCTACCAGATGCAAGATAAGAATATCAACTACTTTAGTAATCAAACGATTCCAACATGGAAAGCCGACAGCTAAATTAGCATTTTTAAGTAATAAAAGAAAATGTCAAGAAAATATAGTCTTTTTTTTAGAGTAGAAAATGACAAGAGTACAATAACAGACTGCAGTTGAACAGTGGATTGATGTGTTCTCAGGGACTAGAAGCTGGAGTGAAAATAGAAACGTAAAACTAATATCAATTACTGGCACATGGTTAACACTGAAATGTTTTCTGGGTGAATGAATAAATGACTTGGTGGATGGATGTTGTTCCCTAGCCTGATCACAAGTCTCTGAACATGTCCAGTGTGGCAGAGACATAAATGGTCTTATCCATTATCTTTACCAGTTTCCTTTCAGTGTGTCCTTTTGTCCTGAAGAGACTGGAAAGCTAAAAACCCCGTCACCCAGACTTCTTTATAGCGAGGGTGCCAGATATGATTTAGGTCTAGTTGGTCAGATGTACTCACGTGGGACTGGAATTTGGACCTGAATTATGCAGGGAAGAGAGGAAGAGGAAGAAGCATCTGCTTGCTGGTGCAGATAGCTGTGGAGGTGGGTGGCATTGGAGCTGGCCTTGGAAGTGACAGCTCTGATTGTGGCAGGTGAAGCAGTGGTCTTGGAAGCCCATTTCCGCAGTGGGAACTTGGGAATTTTTCTTGGACTTTGCCCAGATCTCCCATTTACTCTGTAAACCTTTTAATACCTGGGAATTATAGCAATCCCTTTCTGTTTAAAGAAGCCAATATGGATTCTGTCCCCTGCAGCTAAGCCTTGACTTTCGCAGTGGTTCCTTCTATCTCCATGCCACAGCTTCATCTGTCTTGTCTTTTTTTATCTTGCCTTGGTCAAATGCCACTTCCCTCCTTAAATATCCCTCATATCCTCCCCAATAATGTGCTTTATTTGATCCACTAGAAGGTTTTGTGTTTCTTTTATAATTCTTGTCATATTCTGCTTTGATTTTGAGTTTGTTTTCTCTCTCTGTTCCAATACAATTCTTTGAGTGAGTCTAAAATTAAAATATACTTAAAAGGAGGCCGGCCCCCTGGCCGAGTGGTTAAGTTCGTGTGCTCCACTTCAGTGGCCCAGGGTTTCGCCGGTTTGGATCCTGGGCGCGGACGTGGCACCACTCATCAGGCCACGTTGAGGCGGTGTCCCACATGTCACAACTAGAAGGACCCACAACTAAGGAAAATATACAGCTATGTGCGTGGGGGCTTTGGGGAGAAAAAGGAAAAATAAAATCTTAAAAAAATCTGTATATATATATATATATATTTATATACTGCAAGGCTGTCTTGAGTTCCTACAGGACCTATCACAGTGCCATAGGTATAGTAGACACTTAGTGAAGATTAGAAGAATTTAAACAAAATCACCTTAGGAAGGCTGCCTTGAGAAACACTATGCCTAGGGGTAGTGTGCCTACAGCTACTCTGTCTCCAACTTAGATCTCTCTCCTGAGCTCAGACCCATCTTTCCAGCCATTTCCAGGACATTTCATCTGGTGTTCCACTCACACTGTAAGCCAAACATTTCCTAAACTGAATTCATTTCCTATCCGCTCAAACCTGCCTTTCCTTCCCTGTCTCCTGTGCTAATGAATGGCAGGCATCATCATTCTCTTACCATCATTCAAGCCTGGTCCCTGAGCAACAAGCTCAACTACTGCATCCTTCTCTCATTACATCCAATCAGCAAGCAAGTCCCATCCACTCAAGTTCCATCTACCTCCCCTGTCTCCTTTTCTTCATTCCTCCATTACTGGCATTTTCGGTCTGCATCATTTCTCATGTGACTTCAGACTACCACAGACTGGTCTCTGTGCAGCAACTGTATCACATTTTTTGACTTGTTTTTCAGCTTTACCAATAATTCTCTTTACTTTAGCTTTAGGGTCAATGCAACTGCTTACTATGTTCAGAGGTAAATTACTGGTTTATATGGATCATTTTAAATGACTGTACCTGGAGTTTAGTTTTGAGGCAGATTGATTTTGATGTCTGCTTTATTAACTATTTGTGCTCAGTTTTGTCAGAAGATGTAAGTCTTCAGATGGTCTTACCATCATTAATTAAACAAATAACCACATCAGGTGTCATTTGCTGTTATTATTTTGTTACGAAGTAGAGCACAATGTTAAAAAGTGAGGCCTCCGGAGTCAGACTAACTAGGTTGGGGTCACCCAGGCTCTGCCACTAATGGCCTGGTGACCTCGAGCAAGTTCTTTAATCTCTCTGTGCTTCAGTTTCCTCATTGGTAGAATGTGGATAATAATAACATTTACCTCTTCATGTTGTCATGAGGATTGAATAAGTCAGCATATGTAGTGTGCTTGGAATGGGGCCTACTTCATAGTAAATAGATGGTGTCAGCTATTATCTGTACTATTTATTAAATGTGAATTGTGAGCTTTTAAAATATCTAAATAATGTGAAATTCCAACTAATTAAGAGACAAGAACTGGCATCTCTAGGAGTATACAAGGATTTCAGTGATTTTAGTAATTAGGTGATTTTTCTTCACGTTTGTGAAATAAATTAACATATTTGGAATAACTTCTTTAAGTTTACCTTAACTTACTAAATTTAACTTCAGGAAAATGGTGTACAAAGATTAAATTAAATCCTGATAATTGTTAATAAAAAGTAACTTGCTCTCCAAGCGTCGTAAAGAACAAGTGATATTTCTATAGCTCTTGCAGATGTTTATTAGAACTTGATTATCTTTTTATTCTTCTTCTTTTTAAAGGAAGGAGTGGGTAATTCTACTCTGTCACATTTCCTTAGTTCTTAGATTGATAAGGTAGGTTGGTGATCTCAAGGGAAAAAAAACAAGATATTTTTTATTAGTATAAAAGTAAAAGTAAGCCGTGGAATGATCTTTCTTCTTTCCGTGTCTTTTAGCCTAATTTGTGGAATTTTAACATCTATAGTATCTTATCTTTGTTTTTTTCCTCTAATGGAAAAATGAATATTAATGACTTTTTTTTTTAAGGAAGATTAGCCCTGAGTTGACATCTGCTGCCAATCCTCCTCTTTTTGCTGAGGAAGACTGGTCCTGAGCTAACATCCATGCCCATCTTCCTCTATTTAATGTGTGATGCCTACCACAGCATGGCTTGACAAGCGGTGCGTAGGTCTGCACCCAGCATCCGAACCGGCAAACCCTGGGCCACCGAAGTGGAACGTTCGAACTTAACCGCTGAGCCAATGGGCTGACCCCAATGATTCATTTTTTAACCATCAAGATCTATCATCAGAAGGTGACAATGCTCAGGTATGGAAATATAGGCGCTTATTTATTGGCACTTGGTATCCAGAGGAGAAGAATACTGCCTCCAGAGAGCTTGAGTAGTCTGAGCGTCTATTGCTCAGCCCCCACACTGCTCAACCCTAGGAGGTGCTCAATATTCACCGAGTCAGTAAAGAGGCATTCTCTAATGGCAGGCAGGTTTGTTTCATCAGGTCTTGCCATGCCCCAGATGAAATCTCCCTAAAGGGCGTTCATCTCTTTTTTCTTTCCTTCCCAGTCATGTTCCTGGAATCTTTAAGACTTAAATAAAGAATCAGCCACCATTCAATATTTTTCGTGTCAGTTCAACAAAGGGACGTAAAGTCAAGAATTTCAGGATGATCATATTCTACCTAAAGTCTTCAAAGTTAGTGATTGAGAAATATGTTTTTCCCTATATGTTTATAGTAGAAAAAATATTTTTATATTTTAAGGTCAGCAGCAGAGTTTGTCTTTGGATAAGACAGACGATATTTAACAAAGTACCCTAGTAGCCACTCGAAAATGAAATGGTAAACCATTCTCCCATTCCCTCCTCCCTCTCTCCTCCCTTTGTCCCATGTGGGCTTGGCCAAGATAGGATTGTCTGAGATCAGGAGGGGTCTGTATTCTTGCTTAGTATACTGAGTGGGAGAACTCCTGAGTTTCTGAAAGAAGACCAAGAGGGAGGGAGAGAGAGACTCTTGAGAGGGAGGAAGATATGAGAAAGACAGATCAGCAAGCACTGTCCAATAAAAACATAATCTGAGTCATATATATAATTTAAAATTTTCTAGTGGCTATATTAAAAAATTAAAAAGAAACGAGTGAAATTAATTTTAGTAGTATGTTTACATTGAAAGCATATCCCAGTTTGGCCTAGCCAAATTTCAGGAGCTCAGTGGCCACATATGGCTAGTGGTTACTGTATTGAGCAGCACAGATGGAGAGAGAGGTGCCCCGGCCTCATGGCCAGAGTCTAGAGTCCTGTGAAGAGACAAGCAGTTAAAGTTCCAAGTGGTAGGAATGGATGAGGGTTCTTAAATGAAAAATTCTCATTCATTTTCTGTTGTGTCAAGAGGTAACCCCTTCTCATTATTTTTATATTGTCAGTAATATTCTGATATAAAATGTAGGATATTTTCCGTAAAAATTCTTTGAATCCATATTGGCAGGAAGTACTATTCCTTAAGCATTCACTCAAGCCAGGAATGCAATGTTTCTCCCTCATTTCCGACAGCCTAGTAAAGCCAAGTCTCATTCAATCTACAGCTTTGACATCTCCTGTATCCGTCTCCTCTCCACCCCTAGTTTGCTTTGGTTGCATTGGACACTCAAAGGAAGAGGGGCTGTGTTCTATAGCTGGGTCACATAAAGCAGAGAAAATCAAACAGCATCAGAAGCCAGATGTGAGTGAGATGGGAACTGAGCAGAAAGGACAAATCCAAGAAGATTTGGAGGTACGACAGGGTGGCAGAATGAGAAGATCCCCCTCCACGATGGATGGGAACTTGACTCATTTTTATTCAAATATTAAAATTAAATCTTGAGAACTTGGGACCACTCAAGCAGGTAGAGATTTTTATAGGAAGGCATAGATGTGAGAGCTAGGAAAGACCACTTAGGATGAATTAACATAGCAGTTTTCCACCTTGGGAAAATAATTTGGTGACAAAGGTTGACCTGACCTAATTGGGCATGAACCAGACGTGAATTGACATAAGGCTATTTACAGTCTTTGTTTTCACATTTAGGGTGAATATTCATACATTTTTGTGGCAGAAATAGTAATGTACTTAATAAGGGGTGCTACCTCAGATGCCACAATGGAATGTCACATAAAATAAGGAAAGGCACTCTATTAATTTTATGAAGTTCAAAAAATTCAGAATTCCAAATTATAGCTGGCCTTTTGGGTTTCCAGTAAGGGATTGTGGACTGGAATTTGGATTGGCGTTGAGGTGGGGCTGGAGGGAAGATGAATGGCGAAAGCTTTTCTAGAATACCTCAAATCACAGCCAGAGGTCAGGGCTTGTCTTGTCTGTGTTTAAAGTGATCTCTGCCGATAGACACACCCCTTCTCTCCTGTTAGTTGAACAAGTGTTCTTTCTCTCCTTCCCTTACCAGCCTTCATTTCCTTCATTCTTCATTGTTTGTCCTCTGCTTCCTGGAGTCCTGGAGCGTTGTGTATAGTTCCCCACATAAGATTCTAGCTTTGTTGGTGGTTGGGAGAAACTCAAATTGAGGGATACTGTTTATCAGAAATTTACCTTAGAGATTTTTGGAGCCGAAGAGGAGCTTGGTTTGACTCAGGTTGATCATGTTTGAGTGTGTTGCTTGCTCTTGAAGGCATGAAGAAGGCAGAACATGGGCAGTACTTATGTGATCAAAATTACACATCAGTCACCTTTTTATTTATAGCATAGTGATTCTGATTGTATCAGAGAGTGAACTGCTCATGTAGTATGATATTCAGGTGTACTATCTATATCTGGAGGTTCTTTCATCTGAAGGGGTTAATGGTACTCTAGAAGGGGCTAATTTAAACTCAGAGAGATGTGTGCCTTTCTTCTGGGTATTCAGAGGCATCCACAATGCTCTGACATTTTGTCTCTCTCTTAATGTAACGTCTGATGCAAACTAAAAAATGAATGTCAATAACTGTAGAAAGGAGTTTGCTCTCTCTCAAGTGGAGAATCCTGCATGACAAAAGGTCATTGTTCCCTATAAATCTCTCCAGAATATTTTTTTCTGTTTATCTTACTGAGCCAAACTTCTTTCAAGGAGTATATCTCTCCTCTATGTGATATTCATTTTGAAAATGCTTCTCTTTCTATGCAGCTATGGCAGAATAATGTGTTCCTTGCTAAACAGAATGTAGAGTAATTTCTTATCCAATAAAAATGAAAAAATGAAGCTGTTCAAAAGAAGCTTCCAAATTGCCCTGCAAAGAAAACTCCAGAGAGATACCCCGGCAGGCTGGGAGATCAAACAGTAACATTTAGGACTCATCTATTTGCATTCTTTCATCTGGGCAGCGAGTGATGTAACAGTCCTTGGCTTTTTGCTGTTTCTAAGGCAGCAAACAAATACTACAATTACTGGAGAAAAGACCTGCAGCCTTGTGGTAGATAAAAGAAAACTCAAAAGTACGTCCTAAGTTCACAGACATCCATTGTGATTGGTTTTCGGTCTTGGGCCACACAAAGCAGTCATTCTTCACCCTGGTTGAGTCATGAATCACCACTGAAGAGTAGGGACCCTTTCTCCAGAAAGACACACCCACACACAACAATTTTATTTAATTTAGGGAAGTGTGTGGATTCTCTGAAGCCCACGTCTGTACCTCAGATTAAGTCTAGAAAGAGAAAGGCATAGAAAGCTAGTGTAAATAGAGGTGTTTTATTTTTTTACTGTTAAAAAGCTGTTTCTGGAAAATTATGCTTTGTTTTGTATGTGTATTTTAAAGAAATTACAAAGAAAAAAGACAAAATAATGTTCAATTATTTAATTCTGGAATTGTATGTGGATGAAATAATAGATAACAGGTATCACAACAAGGTTAACTTCAAAATTCTGGTGATACAGAGTAGGCCAGAACAAACCATCTCAATATTTCTCTAAGATTTAAAATATCAGTTTATCTAGAGACATTAAAAGAAGAATCCTATCCAAAGAGAAAGCTGTGAGAGCACGGCCATTGATTCATATCTGAATTGGTATCGCTGTTCTGGAGCATGGACTTGGGCCTTTGAGTGTTTGCTCTCTCCTCTTGATGGACTTCCTGTGGATTGTAAATGCTCCAGAGTGGAGGAAATAACGCTGGAAGTGGTTAACTGGTCACTAATATTATTGTGAATGGCTCTTCCACTTGGAAGACATTGAAAAATTACCACTAATCTAAAGAACATCATGATTTCTGTGCCTTATAGAATCCAACAGAAATATCTAAACATTAACTTTCTAACACCTTGCGATTCACTTTAAAGGCACTTTTCACAGATATTACCATATTTAGTTCTCTTTACAACCATATATGGTCATTATTATTGCCATTCTTATTTTTCAGATAAGGAAATTAAGGTCAGAGAGATCAAATAACTTGTCCCCCAAATCCCCTTTGTGATGGATCTGAGGCTCCAATCCGAGTTTCCCACGTCCCTCCTTTTCACTCACCAAGAATAGCACATTCCGTGTCCGAGTCACCTGGCACTGCAGTCTTGGTCTGATTCCCACTCTCAGTGAGAATTTGTGAAATTAGCCTGTTTTTTTATCAGGCAGGAAGGACCATGGTCACCTGGTCTGAGTGTGCTAGGCTCCTTGTCAGAGAGCAGCACTGACAGGTGGGGTGTGGTAAAGGGTAATGGCTCTTGGGGCTTGGAGTTTGGTAGCAAAGAACGTAGAAAATAGATTTCCTTACTTCTCAGTTCTGTCAGAGCCCAATCAAACACAGGCAGTTTGGTGATGAAGAGAAAAAGGCCATTAGGAACGAGGGAAAACAAAAAAAAAGCAGAGGCCCAATTAACTTTGTGCTTCATTCTTTGCTAAGGAAGATGCTAAGAAGATTTTCCCTCCCAGATTCCAACTTGAAGCTGAAAGGTCAGAGGTACTGGAACAAATAGTGACAAAGGCACGGTATGTTCTAAACCTAAGGACAAAGTAGATGCAAATAAATAGCTGGAACGAGAGGGCACTCATCCAAGCGTCCTGAAGGAACTCAGGAGTAAAGGAGTCTGTGGGTCGAAGGCAATTTACAGTCACAGATGACCCCTGAGTGCTCCTTGAGTTTGAGGACAGGTAACAAATCCAATTCCCTGTTACAAAAACCCACCCTTTGTCATCGATTTGTCTTTATTTAAAAAAAATTAATTCACAAATGCTCCTTGAGTATCCAGTGTTAAGTCATTATGAGATGATTATGTTTTTAACTTTTCAAATTGTTTTTCATAGATTTCCAGAAAGCTCAACTAATACCTGGTGTCTCCACAGGAATCCTTATAGACTTAGCAGCCTGCCTGTTCAGGATTTCAATAAATTAACACCACTAGTTTGAGAAATAAAATCACAGAGCAATACCCCAAACCCATAACACAGTTGATGAACAACACTGCTTAGGAAAATTAGTCTACTCTTGAGTGCAGAAAAGCAGAAATACGCCCACGGTTCTGGGCACAATTGAGGCTTCAATGAAAGGCTGTCGTAGGCTGAGACGGTGCCGTCAGAGGGCAGGCGAGGACGTCGTTTCTAACGTTTATCCTCACGTTTATCCTCCAATTAGTCTAGTTTCTTCTTTCAGGTAATTTAAGAGACGATGTTTTATTAACTTATTCTAAGTAGGAATGATAGTTTTCAAATAAGGGTTACAGGAAAGTATTTACTTATTTCTTTTCTGTCCTGCTAAACTAGAAATAGTTCCCTAGAGTTTTTGTAGAAGGAGGGAATGGCTCTGGGTCAAAACTTTTAAGTACACAGATTTAAGTTCTTTTATATGTCATATTTTTTATATAAATCATATAAATATTTTTTCACATTTTTATACAAATCATACTTTTATATAAATTATATAAATCATACTTTCCAGTCAACCTGCAAAACTACCAGAATCAGAAAAGAATTTTGCTGGAGTTTTTAACAACGGAGATATTTTCTAAGAGAAAAGTAATATATAGGTGAAAGGCATTTTTACTGATAGTTGTAAAAATGCAGCAATTCAGGTAATGTAGTTTTGCAGCTATAGAAGTTCTAAATTTTTTTCTCTTTAAATAACACTGACTTGTAGAGGAAAGCTGGATTTCTGCTCCCTGCTCTACCTTTCTGTGGCACTTAAACGTCAGGGGAAGACAGAGGACATGTGGGGCAGAATGGGAAGAAAAGAAAGAATCACAGTTGGGTCTTTTTCTTTTCTTTTTTTTTTTTTTTGGAGGAAGATTAGCCCTCAGCTAACTACTGCCAGTCCTCCTCTTTTTGCTGAGGAAGCCTGGCTTTGAGCTAACATCCGTGCCCATCTTCCTCTAGTTTATACGTGGGACGCCTACCACAGCATGGCTGCCAAGCAGCGCCATGTCCGCACCCGGGATCCGAACCAGCGAACCCCGGGCCGCTGAGAAGCAGAACGTGCGAACTTAACCGCTGCGCCACCAGGCCAGCCCCACACAGTTGGGTATTTTTAATATTAGTTGAATTAGGGGCCCCCCAGCTGTTGCTGGGATGAAGATAACAACAGCCATAATGCACTTCCATCATATTTGCATATCTTTTAACCTTAGGACCACAGGGTAGGAGTGTATGTTCTAGCAACTCCATGTAATGGTGGGCCGTGCAGTAACAAGGTTCCATTCTATTTTATCTTTTTCATTATAAAGATTATCCAGCTCAAGAAATGAGTTTGTCTATTTTCTCTCAGTTATTTTTCTCAGTGGCTTTCTTCCTTCCCCCTTTTTATTGGAAAGAGAAGGAATTCAGACCTCAGGGATCAGAGCAGGGCTTGTTTGACCTTTCCTCACCCGGACTACGGAGTCAACCTTGTGTCTAAGTGTAGCATGGACACAGAGTTTATGAATGCCCTGTTAATTGGAACTACTGTCACAATAATGCAGGGTCAACTGTTGTTTTTTTCTGCTCTCTGAAATATTGGTTGAGCTGAATAGTGTTGAGTTGAACCGTGTTTTCTCTTTGGGGTTGGGTTCATATTGGTATCTCCACACTGTACCTAGGAAGTGCTCAATAAGCAAACATCCTGAGCATCTACTAGGTTCCAGGACATCGTGATGTTTAGGAGGCTCTTGATCTAGGACTTGGCCTTGTGGTTCCCCTGCTAACTAGCTGTACAAGTTCTTAACCTCTTTTTACTTCAGCCCCTTTATTTGTAAAAGATAATAATAGTGCCCTCCTTACAGAGGTGTAAGAGTTAAGGAATGTAGTGTTGGGATTGGTCTGGCTCAGGCTGGTCTTGGGATTGTTTGTGCTCAGATCCATTCCTTGCCGTTCCCCAGCTCCACTTTGGATCACAGAGGGGCTGACTCCTGCAGGCTGCGTTCCCCAGGCTCCTGTGTCAACAGACCGCAGGTGGGTGGAAGATTAAGGAGGTGGGAAGAAGGGAGAAGTCAGGGCAGCTTTCCCCTTCCTCTCTGCTTTGGGGATATTCTCGGGCAGCAGCTATGTCTCCTCAATGGCACCAGCTCCTGCTGGACAGACCCACCTTGCTTCCTACTTCCTTCAGGTGTCCCTAACCTCTGGGCTCCTGCAACATCACCTCCTCCTTTTGTCTCTCCACTCTGGGGGTGACAGGAGCTTCTCACTATTGCTGCCCTCTGGCTTACCTCGCTCTTCCCTGGTTGGCTGTCAGTTCTTCCAGTCACTTGTGTGACCAATTCTCTCAATTAATTTCTCTGTTGCAAATTCTTAAAGTGGCTTCTGTTTCCATGGTAGGTTCTTTATTGATGCATGTATGCAAAATATTTAGTATAGTACCTGGCCAGTAATAAGTTCTCCTTCTATATAGGTATAAACAAATATAAACCAAGTAGAAATTAGTAAATCAGTAAGCATTTTAAGTATGGGAAGAAAACCCCATAGGTTCACAAACTCATTTCTGCAATTCCAAAATCTATAAAGCTCTGAAAATTTGTGTTTTGCAGAAATAAGTTTGTGTCAAACTGAGTTGATTGCAAACTCCGACTTGAACTGACATGAAACTATCTATAGTATTTATTTATCCCACTTAGTGTGATTTTTTAATGTTTTATTGCATAAAAATTGATGTGTTTGATCTTGAGAGGCTGATCAGGCTCTGCCGGGGATGTTATATAATAAATGGACTGTGCACATATTCTCTGTATAAACTCCAAAAGATTCTGAATTCAAAAATCCATTGGACTCAAGGGTTTGGAACAGTGGATTGTGTGGCTATATCAGATTTCAGAAAAAGAAAAAGTCATCTTTAAAATAGGCCTGGAAGAATTGGTAGAATGATGGAAAGAGGAGGTAGGTAGGGGCATTCTGAGTAAAAAGAAAGTTATAAAGAAAAGTGTGGAAAAAATGAAAAAATGAAGTAAATGTAGAAAATAGTAAGTAGGAGTAGGAGGAGATAAAGAAGAGAGAATAAGTGGGATATAAATCATAAAAAAATCTTCAAATGTTGGATGATTTTCTTTTTTTTTTTTTTGGTGAGAAAGATTTGCCCTGAGCTAACACCGGTTGCCAGACTTCCTCTTTTTTTGTTTTTGCTTGAGGAAGATCATCCCTGAGCTAACATCTGTGCCAATCTTCCTCCATTTTTTGTATGTGGGATGCTTCCACAGCATGGCTAATCCACTCCCAGGATCCAAACCTACAAAACTGGGCCACCGAAGCAGAGTATGAGGAACTTTAACCACTTGGCCACGGGGCCAGCACCCCAAATATTGGATTTTATTGTTAAGAAATAGAGAACCATTGAAGAATTTTAATCAGAAGAGTAACTTAAATGGCCTTGTGCTTAAAGGACATTAAACTAGGTGGGCTGGCATAAAGAAAACGTTTGGAGATGGAGATACATTTAACAGTTTGCTTCGATAGGATAAGTGCAGTTGAAATGAGGTAGTGGCATGCCAAGCAAAGTATAAATATAGAATCTACAGAACTTGTTACCTGGCTGGATATGGGAGAAGAGAAAGTGTGATGGTTAATTTTACGTATCAACTTGACTTGGCAAAGGGATGTCCAGATAGCTGGTAAAACATTATTTCTGGGTGTGTGTGTGAGGATGTTTCCAGAAGAGACTAGCATTTGAATTAGTAGACTGAATACAGAAGATCACCCTCAGCAATGAGGGTGGGCACCATCCAATCCACTGAGGGCCTGAATAGAACAAAGAGCCCAAGGAAGGGCAAATTGGCTCTCTGGTAGAACTAGAGTATCCATCTTCTCCTGCCCTCGGACGTTAGTGCTCCTGGTCCTCGGGCCCTCGGACTTAGGCTGGGACTTACCTGCTCATTTGGTTCTCAGCCCTTCAGGTTTGGACTGAAACTACACCACTGGCTTTTCTGAGCCTCCAGTTTGCAGATGGCAGACTGTGGGATCTTCGTCTCTATAATTGCATGAGGAAATCCCTCATAATAAATCTCTTTCTATGTATCTCTCCATATCCTATTGGTTCTGTTTCTCTGGAGAACCATGACTAATACAGAAGGGTATCTAGAATAATTAAGTTCTTGCCCGGACAATTGAAAGAATAGTGCTACCATTAGCAGAAATGCGCAAGGAAGGAGGAGGAGGAAGTTTGTGGGGAAGATGGTATGTTAAAGTTATGACATATTGAGAGACTCAAATATTAGAGCCATCTGGAAATGATTGGATGTTTATGAAGATGGCAAGTAAATATCAACTTTGCTATAGCCATTTATGGAGTCATGAGGTTGTGGGTAAAGGAATTTCGAGTATGTTCTTCATTTGAAATTAACATATCGAAATCTGACTTCAGGACTGATAGATTTGCTTTGGTAAAGCTCTTCAAAACAAAAGCCTTGCCAATGCTAGAATTTAAATAAATATCCTTTAACTAATACCAACTAACACCAGAAATTTCTATTTTCATATCAACAATTCTCTTCTCCAGAGCATATGCCACAGTTCCAGAATGACAAATTCAATGAACACACAATTACAGAAAAAAAAATTCCAAAGCTATTTGTGTGATTTTGAGTTCTTGTGAATTTGGAATTATCCTTCTAAGGTGATATGAAAATTCTTATTCTTCAAAAGTAGCTTATTAAATAGACATTTATTCCCTTCCTTTGTGAAATGTCAGTCACAAAACCACAGTCGTAGTTCTATCGCTGCTCAAGTACTACTGAAATTGTGGTGTCATAGAAACAGATGCACTTCCCTAATTACTGCGTTTTGCTTAAAGGCAAACCCAGTTTTCAAATTTACCATTAGTTCCTCTCTATTAAGTGGGTCTCTTTGTGGCCAGTGTGGGATTAGCTGTGGTAGGTGTACAAGAAGATACCTGTATTCGTTTGCTAGAGTTGCCTTAACAAAATACCTCAGATTGAGTGCCTTAAACAACAGAAGGTTATTGTCTCATGGTTTTGGAGGCTAGAAGTCCTGAATCAAGGTGTCAGCAGGGTTGATTCCTTTTGAGGTCTGTGAGGGAAAAATTTGTTCCAGACCTCTCTCCTTGGCTTGCAGATGGCTGTCATCCCTTGTCTCTTCACATTGTCTCCCCTCTATGAATGTCTCTCTCTCTGTGTCCAAATTTCCCCCTTTAAAAGGACGTCAGTCATATTGGATTAGAGCCCAACTTTATGACTTCGTTTTAACTTGATTATCTCTTAAAGATGCTCTCTGCAAATAAGATCACATTCTGAGGTACTGGGAGCTAGGACTCCAATGTATCCTTTTTGCGGAACACAATTCAATCCATCATAACACCTCATCATAAGGTGTGTCCCCATAATTAATGCATCTCTGGGCCTCACTACAACACAGAGAAAGGTTATGGAGTGTCTTGAGAGAACTGGATAGAGAGCTAGCTGCTGAGCAATGTGATGGACCTCCTGGCTGGTATCCTGGCATAGACAGGTCTTTCAAGGAGGACAACTGATAATCCATTGAAAGATGATTATTTGTTCACCGAGCCCTCTTTATTTTTAAATATATTCTTTCCAAAAAATTAGAGCCTGGATACATCATAATTGTCTACCTATGCGTAAAAGCAGTAACTTTACGATGTAAAAATTTTCAAGAGAGGTGTAGTTGTCTCCTTGTATCCACTGGGGGATTGGTTCCAGGGCCCCCAAGGATACCAAAATCTGTGGATGCTCAAGTCCATTATATAAAATGCCATAGTATTTGCATATAACTTACACACATCCTCCCGTACACTTTAAATAATCTCTAGATTACTAATAATACCTAAAACAATGTAAATGCTATGTAAATACCTGCTATACTGTAACATTTAGAGAATAATGGCAAGAAAAAAGTCTGTACATATTCCGTACAGACACAATCACGGTAGGCCTTTCGAACCTTGATAGGTTGAATCCACGGATGTGGAATCTGCGGATATAGAGGCCCCACTGTCCTTTCATTTTATTTAAGCATTTGTCCTAATTAACTTTTATTTACTTAATTATAAGTTTATGATGACAGGACCTCGTCTTATACCCAGCACATAGTAAGTTTGCCAAATGAATGAATAAACTAATGAGCAAGTGATGTTCTGTTACACACCATTGCATTATTATTTGGGGAGAAGAGTAAGGAAGAGGAAACAAAGAATGGAATGATGGAATCCCCTCTACATAAAATTAGAATCAGATCATTGAGCATTGTAACTTAGAGACTTTGGAGGCCCTTTAAGAGAAGTTTAGTTCCTCCTTTCACAGTGGAGAATTGAAGTTCAAAGAGATCAATGTTTTTGAGATCATGGGATCAAGTTAGCATCAAGCCTAAGAATAATGTGGTGTAGTGGAAGAGCAGGCATTTTAAAATCAAAGTTTTTGGTGTTGTTGCTGTATCTTAAACAGTCATCTATTGTGCAGATCTGCAGGTCAGCTGAGGGTTGGCTGCTCTCAGCTGGACTTGGAGGGCGGCTCCGTTGAGAGTGTTTGGGCTGGTCTAGGCTGGACTTGGCTGGGGTGTTTTGATTTTGCTCTCTGTGTCTCTCATTGTTCTCCCGGCACCAGTGGGCCAACTTGGGTATGTTCTCATGGCAACGTCACAGGAGCAAGAGAGCAAGCCCAATTGTGCAAGCTCTTTCTCAAATTTGGGTTATGTCATGCTGCTAATATTCCTTTGGTGAAGTCAAAGGGCTGAGCTCAAGGTGAAGGGGTGGGGTACATTCCCCCTCTTTAATGAGAGGTGAAGTGACGTGGCAAAGGTCATGGACATGAGGGTGAGGTTATGAAGAATTGGGGCCATTAATCTACCACAAGTGAGGAATGATGGGGAATGGGAAATAGAGTCTGCGACGTGTGCTGGTTTTATTTTATTTTATTTTTTGCCAAGTATATGGTACGTGAAATCTTGGATTCACTGCATAGCTTTGAGAAAATTGGCTGTCCTCGGTTTCTTCATCTAAAAGCAGAGATAAACTATCTGGATTGGTAGATAATTGTGAAGAATAAAGAGATGGCATTTATAAAACATTTTTCAAGGACTCTATTCTGAATTTATATTAGATCCTTTCTCTTTTCTCCTTCAGAGTCCTATTTCAGGTTATACATACCCAAAAAACAAGAAAACCATTATAAAGAAAAAGCAAATGAATACATAATGATAGTGTGCCCTAATGTAGAGGAGGAACAGAATAAAGGAAACAATTTCTTTGTCTGAAGAGGATATTCAATGAAGATTAATGGTAAGGAATGGAGAGGGTATTCCAAGGGTAGAAGGGATAAAACAAAATGGAGAGATGGTGTCAATATGGACAAATATAGGAAATGATCTCACAATGGTGCTTCCTCCCTGTGTGGGATACTAGAGAAAAGGGCCTGTCCCAGGTGGGTCCTCAAAAAACGTGAAAGAATATTTCTGCTCTCGCTTCCATCTGGTACCTTTCCTTCTAGGATTCTTTAGAGATTTGTGAAAATGGAAAGAGGACCCAAGGAGGCTGAGGTTAGACGTGCTTTGCTGCTTTCTTGTTTTCTGATTTATTCTCACTGCTTATTCCAATTCTTGCTAAGGATGAGATGCCATTATTATTTATTCATTAAAATTTTTTAATTCATTTATTGAAGGCCAAGCATGTGAAAAGCATTATGTCTGATACCGAGCAGAGGTGAGGAGATCGTGGTGGTGAGATGTGTGGAGAGATGGATGATGAAGTGTTTCTGCTAACAGGGGGCTGGATATTCTCCATTTGGCTCCACCCTAAATAACCTCCACTGTCTCCCCTACACTGTGTCTCAGGCTGCCCTCTGTGAACACTGTCAGCTGAGCTCTATTTCCTGCTGGCTTCCATTTGAGTTCCATCAACGGGACACACCAGCAGGAGGTCAGAGACTGGAAAGTAAGAGTTTGGTTCCTGCCCTGCAGGCCTGACAATTGTCAGTGGCTACATCACTAAAAGTCACAGCTTCTGTCTGGCAGCCCTCTCCTAGAGCTACAGCCCCAGCTTTCCTGAGCTCTGGTAGCTGCTCCCTTTCTTGCTGCTTTAGGCCTAGATGTCGTAACAGCTTCCCAGTGTTGCCAGTCCTGTGGTGCTTCATCAGCACTTGGTGGTTTCCTTAATCCACCTATACCTTTGTAGATAGCCCCTTCATTAAAGCTTCTTCAGTTGGTCCTTCTGATTATGCCACTTGCATTCGGTCAAGACCCTGACTGATACACTTTCCTAGAGTACAGTCAACATGTGAATTGAGAGACTGGTTGTGGTATTGCGATTTCTTTCCAAATGCAAGCTTTGCTGGATTACTGATATACTATTTTTTTAAATATATTTTCATATATTTGCCCTTTTGTTTGGAAAATGTTTTTATCAGAGCCATTTGTCTTCTCTGAGATGTAGAAGATACAGTGTACTGTGGAGTATATTGGTCTTCCTTCCTTCCTTCCTTCCCTCCCTCCCTCCCTCCCTCCCTCCCTCCCTTCTTCCTTCCTTCCTTCCTTTCTTTCTCTCTTTCTCTCTTCCTCTCTTTCTCCTCTCTTTCTCTCTTTCTCTCTTTCTTTCTTTCTTTCTTCTTTGTTTACCTGCCATGTGCAGGAAGACAAGAAAGACAACATCTGAAATCTAACCAATGTTTAGACACAGAACTATGAACTGGTGTTTTGAGGAAAGAGACCAGCACTAAGGCCAGATAATTTGGTGCCCATTTTATATGAGAAAAATTTAAAATGCTAGTGTTTCTATTTGTGCATCATACTTTCTCATGACTTATAATTTTAATCTAAATACCTCACTCTCAATAACCTCCCTTCCCCCTTGCAGCCTGTTGCCAAATCTTATGTATGCTACTTCCCCAATATCTCAAGAACTGATTTCTCTTTGCTTGTCCCTACTATACATTGCTCTTAACATCTTATTCTTTGGTGCATTTGAAATAGACAAGAGTTCACAAACTTGAATATATGATGGTTTAATTTAACTTTTTTTCTCCATAGCCAAGCTCAACTTAGCTCATGAACCCCATTTACAATTTTGGCAGAAACTCATTCTATTAATTAAAGGTTAACTCAGTTCTGCCACATATTCCCAGATGGAATATCAGACAAGGGCCTCACCCAGAGTCAGGGCTCTGCCTACTCTACTTCCTGTCTTGTCCTCTGATGTTCAGCCGCTATTTCCATGGAACCATGCTGAACCACTTGCATTTCCTCAAACAGTGTACTTGATGCTTTTCCTGCCTCTGTTTTCAAACATGTACTTGTTTTTAGCTTGGTAAATAAACCACGTTCCTCTTTCTCTATGTTCACTTTCTTCATTTCAAATGAGTGAATAAATGTCTATTCTCTTTATTTGACCTCTCTTTCAAAAAAATTGAATAAGTACCTAGCTTACAAAAGTCCTATGGAAGTAATGTCATTTCCATTCCAAAGATGGGGAAATTGAAGCTCAGAGATATATCCATCATCACCAAATTGATAAATACATGGATTGTGGAGGTGGAATTGAAATTTCTGTCTCTGATTCCAAATTTTGTGTCTCACTTTCTACTTACTGTAATTGACCTATTTATCCATAAAGCAGGTATTTGTGGAACTCCTAATACGTATTAATCACTGGCATACAGAGATGGTTTAAAAGTTTCCCAACTCATTGGAAAAGGCACATATGTGGAGAGATAAGTCCATAACCAATTGGAGGAGATGTAGATAGTGGCAGAGTTGGAGGGCAGAGGAAAGTGCCCCTCTCCGGCAATGCAGGAGAATCCCCTCTGAGAGGTGACATCTGTGTTAGTCTTTGAATATAAGTAAGACTTTCTAAGATGATGAATTTCAGGCAGGGATAACTGATGTTATCTTTATTTAAAATGTTATTTTGTTTATTATGAATTTTTTTGCATTGATTTAGATTTTTAAAAATATTGCATTAAAGTCTTTGCCTTGATTCTGGAGTTTTTTGTGCCCCTTTAAACTTCGTGCTTGAGTGGGTGGCTTACCCTTCTTACTCTAGTCCTTTCTCTGGTAACAGTCATGGAGTTTGAAAAGGTGTAACTGTTCCTGTGAAACGTGACAATTCAGTCTTGGTAGAACGAAGGGTGTGAGTTTGTGGCAATGGTGGGGAGGTGGGAACTGTCAAAAGATGAGGCTACCATGGATTGTGAAGTGGCTAGTAATAGGATAGAAATTCTGGTTTTGATTTTTCAGAAGAATCATTGGAAGTCTTTTTTTTTTTTTCCTGAGGAATATTTGCCCTGAGCTAACATCAGTTTCCAATCCTTCTCTATTTTGTATGTGGGTCACCGCCACAGGATGGCTGACAAGTGGTGTAGGTCTGTGGCCAGGAACGAAACCTGGGCTGCTGAAGCAGAGCATGCCGAACTCAACCACTGGGCCATGGGGCTGGTCTGGAAGTCTTTTTTAAAAAATGAAGAGTCGTATAATCAGATTTGATTTTTGGAAGATCCCCTCCTGTAGAGGACCACGTGGAGGGGGTGAGACTTGAACCATGGCCATAAACTATGAGTCAATTTCCTTGAAGAGGATAAGGAATATTGAAAACCTAAATAAAAGGAATAAAGATAGATATTGTATTTGGAGTAATATGATTTTTTTTGAAAATTTCATTATCTTATATTTTGCTTTTTAATATTTTGCTTGTTTCTAGTTAAGCTATAAAATGATGGTGAAGTGCAACTTGACACCTCCACCGCATAATGCCTTATCTGATGAACATTGCTTTCCTTGTTCTCAAAAAATCAACAGCAGGAAACCTCAGAGTTTATTTTGTTTAGCATGTCACCACCTAGTGAAAAAAAAAAGCAGCGAAATAAGTGCAAAAAGCCTGAGCAATTGAAAGTATCTCCCATCAGTTGAGAATCGCCTCTCGCCTCTCATAATCCTTTACAAACTCTTTTCAACCCTAATAAGGAGAAAGCTCCTCCACTACATAAATGTTCAACTCATTCTACTGTCTTTTTTTTATTTGTTGACTTAGCAACAGCCTTTGACTCTGAGAGTTTTTTTTTTTAAATGTAGTCTGTAAAGAGTAAACATTGATTTACCTAATTTAGTAATCGGCCTTGGAGGACAATTTGTCTAAACCTAGGTCAACCAGGGTTATGTCGTGTTCCATTAATTAAATCATGCTAATTTTTTTGAAGAGGGGTCTCAGAGTAACCGAACTAGGGAATTAAGATATGAAAATGATAGAGCTCAGCTGCTGATGGCATTTAGTGTGCCTGATCAGTTTGCACCATGTCATCAACAAGAGTCACAGCTATAAAACTATGAAGTTAAAAAGAATGATGTGAGGGCTATATTAAGTCTATCCTGGAAAAACATGAGTTACCTTGGGAGGTAAGAAGGAACTTTATTTTGCCAGTGACTCCCGGCCAACTTGGAGGGTATACTTTAATAGATTTTTCGGAGCGTGATCCTAATAGTGGATCTTTGTCATGAACCTCAGTGCCAAGTACCTTATCTTGTACTTCAGTGGACAGAGGAAGATTTACTGAGAAACCCTTCTCTAGTGTGGTGAATAGAACCTTCTCTAAGCAATTAGAAAAATGAATATGTGTCTGTAGCACTTGTTAATGAGGGTTCTGTCATCATCCTTTGCTTCCTTCCCCTTCTGTCTTGTGTTTTCTTTCATAATTTTATAGTTTTACATTTTACATTTAGGTCTATGATCCATTTTGAGTTATTTTTTGTATAAAGCATAAAGTATAGGTTAAGGTCTTTTTTTTTTTTTTTGCATGTGGATGTCCAATTGTTCTTGTGCCATTTGTTGGAAAAAAATTGAATTGCTTTTGCACCATTGCCAAGCGCTGACTATGTTTGTATCTATGTTCTTTCGGATTCTCTATTCTGTTCCAATGATCTTTGTCCTATCACCTATACCACCTTGTTTTGTTTTTCTGTTTTTTTTTTTTTTTGAGGAAGATTAGCCCTGAGCTAACATCGCCACCAGTCCTACTTTCTTGCTGAGGAATACTGGCCTTGAGCTAACATCCGTGCCCATCCTCCTCTACTTTATATGTGGGACGCCTGCCACAGCATGGCTTGACAAGTGGTGCGTGGGTCCGCACCTGGCATCCGAACCAGCAAATCCCGGTCCACCGAAGCAGAACATGCGAATTTAACTACTGTGCCACTGGGCCAGCCCCTATACGACCCTGTTTTGATCACTGTAGTTTTATAGCAAGTCTGAAAAATCAGGTGCTGTGAGTTGTCCAACTTTGATCTTCCTTTGGCTTTGAATTGTTTGGGTTATTCTAGTTCTTTTACTTTTCCACATAAATTTTAGGATCAGTTCATTTATATCTTCTGGGAAGAAGAATCATACTTCTTCTGGGTTTTAATTGTGGTTTCATTAAATCTACAGATCAATTAGGGGAGTATTAATGTCTTAACGATATTCTGTCTTCTAATCCATGAATACTGTGTATGTCTTCGTTTTCTTAGGTCTTCTTCTATTTCTTTCACCAGTGTTTTGAAATTTTCAGCATATATATCATGTGTATATTTTGTCAGATTTTCATCTCAGTATTTAATTCTCTCTGGAGTTGCTGTAAAGAGCACTTTTTAAATTTGTTTTCAACTGTACATTCATAGTATATAGAAACACAAATGAACTTTTATATTGATATTGTATCCTGTAATCCTGCTAAATTCACTTCTTAGTTCCAGGAGCTTTTTTGAATATACCTTGGGCTTTTTTACATAGAAAATCACTTCATCCGTGAATAGAGATGGTTTTACCTCTTCCTTTCCAAACAGAATGCCTTTTGCTCTTCATTCTCTTGCTTTATTTTTATGGCTAGAACTTCCAGGAATGTTGAAAAGGAACGGTGAGAGCAGGCATCCTTGCCTCGTTCTTATCTTAAAGGGAACACATTCAGTTTTTCACCATTAAATATTATATTTTTTGTTGGTATTTTGTAGATTCTCTTTATCAGGTTAAGGAAGTTTCTTTCTATTCTTACTTTTTAAGGCTTTTTTAAAATCATGAATAAATTTTGAATTTTGTCAAAGCCTTTTCTGTATTTATTGATATGATCACGTAGTCTTTCTTCTTTAGTATGTTATGATGATGCATTACATTGATTTTTTTTCTTTTTTCCTTTTTCTCCCCAAAGCCCCCTGGTACATAGTTATATATTCTTCGTTGTGGGTCCTTCTAGTTGTGGTATGTGGGACGCTGCCTCAGCACGGTCTGATGAGCAGTGCCATGTCTGTGGAGCGCGCGAACTTAACCACTCAGCCACGGGGCCAGCCCCAACATTACATTGATTTTTGAATGTTGAACCAGCATTTCATTCCCAGGCTAAACCCCACTCAGTAATGATGTGTTATCTTTTTAAAACGTTGCTAGATTCAATTTGCTAATGTTTTCTTGAAGATTTTTGTGTCTAAATCATGAGGAGTATTGTTCTCTAGTTTTATTTCCTTGTACTTTGGTATCAGAGTAATGCTGGCCTACTAAAGTTAGTTTGAAAGTGTGATCTCCACTTCTTTCTTTCTGGAAAAGATTGTGTAGCATTGGTGGTATTTATTCCTCAAAAATTTGGTAGAATTTACCAGTGAAACCATTTGGGCTTGGAATTTGCTTTGTTGGAATTTTTTGAATTTGATTTCTTTAATAGATATATGACTATCCAGGTTATCTGTTTCTTTTTGAGTTAGTTTTAGTAGACTGCCTATTTCAAAAAGTTGGCCCATTTTACCTAACCAATTTTGGAGCATAGACTTGCTCATAGTATTCCTTTATTATCCTTTCAAGGTCAGTGGGGGCTGTAGTGACTTATTAGTTCATTATTTACATTAATAATTTGTGTTTCTTTTATTCTTTGTCAATTTGGTTAGTGGTTTATCAATTTTATTGATCTTTTTGAAGAATTGTCTTTTGGTTCTATAAATATCTCTATTGTTTTTCTTTTTTCATCTTTATTGCTTTCTGCTCTTATCTTTATTTCCTTTCTTCTGCTTGCTTTGGATTTAGTTTGCTCTTCTAGTCTCTTATGGCAGAAATTAGACCTTTCTTCTTTTTAAGATAAGCATTTAATGCTGTAAGTTTTTCTCTAAGAACTGCTTTGGTTGCATCTCACAAGCTTTGTTTTATTTAGTCCAGAATATTTTCTAATTCTATCTTTGCTGCCTCATCTTCTAAGACTTCCCTCATGTATCTTGTGTTCTAGCCACACTTGTGTGATTTTCTGCTTTTGCTGTCTCCTTTACTAGGAATGCCTTTTTTCCTAGTTCAATCTGTCAGTCTTATCCTCCTCAAATGTCATATTCTTCATGAGGCTTTCCCTGATCACCATAATGAGAAGGGATTTCTCCGTCTTTGAGCTCCCAAAGTATATTATGCTTCTCTTATGTGATTTAATAACTATTGCTTTATAGTAATTTCCAACTATAACTCTTTTTCTTTGGGCCCAAAAGAGCATTGGTAGCTTAACTCTGGGTAAGGCAAACAATGGTCAGAGGAGACAGTTTTGCAAATTCTCTGATTGTGGTATTTCCCTGAATGATTTCTTTCTGTACTCTATTACTCCTACAGGTGCTCAATGTACCGAGGTCTGTCGTTGTGGTGGAGGCGGCATCTACTGACTCTTCTTTGCCAGCTAAACATAAACACAGAATCCTGAAGAATGTTCAAACAGTTCTTTGATCAATGCTTCTAGTGATAAAAATCTAGAGCGTACACCTTGGGCATGTTTGTGAAAAGTTACATGTTGTACCCCGTAGTCTAACTCATCCCCATGTACCAAATAAAAATCCATCTTCTGTCTGTAATTCTCCTTCTCTTTCTTCCTCTACCAGTGCTCTTCCCTCCAACACATCATGTTTTTGTCTTTTTCTCACTTCTCTTGTCCACCTCCAAGTCTCTGTTTTCCTCCTGTTCCGAGTCACAGCTCTTCTCCCAGCGGTTACCAAGGCCCTTGCCTTTATATCTTTCAAATCATACAGGTGAAGATTTGGCAATGGGAGTCATTGGTCTTCTCGTGGGCTGGCTCTGGGGAGATGGGTGCTGCCAGTGCTGCAGGTCAGGAGGGGAGTGGGAGGACATTGGGAATGCCTCCTAGAATTGACTTGCTTGCTTTTTCCTATCTTATTTTTTCTGACTTCCCTGAGCATTTTTAAAAGTCATCTTATACTATTCAGGTTAAGCTCTTATCAATCTCTACCTTATAAGATTCATAACCTCTCTTTTACGTATCTCCCAGCTCTGTTAGCTTAATCTTGGAAGATACTATGTTTAGTTACCTTTCCAAATTTCTGTGTTTCTTTTCAGCTTCCCATTGATTTCAGTGAGAAGAAAGAAAGACACTTCATCACATGTGATTTATTTGTATACATACATCCACTAGATTAGAATACTCCTTGAGGGTATAGATTAATTAATCTTTTTTATCCATGTGTTGCCCACCTATCATTACTTACCATGGCACTGGACTTGTAGTTCATCTTCAGTTAATGCTAAGGATGAAGAAAATTCAGACGTGGTAAAAAAGCAAGCAAACAAACACACGTAGAATACTTGGAAAAGTTTTCAAAATGAAGAAAAATTAATCAATATTTGCCAATCTGTTGAGGCAAAGAACAAAGAAGGATCTCTTATTAAAAATACAAATTTGGCTCCAAATGCATAGAAGAACATAGAAGAAGACATGAAAGAACAACAGAACAGTTTTCCACAAAGTTGGTAAGTCTGTCTTCCATTCTCCGAATGCATTCTCAATGGAAACAAAAAATGTGGAAGTATCTGAGTCACAGACATAGATCTATGTAGTAGAATTAAGTGATGTAATGCTTAATTTAATATCTATATATGAAAATGAAGGCTTTCAGAAGACATCTATCTTCAAAGTGTTAGATACAAATTTCTTATCCTTAGGTATGAAGCTCTTAGATGAATACAAGTTGAAAATAATATTGGCATATTAAAACAACTGATAAAATTATATTATTCAAAACAAAAGCTTCTTACTCAGGAAAATGTATTGAACTATGTCTCTAAGAGTAAACCAGTGTTGGTCCAAGAGGATTTACTGAAGTAACCTCGAGCATTGTCTTGTTCGGTTAGAGGCCTCTCCGATTAAGACTCTTTAGAGAGATTACGGAGCTGAAGGAAATAGGCATGCTTCGCATTTTTATGCAGAGGAACTTGTAGTCCTTCACCTCAGAAAGCAAATCTTTCTTTCCATGCGTCCTCAGGTTCTGCCTCTAAGTTTTCTCACGTTGCACTCTTCTTTTGTCACCTGCGTCAGACTGGGTGGCTCGGCAACTCCACTTCAGGTATGGTCCTTGTCTGGGGGCTAGTGACAGCACTGATACTAGGGTGACTGGTCTCCTGGCTTGTTCAGTCAGGAATAGCCCTTGTCTATACCAAGACAAAGACTGAAGTTTCATTGCGACTACTCAGATATAGACATCTGTTTTCACAATGACTGAATGGAGTTCTTTAAAATAAGACTTGGGAAGAATTGAGGCTGATTTTGAAGACACAAAATAAAGCTATAATAATTTAAAGATAGGTCTTTTAAATAGTAAATATAGGCTTGTAGGTGACTAATTACAATATCTACAATTACTGACCATTCTTTATTTGAGGAGATAAGAACATTTTAGCTAGAAAAGAAAGTAGCAGTCCCAGTTTTCTACTCTGCTATAATTTTTGTCCAAAGCTGAACGACTAGTGTTTATCTTCTAACAGGAATATTCATAGTCCGAGATGCAGATGTTTTCAGACTGCACTGCATTTGCTGAAGCCCCATTTCGCTTCTACAATACCTTCCGCCAGGGTCTGGTATCATTTTAAAAAAGTTTTATTGAGATAAAATTGATATGCATTAAACTACACGTATTTAAAGTGTACAATTTGATAAATTTTAACATACGTATACACCTATCAAAGCATTATTACAAACAGAATAATGAACATTTCCATCATCTCCAAATGTTTTCTTGCGCCTTTTTATAATCACTCTCTCCTACCCACTTGAAGACTCCCTACCCCTTCCCTAAGGAACTACTGATCTGCTTTTTGTCACTATAAATTCGTTTGTATTTTCTAGAATTTTACAAAAATGAACTACACACAGTATGCTCTCTTTTTTGTCTGATTTCTTTCATTTAGCGTACTTTTTTTTTGACATCTATCCATGTTCTTGCACTTTCAATTGTTTTTCCTTTTATTGCTGAGCAGTATTCTATTACATGGATATGCCTCAATTTGTTGATCTGGTCATCTACTGATGGAAATTTGGGTTGTTTTCAGTGTCTGGTTATTACAAATAAATCATCTATAGACATTTCAGTATAAGTTTTTGTGTGGATAGATGCTTTCATTTCTTTTGGATAAAAGCCTGGGAATGGAACTGTTGGGTCATATAGTAGATATACATTTAACTTTTTAAGAATTTGTCAAAGTATTTTCCAAAGTTTTTGTCCCATTTTACTCTTCTACTAGCCGTGTATGAGAATTTCAGTTGTTGTCCGTCGTTGCCAACAATTGGTACGATCAGTCGTTTTAACGTTAATCTGCATTTCCCTAATGGCTAATGATGCTGAGAATTTTTTCATTTGCTTATTTGCCATCCATAAGAGTCTGTTCAGTTGTTTAGCTCATCTTTTGACTTGGTTGTTTTTCTTATTGAATTATAAGAACTGTTTATATATTCTAGATAAAAGTCGTTTTTCAGAAATATGTTTTTCAAATGTTTTCTCTCAATATTTTTTTGAAGAGTAAAAGTTTTAAAATTTAATAAGATGTAATGATTTTATAGTTTGTGTCTTTTGCATTATATTTAAGAAATCTTTGCAAAATCCAACATGATGATCTTCTCTTAAGTTTTCTTCTAAAAATGTTAGCTCTTAATTTAAGGTCTGCGACTCATTTCAAGCTAATTTTTGTTTATGTTGTGAAGTAAAGGTTGAGGTGCATTTCTTAATCATGTGGCTATCCAATTGTTCCAACACCATTTGTTCAGATGATTATCATCTCCCCGTTGAATTGCCTTGGCACCTTTGTTAGAAACGAATTGATCATATATGTACCAGTCTATTTCTGTATTCTGTTTCATTTTACTGATCTCATTGTCTATCTTTACACTAATACCACACTGTGTTAGTTATTGTAACTTTATAATAAGTCTTGAAACCAAAAGGATAAATGCCTCAACTCCATTCTTCTTTATCGAAGTTGTTTTGGTGATTCTCTATCCTTTGAATTTTTACAAAAAAGTGTGTTGGGATTTTGTTGGGGATTGCATTTAATCTATAGATCAATTTGGGGAAAAATGACATTTCAACAATATCGAGTCATCTGATCCATGAATATGGTATATGTCTCTATTTATTTAGATCTTCCTTGATGTTTTTGCAGCAATGTTTTGAAGTTTTTAGTGTACAGGTCTTACATACATTATATGTGTCCTTTTGAGGTTGCTTTTAAGCTTTGTTAGGTTGAATCAGAGCAACATTTAGTCTAGGGTTAATTTGTTCCACTACCGAGGTAATACTCTTCGGAGTACTTTACCCAATGCCCTATAAATTACAAGCTTTTCCACTATGTCTGGTGGAAACATGAACTATTCCTAGCCCTATGTGAGTTTTTGGAGATTGTCCTCTCAGTTCCTTTCTGGTGGTTTTTGTTTTTGCCAGCATCAGGCAGTTTATATTTACAGGCATCCACTAACAAATACTCAGCTGAACATTTAAGGGGGAGCTCTCTCTGTGCAGCTCTCCCTTCTTCAGTACTCTGCTTTGCAAACTCTATCTGCCTTGGCCTCCCCATCTCTCAGCCTATCTCCTCAACTCAGAGAGATTACCAGACATTGCCTGGAATCTCCCTCTCTATGCGAGCAGCAAACTGGGCAATTGGAGTGCTCACCATACTATTTCCCCTTCCTCAGCGATCATTGTCCAGTGTGTCCAATATTGGTGTCCATTGTTTCTCATGTTTTGCACAAGTTTTTAGTTGTTTCAATTGGGAAGTTAAATCTGGTCCAACTTTGTTGGCAGCAGAAGTAATATTACTTTTTAAATCTTCCTGCTACCCTTATCTTTTTGCATTTGTACATTCATATTTTGAAAGCTGCTTCTCTCTAGTATGGAAATTATGACTCTTTTTATTTTAACTATTGCTTTTGAGGTGAAAGTTTCAGGTAAGACCCCCATCCCAGTAGAGACCTGAGGTAGAATGTAGAAATTATTGTAGATGTGAAAAGGTTTACTACTCATGCAGTGAGGCTTTCTAAGCAGAGCAAGACAGGCTCCCAGGCAGATCTGAAAATAGCTTGAGAGATCAGGGACAAAGAAACTGACTTGGCTTTTATTGTGATTAGGGGGTGGGGCTGGGGTAAAGTAACAACTCTCTGGGGCAGGGTTACATGGTTTGAACTTCCTGCTGAAGCAAAAGGAGAGAGCTCTCTTATCAACTTGCCCACATGTGGGACAGAAGGGGAAGCTGGAGTGATGAGGCTTGAAAGCTTTCAACAGTCAAACATCAAAAATGGAATCAGACTGTTAATTACAACTCACTCCTGTTATTTGACGGATGACTGAAATGTGCCATGTTTCATTTAATTGAATTTGAGTTTAAGTCAGTCATTAGACATTCTATAAACCCTGTAGCCTGAGGCCAGTAGGGGAGGTAAAAGCTTCATTAAATGCCTTTTTCAAGAACCCAGCATTGCGTATTTTGAGAAAGGAAATGAGTGTCTTGCTTACTTTCATTAAAGTCTGGAACTCTGAAGTGGATAAGGAGTGTTTTAGTGAGTCCTCATATTGTAGCTTTAGTATGTGCAAAAGACGTGCGAGATCTTGATTTGTACTTTGGGTATCTATGAGGCAAGAGATGCCCAGAGTTCTTTACTCTAAAAAAAGTAACCTTGAGTAAGGAATTGTTGTTGCTGGACTAGATGGACAGACCAATGACATTGGTTCAAGAGTTTGTAAAAATGTGCAAATTGTGCCAGCAGTTGGCCAGGGCATCTAGTGCATGAAGTTTTGGACTGTGTTGACCCTTAAGTCCCATCTATGATTTGGGGCATCCTAGTTAAAGCAGCAGCTCTCCAGTGAGCATCCATCATGTGTTGGTGGCACTACTGCTCATAAAATATACAAACTATCTTTGTTGTTCACTCACTTGTTCCCAAGGGGCTCCTCAGGTAGCCAAGGGATCTTTGAGAGGTGTGACTTCCTCTAGAACTGTGGTATCTAGTGAGGGACTGAGGACAAGCTCTTCTGCAAGGGAGATATACCAGAAGGCTGGGTTTACTTCCATCCTGTGGATACCATTTCTGTTTAAGCAAGGAGGACTTGGTGGCCTTGCTGAGCTTGCAAGGTGCTGCTTCCATAACTCAAGTCATAACGGGAAGCTGAGTATGGAGGGTCACGGTCAAGGCCTTAAGAACCTTTGTTTCCAGGATGACCCAGTATGCAGATGGTGATTGCCATTCTAATGGGGCAATCTAGTGTGGCTGAGGAAGGCAGTTTCTAACACCAGAAGTCCACGGCAACTTATAGCCATCATGGATGGTCCATAGACTCCATTAGAGGTTGCTAAAGCGTCTACAATGGAGGGGTCTTTGGGAGAACACTAAGGAAAGTGCTATGGTATTGCATTTTGGAAAGATTCTAGAGTCTTTTGTTGTGGGGAGCTGCATTCAAGGTGGGTGAATTTTTGAGAAACAGAATAAATAGGCTTAAAATTTTTTAAAATGAGGAATATGTTGCTTTCAGAACCCAAGAAGGCCTAAAAGATGTTGAGCTTGTCAGGGCTGGAGTGGCCCTTGGCTTACCCACTAATTTTCAGGAATTTAACCAAGGGGCTGTGACCTTGTACAATGTATGCATCAATAGCCCATCCTTATTATTTGAGCTCCTTTGTAAGTATTTGCATGTCCTGAATGAATGTGTCAAGGGAATCTCCTTGGAGAAGGATGTCATCAGTGTGCCGTGACTATGAGGAATTTAGGCAAGGCAATTTTTCTGGTGGTTAAAGTGGGGCATATGAATTTGTCCTCTATTTTATGTTTAGTAAAACTTTCTCCCCAGAATATAAGGGGTCCCTTGTTCAAATTTAGTGCTATCTCATGTTTGAATTCCAGTATTGATTAAGGTCATGACAGTTTGCCAATTCATACATTTCAGCAGGTGTTAAAGTAGGTCTTCTGTTGTAGAGGTCCAAAAGCCAATCAGAACTCTTATCTTTTTATTGTATAAATTCCTTTAGTTTGGGGTTTTGGATTTCCAATTAGGTCAAATCACATACCTCTGTCCAGTTTTTTGTTTCCTCTCCCCCATATCTAAGTTTTTTCGTTTGTTTTTCGGTTTTTGTTTTTTTGGTGGTTATTACATATACTGTAGTGGGAGTAGGGGATTCTCTTCTCTATCCTGCTCATATTTTAAGTTTCTTCCTCTAAAGAGTCTCTAATCAGTGTCAGCAGGATTAGGGGCCTCCTCATGGCAATGGTTCCTTTATAGGGTTTAAGGACTCCAGGTTTACACTGACTTTGAATTAACACCTTGGTTGTGCCATGGGACTGCCATAGATGTTTTCTGTAGAGCCCCAAGGATCAGGATTTTCTGGCAATAGAGGCTTAAGCAATAGCATCAGCAAAGGCACTCCTAATGAGCCGTCTGCTTTTAGGAGTGCGAAAGCAGCATGCTGCATGGTAACTACTCTTCCTCACATAGGTGACCAACATAAGTGGTCTGAATACAGTGTAAGTGAGCCTGTATATTCAACAGAGTATCAGCCTTTCTCTTGAGCTCTCTATAGAATTAGGGTGAATGCCTGATTGAGACATACAACCAATAGTCAACAGGGTCAGAATTACTCTCCTGAGCTTAGTGTCAGTCACAGTTTATGCTGGAATTGGACGCATGATTCAATCTGAGATACACAGATAAGTCTATCCAAGACACATGACCCAAGGCCCCAATTCCATACTCCTCTCCCTAAGTGTTAGTTATCAAAACTTCCTACTTAGATCAGTTAAATCTATGACAGATGCTCAGTAGGACTCAGCAAATGCAGCACAAAGCAGCACAGCTCAAAGTGCAGGCTTTCCAGTGGGCTGCAGCATAGCTCAAAGAGCATGCTAGACAGCAGGCAGCAGGGCCAGTGAGCCAGTTGTTTGACCACAGAATTCCCTTTATGCCAATTTGCATCACTATAGGAAAAGTTAAATAATACACGGTTATACTAAACCAAGGAGTTCTTGATTTATTATAAGAGATCAAAAAAATAAATAATTGTATTACAGATAATTGTATTACAGAGTGATCAGTTGACGTAGAGGTAGGTTGAAGGCACAAAAAAAGAGTGCAATCATCTTGTCTAGGGTGGAGAAGAGAAGGCTTCAAAGAGAAGGAAATGCTTGAACTGGTCTGGAGGGAAGGTTAGATGTTTTCCAGGTAGAATGGGGTGGAGTCGGGTGGCTTGGTGTTATAAGCTGAAAGAATTGCATGCACAGAGATGTGCAATGATGCCTATGAGTAATTGTGACAAAGCTCAGGATGGTTGAAGCATAAAGTTCACCTTGGCAGGTAGGTTGAAGCAGATAATGAAGATTTTTGTACTCCACTGAAGGAAAATCATGATAAAGTTTGCATTTGGAAAGATCACTATGCAGCAGCTCATGAATGGCTTGGAGGAAACATCTAGAAGCAGGGAGACCCAAGGCTACTGTTAGCCTATGTGGAACTTTTATGCAAATTAGAAAAGGGTACACTTTTTCAAGGTACTTTATTTGTTGGAAAATATTCACATCACTGATTACCTTAAAACAGACATTTTACTGTGAAGTGAGAAAATTTTTGTAAAAAATATGTAAATTTATAATGCCTATAATGAAAATGGTGCTTTCATCAGCAATCTCAAGTGTGGTGATTGTGCAGAGTGCAAACACATATGATGGCCTTGGAGAGATCAATTAAGTTATTAGCGCAACAGCTCAAATTGGAGATGACAGTCTTACTAATGCAGTAATAAAATCTGTATGTGTGTATACTTATGTATCTCTTTCTACATATGTATGTATGTGTGTATACATATATCTCTCTGTCTATCATCTATCTATCTATCTAGAAAGGTGACCATCAACAATTTAAGACGGTATAATCCTAGGGTTTGGTGATCTATGGTTCCTCAGACTTGAAATTCTAGATGTAAGATTCAAAGAAGTGGGACTCTTAAGATGGCTCCAGTTATTTTTGGTCTTGGGAAACCACGTGGGTAATTATGTCATCCCCTAAAATGGGAAATAGAAAAGGAAACAGGATGGTGGTTGGAGGGGTATATTAGGAAAAAATGAGTTTAGTTTAGTTTTAGACGTGCTCAATTTGTAGTGTTTGTGGACTTAGCTACAAGCAATTACATATATTGATCTGGAGCTCAAGACAAGAAAGTGGGTTGAAGCTATAGACGTGGTAGTTATCAACACATGGGCAGTTGTAAAAGACATGGCCATGCGTAATGCTTAATTTCAGGCAAATTGGATGGCTGAGAGAGCCAAAAGTAAGCATGAGTCCTTGGCCTCTCTGTTTTATTTTTTCTGACATCTTGTAAGTCCAGGATTCTTGTATGATTTCATAGAAGGAGGAACTGAGTCTCCCAAATGACTGGTATCGGGCTATCACTTATTTACCCTGATCTGTGAGGCCCAGAGACAGACTTAATTCAATTTTAGAAAAACGAAGTAGTGTGCTTTTTCTTAAGCCTGCTAATTCATACTCTATACATAGAGCCAACCAAGCTTCCTGGTTGAAGACACTGGCTCTGGAGGCCAATGTTCTTTCAACATGAGAAAGTGACATCCTAAAGTGGAACAGGGAACATACAGGAAACTGGGAGAATAGGGATGACACAATGATAAGGACAATCTGCTCAGAGAGGCAGTGGGTCAGGGTAGTTCAGGGACATTGACTCTGAGGTGGGACTGCCTGGTTATAGTGCGAGCTCGGCCTCTTACTTGCTATATTATAATTAACTTCATTGTGTCAATCTCCTCATATGTAAAATGGGATAATGGAATGACCTCATAAAATTGTTTTATGAATCATAGGATTAAATGAAGTGATGTGTACAAAGCTTTTAGTTTGGTGCCAAGCACATTAGTTCTCAGTAAATGTTAGTGGTATGTGTTTCACATAAGGAGCCTATGAGCTCGCTGCAGATGCCTGTGTCCTTGCAGTGTGTGTAGAAAAATGAAGTAATGAGGATTGATTAATTGATTCTTATCCCAGTTCATTCACAAAAGGATTTGAGGTGCCACTACCATAGGATACAGATATAAAGAGATTAAAATAAAAGGGCAAATAAGGAGAGTCATATAAAGTGAATAGAACATAGAAACATAGGCAAAAAGGTCCAACACTGTTATATACAAGTGGGCCAGATATTCAAATGAACATTTTGGGCTACTTCTTCTTTCCAGAATCGTCCCTGGGGTCATGTTGTTCCTGTATTTCACCATGCACCCCTTGCATCTTGGCAACATAGTAATGTTTCACTCTTCCCTAAGGGAAAATGTTTTGAAAAAGTCTTTTCTCCTGTCTTCCTAATTTTGGTTAAAGGTTCTACCATGTGTCCAACTCTTATATGTAAAATTTAGAGTTTATCTTGGTTCCTTTCTCCCTATGTCTACTCCATAAAAACATTCTTTCCTCCTTTGCAGTGCCTTTCCCATCAGCTCTCACTGGTCCATTCTCACCACTGTCCTTCTGGTTTAGATCTTTGTCACTTCTTGGATGCCCTTTGTATTATTTTCCTATCTGTTGTTTTTCCCTCTGCCATTTGTCTCACCCCATCTCAATCTATCCAATACATCCCTATCAGATGTATCTTCCCCAAACAGGGTTCTAATCCTATTACCCACTTGCTCAAAAACTTTGGGAGGCTCCCCATTTCATTTCAAATAAAGGACAAAAGCTTGATAGTCAAGGGACCCTCACAATCTAATCTCATTCTTTATTTCCAGGTTTATCTTTCACTACTTCTCAACACATAGCTATGTTCTAACTGCTACCCTGGTGCTTTCTTCTTCCCCAGTTCCAGCATGTTTACAGCTGTGTCTTATTCGTCACTGTATTCCATGCCACACAGGGTGCGTGCCTTGCTTAAGGTAAAGAGTTCAAATAAAAACTGGAGTTTTTCCTTCTGTGAATTCAAAACTCATGGAGTGCTGCCCTCTTTTGGTTAAAATAGCCCAGAGTTCAAACCACCAAATAGGGAATGATGCTGGATGACTCATCTTTTCCTTTTGGTTAGAACCCTCATGGAAACAAACAAGGCAGGGTGAAATAATTCCATCCTCTTTTCTCATTTTATCTAGCTTCAAAGATTGTTTGTTTAGGGAGATGAAAAGAAGATAAAATTCTGTATAGAAAACTTGGATCTCTACTGATTCAAATCATATATTATGTGTAAACTCAGAGCTGGAATAAAGCCAACAGTTACTTTGAACATTTCCAGAGCTCCAAAAATCTTCAGGCCTCAACACAGACTTTTATGTAAAAGCTAGGATGAGCAAAGAACTAGTAGCCCCTAAAGCCCCCGTAAGGTTAAGGGCAGCTTCCTGATTTAAGGGCTACTGAGGCAAGTGGCAAGGTCATTCCTTCACACTGAGACTGGGTACTTGGTCAAGTAAGAAATAATGGGGCCTGGTCTAGGAGGTACAGCGTACTTCTGTAGATCTTGCTGGGTTCCCAGTTTGGGACTCCACCTCAGCCATTCTTGAAGATCCAGCAGAAGTAGAGAGGGAAGATGACTCAGAGCCCAGGAAGAGTGGTGGTCACAGTTTTAAGAAAGGATGGCAGGATGAGAGATGCACAGAAAAAGATCCCAAGTGAATGAGGTCTCTTGATTATGATATGAATGTCTAGGGTTGTTCATTTTAGAGCTTTATAACCATTCTTTGTTATGAATCACATTGAACCTCACCAGGTATGAAGACAGTGAATAGTAATAAGCATGCACTGTAAAAATAACAGGAAAGCTCAATTAAGGCAGGCCTTGGGCTTTATCTCAAATGTCAATAAAACCAAACTTCCTTGGATCTGAAAGGGAAAGGCATTCCAAAACCGAAACTCAGCGGGTGACAGGATGCTCCACACCTCTTGGAGGAGGATGGAAAGGTTTGTAGGCTGGCGTCTGATGCAATCTTGGCACTATCTTTGATTACGAGCTAATGTTAGCAGAAAGATCAGGTGTCAGTCATGACTAGAGTTGCTCTCTACTATCTTGAGAAGGTCACCGGATTGCTGCCCCTTCTTTTTTGAAACCTGATCCAGGGACCACAAACAGCCACAATGAGTTGGATCACGGCCACGTGCTCTAAATTGGGCTGACAAGACTGACTCAGTGCCAGGAGTGGACACAGGATGCAGCTTGAAATACTCCGATGGGAAGAGGGTTGGAGTTTCTTTTTCATTTTCAGTAATGCTATTTGAGAAGATAAGATTGTATATGAACATCAAAGAGGGAATTAAATTAGATTTGCCCCACATTTGGATAGAGGAGATCCACAAAAGTCTGCAACTTTCCTGTGTGAAATTTTAGGTTCTGTGGATTACCTTACTATATTGGGAGACTGCTGTTCCTTTTCAATATGGTGTGCCTTCTCCTTAACATTGTAAATATAAACTTTGCTCAAAGGTCCATAAGAAACAAAGGAAAATCCCTCTTGCTAGCAAGGATATGTACACATCCATAAATACAGTTTCTTTTATTTGTGTGTGAATTTGCAAGCAGCACCTCACTAGAGCTGAACTTTTGCTGTATAAATAAAACCATCTGGTGTATCCAAAGAATTTTAGTCTCCAGAGAACAGGATCATAAACAATCGATCCTTCACAGACCTTTCAGTACTTTAGTCTGAGTAAAGCTTTCCCACAGCTCTGCTTTAATTATTTTATTTGTTTTTAATCTTCTAAGGATTTTATAATTTGATCTCTCTAATCTAATATCATATAAGTACATAGGGAAAAAGTCTACCACCACTTTTGGCAATGTGAAGAACAATGCATCCTTTAAGATATTTTGATCAATTGATCACAAATAGATACTGAGATTAATAAAGAGTTTGGAAGAAAGAAGTATATCATTCCATTTTTCTGATGGGAAAATGAGACATAGAGTGAGAAGTTCAAGGTCCCATGTCCCACAACTATTAACTGCTAAACGTGATCCAGATTTTTGTGAGTCCCAGTTGAATAATCTTTTTACTCAACACTGTCTTCAACTTTAATGTTTATTTTCTTTGAAGCATAGATAGCAAGCATGCTTCTTAGTAAAACAAAGAGAATCCAATTTTGACCAATTGACCAAACAAGACCCAGCAGCTGGGAAATTGGTTAAGTCTCATAAGAATGAAATTGGCTTTCTTCTGCTCTTGCTTTTCCTTTAACCTCTCCTGCCCCCTTTAGCAAAAATTGTTTAGTGTTAATTCATTTCTTGGAAGAAGTAAATTTCTAGGTGGCTTCTAAAACTGGAATATGTTTGTTTGGATGACCAAAAGGGATCGATTGCAAAAGTCAGTATCATTGAATGCTCGCCAGAGAGTGTCTCCATCCACAAAGCTGCGTTAGAATAGCTTGGGGAGCCTAAAAAACAAAATACTAACGCCTGGGTCCCACACCCAGAAAGCAGCATTTCATTCGTCCGGTTGGGGCTCTCCAAGCGAATTCTAAATATGCAGGCTGGGTTTGGGAACCACTATTTGATGCACCTGGACCACATTATTCCACAAGGACAGCAAGCCTATGGATTCCTATCTTTCTGCCAGGGTGGTCCTCTTTGCTTAGAAATAATTTTAGGTGAAGCTAAACAATCAGATAGAAATGTGGGAAGAGGCTCAGTAGAGATAGAAACTAGCTGACTATAATAGAAAGACTCACCAAATCTGGATTCTACTACTCCCTGAGGTTTGACTAGACCTTCAGTGTAGCTTGGGTGATCGGAAGTAGGGGATGCAGGTTGACAGGCCTCTTGATGGGCTGGCCACAGCTCCTCTAGCACTGTTTTTATAGCAGGTTGAAACATTATAGACTCTGTCTTTGTAATTTGGGCATCTGACAATGCTGTTGTTTTTATGATTTATTTTGGCACATAATGGCATTAATAGCAAGTATTGTCACTGAAATTACATTTGGATGTGACTTATTAGGCTGCTCGATGGCACACTGATATTTGCTGAGCTATTTATTTAGGAGCAGGACGTGTCTCGAATCTTAAGTGACCCACCGAAGAGCCTCCCCAGTCCAGTAAAATACATGCTTCAATTAGTGCTATTTTTAGAATATTTTAATGCTTAGAAGTTATAAAAGGAAATTCAAAGAAGCATAAAAAATAATTAAAGCTGATGTCTACTTTTCCTTTTGGGCATCCAGGTTATCACTGGCATCAAATTAATATTCGTAGTTTGGGAAGAATCTATTCATGACTTTATCTTTTGCCAAAACCATGGGGAAAGCGAACCGTTGCTCCTCAGTTTGAGAATCAATCCAAGTTTCGTTTAGTGTTAGTATTCTTAGTGGCCCCTTTTTAAAAATAGTTCTTTCTTTACTGTATCCTTCAGGCTTTTCCCAGGCTGGTGAGGTGCGGGCCTTGGTGAGGCCGCAGTGCACAGAGGAAGCCATCTCCCCACCTTGGGCAGGCCAGTTCTTAGAGCATCAGGGAGGGGGCTGGGCGGAGACAAGGGTAGTTTCATCCCTGGGTGGGAGGCCACTCTCTCTTTACCTTCTAGGACAGATCCACCCTGGCCATACCACATCCTTAAATTTGTTTTTATATTATGACTTTAAAATAATTGGATACTGCCCACATACTGTTTTGGAACAAGGCAGGGAAGCACTAAGTGAATTTTTAAAAACGCTTTACTGCGTTTCTTAATATATTCAAATTTACTCAAAAGAACCAAATTTGGTTACAATTTATAAAGTTTTGTTCTGTCATTTCTCCTTCAAAATAAGAATGCTGCATCCCAACAGTTGACCTCTTAGTGAGATGAGATATTAAGATTTTATCAGCAAGTGGTTCTGTAAGGGCTTTGGTGTTAAAGTAGTTTTATAATGACTACATTGTAATAGTTGTGGAGGAATGATGGCACAGAGTCAGCCGCTGGGAGGTTCCCAGCTCTGCTACTCACTAGCTCTGAGACACTGACCAAATTATCCTGGTCTCTGTTCACATGGCAAGAGAGGGTACAGGGACTGCTGTACCGGCTTTAAATACTATAGTGTGCTTAAACAAGGTTTCCATTTCAATGAAGGAATTCTAAAATAAAATTTCGTCCAGATTTGCTTTCAAGAAACTCATCTCTCTGCATAAATTATTACATTAGCCATCCCTTAGAAGGACCACAATTTATTTTCGAGAATATGTAGCAAATTGTTTGTAAAAGAGGTAAGGAGACTGAGTCCGCTCCCCCTCGCTCTTTCCTTCTATGGGAAAATCTACTTCCCTGGCCTGTGTGTCTTGGAAGTTCTGAAACATTGTTTTTTCTCTCTTGGATACCCTGAGGACCTGGTGAACTTTTTGATGAGACCCCTGTAACAAGTCAGACCCCAGAGTAAAACTTTTTGCTCAGTGATGCTTCCGTTCTCACAGACCTTGCTGTGTCGTTGCTTTCTACCTCTAACAAAGCCAGTGCAGTAACACGAGGGCCCAGGCTGCTTGTCCCGCCGTGGTTAGCTACACTGCCCTGACAGAGATGGCCACAGGCCAAGATCAGCCAGCCAACCCCTCCCAGGATTCTCTCCCAGATCCTTATTTCTAGTCCCTCCTTTTTTGCTTCACCATATGACCTTACTTTCTCACAGAATTTTATGGGAAAATAGAGGCTATGTGTGTGCTCCATTTGGTTAAAAGTGAATTGCCATGCTGCAAACATTGCTTTCACTAAAATAAGATCCTGGATTTTACAAAAAAAGGAAGTTTCTCCAACGTTCTGTGAAGCATTACCCAACTGAAACTCTTGTCACTAAAAATAAAAATTGTACATTCTCTTAAAGGGCAGGTCTTTTTGAAGGAAAGTGCTGTATAATTCTAAGGGAAAAAGGACATGTATATTTTTGTCCAATGTATTATTATATTTTAAATTAGGGGAAATATCTGTCAAATTAAAAAGAAAAGCTTCTGATAGTTGATGAAAATGATAATAAACTTGTAAGTGGTTGTTAGAAATTATGTTTAAATTGTTTTAATCATGAGACTCCCAAAAGTAAGCACAGTGAGTACATAGTATGTACCCAAATATTTCATGAGTAAAAAAGAAAGTTATTATTCAGCAAGTAGTTGAAATTGGGAGATAAGGGAAATGGCCACCCCGTTGCGCGGTATGGGATTCGTCGGTGAGATGAGCACAGCAAGACGTAGAGGACTGGGCGTCACTAAGGGTCCCTCCAAGCCCCTTCATCCGGAAAATACAGAACGTCCTCTAGATGGAGCACCAGGCCTTTTCTTTGTTAAGATAAATAAGTCTTATTTTTATGAAAGGAACTTCAGAACTTCATTTTAAGCAGAAATAATTTAAAGAATCTTATTCTTAACTTTGGCATGTATTTCCTGGAACATCTACTCTTCAGTAAAGGAAATGTTGTTTTTCAGACAACAGAACTCATCCTCACGTGTGCTGGAGTAAAATGTACTTGACTTTTAAATCCTCCAAGTGAGATCCACTGCGTTCTGGAGACTTGGACAAGTGCGAGTGCCAGAAAGCTGCAGATGTCCTCTGAAGACTTGAGCATAACTGAGAGGGAGGGATGGTGAGGACTGACAACTACACGGGCTCGGAGAGGTCCCTTTGTCTAGATGGACGCATTTTCCAAAGGGAGCTTCACTGTTTGCCTAAGGAGTAAAGGTGAATGTGAAATATAGAAAGGAAATCTGAAGTCAACTAATGGAGTCTCCTCGTTTTACAAAACAAGAAACTGAGACCCAGAGAAGTAGTTGTCTTTCTCTTATATTGATGGAGTTAGTGATGGCACAGACAAAATTCAATAAGCAGTGTAGCAAAGCTTTATTGTTTTAGCTGTCTAGCATCTATTTCCTCTTCCTAACAACACTGATTTTCTTTTGCGAATTATATTCCCCCAAGTGTATGGAAGTTTGGAAAGCTAGTAATGGCAGCCGAGGTGTCCCTTGAAACACCTTCTGGATAGCCAAAGGTGAGGAATGTGACCCAATCAGACACTCAGGGGACTTCAAATCTTAAGCAGAGTTTTTGTAAGGAAATATGAAACAATTGGAATTCACTTGTCTTAGGTGATAATCTAATATTCATTTTACTAAGCATAATTTTTTTCCCCAGCTTTATTGAGATATAATTGATGTATAACATTGTATAAGTTTAATGTAATGATTTGGTATATGTATATACTGCAAAACCTAAACATGATTCTTCAGTCTTCCTATTAGTTCCATAAAATCTCCAACAACCTTCTGATAATTGTCCTTTTGCCTAAGTTGGCCAGAGTAAGTTTCTGATACTTGCAACTAAAGAACCTTAAGTGAATCCACCAGCTACCATCCACCTGACAATGAAGCCAGATCTTCTTATCGCAAATTAAATCACCCAACAGAGTCACCTTAAGTCACCAAGAGTAACTTAAGACTGATTCATATAGAAAAAATAAAACTACTCTTTTCTAGTTGCCCTGACCAGAAACATAATCAGAGTACTATGTTCTGGATCTTTTGAGCAATGACAAATTTTGAATTCTACTAAGAATAATGTGACAACATTATAATAAATATTTGTTGCCTAAATAAGAAAAGTTTTCCCTTATATAGTATTATACCAGAGAGTACTCTAAAATTATATTTAGTATAGCATTTACATTTATTTTTTCTGATGAGAAAAGTAATACTGATTTATTTTGCTCAGGTTTTTGCCTAAATCTTAAATGTTATATAAAATGAATAAAACTGTTGCTTGTTTTCCTACTAGAAATGAGGAAAAATTCTCCAAAATGGTAAAGCAGTATAAGTAACAAGCAACAGAATTATGTGAGTCAGACTAAAATAACAGTGAAATAATCAGGCCTTTAAAATTTTTTCCCCCAATCAAATGCCTTCTCAAAATCATCTGGCTTAACCCTGCTGTTTAGAAAATGTGTTACAAAAACCTCATTTTTCTTTTTAATGTAATTTCTTTTAATGCAGCCAGCAAGTAGACACTCACTCTCCTTTCTATATCTCAGAATATAACTTTTAAAAAAGGAGTTTGATGTTTATAAAAGGTTCTTCAGGCTGTTATAACTAATCTTTTGAATAATGTGGTTTGATATGATTTATACACTGACGAGTCTCATGTTTTAACAATGAAATCTAGTAGAAACAGTTAGGCCATTCTTATCTTAATGGCATTTTAAGGCAGAACTTGCAGTTTGGCTCAGCTTGGCAACTCAGGGAAACGAAAGCTCCAGAGCCTGAGAGCATGCATGTTGACTTTCAAAAGGGAGCCAGCAGAGGGCTTTTCTGTACTTGTTACAAGGGTCTTGTTTCTGGTGAAGTCATAGCGCAATTGAAAAAAAATTACCCTATAAGATATAAGCTCAGGTGAAAGGGAAATCAATTTCCTGGATATAAGCTAGCTTAAATAAAAATGAAATCTATGCAATTTAATTCAAACTAATATTTGACTTCTTAAACCTTTGGAGGCTCACAACGTGTGCTAATTAGTAGAAGTGCAGGTAAAAACTCACCAGTTGGTGAGGTCCATTCAAATTAGATTTTGAATATGATCCAGCTATCCCACTGCTGGGTATTTATCCAAAGAAATTGAAAACACAAAGGCATAAAGATACTTGCACCCCTATGTTCATTGCAGCATGATACACAATAGCCAAGATTTGGAAGCAACCTAGGTGCCCATCAAGATGAATGGATAAAGAGGATGTGGTATTTATACATGATAGACTACTACTCAGCCATAAGAAGTGATGAAATCTGGCCATTTGTGACAACATGGATGGACCTTGAGGGTACTATGCTGAGCGAAATAAGTCAGAGAGAGAAAGTCAAATACCATATGGTCTCACTCATAAGTAGAAGATAAAAACAACGACAAACAAACACATAGCAACAGAGATTGGATTGGTGGCTACCATAGGGGAAGGGGGGAGCATGGAGGGCAAAAGGGGTGATTAAGCTCACATGTGAGGGGATGGACTATGATTAGTTTTGGGGTGGTGAACATGATGTAATCTACACAGGATTAGAAATATATTATGATGTAAATCTAAAAATAAATAAATGAAAAAAATTAGATTTTGGTATAGACAATGCCCTCTCATGGCTCTTTAACTGGGTCACAGTGGTGTGCTGGGGCCATCTCCTACTGGCTCTTGAAAGCCAATGAGTAAATTTGCAGGAATTTTATGAAGTCACATTGGTAGCTCAAATTGATCATGGTGGGAGTATTTACACCATGGAAATCCGCAAAGGCTGTAAATCAGGGCCCTCCCCTTTCCTCTGAGCTGGTTGTTAAGCATTTATCAGCACATTACTGGATATAACAACAACAAAAAAGGATATTCTTGAGAATTGTGGCATCTCACACCATTTTCATGCCTGTTCATGCCTGCTCTGGCCAGTCTGAGTGCACAAAAGGCCATTCTTGAAGGTTTGGTTCCAGTCTCTTAAATAATGGGAGCTCAATCTGGCTCTTTCTCCACTAACGAGTGAGGTGGGATCTGGAGGTGGATTCCCGAGTTGCCCCTGGTGTTTGGTGTGCAGGGGATGTGTGTGGATGAGATGGGGAGTAGGGGCCTTGCTGTGTCTGTGAGCACTGGGCTGCAGCCCCTCTTTCCCTATCCATTGCTTATTTTCTCTCCTCTGGTCTTTCACAGGATGTAGTAAATGCAATTGTCCCCGGCACATCTCAGTTCTGTCTTCTAAAATGCTATAGCTTTTCAGCTTCCCACTTCACGTGGCATCTATCACAGTCAAGGTAATAATGTCGTTATTTATAAATGTAGTGGGGCCTCAGATTTACCAACACCACAGTCAGATGTGCAATGAACAATTAAGTTCTCTATTTTTTCTGTGGATGAATGTATCACCACTATCCACTGCTTTGTTTGGATGGCTTAGAGAAATGTCCTTCAGAATTCCAGTCCCTTCCGCCTCATCTAGGGGTGGGGAATGGCTCACTTGTCCTTGTGTGTCTTTGGGAGGCTGGCTCTTAGGTCTGTACAGTGTTCTCTGCAGGAGTGTGGTCTCTGCCACAAGGGGCTGGTCTGGGCTTCTGCTTGGGCTAGCGACCTCTGCTGTACAATTGGTCTTATCCCTAGTGTCCTGCTGATGTTAGCAACTGCTGATGGAAGCTGCTGTAACTCCTGCTTTGTTCATCTGGTTATTTCTCTGATGATTCTGGGCTCTATTTCAGCTCGCACTGGCTTTGTGGAACCCTCTGAACTCCATCTGTGAATCCCTGGCCACACAGTCTGACCTGCAGACTTCTGCTTCCAAGGTGGTTCTTTCTAAAGATGGCGGCCCTCTTGCAGCTCTGAGGTCAGACCCTTAATCGCCTTCCACAGTGTCCCGTGGAGGCATGTGGTCTCACCTGCCAAGTGGCACTGAGGGCTGCGCAGGAGAGCTAGACTCAGGTCCTCCCTTTGCTTGTCAACACTCTGCTCCTTCCCTTAGCCTGGCTGCTGCGGAGCCACCTTCCTTCCGGCCTCCAATCCGTTCTCCTCCCCATAGTCCCTCCGGCTGTGAGAGATGGGATTTAACGACTTCCTCCTCTAACCTCTCTGCGAACTCCATCATATAAAACTCTACGATCCAGTCCCTCAGTCCTGCCCTTGATATATTTTAGGGGGAGATAAATAGTATAGAAAATCTTCTTTTTTCTTGCAAAAACTTGGCTTTTAAAGTTATTGTCTTTTTGCACACAAACAAATCCTGTTTTGTATGTTTGAACCTGAATTTTATATTTTCTTTTTTCCTCCTCATTTCCTGGCTGAAATAACCTGAATCCCCAAGGCAGATGCATGCCTCATTCTAACTTGGGAGAAGGACATACACATGAAATTGCAAAAGAGCAAAAATATTTATATATTTAAAGTATTATCCCCATTGCATACATTTAACTTCTCTCACCTTCTGGGTTATATGCTCCTTCAGAGAAGGCTCTCCTACTGCTCAAGAAATGTTCTCTGTTGAGTAACCTCTATCGCTGTGTTTTCAATATCTCCCTCTCTGTGGTGTCCTTACCAGCTTTTAAATAATTACCTGTATCCTTTTAAGTAAACAAACAAAACTGCTCTCTATAGACTTCACATTGGTGCAAACTTGCTCTTTCTCTGGTGTTTCCTATCTCAGTAAATGACCTCACCATCCACTCGATTAATCGTGCCAGATAACATCATCCTTTACATCCTCTTTCTTCTCAGGCCCAATGTCTGATTAACTAACAAATTCTGTTACTCTAGCTACAAAATGTTTCCTGAATTAGTTTCTTTTCTCAACTCCCACATCTTCCATCCTAGTCCAAATTACTATCGTCTCTAAACCAGACTATAGTCATCTCCTATGGCTGTTTTCCTGAATTTACCTTTGTTTTCCTTGATTACAGAGTGATCTTAAAACAAACAAATAGATAAATAAAATATACATAATTTATAATAAGCATATGTGTGCATTTATCTGTATGTATATCATGTGTGTGCATTTGTACACACATACGTATGTGTGTATACCCACACACACACTAACATATACATATAAAATCATGTGCATGTTACTCCTTTGCTCCAAACTCTCCACTAGCTTCTGTTCTTCCTGGAGTGAAGTCCAGAATTCTTACAATGGCCGGAAGCACTTGAATGGCCTCACGTTGCTGCTCCCCATCCCAGCCTTGCACCATTCTCTCCCTGGCTCACTCTGCTCCAGCCCCACTAAGCCCTTTATTTCTTCTAACCTACCAAGCTTCTTCCTCTCAAGGCATCTACACAAGCTGTTTTCTCTACCTGGTAAAATTTTGGTTCTCTCTGGCCAACTCCAGTCCTCAATTTAAAAGGAACCTTTCCTTAGAAGTCGTTCCTGACACGCCCCTTTCCTGCAAGACTCTCTCGGGGCATCTTCTACTTACTTTAAGCACACACACCACAATTGCAATTAAATAATGAATTTTATGATTATTTGTAATGTTGTTTACCTCTGTGGACTATAATCTTTGAGGAGAGAGGCTATCATATTCATTTCCTTATTTCTTCTGCCTAGAATTATAGTGCTCACAAAATTAGTTGAAGAGATGATTTATATATGTTTTATCTTCATACTACCTAATATAGTGCTTACTCATAGTAAATGCCCCAGAACTTATATTAATAATTATTTATGATTTTCATTATCTCTTATTTTTTTCCCTCTGCCTGCGTCTGGGGGTTTCTGTTGTCTCATCTATATGAAAAGGAGAGTTCTTTGGGAGATATTTGTGTGAAGATGGAAGCAATCAAACTCAAACCAGGAAGTAAGCCAGTTGTTGGATTCTGAAATGTTGAATTCAACTTCATGTAGCATCTTGTTATCAGAGAGCTTTTTAAGAAAATGGTCACTAGAACTTCTAATGGATCTCAATTGCCTCCAGGAGCAAGTTCGCTTTATTTAAGCCTGAAACGTAAGGCTTTCCATGATCTGGACTTTGCTTCCTTTTCTAGCCTCATTTCCTATCACACGCCACCCCACCCTCCAATCCACCCACCAACCTCTATAAACATATCAGGAAAGGGAGATGCTTATCAACGTCATTATTACCATCAGCAATAACAGTACTCGTTAAGCATTAGTTTATATCCAACACTGTTTGAGGGCCTGTGAGACACACAAAGATGTGTAAGTCAGGATCACAGCTCTCAATCACCTACTAATCTAGTAGAAGTGACAGGCAGACTCATAAAAGATAAATGGCAATGTAAGTTAGTTAAATGCTAAGTGCCAAGCGGTAGTTGAGAGCAAGAGTGCAATTTCCTGAGACGTGAACTAGTGCCCAGCTTCAGTTCCATGTTTCCACAGGTAAAAGTGACTCTTGGGAAACAAGGAAAGGTAGGGAGGAGATGGTCAATGTTCTGCCTTTCTCTGTGAAGATACGACCTGTGATTTATCCATTGCTCTGTGTAGTCTTCCTTTTTCTTCATCTTCAAAACTGTTGTAATTGCAACTTGAATTCAGAATACAAAGGAAGAGATATTTGTCAATGACTGAGAGCCCTCGTCCAAGTCTCCTTGAGTCCTTGGCTCATTAACTTTACAAGATCAAATATATGAGCTTGACCTGTGGAGGGCAGCCCTTGGAGTCATCCACACGGAGGAGTTAACCCAGGCCACTGCAAGTCCTGCAGTCTGCAAGCTGAGACCCAGGAGGGCTGATGGTATAGTTCCTGTCTAAGTCCAAGCATGAAGGCAGGAGAAGACTGATGTCCCAGTTTGAAGACAGGCAGACAAGGACAATGAATTCTCCCTTCCTTACCTTTTTGTTCTGTTGAGTCCTTCAGTGGATTCGATGAATCCCACTCACATTGGGGAGGGCAATTTGCTTTTCTCAGTCTACCAATTCAAATGTTAATCTCATCCAGAAACTTCCTACCAGGGCACTAAGAATAATGTTTAACCAAATATCTGGGCACCCTGTGGCCCTGTCGTGTTGACACAGAGGATAACCGTCACAGTCATCCTCCTTTTTCTCAGTCCTTCTGTCTCAGTCATGGCTTATTGCATGTCAAGGAATAAAATTCTAATCAAGTTAATACGAATAAAAAAAGTTATTGGATTGGTGTAGTCATGGAAACGAGATTGTGGTGAAGCATCCTCTCCATCATTTGTTTCTTTGCTTCCTTCTGAACATCTGCTCCATTTTCTTACTTCTTGTAGAATAGCTTTCTTTGTTTGTTTAACAGCATGCACACAACTGAAAAATAGCTGCCATCTCTAATTCTATGTGACTACAAAGGTCTAGGGCCCACAACCTTATGACATGTGACTTTTATCTCTGTTATTTATATTTCAATACCTGAGAAAGAGAATTGGATCAGTTGTAGGACCACCTGTTTTTCTTTTGTGTGTGTGTGAGGAAGATTGGCCCTTAGCTTACATCTGTGTCAATTTTCCTCTATTTTATGTAGGATGCTGCCACAGCATGGCTTGAGGAACAGTTCTAAGTCTGCGCCCAGGATCCAAACCTGTTAATCCATGGCTGCCAAGGGAGAATGCATGAACTTAACCACTACACTACTGCGCTGGCCCCAGGACCACCATATTTTATTTTGCTTAGCATCAAGTGCTTATTCCTGGTGGCCAGAGAATGTGAGTATGTTAGTTTCCTATCTCTTTCATTCTGATCCCTCTGACTCCCTCTGTCACTTAGAAGGACTTGTGATTACATTGGACCCACAGGGAATTAACTTAAAGGAACTGTTAACTTCATTACATCTGTAAAGTCTTTTTTGCCATGTCAGGTAAAATTCACAGGTTCTGGGAATTAGGACATGGATGTCTTTGGGAAGTCTGTTATCCCACCTATCATAGAGAGACTCATCAAGATGTGTTGCCAGTGGAGCAGAGGCTGTGAGGCCTCTGGGAGGAGTTTCTTTGCATGAGAAGCATGGAAAGAGTAGGCCAATTCACAAGCACACCTACTTCCTCTTCCCAAACAAGAAACTACTCACCAGCTGGTAGTGAGGCTGGCCTTCAACAACTCCACTTAATTTTTCCAGCTGCTTCTTCTTTCCCCTCCAATGAGATTTTTAGGTGCTCCCATATTTGTGTTTCATTTGCATTCCTTTTTACTGCCAGAAAGAATTAGCTTGGTATTTAATTTCTCTAAAGCTAGATTCTCTAGCATAATCCAGATGCATAATCCCCTTAGACTCAAAAATCAGAAAACACAGGATGTAATGGAGGTGGGTTTGGGAATCTGTGCTTCTAACACGCTCCCTAGGTGATTTTTGCACACGGACTTTGAGAACCACTACGGTATTCTAAAGTAGAGCTGATAAACTTAGCTTGTTAGAAGAGAAGACTGAAAAAACCTTCCAAGGGAACTAGAGTGTTTTCACTGCAGCTTTGGGGAGATAATGATAACAATTTTGCAAGTAACTCAGTAAGACTAATTCAGGCTGGGAGCTCGGGAAGAGGTCATGTCAAGATAACGGAGGAACATTTTTGGGGGCTGATCTGACCTTTATGTGACTCTCAAATCACAATGAAGAGCTTAGTTTCTTCTAAGTGATGTTTTTATACTGATTGGTGCTCTGCTGAAAACCACAATGATGCCATGTCTCCAAAGGCAGCTTTTCTGTATCAACCTTGCCAGTTTTGGGAAGGCAGAAGATGACAATCTGCTATTTGCCACTCCATAGCCGTTGCAGTGGCTATTGTTATAAGTCAAGCTGTCCGATATCAGAGTTAGAATCTTGGCATTATATGAAGTCATTCAACCGTGGAATATAGGAATTTGACAGGATTTTCTTCATATTTTAAGTAATTTGATCCAAATATGAGACGTTTTGATATGCCTTGTTTACAAATTTATAGTTGTTTTGAATAGCTTGGATAAAATTAGCAGAAGAGTTAAATTAGGTAAGAGTTTACCTGTGAATCATAGATAGCTCCATAGTACAAGTTTGTAATTCATCTGAGAAAGTAAATTGCAAATTTATAAAGTAGCAGCCTGGAAAATAAAAGCATATATTATTTCTAGTTGGTGTTTCTGTTTTTGGCAATATGGCAGATTAGAGAATCTAAAGATTTGCCAGATATAGAATACATGGAAATGCTGAATAAAATAAAATAGTCATTCTTTTAATTGGTTGAGTGAGTTCACAAGGATGTAAGGGATATCAACTGAGGCCAAAAACACAGCAGGAAGTAGACTTGGCCTTCCTTCACTTTGGGTTTGGGATTTGAGTTTATAGTTTGTAGCCTGGGAACCCTCAACTGAAAAATTAACATGAAGTTCCTTGGAGCAATTGGAAGAAATAGAGGCAAAAATCTGTTTTGGAGGGGCATCTCTTCAACCCTGGCAGTAAAGGATTCCCGTAGAAAACGCCCTACTAGACATGGACCCAAATTTCAAAATTATGAAACTCATGAGGTAATCCACCCTAAGTGTGAGAAGCAAACAACAAACAACAGAGCTAGCACTCTCCTCCTCCCGAGAAACTCAAATAACATCGTCTCAGCAATTCTAAAATAAATACATCTAGCATGATTGAAGATATAAAGTGGAATTGAAAACATGAAAAACCAACGTAATTTATAATGTTATCTATCTAGTGCATTAGATATTGCACTATATAGTGTAAATGCACGGTGCTATGGTAGTTTAGAGCAGGAAGAGAACTGCAGGAAATACTGGTATTGTGTCTTGAATTTGATACTAAAATGTTGACAAGAGGAAGCTTTCATTGTAGGAACATTACTTCTTTGAAGATACCAGTTAGATATTGCCAATCAATGGCACTCTAGAAACTTGAAAAATTAATGTCCGTATAAAATATAACACGTTAACTTCTAAGGATGAGCTTTAAACTGAAATCATGACAATCACGGATATCGCTTATGACACGTAATCATATCTTTATTCAGAAAAGCTAAAATAAATGCCTTTTGTAAATTAAATTATGTGAAACATCCCAGAGATTGCCCAGCAACACACCTCCTGAAAGCATAAATAGAATGCTGCAAAACTCTCTTATAATGAGACAGTTAAATTAAGAGTGGCTAAAATCATGTCAAAGATATAGGATTCTTTTCGCTTGCTCAGTGGTAAAAATTCTGGATAAAATCATTGAAGCTGAAATGTGTTAGGTTTAGTAAAGTAAGTGAGGAATAATTGCATTTCACTAGTAGAATGTGATATGACGGGAATCAAACGTTATCTACTTTCTAGTTGATCTCAGTTAATGAAAAATGAGTGTTATATAAATCATCAAAAAGATTAATTTTTCTCAAAGATGATGAATTTCATTAGAAATGTTCCCTCTCCCACCTTTTTTAGAATCATTGACGTGTAAACTATAAGGGCAACATTTTCCCATTCTTGTCAGTTGTTTTAATGTGGTGTGTTGAGGCCAGTAGGCTGTCAGGTGTCAACTTTCTAAAGATCATATTCCATGTGGGAAAATGTGCAGTGTTCTTGTAGCAGAAAGGGAACTGTTGATTTCATGCATTATGTAGTCTCCTCGGACTTCCTATGAACTTAATCTCTTTTCACAAGCTGGCTCACTTTTTGCCAAAGTTCCTTTGTCAAAGGGTAGAATGAAACATAAAAGCTGTCAGCTAAATTTTGACAGTAATAACTACATGTAGCAGTAGTCATAAATTCCTTTTTATGTAGCTCTGGGTCTAATCTTTCATCTAAATTCTCTGTTCTATTGTAGCTATTCATGGAAGTCTATTTTGCCCATTTTCATGCAGCCTACCATTCAATGTAATGAGTTCATAATGTGATTGGTTGAAAAAGAATTTAGGACTTCTGTTATTGTTTTCTTTGCCATTGTTCATTCTCCTTTACTAATCTCTTACCTCCTACGAGCCTGGATGGAGGAGGAACAGAAAGAAGGCATACACTAAACCTCTGTCTGTAGAAGAATGGTCAGCCTGAGAATTCCTGTGTAACTTCTATTTTCTTTACCAGACAAAACAACTTACAGTTTTTAAATGCATGTAGTTCAAAACAGAAAAACAGTAATAAAAATGCCAGATGGTATAGCCTTGGAATTTTTAACTTTAACCACTAAAAATGGCTGTAATGTTTTTAAATCAAAAGTTTAAAAATATTGTATGAAATTTGAGATGAAAAGTTCAGAGTTATTACATTTGAATTAAGTACATAAAATATCTAAGTTTATATTAGAAATAAAATGCTTTTCACATGCCTTTATATTGCTGTTTACTAATCCTTTCTCACCAAGTTCTGGCAGGGTTTAGAAATAGCTATGTGTATTATCAAAATGTTTATTTTTTTGAACCACAAAATTTAACTTTGGTTTTCATTTGGGATTTTTCCATATGTGTGCCACTTGTGAAAAATTTTAAATTGCTGGATTGGGAAAAATATAGTCCTAAAGCATGATTTATAGATTCTTCATGTTTTAGGTTGACTTATATGGGAAATTTTGAAGCCAAGAGAAATTATTGTAAATTAAGGAGAGACTCAGTAATGTATATTGGTCGTATACATTTCCTCCCTTTCCAGAAAAAATCAATAAGCATTCTGCATAAGCCAAATTGCTGGGCTTAACTTTAAAATTTATTTGTAAGAAAATTATGGTTCTCTAAACAAATTTTAAGCTTAACTTTTAAATTTATTCTGTAGTAACATCTTCTTAAGTATCTAGAATGTTTTATAGTTTTGATTGTGGCTAGTAGGTAAATATTTTTGGACCAATATTAAGATGTAACTATAAATAACTAAGCTTATCTGTTTAGAATTATAACTTTTCAATAAATATTTATTAAACACGTACTATACTTAAATTATTTAAACCCATCTATCAAAACTTTAAAATGAGTGTACACATGCAAGCATGTGTGTGTGTGTGTGTGTGTATACATAGGCACATATCTACTTACAATTTTAGTGAAGTTTGTGTGTGCTTTTATGGCTAAAATGTGAATTTATAGGCAAACATCTTTTGGCTCATGGAATTAGCAATCATGCAGGCAGTGAAAAAGGATTAAGATCTTAAATTCTTAATTTTTACATTCTTAAAGAAAAATTTATGAGAACATCTATACATTTGAGGAATAGTTGATAGAATTTTATTTCACCTTTTTTTCCCCCAAGGACAGTAATTATTTTATGAATAAAACCGAGAATAGATCAACAATTGGAATAATGGTTGTCTCATGAGATCAGGAGATATCAACAGTTTTGTGTTTGATGCTGCTGTCTTTAGAAATTATGAAAGGTAATATAGGCTTAAGAGGCATGTGATGTGCAGGAGGTGGGTAGGGTGTAACTCACACCGGCTCAGGCAAGAAGCTCCTGCGCATCACTAATGAGACTCAGCCAAGGAGGCGCCTGCGAGGTGTAAAGCTCAGATGCTGTATGTAGTCAGAAAGCCTGGAGTTCCTTTTTGAATTACTTTATTACAAAGCTTTACTTATAAGAATTTGAGTCCTCTACAAAAACGCAAACTCCTAAGATGCCATCATAGTAAAGACCAACAATCTGGTTACATTTCAGGGAGAAAGGCTACACTGAAATGAACATTGTGAGAAAACTCAATTTAATGATACCTTGGAGTATATTCTTGCTTCATATACTGCTGTTTTTAATACAAGGTAAGAACTGATATTCAATTTTCACCTTATTTTATTGCATTTTAATGTCTCTTGTAACTGATAGGAACAATTTCCTGTTATACTGTAAAGTACTTTGAAGTCATTAGAGTGGATATATACTAAATGATACCCAGATCATATTTTGAAGATTCTTAATAATGTAGATAACTTGGAACTTTTAGTTTCATTTTTTGGCTCTTTTTTAAATGTTAAAATCATGCTTTTATTCTGATATGCAACTGTTGATATGCATAGTTGTCTGGGTAGCTTAACATTTGAAATTTTGTAATAAATAGAGAGAAATTGAGTAAAACTGTCTTCATGTCATCAACCCAAAGAATAGTAAAAAGACGTTATAAGATCTTTGATATTTGGGACTAAGAATTGATTTTTGATTATTTTCATAGCAATTTTATTTATAAATTAACTTTTATAAAATATTTTTATGGGGAAAGCGTTTATTTACATTCAGTTGCTAGTTTTCAATCCCTGAAAAGGACTGCATATTTTAGAGCTTGTAGGGGAAGTGGGGGAAATTAGTTGAGTGTAAAAGACTGGAGGAGTCATAGCCGCTGTCTTCCAATCCTAATAGTGACTGCAACTTCAAGGAGAAAATGTCACAGAACGTTGAGAGCTGGAGGGACTTTGGAGATCAAGTTGCCCAGTGCTGCTATTTGTGATATGTTCGGTAGCATTTACTAAGTGGTAGGACCAGGACTAAAACTTGGATCTCTGACTCCAAGTCTAGTGCTTGCCCCACTGGATCATGGTTCTGTGTAAAGCTAGGTTCACTGCCCATTCTTTCTGGATTGCCCATCACTCTGATGTCTCACAGTGAATTTGCTGGTCAAAATCCTCCAGAAAGTGCAAAATAACTAACAGCAAAACTCAATCTAAGTTTTAGAATTTAGGTTAAAATGATCTATTAATAGCCAGAATATGTGACCAAGATGTTTGGGCAACTTCTTTTTCATTCTTATACATATATTTCTCTTGGCAGGATATATTTGTGCATCATCCATCTTGACGGGATTATCAAAGTGAGTATTTTTTGTTTTTTCTCTCCTCTAAACCATAAAGTTAACGGGAACAAGCAAAGCTCAGCAGGAAACTGTATCTGCTTTTAAAAAAAATAACTGAAATATTTTACAAAATAAGGGCATGAGATGTAGTTCTTTAAAACATTTCCACAAATTAAAAATGATTGTGCCTTCAGTTCCTTATCTATGAAGCAGAATATTTCCTTTCCTTCCAATTACAAGAGGAGCTCTCGGTGGTGTCCAATGACCGTAGATACTGAGGAAACATTATTTTCAGGTCAAAGATTTGTAAAGAAGTTATATGCAGTATTTTCCCCTTTTATACCGTTATTATTAATATACATGGTTGATGAAATGTGCTGTGTTCTTAACATAGAGTAAAACAGTTTTCAATGATAAAAAGAATAAAACAGTTGTAGCAGTAAATAATGAAAATCCTTTTTTGGACTAAACCGATCTGCTTAATGAAAAGCAAATCTATTCGCCTTTTGATTTTGGCAAATCACAGTTTGATGTGCTTGCTCACATTGATGTTAGTCTGCCCTTTATGACATGCAGAGGGAGAGAATTAAGTATTATGTTTGAAAAAAGTGAAGGTGTGCTTGGCAAATACTTACCTCCTCAGTTTTATAAAGTCATGTGGAGAGAAAATATCGTGTGTGCTGGCGCTACAATGTTACACTATTTTGTTTATTTCTCTATCTTGAAGTTTCTTCCTAAAATTCAGTTTACATCAGAGACCAGAGAGATTTGGGGACATTCCCAAGTTTTGTAAACCGAGACAGCGCCACCACCCAAATCTAACCCCTCCAAAAGGGGGAGGGGGACCTTTTAAATGTGAAACCAAGAAAGACTTCTTTGATAAAGTGATGGAAATCAGGAGGAAAACACCAGCTCTCCCTTGGGAAAGGCTAGTTCAGGTTGCCTAGAGGCCTTTGACTATACAAGTTCTTTTTGTTTTCTTCCAGAAAAGGGTTTAATGAAAATCGGCAGAAAAGAGCTCTTTTAGCAGCACAGGTAGGTTATGCCTCGGATAGAGAGAGAGGCAGAGAATAATACCTTCTGCTTTGGGCCTCTCCTATCACTTCAACAATGAGAGCTTTGTGGAGGGGAATAAAATGCTAAAAACAAAACATGAAGGAGGAGTAAGAGGCGAAGTAACTTCTCCAGTGCTTTTCTGTGACCCTCAAATTCATGCTTAGTTCACATTTACTTGTTTGAGGTCAAGTGCATTTTTGCTCTTCTTACCTACTGATAGGCTCACAGCATTTGTGGGAGACTTAGTGTCATCTACTTGCCAGAAAATTTTGATTAGTTTAAAAGTTAAGCACACTATCAGTGAGAACAATGACAACAGAACAAATACAACCAAACGTGGACAGAAAAAGGTACAAATGATCTGAGTTAAGTACTGCAAAAGGGCATCAGAGGCGTCCGGGTGTCCTGACTGAGGGCTTTTCGATTGTCTGATCAATCTCAATTACAGGCACTTCTGGAGAGAAAACCTTCTCTTTGGTGGGGTGGGGTAGCACTGAATTTGAGAAGAACTTTTTACCTGGGTTCCAACATCCTAAAGGATATTAGATAACATAATTGCTGTATCTCAAACAATGGTTGGAATGTTCAAATGGGTGGGTTTTTAGTAATATTTCTCTATAAAAGATGGACAGTAAAATAGAGAATCTTAACTTAATAAAGTCATTTCTTTGGGAAGTAATATGATTTGAGTATTTATATAGCAAATAGCTTATATATTCAAAGAAGTCTTTGTTGAATGCTGAATTGCAGTCAATCCCTACTAGCATTTTCTGATGGATGCCTGAATTTGTGTATTTTGTGGTGTTAATTAAAGGGAAGCGAACCAGAATTGATATGCTGTTGTGACAATTTAGAAGACAGAATTAATTTATTCTTATCAAGAGTAGAGAACTTTTTTTTGTATTAGAATGGGTAAAGGATTGTCTAAGGAATGGAAATACTTTTTTTCTTAAAAGAGTGTTTTGTGTAGTTAAGTACTTATGCATTATGTGAAGTGATTTCACACGTTTGCCGGTAGACCATATTAACCACAAAGGGACATCAGCATGGCTCAGAAGAAAATCTCATTTTGAGAAAGCTGCATTCTGGTGAACCCACTAGATTGAAGAACCTGTGAAATCTACCCCAAAGTTGTCACATGAAGTGACCTATGGATGGGGTTATACTATTGTCTCTTTAGATGTTTTTAGAATTTGTATCATTTACCCCAAGGGAGTTACCTTAATACCTCCCATCTGTTAATAAGTGAGGAACACACTTACCTTGTCTTGATTTCCTTTTTAGAGAGAATCAACAACAGAACAGTTGCCTTTCTATTTCCTATAGCTAGAGAACGTACATCAAAATCACTTAATATCTGAAAAAGTTTTAAAAGAAGAAATGTTAAAGAAGGACAAGGAGGTCATAATCATGAGTTGTACCATTTAGGACCAAATTTCATCTGTTATAAGGTCATTCTTGTCCACAGATCCACTGCCCCCTTCTAGGAAGACAGAACACTGCTGGATAGATAGTTGTGCAAGTAAGGATTCAGAAATATGTTGGCAATGAGATGAACAATAAGCAAAGAAGGGGTAGACGCACTTCTGTCAACGGTTTCGTTGTACGCTGCAGTGATTTCTCACCTAAAGGTGGTATTTCTCTGTGCTTCTCATCTCCTGCAGAGATGAAATCATCAAGGAAGAAAAATAGGCTGTCTTCTTTTATCCGTTATGTGACTAAATGCATGCACTGCGTGGAATTTCTTTGCATTTGTACTGCATTTCAAAAATTCTTCCCCTGAAAGCAGGAGCTGAGACATAGACTTAGATATGGGTAATTTATCTGGAATGTGCTGCGCAAGTGAAGGAAAGGGGAAGGTGAGACTAGGAAGGGAGAAATCCAATACAGCATGTGTTAATGAGGGGCTTCCTGCTTTAGGCATCTCAGGCTCAGCCCTGTTGGGGCCCCTCTGAGGAGCTGTGTAGACTGTGCTTTAGAATTGTTTCTCCAAGGGATGGAGGAAGCTCGGGTACTTATCCACCAGCTCATGGCTCTCATTGGTTGAGGGTGGCCCCTGGGGGGGCCTTAAATCCCCTGGAAGACACTTCTGTGGTGTGTCCTGCTTGGACTCTCTCCTCAGGCAGAGATAGAGAAAGAATCTGGTACTTGAAGTTGGAGGATCTCAATGTGCACAGAAACCCAGATGCAGTGAATTTTGAGGCGGGCCGAGAGGATGTGGGGAGAGGCATCCACAGAATCTTTCATAGCCATGCTTCTAAACAGCCTTGGGAAGCAGATCATTCCCTTTCAAATAATGTTTATTTTCAGTTCAGTTGATATTTGTTGACCACATACAAGGGATTAGGCTGGAAATAGAACCTTGAGTAACAGTGCTCGTTATCTAGAAACTCCATGTCTAGTGCAGGTAGGTCTGTAAAGAAGTCGTTTCTGTATAACTTGTTCATTGACTCTAAGACATCATCAATTATTTGTCATCATTTATATGACATGAAAAGTAAAAGTGCTCCCAATCATAAATGTAAGATGACATTCTGAGTTTAGATTTGGTAAAAAAATAAAAGCTGTGTGTCATGCCTTAGCATTGGTGAAATATTGGTGTATAATGCATAGAAAGCTGTAGCTATTAGGATGCTGTTGTAACCAGGAGGCTGGTGTGCTAGGTAGTCATTGTAATTTCCATGAAGGTGTAGCCTGAGTTGAATGAGAGGATATGGAGCAAAACCCAAAATATATGTTCTTGCCTTGGTCTAGTGTTACCCAATGTGTTCAGTTTTTGCCTAATAATAAAAACAGGTAACATGTTTACAAACCTTATTATGTGCCTGGCACTATTCTTGGTGCTTTACTTATCCCATTTCATTTAATAACAATTCTGAGGCAGCTAATGTTTTTCCGTTTTATAGATTGGGAAACTGAGGCTGAGCAAGTTAAACAATTTCTTAAGGTCATAAGACTGTATGAAGAAGAGTTGAAGTCACTATACACTTTCAGTGAGTATCAGAGATGATTCACCAGAGCCAGAGCAGGAAGAGTTTGGTGCCCAGTAATATTGGTGGCTGTGTTAGAGTCAGTAAGTTGGAAGCAACATGGCAGAAGAGAGAATGAGACTTGCTGACTTGGGGGAATCAAGGTCAGAGATTGTTGTGAGTCTAAGTTTGAAGACTGAGGCAAGGGCAAAAAGAGGAGATTGTGCAGTGAGGATAAAAGCTGCAAGGAATGAGAGCAGGAGACAATGAACTTCGAGTCATAGTGTGGGGCAAGGAGTTTAGAAAGGAGTCTTCAAGTGGGAAGAGTGTGTGGGAGTTCTTTTATTTAGCATGAGGCAGGTTTGCCTGTTAAAAGAAAAAGTAGTGGGATGGAAAATGCCGAAAGAAAACTTTACATGAGGGAAGGAGAGCAGAATCTGCCGAGATGGGACTTTCTAATTGAAGTCACATTCCATCCCCTCCCGTTTCTTTGAATCCTTCACTCTTTCCAGTGTTTCTAACATCATCTGCTGCTCAACCGGACAGTCATGTGGCAAATTTTGACAGTGTGTATTCTTCTGGTGAACACTAGAAAAATGCTATTGGAAAGGACATTGAATCAGACCATACACTAAATTGGCATTGAGTTGGAATAAAAATCCATAATTGATTAGTTTTAGCAATCTACAATTATTTGCAACTAAGCTATATTGACCTCTAAAAGTCTTAAGGTTTTTATCTGGGTTGCTTAGGTGAATATAAATCTTTTTATTGTCAATTTTCTATGTTTGAGGCAGTATACTGGAATCTTTGTTTACATTGTTTTAATTTATTATCATAACTGCACAATGAAGTAGGTACCATTGTTCTCATTTTACAGAAGAGTAAAATGAGGCACTAAGAGGTTAGGAAACTTACTTCAGAATTAGTAACGGTAGAATCAGGACTCTAATCCAAGTCTGTTTGATTCCATAATTCATGCTCTTAACCCTACTCTGTAGTGCCTCGGGATCTGTAAAAAGGATATATTTAAATGTTCTATGAACTTCAAGTGTCCATTCCTTGGGGACTGAGGGTGACCCACTCATGCTGCTGCAGTAGAAGCTTCTGTGGATGGTGTCTTCACAGATGGGGCTGCAGGCAGGGGAGACATGACTGTCTGTTGGTACCTCAGGCCCAGGCGTTTTCTCCAGACCCATCTACACTTGCAAGTACTTCTGCAGGCAAAGCAGTCAGTTTATCCAAAGATTAGATTAGAAAAGGTCAGGCTCTTTCCTAAGTAGAGTAGGGAGGCAGGAGAAGAACTGAGGTCAGAGGGGATAAAGAGCTTGTCAAAGTCATGTGCAAAACCAAACCAAACCTTGAAGTCAGGTCTTCTAACTCCAACACCACAGGAGCCCCTCTCTGCCTCATGGAGATTTTGCCTCAATAATCCAAGGAAACATAGAGTCAGCACTTTCCAATTTCTGTATTTGTAGCTGTTTTCCAGGTTTTCTAATTTGCGTGTTTGGCTTGAATTCAATAATTTAACCCTCTTGAATTCTTATTTCTTTCTTTCAAAGTTTGAAGCAACTTCTCCAAGATATTTTTTCCATGAAGGTATTAATTGGGGTGAGAGCAAAATAAAAGGTCAGTGCTGCACCTATGGTTTTGTATTTGCTTTCCTTTTGGGGGATATATTGAGTCAAGTCTTTATGACTTCATGTCATACATGGAGGAACCTGAGCCAGGGTGGTGATAATATTAGTGATAGTTGAAGTTCAGCTCATATAGAAATTTGAGTTATATTTGAAAATAAGCAGGGTTAAATACTTAGACAAAGCTGATAACTACATAACCAGGAAAGATATCACTGGGTATCGGAAACCTATTTCTGTATCAATTACTTGCTTTTTGATTCCTTCACATCTTTATTTTTGCTTACCAATTTCCCATTTCCATTAAGCAGAATGCTGATGGTAGTGTGAAATTTAATTTGAGTTTTTTTTTGCATTTAAAATAGCAAGGCTCTTGATGAGTTTTTGCTTGATCCTTATTTTCAGGAGAATAAACAGAGCTGTCAATAAAGTTTTGAAGGAGATATATTTGTTTATCTAAATATTTAGATGTTTATTCATTGGAAAAATGTGAGATTGTGATCTAAGATAAAATTTTAAAACTGTATTTAAGTTTATGTAAAGCATCACTTCTGACCTACATTTACAATTAAAGTTGAAACCATTCATTTTTCCTCAGGTAGGATATCCTTAGAGAATTGTACGTCTTGCAACATAAAGAGATATTTTAGATCAATGGATCTTAAGGTGGAAGGTTAATAGCATTATCTAATCCTTGTCTTTGGCAAAACTATCATTAAATTATTACAGTTAGATAAATGTCTTCCACGACCTTAACATATTCCAGAGAGGTCCAATCTTTAGTAATACTTTATAGTCGCTCAAAGACGTCACCATAGTTCTCTTGTGTTACTTAAATCCTTCCTGCATGAGTTTTGCCAGTAGCTTCTTGTCCTCTCCTTATTAGAGGAAAATTTTTCACTGTGATTCATTTGCATTTTTAAAACTTGTTCAGGAGCTCAGTGTTTTTTGCTTCCTCTTTTCAACATAATCCTTTGGGGCAATTTTTCTCTTCATGAAAGAAAGAATATTTTTGGTGACAACCAGCTGTGACTTTGTCTTCTGCCCCATTAAAATTATGTATGGGTCAGAAAGCATGCGTCATTTGTAATTAAGCCCGAGGAGTAATACACAAACTTCGAATGAAGTGTTTAATCATTCTCTTTGAAGATGGAGTTTCCTTTTGAGTTTTATACTTTGCCTTATCCCTCGAAATAATGATGGACGTATTCTATAATACAGCACTTGCTCCTGGAGAAGGAGTCTATCGGACGTGCAGCCGGTGCCAAACTCCATCAACGGAATCATCTGCAGCTTGCGTATTTCTGGTTCTCATCATCTGGGACAGGGATTCCTTACATGGGAACTTGACCTTTCAATTGCTTGAAGGAGGCTAACCTTTGCTCTCAGGGTAGTTTGAGATGTGAAAGCCTGTCTTTCTTGTTTCACTGCACACATAATGAAATGAACTAGATAGAGACTTGACCAGTTTAATTCTTTAGCTCATCAAAGGCAAAAGGCCCAGGGTTCTGTTTGAGTTAGTAGTGGTCACAGTTAGTACAAGCTAAATCTTGACATATTATGTTTATAAGAACGGATGCACGCCAGAAGATAATTTATTTTTTGTCCCTCAGGTTCTTGTCCTCATGAATGCCTTAACGGAGCTTTCTGTTCTAAGACTGGTACATGTGACTGTCAAATATTTCAGGCGCTTGGGACAAGGTGCCAGATTGGTGAGTTTCAGGGATGCTTACGAGAGAATTATGAGATGCCGAAGAGAACATTAAGGCATAATTTGCTATATTAGTGTTCATCCATTGGGAGTTGGAACGATCATATTGTATATTACCTAAAGTGGCCACAATTCATTCCCGGTGATGTAGAAACAATGTAAGAAAATAGATATGCCCACTCTATTTCCCTTCTCACTCATCTCTATTGTTTCCTCAAGCACAATTTCTTCAAGAGTTTTTTTCTACTTTATGTTGTACTAGCCCATTAAAACCAGTTTCTCTTTCGCTTGTCTTTTACTTTATAAATTAGAGTTGCTATTTGGAGTCACTCATTCCCTTTAACTTTGAATTAATTATATGTTCTGTACATAAAATAGAAATAGTATTGAGAGCTCTTCAAGGGGAGGGGCTTCTAAAATATTTTTATCCACAGTGTCTACGAAAGGATCCTATAATTACCAAAACATATTCATTTATTTAATAAGTATTCCTAGATCTACTAGATCTCAGGCTAGGCACTGGGGATCCAGTAGTGAATGATGTAGACATGTTCCTGCCCTCCTGGAGATTACAGTTTAGAGGAGGCTACCAACACACAGCAGACACACATTCGTTATACTTACAATGTATGCTATCAAGGAAAGTACAAGATTCTCTGAAAATATGCAACAGAGATAAAACATGCTGTCAGAGAAAGCTGCCTGAATAATGAACTCTGTATTTTTTTCCTGAAAAGGCCAAAGTTCGCTGAAGCTAATAAATCTAAGTAAAATTTACAAAAAAAAAGATACCCTGATTATGCCTTATCTTTATGCTCCCTACAGAGGGTATTAAAATATTTTACACATATTAAGTGCTAAGAAAAAGTTATTGATTTCCATATCATTCTAAATGGAAGGGTCCAGAGAATCAAAATAGAAGAGAGACCTATCCACAAGGGAGGAGAGAGACATGAAGACAACAGGAGATGTGTTGTGTGACTTAAGGCAAACATTGCTTGAAATCTGGCCAGTTTGAGGTCATGAATTCCTAAGTTCCAGCACACTTTGGATGACTAATGCTCCCCATCCCCAAGTCCCAGGCATGTAAACATGAGTTCTTTTGTCATGATTATTTTTCTCTGTGGATATTAAGAAATTTTTGAAAGAATTGCAAGGACTGGGACACTGTAATGCTGCCTGTGCAAATTTTAGGACACTCAGTGGTGAGATTTCTTTCTTCTCTGAGCCATTATATTTTCTTTGTCACTATTACCTCCTTTTACTGTATCGTGTTCCCTACTGCCCTTCTTCCAGAGTCTTCCTTACGAAGCAAAAATTAAGGAAGTTTCTAACATAAATCCTTTCTTCAAAACAACTTGGAGACCATGTTTTATCTTCAGGGGAGTTGACTAGTTTTGAGAGCAACTAGTAATTTTATGTTAGTGATTTCTTCCTGTGATATTGACCACTGAAGAAGAAAATATTTATTTTAATGAAAATTAGAATCACCTTCTATGACTGAACCTTGCCAGGCACAGATGTAATTTATTTTATTCTACTAAATATTATCCTATTTCTTTCCAGTGCCAAACATGGGCAGTGGCAGAGATGGGATTTGCAAAACCTGGGGACAGTACCACTTTGAAACTTTTGATGGCATCTACTACTATTTCCCAGGAAACTGTTCTTACATTTTTGCAAAGGACTGTGGTAATTTGGAGCCTCAGTACACTGTATGGGTAGGTGATCCTAGAGCATCATTAACCTAAAAAATTATTTCTGCAAAGTCTGTATTTTTAAAGTACTGGAAAATATGTAATAATCATAGCATAAATATTTAGGGCCCTGACTGCAAAAGGAGTGGGGTTGGTTTTTAATAGGATGGACCAAATTTGCAGCTATATTGAGAATAGTTCTATTGAGATGGGGCCTAGAACTGGGAGAAGGGTTTGGATCCATATGGGAGGGACTTATAGGCAATGCCAAAATGTCTATATCATGGGTGTCTTAGGATCAACTCTAATTGATATCTCCATTCTTCGGGTTTTATTTGAACATTTTGAAGAAAGAGTGGTTTCAGGCACCATCCAGATTACTCTTACGTGCTTCCTTTGACACTTCCACTGTGATGCCCATCTGTATTAATTTTTTAAAACGGCACCGCTCAGCATGAACCAGAGATTGGCTTTTATGAAATGGAGTACATGAGCGCAGACTAGAGGATGTGGAGAGAGGGAGCTGATTGCGAGCTACATTGACACTATATGACTGAACTCAGAGAGTTAATTCTCAGTTGCAGATTCTTGACTCAAAAGGATTCTTAGGAGACACCCCCAAATGCAAGCTGCAGCGTAGCTCTAGTTGAAGTAAGGTAATCTGGGACCTCTTTCCCTACCTACTCTCTTCCCCTGAATTTCCAGGTATCTCAAAGCACAATCAAGAAACTGCTGTGCTGTCCTGTTCAAAAGCTGAAACTCCCCCTAGCCCTCGTTTGTTTGAATCTGTTTTCTCTTTCCCTTCTAAATTACAACGGAGTTGCCTGAATTTTCCTCTTCTCCTTGGTGAGGCAAATATTAAAAATTGACACAAGCTTTTTTTTATTGAAATTATGACAGTTTACAACCTTGTGAAATTTCAGTTGTACATTATTGTTAGTCATGTTGTAGGTACACCCCTTCACCCTTTGTGCCCTCCCCCCACCCCACTTTCCCCCGGTAACCACTGATCAGTTCTCTTTGTCTATATGTTAACTTTCACCTATGAGTGGAGTCATACAGAGTTTGTCTTTCTCTGTCTGGCTTATTTCACTTAACATAATACTGTCAAGGTGCAGCCAAGTTGTTGCGAATGGGATGATTTTGTCCTTTTTTATGGCTGAGTAGTATTCCATTGTATATATATATATATATACCATATCTTCTTTATCCAATCATCAGTTGCTGGGCACTTAGGTTGGTTCCACATCTTGGCTGTTGTAAATAATGCTGCGATGAACATAGGGGTGCATGGGACTTTTGGAATTGCTGATTTCAGGTTCTTAGGATAGATACCCAGTAGTGGGATGGCTGGGTCATAAGGTATTTCTATGTTTAACTTTTTGAGAAATCTCCATACTGTTTTCCATAGTGGCTGCACCAGTTTGCATTCCCACCAACAGTGTATGAGGGTTCCTTTTTCTCCACAACCTCTCCAACATTTGTCACTCTTGGTTTTGGATATTTTTGTCATTCTAACATGTGTAAGGTGATAGCTTAGTGTAGTTTTGATTTGCATTTCCCTGATGATTAGTGGTGATGACCATCTTTTCATGTGTCTATTGTCCATCCTTATATCTTCTTTGGAGAAGACACTGAAGCTTTTTGATAGCAACAAATCCTTGTGACCCAGAAAGGAAATGAAGTCTATTGAAAATTAACTTCTGAGGCATAAGGATACAAATTCAGAGGTCTCTGTAGGTGGGGGAGTTAGTGGGATGTGTCTTGAGGACGACAGGGCTCCTGTTCTCAGTCACCTACTATCCTTTACTCCTCCACTCTGTCACTGGGCTTATCACTCAAACACCTTCTGACTCCCTCATTGAACGTTCTTGTTCAGTGGCTCACCCTTTTGAGGATTAAGGTGTCAACTAGATAATCTGTCCTTTGAGATAGCACACAATGCTGAACTGTGCTTCCAGAGTTCAAAGATGTTGTTTCTACTTGGCCCTGTTTTGGCTTGTGGAATTTTCTTCGAAGTCAACAAATCCATTTATTTTAAATGTCATCTTTCCCCTGATTATGGCAGTAGTTCACTTCTTTTCTAGAAAATTTGAAAAATTCAGAGAAGACTAAAAAATAATATTAGAATTACGTCAAGAGTTTCCCTTGCTAATGGCTTCACATATTCTGCAGTTTTTCCTCTGGACTTTATACGCATTTATAATATTGAAATCATACTATGTATAATTTTCTATCCTATGTTTTCACCTAATATTGTATCAAGAACTTTCTTCCATGTCAGGTATTGCCGAACACAAATTTTGTTTGCTGTATTTTTTCCAACTTAGAGAATACTCAAATTATTTCGTTATGACCTGTTTTAGAAATAGATTAAAAATATTTTCAATATTTAAAAAATATTTTAATAAACATATTTATACATATATCCTTTTTTATACTCCTGATTGTTTTTCCTTCTTTAAATTCAATTTTATCTTTGTGAAAATAATACATGTACATAGTTTAAAAGATTTCATCACAGCATATGAAGCAAAAAAATAGTCCCCGCTTTCCTTCACTCCCTACTCCAGCTTAAATCTGGCTTCCCAAAGGCAGTTACTTTAACTTTTTTAGCTGTTTCTTCTGGCTTTTATCTTTCATGTCAAAATATGCTATCATTTCTTTATTTTTCAACGGTAGGTCTTGTTCATTCACTTCCTACTATGGAAAATAGGGACTCTTCTCAGCAACATCATCCTTCCTGTCCCTAACTCACACACACACACACACACACACAGACACACACAGACACAGAGACACACACACAGACACACACACACACACTCTCTCTCTTTCCTTCCCTCCTCCTAATAGAGTTACTATCATCATTGTGGGTTAAACTGTATGTGGTTTTTACATTATTGTCATTTACATATTGTACATATCTGAACAATATTCCTATAAATATTGTTTATAGCTGAGCCCAATAGGTTATTTTATTTCTCTTCTTTGTACATTTTTATAGAGTTAAGTTATCCCACTTTTTGTTTGCTGCATTTTCTACACTCCAATCATTATTTTTTCACCTCCAAACTCCCCATCTCTATATCACTCTTCTCAGTGTGGCAGATACATTAGGCAACCTCTCAGTTTCTCTCTCCCACTCTGAGACGTCCATTCCTCAATTCATTCTCCTACTCTGGTCGACACTGGTTGCTTTTGAGCCTCCCATGGGATTTCTTTTCACCAGCCTCCTGGAGAATTTCATTGTTCTCTCTCCTGTGTTGGTTCCCCTGTTTCTTGGGTCCTGTGAAATGTCTCTTGATCCTTGAACTTTGTTCATACTTGAGAGATAGGCTCTAAAAGCTTTTTGGATGCTCTGAACATGTGGACGGTGCTTGGCTACTGGAAAAGGAAGATACTTTCCTAGAAGGAGTGTATTGACGGAGAGTTTTGAATCTTGACTGTAATTTGGAAATCACTTTCAGAATTCTGAAATTCAATGCCTTGTGATCTCTGATTATTTTGCAGACAGCCTTTTTTTCTTTCTCTCTCTCTTCAGAAGCTTTTAGATCTTTTCTTTATCCCCAGAGTTCTGAGATATTATAATTATGTGTTTTTTTTTCACCGTACTAAGTACTTGATGGGCCCTTTCTAGCTTTACAAATCCTTTAGTTCTGGAATAATACTTCTTCTTTTCTCTTTTTGGTGAGGAAGATTGGTTCAGAGCTAACATCTGTGCCAATCTTCCTCTATTTTGTATGCGGGATGCTGCCACAGCATGGTTTTATGAGCAGTGTGTAGATCTGCACCCGGGATCCAAACCCGTGAACCACTGGCCACCAAAGTGGAACTTAATCACCACACCCCAGGGCCGGCACAGTGGAATAATGCTTATTAATTTCCTCTCTTCCTCCCTCTTTTTCAGAAATACTGTTATTCAGATATTTGAGCTGCTGAACTGAGCAATTGATTCCTTAATTTTCTTGTTGATTCATCTCTCTTTTCCCTTTTTTAATTTTTTGTTCTACATTTTGGGGGATTTCTTTCCAACTCTCAGATATTTATCCTCCAACCATTCTATTTCAGTTATAAGTTTCTCCTATCATATTGTCAATATCCAGTCATTTGCTTTTATTTCTTGAATTTCATTTTTTTCAGATTGTTATAGTTTATAACATTGTGAAATTTCAGTTGTACATTATTATTTGTCAGTCATTATATAAATGTGCCCCTTCATCTCTTGTGTCATCCCCCCCCAAACCCCTTTCTCCTGGTAGCCACTAAACTGTTCTCTTTGTCTGTGTGTTTGTTTATCTTCCACATATGAGTGAAATCATACCGTGTCTTTCTCTGTTTGGTTTATTTCTCTTAATGTAATAACCTCAAGGTCCATCCATGTTGTAAATGGGATGATTTTATCTTTTTTATGGCTGAGTAGTATTCCATTGTGTATATATATATACCACATCTTCTTTATCTAGTCATCAGTCGATGGGCACTTGGGTTGCTTCCACATCTTGGCTATTGTGAATAATGCTGTAGTGAGCATAGGCGTGCATAAGTCTCTTTGAATTGTTGATTTCAAGTTCTTTGGTAAATCTACTGGTAAATACCCAGTAGTAGGATAGCTGGGTTATATGGTGTTTCCATTTTTAATTTTTTGAGAAATCTCCATACTGTTTTCCATAGTGGCTGTACCAGTTTGCATTCCCACCAGGAGTGTAGGAGGGTTCCCTTTTCTCCACAACCTCACCAACATTTATTTTTTGTCTTGGTGATTATACCCATTCTAACAGGTGCAAGATGATATCTTACTGTAGTTTTGATTTGGATTTCCCTGATGATTAGTGATGTTGAACACCTTTTCACGTTCCTGTTCGCCATCTGTATATCTTCTTTGGAAAAATGTCTGTTCATATCCTCTGCCCACTTTTTGATCAGGTTGTTTGTTTTTTTGTTGTTCAGTTGTGTGAGTTCTTTATATATTATGGCGATTAACCCCTTGTCGGATATACGATTTGCAAATAATTTCTCCCAGTTGGTGGGTTGTCTTTTCATTTTGATCCTGGTTTCCTTCACCTTGCAGAAGGTGTTTAGTCTGATGAAGTCCTATTTGTTTATTTTTTCCTATATCTCCCTTGTCCGGGTAGACATGGTATTCAAAAAGATCCTTTTAAGACCAATGTCAAAGAAGAACTGCCTATATTTTCTTCTAGGAGTTTTATGATTTCAGGTCTTACCTTCAAGCCTTTGATCCATTTTGACTTTATTTTTGTGTGTGGCAAAAGATAATGGTTACTTTCCTTCTTTTGCATGTGGCTATCTAGTTTTCCCAACACCATTATTGAACAGACTCCCTTTTCTCCATTGTACATGCTGAGCTCCTTTGTCTAAGATTAGCTGTCCATAGATGTGTGGTGTTATTTCTAGGCTTTCAGTTCAGTTCTATTGAGCTGTGTGTCTGCTTTAGCACCAGTATCATGCTATATATTTTCTATATATAAAATCATGTCATCTGCAAACAGCGAGAATTTCACTTCTTCATTGCCTATTTGAATTCTTTTTATTTCTTTTTCTTGCCTAATTGCTCTGGCCAAAACCTCCAGTACTATTTTGAATAAGAGTGTTGAGGGTGGGCACGCTTGTCTTATTCCTGTTCTCAAAGGGATTGCTTTCATTTTGTCCCCATTGAGTATGATGTTGGCTGTGGGTTTGTCATATATGGCCTTTATTATGTTGAAGTGCTTTCCTTCTATACCAATTTTATTGAGAGTCTTTATCATAAATGGATGTTGGATCTTGTCAAATGCTTTCTCTGCATCTATTGAGATGATCATGTAGTTTTTATTCCTTATTTTGTTAATGTGGTGTATCACATTGATTGATTTGCTGATGTTGAACCATCCCTGTGACCTCGGTATAAATCCCACTTGATCATGGTGTGTGATCTTTTTAATGTATTGCTGTATTTGGTTTGTCAATATTTTGTTGAGGATTTTTGCATCTATGTTCACCAGCAATATTGGCCTGTAATTTTCCTTCTTTGCGTTGTCCTCCTCTGGCTTTGGTATCAGGGTGATGTTGGCCTTGTAGAATGTGTTAGGAAGTGCCCCATCTTCCTCAATTTTTTGAAATAGTTTGAGAAGGATAGGTAGAAAATCTTCTTTGAATTTTTGGTAGAATTCTCCAGAGAAATTGTCTGTTCCTGAACTTTCATTTTTTGGGAGGTTTTTGATTCCTTTTTCAATCTCTTTATGTGTAATTGATCTATTCAGATTCTCTATGTCTTCCAGTTTTGGAAGGTTGTAAGAGTATAAGGATTTGTCCATTTCTTCTAGATTATCCAATTAGTTGGCATATAGTCTTTCATAGTATTCTCGTATAATTTTTTGTATTTCTGTAGTGTCCATTGTAATTTCTCCCCTTTCATTGCTGATTTCATTTATTTGAGCCTTCTCTCTTTCTTTTCTTAGTGTGCCTGGCCAAGAGTTTGCCAATTTTGTTTCTCTTCTCAAAGAACCAGCTCTTTGTTTCATTGATCCTTTACACTTTCTTTTTTGTTCAATTTCATTTATTTCTGCCTTAACTTTTATTATTTCCCTTCTTCTGCTGAGTTTGGGTTTTGTTTGTTCTTCTTTTTCTGATTCTGTTAGGTGTAGTTTAAGATTGCTTATTTGCGATTTTTCTTGTTTGTTAATGTGGGCCTGAATTGCTGTGAATTTTCCTCTTAGGACTGATTTTACTGCATCTCATATGAGTTGGTATGGTTTTTTTCATTTTCTTTTGTCTCCAGATATTTTTTGACTCCTCCTTTAATTTCTTCAATGATCCATTGGATGTTCTGTAGTATGTTGTTTAGTCTCCACATGTTTGTCCCTTTCCCAGCTTTTTTCTTGTAGTTGATTTCTAGTTTCATAGCATTATGGTCACAAAAGATGCTTGATATGATTACAATCTTCTTAAATTTATTGAGGCTTGCTTTGTTTCCCAACATATGGTCTATGCTTTAGAATATTCCATGTGCGCTTGAGAAGAATGTGTATTCTGTTGTTTTTGGATGGAGCATTCTAAATATATCCATAAAGTCCTTCTGATCTAGTTTTTTGTTTAATTCCACTACTTCCATGTTGACTTTTTGTCTTGATGATCTATCCATTGATTTAAGTGGGATGTTGAGGTCTCCTACTATTATTGTGTTGTTGTTAATATCTCCTTTTAGGTTTGTTAATAGTTGCCTCAAGTATTTTGGTGCTCCTGTGTTAGGTACATAAATATTTATAAATATTATGTCTTCTTGGTGGAGTGTCTCTTTTATCATTGTATACTGCCCCTCTTTGTCTCTCTTTACCTGCTTTATCTTGAAGTCTACTTTGTCTGATCTAAGTGTGGCAATGCCTGCTTTCTATTGTTTGCTATTAGCTTGGAGTATCATCTTCCATCCCTTCACTCTGAGCCTGTGTTTGTCTTTGGAGTTGAGATGTATTTTTTGGAGACAGTGTGTTGTTGGGTGTTGTTTTTTAATTCATCCTGCCACTATGTATATTTTGATTAGATAATTCAATCCATGTACCTTTAGAGTGATTATTGATGTATGAGGGCTTAATGCTCCCATCTTACTGCTCATTTTCTGGTTATTCTGCATTTCCTTTGTTTCTTGCCCTGTGTATTTCAGACTAGTCATTTTCTATGCTGGTTTTCTTAGTTTTCTCCTTATTTATCATTTGTGTCTCTGCTCTAATTATTTGTTTAGTGATTACCATTAGGTTTGTATAAAAAATCTCATAGATCAGATAGTCCATTTTCTGATAGCTTCTGACTTCCTTAGACTAAGCTGATTCCATCCCTTTCCTCTTCCCCTTCTAAGTTATTATTGTCATATCTTATTCCACCTTGTGTTGTGAGTTTGTGGTTAAAATGAAAAGATTACATTTATTTTGATGTTTTCCTTCTCTTTATCTTTAATGTTATAATTAAGTGTTTACTGACCTGTTCTGATAGAGAGCTTCAATTTTCTGGTTTTGCCTGCCTATTTGTCTCCTTGATCAGGGCTTTGTAGCCCCTTTCCCATTTTTTTTTTTCAGGTATGAGGGCATTCTTGAGAATTTCTTGTATGGGGGTCTTGTGGTGATGAACTCCCTTAGCTTTTGTTTATCTGGGAAAGTTTTTATTTCTCCATCATATCTGAAGGATATTTTCACTGGCTAGAGTATTCCTGGCTGAAAATTTTTGTCTTTCAGAATTTTGAATATATCATTCTGCTCTCTCCTAGCTTGTGAGATTTCTACTGAGAAATCCACTGAAAGCCTGATAGGGAGTACTTTATTTTCTTCTGCCTTACTTATTTTCTTCTGCCTTGCTGCCCTTCATATTTTTTCTTTGTCATTGGCTTTTGCCAGCTTTAATACTATATGCCTTGGAGAAGGTCTTTTTACATTGATATAGTTAGGAAATCTATTGGCTTATTTCACTTGTATTTCCAGCTTCTTATCCAGGTTTGGGGAGTTTGCTACTATTATTTCTTTGAACAAGTTTACTGCTCCATTCTCCTTCTCTTCTCCAACTGGAATGCCTATAATCCTATATTGCATTTCCTAGTTGAGTTGGATATTTCTTGGAGAATTTCTTCATTTCTTTTAGTCTTAGTTCTCTCTCCTCCTCCATCTGAAGCATTTCTATATTTCTGTCCTCTAAATTGCTAATTTGGTCCTCCATAATATTAGCTCTATTGTTTAGGGAGTTCAGACTTTTCTTTATCTCATCCATTGTGTTTTTCATCTCCAACATTTCTGATTGATTCTTCTTTATAGTTTCAATCTCTTTTGTGAAGAAGTTCATGGTTTCATTGAACTGTCTTTCTGTATTTTCTTGTAACTCATTGAATTTTTTATGATAGCTATTTTGAATTCTCTGTCATTTAGATTATAAATTTCTGTGCCTTCAAGGTTGATTTCTGTGTGCTTCTCATTTCCCTTCTTATCTGAGAGTTTAATATATTTTTTCATACTGCTAGATGGCATGGATTTGCGTCCCTGCATAGTGGTAGTATCTGGTCACAGCTTTCACTTGCTGCCACTGGGTGGTGGTCAGGAGCTATGTATTCTGAGCCCACCACGATCTGCAGCTCCCTTGCTCCAGCTGCTCACTGCTTTTCCCTGTGTGTAGTGCTCTGGCCGAATGCTGGACTGGAGTCCTGGGTGGAGGAGGGGTGCCTTCTTTTGCCTGTGTGATCCCCCAAGCTGCTGACTGCTTTTCTGTCTGTATGTGCTCTGGCTGACCGCTGAGCTGGAGCACCAGGAGGGTGGAGGCATGCTTTCTTTTGGCTGTGTGATTCCAGGGACATTCTCACTGGGCCCTTGCTATCTGCTCTTCTGGGGTGCTAGCTTGATGAAGACTCCCTGTGATAGCTAAATTACCTCTGTGTGGGGCTTTCCCATGGGCTGTAAGGGAACTTGGAGAGCAATGGTGTTCCCATGGAGGGCTGTCCCTCCCCCCCTTCCTCTCAGAGCTGCACACAGTCCCATGGTCACTGCCAGTTGAGAGGAAGAGAAGATTCACCTTACCTCCTGCCACTTCCTCTGGGGGATCCAGCCTCTCCACCTTCAGACATATGGCTGGGTAGGTCTCTCAGACTACTTTTGTGTCATGTGAACGTCCTCTTTGGTGTATGAATGTCCTTTTCATTATATCTGAGAGGGGAGAGTCTAAGGGGAGAGCTCACTCAGCCATGATGCTGACATCATTGTCTTCTTGAATTTTATTTTTAACAGCATTTTATTTTTGTCTCATGAATGGCATCTACTCACTTTTCTCTCTGAAGATATTAATTGTGGATTTTTGGAAGCTTATTTTTCTGAATGTTTTTTGATTCCTTTGATCTCCTTTCTTTTGTTTATTTATTGGGTGTCTATCACTCACATTGCAGGCTTTTATCAAATGATCCTTGAATTTTTGGTGACATTTGAGAATTAGGCTCTAAAAGCTCTTTAGAAGCTTTGAACATATGGATGGGGGCTTGCTTATTTGGTGGGAGACTCAACAGGGAACCTCTGGATACATTAGATAAGCCCCAAATAGCAGTATTTGCTTGTCCTCTCTCAATTTTGTTTCCCCAGAGAAAAATCCTCCGCTATCCTGCCTTGGGTCAGGTACATGGATTCCTGGATGCTGAGAACATTTTAGGCATACTGCTATTTTAGGCTTTTGCATTTTTTATTCCCTGTGCATAGAGTGGTCTTCTACATACCCATTTGACTGGCTATTACACCTCCTTCATCTTTACTAGAGAGTTTCCCCTCTCTGTGAGGCTTTTCTTGGTCACTCAATCTAAAATTGTCCCCTAAACCTTGACACACACTCTCTGTCCCTTTTCTCTGCTTAATGTTTCTCCTTCATGTCATCTGCATAGTATATATTTTAGCTACATTTAGTTATATTTTGCTAGCTGTCTTCCTTTAATAGAATATAAGATTCATAAGGGCAGGTATTTTTATCTGTTTTGTTGACTGCTACATCCTCAGAATCTAGAACAGTGCCTGGTACATAATAAGTGATCAATAAAATTTGCTGATTAATCATTAAATTAATATACATTACATTCTTTCAGTATTAAAGGTCTATCTTATCATTGGCTATTTTTCTTATCACCTTTATGCTTAGAAAGTTCTTTTCCTTCTATATAAGTTATCTATATTTTCTTTCAGTTATTTTATGGTTTCATTGTGTATATTTTACTTTTTGGGCCTTTTGAAATTAATTTTGGAATAGAATAAGAGAATGTAACATTCCTCTCCTCCTTTCTTCTTTTCCTCCTCTTCTCTCGTCTTCTTTTCTTCCTTGCTTTTTTTTTACTTTTTACTAGTAAAGTAATTTTCTCATCAATTTTTTGAGAAATAATCTCTCTTCCCTAAAGTGTCTGTGAAATTTTATTTTTTGTGAGGTTATAGCCACTTTTGCAACCTTTGCATACTGCTCTATGTAGAACACCATTTGGAGCTCTATTTCATGATTCTCTAACAGGTTATGGTCATGAAAATTACAAGTGTATTTCTTTGTGGTGCTCTACTGTGTTCCTACCAGAACTAAGTTTTTCCAATACATACCATATAGTTTTAGAATATTAACATCCACCATGTAAAGATTCAGATCATTTAAAAAATATGTTGAATTAACTTGTATGTTATGAGGTTAATTCTATTGTTAAATTTTTGAGGTAAATATTTTTTTTCTCTTGAAAATCCTAAATGTAATTATAGTTTTGTAAAGCGTTAGGGACTAACAGTGCTACAGAACCACAGATGTACACTGTGAATTTAGTAACTAAATGAAAGCATACGTACATGTTGTTGTTGGTTCCTATGCTGTCTTTTGTTTTTCTCCTTTTAAGGTTCATAATAGTCCTAAGTGCCTTGGTTCAGTGTATTATTGTTATCGGTCAATCAGCTTGTTCTTTTCAGACCAAGAGGAAATTCGAATTTATGGGCATGAAATAAAAAAGGATGGAATCAGGTAAGATATGATAAATGATATAATGAAAACAACACCATGCAGTAATAGAATTTCCAAACATCTCACACTGGAAGCAAATTGTGGAGAGTGGGAAGACAGGATTTCTTCTTCTACAGCAACCTTAAAGTTGTGTCATCCAGACATCAAAATGTCAAGAGGCTCCAAGGCCAGCCAGGTGGCCAGGAATCTCACCAGCTTAAACTTCCCAGTGTTTGTGCAGGAGACAAATCTGTTTACACAGGTGGAGATAAGATCATCTTACCTTTTTTTAAAAGAAATCTTCATAAGAGAAATCTTCATAGTTCGACTCTTCAATTATTTTTGCCCACTTTCTTAAATGTTTTCTTTCCTTCTTTCTTTTTTTTTTAAGCAGAAACTTAAAAATAAAACTAAACTTCTGGAGGTCCTTTCCAAATCCATGTGACTGAAGTTTGGATGTCATTTGAGATTTTCCATTAGTGTTCTGACAAAAATTCAGAGCCAATGAAAGACCAGCCTTCTTGAATACATCAGAGAGGAACCCATTTCTGCCCTCCTAGCTAACAAGAATAAGACCTGAGAGATTTTGGGAAGAAGATGTTTATTTATTTTTCAGAAAGTTTTATACATTTTAAACTAAGAATACTGTGGAATAATCCACCTTCCAATCTAAATGATTACAGAGATACTCAATTTTAAATATTTCTTGGCTGAGTTATGCCAGGAAAAGTAAATTGTGGGATGGAACCATTCCCTTCATCATTCAGAATTCACCAGCAAGTGTTTGAACCAAGATGATTCTTTCCAGCGCAATGGTCTTACCAACCTATGTGCTTTGTTCTCAGTTTAGATTCCTCGAGAGCAGCAGGTGACAGCAGAAGGGCGTTGGAGGAAGCACCAGGGGAGCCGGGCGCCGGCAGCCCCGAGCAGCCCCTCTGCTTCTCTGGGGCCTATTTTCTTAATTAATTGGGTTCTGTACTTCTCATTTTCTTATAAGAGAAAGCTCAGCCATTTGAATGGGAAGATAATGCATTTACATATTTGTTTCTTGAAGCTGAATTTAAATAGTAATTTAGAACTCTTTATATGGGATTTTTGGTAACATCACGGGCACTTTAAAAAAATTATTATGTTTTATAAAACAAAAATGTCATTCAAGTAGATTTTCAAGAGTATTAAACCTTTGTTAAATCTAGGACATAATATTTAAATTTTAATTGAGAAAATATTTCTTTGAGGATTTCAACTTGTATGATACAAAGAGGATGGTTTTCTTATTATTCAGCTTATAGTAATGCCCTACCTGGCCTAGGGCCTAACCCATAGGAGGGGCTAGAGAAACGTTTGCCAAAATGCAATCAAATGTGTGAGTCTCTGCCTGTGGTCCTCTCTGGACTTCAGTTCTCTCTCCTATGAAGTGAAGGGTTTGGGTGAACCCATGAGTAATTTTCAGCATTACTCTGTGAATTCATTTTAGATGGCATTATTAATGTTTCCTGCATAGGTTGCAGGGAGTTCTTAAATTTGTGGCGGATTACTTAATTTTTACAATTATCCCCCATCTCTACTAGCATGCTTTTATGTTATAGACATCTGGATAATCACAGTTATGTGCCTTTTGTTTTAAAAAAATTGTGTACTTAGTCAAATTTACTGTGAAAGAGACCAAATAACCAAGGATAAAACAAAAAAAAAACTACAATAGAACATCTATATCTCCGTACAATTCACTTCCCATTGCTACAAACTTGCAAATTCAAACAATATTAGTCATACTGACTTCTACCATAAATTTACTATGAATTCCTCGTAATTTTTAATAAGAATAGATTACTAGAGTTTTCTTATTTATTCTCCAATGTAAATTTTTAATTACTTTTCCTACTCTTATAGCAAATGCTCTGTAAAAAATTATCTGCAAACATGTTTGTGTAAATAGTGACAGATATTTTGAGCTATTTCTTTGGAGACTCTCCTTTCGTTAATGAGCACGTTGAGTTTTATAGCTTTGTCCCGTGTAGCCATGCTCTTCTTGGGACGGAACTCATAAATTTGAAGTTTTTGAGAGAAATTGTGAACGTCCGTACTAACCTACCTTCGCACTCCCTCTACAGTTTGTAATTCCATTTAGCACGGCTATTTTAGTGAAAATGATTTTTCCCCCCTTCCATTTCTTTAATTATTAGCACCTGCTTTTTTGGTCATACTTGTGGATGGAAGGAGACTATTGTTCTTTGAAAAATATTCTAGGGGACTCACTGTGCTTTTAAAACGTCCAATTGTTTAGTTTTCTTCAGTTTTCTTATACCACCTGCCTCCTTTTATGTGTCCATGCTTGTGAAAAGTGGAAAGACTAGACATTGGATCAAGATTTAAATATTCAGTGTAACCCTTTTAAAGAGGCCCAATTGTACCCAATTTAAAAATCATTGATATAACCTCTATACAATGCTGTATGATAAAGTATTTTATATTCCTAATAATGTACTTTGCAGCATTAAAAATATGAATTATAATTAATCCTGCCTAGATGTTTTTCTTGTGGAAAACAATGACTTATACCAAGATGGCATTTTGGGGGTAGAAGCTCCTATTTCTTTGCAGCCAAATTTAAAATAAAATTAAACAGAATTGGAACTTGAGAAACATGTTTACATGTTTTGAGCATTGTTTGTCTTTACTTCAAAAAGTTAAGCAGCTTTTTAAGATTATCTTGAAGTCTCTAGATAAAAAATAAATACATTTATGCTCTCATTATTCTAAATAAACAATGTTATTTTCCAGATTTTAAAAAATTTATTTAGCAGAAGTGTGTTTTTGTTTGGTTGAAAGAATCATTCAATTGTAATTGTAAAATCTAAGTCAGTATAGAGACAAGAGTATCATTTTTGTTGTCTTTTTATTTCAATATTGTATTAAAAAAAGTTGAGATTTTCTATAGGATGGATGCTTGGGAAATCTGCAAAGTTTATTCAATAATTTTGAGTAATAATTCTCTTTAATTTAATTAGCCCAATTGCTTCCAGAAAGAAATAGATCATCTGTAATTGATCCTTCATCATAATTCTTAGATTGCCTTTGTTCTGTTTTCCAAGTCTAACATTGCCTCAGACAATTGGACAAGTTTCCATTGAGAAACTAGCTGACTACATTCTGGTGAAAACAACGTTTGGTTTTTCATTGGCTTGGGATGGAATATCTGGAATTTACCTCAAATTGTCTGAGAAGCATAAAGGGAAATCGTGTGGCTTATGTGGAAACTACAATAGCATTCAATCTGATGATTTCGTCATTCAAGAAGGTACGTGGAGCAGAGGAGACATGTCGGTACTTCTGAGGTGTTCTTTCTTCACTGATCAAGCTGTTGGTACCCAAGGACACCACTTGTCCTATGTTGAGTAAGATTGGCAGCTGTCACTTGGCTGCTTTAGTGATTTGAAGTGAAACAAATAGGAAGATATTTTTGTGTCATTCTTGAAAACCATGAGCTAGTTTACACTTGCCAAATTAAGATACAGGATTTACTCATATACCAAATATTAACTGAGCATTTACTTTGTGTCAGGCACTGTTGTAGGAGCTTGTGATACATCAGTGAGCAAACGTCAGTGAACATCTCTCCTTCTTAGGCTTATATTTTAGTCATTCAAACCTATTTGGGAAAAAATTGTCTACTTTTGGCCAAAAGTTATTTTGCATCCAGTCTTGATCGGAATAAATTAAATGACTGTCAAATAACAGTTTTATAAAGATGATAAAATGTGAACATAATTTATAAAAGTTGAAAAATAACTTGGAAAAGTTTTATCACGTATAATGATGTAGATATCATTCATCTATACATTCTAAGTCATAAAACTAATCTCGGTGAGCTATTAAAAATGGGTCTGTTCCAATTTGGGTACTTGTGTGCAGTGGCAACAGAATAAGAGAGTCACAGGACACAACCATGATTTAGGTACACAGAAAGAGGACTATTCTTCTTAGTACCAGCAGACCTGGCATTGAATCTTGTTCCAACTCTTATAAGTTATATAATTTGAGGCATCTCATTTAATGTCACTGATGCTTAGTTTCTTCAGCTGTAAAATAGGGTTAAAATAATTCTGAATTCACAGTGTTGTCAGTAATAATAATAATATACCTAGATACTATTTATAATAATAGTTAATATGAGCACATAGCTATGTTATTCCAAATCCTTACAACATCCTGTAAGATGGGTGGTATTTTCTTAATTTTATAATGAGGACACAAGGGGACATGCCCATTGTAACACAGCTTGTAAATGGTGCTGTCAGGGTGGATTACATATCAGACTGGCTCCCAATGCTATGCTTAGATAAACGTGTGAGAAACTGACTTTTAATCTTAAAGCACTATATAATGCTTTTTGTTTTATATTATAAAATTAAGAAAGAAGAGTCACCCATATGTTGTGTTTTAAGGGACGGTGAAAGTCCTACTTAGAGTGTGGGTTCTGGAGTCAGACTGTGGGATTCAAATTCTGCTTTGCCACTTATGAAACTTTCTGAATTTAATGATATAATAAATATATACTTCATAGAGTTGCAAGGATTAAATGAGGTAATCCATGCAAAATACTTAGTACAAGTGCCTGGCACATAGTTAATACTGAATACATTTTAGCTAATTTATCATCTCCAAGTGTTCTCAATAAGCCTATAATGGAGCTAACATGGAAATGTTTGATTAAAGACATTGCTTTAAGAGGCTCTTGTTAAAATGCAAACATTTTATCCCAGATGGATAAAGCGTCATCAGGATTAGTTTACTAGTAGCTAGAGGATAGAGTGGGGCTCCAAGGAGTCAGTTTCTTCATACGTGAAATGGAGATGATTATAATGCCCCTGAGTCTTCCCAGCCTGTGAGGATCAAATGAGAAAAAATGTAAGTGGAAGTGCTCAAAATCTGTGAGCACAATGCAAATGTACAGTATCCAGATCATCACTGATTGGTGTTCTGCATCCGTTTGGGTATTTAGAATGAGAGGGTTCCCAACCTTGGAATCTTGAGACTTTAGTAGGAAGGAGGGCTTTGGACTCAAGCAGAACAATCAGATGGTAATTATTGATTTCTTTTTCTTCTATATTAAGGCTTCATGAAAAAAATAATCCTCAATTGATTCTCAGTATTAAAGTTGGAAAAGACTGCTATGGGCAACTTCCCCTGGGACATCTGAGGTGTAGAGGTCAGGATAGAAAATAGCATCTGCTCTTGTTTGAGGCAGAGAGACTCAGATCAGGATTTGAGTTAAGAGTCAGACAGAGTTTGATAACCTGAAACATAAAATGGTATTTCACAGTGAGATATGTGGGGCAGCATGCAAAAGACTGTTAGCAGATTATAAATGGGAGAAGACGCAGGAGGCAAGTGGACTGCATTGTGGCTGAGGTGGCAGAAGGCAAGAAGCACCCTGGAAAATATGTGGAGTTGCCTGAGCTGAGAGATTTCAGCTTCTTCTCAATTTTATATGGTGCACAGTGTTACGCAGAGTAATAAAAAAACTAACTTACAATAATTTATAGGGATGTGACTAGAACATGTCCTCCGATTTTCTCCCATACTGTAATAATGCAAGAAAATGTCTATAGACGAGCCATATTACCTTTAGCTTTAAGAAGCCTCGTACCTTCTTGAAACTCAGCCTGTACTTTACTGATTAGATAAATCTTTAGAGGCAGTGAGGTAGTTTGATTGAATGCATAGTCTCTTAACAGTGATTAAAATTGTATTTCTCTCTGCATTCATACTCATTCTTCGGGGATGACTTCACAAACAAATGAGGATTTTCAGAATTTCTGTGGATATAGAAAGATTTTAATGTGTTGTCTACTTGAGATTCTGGTTCCATCATTCATGTCTACAGCTAGCTACACATCAGCCCAGAAGTCTGGTTTACTCTTGTTCCTCCCACGTGATAATTAATCGTGCCTCCCTTTCACTCTCAAAAGTGTCCCAATACGGACAATAAATCACTCTATTTGTGGCAATATTTCATATGAAACACTTTAATTTTAGTTTTTCAGGCTCCCAGACCACCAATTCATATGGATTTAAAGGCTCATAGTAACCAACTTTTGTGATTCTTTTTTTAACACAGTGTAGTAAAAATAGCTAAATACAGTATGTGGTTAAAGCTGGAACTAAAGGGAACTCTAGTGGATTGCCCAGGTTATTTAGTTACATTAAAATTTGTGCATAAATATTGAAATAAGTGGGCCTTTAGGAATGCTTTTGATTCTGCAGACTTTTAAAAAATGACTGTTTTGAAATGAAATGTGACTATAAATCTACTTAGAGGGAACATCAGTTTTTCCTTTTTAAAATAAGTACATTAGATCAGACTCGTGCTTGGTCCAACGTGTAACATTTCCAACAATATCAGAGATAAGGAAGTGGGCCAGACAAATGTGAAAACTCTAGAGGTCTAATAATCTATTGAATAAATACTGCAAACTCTTTTGTATTTATTCATTCACTTATTTAGCTAATGTATCTTGAGCACCAACTGTATACCAGATACGAAACCAGGTCTACAGCAATAAGACAGCTTAGACAAGCTCTCTCCCTTCATGTAGAAGAAGACAAAATAAATAAAAAGATAAATTAAAGTATAATTTTTGCGAGCAGTAGCAGCCATGAAAATGACAGTGGGGAAATGAGATTAAGAGAGAGAGACAACAGGGTGTGTTGGTGGTAGTTTAGATCACGCGGCAGAGAAGGCTCTCTGAGGAGGTCATATTGAACAGAGGACTAAATGAAGTTAGGGCCGGAGCAGAGGAGGGATTGGAGGGAAGAGGGATTCTGAAGGAGGAGCAAGAGCAAGTGCAAGAGCAAGGTGGGATGAGCTTGGGTGAAGAACAGTATAAAACTAGTGTGATGGAGTAGGCTAAGGGAGAACGGGAGTAGAAGATGTAGGAGGGGCGGGGTTGAGAGGAGTGGGTGGAGGAGGCGGGGAATCAGGGGAGGGCAGGGGCCAGATCAAAAAAGTCTCTACTGTCCAGGCCACAGTAAAGTTTGGGATTTTACACTAAGAGAACAAAGCATTCTTATGGATGAACTCCTACAATCTTCCCAATTGCTAAGAGCAAGCAGACGTCTTTCCGTCTTGAAGAATCGGAGAGCGAGTGACCAAACGCTTGCCTTGAGATTTTTGATTCTAGTGGTGCAGTAGCTCGTCATCAATGGTAGACCTGTGGCTCTGTAAATCTAAGTGGTGGAGAGCCTAAAACTCACAGGCTGAAGCTCAAAGCTAACTGTCTCAGATGGATCTTCGAGATATCGTCTGTTTGGTTCTGCTAAGTCCTTGAGATTTCAGATTCAGCCTCTGCCTGAGTGTGGAGCAGGATTACTTTTCATGTCAGGCCCTGAACTTGTTCCCAGGCCAGGTGCTGAGACAATTTAGACTTGATTTGGATTAGGGAGCCCAGAGTGCTCACCATCAACTCTCTGTCTGTTGCTGCCCGCATATTAGCTCTTCAATCTTGCCTCTGAGAAGTGCTGGGATGGTATCAGGATTCTGAGCAATCTCTCCTGAGCATGTTTAGAAACACTGTTCATCATATTCAGATGAAATGGATTCACTTCTTAGTCTTCTCTTCTCCAGGTGTTTTTACTAGTCTTTCCTTGTCTGTGTGACTGTCCTCTGAAATCTCCACAAGGGCCTAACAAAGATTTTTTTTTTTATTGTGAAGTACCACAAAAACGGAACTACAATTTTAGTAAGATTATGACTGATGTCAAATATAATGACAGGACTGTCTGAAAATTTTCACACTAAACTTTTACTTAGTTTTCTGCGTATTTTTTCTCCTCTCTGCAGCACAAGCTGTAGGCTAATTAGAGCTTTACTGATGTGCATGTTGTACCACTTACTTTCCATCCTTTCTCATGTTGCTTCAGTGAAATTTGCTTTTTCTTGTCCAACAATATTAACTTTTATTTGGTACGTAGAGTTTGTTCAATTTATTTTTATTATGCTAAAGTAATTTTATAGTCTAATATCATTGGTAATTATAAAGCTACTGAGTTTAACTTTTTGACCAGAAAGTTTATGTTGATGAACTGTGTCTTTGTGGAAAGCGATGCTATGACACATACTTTTGTGTGTGTGTTTGTGACATAGAGGACTACACAGAAGACATTGCTATGTTTGCAAATAGTTGGTTGGTGCAAACGCTAGATGACAACAAATGTGTACCCACAGAGTCAGATTTTCCAAATCCATGCTCCAGTGGAATGCCAGCATTTGAGGTAAATTTGATGTGAAAAATTGGGGCATCTTGGATATAATACACATATATTGTATTGTATATTAAACGTTAAGCATTTTTAGTGCAAACACTACGTAATTTCACATGTTAAATTCAGGAAGTGTAACTGCAACAGGAATAATCAAGGTATTTCAGAAATAGTGAATGTAATGCGTTTCATAAAAACAGTACTCATTATGAAAACATACATTTAGAAAAATGTTGGTTATATTTATAAGCATAAATTATCTTCTCTTTACCAGTAGGAAGAGAGAATTTTGCCAATAGATCAGTAGAAAAAATGAGAGTACACTCACGGTTAAACATGTTCTGGTGACGGCCATCTTTCTCTACACAGGCAATCTTCTTCAAGTGTCAGATACTGTTGCAGTTTCCTTTTTTGAGCTGCCATGAATATATTGATCCATATTTATATATTGCCAGCTGTGTTAATGATCTTTGCAAGTAAGTGACATGATTAGGATTTGCAATAAAATTTTCTTTATCCACAAGGAAGAGTAAAAACCACTCCTGTAGCTTAGCCATCTCAGCAGTTCACAAAATATAATGGAAAGTGTAAAACAAACTGTGCTAACAGCTATAAGAAGCTTACTGGATAACAGGCACAGTCTAAGTGTTGTATATAAGCAGCATGAACCGAATATAGCAGTTCTTAAAAATTTTTTGTGCCGCTTATCCCTTTTGGGAGGCTAGAGATGTCTATAGACTCTTTTTCAAAATGATGTTTTTAAATGCACAAAATAAAATACATGAGGTTACAAAGGAAGTATTATATTGAAGTAGAGTTATCCAAGTAGTAAAAGAAGTGAATTTCTGATATATGTGTTTTTATATGAACTTCAGGTCTAATGACTACTGTAGTTTTTCATAGCAATGAGTGTAAACAATATTTTGAGATATCTGCAGCAATTATAATGAGAAATGAAAACAAGGCAAAATGAGATGTATTGATGACAAAGTCACAGATACTGCTAAGAACATTGTGATGTGTTACTGTATGTACAATGGAAGGAAATGCTAAATTTCAGTTGGAGATTAGTGAAAATAAACGTGTAGTATTTATCTCCTCCAATGTGACAGACTCCTGCGTTCTTTCCCAGGTTGAGAACACCTAGACTAGGTGATTGTTTAGGGAGCAAATTCAGTGAAACTCATCGTAATATGTTCATCATTGCAGAACTTCCTATAAATTTCCCTTTATTGAAGTGAAGACCTTTCTATTTTTTTTCAAAAATTTACCAAATGTGTGATTAGCCGTCTTTAACATTAAAGAATTTCTCAAGAAGTTTTCACTAATCTGAATTTTTTAAGAATCCCCAGAAGTTTAAATGACACATGGAACTTTGTTGTAAAAAACTAGACTAATTTTTGGTTGAGTAAACCACTTAAGTGGCATCTTGGATAGCTCGTTTAGAGGTTTAAGGTTATCAAATTTGAGAGCAAAGAGGAAAGGTTGAGGTAGTATGAAATTGCCTTATTTGTAACTACTTTTTTGATTAAATGGAGATTATTAGAAAAATAATGAAGACAATGATATTTTCCAGATGTTAAAATAAGCTTATTTGGGATTCTTGTTAATTTTGAGTAGAATGCAATTATATTTGTTTATATCTATAGTCTCTAAACTTTAGGGACTGATGAACGAATGCAGGAGTTATGAAAGAGCTACTCGTCTGCCTAGAATGTTGTATACTGGCCTTGCTCTATATTTTGCAACACTCTGTTCCCTATTTGGTTTTATTTTTTATTTATGAGCTATATTGTTATATCTCTGTTCTTTCACTCAGTCTCTTTTTTGAGGATCCCTGTAAGGAATCTGTATTCAGCACGTATAAGGAATTGAAAATTGTCCTTTTATTCCCTGATGACTCATTCTTAGACCATTTTCCAATAGTATTTTCACTTTCTTTCTCATCATCATCTTTAGCACCTGCTTCTCAAGCAAGCTGATATGATGTACCATTTAGCAGATCCAGGAAAGTCATTCTCCATTTATTGGTTAGCATATTATTTGGCTGCTTCAGTTGCCAAAGTATCAATGGCTTAAATTAAATTGAATGCTTATTTTTATCTCATACAAAGTCCAAGTTGGTAAGAGGTCCTGGGTTCGTACCTGTACCGTGTGTCGGCTCCATGAGTTTTCCAATGACCTAGTGATACTATTGCTATGTCATCCCCTAGAACCTAAGATATTCTCAATTTCATGGATAAGATTGGCTCACCATTACCTTGTCCATATTTCAGCCCTTAGGAAGGAGAAAAGGAAATACAGGGCTGTCAGCTTTTTTGAGGAAGTTGCCTGGAAGTTTCATGCATACTCCCATTTTTAACCCTCTGGCCAGAACACAAAAACGTGGCCACACCTCCACGCCAGGACAGCTGGGAGATGTCGTCTTTGGCTGGGCAGCCATACGCCCAGCAACAACTTGGGAGTTCTAATACTGATGAGAAGAAGAGGGAACTGGGGAGGAAACAGTCTCTGCCACACTCACTTCATCTGAAATATCATCATTCAGAAATTAACATTGTTGTCTTTAGAGATTTTGATGTCTTTAGGCTTTGGATTTTGAAACCTAATTGCTTTCTCCAGAGCAAATAAAAATAGCAAGATAGAGAAATACCTTTTACAGTGGAAATCTGCTGATACCTTCATAGGTACGTTTGAGGTGGAGAGACAGGTTTGGGGCAGAGCAGGGCATTATCAACCAAGTAAGTGGGCATCGATAAAATGGAAACGAGAATCCTCCAGCCTTGGTCTTTCACTGCTCTCAGTATTTCACCCAGGACTGGACCTACATTTTTTCTCCTCTAAAAGAGGATTCTTTGTTGCCAGATTGTTGTGAGTTTTCATGTGATGACATATGTCACGTGCCCAGCACAGTTCCTAGGGTAACAGAGAAACTTAATAAATGGTAGCAATTTTAATAACAGTTGCATTGGGTGGGGAAAACAATATTCAGTTACTTTGTTAACTTTCAAAGCCTTCATTAATTGTAGGAAACAAGGTACATATTTTAAGATAAATCATAAACTTAATGTTTTTCCGGGAATTTAACAATTTTAGCTTACCCTGTTTTTCAGAGACTTTTCTTGTTTGGAGGTTTAGAATATTTTCCAAGCTTCTGAAGTTTACATGCTCAGTCTTTTATTCCTTCTAAAGCTCAGTTAATTGGACTATATAAGCTGCAAGACTCCAATTACAGTAGCACAGGATAAGTGCAATTTGAGACAGGCGACTCTTACAATAAAGATATGAAAATGCTAAGATTCACAAAATACAACATTCTTAAGGTAATTATCTTGTAAGATATTTAACTATTCAATTTTGAATTTGAGTTGGGTTGAAAGAACAAGCCCACTACCTTATTATAAGCCCTGCTTATTTTTTAGGTGTCTTGTTAATCTGCCTTGGGAATTGGCAGACCTCTTCTGTTTGGGGGAGCTCCTAGGGTGATCCTAAGAAAACGATTAGAGATTATGTGCTCTTGGCAATATTATAAAAGTAACCAGCTTTAGTAATTTAAATTAGAAAGAATTAAAAATCTGCCTTTAAATCTTAACTTAAATGCTATCTATTCAGTCTTTCAAATGCTGCAGATTATTAGCGTTGGTGTTAATTACCGTATGTAGGCTATCAAGAGCACGATGTCTTGGAAATAATTTTCATATCTGATACTTTTGTTGTGATAGAATTTTATCTGTTATAATAGGATTTATTAAATTCCAAAAGGTCTGGGATGCTTTGTGTGGGAGCAAAAAAATACATACAAGGATTCTGAGAAGAATGTCATAATTAAAATAGAAATCTTTTTCAGTATAGGTAGTCCCCTGGCTCAAAAGAAAAGTGGCCAAACTATTGGAAGACTTTGGTGAAGACAATTTACCCAGGCCCTTTTAGTTGGATCCTGTGTCTACGTGTTCTCTGTATTATTGTACATAATAAATAATATTATGTATGTGCTGACATCAATTAATATTGGAGTATTCACCATGTACTCAGCATTTCTTGGGATCAGGAACTCAAAGGCACGGTTTCTGTCAATATTTCCTGTATGATTCTGGCTCTGTCCTTCCACTTTCCAGAACTGATGATGATGATACCTATTGTCGAGCGGCCACTGAGTATGCTAGAGCCTGTTCCCATGCTGGCTATCCTATTCAGGACTGGAGAGATGACTTTCCCGCATGCAGTATGTTTTCTTATTTTCCAAACCCTTTTTGTGGACTTTTGCTATTTTAGGCTTACCCTAGTACTCAAACTTAACCTAGTACTCAAAACTCATGAATTGTAAAGATTTGTTATTGATGCAATAACATTGGTAAGCTTGCATACTTTTTGAAACACTGATGTTTTTGAAAGAGAGGTGAATAATGTTGACTTACAGCTCCTCTGTTTGCCTGTTTCAGCTGATAAATGTGATGACAGCTTTGTCCATCGGGACTGTATCAGTTGCTGTCCACCGACCTGCACGTTTGAGAAACAATGTCTTGGGAGCAATCTCCACTGTCTTGATGGATGTTACTGCCCAGATGGTAAGTGCTTCATGAAAGAAACTATGTCTGCATTCATGGAAGCTAGTACCCAGTGATCTGAGAATCACATAATAACGTCTTCTTTCAGGACATTAAGGCTGTTGCAATTTTCTACCCTTGCAGAATTTGGTCCTTGAAGTGACTGGGAGAAATGACTGCTTTTCTTTAATACGAGGCTTATTACTTTGTAAATTTCCTGGGGAATGTTGAATCTGGAGTCCTGAAGTTACCCATGGCAAATCTTTTACTCTCTTGAATATTTAAAGATATTTAATGATTTATATATTTTAATTTTTGAAAGAAGAAAACAAGTTCAGAAAAATAAAAGCCTGCACATTTGGCAAGACAAAATTTTAGTCCTGATATAGTTTTTTTTTGAGGAAGATTAGCCCTGAGCTAACATCTGCTGCCAATCCTCCTCTTTTTGCTGAAGAAGACTGACCCTGAGCTAACATCCGTGCCCGTCTTCTTCTACTTTATATGTGGGACGCCTGCCACAGCATGGCTTGACAAGCAGTGCATAGGACCGCACCCGGGATCTGAACTGGCAAACCCCAGGCCGCTGAAGCAGAACGTGCAAACTTAACTGCTGCGCCACCAGGCTGACCCCCTGATATAGTTTTAATATTTGAAATTAGAAGTAACATAGCAAGTGATGGAGATGGGATTTAAATTTAGGAATGACTCTGCAATACTGATAGACATTTATAAGAACAAGAGGATTTACTCAAATGGTTTTATTTTTACAGATTAGAAAACTAGAATCCCAGAGATGTTAAGTGATTTTCCACTGTTATACACTTAATGTGAGTAGGGACTACTTGGAACAAGACTTGTTGACCTCAGTCCATTGTTCTGTCAGTGCTACTCAAAGTATGATCTGTGGACCAGTGCCAGGCCTGAACTGTTTGCTACCAGTCAATGAGGAGATAAGGAGTTTGCACTAGAATATAAATCCATGCACCAGAATATAAATCAATGCTTCCTTCACCTAGAAAGTCTTACTCTGAAAAAAGAAGGTTCGCTGAATGAAACAGTGTGCTTAGTGATGCGGTTGATTTACATTCTGGCTCAACCACCTGTACTCATTAGAGAGAAGTAACAAATGCAGGTCCACGGTACCAGTCCTTTGAGGGGCACTGCCTGGCTCTTCATTATCTGTATGATGATAGTGCAAATCTCTCATTTTGAGATAAACAATTAAATCAAGAATATACTCTCTCCCTCCTTTCCTCCCTTCTTCCCTCAAAAGCAAGGAGGCACGAGTTGCCCTTCTTCTGTATGAACTTTGAGTTCTTGATGGCAACTCATGGGATGATAAAGTTGAAAATCACTCAAACAGAGGTAGCTGCTGATTGAGACCAAACCAGGCTATCGGTAACTTCCTTGAAAGTAGTTTGTGTTTCAGTACCTAGTGTGAGCAAATATTCAATAAAAGTTGGTTGAATTATTGTATTCAAAGAGTATAATCTTTATTATTTCTTTTGAGAATTTGATGTATATTTTTCCTTAATAGGCCTCATAATGGACAATGGGACTTGCATCTCCTTGGAAAATTGCCCGTGCAGTTTTCATGGATTAGCTTATTCAGTTGGTTCAAAAATTGAACAAGAATGTACTGAATGGTATGTGATCAATGTACCGCCAATTATTCCTGAGTGCTTGGCTAGTTGACAACTTTACCATGACATATATTTAAAGGAATATACTTATTGTTGATTTTCTTCCAAAAATTCCAAGACACAGTTTGCATTTTATTTAAAGTCTATATGGGAGATGGGGGGCATCTATGTGTTTTTTATGACATAATTCTTCTCGCTTTCCTTGGTAATTCCATAAAATCTTATATCAGTGTTCTGGGTCCATTGCATTTTCTTGTTATTCATAACCATTAATTTGCACATAATTTTACCCCTAGACCTTGATGGTGCTCCTGACCTTCTCTACCGAATACTTTAAAAAGTGGCTCTCCATATCACCAATTTTTGGCCACCATTAGAGACATTTAGAATTTCCTAGTAAGTTAGCTAACTAAGACTATTAGAGGCAAATATTAAATGCCTCCAGGGCAGTCTGGAAAGAAGAAGAGGTCTAAATGTTATCAGGCTCCTTTCCCTTTGGAGTCTGTGTACATAACTGAAATGCAGTTGGGTAACTAAGCCTCTTCTTAGATACTGATTTGAGTTCCTGCCTTTCAAAGACTGCTTCTGTCCTCCAAAACTCATGTCTTTTTGATGATAGAAGGCAGAATTTATTTTACACAAGAGGATATCTTTACTATTTCTTTAATGTCTGATGATCCTCAAAAACAATTTTCTGAATTTTTAGTAGATGAGTTAATTTATTAATCTTAACTCTTTATGTATATCTCTCTAATAATGTAGGTAAATACTATTTTTGTGTGTGAGCTTTTTAGTTTAAGCGAGAGAAGTTTAGCGAGAGAAGGACAAAACCAGAAGTTCTCTGTTTGCTTAGCATTTTTGCTCTTGACTATTCTGGACTCTTTTTGTATCATCTTTATGACTTTTATGTATGACACACAACAAATAATAATTTAGGTGCTGGCCAACCCAAATTTATCAGTTAATTGAAACTTTGTAGAGATGTTTTGCAAGTCAGATTATTCTGAATCTATAAACATGATATATTTTGGTACATTAATCAACAAATTGATGCAATATTAATACAGTTTCTCTGTAGTAGTCTATTAATATTTTTATAATTTCATTTAGTGTCTGTGTTGGTGGAGTTTGGAACTGCACTGAGCATGACTGTCCAGGTAATCTTTTACAATTTTTTTAAAGAAAATGTTTCAATTTTCTTTAAATCAGGAAGAAAGACAGCACTGATTTTTATGAGGTCATCTCATATGTGAGAGGCAATGGTCTATAAATCCAAGTATTCAGAGGATAAATGGAAAATTGAATAAATGATAGCTTTGAGCAGGGAACTTTGGTAAAAATTTATTAAATAAAATAAATATTGCAAAACAAAATTATACGGAAGAGCTATCATTTAATCAATTTTAAATTAAATTATAAAACTTAATGTTTGTCAAACTAGTCAAATTTAGTAAATTTTAAGTGCTTTAGCTATTCTTTTTGATGCATGAATATTTTCCCTAAGTTGACTTCCTGCTTTTTAAAAATAAACATAACTTCTTTCTCTTTTTTGTAGTTCAATGCTCTGTTGTGGGTGATTCTCATTTTACAACTTTTGATGGTCGACATTATTCTTTCATCGGAATGTGCCAGTACATCCTTGTGAAAGGAACTGGAAAAGATAAATTCACAATCACTTTACAGAAAGCTCACTGTGAGCAGGTAAGAACATCTCAAAGTGACCAAAGGAATGTTCTTTTTTTCCTTTTTCACTCAAACTTCATATCTAGTTTAAGAATGGTAACATGAATGGGTATAGTCGTTTTCCTCAAAACTGAGACACCATTGATTGTTAAGATGCATTATTATTCTACATATTACAAAGAAAGGAAAAATGTTGATAATCTATGTTATACCATTAATTATATAATGTATCCTAATTTCAGAGATATTAAAATATGAAAACAAGTATGACAAATACTATATATATAATTGCATTTTTCTCTTAAAAAATGGTATTTGTATGCATAGTTTTTGTAACATTTCATGCAAGATTGCACAATGGGCCTAAATTTTTGGTTACTTCAAAAACCAATATTCTAATGAGATGATTTTTGAAAGAATTGAACAGGTTTCATATCATTCTAAATAGATATGATGAATCCCTTAGCATACTGGAATATTTATTTTGGATCTTTTCTTGAAATAAACATATCATTAATTTGTAAATAAAGAAACCCAGATCTTTCATTCATCTCTCTAAATCAGGTAGTCAAAATTTTGCCACATCTTTAATTTTCTAGATGTATCCCAAGATAAAATGTTTATTTCTGACAAAATGCTGAGCTACTTTGTGTTTTTTTCAGTTTGACTGTTTTCCTTTGCAGTAAGTCAGAGTCTGAATTAGCTTTATACATAGAATCCTAATTCTGTTTGTTATTTTCTATATTGGACTTTTTTATGTCTAATATATCCCAAATGAATTTGGAGAGGTATTTTAACATGTGCTATGGAAAACATAATTATTGGCACTTTATTGAAAAGAATTTTATTTAATTATCTATGTAAAGTGTATGCATGTATATGGTATATTTAATATAGTATATAAAAATATATTTTATTAGCAATAGGACTACATAAGATTGATAATAAGATGTAGTAACTACTTTATTTTATTACTTATACTCAAACCTTCTATATACCAGAAATTCTTATTTACCATTCTCTTTCTCTTTTCTCTCCCTCTCTTTCTCTCATTCCCTCTCCCGTTGTCCCTGTCTGATTCTATGTCTCTTCCTCTCTCATTCCTTTAATTGATAATTTGACTTTTATGCAGAACCTTGGCTTGGTCTGCCTTCAGTCTATAACTCTAATTCTGGAGGATGACTTTAACAAACAAGTGACCCTTAGTAGGGGAGGACAAATCCTCACCAGTCCTAACCAAGGCTTCAATCTGAACGGTAAGAAGAAATGCTAATGGTGTACTTCTCTTTCATTAAAAACAACAACAACCCAAATGGAGTCTTCTTCATTGAAGACCAGCCTAGCATTTATTGAGTACCTACATGTCTCCAGTCCTCAGCTAGACATAGTGGAGACTACTGTGTTTATGGGACCAAGTGTTTATCTCAAGAGACCCAGAGTTTGGAAGGGGAGAAATACAAGTAAATAGCCACTTGCATAAAATATGATAAACTCAGATATGCATAGGGACTTTGGGGCTCACCTAACACTGGGGAAGGTATGCAGGTATGGTCAGAAAAGTTTTCTGAAGGAAGAGATGTCTAATTGAGCATTGAAAGCTGAGCAATTTCCAGGATGAAGGAGATGGGGAAAACATTCTGTGCGTAGCAAGGAGGCGTAGAACCGTGTAGTATGTTTAGGGGGAACAATGCCTGGTTTGGCATTGCTACAGCCTGAAGACGGTAAGTGGAGAACGTGCAGAGATGGGAAGAGGTAAATAGGTGGGGGTGAGATTGGGGAAGCCCTTATATACAGGGCATCGTACATTGTGGTTTTCCTGGGATGGGGCCTGTTCCTCCTGTGTTCCAGCATGGTTATGAATAGCACTCTCTTTCACTCTCAGAAATGTCCCGGTTTGCATTACAAATTACATGGTTATCCTACTCAGTGTCTTGCTAAGGAAGTTGAACTTGATATGAAATTGAATATGAAATTATCATTATTTAACCATTTTCATGTACAAAGATGACAATCTCATATGGTTCAACCAAATAAACGAATTTTAATGAGATGACTGTCAAAGAGTCATTTTTTTTTTTGGTAGACTACTAAGACAACAGTGTAGAAGTAGCTTTGAAAGGTGCTAGACAGGAGACATGAAGAACAGTGTAAGAAGTGAGGAGCAACTGATCCAGGGCAGTGACAGGGAGGTGGGAAGAAGATAGACTGAAAATTATTCAGAAAAGAAAGTGGTCTGAACTTGGTGATAGATTGGATTGAGGTTGGTTGGGGCAGGGCAATGAGGGGGATGAAGTGATCAAAGAAGGATTCTGAGATTTCTGGTTTTAGTGGCCTGATTGATGGCAGAAATTGTGCCAGAGATAGAGGAACATGAAGAGCAACTCTTCTGGTGGCAAAAGTCGTTTGTTCAGTTTTGAACCCAAGTTTCTTGTCTTTAAAGATGTCTCATAAAATGGTGCTTCTGAAGTACTGTGCTCCTCCTCTTTGCTGACAAGCTCAGGGGAATGGGGAATTTTTAAAGAAAGTGCTACTTCCTTATTGACTGATGACGAGTTCGGGGAAAAATTTACACAAACACACACACACACACACACACACACACACACTTCAAGCAAAAGAGATCAGATAATAACATATTGACCTGCTAAACTATTAAAAAGATCTGCTGAAGACCCAGAAAGGTGGAACAGAAGGGAAATGGGGAGAAGAAAGCAGGCATAGGTGGCAACCAATGGCCCTGGAGTACCAGGCCGGGAACTGGGAGGCTGCCTCCCCTGCCCAGTCTCTTGGAAGAAGTCTTTGTTACACCCCAGCATTTCAGAACACTGCCTACGAGTCTTAAAATTGATTTATGTGTGTTCTTTTCCTGCAGGCATTGTTGAAATTCAAACTCTGTCATCCTTATTTATTCTTCTAAAAACCACATTTGGTTTAAAGATTCTGTTTGCTATAGATGGGGAAAGAATTTATATTCAGCTCACTAGTACATGGAAAAGAAGAACATTAGGTCTGTGTGGCACTTTTAATGGGAACATAAGGGATGATTTTCTGTAAGTATGATTTCTGTATCACCAACGTAATTTAATGACTACTAATTTAGAGGATATAAATTCTTTCATAAAAAATGTTTGCTTAACTAATAGTAGCTTAGTCATCACTGTTCCAAGAGCTTTAGATGGAACATCATATTTAAATTTTGTAGCAATCCTCTGATCAGTATCTCTGTTTTATAGATAAAGAAACTAACTGAGGCCTCAAAGTGACCAATTGCTCAAAGTCACTTAGCTCAAATACAGTGGAGCTGGGCTTTGAATTTAGGTAGCGTGACTCAGAGCCTGTGGGCCAACCCATAGACTAACCACGTGTTCTTCTCTCCTCTGCCGCTGATTAAACTTAACAGGATTTCATTACCGAAAACTCACTGCCTTTAAAAAATTCCTAGTATCATTTGGCATTAATGACAGTAAATTATACTTTAAATGGTGTTTCACCGGAAGAAAAGCAATACCGTACATTTGTACCCCTTGTGTTGACAAAGCACTCTCTCCTGCATGTGAGAAGATGCTGTGCATAATTTTGCAGAAACGCTTTGAGCACCTGTTACTGTGCTGAGCACTGAGGGGCAATTGAAGAGTATTACATGGTTTTCTTCCTCAAGGAGCTTGTATTGTGGATGAGGAGGGGATAAAAACCTTTAAGAAACAATTAGTACTAAGCAAGGTACTGATCAACAATACATATAAAAATACTGAGGTAATTTCAAAAAGTTAAGTGTTGAGCTGTATGGTGGTGCCTAGAAGCACAGCAGGAATTTTGAGTGGCTCAGTGTGGGCTGGGCAGCCAGCGGATGTTTCATGGAGAAGCAGTTCTCCAAATACCATGCTGTTTCTTTTTGAACTACTGCATGTGCTCCTCTTCCTTCTTGGGGTTATTTCCCCCTCCTAATCTTTCTGTGAACCCTCGTTTATTGTTAAACCCAACTCAGACATTATGTGCTTCAAAAACTGAGTTCATATCCCACCAGATAAAGTTAATTCTAACTCTGTGTTATCTACAAAAATCCATCGTTTAACTCTCTGGTTCCCACTTAACTACAAGGGCTTGGAGAATGAGGATCAGTCCTTGTATTCTTAGGAACAAGCATGGAACCTTATATGCAATAGACAGGCGAATTTGACACAGGTAGAACTTTTAATGGGGCACCAAGAGGAGAATTTGAATAGGCAAGGAGAACTGGCATTTAAAATTAAAAATTTCAAAAGAGAATTTTCTTTATCTTGTCTCCTGTGTGTTGAGTTTGGTTTTAGGTTATTTGGCTTTTTGTCTTATTTATTTGTAGGTCAGAATATTGGTATCTCTATCACGTTTGCAAAACAGAAACTGTGTTAAGTGACTTGGCTACGATGTGCAGAAAAGATGTTAAACCTTCTTTCTCCTCCTTGTTTGTCAAAATGGGTTAGCAGTCAATGTTTAACAGATGGCAGATCTGTCTGCCTCTTTCTGAGGCACCAGTCTCCTCCGTGTATAAACATTCAGGCGTGATAACAGTGCAGGATAATATTTCAGAGTCAGAGATAACTTTCGAACATTGTTTAGCTTTCCAGCCTAAGCAGTTAAAATTCTTCACTTCACAAAGGTTAATGCGAATCGGCAAACAGAGTGGAATGGAAAATATTAATTACTCGAAAATTTATCTTGTATCCCTTGTTATAGTAAGTTAACTATGGTGAGCTGAAAAGTTATTTTATAAAATGAAATGCAATAAATAAATGGACCTATATTTTAGCTCGTAATTTCTTTTGTATTGATTGTTCTAAGTGAACTAAATGAAAGAAGAGAGCCAAGCTCTGTCAGTTCCTCTGGGGAACCCTGACTACACCCATCCCCTTGACGTATTTCCTTGTCTTTTGTAGGGTGGAGAGGGAAGGAGAGGGAAGGAATGTGAAGAGTTAGTGCAGCTCCGGCAATTTCTTTGTCTCGGTGCTCTCATTTGAACACCAAAATGAGATTTTTGGATTAGGTGTTGGTTATAATTCCTTACAGTTCTAGAATGGTCTGATTTTGTGGAATAGGAAAAGGAAGAAGAGGGGAAAGGGTGGGGTCAGGAGCTGGGCATTGTGGAATGGCTTGTACAGTTTCCTTTTTTCCTCCTGCCTCAGTCATTGTGGTGAGAAACCCCATATACTTAATGGTGATGGAGGTAAATGGTAGCCCAAGTAGGTAATTTATTAGGACGCGTAGAGAGCTGAGATAAAGCCTGCTCTACTGTTTGGCCATGGTGTAGCAATTAGCGCAGGGAGGGCTTGCATTAGTCAGGTTTTGTTTGGCCAAAGCTTCCTTCGGGAGACCTAGTCCACCCTGATTCTCTAAGTAGTTTTGACAGTGCCTGGCACAGTGTCCAATAGGGATTGTCACTTACTAAACATTGGCCGATGAGTTAATTAATCTTGATGGCTGCTGGAGGGGGCGTTTTAGTGTTTAGTTCTTGGACATTGTTGTAGTTTATAAGCTTGTCTCGGGAAAGGTCAATGTTTCTCTCTCATTTTGGTTTGCTGAGGGAACTAAAGAAGTGAGCAAACTCGGATGAAGGGTGTCTTTTATACCAGTCTCTCACTTTTCATTTGGTTCGTCTGCCCAGCTTTACGATGGAACCTCAGTATTTCAGGCCTCACAACGGAAACTGAACTATTAAATCAGACATTTGGGACATTTATCTTTACCCTGAAAAGGATCACGTGAGCTGCTCACCTCTGCGTCTCCCCATGTGCCCTAAACCACACACACACTAATGTTTTGGTTGTGTGAGTGATGTTTCATCAAATCAGTGTAAAGTGGATTTGAATGTTGGCTCTGACACTTATCAGCTGTTAGTGCTAATATTTCTCTGAACTTCTTTGCTTTCTCTCTAAAATGAAGATAATGATGTTTTCTTCACAAGGCTGAGACAATTATTAAATAAAACCATGCATGTCCACAATTCGACACATTAGAAAGTCTTCATTAACAGGAAGTGAATACCATATACATATTTCTAAAATAGACTATTTCAAGCTCTGATTCTTTGTAAAATTAAAAAAGTAATATTGTCTCTTTTCAACATTGAAGACTATGAGCGAATGAAATGAATGGGAAACACTAAGATGAATATTACCTTTGCTTTCCAGTTCTCCATCAGGCATGATAGAAGGTACCCCACAACTTCATGCAAACGCATGGAGAGTTTCCTCCACCTGTTTTGCGCCTCTTCATGTTCCTGTTGTGGACCCCTGTAACATTAATCAACAGAACAGTAAGTCTCTTTCTGCATGTAAACTTAGGGGAAAGTTCTGTGTATTACTGTAATCCTATAAAATTAGAGAGTGATTTTAAATTCTGATTTTCTTCATTATGATAAAATCACTTCCATTCCTTTTGTATTTTTCTTTACTATTATGCCTTTTCATAAGTTTCTTTATGTAATCTAGGTTACTTTTAAAAAGAAGTCCAGAAAATAACTATTTATCACTTTACATTCATAAATTTACTTATTTTAGGGGTTTAAACATCCCTGAATTCTTCCAAAAGATGGACTAGCATTTTGAAGATTTCAGATTTTTCAAATGCTAAAGGAAAATCTCTAGAAATACTCTAATAATGCTGCTATAGTCCGGGGATGTTTGACTTCAGTTCCATAGCATAACAGCTCACGTGGATTCTCCTGTTTGTTACTGTCATATTATGAGTTCCTTCTAACAGAACATACCTTCATGAGGAGGAAGCCAGTGATCCAAGGAAGTTTAGTGCCATCAAGTGTGCAACAATCTGAGATGGTCATGCTCCAGAGTTCCAACTTGCAATGACACTGCAACTCACGTGCCAAGATTTTTGGCTGTGTTTTTGTTTTTACTAAAGCCAGAGCAAACCATGTGAAAGGCTATTTCACTGCTCAAAGATGACATATTATTATTATTTTTTTAAATCTCTGTGAAAATAATTAATGTGTGTGCTTAAGTAGATACTTTTATAATTTTAGTTTATTCTTTTAATTATTTTGCCTAGTTTACTGTTTCTATGTAGTTATTTTTTATACATTATTAATATTGATTGAGTACTCCTGAGAAGCCGGTACAATTTCTGGATTTTGTAGTGGTTTTTTGGGGAGGATTCTGTTGATTCTCACATGGTCCTTATTATTGATTTATAGCTTTGGTGTCCTGGAAAGAACACAAGATAATCTTGCTTTTAGTGTGCCTTTTTACCTAAGCCAACTTCTAAAGTTGAGGAAGATTGCTAGCCTCTTTGGTCATTTTTCCTATCTATAACAAGGGGACTAGACTAAAGTCTTTTGGTTTCTATGATTCTATAATGTGTTTATTCTCACTCCCATTTAATGATACTTTTCCCCCTATTCTGTCCTCAACTTTCTACTAATAGATCTACTCATTCTCTTTCTATTAGCCTTGCTCAGTTGGTTTCAAACTTTCTTGGTTACCTCCTTGATATTGCAGCAACTTTATTTTTTTAATAACATGTAGAAGTTGGAGTACAGTCTAATTGATCGATTTATTTTCCTTCTGGTCTTTTCTTTAACGATCTCCTTTATAATATGCTATTTTGTTATACTTTTTTTTTAATCACTTTTAGCCTCATATCTCATGTCTTCTATGACATATGTTTCACATATTACCCTTCTTCACCTTTGCCACGAACTATTTTTTAAAAAAATTCAAATAGGCAAATTCAGAAAGATCCCCCCAAAAAGGAAAATAAATAGGTAAAAGTCAATAACTCTGATGTGGATTCTGAAGGATATTTTTCCACAAGGATTTTCTTGAGACCCCCATTTTACTTCATGTCAGTAGTAATATATATATATATTTTTTGAGGAAGACTAGCCCTGAGCTACCATCTGCTGCCAATCCTCCTCTTTTTGCTGAGGAACACTGGCTCTGAGCTAATATCTGTGCCCATCTTCCTCCACTTTTATGTGGGATGCCTACCACAGCATGGCTTGTTACGCAGTGCCATGTCCGCACCCGGGATCCGAACCGGCAAACCCCAGGCTGCGGAAGCGGAACATGCACACTTAACCACTGTGCCACCAGGCCGGCCCTAGTAGTGATATTTTTTGATTTATAAATCCTTCGGGCTCAGAGTAAAACCCCTCTGATGTATTGCTTTGCTCAGGAGCTCCTGCGGATTAGGAGTACCCATGCCAACAGTATGCTGTTATAGTCTAAGTCATTCATTTTATATACACATGCATAACAATGCAAAAATACAATACTCAGATAATTACCATCTGTTTCCTTACCAGTAATAAATATATGTAAAATACTCAACAAAATAAGTTCAGTATAACTTCTTAGTAGTGAAGTAATTTTGATCTCTGCCAGTTCATCCAGTCTCTCAAAGACAATGACAACTCAAAGACTGATAAATTTTATCTGTGAGGGAATCATTGCAGCCCACGTCCACTACATCAAGGAGTCACAGGGCTAGCCTTTTTCAAAAGGCGGCATCTAAGTTGTTCTGAAAATCTTGGTTACTCCCACAAAGAATTGTATCTGATCAGTCATTCTCAAGGGAAAAGTCAACAAATTTCAAGAAGTGATTATACTTCTACCACCAAAATTGCTTGGTAGTTATATCTTATGGCCTTTAGAATATGTTCCAGTCTCTAATTTCTATTCATTATTCATTTTTTTGTGCATTCATAGATTCATTTATCAAACATTTTTGAGCTCCTAACATTTGCCAGACATTGTGCATTGTGCATTATGCCTTGTGCAGACACTGTGTTCAATGACTTTACGTGGCATCTGCCACAGTACCATTCACCTCAGAGACTCCGTTGGAATGAGGTGATTCCCAATCCTTCCTGGATAATTGTGTATTCCAGGGAGTTGCCATAACATCCACAATCTGGCCCCACTTTTATCGTGAGTGGGTGTCTGGAGATGTCTCCCAATACTCACTAATTCTTTACAGCAGAATTGAGATGATTTCCTAAGATGATCCTCAGGCAATGGAGCGATTGAGGCCACTTCTATCAACCCTCACATTACTCAGGTTATTCAGGTATAACACAATACCTTTTTTTTTTTTTTTTGCTAAAAAACTATTGAACATGGATTAAGTGCTGTCACCAATGTTACCCAAAGTAAAAACAAACCACCAAAATCAGGATAAGCTGGAAACATTGGCTTTTATTGAAACTAATATACTATACAGAGTATTTCTAGGAAAGCACAATGCTTGGATGGTTCTGGAATTTGATACTTAGAGGTAAGCTCTAGACTAGTAAATGAGGTGCTAATGGGGCTCTTTGTCTGTTAGTTGGATACGCAGCACACTGTGATGTTATCCACCGAGAGCTCTTTGCTCCTTGCCACGTGTACATCAGCCCTGGACTGTACCATCAGCTGTGCCGCCATGATGCATGCAAGTGTGGGAGCACCTGCCTGTGCAATGCTCTTGCCCACTATGCCCATCTCTGTGGCCAGCGTGGTGTTCCCATCGACTTCAGAGCTCAGGTTTCATTCTGTGGTGAGTATGATGGCGATGGCACAGATAAAGACGATTAGATAACGCTTTAGAGAATTTTGTGTTCGTAGTTACTGTTTTTATTTTTTTTAATGAAAGGTCAATATGGCTTAAGTTATTTGAAGTATTATCATGTGCAAACATGAAAAACAAATGAAATGCTTCCTTTCCTAAATTTGGAGCTTTGATGGATAAGACCAAAAACTTTTGACTATTTTTATTATAACCAAAATTAAAGTGTAACTGTATGGTTTGAAATATGCAATAGAGAAAATCTGAAAAAATTCTTATGATAGAAATGTCATATCTAAGTATTGGAAAGTGTGGAAAAGCATTATGTGATATAGTGACACAGTTGATTTAAAGTTAAATGGGCAAGTTATGCTACAGGAAATTATTATCTCAAGTTCTTGGGGCTGGAATCCTCACGGTTATGGTGTCTCTTCTTCTCATTCATAGTAGATTGTTTCCTTTTCTTTTGTGTCCTATAATATTTTTATAACCTAATTTTTAACAAGGCTTCCCCCACGTTAGAATCTTTTGTGACCTGAGTTTCACGAGCGTTACTCTCTCCACCTGCCCACCCCCTCAGTGGTTTCAGAAACCTTTCTCCTATCACTCCAGGAGTATCACTGGCCAGTACTGATGTTAACTTCTCAGCTTGGGCTTTCGAAGACAAAAATAATGTAACTATAAAAGTAATGTAAATTCATACACCAAACTTGTATGGGATGTAGCTCTGGGATTTGATTTCTCAGAGGACTCCTTATTTCATCACAGACCCACAGAGTTAGAGAAGCTTTCCTGGCGTCTTCTTGTACGTGAGCAGATTTCTTCTAGTCCAGGAGTTGGCAAGCTACACCCTTGAACTTCCTGTGTTTTTGTAAATAAAGTTTGTTGCCCGTATGTTTGTGTACTGCCTATGGCTGCTTTTGAGCCACAAAGGCAGAGTTGAGCAGTTGTGACAAAGACTGTACGGCCTGCAAAACTGAAACTATACACTATTTGGCCCTTGACATAAAAAGTTTGCTGATCTCTGCTGTAGTCCATCTTTCCAACTGAGGATGGAGCTTTTCTGAGGGTCCAAGTTAAGGATCTCTCAATCCTCTGCATTGTAAAGGACCAACTTTTATTTTCCATTCCCACACCAGTTAAATGTAAGGTCCAGGGTTACTGGGATGCATCCTCTCTTCCTCTAATCAAAATTCTGGATTTTGTTTTCCTCTTCACATCTGGCATCTGGGGAGGTTGCATTCCCCCATTTTTTTCCTCACACGGTCAATTATACATTTAACATAATTTCAATAATGTTTTATCCAGCATTTTCCAGGTGTTCGTACAAGTGTATTTTTAGATTATTTTAGTTTGCCTACTGTAATCAGTTCAGTTTGGTCTAAAGAGAAATGGAAGGACTTAGAAAAAACTATTACCATCATTAAGAATGCACGAAACAAGAACTATGAGTATAGATCAATAAAGTCAAGTTTTGTCTGATTTACAGAAGACTAAAAGTTTACTTAGGTTTACGTAATGTCATAAAGAAGGTGATGTCAATATACCAGTAAATAGATTTAAAATGCGAGAACAGGAAGTTTATTTAGACATAAAATATCTTAAATATTAAAAAAATGATGGTACAGGCTGTTAAAGAACGTTATGGAATGTCCACAGAAATGTTTCAGAATAGAAATTTTATTCTTCTGTTATACTTCTATTGAGGCAAATAATTACTTTATCTGTTTCTGTTAGAGGATTCTGTAATGTTCTAGGTTTATTGATGTAAGATATCTTTTTTTCGTGATTTATGTTTATCATAGACCTATTTTTGTTGTTAGTGCTGTGGAGTCCCTTCCAACTCCTAGGGACCCTATGTTCAGCACATGGAACCCTGCCGGGTCTTTTTGCGCCATCTTCTCCACTTCCTGAGCTCTATCAGATGATGCTCAGCTGCTATTCACCGGGTTTTCATGGCCTTTTCTAGAACTGGGTGGCCAGGTCCTTCTCCTAGGCTGTCTTAGTCTGGAGGCTCCCCTGAAGCCTGTCCACCATGCGTGACCCTGCTGGTGTTTCAAATCTCTGTGACAGAGCCTTCAGCATCACAGCAACACGCAGGCTCCCAGTGTGACACTGACAGACTGGTGGTGCTGTTCCCTGATCGGGACATGAACCCAGGCTGTGGTGGTGAGGGTGTGAATCTTAGCCACTAGACCACCAGCGCTGGCTATCGTAGGCCTATAACCCAGCATAAAATGCTTCTGTACCCTGTGGAAATCTTTCTGAGTGGATGCTCCTTCGTCCTCAGGGGTGGTGTGCCAGAAGGGCATGCTGTACCATCACTGCGCCTCCTTTTGTCGCCGCGCCTGCACTTCTCTCTCCTCCCCGGAGCAGTGCAGCGACGACTGTGCCGAGGGTTGCAACTGTCCTGAAGGCAGGTACTACGAAGACACACTCAGCTTCTGCGTGCCCATGTAAGTCACAGAAGTGGGTTGGCAGAATCCAGCTTTTATCTCTTTTTCTCTTACAGGTTAGATGGGCTTCACCCTTGTTTTCTTTCTTTCTTTTCTTTTATTGTTTTTTTTTGATCTTATTGACTCAGCACCACTTTTTGGAAAAATAAATTTTCTCCACTATTGGATGGTCACTTTTTCCATAGAATAAGTGTGCATATATGCAAAGATCCGCTTATGAGTTGTTTCTTCAATATTTTTTAGTGTCTTTACCTTGATTTATTCAGTTTTACCCTGTAGGTGTTTACAAATAGCTACGGAAAGAGCTAAGGAAGCTGATGGTTAATCCTGAAGTTATTTCTAATAACAAGGTTTATGTTTCACCATTATGTGGCAGATTTTAATGGCAGGATTGTAACGTCTGTCGGCACTCAGAAGTCTGTCAAATCTCATATGAGATAAAGACTTTTGTCTTATACATAGGGCTAAATAATTTATCAGTTATGTTCCTGTGAAGTGAGTTCAGGGACCTTTTTATTTTTCTGTTTTTTTCTCTCTTTCTTTTCTTGGTGAGGAAGATTGGCTCTGAGCTAATATCTGTGCCAATCTTCCTCTATTTTGCATGTGGATTGCTGCCACAGCATAGCTTTGATGAGCAGTGTAGGTCCACACCTGGGATCTGAACACACGAACCCCAGGTCGCCAAAGTGGAGCAAGCTGAACTTAACAACCATGCCACTGGGCTGGCCCCCAGGGACCTTTTTTAATGACTAGAACAACATGGTCTGTTTTGTGACAAAAACAATATAGATTTTGTATTTAGAAAACAAACTCTGAAACTACACAAGACTTCACATTTAAATGGTTTCTGCCACTTGTATCACAGAGCTGCAAGCAGTCTCATAGAATAATGTCATCTTTAGAATGTGCCTTAAATTACCAATACAGAGCATAGAGTCCACTTGATTTAACTGTATTTTAAAACATTTATATCAAGGTTGGCCCTGTGGCATAGTGGTTTAGTCCAGCATGCTCCACTCTGGCAGCCCAGGTTCGTAGGTTCAGATCCTGGGCATGGATCTACTCCACTTTCAAGCCATGCTGTGGCAGTGACCCACATACAATATAGAGAGGAAGATTGGCACAGATGTTAGTTCAGGGCGAATCTTGCTCAAGTGAAAAAAAAGAAAAAAAGAGGAAGATTGGCAACAGATGTTGGCTCAGAGCAGGTCTTCCTCGCCAAGAAAAAAAAAATCCTATTTTATTAATTTAATCTTTTTTTTTTCTTATAGATTTCACTGCCGGTGTCATTATAGGGGCAGCGTTTATCAACCTGGGGAGCTCATCCCAACACCCTCGGGCTTATGGTAGATTTCATTGATGGTGATTGTGCTTGACAACATGTACAAATATGATTTCCTAAGCAAAACCATAAATTGAAATATGACTTCTGTAATTTAAAAAAAAAAGGGTAACCTTAATGTAACCTTTTAAGCCATACACATATATTCTGTTTTGACATGGAATGCCTAAGTCTCGCACTTAGAACTGCAGAAAAGAGCTATGAACTGAAGTGTCATGCAGAAGGGAAGCCCGTGGATCAGTCTGGTTCTCAGATAGAAGTCAGGGCTGAGACGGGGGCTCAAACACTGCCTGTTACTCAGGAGTTTTGTTTAGTTGTTCAACCACTGGCTCAAAAACTCTAATTCTAAAACAGTTGTAGACATGTCACATGCTGGAGTCAGTGTACTGCCTATCTGGGAACATGGATCCTAGTGATATACACTTATTCACAGGATAACACTCATTCGGGTTGTTATCTGTCTGTTAAAAATGCAGCCTTGTCCATGCAGCAGTCCACGTGGATCTGTATCTGACTCCTAGGCTCCCACTTTTAGTTGCCCCACAGGATGCACAGGTAATAACAGATGGTAGATAGTAGTAACCATGGTGATGTGTGACCATTATTGTGCACCTTCTATTGTCCTGGCACCAATTACTGTAACCATAAGAGATGAGTACCATAGCTTTGTCCCCAGTTTAGAGGTGAGGACCATGAGCACAGGCAGTTAAGCCACTCGGTAGTGAAGCAGGATTCGGTCCCAGGCAGCCTGGCTCTGCGGTGCCTGCTCTACTGCCTACTTCGCTTGCAGCTTATTTCATATTCGTGGTAGGATATTGTTTACACTCAGTTTCCCTTTATTGTTATCTCCCTCTCCCTTCTTACCTTCTACCTCTCAGTCAAGATACAAAGGCAACCAGCTCTTGGATCTTTCTCTAGTTGGTTGGACTACCAAGCATAGTTCCCAAGACAGAAATCTGGGAGTCATTTTTGACCCCTTCCTCCTGTTCAACACCCCGAGCCAATAAACCCTCAATGACTGTGGATTTTACTTTCTGCAGATCGTTGAAACCCACCCCTCCTTTCCATCCCACTGCCTTAACGTCTCTCACCATCTCTTCCCTGGACATCTCTACCCAGTCTTCTTGCCTCTAGTTTTGTCTTCTTCCATTCTACCAAGATGTCACAACCCTCTTGAATTTAACATAATTGAATTTGTTTAAGTAAATTTGGCAAAAACAAAGGAATTATCCTTCCTCAATGAGAAAAATAATTCCATTAATATAGCGACCTCCTTTGCCATTCCTCTGAAAAAGCCTTGTGTCCCAGAATGATTATGATATTGAAGACCTGTATCTGTGACCTGAGCTTCTGTCTCAGTTCCTCTCTGCCATTCATGGTGTGAGCAAATCACACTTCTGAGTGACATCCTACTGTTAGATGATGCATGAGCCTATTTTTCATGTGATGTGGTCCTTACACGTCAGCTTCTTCATCTGGGTTCAAATACAGGGCACATGATCTGGTCCAAAGCTGGAGAAAAAACTGTTTATGTTGGAGTTAGTGAGAACCAGTTTGTTGTTTCCTATCTTCTTAAGGGATTTTCAAGATTAATTTTGCCTGTATTGGGTTTTTACCTTATGCCCTGACTTTAGAACTTAAGGTGCAAGATGTGACTCCACTCTATCTTCAACACTGCTGCCAGAATGACGTTCCCAGAATTCAAACCAACTATATCACTTTTCTGTTTAGGGTCCTCCGTGGATCACCCAAGGGATAAAGTCTTAGCATCTTAGTAGGAGCTGGCCTTTGACTCTTTGCCGTCTGTATCTCCTGTCACCTCCCACAGTGCACTTTGTTGGATAGGACACTGCCCCACCCTGTACGGCTTGCTCTCCACTGTGTTCCAGCCTTCCTACTTCATCTGTGCCATAACCTCCACCCAGTCTTCAAAATTCTCCACACCTTACCTTCTTTCACTGCCCTAATGTCAATTGCCAACAGATTTGTAAAAATTTTCCTGCTTTTCTTCTAAATCTTAAACATATTTCTGTGTTACATGTGTCACATTGCATAAATTATTCATTTGTATGTCTTTCTCTCCTTCTAGAAAATAAGCACTTGGGTAAAGACTGTGAATCCTGGTCTTTGTATCCCCCATGTCTATCACAGTGTCCCCCACATATAAGTGTTTGATAAAAACGTGTTGAACTAAAATAGCTCTCTTCAAATTGGAAGTAAGCCAATAACTTATTTGTAAAAAATTCTGTGGGAAAAATATCATTTGTATATGCACTCAATCAATTCTTGCAAGTTATATTGTTTTTGAAATACAGAAAAAACTGAGGTATGGGTTCATACATTAACTGTTTGTTTACTTCCACTAGCCAGTGTTCAAATGGAACTGTGAAATGTGATGAACCAGCAACGCCCTCTACTGGTAAGATCTAGACAGATGCTTTCCTTAGGGAGAATATGGCTCTAGTCCTGCCCCCACTCTTCTGCCTGAAGTCATTAATCCATGACAGCCCTCCTGTCAATGTGCTGGAATAAAGCCATGGGAATGTTTCTCAACACTGTGCTCCATTGGTTCCTACTTTTTTTTCACATTGGGAATTATAATACTTGTAGGACAGTCTGGGATGAATATATAAGGCTGTTTAGGGACAGAGCTGATCAACCCAGGGGTGCTGCCTAAATGCTGCCTACCCCAGAACCACCCCAGGTATCCAGACACCTGCTTTAACCCACTCGTGGAGAAACTGTGCTCCAGACCAGCACTTCTCAGATTTTAACGTACCCGCAATCACCTGGGCACCTTGCTTCAGTAGGTCAGGGGTGATGCCCGCGATTCGACATTTCTGTTGATGGCCAAGCTGATGCCAGTGCCACTGGGTCCTCGGCAACATTATGAATAACAAAGGCTCTGGGACTAGCAGCCATGTAAAAGTGACATGTAAAATGGCATCTACTGCCATCTCTCATGAGAATATCATTTTACATGTGCATATCATTCCTGGAGATCCGATATATTAGGGGGCCCTTTATATTATTCATTTTAACCATACAAAAAGCCTCAAACTTTTAATCACTGTGGAGAAATTCTAGGCAAATAATAAACAACACTACTTTCCTTGATTTTAATGGATGGGAAGAGTGTAGGCTAATAAAACTAATTGTGTTCTATTGCTTTGTTACTTATTTGCACAGTCATGTGTATATTATTATATTAAACTAGCTTTGAATTACATGCCTTGGACTTACTTTGTGAGGATTCAGGCCACCTAGGGGTTCTTTACAGGGTGTGCTCATAGACCACACACGTATTCAGGAGCTCCTGGGCTATGCCTGTCTTGTCCCGTGTGCTTCAGAGTGGCTCGGAAGTGAAGAAGGAGAAGCCCGGGACCAGACTTCTCCCAGAGGAATCCACGAGATTTGATCCTTTTGGCCCCAATAAGGGACATTATTTAATCCCTCTGAGCCCAAAGGCTTTCTGGAGGAAGACACAGCCCTTATCCTGCCTATAATTTTGTCCATTTCTGCGCTTCTACTGTATAGTGAGGACTGATGTAAATGACTACTCAGGTGAAGCAGGATCCACGAGTATCGTGTGTTCGTTATAAACACCTGGCTTTGTAACAGTTTAATATACTGTATTGTCAAAAATTGAAATATATGTTTTAATTAATCAAAATACCCTGTTTCTTGACCTCATAAAATTATATACTAATTGTTCAGTTATTGCCTTATGGAAGGCGGTTAAGGTTCTCAAACTCGAAATAGGTTTTGGAAATTTGGATGACTAAGGGAAATCTGGCTGAGGAAGATTTGTAGGCTCAACAACCAAACATCGCAGAGTAAGAGCACCCTCTAATAATAACTGGTAAAACAAGCTGTGGTGAATTCTGTTTTGATGACAAATGCGTGTCATCATGATTATTTGTGCGTGGAACGAATGCAGAGTTAAGGGTATTTTGTCTGTGCCTTGTCCTTGAAGTTCACGTCTGCCCCGAAGGAAAAGAGTATTTTGACTGTGGGTTTCCTAACCCTGAACTGCCGGCTGGTGGTGTGAATTGTGAGACGACATGTGCAAACCTGGCCATGAACTTCACTTGCGCCCCATCCTCACCCTGTATAAGTGGCTGTGTTTGTGCTCCAGGGTAAGCCTCTTTTTCTTGATAATTCCAAACACTTGGGATTTGATAGAAAACACAAAAGCACTTAACATGATTTACAGAAGTAGCTAAAATTGTTGTTCTCAACAGTGGTTAACTTTGGGTTGATAACTAGAAGATTATTGTAATTATTTTCTATGCTCATGTGACATATCACATATGATATATGTGAGAGATTACATATCACACATCACGAGATTGAATAATGTCACACATATGCTACGTGTGCAATATTATTAAAGTACTACAGTGAATCAAGGAGAGAACTCATTTCAGGAGGGCCTTGGCATTTACTCCCTGATTCATGGCAATCTTGGGAAAGTGATAGTGAGCCACTCTTCACTCAAAACACATTAAGTGCATACTTTTGTGTATTCTGTTGTGCTGTTACAGTTGTTGATGTTAAGTTATAGTAGTGGTCCAGCTGCTTTATCTCATGGATGTTGCAGAAGATTATGTATTCAGCCTCCATAGGGCAGTGGGTAACGGTAGGAGCTCTGACTTCAGGACACACCAGAGTTCAAATCCTTGCTCTGCTTGTGTTAGCTGAGTGATTTTTTTTTGCAAATTCCTCTAAAGCCTCAATTAAGTGGGGCAGCCCAGAGGTGTAGTGGTTAAGTTTGTGAGGTTTGCTTTGGCGGTGGCCAAGGGTTCCTGGCTGCAGACCCACACATCTCTCATCAAGCCATGCTGTGGCAGCGTCCTACATACAAAATAGAGGAAGATTGGCACAGATGTTAGCTCAGGGACAATCTTCCTCACCAAAAATAATTTTTAAAAAAGCCTCAGTTAAGCATTGTGAGATGTGGTGTGTATGTGTGTGCCTACACTCAATAAATATGGGTCACTATTTTATGACAACATAACCTGCACTTATCTTTGTAAATTTCCTTTAGTAGCAAGAATGCCTAGTACATGTGAAAGGCAAATACAGAGTCTGGTGGCTAGTGGCTTCCTTGCAGGCACACATATAACCTGGCCTCACTGGCCCTCCCTCTTCTGTAATGAATAGAGGCCGTGCACAGAGGGAGGGCACCTAAGGGAAACAGGTCACCCATTCTTCCTCGATGAACCTACTCACACAAAGGGATTCCTGGGCTCAATTCATATAAACCAGAGCAAAGAAGAGCAAGGTTTTGTAGTTTGTTTCCCAGGGGAGTCGAGTTTGTCTAAACGCTCCCTATCTGGAAAAGGTCAAAGAGCCAAGTAACTCAGGACTGTATCAATCTCTTTTGAAAGTAAGGATGTAGAAGGAGGTTGAAAGAACAAGCTGATTCATGGGAAAATAAAGGCAGGTAGAAATCAGGCCATAGAGCAGATGAGCAAGGAAGACATTTTAGTAAAAAGGACAAGGGAAATTAAACCTTTATTATGGTAAAATAATTGAAATCTACATCATCGCTTGATTTATTTGATTGGATTATGACTCAGGGATGCATGGCTGATTAGATAAAGCTACATCCTAATTTTGTTTCATATGCTTGTGGTCAATGTTATTATTTTTAAAAAATACCTTTTTTTCTGTCACCTTTGACTTTTAGTCCGACAATGATTTATTTATTTACTGGTCAAATTTCATTACAAAAACTTAAATTTTCTCCCACCTTCTCTCATTGTATTGAAATAAATATAGTTGGAATTGACTAAGAGGTCTCTAATTTGGAAATAATTTTATTATACCGAGCTTTCTATTATAAAGCTGTTTCTACTATATTACCATGTTTATGATAATGTGATTTGGATTGTCTTCCATGTGACCTTGGCTGGCCTATTTTAGGACAATAAGCCTAGTAGCACTTGTTTTCATGGGGCTGCTCATAGTGCGTGCAGTTCATCAAGTGTAAAAGAACCACATACCTTGGCCTAGAAATCACTGTGGATTAAAGAAATGGAAAGTAATGTAGTGGAAAGAGTCCTAAAGAAGTGGGTTCAAATACTGGCCCTCCTTCTTATTAGCTGAAGTACCTCAGGGCAAATTAACTAACCACTTGGAGTCTCAGCTTCCTCTTTCTAGATTGAGTATCCATGTCATGGATGGTTGCGTATATACAGTACACCAGGCTTACGATAGATGCTCAATAAATGTTTATTTTATTACTTACCCCAGTGCCCAAACCTGTTTAAAGCAGGTAACTTAAAGTGACTCACAGCTTTCTTCTTTCTTCTTCTAGTTTTGATTAGTTATGAAAAATTCATCAGTCATCAGCATAACCACTTAAAACCATACTGTGGCAGGTATATAGGGACTGTGGGTCACTGAGGTGAGGGATCGCTCATCCAAACAGTTGGACAACAAATTTTTATGAAGCGCCTGATGTTTGGGACATTGTGTTAAGCCACAGGGATGGCAAGTGCTAGAATACATATATGTATACGATAACAATAGGATCTACCTTATGGGGTAGTCACTAGGATTAGATGGGTGAGTGATGCATTTGAGGTGGTTGGCATAGTGGCTGGGCTATAGGAAGCACTCAAAAATAGTAGTTTTTGTTATTGTTTTAATTGTCTCTGTAAGACATTTAATGAAGTACCTGCAGTTCATTGTGATGAATTGTTCAATATAAGTTTGTGCAACTTGCTACGTATAGGGAGTGTGGGACATAAAGGATCACACTGAAAAGACTGCATTAAATTGAGTTTTAAATGATGAGAAGAAGTCTTTCAGGCAGAGCAAGGGAGGAGAAGGGTATTCCAGGCAGAGGAGAGATGCAATGCCCAGGGAAAGGGGCTGGAAGTTTGGGAAGGCTGAGGTGAGAAATTACGGACTCTAGGGCATTTTTGTTTGAAAGAGAGAAATCTAAATGAGATGATGCATCTTTTATATAGATAGGTTCGTTAATTCACCTTTACCCAACAATTGAGTGTGTGCTATGTGCTAGGCATCGGAACACAACTGTTAACAAGATAATCATGACCTGCCCAAGTGGAGCTTAAAGTCAAGTGGACAACATAGGCATTGAATAAGGAGTTACAGTACTGTGCTAGATGAGCTATAAGAAGGAAAGCAGAGCACTAAAGGGACACGTGATTATTGCCATCTGAGAGACGGGGCAAGAATTCAGGATTCCTGACTTCTATGTTAATTTTAATAACCTTGAATTATGATATTTTAAAAGAAATTCAGAAAAAGACTTTATGTATTTTATCTATTTTTGGTAGCTACTTTTGAATTTTAGTGTTAATATTTTATTATCTATTATTTATTTTAAATTATTTTATTATATTATGGTTATATTGCTATATAAATTATTATATATTTATTAGTAATGTTATATTATTATTGTTGATGAAAGCTACTTTTGGGAACAGATTTTAAGAATATTGAAAAATATATGTATATATTTATATTAAGGGTATTGAAATATATATTATATATAATGTGTTTATTTAATCATCATTTCAAAATATTTTGACATCACACCAAAATTAATTCTTCCTTGAAAGTATAAGTAATGATTTTGTTTTAATTTTTATATTCAGAGATATTTTAAGACGCTTTCTTATGGGGTAATATTTTAAGAAGGAAATAACACTTTAAAGGAAATCAGCATTCAAAACTTGATATGCTAATAATAAAGAATGTGAAACACTTGATATAATGGTTTTTTATTCAAGACACATCTTAACTCAACTCTCATGATTTTCACTTTAATCACTTGTAATAGCTTTTGATCACTCTCTCTATCCTGTAACAGAAAATGTTAACCATCTCATAATTCACTATTTTATGGATAAATTGTTAGACCCACAGACTCATTCCTCTGAAGTAGCAAATATTGAAGAAAGGGCCCTCACTTCCTCTTTACATGTTTTTTCAGAGTAGCTCACTTTACCCAGAAATTTAAGCTTCTGTATCCCTTTTACTGTACCAAGTGATAACAAGAAGGTTAAAATATCGCATCCAAACATTTGCTCGGCATTTATTTCCTACTGTGATCCGCAAGGTGCTGTGTGGGGAAAAGGGAGAGAAAGATGCGATTCAACCCCTCTGTAGGTCAGATAGAACATGCCTGTGACTGCTGTAATAAATGTAGATGGTTTTGAATACGACAAGATTACTGATTTTTTAAAACTGAAAGGAGTAGTTCACGCTCAGTAGCATTTACTTCTTCCTTTGGCAGAATGGCAGAGCACAAAGGGAAGTGCTATGTTCCTGAAGGCTGTCCGTGCATCTGGAAAGACTGGGAGTACCTCTCGGGAGAAGTCATTGCTACGCCGTGTTATACCTGGTAACGAGATCCATTTATTTCGTAAAACTTTTCCTCAGAGATGATTAGTTTCCGTCATCTTGGATTTACTTAACGTGACTGCCTTCAGCAAACAAACATTCCAAGCCTGAGTAAAGAAGATTTGAAAAGCATCCAAGAGTCGGTGGGAAGCTACTATCTACAGGGGCATCATATCACTATTTTTATGCATATTTGTTCAGCCCAGAAGAAAAGTGTGAAATATAACAATTTGAAAATTTAATAAGAAAAAGTATCTCAAGTTCATAAGAAAGTGAAAAATGTCCCAGAGAAGGTCACATTTAATGGAAGGTTTTCTGTCTGGAAATAAGCCAGAAGACTACCATAAAATAAAATTGAAATATAATTGCCTTAAAATGTGGGTAAAGATTCTAAGTTCTTGAACAACGTCATGTCTACGGTATTTAAATTTACTCAAATATAGGAGATGACAGTGTGGTCTTCTGGCTACCAGCAGGGCCGTGTTCAGTTTTTCATTCCATCATCTGTTTTCAGTGTGACTCAGGCACAATTTCTAAGCTTGGTTGGGGTGTCTGATAGTTTATTTAAACAAAGTGGTAAACATATGCCTAATTTGTCAATGTAATAAATGTTATCAGAATAAATTGGCAATATTTTTAAGGCCTATTGGCTCAGTGAATGCTCTTGAATACAAACCTTCCACTATACCGCTTAAAAAATACTAATCAGAGCCGAGTTTCTTAGAAAGATAACTGGCGCTATTTTCTAATAGTGTTTGTCGACGAGGAATGTTCAATTGCACGTATTATCCATGCCCGGCAGTGTGCACAATATATGGGGACCGGCATTATCATTCTTTTGATGGACTGGAATATGACTTTATCAGTGATTGCCAGGTATTTTTGATAAAGGTATGTCACAATTACTTACTTTTATTTGCAATTGTGTAAAGATGATGTAAAAAGACAAGTATGCTGGGCCATGGTATATCAAATCAATATATCATTAATAAAATCTATAAAAGTTATAGCAATTTTATGGGGCTGGCCTGGTGGTTTAGCAGTTGTTTGTGCACTCTGCTTCGGCCGCGTTCGCCAGTTCAGATCCCGGGGGCACATCTATGCACCACTTATCAAGCCATGCTGTGGCAGGTGTCCCACATATAAAGAGAAAGATGGGCACGGATGTTAGCTCAGGGCCAGTCTTCCTCAAAAAAAAAAGTTATAGCAATTTTAAACTGGTTTCCTTGACTCATTCTAAAGTTTAATTGTTGTAAGTGATGGGCTAATTCTTCAACTTTCTGTGCCTCTGTTTTCTCATTTGTAAAATGAGTATAATAACAGTACTTATCTCCTGAATTAGTTCTTAGGATTAAGTGAGATAAACGTATATTAAATGATGGAATATATATAGGATTAAATAAGTAAATATATATTTACTCTCAGATAGTGCTTGATAAACAGTAACTGTTCAATAAATGTCAATGCTTTTTATTTTTTTATTGGCTTATACTGGTGAATGCAAATATAAGACTTTGAATCATGTATTGGACTATGTATTGTTTACAGTTGTAGCAATCAAAAGACATTATTCTCAATTCTAGACATGCTATTTTGATGATATGCTTCGGTAAATCCTGGACTTTGTATACCTGATAAGATCCTTAAAACTTCCCACACGTATAATACATTTGGGTTTTCTGTATACCTAAATTTTATTTAGACATCACTGACCCCAGAATTAAATTTCTGAATGAAAAATGTAATCTTTAGAATGAAGCTGCACAAGAATAAGCAAAATAACATCTTTTCCTCCAACAAGGTAACCTGTGAGTCTCTTGAATACATGTTTTTTTCTGGATAAGGCTTTTATGTAATTAGAAGTTTGCATATGATCTTGCTTTTTAAGAATATGTCAAGAAAGTAGACACATTTCTATTTTGTATTAGTTCTACTAAATAAAAAATGAACAGTAAAATCTATATTTTCCAAACCTAAACAAAGCTATTGCTTAGGTTGCAAATTGAGAAGTTTGGAAAAGCAGATAACGATTTCGAGATTTGACTACATAAACTGATACCTCTTTCTCAAAATGTATCAGACTGATTTTGTACCAAATCCTCATTTCCCTTGATATTTAAGCACCTCTGACACTCCTTTAAGGTCCCTCCTCCCTTGACTTGCTGGATATTATGCTCCTGGAGCTCATCAATGTCTCTTCTGGTTCCTCCTTCGTCTCTTCGTCGCCTTTTCTTCTTTCAAAAGCCCCAGACCATAGATGACTGAGTTGGCTCCTTGAGGGCAAGGAGCAAGTCTAGCCATCATTGTTTCACCAACACGGAGCATCATGCTGGGACGTTCACTGAATGTTGACTGAATGGGATGTCTGTTCTTGGCTCTCTGCTCTTTTGTCCCAATGCTTGGTGTGTTCTTCCATCCCTACAGGCTGGTGAGTTCCAAATCAACATGTACAGCTCTGACCGTCAACTTCTAGGTTGTCTTTCTGAATCAAGTTCATCCCTACAATAATACATTTTTTCATTCTATTAACTCATATTTTATCATGTCATTGCTTTTTAAGAACTACAGAAACTCCTGATTACCAGCCTCCATAGAGTGAAAATTCCAATGATAACCTTTCAAGGGTCTCTGTTAGCTCTCTTCCTCCTCTGTGTCTTTTCTTAGGGTGTTTTCTGTACCTGATTGCCTCTGCTCCCTCCAAGTGATGTTTCCAGTTCACATTTATCTGTCCTGTTCTTGCATCTTATTGTATTTACAGTCATCACATCAAAAGTAAACAGTTCATTATATTCTATTGTCTTATATGTAGTCCACTAGATTGTGTATCATTTTATGTCAGAACTATATGTTACACTTCTAATAGGCTCCTCATAGGGACTAGCACGATTATGCATTATAAAGGCCGAAAAATTACATGTTCAATTTTTTAATAGTTTTTACTAGAGGGTAGAAACCACAAGCTCACACTTAATTAGTCATCTAATGTTTGTTATAAAAGCAGATACACGCCCTCAACATGAAGTGTGTAGAGCAGCACTTCTTAGCCCTTAGGTGCATGTACATCACCTGGAGATCTTGTTAAAATCCAGATGCTGATTCCATGGGTTCGAAGCAGGATCTTGGATTCTGAAATTTTTAGCAAGCTACCCCAATGCTCCATGTCCATGCCCCATGGTTTGAGGAGCAAGGATGTATTTTCTTATTTAAAAAACTGATTTCAGGGGCCAGTCTTGTGGTGTAGTGGTTAATTTTGCACACTCCACTTTGGTGGCCCAAGATTCAAAGCTTTGGATCCTGGGCATGGACCTACACACCACTTGTCAAACCAAGCTGTGGCAGTATCCCACATAAAATAGAGGAAGACTGGCACAGATGTTAGCTCAGTGACAATCTTCCTCACAACCCCCCCCACCAAAAAAAACTGATTATAATTATTTTTGAAATTTCCCTCTTCTTCTGAATAGTAAACTGTAAGTCACCTCCAGAAAATGGAAGTATTGTTGATAATATCATGGCAATTATGACACGTTCCTATTGCATATACAGTAATCCTCTCTTATCTGAGGAACAACAGTCAACCAGGGTCTTAAACTAGTAAATGTAAAACTCCAGAAATAAACAATTTTGAATTGCTTGTTGTTCTGAGTTGCATGATGAAATCTCATGCTTTCTTGCTCCGACCCACCCAGGCTGTGAATCATCCCTATGTCCAGCATATCCACTCTGTACGCACTATCCACCTGTTAGACACTTAGTAGCCATCTCAGTTATCAGATTGACTATTGAAGTGTCACAGTGCTTGGGTTCAAGTAACCCTTATTTTACTTAACAATGCCCCCAAAGAACAAGAATAGTGCTTTTGATTTTAGTAGAGAATTGCTTTGGCAATTCAGATACGCCAAAGGGAAGCTGTAAAGTGCTTCCTTTAAGTGAAAAGGTGAAAGTTCTTGACTTAATAAGGAAGGAAAAAAATTGTATGCTGAGGTTGCTAAGACCTACAGTAGCTTTTATTATACTATATTGTATAATTGTTCTATTTTAATATTTTAATATTTGATATTGTTGTTAACCTCTTACTGCCTAATTTATAAATTAAACTTTATCATAGGTATATATGTATAGAAAAAACATAATATAGATAGGGCTCAATGCTATCCATTATTTCAGGCATCCCCTGGGGGTCTTGGAACTTATCCCCCAAGGATGAGAGGGGACTACTGTATCACTAATGTTAGTTAAAGATGCTTTTTATAGTATCACTTTAAGTAGTAAAACAAAAGTTATGTCAAAGTTTATTTTCATTTTTTGTATAGAAAAGTTGTTTAAAAATATTTACTAAAAGCATTTAAAAGCTTGTTCACGTAGCGCCATCTTTACAAACATTTTCCTATGTGTGACAATGATCCTTGCTCGTGCATTATCTTTCATTCATTTAAGAAACAATATTTATGGCCTATTAAATGTTACCTGTGTTAATAAAGACATGTCTACTCCATGTAGTCTGTATTAGGACAAATTTCTCTAAGAAAACTCTGAAGCTGTGAAGGCAGGGACCGTGCCTAGCATTTCTTTTTTGCTTCCCAAATCGTTTTGCAAAATACTGGGCATTTGGTGAACTCTTAATAACTACTTATTTGATCTGTGTTCTGCCTGGCGTTTCCTCAACCCCTCATTTGCCTTCACAGTAGAAAAATCATAGTATCTACCATTGTATTTTTATTATTTATTTATTTTATTGTGGTGACATTGGTTTATAACATTATATAAATTTCAGGTGTACATCGTTATGCATGTCGATTTCTGTGTGGATTACATCATGTTCACCACCTAAAGACTAATTACAGTCCATCACCATACACACCTGCCTAATCACCCCTTTTGTCTTCCTCCCTCCCCTCTTCTCCTCTGGTAATAACCAATCCAATCTCTGTCTTTTTGTGTTTGTTTGTTGTTGTTTATATCTTCTATTTATGAGTGAGATCATCTTTCTCCTTCTGACTTATTTCACTTAGCATAATACCTTCAGGGTCCACTCATGTTGTCACAAGTGGCCAGCTTTCATTGATTTTTATGGCTGAGTAGTATTCCATTGTGTAGATATACCACATCTTCTTTATCCATTCGTCCCTTGATGGGTACCTAGGTTGCTTCCAAGTCTGGGCTATTGTGAATAATGTTGCACTGAACATAAGAGTGCATATATCTTTTATGCATTCTTGTTTTCATGTCCTTTGGATAAATACCCAGCTGTGGAATAGCTGGAACATTATTGTTAATTTTTTGAGGAATCTCCATTCTGTTTTCCATAGTGGCTGCACCAGTTTGTACTCCCACCAGTAGTGTATGAGAGTTCCCTTTCCTCCACATCCTCTCCAACATTTACCGTTTCCTGTCTTCTTAGTTATAGCCGTTCTGACAGGACTGAGGTGATATCTCATTGTAGTTTTGATTTGCATTTCCTTGATAGTTAGTGATATTGAACATCTTTTCATGTGTGTCTATTGGCCATCTGTGTATCTTCTTTGGAGAAATGTCTGTTCAGATCTTTTGCCCATTTTTAAATTGGGTGGTTAGTTTTTTTGTTGTTGAGATGTATGAATTCTGTCTATATTTTGGATATTAACCCCTTCTCAGATATATGGTTTGCAAATATCTTCTCCCAATTGTTAGGTTGTTTTTTGTTTTGTTCATGGTTTCCTTTGCTGTGCAAAAGCTGTTTAGTTTGATATAGTCCCATTTGTTTATTTTTTCTATTGTTTCCCTTGCCTGGTCAGACATGATACATGAAAATATGCTGCTAAGACCAATGTTGAAGAGGATATTGCCTATGTTTTCTTCTAGAAGTTTCATGGTTATGGGTCTTACCTTGAAGTCTTTAATCCATTTTGAGTTGAATTTTGTGTATGGTGTAAGATAATGGTCTACTTTTATTCTTTTGCATGTGGCTGTCCAGTTTTCCCATCACCATTTATTGAAGAAATTTTCCTTTCTCCATTGTATGTTTTTGGCTTCCTTTTCGAAAATTAGCTGTCTGTAGATGTGTGGGTTTATTTCCGGGCTGCTGATTCTATTCCATTGATCTGTGTGTGTGTTTTTGTGCCAGTACCATGCTGTTTTGGTTACTATAGTTTTGTAGTATATTTTGAAATTAAGGAGTGTGATACCTCCAACTTTGGTCTTTTTTCTCAGGATCCCTTTGGCTATTCAGGGTCTTGTTTTTCCACATAAATTTTAGGATTCTTTGTTCTATTTCTGTGAAAAGTGTTGTTAGAACTTTGATACGGATTGCACTGAATCTGTAGATTGCCTTAGGAAGTATGGACATTATAACTATGTTAATGCTTCCAATCCAAGAACGCAGATGATCTTTCCATCTCTTTGTGTCTTCTACTTCTTTCAACAATGTTTTATAGTTTTCAGTGTACAGATCTTTCACTTCTTTGGTTAAGTTTGTTCCTAGGGTTTTCATTCTTTTTGTTGCAATTATAATGGGTTTGTATTCTTAATTTCTCTTTCTGGTACTACGTTTTTAGTGTATAGAAATGCAACTGATTTTTGTATGTTGATTTTGTATCCTGGAACTTTACCATATTCATTTATTATTTCTAACAGTTTTTTGGTCGATTATTTAGGATTTTCTATATATAAAATCATGTCATCTGCAAATAATGATGGTTTCACTTTAGCACTGTATTTTTAAGTGATGAGTGTTCAGAAAGTACGTTGAGAGAATATTTGCCTCAACTCTGATTCCTGGCAGAATGAAAGTATATTCTCGTGTTTGATGCTGAACTATTGTAACAGTCTTTTTTTTAATTAGTGCTGCAATGTAACAGTACCATTCCATTTAGTAGGCAAGAGCCATTAACTTTGGCTTTTAGGCTTTATAAACCTGATTTCCTATCATGACTTTAATTTGCCACTACATCCTTCTGTTAAAATGAATACATCATGTTCAATTTCAGATTTTAATAAGATATGCCTGCCTATGTGTGACAAGACACATCATGGGAAATATTCTTTCAGTCTTTTAGTAAGCAATGAAATTTGGATCACTGATTTAACACCTGGATTAAGATTTATCGTTAGGGTTCATATAGTAAGATTAAGATATGAAGAATATTAAAAGTCTGAATTTCAAGTTCTAGAATTATATGTGCCTTTTTTTCTGCCAAAGCAGAAGTGCTCTTTTTTAAAAAAAATAATAATAATGTTCTTTAAAAAAGAAAATGTGCTTACAAACGAGGGATGTCAGAACTTAGCTTTTACTGAATTTAATTTGGTAATTAAGCAAAAGAAAACTTACTATTAATAATTAATTATAATTATACTAATGAATTATTTATTATATTGTAAAGGACATTTTTACCAAAATTAGTAAAACCAGAACCAGGTCCAATGGTTACGATGGTTTGACCAACATATGCTTGATAAGCCAAGAAACATTTTATTTGGCCATGGAGCAGATAGTTTTTTCATACAACAGATAAATTAGTGATCAACCAATGCAACCTAATTTTCTTGAAATTTTGAATATTATCATGCCAGATAGTAAATTTCTCAATGGTTGGATTTTTTCTGTTTCAAATTTTCTTCAGTAATATGTCTTTTTGCTTACTCCATCTGCCCAGCTTCCCGTGGCAGAGCTTTCTTTTTTTCTGGAAGAATCAGCGTTTCTTTGAGAAGGATAGAATGGCTGCCAGCACCATCATTTCCTTCTGCTTTTCCAGCGGCAGGTAGCAGTTCTGTGAATAGCAGATATAATTCTTTCTTCCTTGTCAAGCAGCTCTCTTTTCTCCTCGTTCTGAGTACAGACTCCAGGCTTTATCTTTGTGATTTGTAACACATTTTTATCTGGTGAAACTTGTTATTTCTTTGGGCCCTGTGGAGGATCTAGTAATCTAATTTATAAAAATTTCTCTTTTATTTGTCAACTGGACTTTTAAAAGTTAAAACTTACTCACCTTTATGTTAAAAGTGTAATGTTACTTGACCTTCACATTTGAAGAGATATTAAAGTCCTTTTTCTTTTTCATCCCTGGCTTGTGGAGTTTAAATGTAACCTAGTTTTAGGTACAGAATAAGTGCTTACTATAGCTTTGTCGATGCTCGTCAAACTTTAAAAATCAGGTTCTTTGATATTTTATTCATTTTCAAGGCTGTTCACCCTTTCCTATGAATAGCACATGGAATATAACACATTATTGTTTTTTTATAATGAATACGCTTTTATTTTTGGATGTTTTCAGCAATCTTTTCCTTTTCTTCAACATTTGCCCTTTGTAATGTTATCAAAGTAATACATGCACAGATGGAGTTATAAAACACATTATTTTTTAAGTGTGTTGAAGCAAATATAGGACAAATATCATATCTGTATTTCCTGAATTGACTTGTTTAAGAGAAAAAAGAGATGAGAAACCAAACAGTACCTTAACTTGTGCTATAAACTCAAAGAAAAAGAGAACACTGGATGTGTCCAGCAAAAATGGGAAGTATAATATTCCAACTCCCAGATTCAGAGCCAAACTCTACTTCTTTAATCTGTGACAAACCCCAAACACTTCTAGCTTTCTTCTTATAATTTGTTCTCGGTTAGGTTTTTCAACATTCTCTTCAGGTGATATTTCAGATGTTTCATGCTTTCCTTAAGCCACTGAAACTCTTCTAATTTCATTGCTCTCAAATTCCCCCACCATGCATCATCTTCCACATTAATATTCCTTGTGTGATTTCTGTGGGTCAGGTCCTAGACTGGGAAGTGGGGGCACAATGATGAGCAAAATAGATGTGGGTCTTGCCTCCTTTGAACTTTGGGCTGGTAAGGGAGAGTTGTTAATCACCTAATCACAAAACTCATAAAAAATGCCGCTGTCAAAGTCAATGATGGCCTAAATGCAAAATCCAGTTAAACTTTTAAATGTTTTTCTTTTTTCTTGAAGTCGTTCTTGTCTGGTTTTCTCTGAGGTAATTCTACTGCTTTTCCTGGTCCTTCATCTCTGACCATTCCTCAGTTTCCTCTGCTGGCTCCTTTCCCCAAGAGTATCTTAAAACACCAGTGCTCACAGGTTCTGAGTTTCCACACCTGTGTCCTCTACAAAACTTTTTGCTTCTGATCTCATAGTACCTTGAAGGTACAGATCCTGTTTTATTTATTCATTTATCCATAGGAAATGAAAACAGAGAGGAAAGGAAGTCAAGACAAATCCATTGCACTCTATTCAGGCAAATATAAAGATCCTAATAGAAATAGAGCTTTCTCTGTCAAATAAAAATAAATGCAAATTATACAATATTGTGGCACCTCAGCAAAATATTAAAAAAAGAGAAAAAAAGAACTAGCATTTAAAAATCAGATGAGGATTTCATTCTGAATAAAAGTTACTCCCCATAAAGTAAAAATATTTTGTACTTTCTAGAAGTTATGAAAGAGATGATGGAATTAGTCAAATAAGAAATTAAATTATGTTAAGGGAATATAATTAAATGAAAAAGGAAATAGTAAAATTAAGGAACAAATTGAGGCCCTAAAACGTTCTAAGATTGATACATAAGTATTTCTTTTAAAAGATGATAAATGTACTATCTTTCTCTTACTTTTCCTTCCTTTGGCCATCCTAAAGGTGATCGGTGATAGCCTTTTTCCCTAAAAAAATATTTTGTTGTTCTTCACTGACTTCCTATTTACCAACTCTGATTGTCTCCAAATCTCTTTTTCCAGCTTAGTTTCATAGAAGAAAAACTACTGTAAAACTATCAGAAAGTTTTAGATTCAGGAGATGGGTAGCCAATTTAAAATTTTCTTCAAATAGGAATCGTTTGTATGTATTAACCGTCTTTAATCCAATCATCGTTGTTCCCTAAAAATGAGATTCTTAATGTGGTTTGTCTTCCGAGTGCGTGTTGGCTTGCAAACTCCACAGCTTCCCAAATGAAATCTGAACTGGTCCCTGCATGGGGCGGGCAAGTGGAGATGGAAGAGAGAGCAGGTCACTCCAGATGCATAGGTGGCAGTTTTAATGAGCCAGGGAGCTTACATAGGAAGCTTGTCTTGGGCAGCCACAAGAGAGTAGATCTCTACACTCACCTGCCAGAACCTTAAAAGTTCATCTAGAGGCCTGAGCTGGGTTCAGTCATGTATGCCATCCAGATCGTCCCACCAACGCAATCTCTTCAAGGCTGAGTCCTTGAAAATGGCTCTGGCTGTGGGCATAGTGGACAGAACATACATTCCAAGGACAGAGTGGGGCGTGGGGAGTCTCTGATTGTCCAGGTCCAGCCTCCAGGTCAACCAGATGTCATGTCCTCTCCATGACCTCCCCTAACAATGCAGTTTTCACTTATATTGTGTATGTCACAAACATGCTGAAGACAAAGGAGTTAGAGGCAGAAAGACAGCGACTTGGATGTTTATTGATATTTAGTATAATATATCTTGTCTATATTGCAGTGGATATTTTCAACTCAAATCAGTTTTTTATAGTTTTCTAAACATTTGTATATCAGCAAAATTAGAAATGTTTCAAATTAAATTAAATTAAATTAAATTATATGGTAAAATCTCAGATAAAATACCCTCCAATTCTGATACATTAATACTGCCAAAGTTAAAATGGAAATGAAATCTATGTTAATTTTATTTAATTTTTAAAATAAAATTAAATGAATAAAACTTTGTGGAATACTTCGGCATATTTTTTAAATCTATTTGAATAAGAAGATGAAAATCTTGGAGTTTATTGAATTAATTCTTTAAATGCCCTTTCAGGAAATTAGTATTTAAATAATTTTCTACTTTATCCATGTAAGTTAATTCTTAAATATTTTATCTTTGAAATTTTAAGCAAGATGATTGTGATCTTTTATCCATAAGATTTATTTCCATTACTAATCTTAGATAGTAAAGTGCAGTATTTACTTTGCAGTGTAATAGTCTGCATACTTAGATAATAGACCCTATGTATTAAAATCTAACACATTTCAATAGCACTTTGGCATAGGTTTTCCAGTAATTGTTTCTCTATATTTCTATTTTTAATTAATTAAGTCTACACTTCATGCCTCTATACTAGGAGCTGTCAAAGGTACACTTATTAAGACTAGCTTTACCCTCAATTGATTTACATTTGGGGGAATCATTAATACAGGAAGCTAGAAGACTGGGTGGAACGAAAGCTCAGCGGTGGGAATGTAACTGATTTTGATTAGAGAAACAGTAAATAGGGAAGTCTCACGGGAGGGGGAGGCACTGGTCCTGGAGTATTTCACCTCATTATAGCTCGCTTCCTTATCAGCGTTTTTCAAGTAGATTTCTTTCCTAGTGACCCAGCACCTTAGGATGGTTTTCCTTCTCTGGCACTCTGGTTAAGCGCTTGCTATTCAGGAAACAAACAGTAGGGGGTGCTGTGGTAATTTGCGTGAAAACCCTAAGGGCAATAACATCTGGAGGAAAAGCCTGAACAGGACAGTGCACTTCACACAGGTGATGACTGAGGGGTGTGGTTTCGCCTCCTGGGTGGCAGGAAGTCGTGGATGCTCTGATGTCGTTCATGCAGCTTGGACAACCTCCGTGTGGCTGCTCTGCTCTCTACTTGCTCGGGCTTGCTTGTGTAACTCTCCTTTCTGTACTTCTTCTCTGTCTTTGCTTCAGTTCAGTCATTGTTCTGCTTCCTCCATAGCTTAAGCTTGCTCTCCCCTTTTCAGCCCCTACTCGACCTTCTAGCTATCTCTGTCTATTCGTCCTCAGGTCTTACTACAAAGCTTTTCTTTTTAAAATCGCTGTTTTCTGGTTCAAATTTGAGAGATATTTAATTGGCTAGAGCTGTCTTTTTTCCAAGTTCCTTGGGCCATCAATGAATGTGCTGCTTTGGGTCCAGTCAGCTATAGGATATAAAACATGACCGCCCACAGCTACTGTATCAGCAGGAACTTTGTGTGGGCTAGTTCCCCTTAAAAGGGGCTGGGGCTGTGGCAGGTTATTAGACTGAAACATGTAGAGTAAAATAATATACCACGTTGAGAGGTGCTGACATTTTATGTTTCAGAATTACTTGGGAGAATATTCTCTATCAATGTTTTCAGTACCTGAGAATAAAGGGTTTGAAGAATCCGTGTGGCACATTGATGCTGACCTTTTCCCTCTAGCTTTGTAATTATTGCTTACCATGTTGCTTAGCAACTGTGTAGCATTATCTCCAAACCCAATATTAACTTAAAATACATTAGAAATGGAAATTGTAGAAACATGACTCTTAGGAATTGATATTGTTTCAAGTTAGTGTCAACATAAAATTATATTATAAGGCAGGCCATACAATATAGAATATTTCTTGGCATTTCTGATTTAATATAAAGAATAAGGCAAACATTGAGGCACTTTAATTAATAGTAATAGAAATGTAATGGCAATAGAAGCCTTTAAGCCAACTTTTCACTTCTCTTAATCTAAATAACTATCCCTGAGAGAAAGAGCAAAACAAAACCCTGAATTTTATACTTTTTTCTTCTTTGAAAATCATTCACAAAGGCAGAAAAATGTAGCATTATTTTTTTTGAGTAGTACAATGCCATAATCATCTTAATGACCCTTATTATTCTCCTTTTCAAAATTTAGGCAATGCTTTGTGAAAGTATTGTTTAAGAATAAGCAAAAGCTCTCAGTTCCTATGAAGAAAGGAAAAATGGGTCACAGAGGGACACATTAATTACTCTGTCAACATCATTCGTCGAAAACCTACCCTCTAGGCACTATGCTATAATAATTACCAATAAGATGGGAAGAATTTGGCCAAGCCAAGAGGTATATTGAGCTAGGGTTCATATTACTGGTTATGTGAAAAACTAAGTGTGGAGAATTTCCATCAAGACCTGTATGACTTCCAAACATTTAAAGAATTTTCTCACAATGAAGATAAACACTGGTCCATATGCCTAAAAATGAAAAGGATTCAGGAAATACACGTGTGCCTTTGAAAATTGGACACTGAGTTCAAAGAGAAACGTCATTTTCCTTCTGATAAAATTCTCACCTTCTCCAAGTTAGTGGAAGGGCTCCTAGAGCAGTGGCTTTAACTTCTGAAGGGATAAGAACTGCTTCAAAATTTGACCAAAAACGTGGACTTTCTTCCTAGAAAAATTACAGATACTCAAAAGCAACATTTCACAATGAATTTCCAGTGTATGTAGAACTACAGAAACTTATCATGAAACTGGACACAAAATTAGAACCCTGATTCTAGAGAGTGTTCTTGGTGGGTGGAGTGGAGGGTTGTCAAAGGAAAGCGAGGGGCTTAGATGTAGAGTGTGTGCAGCTAAATGATATTCTCTGAAACTAAGAATTCCACATAAGTTACAACTGACTTTCCTCCTTAACCATTGCTAGACCCTTCCTAATTTCTCTACAAATGGCATAAGAAAAAACTAGGGTTTTGAACTCTGTCTCTGCTCTTATTTAGCTAAGTGTTCTTGGACATCAATTAATCCTCCTTAACCTCTGTTTCCTGATCTGAAAATGGACGTATTACTTAATTCAAAAAATTATGATAAGAATTACATGAGACGACATACATGAAGTTCAAAGGAAGCCCTCACATGATATGCACTATTTTATTTGCGAATGTGTACCAAAGTTTTGTATCTATTTCAATTTTTTTTTTTAAAGATTGGCACCTGCACTAACATCTGTTGCCAATCTTTATTTTTCTTCTTCTTCTCCCCAAAGCCCCCCCGGTACATAGCTGTATATCCTAGGTGTGAGTACTTCTGGTTGTGGCATGTGGGACGCCACATCAACATGACCTGAAGAGCGGTGCCAGGTCTGCGCCCAGGATCCGAACCAGCGAAACCCTGGGCCACCGAAGCGGAGAGTGCAAACTTAACCACTCAGCCACAGGGTGGCCCCTCTATTTCAATTTTAACTTATCGGCAAATAATTATTTAGCCAGAAAACTCTTTTAAAGTAAAACAAGAGATGTCTGAAATGAAAATAATTATTTTAAAATTTCCCTGAGGGTCATGTGTTTGTTGGGTATTTATTAGAAAAAAAACTGATTGAGAAATTTGAGCTGTAGTAATAAAATGGGAAAAATGATTAGTTAGAACAAAATTTTAACAGAGATATTAGAGATAAGTATTTACAGATTAGCTATCTTGGTATATTTTAATAAAATTCTTCACATTATTAGAGCAAAATGATTTTGTTTTAGAGGTAAGTTGTATTTCAATTTCAATGCAATCCATTGTAAATCCCAGTCTTCTTTAAGATTTGTTAATAACAAATAACTAAAAATAATAAATACTATGCATTTGTATTAATAAAATATTTTTGACATTTCAGAGTGCAGATGATTCAGATATATCTGTCATTGCCCAGAACAAGAAATGCTTTGATAATGACATTGTTTGTTCTAAAAGTGTTTTGATTTCAGTTGGAGACACTGAAATTTACCTGAATGATACTCCTTACAAACAGGTTAGTGAATTATTTCTTTTAGGATCATTTTAACTTGTCCTAAGGATACTGAAAATAAAATAGAAACAATTTGGGGTACTTTTCTCTGTAAATGATTACAAGATTTAGATTTCTTTTTCTTTGTCATTTTATGTGGCTTCAGTATGTCAAGCTTGACTTATCTCTTTTTCACACTCCACTGCTCCATGTGCCAGTTCTTTCCTCTTGTCTTCATTGCCATGGTCACCATTTTGGCCCTAGCCACCCTCACCTATTACCTGGATTACTTCAACATCCTCCAATCTAGACTCCTGGTTTCCAGTCTTCATTCCTCCTCTCTAATCCATCCTGCCACACTGCAGCCAAGGTGATTTTTCTAAAATGAAAATCAAACCTCTGTCAGTCTAGTGCTTCAAAACCTTCAAATGACTTCCCATTGCCCTTTCAAGGACTCATCAATCCCATTGCCTACTTAACTCACCTCTCATCACTTTCTGCTTTTAGGACATGTGCCAGAAGTTGGAGCCTTTCTCAGTTCTTCACATGCTCTATGTTCTTTCTCTCACCTCTGGTTCTTCATGAATGCCATTGCTTCCACTTGGATCAGTCTTTCCATTTGACTTATTCCTATGTGATAGGTCTCATCTCATCTCTCTCAGGGAGCTCCTCCTTCATGCCATCAAGTGCCCTGTTATACGTGAATCACACTTGAGCGAAATTACCTATGTGGCTGTCTATCTTCTCCATTTTTCTACAAATTCTGTGAGAATTTGGACCATTGGGACCGCTGTCTCCTTTGTTCATCCTTGTATCTTTGGAGCCTGCCCAATTTGAAACAATGAATAACTTTCATTCATTCGTTATTCATAATGTCTACTGTGTACTAAAATCTATGTTAATTATTGGAACTAACACAATGTAAAGACACTATGCTTGCCTTTAAGGAGCTTATACTCAGGGGAGGAATACATTCAAGTAAATAAGGATGTGCAGTGTGATGTGCCATGGCAGGGGTGTGTATAGGATGGTATGGGAATCCCTGAGAAGAAGACCTAAGCCAACGTGGATGTTTGGGGTAGTTGTGAAGAGCACAGACTTTGGAGGCAGTCGATGCTGACTTTGAACCCCAGTTCTGTCACCTTCTTGCTGTGTCACTTTGGGCGGGCCCTCGAGACGCTTAACCTCTCCAAGCTGCAACTTTCCCATCTGGCAATTTGGGAAGTTTACAGAATCGACTTCATTAGTTCCTATGAGGGTTAAATGAAAGAATGAATTGCAAGAAAAGTCTGTCCTCTTCTTCTTCACCTTCCTTATTTTGGAAGGCTCAGAAGACATGCTCTAGATTAAATGATTTGAACTGAGTCTTAAAGGATGAGTAGGTATTAGCCAGATGAAAAGAGAGAGTAGAGAGGCATTTAATACGGAGGGAGGATCGTGTTGAAAGGAACGGAACTGAAAGGTAAAATGGCATGTTTGGAGAACTGCGGGTGGTTGAGTTTGGTTGAAGAGTATGGGGATAGTGGAGGGAGGGCGTGGCAGTGAGATTCGGGGAGGAGTGTCCAGACTGACTTCAAGGCAGGGGGCGTGGGGGCGAGGGCAGTAGAACGGAGGCTGATTCCAGACCACAGAGCCTCTTGAATGGTGTAAGATATTTGCACTTATTTTACAAGTAAGAAATTTTGGAGATGAGAAGTGACATGATCTGACATAGGGCCTTTGAAAAGTGGCTTTTTTTTCTTTTTTAGATTTTAAAATAGTGTTTCTAAAAGTTTGGTGTGAAAAACTTCTCCATTAAAATAATCTGGAATATTTATTGTAAGAGGTGATTCTTCGCCCCACCTCAGTAATTAGAATGGCTGAGGTTGAGAATGAAAATCAAGATTTTTAGTGGTACCCCAAATTCTTCTGCACACTAACGTTTGAGAACCAGTGCTCTAGAACATACCTTTTATTTCAGTCAGAAACATTGAGACCAACCAGGCAGCGATCAAGTTTTGGGCAAAACAGAGTTTCTGCAGTCACCTTGGCATCCTTTTGAACTAATTGCTGCAGTTTAGTATAACCACCAGCCAGATATTCTTTTAGAGGTGAAGGTTCTCTCTAAGAATAGGGATGTGATTCAAAAAAAAAGAAAAAACTGAAGAGAAAATGGTAAATGCTCTTATGAAAACAGTTGGACACATTTTTGAAGTGGTAATTACAGCTCTGTGTAACTTTCAACTCCAATTTTCACCTGTAAGCAGATGCTGAAGAATCTCCTTCACGGAGGTCATGATGTATGAAGGAAGATGAAAAGTCATAAAAATAGTTTGATCCTAACAAATCCCCTGCTAGTGTTTGTTCTTGAACATGAAAAGTGAAAATAAGTACCATTTATTTTATGGCAGATGGGTTACTTGTTTAAGGAAAGAAAATAAACCTTTTTTTCTTAATAAATGCGCACTTCTAATTTTATCAAATATGTAAGATATAAACATTTTGTGAATTTATTTAAGCTGTATTTTAAATGCTTTAATTCTCCACAGTTACAGCTTCTCTTTCTAACATTGCTAGAGTTTGTTTAAAGTGCTATGATTCTCATCTGAGGTGGAGGTGTCTATATTGGGCAATTCATAATATCTCACTCTTCTAAGGAGAAGCATCCTTACTTCCTAATCTGAGAAAAAAGAGAACAGCATCTCCTTTTGACCAGAAGGATTATTTGTCCTGTCGTAAACTGCCCTGTCTAACAAAAATGAAGGATTTTACCTCTACAGGCAAATAGGAAAGATGTTTTATATCAGGATAATTGATGCAAAACCAACCTGAAGGAAATCTGATCATAAGATGCTTTATCCAAAATTCATTTTGTGTTCTAGTGGTAAGTCAACCAATCTGAGGGAACTTTAATAGAAAAATACGTGAAAGAATATTTCATGGATTTAAAAGGAGCTAGAAGCTACAAATATTTCATTTACTTGCCTTAATTGTTGCTGGAAGGTGAGACCTGTGAACAGGCCAGTGCAGGAAGGTGTTAAAAATATATGAGTCGTGCCTTGGTCTAGAAGCTGAGGATGCCACCATAAACTTGACAAAATACATCTTTCAAGAAGCTAACATTCACATGGGGGAAAGATGGATAATAAAGCCAAAGTCAGGTCCGATAATAGAAAGGCACTGAAAAATGTAATCAAAACAATAAAAATAGGTTCTATGGCAGAGAGTGACTTGGGGCAGGACAGGCTACACATTGCATGCACCTAGTGAAAAATGAAAATGCGGGGCCCCTAGTCCAAAACAGGAAAACAATTTTTTCCTTTGTTTTGCAGTCTCTCTTGACCTGTAGTGATGTTTTTTTCTTTATCATTTAATGCCTTGCTCACTAAGGCACAAGGAAACTCCCAGGTTGGGTGCAGACCCTCACAGGCACCCAGGGCCTTGCCCCATACCTCCAGCTTGGCACTTTGGAGTAGAAGGAACTGAGGTCAGGTAGCATCTGTTAATAACATATACAGTTATACACAATATATACTGTCATATACAATATGCTGAGCACTTATAAATATGACCTTGCTCTAGGAGACCGAAAACTTATCATGGCTATGACTAAGTTTATTTAATTTTCCCTGTGGTACTTTTATAAAAATGTCTACTGCAATATAGTGTTTCCAAACTATGCTTTTATTATTACTTGGAGGAGAAAAATAACCAAACGATTTCATATTTTCTTCACAATTTTTATTTTGCTTCTGGATAAATTTGTTTTACTTACTTTGATTTAACCATGTAATTTTGAAAACTATGTAATTTTGAAGTTGTTATATGAGTTAATTTCAGTGTCAAACTCAGTGTAATCTTTTTTTTTTTTAAAGGTTTTATTTTTTCCTTTTTCTCCCCAAAGCCCCCCGGTACATAGTTATATATTTCTCGTTGTGGGTTCTTCTAGTTGTGGTATGTGGGATGCTGCCTCAGCGTGGTCTGACGAGCAGTGCCATGTCCGCGCCCAGGATTCGAACCAACGAAACACTGGGATGCCTGCAACGGAGCGCGCGAACTTAACCACTCGGCCACGGGGCCAGCCCCCTCAGTGTAATCTTTTATAGAGACTAGCCCCTGCTCATAAAGAATATTGGACATCCTCATTTTAGGCTAAAGAGACTCTAAATTTTCCCAATGGGTTCCGTCTCTAGTCTCCCTACTATTATACTTTCTTCACATAAATTATTTTCTTTTAATCTACAAACATGGTCAGTCACTTTCCTATTCAAAAGTATTGAGAATATTTTTCGCATGGAATAACCGCCCTTGACTATACAGGTGTCTTGGTTGCAAAGGATCTCAGACTATGCTTGCCATGGAATCCATACTCTTGTCCTTTGGTGCTCTCCTTAGTCCTGAACAAATCTTAGACTTTCCTGCCCCTTAAGCATTTATTCAAGTGATTCCTTTTGTTTGGAGTGATTTCTTCTCCATTCTCTTTTCCAGCCCCGTATACCTTCCGATGTATGGCCTTGTACAGATCAGTTCATAATCCACCCCTTGAGGAAGCCTTCCTAAGTCCTTTGTCCCTTTGATGGCAGTTCATTCCTCCCCCGCCACGTATATATGTGTGCATGTGTGTGTATGTGTATGTCTGTATATATATGCACAAACACACACACACACACACACTTTGTGCTTTTGTTGTTCAATTATGCAGGCAACGTCCTACATAGAAATCATTTATTCATCATCAGTATAGAATTTCTGAGTCAGCAGATGTACCCTTTGTGTCTTCTCTGTCCACGCCCTGTTTATCTCTTTTCCGTGTTCAAACACTTTTTCCTCTTTGCTCTTTTATCTGTGTTGAGCCCATCTCCAGTTTGTGTCTCATTACCAATTTTATGTGTTTCCTATTTTATGCATTTGTTTTGTCTTTTACTACAGAATTCATAAAAGACAGGGCCAAGCAAAAATACTAGTACGTGGATATTTATTGGTGGCTATTAACTTAATTAATGTTTACGATGAATTCATTTTTTTCTTTATTTTGTTGTTGTTTTTTAAGAAACGATCAGGGTTTTTTCTGGAAAATAAACCTACATACCAGCTTTGGAAGGCAGGGTACTACATAGTAGTGTACTTTCCAGGGGAAGATATCACTCTTCTTTGGGATACAAAGACAACCATTCATATCAAAGTTGGACCACAGTGGAAGGTAGGTCCAAATGAGATGCAAAAAGTGAAATTACATTTACCTTTTGATGTTTTATGGAAATAAAATGATTGATGTTTTCCTTTAAGAACTAGGTTATATTTTCAGAATTACTAACTCATTCACCAGTGTAGAACAACTTTACCTACCAGGTACAGTGTTGCGTTCAGTTCTCTTTGACTTTAACTTTTCAGTATCCAGTTTTCCAAAGTTACTTGGGTCAGCTTCCTTCTTCCCACCCCCTTCAGTGTGGTCATGTGATATGTTTATAATACACTTAGATTCATTTGTTACAATCTACATTCCATCTTTTCCTCCACATTTTGGATATTTTTTAAAGTTTACCTATAGTAAAATTATTTTTTTAAATGTAAAAAATTTATTCTTATGATCTACAGTTCTATGGATTTTGACAAATGCATGGAGTTGTGTATCTACCACCACAGTTCTATATAGAACAGATCTATCAACTCCCAAATTTCTCCCATGTCGCCCCTTTATTGTCACCTCCTAACTCTACCTTCCAACCCCTGGCAACCAGTGATCCATTTTCCATCCCTATAGTTTTGCCTTTTCAAAATATAATATAAATGGAATCCTGCAATATACAGCCTTTTGGGTCTGGCTTCTTTGACTTGGCAAAATACATTTAAGATTCATCCTTATTGTTGACTGAATTAATAGTTTGTTCCTTTATCCTGCTGAGTAACATTTTGTTGTGTGGATGTACCAGTTTGTTTTATCTATTCATGCTTGAAGATTCAATCTGGATTGTTTCCAATTTTCAGCAATTTGTATTTTAAATTGTTTAAAATCTTCTTTTCTATTAAATGTTGTAGTATTATTAAATATGTTTATTTTAAATGTTTAAAATTTTCTTAAATATTTTAAAGTTGTTTTTAAAACATTGATATATTTTAAAAATCCAGTTTATCTGAAATTGAAATTGAGACTGTGGATATAATCTGTCACAAGTAAGGGAAAAATCGGGATAGTAACAACATGTTCTCATAAAACTATGGAAAAAATACACATTTAAAAGATTTTAATATATTGCAAATTTGAGATATAATTGTATATTGAAGACATTTTCTTTCCCCTAAGTGAGATAAAGGCCAAAGATCTATTCCTAGGTGTTTGCTGGCTTCTTGCATTTCTTTGGTGAAGATGAAATACTTTTGTCATTGCTATGCTTCTTTAAATATTTTTCTCTACTCTTCTCCATCATTATCCTCCCTTCCCTAGTTTTTGGAAACAAATTAGCCATTTATTTTTATACATGGCCCCTACTGCTGCGTTAAATCTTTGGGTGACCGGTGGTGGAAGTGGATGCTGTCTTTGCATAGATATTGTGCCTGCTGAGAGCAGAGGTCATGGCAGCTGTAATACTAGGGTTATTGTCAGCTTTGCCAGAAACACAGGCCGCCTACTTCACCATTCAAGAAAGGCTATATTCCATTCTCTAGTATGAAGAGAGAGCTCAGTTTGTTTAATTTCAAAGTTTTAAGGAGGATTTCCGTTGTTTTTAGAAGGTCATTCTTTCCTGTACTCTTAGTCTACCTTCTTCCCCTAAGAATGAAGTTTTTCACATTATTTGAGAAAATGCATTGGACATTGTTGATGTAAATAATCCATATGGCACTTGTGGTAAGCATTTCACAACCCATAACAATCTTTACAAAAATTAGGTAAAACTTGGGTTTCCATTATTGTGTCTCATGGTTGCATGATTTGTGAATATTAAAGTTAACTTTTTCTTTAAAAGTTATGTTTTGAATGTTGTGCTTTTCAAATCTGATGTAGAGAAAACTAAATTATTCTTATTGTTTCAACATATATAGTGTTATAAAACCTTAAACGTGTCAGGAGATAGATCTTTCATCACTAAAAATTTATTTACATATATATATACACACACAGACATACTGTAGTGTTTGTATTATACTTTTCCAAGTTACTTATGTTGTTAGTTGTATCAGTGCTAAGACATTGGTAAGGGTGGAAAGATAAAATTTAGGGAATGATAAAACATTTTTGAGAATTTGAAATAATTGTTAAACTTAATTAAATATGTATGAAATTCCACCTTCTTGAAACATGTTTTAAATGGTTGTGAAAATTCTCAAAATGTCTATTTTAAAATTTTAATGAACATGAGTCCTTAAATGTTAAAATGAGCATAGAATATTCCATGTTAATTTTCTTTTACTTTAGAACAAACTCTCAGGATTATGTGGGAACTTTGACAAATGTACTTCAAATGATATGACCACATCTAATAACTTAGAAGTCAGAAATGCCCAGGTATTTGGATATAGCTGGGCATTGGGACAGGTAAGTTGAATACATGTGTTTTAGAACTAAACAAATATTTTTTGATATTTATTCACTGGAACATATGACTCTTACAAGAAAAATTATTTACGTAAAACTATTTTATGTAATATTTGTATAGTAATTCACAGTTGACAAACCACTTTCTCATTTATCTTCTCATATCATTCTTGTGACAACCTTGCAATATGAAGGATATTTCCTCATATTATAGATGAAGAAATTGAGGCTCAGGAAGGTTAAATGATGGGTCTAATATTATAAATTTAGGAAGAAGCAGAGGCAACATTCACATCTTCTAATCTCACACTTTTCATTCCATAGCTAAATGCTTTATCAATCTGTTTGTGTTTCGAATGATGTAACTTTTGCCAACTCAAAGCAAGGAATAAATAAAGGCAGAATTTCTTAACTTGTTAACTCTTAATTTGTTCTCTGGAACATGGCTGTGTGTGGGGGCGTGGGGAAAGGTGGGGAGTGGATTTGTGGTCAACTACCTTTGGGAGCAGTTTGAATAAATTATTAGATATATTTCTTTTTTGAAGGATTTCTTGAAGCATCATAAGCACCCAAGAGAGGGAGTGTTTGAAGTATTTCCCAAACTTAATGGCACAGAAGCTATATTTCATGTATTAGTTTTCAAGGAAAGAGTGTTTTATGGGACACACTGTGAGAAATGATGAACTCAGAAAATTGAGTCAAATTGGAAATTGGTTCTACTATCTTCTACCTTTTTTTAGCCTGTTTTTCTTTCTACTGAAAGGAGTGTCCACAATTTCCTGATTGGTTACTATTTGGTTAGTTACTTTACTACTTTGTCTAATTTATTTAATATATCTAAATCTCTTCAAAAAAATAAAAGAGTACTGGGGCAAACATCTATTCAGTAAAATTTATGCAGCGTATTTCAGTTAGGTCTAAGCTGAAGAGTGTGAAGATTTTATTTTTTCTTGTATAAGATGTCCACTGTATGGAGAGAAACAAAATCCTTTTTATTACAGCCATCAGAGATCCTGTTACATTTAGAAGTTTTTGAAGAAAAACTTGCCTCTTTTTAAATGAATTAAGTAAAAGTTAATTTATAATAATACTTAAATATTTAGACTAATTAAAGAATTTTAAACTCACTAAAAAATGTTTTCTTATACCGTGTCATGGACAAATCCGAATATAAAATTTTTTTGTTCAGTAAGTTTTATTTAGCACTTAGTGTTTTCCAGGTTATATGAACACACAATACGATTAAAATGCAGCCTTTGTCGCTAAGGAATGTAGAGTCTAGGTTAGTAGATAAAGTAGAAAAATTAACAAGGAAATTATGAGATAGGGGCTTTGATAGAGGTGAGCACAATGTGGAGTTAATAATGGTCAAAGGAAGGTTCCTGAAGAAGGTGCCATTGAGCTTGAAAAGTGAAGATGATGGGAAAGAGTATAGCAAGGAAGGAGCGAGCAGCCTTGAGAAGGTGTCAGGAAGACTAGAGTAGGATGGTGCCTAATGGGAATTTCAAGAAGTTCAATATGGTGGTGGGGGATTCTTTGAAATAGGGAACGGCAGGAGTGCAAAGTATGGAGCTGCAAGGTGGGAGTGCCAGGATCTGGACTTAAACCCCTATGCTAGTTAGGAGGCTCTTATAATCCAGCTGGCAATGTTAGGTCTGTGGAGACTTAGGAAACTATATGAATTTGAGAGACATAAAAGATTAAAATCATCAGCATCTGTTGAAAGGTTGTGTTAGGAAGGATGGATCTGGAGAATTCAAGAAAGTCTCTTACCTTCCTGGCTTATTGGGTAGATGCTGGTGCTCTTCCCTGAGGCAGGGCAAAGGCAGGGTGGGGGACAGTGGGGACAGGACAACGGTGTAGAGATAAGTACAGGGTAGAATGTGTTGACAGAGAAGTGAAAGAGATGTTTATGTGGAAATGTCCAGTTTTGAGATTCAGGAAAGAGACCTGGGCTGGAAATATGGATTTGGCAGTGACTAGTATATTCAGGCTGTTGAAGCCGTGAGAAGTGTATAGAACGAGAAAAACAGAGGTTTGAGGATCAAGCTTTGCAAAGAAGAGAGGGGGAAGGAGAATGGGGAAGGGCAGCCAACAAATTAGGAGGAAACCCAGCAGAAAATGGTGCTACTGAAAACAAATGAGAGAGATGTCTAAGAGGGGCAAAGTAACAAACAGAATCAAAGGTAGCGAAAGGTCCAGTGAGATGAAGACTGGACAAGCTGCTTTTATATTTAGTAATGAAGAGCTCATGATGACCCTGCCAGGGCGGTTTCAGGGAGGTGAATTAGAAGAGGCAGAGAGCAAATTGCTGAGTGTATGGGAGGTGAGCCTGTAGACACATGACTATGTACAACTCCTCAATGGATGGCTTGTGAAGAAATGAAAGAGGTGAAAATTAAAGGAAAGAAAATCGTTTGTTCATGTAATTTGTTTTTTAGTCACGTAAATGCTACATTTAAGACAACTTAAAAATTATTGACCTCTGCTCTCTCTCTCTAATATTGCATGATTTTAATTGTATGTTTACTTGTTTTCAAAAGTAATGTATGCTATTAACATTGAGTTGGCTGAATGCAGGTGCTTTAGGTATAGTCTGTCTAAAAGAAGCAGAATATGTTAGATGCGACTGTGATGGACGAAGTTAGGATAGGTTACTCTGGGTTCAGCTTCAGAAATCACTCCTTTGAAAACTTTCTTTTCTCCCTTAATCTTCTCAACAGTGTGAAAGCCCAAGTGAATCATTTAAACCCTGTGAAGCACATCAAAACAAGTTTCCTTATGCCAAGAAGGAGTGCTCCATCTTGTACAGTGATGTTTTTGCTCCTTGCCACAATGTGGTAAATGAATACTTTAATAAACTTCCAAATTCATGTGGGTACTGCTGCATCTATAATATTGAGATGAACAGGACAAATAATTGAGTTGGCCATTGGCTTTTCAGGTGTACTGCCTAACCATTGGTAGGAGGACAAAGTTGGTAGTTTGTTTTTCTGTAGAAGTGATGAATTTAGTTGATTTACTTTCTTCCTCATCCATCTTATTTAACAACATACGTTTGTACAGAATATTTGTAATAATCTGTTTTAGTGTATGAAGCATTTTTACATACATCATCAAAGCCATAAATGATTGACCAAAGTTGTAAATGTTTTTCTCCAGATAATATTGCCAAATAGGCATTCTTCTCCTCAACCCAAAATTTAATTTAAAAGTATTACTAATGGCACAGTTAAAATGGGTTTAGAAGCCCATCACATGATGGGATGTGATTTATTTAGAAATTTAAATTTCTAAATGCCTTTCTAACAGAAAACTTTTAGGTCTCAATAGAAGTTTAGAAAATAGTTTGATATTCATAAAAATCAAGTAAAAGTACAATTGGTAACAACATTCCTTTAATTCTGTGTGAATATACCAATAAGGAAACAATGAACATCTACAAAATATTAATCTGTTATATTGCAGATCCTGAAATTGTATTGGTTTGTAAATACCCTTACATGTTTTGCTAGCTCTTTGAGCTTACATTGGCTTAATCAATTCCTTTCTCCTTTGAGCAATATAGAGGGTGAAGATATTGAGAATTTTCTAGGTGGCAGTGTTAAGCTGATAATTTCAAGTGTTGAAACTCTTATCAGTTAGTTTTCTTTTAGAAGGTTGAATTTTAATCAATTATAGCTAGTACTTACCAAAACTGTTTCATCTTTCACTTCATTTTCAGATTGATGTTACTTCTTTTGCCAAAAATTGCCATGAAGACACATGCAACTGTAATCTTGGTGGGGATTGTGAATGTTTATGCACGAACGTAGCAGCGTATGCATACAAGTGCTGTCAGGAAGGGGTATCAGTTCACTGGAGGTCATCTACTATCTGTTGTGAGTACCCACTTAGACCATCATAGGTGGCAACCTTATAAGAAGATCTATATTAATTGTCTTATCATAGAACTAGCACCATGGGACTCTTGGAAATAGACTTTTCTTAAGATGACTAAATTTTATATTCTTCACAATGGAGATAAATTGTAGTATAGCTAAAGGATTTGTAAAAAGAAAAATTTAAGATAACCATCCTCAGAGAAATTGTTTATGACTCCATTCTTCTTATGGCTGTGAAGTTTCACTGTCCTGACTATAGGAAACATATTTTTAAAAACATCATTTTGAATTTGGTTTCAGATTTAACTCTTTAAACTTTTCATTTACTTGTGTAGACGGTAAGTCATCTGAAGAGAAGCTTATGATTGTAACACTTCCAGTTGTCATACCTATAAATTGATCTTATGAAATTTCATTAGTTACAACACAACACTCTTAAAGAATTGTCTTTGCTCAAAGGAAGTTCCCAAATAATGATGTCACTCTGCGTTCTTACACTCTGTCATTGATAAACATGTGACCTTATCACACACATTTAGGTAAGTGGTCAGAGTATTATATAGTTTAATATTTCTTTTTTTTCTTTTAGCACTTGATTGTGAATATTACAATGAAGGTATGTGGCATTTAAAAACTATCACTATAGTATTTTATTAAATGTATCTTCAGATTGAAAGTTTTTGAACAACTTTGCTGGGAACAAAGTATGACTAGTCCATAATTTGGTATATAGCTAAATGAAAGCCTTTGCGTGCTAAAATATGTCTAAATTTCGAAGTATTTGCATTAAAATTTATTCCCTGCAAAATAAAAGAACGTGTAACTAAGTTCTCAGCACCTGAGTCCCTCAATAATTTTTGAATGAAATGAATGAATGAATGAGTAAAGTTACCTAATTTTTTAGGTAAAAAGGATGAAAGATACACCAAATGCATAACTTTTACCATTATATGTAAATATAGACGTTATGAAAACTTTTATTACTTTTTAGAAATCAAAGAAACAAATTATAAATGTGATGATAATAATATAAAGAATTTATTTGCCTCTCTCTGTAGGCAAAAATAATTACTTAAATACTGTCGGAATGAGAGCTTATCTTTTTAGTAATGGTAATGGAAATCTCCTAGCCCCATCAAGCATCCAAATTTGCAATGAGAAGTGTAAGAGGAGGTGCTGCCTAAAATTAAGGCCTAGATGTAAAAGACAGAGGTTATATCCTCGGTGAAAATGCCAAGAGTCAGCAGAATTGGAGCCTCCTTTTCATCAAACCTGTTTAATGAGGAAGGCATAGCCACTTAGACCTAATTTCAGACAGGTATGATGATCCAGGAAGGTGACCAGTGCCAGTGACTGGACAAGCTCTGGACCCATGATGGACAAGTTAGAGTAATAGTTATAGGAAAGCTGAGCCATTGAAAAAGACCCAAGCAACCCACCCAAGGCATGTTTGGTAATTTATTGAGCCAGGGAGAAATCTGCTTGCTATAAATGTCCAAAGAAGGCCAGAAAATTTTAGAGAAATAGAGATGATGAGTTAACAAGAAAATGGACATTTGAGTTTTCGGTTGTTTTATTACATTTATGGAAGTTTGATGGGGGAAAAAATTCAACATTAAAAACATTCTGTGATAGTTAAAGAAAATCTAAACCAAAAATATTTCCTTCTTAGGGTTTTAAACACACTCACACACACACCCAAACACAGTCCACATCAATCCTTTGAATTCCATGCTTAAAATGAGACTGATTGCCTAATGTTAATAACAGTAATAATAACAATAACTTTTATTATATTACTTACTTTACTTATACCATATAATTTAAGCTTCAAAAAATGCCACTACGATAAGTGTTATTAACACTTTACAGAAGAGGAAACTGAAGCACAGAGGGAGAAAATAACTTGGCCAAAGTCACCTAGCCTAAATGTCGTAAACTGGACTTCGTAAACAATCTGAGTTCAGAATCAAGGGGCCTGACTCTATGCTACACTGCCTAGTGTGTGGTTAGCACATCCTGGTCCAAGAAGGATCACCACACATCTTTATCATGTGCTCCACACAACACACACAGACATCAATTTGAGAAAATGCTCGAATAACTCCTTCACTTAAGAATTCCTGCCTCACACAGTTCTGCTGTGAAAATCTCCATCTGTGCCTTGTCTTTTCCAGTGTTCCTTCTGCAGTCCCTTCCAGAAGCAGAATTTTCTGTGAATATTCAATTTCTACCTCTTGCTACTTAGTGCATTTTCCTTTCTGTCAACAAGTCTGGTGCACTTCTAGCTATGGTTCTTGTCTCTAATGTGTTACACGAGTCTTCCAACCAGTTCTTCTAGTTCCATTTGTAACACTGCATTGGTCATATTCAGAGGATGGACACAGGGCACGTGGCCTTCCGGAAGCACTGATAGACTCAGAGGAGTGACGGGGAATGTACTTCCTATAATCACAGTAATACGGAAAAGCATCAATCTGCCAAGGAGAGTACGAGTTTGTAAAAATAATGTAATGAAGGTAGATGATTGAAAGAGAATATAGAACTGTGGAAATTGTTGGTAGTAGTAATGAAAAGAAAATTATTTTAAATTATTATTCTTAATTGTTTTCATCCCAAATAATTTCACAGCTATTGTAAATTTACCTAGTCTTCTTTGGATATTCATAGCTGACGTATTTCTCCTTTTATTTACTACATACTGGACGCTGTTATTGAAATACTTATTATTTAAAACTAATGCAGACATAAATAATTGTGATTCTGTAGGAGGAAAATTAAAAACGAGTTGGAGAATTTAGAGGTAACAGTACAAATTATCTCAATAATCCTTAATACAGAGACTGTATGTATTGTCTTCATATTCATTTTACGACATTTGCTAAAAATATAAAGAGTTTATTGTTATTGCCATAGGTGAGTAAAGACTTCAATATCCTGCTAAGGATTCTTGTGCAAGTTTTAAGTTCAGAGTGATTTTATTAGGTAGGACATGCTTAATGCTGCGTTTAAACAACCACTGCAGGAAATGATTGCTTTTAGCAGATGGTCAAATTATACTTATTCCCGCAGAAAATTAATGATAAAGTCAATGACTTTTGTCTGTCAATTGCTGGTGAAAATGCATGAAAGTAATCCAGACGCAAGATATCAATCAACTGGGAGTCAATTCAGAAGCTTTCGATTTTTATACCATTGGATTTCTCAGACAACAATTGTCTCAGGGTTGCTGCAGTAGGGGCTTGTGCAGTAGGGAGAGAAGATTCTGTTTAGGTGCCTGTTTCCTTTCTCCTATTCTAATGCTGAATATTTGTGAGGGCATTTCAAACCTCCAAGTTGTAGTTTATATATGTCTTCTTCATTTTGAATTGTATCTCATGATGATTTACATATTTATCTACTTATTTATATATTTAAACAAATCGATATATTTATAAATTGAAGTAAATTGCATTTTGGAAGTCTTTGTTCCTTTTGTCTTTCCTAGAAGACAAGGCAGTAGGTGGTGGAGACTAATGATACAGTTTTCTTTGGTGGTTGTAGATTTGGGCTCATGGGGAAACACTGTGTGTTGTGTACATTTGTAACAGCGTTGGGGACCTCACTGCTGCCTGGCTCATAGAGAAATTCCCCGCTGTGTCTGCTCAGTTCCCTGTTGGTGTAGGGGCAAAATTCTTTCAAGTGTCCATCTCTACTCAAGGTGTCCAAGACCCTGATAAAGCTCTTTTCCTCATTCCTTTGAAGTGCCTCTAGCTGTTCACTAATGAGGTGTCCCAGCTGATGAGTCAGTAGAAGAGACAACACTGCAAGATAACTTATCCTATGAGTCTCTGCCTCTTCTCCTGGGCCTCATGATGGAAATTTTGGTTCTCGTTCTCCTTTCTACTTGAAAGGCTTTTGACCCTTTAGTCAAATAATCTTCTCCCTTTCTCTCAGGGTGTGTCTTCATCCTGAAAGGGAAAAAACCTACTCCTTGGATTTCTTTGAACTTTTATTTCCCTCTGTGTTAAAAGTAGACTGGGAAAGGAAAATTGTCCTTGAGATAAAATTAAAGAAAAGAAGAGAAGTGAAATTCACTGAAAACAACCAGATTAATCTTTTATGATATCAACTACTACATGTATATTAGCATTTTACATAACTTACAACATAAAAATATACATGTACCTGTAAAAAGTCTACAGCTGATACTTATGTAACAATTTTGATGATTTAGAAGAAACTTCAAAGTTTGTAGTATTTCTGTTATATTAAGAACATTAAATGGCAGAGAGATAGGGTTGAAAGTAAACTGACCTTATTATCATGAAATCTAACTCATAAAAATTTTTTACTATTAGTCAACTTGTTTATAATTTATATACTTCTCTTTATAAGATGAAGTTTGCAGAAAAATTATTCTGATTGAATTTCAGGTTTGGTTCTATTTTACTATAGTAAATATTTCCTACCTTGTATGCAACGATTTAAGAGCATGGACAATGACAGAGTTAGTAAAAAGATCTTCGATTTCTGTTGCGCTTCAGCTTATTTTCTTTTTTACAAATGTGCCTCTCTGGTGAAATTCAATAATTCCCAGAACAGTAGAATGTTGTATATCATGTCTGTGAATTCTGTTTTCATGTAACACAACCTACTAGGGAGAGAAGGTTTTTAGAAGACTGTCAAAATATCTGCCCGTTGATAGAGTTAAATTTATGTTTGCTAAAGGAAAGTAGAATCTTGAAATATTAGAGTAGAAGGTTAGTTAGAAAAACTCTTTCATCTAGGTGAGAAAACATGAGGTCCATAAAGCTTAAATCAACCTCATCTCTGGCACTGAGTTACATGTACATATACGCATTTGTATGTGAGTGTGTATATATATATATGTATATTCTAAATTACATAATTTAAATAATGTATATATTCTAAATCATTATAATTATTATTTTTTAAACAGTTCAGTTATTTTACTAGTGACAAATGTTTAAATGTTCAATAATCTTTGAAGTATCTTTTGTTATTAAAATTCATTCCATTGAAATGACAACTTGAAATGTAAAATCCTATGCCAATGTATAATTCTCTTATTTGTATTTAAATAGGGCTTGGAGAAGGACCCTACATGCTGGCAAGTTATGGGCAGAGTGGCCTTGTTCTGGGGGCCAATATAAGCAGTAAAAGCGTTTTCTCTTTGCCAAGAAGTAGTATTCATGGCAATTTATTTTTTAGTTTTATGATCACTCCAGGTCTTTTCAAAGAGAAAGCATCATGTAAGTATAATTTCCAATGGAAAATAAGAATTTAGTTTTCCATTTACCTTTTTTTCGTTTATTCATCCACTAAATATTAATTTGGGATCTAATATGTTTATGGCATTTTTCTAGGGGCCCTAAAGGATATAAAGTGAGACACTGGTACCTCCTATCTCTTTTGTATATGAAATCATTTCTTTGTGTATCTATTGGCATATGGATGTTAGAATTGTCATTGTTTGATTGAGTTTTTGGTCCCAAATAAAGCACAGCTTAAATTTTCGCAGCATTAATCACAGAACTTAATTTGAAATTTTTGAAAAATAGTCCACTGATAGCTAACATTTGAAGGAATTTAACACCAGATTAAAGTAAAAAAAAAACTGTGATTTGACATCAAAGAAGTCAAACATGAAGAGCATAAATCAGAGTCTAGACAGTTGTTGAGACTGTTATCCTTCTGTGGCCTTGTCTCTCCTGGTGTCTGGCCCATGCTTACTGGTTTGCACCTGCAGATCTATAGTGATCATATCCACTTGGCACCTGCTCTGACTGGTGGTGGTTGTCCTCTTCTGATCTGATATGCTCAGGCTACAGAGTTACTCTACTAGCCCTCCTTAGAACCACGCATGGTGTGTTGTATAAGCTTAGGAAATATTTCTGGAATGAATGAATCCAACTTAACTTTCGCTTATTCTGAGAAATCTCCTGATTCTCTAGTTAGAATAAATTGCTTCTTTCTTGTAAAGAGAGCTCCTTTAGTTCTTTTCAATCTGTGAAAACACCTATTGCACACAGAAGTTCTAATTTATGTGTTATATATTTTTTCTCTTATAAAGATTTCTTTTATTCTTATTTGCATCTTCCAGTGGTCAGCAGAGGGACTTGCAAGTTTAGGACACAATAAATGCCTTTGGAATAATATATTGGATTTGAGAGAGTTCTTCATTGTATGATTTACAATAATTAATACATTTAATAGAAAAATTCTAGTGGATTTAAAGAAACTAAGACCTAAAGAAATTAAGGCCGAAGAAATTAAATCCAAAAATCTCAATTAAAAAATTTTTATACCATGGGATTTACAAACATAAGGGAAACATTTAAAGCACATCACAAAAAAGGATAACACTTCTTAAATTCTGTAGTTGTTTGTTAGCCATTTGATCATCTATTGGGGAATAGACAACTGTGTTGAGCAAATAGTCTTTTCTTAATGCACTAAAATCACTTGCAAGATCATTTGCTCATTGAGAACCCAGTGATATTGAAATGCAGTGCCATGCCTAAATTGATCTGTTTCTCTATTCTCTTATTGTTTTCTATCATCTGGCTTAGCCATTTGTAGATTGCATGCCTTTGAAAATGTTAAAGCCTACAAGTACAAATATATATCCAATTCATCATTCAATTACTTGTATGAAAGTATACGTTCTGGGGTCCTAAGTTGATATCTCTTTTTTTCCCCAAGGACATGATACATTATTTAAAAAATAGAACTCATCAAAGACTGATTTTTTTTTGGAGCTGTCACTTATTCATTTCATTAAAATACTTCCTTTTCTTTGAAATCTTATAATTCATTTCTGAAATTGTTGAGATTGGTGTTAATTATGTATGGCAATTGCTCAGGTCTATTTTTGTCAACTTTATAAATGAGTTTTATAATCCCACTGTTGACGATCTGCTTTCTCCAGAGAACCCAGGGGTTGTCAAACACTCTGCTCTATCTTTTACAGCACTGGCACTTGTTTCCTTGGAATCTGCTGAAAGGCCAAACTACTTTCTCTATGTCCATGATGATGACACTCTGAGTCTGGAACTGTGGAAAGCAAATTCAGCCTTTCATCAGAGAGCCACATTTTTCCACCATCAGGGCCTCTGGATTCCTGGTTACAGTGCATTTGAGCTATATAGCAAGAAAGGATTTTTCATCATACTCACAGATTCTAGTATCAAAGCATCAAAATATGATGATTCTGAAGAATTTAAACGTTCAAGTAGCTTCAGCATAGAAGGTATGCTGAATAGATAATTCAAAAGGAGAATAGATAATTTACATAATGGCAGAATATTTATCAGGTTTTGACTTTTAAGTCATTCTTAATGGAGTATAAGTGGATAGAGTTGTATGACACTCCTTGAGTGAGTTTCTTAACCTCTCTGTCCTTCAGTTTACGCATCTGTAAAATGAGAGAATAATACCTACTTTATAGGATATTGAGTTACATAAATTAATTGGTAAAATGCTTAGAACAGCCTTAAATAATGTTATGTTTAATTGTTGCCCCAGTTGTTACTCTCAGTGCTTTCTGGACTCTGGAACTGGAGCTCACCCATGTCTCATGGGTGTCTAGTGTTTCCATGTACTTTTTGTTTCCTAGAAGACAACTTCTCAGTAACCTGATTCTTAATGATAAAGACAACATATTTATCTCTGTCTTTTGAATAGTAGGGTGTCCGGTTCCACAGACTTCTAGATTTCCCTGGTTCAGTAGAAGCCTGTTCTTATTTCTAGGGACCCTTATAGTTCTACAGCTATTGAATTTTCTGAATTTCAGAGAGGATCCTCATCCAGTGTGTAAAAGTTATGCTTTATTTTCAAAACCTAGGAGTTTGATATCTGCCTTGGTCTCCAAAAAAATTGTTTCATTCTAACCAACTCTCTAAATCAGTCTAAGAGAGCTAGTCACTTGCCTTTTTTGTTGTGGATAAATTTCTATAAATCAAGAGAGTCTGGATTTTAGAGAATTCAAATTGAGCCACAAATTTTTGTCTATTGAATAGGGTTCCTATATTCATGAGAAAAGAGTCAATGACATGTCTATACAACATTCTATAGAGAGATGTGATAATTTTACTTGAATTTCCTTCAGAGTTGAACTTCACAAGCCTCTGTTTCCCCTACAATCTAGAAATCTGCTCCATTAGCACCAGACCTACTGGCCCCACCTGAGCTTTGAACAACTGCAGTCAATGGCATCATCAGAGTCTCAGAAGCTTATCTTTGCGGGCTTCCTAAATCTGGAAACTCTAGGGGTCTACTCTAGTCTTAGAACTAATCTTCTCCCAGAACTCATGATCCCAGTAACCCAGGACTAGCACTTATTCTACTATTTAGATGCATAGAGACCTTCCAGAAAGTCTTATTTTCCTTCCCATACCTTGGAACTGAATTCTGTATCCAGATTGCAAGAAACATAACCTTTCCCCTGAATGTTCTCCCATATGGAGCTCTCCTCCTCAGAGATAGTTTTGGACTGCAGCAGGAGGACTGATCTGTGATGTGAGAAGGGGAGGGTATGAGCAGAGTTTGAAGGAGAAAAATCTTCAGTCAAGGGAGGTTGGATAACGGCAAACATGTATTATTAAAATCCATTCATTTATTTTTTTGTCATAAAAAAATACTTACCTTCTACAAGGCAATATGCTAAGTTCTCTGAGAAGAACAAAGATGGAGTGTTGTCTCTAGGTTTGATGTCAGGAAACATGTCTTTGGGCTTGCCATTTTCCTAATTGCTTGAACTCGGCAAGCCGCTTGCTTCTCTGAGCCTCAAGTTCTTCATTTGTAAAATGGAAACAATATCTACTCAACAGGGTTGTTGCAAGGATAAAATAGAATAACGGACAAAACATTACTTTGCAAAATATAAAATTCCAAACAGGTGTTTGGTGTTATTATGATATGCAGATCAATGAGAGCCCACTACACAGAAAGAAAGGAAGATTGAGAATTTTCCTTTGCCTCCTCCAACACTTTGCTTTTTTAAATATTTGGAATATAGACTAACATTTAGATATTCAACCTGAGCGTGAAATGCTTTGATCACAAAGCAATTACAGGGCATTTTTTTTTTTTTTTACCAGCCCTGTCTTTCCCAACGCATTATGGTCAAAGAGGAGTCAAACTTTAGAAGAGTTACTATCGTAAATCACTATTTTTCAAGCTGTACATTAAAAATATACATAATCTAAACTTTATTTTTTTCCCCAGAAATCCAGGCAATAGTGCCTTACAGGAGGATGTGTGAATGGAGATATGAACCTTGTGCCACTCCCTGTTTTAAAACGTGTAGTGACCCTGAAGCACTAGCGTGTAAATTTCTTCCACCGTAAGTCATGTTTAACTATTCAATTGGCAAATTCCAGCATTAGCAGATTTGGCCCTCAGTGAATGTTTTTAGATTAAAAAACATTCTCAAGAATAATTTGTATCTGATATATGTGTGTATATATGTGTATATATATATATACACACACACACACACACATATACTCATTCATGAATTTATTTCATTTTATTCAAGCAGTAGTTACTGAGAGTCTGCTATATGTGCTATGTGCCAGGAATTCTTCTAGCTGCCAGGGACATAGTACTGAACAAAACAGATGAAGTTATCTGGCCTTAGGTAGCTTACATCTTGGTGCATTGAGGCAGAGAATAAAATAAAAATGTAAATATATAATGCAATATATTGTTAGATGGTGATATGTATTATGGAGAAAAATAAAGGAAGATGGGGGAGACCATCTTGGGGGAGACAACCGTGTGTGTGTTTGCTAATTAATATAGGCTGGTTAGGGAAAAACATGCTGACAAGCTGGCATCTGCTCAGAGAGCTGAAGGAAGGGAGGGAACTGGCCACTGGATATCTGGGGAAAGAGCCTTTCAATCTGAGAACAGTGCAAAGGTCCTGGGGTAGGAATGTATTTGAGGATAAATAAGGCCAGGTATTTGGAGCAAAGTGAACAAAACTGAGAGAGGTGGGAGATGAGACTAGAGAATCATAGTGGTATGCAAATCATATGGGGCCTTGTAGCCCATTGTGAGGACTTTGTCTTTTTCTCTGAGTAATGTCCTGGTGTATTTTCAGCACAAGAGCGACACGATCTGACTTATGTTTTAAAAAGTTTACTTTGGCTCTTGTATTGAGTGTTGGGGAGGGGAAACACAAGGGCAGAACTGGTTGGTAATACAGATAAGACACGAAGGAGAATTGATTGAGGAGGTTGCTAGCCCTGGAGGTTAGAAGTGAACAGATTCGGGGTATATTTTGCACTCGGGCTGCTGATGGATTTAATATCAATTGTGAGAGAAAGAGAAGTTCAGGACCCCAGTTTGAGTCTCAGCAATTTGTAGGTTTCAGGACCCTATGAAACTGCCACTTTTGTGGTCAAAATTGGTCAAATATAAGCAAATTCAAACGACTCAGTTTAATGGAAGGGCTGAGTTACCGCTGACGGGGGTAAGGACGACGTTGGGAGGAGCCGTCTGGAGGACAAGTCAGGAGTTTGGTTTTGAGCATTTTAAATTTGAAACTGAAAAATGTTCACTGAATTTGGCAATCTGGAGAATGAGAAGAGGCAAAATGAAGCAGAGAATGTAAACAGCTTTTTTTTTGTTTTTAAAGGAGTTTTGCTGTAAGAGGAGAGGAATGGAACATTAGTAGGAGGGAATATTTTTAAGAGTCATTTTACTTTAGGCGTTTATGAGCTTCTATTCTACGACAAACACTGGCATTACAGACGGTCTTGGGAGTGTGAACGAATGAGATGCAGCCCCTCTTTCAGGGAGCTCCGCGTCTTTAGGAAGAAGACAGAAACAAAAGCAGACAGTGCCAATACAGCGGAAAGAGGACTAGAGGAATAACAACAACCATTACCACGTTTATGTATTCACAGCATGACTATAGAATAGGTAATCTCATTATTCCCATTTCAGAGGAGAAAATCAACCGAGGCACAGAGACATTACACAGTTTGCCCCAGGTCACACAGTTTGTAGGCAGAGCCAGGGTTTGAGCTACTACACCCTGGTGGGTAACAAGTGCTGTGGGAGCAGAGAGAAGGAAATGATATTTCTGTTTATTTTCTTGAAAATAAGAACAACCGATTCTTTCTGGAAAGGAAATATCTTCACCATTCACTTGCACCCCTCACACTCACACACCTATCTCCTTTCCCTCACGTAGCCGTTAGGAGTGGGGGAAAAAACTGGGCCCATTAGTGAGGAGCAGGAAAGGAAAGGAAGGAAGGAAGAGCAGAGAGCATGACTGGCCCCGGCGCTGGGGAGGAAATGGAGTTATATTTTGAAGTGGCATTTGGCTAGTTTATTACTTCCTGTGGCGTACTCAGTCTTGGAGGTGGTTGAATCCAGATTCTCAATGCCTCCATTGTTTGGTGTGTAGCTGTCCCGAAGTTTCCTTTTTGGTATGGTCAGGACACAGAGAAGAGCGTCAGGATGGAATTTCACCCCGCCAAGCTGTTTTTCATCTCTGCCTTCATCACTATCTCCTTTCTACTTCTCCCCGTCTCCTGCACCCAGGCGCCTAATTATTGCTCCTCCTCATACTTGAAGCCCTGAGGGGACACTCAAGTACTGAGCTGGGGCTTTAACAAAGCCCTGTACCCCTCCTCCAAGTCCCCAACAGAACCACCACCCTCGTTCTAGACGATTGCAGTTTCTGGCACATAGCAAGTGTTAAAAATAAAAATATCTAGTGGAAATGAGAACTTTTATGAGAAAAGATGCCAACTAGCGTGCTGTAGAGCCCATATGTAAATAGAGTTATTCCTATTGTATATTATACCTATCACAAGAACCGTTCTGCGTCCGTTTTGCCAGTCAGAAGTCGAGTAGATTACCAACAGTATGACAAAATAAACAGGAACCTGCTATGTGCGACCATGGAGTCATTTTAAGGGAATAAGTTACTGATTTTGGAAAATATTTTAAGAGGATGGCTGTGCTTTTGACTTACATGAAACAATTGCAAATAATTGAGTTAATGATTCTTCATAAAAATGATGTTTATTTAACTTAACGGTAATCAACTGGCCCTAGTCTTTTCAGCAATCTAGTAACTCTAGTTTCTCTTTTTTGCCTGAGAGTTTAGAGTAGAACAGGAATATCATATACTGGTTAGAGTTTTATGGTTCAAGTTCATTTTATGAAATAAAGAATTGGTCACATAGGCTGAGCTGTTTATGTTTAAAAAGATCGTTAGTATACAAGAGGTGACTAAGTGGGTTTCATGTTAAAAGGGAAATTAGCTTTTCTTGGTTTTTAAAGTGTCTGGATGCCCTTCCATGAACAAGCGGCCTCTGGTGGCAACACTTACTCTAGTGTCAAGTTCCTTTCCATCCTGTATTGGAAAGAGGCCTTGAATATTTTTAGTCCAAATTCTTGCTTTACAGATGAGGCAACTGGAATTGTTTTTTGTTGTCATCATTGTTTTTGTTTTTTTTTGGTGAGGAAGATTGGCCCTGAGTGAACATCTGTTGCCAATATTCCTCTTTTTTTTTTTCCCTTCCAAAAGCCCCAGTATACAGCTGTATCTCCTAGTTGTAGGTCATTCTAGTTCTTCTATGTGGGATGCTGCCACAGCATGGCTTGATAAACAGTGCATAGGTCCGTGCCCAGGATCCGAACCAGCAAACCCCAGGCAACTGAAACAGAGCACGTGAACTAAGCAACTCGGCCAAGGGGCCAGCTCCTGGAAATGTTTTAAAATATTAAAAATATTCTTATAGCTGACTAGGGTATTTGAGAGGCAGATAAGCAAGCCTTTTTATAACAACGCATAAATTGTTGAGAATGGTGCATCAACTCTCTCTAGTATGTATGAGTCTAATAATTGGTTGTACATGAAGGATTACATTTATTTCCTTTGAATAAGAATAAATTGGACTCTGAGCACCAATTGGACAAGAAGAAAGGTGTAATCTCAGTTATTATCTTGGCTTTAATACCCTTAAGGGAAAAACATTCAGGATGGTCCCTCCTGTCTTTGGCCCATGATACCCAAGCCTATGACTTCTTGAAATTTGGAACTCTTGCTTTGCCTCTGTGCCACACACAAGAACTGGATATCCTTACAAAGACCAGATGGCTTGGGGCTTGAAATCTGGTCTCCTTAGGCTTGTAAACAGCCATCTTCTCCCGGGACACTGCCACAAATTTGGGCACAGGTCCTGATGCTCTTAGGAACTACAGCCTCTACTCCTCCCGCCTTGTTGTCAAAGACAAACCATGTCCCGCCTCCATCTCTGCCACCCTGAGGGTCCTCATGTGTTTTCAGTGACTTTGGGCCTTAACAATAGGCAGAGAGAGCCACTGAAGATTCTGTTTTTATTCCACCAACATCCTTAAGGCAAGGATATTCAAAGAGCTTGTCTACCTTCTTGAGTGTGGGGAAGCACAGGAGTGGGAAGTAACAGTACAATGACTATAGATGAAAACCACACTAAATGATTCTGCTACATGTCTACTCGTTTATTGAACATGAGCTTAGTGTGTCCCAAACATAAGTGTATGATTTGAATTTTCTGAGTTCAAATTCTGCCTTAATCATGTATGATATCCTTTTATCATCCACTAGCTTGTGATTTCATAAAATGAGTTCACATAATGGAGTGTAGTAAGTGGAGCATTCCTTAGTGCTTAACAAGGAGAAGAGAAGAATTTTAGGAAAAATATATCTTAGTTGCATGTATTAAATGCAGTGTATCTTTTCTATTTTAAGCTTTTTTCACTTTGATTTTTTTTTCATGTGAAGGGTTGAAGGATGCTTGCCTTACTGCCCCAAAAATATGATCTTTGATGAAGTCACCCTCAAATGTGTTTATCCAGGAGACTGTAAGTGTGAATCTTATTTAATTTATTCTGAAAAGAGGAACTCAAATATTTTTTTCTCTCTGACGACAAGTGGTTATAAATGGAAGTTGTAGACAGATAATAAACTTTCGTGAGATTCTTCTTTAACATCCTTTTCATAGTTTTTGGTTCCTAATTCCTTTCTAAACCATGTAAATCTTCCCTCTAACATTCCTCCTTCATTCTCTTTCCCAAAACATTTTCCTCGAAGCTGAAGATCCCTGTGTGAACTATGTGGGCGTCACTGTAAGCAAACAAATTAAGGGAGAGTATCTGTGTTTCTTTGTAGGCATACCTCTGATTCCTACAGAGCCAGCAGTAGTGCCACCAGGTAAGCCATCTCTACCCATGTTTACAGGAATTGTTACAATTTTAGTCACTAAAATTAGCATTATGTAATTTAAGTCTTGGCACACTTGTAGCAGCTGCTGGTATTGGTACCATCCCATCTACTAGAGAACCCAGCAGTTGCTTTGGTTTCATAAGCAGCTCTTCACCAGCTCAGCAAGCTACAGTTTCTGAATGGCTTCTGCATTTGGTCCACCCCTTTATCCATTTTAATTGGTATAAATAATGACAACTCCTCTCACATTTTCTCCTAGAATTTAGGCTTTACTGAATCTTGCTTAAATTTTCACAGTGATTAAGTTGACTTTAAAGAGTGTTAACACAAATGAAGTCATCCTCTGAGAGCTTCCCTCCTGCTTCCTGGGTTCTGCTCCAGCTTCTGTAGTAGGCATCTGGGCTCATGACCCCGCTTCCCTCCCTCACTGTGAAACTTGCCTCAGGAAAGGATTTAATAAATCCACTCGCAGCAAGGCTTGGAAAACTTAATGTATGATTTCTCCAGAGATTATAATTTAGAAAAGTTCAGATTTTTATTCTTTAATTTATTTGACAAGCTTTAATTGTGTGTCAACTCTGCTATGCCCTGTCCTGCCATTAGGGAGAGGAAGGGAGAATGGTGAGCAAGTTATAGCCCCAACCCTAAAACAGCTGATAGTCCATAGGCTATTGTGATATTACAATAGGGACAAGCACAGGCAGCGAACAGGAAGGGCTTATGCTTATTTTGGAAGTGATCTCAGATGGGGAACAGAGGGTAGGAGTTGGGTAGCCTGGGAGATGGAGGAAGTGTTTTCCAGCCAGAAGGGGAAGCACGTGCAAAAGCCTGGAACTGAGTAAGAATGTGTCACACAGAAGGACTTCAAGCAGGTCAGTGCATCTCGGGCATGTAGTGTGAAGGGAATTGCATGAAGAGATGGAGTGGAAGAGATTATCAAAGGCCAGATCACAAAGGGTCCATGGTAAGAAACTTGGATTTTTATTCTGAAGGCAATGGTGAATCATTGAAGGATTTTAATGAGTCCTGAGACATCATCAAAATAAATAGCCTCGCTACAACCATCACTGTTACCACCACGCTTATTAGCTACCATTTGTGGAGTACTTACTATATGCCAGGCATTGGGCTAAGCACTCTACATACATTTTATCCTTATAAGAACTCTAGGAGAGAGGTATTGTTGTTACCCTTGCAGAGATGAGGAATTACTCTACAGCTGTGAAATTTTAGGCATCAGTGAATTTAAAACAGTTTAAAGCATATTTTGGGAGTGGTTAGAGGTCCTTTCCCTGAATAACACTGCACACCCTAACATCTAGGGCATAGACTGTTAATTCTAAGTGCTGCTGTCTACTTTGAATTCTCTGATATCCCCTCAAATCAATATTCAATATATATTTCAAACATCTGAAACTATTGAAACCACCACAGTCTAAATGTAAGGAATATGGATTATACTTCATGACCCTCGGGAATAAGAAAACTACCCTGAAAGTAAAGCAATTTTTATTTGTAGATGACGTGCTGTTGTCTATAGATCATTCTAAGGATGCCACTCAAACCTGTTAGCACTAATAAATAAGCAAATAATAAATCAGTAAAGTTGCACGATATAAGACCAATGTACAAAAATCAATCGTGTTTCTATTTACTAACAATGAACAATCTAAAATTGAAATGAAGAAAGCAATTCCATTTACCATAGCATCAAAAAAGAATAAAATCTTTGGGAGTATATTTAGCAAAAGAAGCATAGGGCTTATACAATGAAAACTACAAAATATGATTGAAAGAATTAAAAAGATCAAAATAAATGGAAAGACATCCCATGTTCATGGCAGAGTTAATATTGCTAAGGTGACAATATTCTCAAATTGATTTATAGATTTAATGCAATCCCTATCAAAATCCCAGTTACTTCCTGGCAGAAATTGACAAATTGACCCTAAATTCATATGGAAATGCGAGGAAGCTGGAATAGCCAAAACAATCTTGAAAAAGAAGAACAAAGTTGTAGGACTCACTCTTTCTAATTTCAAAACTTACTACAAAGTTATAGTTATAAAAACAGCTTGACTGTTACAATTCTGCACCCACACAATGCTTATAACCTTTTGACAATTTTGAGAAAACAATGTACTCCTTTTCTGCTAAGACCACTTTAGCTCCCAGTGGTCAGAATTTTCCATGACTCTGTGCTTGTTTTGGGCTAGAACTTTGTCTCCTTTTTCTTTGCTTAAACATTTATGATGATTGGAATGAAGATATTTAAGTCCATAAAAATATCATATTCTCTAGAAGATGCAGTATCTAATATATCATGAACACTGCTCATAGGACCAAGGAATGGGCATTTTTGTTCTACTTTATTCTGTAAGTTAGAAACTATAAGATAAGTACAAAAGGTTATTTATAGAATTTATTTAACTAAAAAAGTAAAAGTTTTCTCTTATGTCATTGCGGTAGGTTGAATAATGTCTCCCTCCAAAGATGTCCACATCTTAATCCCCAGAATTTGTGAATATGGGAACTTACATGCTAAAGGGACTTTGCAGAAATGAGGATGATAAGGTGGAGAAATTGTCCTGGATTATCCATGTGGGCTCAGTGTAACAACAAGGGTCCTTATAAGAGAGAAGAGGGTCAGAGTCAGAGAAGGTGACATGACCGCAGAATAAACAGAGAGAGAGAAAGAGAGAGAGAGTTGAAGATGTTATGCTGTGGCTTTGAAGACAGAGGAAGGACCATGAGCCAAAGTATTCGAGTTGGAAAAATCAAGGAAACAGATTCTCCTGTAGAGCATCCAGAAGGAAGCAGCCCTGCTTGGTTTTAGGATTTCTGACTCCCTAAACCACAAGATAACAATTTAGTGATGGTTAAAGCCACTAAATTGTATTAATTTGTTACAGAAGCAACCAGAAACTAAGACAGTCATTCCTAAACAGTATCAATGATGGATACTGCAATTACAGCTAGACAGAGTTTCAGGCGTTCATTTTGCCTCTTCTTGAGTCCTTCAGACTTTGGATATTTTAGAGATACTTTTAGCACTAACAAAAAGCTGGAAGGTGCCTTACAAATGTGTTTACCAGTTGAATTTTCCCTTTCCGTGGATCACTCCTTCACCACATCCACCAACTGGGGTCTCCACCTCGTCTGCAGCACCGTCTAGTCTGCTTAAAAGGAGCATATTCTAGAGATTCATCAAGGGAAATGAATCAGCCTCACTACTTATTTAAAAAGTGCAACAAAATTTGTAAGTCCTGAGCAATCTTTAGTGATATCATTTGTCATAACAATTGTCGAAACAATTGTGTTGACACCATCAAGATAATGAAGATGTTTATAGAATGGTGATTAAAAGCCAGTGCTCTGGAATCAGAATTCCTGAATTCAAATTCTGCCTCCGATGCTTACCAGCTTACCCCTCTACACCTTAGTCTGCTTATCTGTAAAATGACAATAGTATATTATCTACTTCACAGGGTTTTTGAAAGGATTAAGTGAAATAATCCATATAAAATTTCTTAGCATGGTTCCTACCACATGTGAATTCCATACATGACAGATACCATTCCGCTAATGGAAAGGACGTCTTCGCTTCTAACAGGTCCAGAAGTGACCACCCCATCAGACTTCACGGTGCTTGACATGCTCACACCGACAACAGGTGTGGAATGTGAGGTATGACTGGGTCATCTCTTCAGCTTTTGTCATTTCCTTATAGTGTTTGTTCAAGTTTCCGTATCACTATCCAAATGCTATTAAACTTACTTTTGTATGCTTTCTAGTCCTTCTTTGCCAAAAGATATTAAGAAATAAGCATGACATTTTAACAGTTGTATTTTCTTAACTGATTCAGATATTTCCTATTAATTAGATTCTGGTCACACTAAGAAAAACAAATACAAATGAAGTCTTAAGTGTGATTCTTTAATAATAATAAAATATGATAATAATGAAGCATAATTCAACTTATTAATTTGATTATTAATTTAATAAAATAATTAATTTAATAATAATAATTGTGTCATTCTTTAGTAATAATTATTTATAATAAAAAATTATCCAACCTGTGATTCTCTATAAGTCAAGCATTCAAAAATATTTATTAAGCAGCTACTATATGCTAGGCACTCTGAGGATGACAAAGATACATTGGTAAGTGAAAAAGGTAAGGTCTTTGAACCCCTGAGTTAGTAATTTTCTTGGCTGAGACTTGAGCAGATATCTCTTTACTCCAAATTTGCCATTTGTTCTGAGAAACTGATTATTTATTTAGTCAATATTTATTTAGTACCATTTCTGGCTGGAAACTATTCAGATACCATGGATAAAATAATATAAAAGCAGGCAAAAATTCCTGCCTTTATGGAGTTTATTTTCTAGTGAAGGTTGTATGACAGCCAATAAGCAAAATAAATTACTAAGTTATATAAAATGCTAGAGTTTGATGCTCAGAAGAAAAATAAAACTATTTTCAAGGAGATGATTAGAAAATCCTCACTGATAAATTGACTTTAGAGCAAAAGATCTGAAGACATTGAGAGAGAATGATGCAGAGAACCAGGGCAACAGGGTTTCATGCAGAGGGAGCAGCAAGTGCAAAGGCCCTGAGGTGAGAAGGTCCCTAACATCTTAAAAGAATAATAAGGAGGCCATTAAGTAAGGAAGGAATAAAACTGTGGGAAATAGATCATGTAAGGCCTTGTGGATGATTGTAAAGGCTGTGGATTTTATTCTAAATGACACAGGTGGAAAAGGGATATTTTTGAGCAGAAGAATTATGTGGTCTGATTTGTTTCAGGATCATTTTAGCTGCTGTGTTGAGAGTAGGTGTAAAGAGACAATAGAACTAGTTAGGAGGCTATTGTAGGAATTTAGGCGAGAGGAGGGTGGCCTGGACCAGGTGATAGCGGTGGAGATGGTGAGAAATGCCTGAATTCTGGATATATTTCGAAGGTAGAGGTCGTAGAATTTGCTGAAGGATTAGATTGGAGTGTGAGTGAAAGAGAGGCATCAAGGATTCTAAGACTTTGTCTTGAGTGACTGAAGGATAAAGTTGGCATTAAGCAGGATGGGAAATTGTGGGAAGTGAGGGTCTGGGGTGGGTATAACCAAGAGTTCGGTTTTGCCCTGTAAAGATTGTGATTCCTCTTAGACATCAAAAAGCTGTGGATATACAGATCTGGTGGACATAAATAGAGTTTAGGGAAAAGGCCAAGCTAAGAGGAAGTTTTGGGAATTCTCAGTGCATAAGTGGTATTTAGTGTGATGAGGCTGGATGAGATCGCACAAGGAGTGCAGACGGAAAAGAGAGGAGGCCACTACAACTGTAATAGACTGAGAAACAGAGACGAACTTGCAGAGGATGTTAATCAGTGAAATAGGAGAAAACAGGAGATCGCGAGTCATCTGGAAGGCAAGGAAAGAAAAGACTTTAAGGAAGATGGAGTAATACGCTGTAGTGAGTATATTAGTAGGTCAGGTAAGGGGAGGTCTTATACTTGATCACTGGATTTAGTGATGTAGTGTTCGTCGGTGACCTTGTTGAAGATCATTTCAGTAGGGTGGAAGGTATAGATTCCTTTAGGTGGTTTAGATGTTGTTATAGGGGCTCTAGTTTTCTTCAGTTATTTTCATTTTTCTGGTTAAACGGAAAGCAACATCGATACCTGACAGTTGATGCAACTTTTACACTGAAACTTTTGGAAAACTGACCTTGATTATTTGCCTATCTTTGGCTCTTAAATTCCTAAGTGCTTGCTTAATAGTCTCACCATTTAGAAAATTATTTAACCTTCCTTCACTTTGTTTTTTTTTAAATCACATCTAGCATTGAGATGATAGAAACTGAGCCCCAAAATTTAAGGAGAAGTAAACGAAATAAGCTACTTCATCAGTGCATGGCATATAATAGCTGCTAAATTCATGTTAATTTTTCTGCCTCCATCCCTTGAGGTGCAGCATAGTTCAGGGGTAGAGAGCACAGAATCCAACAACCTAGGTGTCCATCGACAGATGAATGGATAAAGACATATATGTATATACACACACAATGGATAATTATTTGGCCATAAAAAATGAGTAAATCTTGCCATTTGCAATAACATGGATGAAACTTGAGGACATTATACTAAATGAAATGTCAGACAGAGAAAGATAAGTACTGTATAATCTCACTTTTATGTAGAACCTAAAAAACAAACCATAAAACAACCAAACACATAGAAAAAGAGAGAAAATTTGCGGTTACCAGAGGTGGGTGGTAGGGGGAGATGAAAGTGAAGGGAGGTAGCCAAAAGGTACAAACTTCCAGTTACAAGATAAAGAAATACTAGGGATGTAATGTGCAACATGACTATAGTTAACACAGCTGTGGGATATATAGGAAAGTTGTTAGGAGAAGAGGTCCTAAGAGTTCTCCCCACAAGGAAAAACCTTTTTATTTCTTTTTTTTCTTTTTCTTTTTATTGTATCTATATCAGATGATAGATGCTAACTAAACTTATTGCAGTAATCGTTTTTTTATGTAAGTCAAACCATTATGCTGTATACCTTAAACTTATACAGTAATCTATGTCAATTATATCTTAACAAAACTGGAAAAAATAAAATTGAAATTAAAAAGACAAAAAGATCACAGATTCCAGAGTAGCAATGTCTGAGCTTAAATTTGACTCTGCTGCCTGCTAGCTATGGGTCTGTGGGCACGTTGCTTTGACCTTCATCCTGATTTCCTCCTCTGTGAAATAGGAGAAAATAGTAGTACCCACCGTGGAGGGTTGTTGTGGGAATGAAATGGGTTAATTAGAACAATGTCTAGAACATAATAAGTTGTATAAATGTTTATCATTGCTATACTTATTACCATAATTTAAATAGAATGCAATTTATAAACTGTGAAAAACCTACCACTTATTTATTTTATCTAGATGTATGTGAGTTATATATAAAAATCAATTTATAATGACTCTATACAGGTGCTGTCAAAGTGTTCTCACATATGAATTTCTAATGAAATATTCGAATTGTATTAAGTTGCAATTTTTTAACTGACATTAACAGAAGTTAAAATCATATACTAGCTTTGAACAACATAATATGAAAGGTTGACTGCAACAGTATAAGTCTGCTTCCAAAACACTGATCTAGACAATTCAGGACAAGATTTCAGTTTGCTCAGACGTCTGAGCATATGGGCAATTCTGAAATCTGATCAATATTACAGTAAAGCTTCAATGGAGTCCATACCGAGTATTTTAGAGAGGTTACATCAAAGAAAGTTGTAGTGAAATTTTGTTTATTTTTCAAAAACTTTCATATTTAGAAAATGTGCATTATAGCCAATGTGAATGGGAAATTAAAAAATAATTGAAAGCATTAGTTCAAAATGGAAAAAACCCACTAATTTTCTTTTTTTATTAACAGCCTCAACCATTTGATCCTGTTTATAATTGTAGCCAATATATATGCCTTAATATGGAATGGAAGTTGTTCAACTGGTCTCTCAATTGCCCGAAGGACTTGGTGATGCCTGACTGTGGTTTCCGGGGAAGACCCGTTCAAGTGAACAGCGATATCTGCTGCCCTGAGTGGGAATGTCCTTGTAAGTGTGTATTTCTTACATGGCAATCAATTTTCAAACAGAGGGAGGTGCTTGTTTTTTTGAACCGATCACCTCATCAAGCCAAAGTTGATGTTGAGCTTTCTTCGTTTGATTTATGATTTTCATTCCCAGTATGTAACTTTTAGAGTTGCTTCTTGTCAAACATAATAACACTAATTTAAAAGATTTTTTTAGCGGTGTAATTATTACTGCAAATACAAATAATTAGTTAATAGACTAAATCCACTCTTGACCATTTTTTTTAGGTCGGTGTTCCATGTTGTCAGAGCTGAGCATTATCACATTTGATGGCAACAATGCTGCTTTATATAGTATGGCTTCTTATATCTTAGTCAGAATTCCTGGGGAAATTGTAATTGCTCATATTGAAAAATGTGCCATGAATCAGGTAGGTCATAATCCACTCTTTCGTCATTTCTTCATAAATCTATAGCTGAGACACCTTACAACGTTAGATATTCTCAGAGCAAGAAGGGGCTCAAGAGCTCGCTGAGATTTATCTTTCAGTACTTAAAACAAAAATGTTTCATGCGAATGTATTAGAAGTATGTAATATTTATCCAAATACTGTTTTTAAAAGTCGAGTAATACATTTCTTTTAAAAGTGTCTTTCTGTTTACTTTTTTTCAGAATGGAAACTCATTTAAAAAGCTAGTGAGTATTTGCAAAGTGTTTAGTGAATTCCTTCTGTTTATTGCTAAAATTATGTTTAACTCCATAAAGTTTTAACTTTTTTTCAAACTAAGGCTTCCTCTGGAAGAATGTCTGGACTTTGTTTTAAGAAGTTAAATTTGACAACATCTGTACATAAAGTACTTGTCAATCGGGCAGCAAGAAAGGTAGGAATATAAAGTTAAGAATATCCTCACATTAGAAGAAATTAAGAAATTATAGAAGTACAATTATGTCCAAAAAGAGAGAAAATTAAACATTATTAGTGGAGTTTCGTTGCTATTGTGACTCATCCTTCTTTTCACAGACAGTCTAAAAATGCGTGTCGTGATATTATATTCCTGCTTCCATAATGTGCCAACTGTTGCAAATATTTCTCCCCTTGTGAGGTTAACTGTAACGGTCATGTTAAATATGTTAAAACCCTCTCAGATATCGTGAGCGGCCAGGCTTATTAGTGTCACGGTTAACGTTAGTGTTTCGAATTAGACAAAGTGGAGAGGATGTGAAAAAGAGGGTTCATAAGGTTGAAAAGTGTAGTTGCCAAGAATACCAGAAAGGAGACCAATGAGAGAAGAACAGATGGAAGGAGCAGTTTTGAAATATCGATGCCATAGATTTTTCAGTGAGTAAGTGATAGCTAAAATAGCAAAAAAATGAAGGAATATTTAACTTTATTGAAATAAACTGAAGAAGAGCAGTGCATTATAAAAAAAAAGTTGGAAAGGAGTCATTTGGGTTTACAAATAAAACCTTTAACCCAAGGAATGTATGTTTACCAGATAAGAGTAAGTTTTAATCTGGATGCTTCACTCAGATATAAATGGTTCTCTCAAAAATGTAAGAAAATAATGTGCAAAGATTTTGTTCAAAATGGCTGAGATATTCTATGCTTTCTGGAGATAATTCTATCTGTTAGCACAGATAGATTCTAGACTGGAAACAATATTAAAATGAGCCTAAAATATGGTAAGGTGTTCGAAAGTTTAATTTTAAGTAAAACATGAAATATGTGAATGATTTACTTTTTTGGATGATAGTATTTGTTTAAACTTTTGATTTTGGTGAGGTTGATATATTAACAGGAAGTGGATGGGAAATAAATTTAAACTCAAACCTGGTCAATGCTATTATTATGAGCATTTGGGCAAAAGGGCTTATTTTTGGCCTCAACTAAACTCATCACTGGTCATGTATTCAGTTAAAAACTTATTAATTTAGAAAATCATTTTGTGAGAGTTTGCATGATAAGATGACACAGGTCCTGACCTCAAGTAACCTGTAGTTGCCTGTGGGGAGCATAAGTGCCATTATCTGCCAATTAAAAGGCAATAGGAGGTGACAGAGTTATGACCAAGATATCATGGAAACAGAGATAAGTGTCATTTAATGCAGTTTTTAGGAGGGTCAAATAGGTATTTTTGGAGGAGGTGACACCTAACATAAATCTTAAAGAATGAGTAGAAATTAACCAGGCAAAGAGGAAGGAGGTTTCAGCCCAAGGGCAGCACCATGAGAAAGATATAAAGATAAGAAATTGGATGGTTGGTCGGGTATAACTTTGAGAAATTTACTGCTTGTTACAGCTCATGGTTGCATGTCATTGTCATTATTTAAAGCACTGTTTTTCAAATTATAAGCCTTGTACTGCCTCCATTAGTTTTGCCAAGAGTACGTGCTAAAATTATAGAGTCTAGAATGCAATCCAAACCTAGGAGGTAGAATTGCTGGGAATCTTAATCTTTCCCAAGCTTGACAGAGGATGGTTATGGATGTTACAGTTAAACAAACACTGATTTAGAAGATCAAAGAAAGAATCTCGATTAAAGAAAACATCCTGAAAATGACTTTATTATCTTAAATTCATCGTAGGAGATAATGGTATAATCAACATGTATTGGGGAAACAGAAAAGAATACGTAACATAGAAGAAAGTAGAGTTTTAAAGAAAATAAAGGACAATTTAGAACAAATACTGAATATAACAAATTCAGTATATAAATACTGAATACATAAATGCTGAATATAACAAATACTGAATATAGCACGACACAGCAAAGGAACAATAAAAGAGTTAGAAGTTAGGAGAGGCTGCAGCAGCCACAGAGAATAAACTTTTAAAAATTAAAAAAACTAGTCTATATTAAATCAGAAGAAATGGAGTAAACCAAATTCACCTAATTTTAAGGAGTGTGTATTTAAGCATAAATGTTTTTCTAGCTGATAAGTGCGCTATGTCATTTTAGGTGGAAGTGAATTCTGTCGTTGTGCCTCTGCCCTTTTCAAAGGAAGAGCTGTCCATAGAGGATTCTGGCTCCATGTATGTGATTACTACTCCAGCCGGACTGATCATCAAGTGGGCTCATCTCACAGGCATTGCAGACATTCATTTTGGCTTTCGATTTAACTTGTCATCCTACACAGAAGGACTTTGTGGTGAGCACAGCTCTTCAAATCTCGATTTCTTCTAACTTCATTTTTCCTGTTCACATTACACCATTTTAGCCCATCTCGCCCTAGTTTTTGGATTTGGGAAGTGATGTTAACTTTCAGTTCCCCATGTGAATACCAAAGGAAGCGATGGCTTTCAATCAATGGGCTAAAAAACAAGAAATAACAGTTGAGTTTGGGTATTTTATGGAAATAAATATAGGCTTACCACGATTTCTATAGTACTGTTTGTATTCCCACCAGCTCATCTTCATTAAGCATTAATGAAATATCAGGTATTATTTTGCATACTTTTAACTCATCTAATTCTAAGAATAGCCTTAATAAGTAGGCACTAGTATTAATTTATAAGTGATAAAAATGAGGCATAGAAAGATTAAAAAGACAACTTTGTTTCTTCCTTATATTTTTTTAAAGTTTGAAATCAAGGAAAACCTGATTTCAAGTTCAGTCATCTTGAAAGTTATGTACAAGGAACGCAATGTTCTGAATATTGGTCTCAGTTTTGTTCTTAAGTGTAAAACTCCCATGTGCCTTTACGCTTAGGTTTAATACCACACTGTGTTACATGGATGCATAGTTATCAGCCAATGGAAAGGAATTAATAATCTGTCTATGTATATAAAGAAATAAAAGGATGCTACTGGCTCTGCCGTCTGCTGGAACGTTGAGCAGAGCTATCCCCTTTCTGGCTCTGTGCTCTGAAGTGCGCATCAGTTTCCTCATCTTTCAAACGGGAATAGTAATATCTACCTTCAAGACTGTTGTTAGAATTGAATGTGAAAGTTAATGTAAAACACTTAACATGTTGCTTAATACACACAGTCGATAAATGTTAGCTTAGTACAAAGATACCTATTTTCACCTCACTAAATATTAATTGAGCAAAAGTTTGTGGACACCTTCTGAGTGTCCTTGGCCTCAACAAATTATGTGAAATACCCAAACTTCTTTTTTAAAAATGTAACCCATTTAGTGGAAAGTTTGGCTAAAATGGTTTACATATTTCCTTGCCTGTTTGAAGTATGCTAAACATAGCACAACCTTCTATGGTGACTTAAGGTTATCATTGTGGAAATAGTTATTATTGTATACACACTATCAAGTATTCATCATAACTCAATAGTTGCTATTGAGTAAGAAACAAGAGACTTTGGGAATGCATATTTTCTCCTCTGAGTTATCACTTCTGTATGCCATGATTTCTGTTTGATTTTCGTGCTTTTTTTCCTTTCTCCTCCTTTACTGCCAGCTCATGCTTTTATGGAGACAGACACTCTGCTAACTGAATTCTTAAGTAATCGCTGGAGAGAAGGGGCCAGGGTCACCATTCTGCTAACCGAAAGTTATCCCCAAACTTCATGACCAGTAGGAGAGGGGAGGTTTGTTGAAGGGAAATCTGGGTGCTGTTGGGACTACTAGCCTGGGTGCTGACCAATAAAGTTGTAGTATGACCCGAACTGAGCATGGATATCAGAATGGGAGGTCAATATTGATACCTCGTTCTAGATAACACAGTCAAGTCTGCAGGGGTGGTGGCTGGAGTTGCAATGAAAACATATTTTGCTAGCAATTAACCTTTCTCCAGAAGAGTTTAGACTTTAAAAAATAGTAGCTGCTTTACAGTATAGCTCACTTAACTTGAGTTTTGTTTTTGTTTTTGTTCTTTTGCACGGCACTCAGTCCCCTGAATGTACAAGGGTGGGGCAACTAAGGCAGCATCAGCCTTTATTGATCTTGACATAACTACTTGAGGATTAAGATGTGATATTTTCAAAAAGTTTTTAACTCATATCTTTTACAGCTGTGGACCTTGGGAATTAAAAAATACGATGTCTTAAAGTAGGGTGGGATTTAGGTAAGGTATGATCAGGGTGCTAGGTCCATTTGTCTGTAATTCCCTTGGCTCTGCAGTCCACTAGAAGTGTAAGCTCCATCCTCAGTCCAGCCTTCCTCAAGGAAACTAGAGGCTGTAGCAAATCAAAGCATCATAAGCCATCAATAGGTTATGTCATCCCAAAGAAGGGAGGTTGTCTATGTGCTAGATTTCCTAGGTCAGATTATGAGTTTGGCAATGCTTGTCCTACTGTTGAGTGAATCTATGTGTCTAGGTGACTGCCATGAGCTGACTGGTTTATGCCTGGATTACCTGTAACAATTGTTAATGCAAAGGAGTAAAGATACCTTTTATGCCAATCAGGGCCCTCTCCTGGAGTGGTGTGGTGCTCTAGGTGACAGAGCAGGGACAGTTTCCAAAAAGAGAAATGTAACATTTTCAGGCAAGGTTTTCCTGAGGGAATGGGTGCTTGGGAGGCGATCACCAAATGTCCACTATTCTGGGGAGTATTTTGGCGAGCTTAAAAACTAGGTCTTAAATTAGAAATTAGAGGTAAGTGTGGAAGAATGTAGGAGCAGAATCAATCTTCTCTTTCTTCATCTTCTATGATCTTTTCACATATTTTGACTTCTAGGATCGTGGTTTCTTTCTTATCTGGTTAAGACAGTTCCATGCTATTTTATCAAAGAATCAGATACGTAGTTTTAAAAATTCATCAATGTTAAAGTCAAGGGGCATAAATTTAGCATCTCATTCAGTAAATAATTCATTCATTTTAAATCAATTATTAAGATGATTTATTGCTGCTGCCTACATTTGGCTTAAGTGAAAAATTTTTCCCTCTAAATGTGATATATCTTTCCAGGAACTTGCAATGAAGATCCAGATGATGACCTCAGGATGCAAAATGGCACAATTATTACGAATATGGAAGACATAGAATTATTTATTGAGAGCTGGGAAATTGAGAAATCATTTGAAGTAACAACGAGAAGACCTGTTAGGAATTGTACTGATCACAATTGCAGCCACTGCATTGAGTTATTAAATAGAAAAGGTTTCATTCCATGCCACGATAAAGTAAGTCGAAAGCAACCATAAATAAGAGCCATCATGTTAGACATGTTGAGAGTAAAAGCCAATAAATTCCTGTTCTCGCCGTGATGTTCTTCTACTGAGAATGGTTATCCTCAACAGTCTGTCAGTGTGCTTTGGAATTCAGAATCAGTTACTGTCTATAGACTTACAGCGACAGGAGGGTTAATTATTTTTTTCTCCGCTATGTTTTTTCAGAAGTATATCTACAGCTTTCAAGAAAAATGAAATTCCATCCTATGAATAAATGCTTCTTGGAGAAAGAGATCGGTGTCGCTTGATAACCCAGTATAGAAACCATGACAGTGACGGTTTAATCAGTTCTCTGTGAGCCTGGCCTCTTAAGTGGATACTTGTATAGAACCTGTCACATATTCAATTTAATCGTTCTTCATTACTCTCTAACTTTAGGTGACTAGTAGATATTTTAAGTAATCTAGGTTATTAAAAAGTGATCTGTTATCAGGGACAAAGGACAGACAAATACAGCATTTCATGAATCATTTGATGCAAAGTTAATGAGCATCTGGCACCATCTAGGCACTGTTCCACTCCTGTGATAAAAAGATAAATAAGACCCTCCTCTTGCCCTACAGAGTCTAGTGGGAAGGGAAGATGTGAAAAAACACATCACAATATACAATATGGAGGGGCATAGGAGCCCATGTTTGGAGAAGACTTCCCAGAGTTTTAGGCATTTGAATTACTTAGAAGGATGAGTTTGCCAGAGAGAAGAGGGAGGAAGGGAGACCTAGGCAGAGAAAATCACATGTGCAAGAGCAAGTATGGTGTAAAAGGCCATGTGAGGAAAACACCGAAAGAGTTTAGTGCAGGATATACAGAGGGCAAGAGTCTGGGCAGGAGAGGGAGGGAATTGTTGCAGCAGGAAGGGGTCCCGGTGAAGGACGTTCCGTGTAGACTCCATAGTTCTCAGCCTGCCCTGCGGTTCCCTGGCGGAAAAGGCAAAGGGTGCCTTTCATCATGGGCTGAAAATGGTGGATCTTTCTGGAGTTTCAGTTTTACTTGGAGATTTGGAAGCAAATCTGCTCTAAATGTTTACATTTTTAAATGCATGTATGTAAAAATGGGAAAAAAAGCAAATACTTTAAAACTTATTTCAGTGTCATTTTAAACTGTCTTTTTAAAGCATAATGATTTTTGAAAACTGCATTTTTAACTGGCAACTTGGAAGGGTTGATTAAATCAGGAGTTTTCAGTTTGACTATTCAAAGCATGTGAGGCAACACAAGATACCATCTAGTCCGCGACAGCCCCAGCTTTTCCCTTAGGATCTTCCCAGTGAATTTGATGGTAAAAGAAAGGAACGCTCCAGCTCAGATATACATGAGGAATTGGCCACCAGCACATGTGGCCAATCTAACAAATACAGTAGATACCTTAATGCTTACTTAAAATATGGGTAGTATTTATTCTGAAAATGCAAATGAGCCCCAAATTGTGTTGTGTCTTATGTTGGAAAATTCAAATCAACAACTACATAAAACTACTCCTAGGAGAATGTCTAAAAACCAATCATCCAGAGTTTGAGGACAATTGCCAGAATTTTTTGTTTGTTTTATTTTTGTAGATAGTAAGTAGTCTTGGCTCAGAAGCTTACTTCAGGATTAGTTTTAGAAACATTTGGAAGGTCAGGCTTGTTTTCCATCAAGATTTTCATCAAATCCCTCACTCTCTTTACCAGGAACGTCTTGCTTCTGTATTTTCTTAGGGAGTTTATTGCTGTGATAAAAATGTTATAATTTTTCAAAATGTTCAGTTCAAATATCTCTTTTGACAAACGTGTAATCAAATAGAAAGTTGATTTGACCGCTTGGTCGGCTACATAGATATAAACCAATTTAATTGGGGAAGGCACTGGCTATAAGCTTTTTACAGTCAGAGTTGAAAGTATAATTTTTCCTCACAGAAACTGAAGATAAAAAGTAAAACCTAAATAATGCAAATGAATTATTTTAGCCTTAATGGTAAAGTATTAACTCACAAAGTTGGGTTATTTAGCAGGTATTTTTCTTCAAGACTGAATATTTAAAAATACTACAGTGAAAATTAAGTTTGAGAATAAGATAAGAATAACTGAATGTGAGAACTCCTAGTATTCAGACTCCTAATTGCCCAAAGTGTTTAGATCAGGGTTTCCTTGAGATAGTAAGAGAAACCCTTTCAAAGCTTGTAAGGATTGTACTTACAGTATCCTGAAGACACATCGTCAGACAACTTCTTTAGCTGCCTTCTCATCATCACAATTCAGTGATCACTCTGGCAGAGTGGAAGAAGTGTCTTTTTTTAATCGCATGTTTCTAAGCATATAAGTTCTTGGATATTGCAAAACTAAGGCTGAGAAGGCATAGTATTCTCTTGATGCTGGACTTGTTAGTTGGTGTCAGATCTCTTCCATTTACCTCAAATTGGATACTGAGAGATCGAATGCAATAGCATTGCCCATTAGTCAGTGAGATAGGTAGAACGTATTTCTTTTTCTCTCAAAGCCTCAAATCTTAAGACAGTACTATATTTAAAAGATTCAGACTATTAGGGACCAGAATGTAAAACTTGCATGACTTCAAAAAATACTTCAAAGAAAAGTCTAGTTTATGGTGACTTCTTTGGGCTGAACTCTAATCAACCTAGGGACAAATTTTCTCTTCTACCTTCTGCTTTTAAGATGAAAGTCCTACTGTAAGGGAAAAAAAACTAAAAGACGGGAAGGACATGACAGTTTACTTGATAGATCTGTATGAAGGCCTGAAGAAGATGGACGAGGCAGGTTGTCAGGGGGGCTAAGTAGAAGGCTGTTGGGTAGTTTTTTATTTGTTTATTTAATCTTTTATTTTGGTGAGGTTTACATTCGCAAATATGATGGGGCTACTATAAGGATTCCTATGTCTCCACTATAATCAATAGACTCTCTGTTTTCATCTATCTTCCCTATTCCTTCTGCTTAGGCCCTGCCTCTGCTGAATTATTTTAAAGCAAATCTGCTTTGAGTTGGTCAAGAGGAGAGTGGGAGAGGTAGCTGTGTGTCTAGAAAGGAGAGACAGCATTAGGGAGACATTTGGGACTTAGAAGGGGCAGGTTAAGGACTGATCAGATGTGAGCGTTAAGGGAGAGTGAATGATTGTGGAAGACTTCAAGTTTCTGGCTTAAACTGGATACATATCAAGATCAAGAAATCCTTGATACCTTTTTAATTCTCCATCTGTCCCTTCCAAGCTATCACCAAGTCAGTTGATTCTACTTCCGAAATATATTCCATATCTGTACACTTCTTTGCATCACCACTGCCAACATCTTAATCCAAACAACAGTCACCTCTTACCTGGTCTAATGACTTCACCTCACAATTGGTTTCCGGCTTCTCATTTTCATCCTCATTTACAAATCTCCGAGAGCAGGCAGTTGATATTTTAAAGATGGAAATAGGATTGTATCATTTCTCTACCTAAAACCCTTCAGTGTCTTGCACTTATACTTGGCATACATTCCAAGCTTCTTATCAGGGTCTACAAGGTCCTCTGCGCTCTGTCTCGCCTGCTTCTCCAGCTTCCTCCTTGTGCTACACTCTTCTTGCTTCTAAGCTCCAGGCATTCCAGCCTCCCTTCAACTCTTTGAACGTTTCAAAGTTTTTACTATCAATGGACTTTTATACTTGCTGGAATACTTCCCTCCTCCGATTCATGTTAGCATGGCAGCTTCTCTTGATCCTACTCAAAGTCTTTTAAAACTGTGAGATCCATAAGGCAGAGAACAGATCTGTTTTATTCATCTTTGTACTCCTCATGTATAGCATGTTGCCTGATATGTAGTTAGGTGCTCAATAAATTATGAAAGTGTGTATAAAAGAATGGATGAATGGAGGATACAGGGGAATCAGCTTTTGTGTGTTAAGTGGAGAAGGTATACAATTTTTTGTTTGTTTGTTTTGGACAAGTTATGTCTTGTGGGACTTCAAAATTAAAATGTCCAGAAAAAACTTAGAAACATAATTCTGGACCTCAGAGGATGTAAGTTGAGGCCAGAGATCAAGTTAGGGGAATCATTAGTATATAACAGATGATGTGCCAGAGTCTGTTCTGTACACTTTCCATATATTAGCTCACAGCAATCTTAAGTAGTAGTAAGTTTCTTATTAACTCTATTCAACTTATGAAGAAAACAAGGTGAAGATTTAAATGCCCAAGACAGTGGTATAAACTACGGGCAGGGGTGGGCCCAGGAAGAGCATTTGCAGTGAGTAGACATAACCATTGAAAGTGGTTTCTCAACAGAGAATCACCCAAAATGAGAGGCAGGAAGAGGAGACAACGCTGTACAGGTGGAAAGGCAATAGAATATGGTGCCCTCAAAGTCAAAGGAGAGGGTTTTAAGAAACAGGGAGCGTTCATGGCATCATAGGCCTCTGAGAGGTTGAGAGGGTTTAGAATATCAGTGTTCCCTGGATTTGACAAACAGGAAGTTCTTGATGACCATAGCAAGTGATCCCTGTAAAGTGAAGTGCTTGGAAACTAAGGAGATTCAACCAAGGAGACTTCGACCTGTGTCAGAATTTAGCATTCAAATGTAAATGCTTAGTATGTTTGCTGAATGCATGAGTGAAGAGAAAAATTGGAATCAATGTTGTTACAAGTTATTTGTAACAATTATTTAAATTTCAGGCATTTCTAGATCAAAATGAAACAATCTGTAGAAAAAGGAATGAGCCTCTAATTAAATTGAGATGTGCCAAATTATATAAATTATTTGATCAACATTCAATATTAATACACATGTTTTTGAGACGCAAAGATAACCTCATTTAATGGACAATGCCATGTATTATTTCAGAATGCTTCAGGAGCTTCTAACTTTATCAAAGATCTATTATATAAAAAATCTATTATATAAAAGATCATGTGCTCTGTTTCTTTTCCATCTTTATAAGATAGATTTATGCAGATTAACACAGACAATATTTATCTTATCTAAAATTTGTTTAAAAATATTTCAGATTCAGAGGTGACATCCAATATTGTGAAGTTTTGAAAATAGTTTTAGTCTAGCTTAGGGTCTTTGGAGGAAGAAAACAATATAACTTATCCCACGGCAAAATGTATCTCTAGGTTTCACCACAGGACTTCTGTGAAAAGATGTGGATCAATTATACCTATTTTTGGAACTATGAGTGTGACGCGCTTTCTGCATATGCAGCTCTGTGCAGCAAGTTTGACATCTGCCTTCAGTGGAGAACACCTGATTACTGCCGTGAGTACTACACTTCAAATAATGTTTTCCAACTATCGAATGATATTCTGTTTTTTGCATTCCCTTCTTTCCTTTTTCTTTTCACTTTTCGTCACAAAATAATTTCATAAGAATAACATGCATGTAAATATAACTGAGAAGTTAGAGGTCAGCTCTCCCACATGGGCAACTTCTGTTTTCATCCTGTTCTAAACGTAAAGAGGCCTCAATTCTCCCCAAAGAAAACCTAGTCCACAAAATATTAGTTAGGAAGGTAGATTGAAATATTGAAGAAATCACAGAGGATTGAAGAGAGATTTTAATTCTGTATCTTCCAACACGTTTTGTCTGTCTCTATTCAACCTGCCTCTTTTTCTCAGTTTGTCCTGATCCATTTAGTAAGTGGAGATGGAGATTTTTCTACCTGCTTTTCCTCCTTTCCAGACATAGTATCCACATCCTAGAAACCGATTTTTCTGGCTTTCTTTGATTGATTTCCAGCTTCCAAATTTTTCCAAATACATGTCTCTTTTTCCTTTTTCTTTTGTATGTGTTCTTTGCCCATTTTTATTTTTCAGGCTCACACTTTCTCATCAAGTTGTAATGCTTCCATACAAATTTTATGAAACCTGTCACCAATCCTGGGCACATTTTACAGAAAATATTGTTAATTTAAGTTAAGAATTATTAAGTGGATTAAATGGTCAAAGATTTACAAATGAATGTTAGTAAAATGCCCCAAGATAAAATAAAAGTTTTCATTTTCCCCAGAAAACAAATGCATAAAGAATAACATATCACAAACCCCAGTTCCGTGAGTGCACTTCAGAAGCAAAGCAGCTCCTGGTGTGTCCCCTGCAGCCTTGCCTCTGCTCCTCCTGCAGAGGTAACCACTGTCCAAGAGTGGGGTCTCTTGACTCAGAGAGAGTGTATGACAGCTTCGATTTCACGAGACAGTCACATTGTTCTCCACTGAGATTTTACCAGTTTACACCCCCAACAGCTGTGTGTTCATTTTTTAACTGCATAGCTTTCTAAGATTACTGGAAATCCACAAGAATTATCTAAAACAGCATTGAGAAACTGCTCAGCAATGGTAGTTTCTTTTGACAGTGAAGGATTAAACCTAAAAATGTGACATTTTTCTTTTTTATAACTGGTTGATTTACATATTTCAAGAGTGTTTCTGTGCTTATTATGAGTAGACTGTCATATCCCTTCTCTCTGCACAGAACAGTAACTTCTTCATGGTTGTCTCTATATTTGTGTCAACTAGATTGGGGCTACCGATTGGTCGTATTTATTTGATATAAATCAGGTGAACTTTTTCTACTATAACATAACATAATACTATACTAGCTGGATGCCTGGAAGATGCTCAAAAATACCCATTGATAGTTTTATTTCTAATTTATGGTTACATAATAAATGAAAAATGGACTTTGAAGAGACTAAAATGTGCAAAATTCATTTTCAGAAAAAAACCTGACATTTCTTCCTTTCACTAGAATTCAAATGGGTTACTTTTATCATCAGCAAATTCTGCCCTGTATTATTCACAGCTCTGAGTTGCCCAGAAGGGAAGGACTATCAACCCTGTGTGCCAACTTGTGAAGCAAGAACATGTCTGAACAGATGGTTCTATGGACACTCTTCATGTATGAATTTAAGAGAAGACTGTGTGTGCAATAACGGAACCATCCTTCACAGGCCAGATTCAACTCAGTGCATTCCAGAGAAAGAATGTGGTGAGCAACGAAGTACAAAATGACTTCTGAGGGATGCAGCAAACAACGCATTTTTAGGTCTTGGAGAGATGTGCTGAGAAAGATTGATCAAAGCTCACCCAGGTGTTGGAAAGGAAACAAGCTTACTTGTAGTCTGAATTTAATATGATTTCAATTGAAGTTACCAAAATTAGGAACTTTGATGATGATGATGTGTTTTAATCTCTACCTATGCCTGTAATAACTGGACACGAGCATGACAAATTAAGAATTAAGAGCGTAGGATGTGGGCTGAATTCAAATTCCAATTATTCCATGTACTAGTGGTTCAGCTTTACCTCTATGAGCCTGAGGTTTTGCACCTATAAAATGGGGAAAATAGTAGTACTTATCCCATAAGGTTAGCGTGGGAATACATAAATATTACAAAGCATTTCACACAAGTGCCTAGAGAAAAATAAGCAGACAAGAAATGGCAGATAGTGTCATCATCTGGGAGAAAACATTTAATATTTCTACTTTCATTTTCAAACCATTTTATTCTGACACATTATCTCCATGGTGGTTGCCAATGAAAAAAGTAGAAAATTGCAGTACAGTACTTTATCAGCCATAGGGCTCGTTATTATCGTCAGAAGAAAAGAGACTTAGCTAACAAAGGGAAAGGCAAGTAGAAGTGAAATGCATATATAGTTTCAGAGACAAGTTTGTATTTGCCATTGGAGGAAGGAGTTGTGGAAGACTTGAGAATATACAGGCAAGCTTGTATTTGTTTTTAGGGACCTGTGAGCCTGGTTGGCCACAGTAAGTAGCACCATATAAGAGAAGTTCACTGGGGGCTGAGGATATGGTGGCCACTACATTTATTTTGATTATTCCTTAAGAGAACTACCAGAGGGCCTTATATATCACTAAGTAAAACTTTAATGATAAAAGTAATAGAATCACTAAATATTTTTCTTGATTGCTTACTTACCACATTTACATTTTGAAACTGAAATGTTTTGAATTTTCTTATGACAAAAAAGTTAATGTGAGGTAGGGACTAACTTGTTTTCCAATTTTTAGCATTTTTATCAGTTAATATTTTAAACTAAATTTACATTACTGAGTTTGTCAAAGCTAAATAAATTGTATTAATGACTTAAAATGAATCAAAAATAATTAAAAAATCATCTTATTTAGGAGAGGAGATGCAAATTTACAGATGGTTGTAGAAGTCAAGAATATTTTCTGTGGACTACATCTAAAATTTCATTAAAGAACAATGTAAGCTAGTTGCTGATGAATGAAAAGAGGAATCTGAGAAAGAATAGATACGTAACATGTTATCGATGTCACTGGGCCAAGTCACGGTCTGACGTCAACCCATCACAGCTTGATTTGTTTTAGTGCCCAGCTTGTTGGTGATATAACATTGTTGATCTTTTCAAGCCTGCACTGATTGGGAAGACCGACCCCGCGCTGCTGGGGAGGTTTGGAATGGGGGCACTGACGAATGTGCCCTATACAAATGCTTGGAGAATGGAAGCATTATTCCCATAGAACCTGACTGTGATGAAGAGCCCTCTCCAATTTGTGAACGAGAAGCTGAAGTTGTCCTGGGCACCATTGATGTGTGGACCTGCTGTTCAAAGGAAGTTTGCGGTTTGTATGCAGTCAGTTAAAGCCACAAAACACGTGGATGTTCTTTGCGAAAAAGCAGGGCGTGTGTGATGCTTGGTATAGAAAGAAAATATAACAGTTGAAGTTACAATAGAAGTATTGCCATAAATGTCACTTGCACTTTCTTAAAACAAGTTTTGCCTCATTATGGTTTTGTTGATTTTGCAAACACACACGCAAATCTCTGGCTATTAGCAATTAATAATATTCAGTAATACAAGATAAAGGATCTGGGAATCTTTGCCTTTTGGCAATCCAGGGTGGAAGACAATAATAAACCTTAAATCTGCTGCCTTTTCACATATGACCTATTTCATGAGCTAAGTGGGTTTAATTGCAGTATAAAAACATGCAGAGTGGAGTCATTTCCCTGCTTTGAGTTAGAAACACAAGATATTAGTTATGTTCACTAATATTTTAATGCTTATTTTTCTTATTTCCAGGATGTGACATGACCTTGTGTGAAACTACCATTCCAACATGTACAGATAGTCAAAAATTGACCGTTGGCCACAGCCCTCTTTCTTGCTGTCCGCAGTACCAATGCGGTGAGTAACTAATTAGGGAAAATAAGCACAAGAGTCATTGTCTATTCAGAGTAGTGGGTTAGATTCTCATTCTTTGTGTCAACAAGGAAATTATTTATTATAAAAGACTGCTTGTGGAGTTGTCTTCCTAAAGATAGTTTTTGTAAACCTGCAATTTCTTTATAAATATATATAAACTTTAAATTTATATATTATATAAATGTGTGTATGTAGATAATTAACTCATTTCAAATATCTTAATCTTAGCAGAAATATATAGGAAATAGCAGGCTTTATATATAAATTCATATATTCAAAGAGAACTAAACCATACTACTTCATTTATTTTATCATCTCCCTCTATACAAATTTTCAAGTATCTTTGTGTTTCTGCAGAATGTGACCCATTCAAATGCCCCATTATTTCAATACCAGAATGCAGAGAAGATCAATTCACGATGCAAGTTCAAGAGGATGAGTCTTGCTGTTTTTCTCCTGTCTGTGGTGAGTGTTCTGTGAGATGATTTCTTGAAAGTGGAAGGATGTAGGGAAAATCTCTTATTTATGTGAATTTCATGGGACTGATGGTAACCAATATTCTGCTGTTATATTCATAGGAATTCCACTGAATAAGAACAATAGAAAAGAAAGTACAGCATTTTAAATGACTCATCATATCATTACAATTAGTGTTACTTTCTCGTATCAATAAAGACTATATGTATCAATCAAAACATGATCAAAATAATATAATCAAGTTGCTTTTTTTCTTTAAGAAGGCTAGCACTTAGCTCTTTTTTGGTGAAAAATTTAGTCCTGGCTTTCCTTGAAGAATCAACTAGAATAATGGACTCTGCTAAAACATTATAGGACCTATTTAAAATTTTCCTCCTGTATATCATGTGTGAGCTATGATGATCTCAAAAAAGAATAGTAGAAATGAAGGGTGTCTGGGAGATGACTGTATATGTAGCTATATTTTCTGTCTAATGAACTGGACATTGGAAAACAGAGAATTTTCTATTTTCCATTTCAAGTGAATTATCATATCAAAGATTGTTTGGTGATTAATTGGTTTTAGATGTACTTAGGAAAATCAGAACACATTGCTTGGTACCAAAGTTTTTTGACTACAAGTGGCAAAAACTGATTGATTCTGGCTAGGTTAAGCACAATCAATTATTGGAAGGATTTGGGGATCAAGATTTTGCAGGATCAAGATGAAACAGATCTTTCAAGCCCTGGAAGGCGAGAAACCAGCTGTTCTAGGTGTTGAGTCACTAATGATTGAGTCAGCAATGGATGAATTTCCTATCCTGGAGTGCTTCCGTTGATGATTCAAATGCCATAGAGAGAGATTCTGATTCATCTAATATGGGTTGTTCCCACACAGAGGCCTGGGAGAATCAAGCACCTCTGCAACAGTCACTCCAAATCTGTGTAGGTGGGGCTTTCCTCATGGTTGCTCAGAGATTTTATCAAAGTTGACAGAGGAATGCTGAACAGCTCTAGAAGACAAGTGTCTACTACATTGTTCGTCCGTTAATTGAAGTAATCAAAAGTAGTGAATTAAGAAAACATAAATTAATTAATGAAATTTTGATACTAGTAAGAACTAGTTACTCCAGAAATCTTAATGCCTTGTATTTCTGGTAAGATGGCGTTCTTCTATGTCAGTATGCTTGGAAAGCAAAAGCAATGTGCTCAGGCATACTGTTGTTTTTATGACTAAATAAGAAGTTCTGTCTGTTAAAGCCTTATTTTCCTTGTTTCTTATTTTATTATACATAATGTATTTTATGTTCATCTCATAAGTGTATAGTAATTTGAGATAATAGTTTGTTTTTAGCTTGGCTGTGACTTCTGGCCTTTTTTTACCTTTAGTTTGTGAATCCTGTACTGAACCAATTCTACTATGTACTGATGGGGAGTTTCTCACTGTGGATCTTAATACCACACACTTCTGTTGTCCTCAGTATTACTGTGGTAAGTATATTTTAACTAATTTAAAATATTTAGGTATATCTGATATTTAAGAAACCCAGTGCATCTTAGTTGTACTGTTATATCAGACCTTAGTTGAATTCTGATATATTAAATGTATGTTAAATATATGTAATATTTTCATACATCTAAGAGCACTTCTTGAAGAATATTATTACCTTCTAAAAATAGATTAGCTATGACTTTTTCATCATCCTAGAATTTCTGGATATCCAGGTGATTCCATACAGGGCTCTTAATCTGATGAGCGGTTCCAGTTCTCCTACTGTTTACCTTCTTATGTGTTGTTAGTTCTGTCCTCATCAACATGTGGCAGTTGGGTGGTGGGAGGGGCAGCTCTGGGAAGATGTGAGTCCATGCACCACATCAGTAATGGCAGTGAACTAAATGGTAGGTAGGGAGAACTGGCTATTACATGAAGTTAATCTTTACCCTTGTGATATTCCTATTTAGTTTGTGAGCCAAATCTTTGTCCTAAGCCACTGCTCGACTGTGCAGAAGATATGAAACTTGCGAAAGAAAATGTCTCTGGTCAATGTTGTCCAACGTGGCATTGTGGTAACTAATTTTCAAATTTTAAAGCTTTGTTACAATAAATTAATATATTCTGATCGATATAAACATTCTGATTTTTGCCTTTTAGAATGTAGCTGTGAAAACCTGGTTATGCCAACTTGTGAAGTGGTGAGAACACATGTTTTGATTGGCTTGTCGTATCTAAATCAGATTATTCTTCCTTTATCTCTCTCATTTCTGAATTCTTCTCAAAGTTAATGGAATTATTTTCATTAAATGGTGCTGAAGTAGATGAAAGTAATGTGCTCTAGTATTAGGGAGCAGCCAACCTTTTACATTTTACTTGAGGTAGGAAAGTGCAATATCTTATTTTTTTTACAGGTGACTAAATCTACTAGTTTTATATCTACTTAAGTTCATTGGTCTTAAAATGAAACAAAACATTGAAAAAAATATTATCTCAATATTGAAAGGTGCCCTCAGTGATTATTTCAGAAAGTGCATGAATAATACATCTGCTGTGGAGGAGGAGGGGAGTACACATGTAACTGTCGGTAGCTTCTTAAGAGTTCTCTATGAATATGTAAACCTTAAGGACATTCCAAAGATTCAATTTTTAGAAATAATAATTATGACTCACATGTCACTTATTTAACCATTAGGTGCAGTCCATGATGCTTTACAAGAATTTATTTTCGTGAATTATTTGCCTTCATGATATAAGACTTGAGAAACATAACATATTCCTGGCCCTATATGTCAGAGAAGATAAGTTTTCTTTCAAAAGGCATTTTTTTTTCTTTTCCATCTTAAACAATGTGTATCATTAGAGAGCTCATTCAGACTCTCCAGGTCAAAGCTATATTCTGGGGAATAAATGAGACATTTTTTAAAGTAATAGAACCCCTCAGGATGGCATTGTTTTGTTTAAAAAGTAGGGTACATAGTTTCAGTTATGCAATAAGTCCTAGAGATCTACTGCACAGCATAGAGCCTATACTTAACAATACTGTACCATATAATTAAAAATTTGCTAAGAGGGTAGATATTACATCGTGTTCTTATGACAAAATAATAATAAATGAGAGTGGGAGGAAACTTTTGGAGGTGATGGATAGGTCTGTGGTATAAACTGTGTTGATAGTTTCATAGATGTATACTTTTCTCCAATTTCATCAAGTCGTATACGTTAATTATGCACAGCTCTTATGTCAAATAAATAAATTAAATTATATTTTAAAAAGCATTAATCCAATGTTTACTCTATGATGAGTTATCATCTATGATTTGTTTATAATTTTTAAATAAGTTTCATAAAAATTGTCTCACTTGATTATTTTGTGTGCACTTTATACACATTTAACAAAAAGAGTAGAATTATGATAGCGTGTTTTTCTCAAGTCCTTCCCAGTTTACACAGCACGTTTAATATTTATCTCGTTGAATCTTCACCAAGTAGGTATTTTTAACTCATTTTATATGTAAGAAAATTGAGTCCTAGAGAGAGTAAATGATTGGCTGAGATCTCCAGGACTCAAACCAAGGGCTATTTCGTGTGTATTTATTTATTCTTAACTGTGCCTTACCTCTTTCATTTCCCCTACAAAGTGCAGCCAAGTATAAATTTAAACAATAACAGAAGCAGGTGGAGACTGCTTTCTTTCTATTCCTGGCCTTGCCTCTCTCTAGCTGTGTCTCGCTTTCCTCATCTGTAATATAAAAATAATAACAATACTTACATTATAGGAATGAAATAAATTAATACAAATGAAATAGTTAGTACCTGACACATAGAAAGGGTTCTATATCTACCAGCTATAATTATTACTGAAAAATAAACCCAATACTCAAAAGTTAACCAGAAAGTGTAAATCATCATGGAACTTTCTATGGAAGGTGAGCATCAAGAAAAGTTTGGAAGAAAGTGATAGGTTAAGAATAATAGATGAAAAGAGTTGAACTAGTCCAGACAGGACTCTCTCTCCTTGAGAAAGAGCTAAAGAGAGGAGGAACAATGAATGACTGTTGAGTTGGGGAGGGCTTTAAAGGCAAAGCTGAGGAATTTAGATTTGATTTACTCATTTACTGTTTTCAGTTATTCTTTCAACCAACATTTGTTGAAAACCCATTAGGTGTGGTCATGGTACCAGCCACCTAAAAAGCACAGTCCTACACTGAGGAACTCAGTGCAGATTTAATATGATAGGAGATGGAAAGGTTCCTGCATAGGATGGGACTTTGGATGAAAATGATGTTTGAGGGAGCAGATGTTGCTATTCCTGTGTAGCAGGGTAAGGGCATGACAACATTAGATGATAGGAGATCAACAAGAGCCTAGCACAGCCATTCATGAATGAGGACCTTGTGTATAGTGAGGTGGAGCAAGACAGGTTGAATTCAAGAGCAAAAGAGAAGACTTTGGCCCTTTGTAATATATTTTACAAATGTGGATGTGTGGGTGTGTGTATGAGAGACAGAGAGAGGGAGATACCTAAAAACTCTTTCAGGTTACAAGGCTCACACACAAAGGGTCCAAGAGTACTGGGTCCTTGGACAAACGCTCTAATGTCGTGAGATGCAGCTCAGAGTGGAGACCCTGGGATTCCATTTGTTCCCAGCCTCATTCAGAGCGCCCCTGGCAACACAGCATTTTGAGGCATTTCAGTAACTTCCAACACAGCAATATGAACTTAGGCCTTCCTCCTATGGGATTTTGTGCCTCCTGTGTTCTGGGTCCTTTGAAGCTTCTTTGGGTGGAAGCCTCTATGTTCACTCTTTTACCATGATGTGGTTGTTGCCTTACCTCTGCTTTCTTTTGGAACTTTAATGCTTGTCTTGGCCTGACCACCAATCAACCAACTAATTCCTGTCTGTCCTTCCCTTTTCCTGTTTTTTTTCTTCTTCTAGTGAGTTTCTACCATTCTACCTTTCCCTTGTTCTTTTCCTTCCCCAACATTTGTTCTAGGTGCTGGCCCATCTAGCTTATTTCCAGCTCAACTTTCAAGGTCTGAATATTAATTCTGAATCAAACTTTGACATTACCCAACGTTACAAACATGTACTGAGTGCCTCTTATATTCTGTATTAGCACTGTGCTGGCACAAAAACATAAGTAGTAGCTTCAGTATCCTTGAACATCTTACCTGAATATATGTGACCGCGCATGCATCATAATTTAGTTTTAATATTCATGGTTCTACACACTGACCTGACCCATCATTCCTGAGTCCTCACTCTGAATGATGGCTACATGCTAGTTTCAGTGTTTAAGAAGATACATCTTGGGGCCGGCCGGGGGGCGCAGTGGTTAAGTTTGCATGGTCCGCTTCTCGGTGGCCCGGGGTTCGCCGGTTTGAATCCTGGGTGTGGACATGGCACCACTTGGCATGCCATGCTGTGGTAGGCGTCCCACATATAAAGTAAAGGAAGATGCGCACGGATGTTAGCTCAGGGTCAGGCTTTCTCAGCAAAAAAGAGGAGGACTGGCAGTAGTTAGCTCAGGGCTGATCTTCCTCAAAATAGATAAATAAATAAAACATAAAAAGAACATACATCTTTTTAAAATCACGTATGTGGTTTATTCACACAGACCACAAATGTATTTCAATGTAAAGAGTGTATGTCAGGCCTTTGCAGTATTTCTTTTTTAATGACAGCTTTATTGAAATATAACACATACCATACAATTCAGCCACTTAAAGTATACAAGTCAATGGTTTTTATGATGTTCACAGAATTGTGAAACCCTCAATGCTATCAATTTTAGGATAATTTCATCACCCCAGAAAGAAACTCTGTACCTGTTATCAGGCACTCCTTATTTCCCTCCAACCTCCCCAGCTCTGGGAAATCACTAATCTACTATTTTTTATTTTTATTTTTATTTTTTGTGAGGAAGATTGGCCCTGAGCTAACGTCTGTTGCCAATCTTTCTCTTTTTGCTTGAAGAAGATTGTCCCTGAGCTAACATCTATGCTAATCTTCCTCTATTTTGTATATGGGACGCTGCAACAGCATGGCTTGATGAGCAGTGTGTAGGTCTGTGCCCAGGATATGAACCTGTGAACCCTGGGCTGCAAAAGCAGAGCACACGAACTTAACCACTATGCCACTGGGCCAGCCCCACTACCCTACTTTTTATCTCTATAGATTTGCCTATTATGAATATTTCATTTAAATGGTATCATATAATATGTGGTCTTCTGTGATTCCTTTCACTTAGCGTAAAGTTTTCAAGGTTCATCCATGTTATAGCATGTATCAGTACTTCATCCCTATTTACTATTAAATTATATTCTGTTGTATAGATAAACCTAGACATTTGTCCACGTAAAGGTATACAATGGCCGATAGCACCAGAAAAGATCCTTAACTTCATTAACTATTAGTTAAATGAAAATCAGAACTACAGTAAGATAGCACTTCACACCCACTAAAAAGTCAGATAATAATATATGTTGACTATGATGTAAAGAAATCAGAACCCTCATCACTGCTGGTGGGAATGTAAAATGGCACAGCTGCTTTGAAAAACAATCTGGTAGTTACTTAAAAGGCTGAATATATAGTTGCTATATGACCCAGCAATTCCACTCTTAGATATATACCCATGGGAAATGAAAACATATGTCCATGCAAAAGCTTGTATATGAATATTCATAGCAACACTATTCATAATAGCCCAAAAGTGGAGACAACTTAAGGTGATTTTGCTACTGACTTTAAAGGAGAGAAGTGCGTGCTTGAGAGTAAAAAATACCACGATATTTGATGTCGTATTGGCAGAAGAATCAAGGAGATATTTCCTCTAGGTGAAATTGAGTAAGAATAAAAGTATGACTAGATATATGGATAAGATCTCACAGGAAATGAGTATAGATGGGGAGAATAGAATATTTAAACTAAAGCTTGGGAGGACACAGTGGGCATTGTGGCTTTCACTGTTGAAGAAGAGGTGGCTAAGTGACTTAAAAGGGTTGGTGTGAGCCTGATACCTCCTTATCTAATCTTTTGGAGTAGGCGTGCAGTGGGAGAACTTGATTTATTATTATTTTTTAAGTCCATATTTCTACAACACTTTATTTCGAATCCCATTGGGACTGTGTAATGACTAAAAGTCATAAAACATCAAATGAGTTAATGTTTATGAAACTACACCTTATAAAAGACTATAAAAAGTAAGATATTATTAGTTTATGGGGAAAAGTGCCTTTTATATGTTACAATGAATTTATTTGAATCATTTTTTGTGTCAAGAATCAAATTGGTTTTATTACTAATGTCATATGAAAGTTAAATACAGCCATGAAAAGTGATGCTTAAAATGCAGTTCTTGAAACTTTTAAGCCTGATCCTACTCTTGAGACGAATCTAAACTATTCCTAATTGGGCAAAGTTTAAGCACTGGTCATGGCAACAATTTGCTAACAGCTAAAGGTTATATAGTACTTTCTGTGTGTCAGCCCTTTGGTAAGCTCTTTACATGTATTGACTCATTTATTTCTCTCAACATTCCTAAGAGGTAGGCAGTATTATTATCGCCATTTTACAAATGAGGGAAGTGAGGAGTGGACTGGCTAAGTAACCTGTCCTAGATCACGCAGCAAGCAGGTAGCAGAGCCAGGATTGGCACATGGGCGTTCCCATCCCTGAGTCTGTGCTATTGATCACTGCGCTATACTCTTCTCCTGTTTTATATGCTGTAGTAGCCTTGCTTGCACGCAGACACCAGAGCCCTGGACCAGCTCTATAGAACAGATCAAGAGCATTTCCAGTAAGTGAAGCTTCCAGGGTTAGCAAGTGTTCTCTTATTTCAAATTGCCCACTAGAAGCTCAGAATCAAACAATATAGTTTTAAAGTTAGGACAAACCATAAAGATCATCTTATCCACCTTCACTCATTTAATAGATTAGGAAATTAAAGTCTAAAGAGACTGAGTGATCCGTGATCACATTGTTTATTGTAAATGTCTTCCATGGGCTGCTAATTAAACAACCACTGGGTTAATCCAAGCCTGTTTATTGTCAAATATTTATTAAGCCCGTGCTATGTGTTTGGCTGTGTGGTAGAGAACTCATTAGATGTTATATGGTGTATTTTTTTTTATAATTGTCATATAATAAGCCATACGATCTGTCATATAATAACAATATCTTTTTAATAGGGAGAATTTACTACAATAGACCGTAACTTTCAGAGTGATTGTGGATGTGTGAAGTATCTCTGTGGTAACTATGCTTTTTGTAACTTTTAAATGATAGTGAATACTGTTGGTGTCTGTTGTTGATAATTAACAAATTAAAGATGATTTTCTTTGAGATGTGTTACATATTTTAAGCCATTCACCAGCTTTTGAGTATAAAAATGTCTATTATTTTTTAGTTTCTTCTTTTGTAATATCTCTAAATGTTCTGAGAAATTTGATAATAGGAGAGAAAAATGAATACTTTTTCAGAGGCTTGACAGAATTTAAAGTTCATACTAGAGCTCTTTTTAATATATTTAAATAATATTTAATTTTTAAAAAGTAGGCAACATCTAAAAGTGAGATTTTTGCTCATTGTTTTATTATTATTGATGTTAATTTTGCAAAGTGCAGAGTTAATTTTCTGTGAAATAAATCTTCATATTAAGTATTCGTAGGTTAATAAAAAATAAAACTTTCATTCAACAACTTGAAACTTATGTATTTTTATATGAAATAAGGCCCAAATTCAGTGTTGGTGAGTCACAAAGAGCCTCTGAGCTGAATTCTTCATCACTATTCTAGCCCACCTCAATATGCCACCTTTAAGGGTATGATAGCGTATTAAATCAGCTACCTTCATCAGGAAGTATTATTTATATAACTATTTATTTTGCAAGACAATAAAGTTGAAATTTTTCTCTCAAAATAACAATTAAAAACCATAAAATGTCACACGGTCCCATGATGAAGAGACCTGCTACTACTGATTTCGATTTTGCCTCCATCTATATCCACTCCCCAAAATGGTCATGTCTTGTTTCCGGAAGAGGGAACAGCAAGTAGATTGATGATCTCTTACGTATAAAATTCTGGAATCTGCTATAAAGTATAGCTTTTGGAGGAAGTTCAAACATTTAACAGCAGTTGAGTTTACAGATTAATTTCTTATTGTAGGTTAAGGAATAAATGTGCTGCATTCATTATTAAGTAAGCTCTTGAGTTATTAACAACATATAAAGGTGAAGATCTTCATTGGTTTTGAAAAATTTCCACATCATAATGAAAACATAGACTTAAATAAAAGTTCCAGTGATTGATTAATAACATCCTCAGTATAGTACTTTCTTGTTGACTATTTCTTTTTCTTAGAAAAGGATGATGTGTGCGTATTTCAAGAAGTATCAGTATTGAATCCTGGCCAATCTATGATAAAGTATTTGGAAGGAGACTTTTGTTATACAATAGAGTGTCTGGAAGAAAAAGATAACCATACAGGCTTTCACACTCTGAATTTTACAATGGTGAATTGTTCAAAAGAATGTGACATTGTAAGTATTCTTTATAAGTCATTCTGGTGAGAGTTAATCGATCTTAAAATGGCAGCTATAGAATTTGAACTAGTGACTACTCCATAAGTCAAGAATATATACTCAAATCATTCTTCTGTCATCTATTAATGTCTAATATATCTATATAATGCAGACTTTCCTTTTTCTGTGTATAACCTTGAGCTTCAGGGGTCTTACTATTACAGCTTGCTTGACCTGAGGTTGCTACACCTACTTGATGAATCTTGGCTGGTAGATGTAAAGGATATCATTTGCTTCACTTCCTATATAGCCACATAAAGTCAACTATTATCTGAAGTGCCTCAAATTCAACCTTAGAAATGCTTCCAGGTGTTCTGAGAGAGCATATAGTTATATGGGAAGCACATCGAGAACTAATTCATTAAAATATTAGTATTGTTGTGTGGTTAATTTAATGTATTATCATTATACACAGCACCAGGTATACACTCCATCTCCAAGTGATTATGACTGTTGTGGTACCTGCAAAAATGTGTCCTGCAAATTTCAAAGGGAAAATGGAACATCAGTTATATATGAGGTATGAATTCCTTATTTCCTAAAATGTATCGCTTGGAGGTTAGCTCTCTGTGCTACTTTTTAAGAATAAGTTCTTAAGTCAAATAAGTTTGAAAAATGCACACAAACATATAGAGTTCTACATACAATGAACACACCCATATACAGCATACTGACAACACACAAGACACGGTTACATTTGTCACATTTTAAAGTATCTGATAATTCCTGTTGTAAGGAAACATGTTTAACTCATTTCTCAAACTTATTTTATCATAGATCCTCACTTTTTTCCAGATGTGAGGAATGAGCTTTGAGAAATGCGTATTTCTAATCATTACAAATGGAAAGAACAATATTGGTTTTTTTCCACTCACTTGAAATGAAGCATTTTAATAGAAATCTGAAATCCAAGATGTTAGCACTTTATTATTTCACATATTGAAGATTTAAGTGGATAAATAAGAGAAAAGTTTTAGAATATCTGACAATTTAAAAAAATATGATTCTAAAAGTCATTGTTATACCACATCTTTCCATCAAAAACAATAAAATTATTCAGAATTCTCTCATTATCTCATAATAACTCTAACAGGTGTGCAGACTGACCTACTCCCTGCCTAGAACAGGAGAAGAGAACTTCATAATTAGTGCAGTTGTTAGTGACGCCATCAGATTTAGGAGGGTCACAAATTCTGTTTATAATTTACATCACCTGAAAGTAGTTCCAGTTTATTTTGCTATGCTTAATTTTTTTCCATTAACAGTTTAATCTTCTGGAGGTCTTATTTCTGACATTCTTAATTACATAGGATTGCTGAGATACCCAAAGAAAAACAGATATCTCCAATTCTGTACATTTTATTAAATAAGAAAGATGAACAATTATCTTCTTGTGCCATAGCCTATTGTTTTACCATTATGTGCAAAGTAGTGTTATTGATTTAAACAGTCTTGTTGATATTATTTATCTGTTTTGTAATATATTTTCTAAAGAAAGAGTCTTGAAAAAGGAAACATAAAATGATGAGGAGGTGTAGGTGTCAGTGAGAGAAAAGGAATCAGAGACTACTTGAAAAAATACAGTAATTTGGGGATTTTGGTAACAGGGCAACATAAACTCTATAGATGTCAACAATCCAGGAACGATTGGCATATATAATTAGTATTCTCAGTATTATCCCTGAAATTTGAATAAAAAATTAAATTATGTTCTGAATATTTTTTAAGAACACAGCAAGTATGCAATATAGGTAAATATACAGCAGGATCATTAACTCTTGGCTCTTTCAAAGATAAGCTTTAGTTATCTAGAAATGTAATTTCTATGGTACAACTAATTTTTTATTTCAGATAAATTTTATGGTACTATTTGAATTGAATATTAGAATTACTATTTGAATTTGAATATTTTATCTTCTTTTAGACCTGGACTTGTAGATAATTTCCAATTGAAGTTCATAGAATACCTGAAGATATCCATAAGTTAAAACAGAATCTAGGGAAAAAAAGTTTGTCAAAATTCTTTACTGGTCCCTAAGGAATCTTCAAGCCAGGGTTTGACTAGCATTTAAAAATGCAAGTTATAAAATAAAATATAGATCAACAATTACTGCCCAATAATTACATAATAATTATTTTCAGCTGACTTTACTTCTAAATAAGAATTCTGAAGTCAGGAATGAAATAAGCAGTTATTATGTTTAAAAATTTGTTAGAAGAATAGGAATAGGTTTTTAAATAACCATAAGGTATAAAAACTAGAACCCTAAGTCAATAATCACTATCATCCAAAGACTTTTTAATTTGTTGCTGATAAGGGAGTGGAAGGAAGAATAAACAAATCTCAAGAAGGGAGGCATATTAAGTAATATGATTTGTTGTTTTATAATTAGTGAGGAAATATTAGAGCAAGACCTTTGACACTTGGCCAAATTAAATAGCTAATTTTTTAATAGAAACAGATACCTATTTGCTTCTTTCTGTTGCTTTATTTCACATTAACATCTCAGTTCTAGTATGAAACCAAACACACACACACATTACATGCATATGTATTTTTAACCATTTTAGATACATTTTGGGACATTTCCGGATGTAAATTTCATGTCACAGGAGACTCTCTACGTCTTGACTTGACTTTTGATTCAGTAGAATAGGAAATATTCTTCTTAAGAAATGTAGCAGATTTTAATAAACAAAACAGCAACTTTCTTGTTTACTTTTAGGAGGGGAGTACCTGGCATTATAACTGCTCCACGTACGAGTGTGTGAAGACGGATGAAGGGACAATGATTCTGAACTACAGTATGGTCTGTCCTCCTTTCAATGAGACAGAGTGCAAAATGGTTTGTACTTTGTTATATCTAAGAAAATTAGTGTTAAATATAATTTAGAAAACACACATTAATATGCTTTCCAAGGTCATAAATACAGACATTGTAGCTTATTTATTTTGGTGAATGTTTTATTTTTATGGATGTATAAAAGCTCTGTTATATTCCCTCAGTTTGCTATTTTGAGTTATGTATGGTGTTTCTTATAATTTTCACTCTTCCTGAATGGATATTATGTTATCTCTAGGTTTTTAATATGTAGACCAAAGAATTATTGAAAACTCATTTGATCAGCAGACCTAGTCTTTCTTTCAGTTTAGATTAATAAACTAATCAATCAGAGGTTGGCCAATTTTCTCTTTCTTAAGCACACAGCCGGATTTATGATGGCATTCAATTTTGATGCATGCTGGCCTAAGTGAAGCCTGTCCTGGCTCCTCTGAGCACAGGCCACTGCATTACTGACCCTTTAGTTTTGCTCTCCCAGTTCCCTGTTCTCTCAGAGAAGAGTCCATTGAGAGAGTAGATTTTTGAAAGTGATAACAAGTTTTAAAAAAGATTCTTTGTAGCTTTAATTATTTAGGAGATAATAATCCCTAATGAAAGTTGAGCTTTGCTCTGTTGTGTGAGGCAATGTTTTTCTTGAGTGTAGAGAAATAGCATGGTCTCATTGATTTTGTTTTTTCCGAGACGTGCCCCTTTACAGGCGATGGCTATCTAGCAGGCTGGTTAGATAGATATCATATGTACTAAAGTAATAGAATTCCATCTCCTGGAAGAATCTTAGGCATCGTCTTATTTCACAGATTCATTATTATAAAGTAAATTATTCTTTTATTTGAATTGCAATTAGCAAGTAACTAAAAGCAATTAACAACTTATTGTAAGAATTCCAAAAGATAATCAACAAAATTTCCTTAATTTTGTCTTTGGCAAGAGTCATCCTGAAGTGGAGAATTTTTTTGAATAATAAAATATTACAGAAAAAGATATGTCATTTTAGCACTCCAGTTATTTTCAGGAACTCAGTCTAGTCTGATAGCATAGTTTAGATTATTTTGAGGAGTTTAAAAAACATAATGGCCTCTATTTAGAGTGCCTATTAGTACTTTGCTTTAGTAAGAAATTTTTTTATGGTATTTATAATGTGTTCTTTTAAGTAAGTTAATCTTTTTGTGCTCCTTTTCATATTACTAATGAATAAATAAAATTTTAAACAAAATATCTGCTCCTAATTTTAAAAACAAAGAAATTCTTATTAGAAATAGTTAAATTCCAATCATTTTCCTATAAAGGCTTTGTGGTATTTAATAAAAATATTGAGAAATTTAGTTTTCTATTTCTAGTCTGAGGAAATAAACGAACTCTGTGATTTTTGACTTTATTCCTTCTCTCCTCCTAGAATGAAGGGATTGTAAAGCTCTATAATGAAGGCTGTTGCAAGATCTGTAAGTGAGGACATATTACATCTATTAATTTGATAGATTAATTTTAATTGCTCACTGTGATTATGATTTTTCTCATAAAATTCAGTTCTTATGATGCAAGGAGGGAAGCAAATGCTATAATGTATATTATTTAAATGTTTTTGTGTCATGTGGTTGATTATTTTGTACTTAGTCTTTATCTTCTGGAGTATGAGTAAAGTGTTTTTAATTAGGATGAATTTTAACTTATGTATTAGAAATTTCTTTAATGTTGCATTTACCAAGGGTATAGAATAGAATATTAATAGGTTTTAAGCTCAAAGGTGCCCTAGGGTCAAACGTGCTTGGAACACACTGAACTACACAAAGTGGATTTTGATGAGAATGGCACTGTGACTCCAATAAGGATGTAGAGTGCAGTAGTTTCCAAACCTTTTTGAACAAGTCTATGATTCTGTATAATACATTTGAGAAATGCCAGTTTAGTGAATTGTATTTAAACCTTACATATAAAACTTCTCATACTTATTTTGATAAAGTTATGTGCATGCACTATATTTTAGATTAATTTGAATTATAAGGTTTATTTCTCAGTAATTTTTAATGATTTTAAGGACTAAAATAGAATAGAGCGGTATTCATGCAACCATTTTCATTTTTTCTTTTTAAAGTATTTACGAATTTATGTCAAAATAAAAATAGAAGTTTTAGGAAATTTGGCACAGATAATAATTTTAAAATTGTTTAGAGAAGCTTTCGGAAAAAAGGGTACAATACACTTCAGGTTAATAATGCCATAATGGAGGGTTGGATTCTTAGATACAAATTATTAGGCTTCTCAAGTGAGATTTCTGAACTTTTTTCATCAAGGACTAAATCCCATAAATATGTAAAAATGGTCTTGTGTATTTAAAGCTGATAGTCATATTGAACAGAATATTAAAATATGTTAAAAAATTGATACAACATAATTATAATATATACTATTGAACATAATAGCGTATAAATCAGGAACTATCCTAAGTTTTCTATAGGCTGTTTATTTCTCACAAAATTCTAATGAAATAGGTTCTGCATTCATCCTGACTTTCAGCTTAGCGAGGGTAAGTAACTCTCTGAGTCATACCTCTTGTGAAGGATGGGATTCGACTCCAGACTTGATTGCACAGCCTGCTTCTTAAGCACTAATGATACTCTGGAACATCCCCAGGATAAGTTTTGGGAGAGGACAGAGGCTGACTGATGTCTGTTGATCATTGGCAGGGCTAGTATGACAGAGATTTTCTTTACATGAGTTATAAAAAAACAAATCCAACACATACGTAGACACCCATCACAAACAAAAAAGTTCAACGTAAGATGGCTTGATGTCTAATTTGTTATTGTATTAGTTTGTCGGGGCTGCCATAACAAAGTACCACAAACTGGATGACTGAACGGATGTTTATTGGCTCACAGTTCTGAAGGTTGGAAGTCTAGGACAAAGACGTGGGCAGGGTCGGTTCCTTCGGAGGGCTGCGGGGGAAGGGGTGTTCCAGGCCTCTCTCCTTGGCTTGTAGATGACTGTCTTCATGTTCCCTTGGTGTTCTCTTGATCCACTTATCTGTTTCCAAATTTCCGGTCATAAAGATGTCAGTTATACTGGATTAGGGCCCACCCTAATGACCTCAGTTTTACTTGATTACCTCTGAAAAGACCCTGTCTCCAAATAAGGTCACATTCTGAGGTACATAGGAATATTTGGAAGACACAATTCAACCTATAACAGTTATCTTTTTGGGACTTTTGTGGGTAATATAATGTATAAAAAAAAGCACTTGTGCATTTTTAATTGCTAGAGCTCAGACACAAACTAATTAAAAATTTTATGCTCATTAGAAATAAGCAATTTTTTTATTCAGTATTCTCTGAATCAAATGTAAACTAATATGTATCAAATAGTCGTTGTATCAGGAACTTAAGGAATGAAATTTAGGCTCCAGAATCTGAGCAAGCTTATATTTTTATGATCTCATTTCTCTTTCCTTCTGCTCCCTCAAGTGTAGACTCTTCTTTAGGTGTGAGATACAGGAATAGAATCATATTGCAATATGAAGTCCTTGGATTTGTAGCCCCATGTTACTTACTAGAGAAGTGAGTACATTTATGTTATCTGAGGGTGAACAGGATCTGTGTGACTGATCATATTGCTACCATTCATTTCCTGCCACACATCAACACTATTAAGCCCACTGCAGACAGCACTACAATTATTCTTCACCACAGTTCTGGGAGGTAGGTGTGGTTTCCCCTACAGATGAGGAAATGAAGATTCAGAAAAGTTGATCGCACTAGTCAGTAATAGATTTAGGCCTCTCCAGTGCCTGGTCCCAGGATCTTTCAATTTTGCCAAGCTCTTTGAAGTTGCGGAATAATAACAAGCCACCTCAGTTTCTCTCATTGGACATATAAGAACTTGTGATGTATTTCTGCTTTGGTGTCAGAGAACCCTTGCCTGCAGTCTGCTTTCTGGTGACCAGGCTGTATCAGAGAGACTGTAGATGTGGATGGTGGGTGCTGTGCTAAACAAAATCTGTTACAATAAAGTCTCTGTGGAATGAATAGGAGATGATTCTTAGTACAAACAGATTTGGCCAACTAACAATAAATTTATGCTGTCCCAGTTTCATTCATCAAATGAATTAAACAGATTTTTATTGAGTGCCTCTCAGGTACCAGACACTCTTTTAGTCACTGGGATTATAATAGTGAATGAAACAATATCTGCGTGCACAGTGCATATTATCTAGAAAAGGAGGAAACAATAAATATGTAAATATATACTATTATGTCAGGCAGTGATGAGTGATATAAAGAAAAACAGTGCAGAAAAAAAGGGATGGAGAGTGAGGGGAACTGGGTTGCTAATTTAAGTGGGTAGTTAGAGAATGCCTCTGTGAGGAGGTGTCATTTGAGCAGAGAGTGAATGTCCTTGGGAAGCCAGCCAGAAAGAGTGAAGAGTATTCAAAGTGGAGGAAATAGTCAAGTGCGCCTATAGCACGGGGACAAAGGTGATAGAACAAAGAGGGAAGGCACCTAATAGGTCATGTTAAAGATGATTTCTTTATTCTTAAACTTACATTAGAATAGAAGGCTAATGAAGGAACCATGGAGTGAAAGCATCATAAGGTACAAAACAGACTGCCCTCTGCCACCAACACTGAGCTTTGGGCCACAATACAGTGGTAGGTCAGGAAAAAGAGAAAGGACAAGCTTAGGAGATGGAGGAGGAGCGACAAATGAGATGGGAGGAAAACCAAAGAGTGCTCTGGAAGCTAAGTGCGGAAAGCATTACCAAGGAGGAGGGAGTGATGGACTGGGTCACATGCTGCTGAGAAGTCAAGTAGAATGAGAACTGAGATGTGACCTTTGAAATTAGCAATTTGGAGGTCATGGGTGGCCTTGACAAAGGACAGTTTAATTTCAGGCAATCTTTGCTACTTATCTCCACTTCATCCAGAGTAGCTTAATTTTTATATACTTTACGTGTGGCGAATTCATTTAAGCATTTATTTAAATAAAGATTTTTGTGGCTAAACTCATTTGAAAATTGGAGATCTAATTCCAGTCTTTTGCAAACAAGGAAACTCAGCAGAATGATTCAATGGCTTTCCTGAAGTGACGAAGCAAGTTAGTAACAGAGTGAAGGAAGAACCTTGGTCTTTTGCGTCCTGATTCAGGGGTTGCATCTACTATCATACAGCATTAAATATATATTCTTGGGTGTATTATCAAGTGATAATCATCACACACAGAGGCATATTAATGTAACATTAATTAATACAAACTGTTTTCATCTGAAATCAAAGAGGTCATTTCAGAGCCATAAAATCAAGTGTAATATGATTCATCCATAAGTTTCGACATAGTTGATAAATAATTCAATTTCATTCATGCATGATTTTATATTAATATCCATGACGATAATGTGGTTTTAAATCTATCAGTTTTTAATTTTAAAATAGATTTATGAATATATGTACAGATGCCTTGATTATGTATATGTATATTTACTTCTACATGCCATGATTCATTCTAAAAATTATTTTATATTTTTAGAATTTTAAGTATATATTTTGTCTGTCGATTTATCTATACACCACACACAGGTTGGTGTTAGCATTATTGCATGTGTGGAATACTTTTGTTTATAATTATGACAATCATTCCAGGACAATAAGTTAAAGAGATGAGTATAAAGCTAGAAAATATAAGAGAGAATCTATTTAGAAGGTGAATATAAATATTGAACATAAAATATGTAAGAGTAACATTTTAGTATATCTTGATATAGGAATATATTTTATAAAAATATATCAATTTTCTATTTTAAATATATTCATGTGTTTAACTAAATTAAGAAACAATTTGAAATGGGCCTTTTGATGAATAAATGTTTTTTATATTTTATCAGGCAAACGAGAAGAAAGAATATGCCAGAGAGTGATCATTAAATCAATTATAAGGAGACAGGACTGTATAAGTCAAAGCTCTGTAAGTGGAAAAGTATCATTTGTTACATAAAACACACGTGTCTTTTAAAAGTATGTGTATCTTGGCACTAATAAGTTTGTAAGCCAACGAAATGCCAACACTTACAATATTTAACTTTGAGATTGTTCCCACATTCTAATATTAAAATATTCTGTTTGTGAAACAGTGTGAATTATTCTTAGCATAAATAATCAACAATTCTGAACGATAATTGCAATCCAGAGAGATGGAAATTAAGCTTAAATACATTTGACTACATTTCCTGACTATGCAATTTTACTCAGCAAAAATAGTCCTAGTTCTAACTTCACCCCCTTAATATGACCTATCTAATTCTATAGTCTATTTGAGCCATGATATAATATAGGGTAGAGAGAATCATTAGGTGGTGATTAATATAGTCCATACACCTGTTTAGTTATGTGTCTTATTTCATACCTTGAGTTACATCAGAATTGCTGTGTTAGGCATCACCATGAATCTCTTTGACTTATCTGAGTTACTAAGTTACAACCTAGTATTTTTTTGCCATCTCTGCAATACAGAAGCTTGAGAGTAAGTGATAAGGCAGAAAGTCTTGCTTTCATTTGACTTCCTAGTAGAATCAAATAGCCAGTTTTTAAAATTTTTAAGCTTTTTTCCCTCACTGTCTCTCCTTACAGATAAATGTCGCATCTTGTGATGGAAAATGCCCATCAGCTACCATATATAACATCAATATTGAGAGCCATCTAAGATTCTGCAAGTGTTGTCGTGAAAATGGAGTGCGGAACTTGACTGTGCCACTGTACTGCTCTGGAAATGGCACTGAAATCATGCACACTCTCCAGGAACCCATCGACTGCACATGCCAGTGGAACTGAACTTGGATTCCGGGAGCTCTGTGCAACATCATAACATTGAATGGAGTTAACTTTTATCTCTATTATTTAGGCACAGGGTGGATTGATACTGTTTAATAATAATGTATTTTTCAGACTATTGGGACATGGCAATTTAACACTTGGTACAAAATATATACAATTTCCATGGAAAAATTAGATTTATTGATTTTCTCTATTTTGGAGAATCAAATGATTTTAAGTTGTTCAGCTGAAATGCTGTTATGTATATAATTGCTACATGCCACAGACCTGGGATATTGTCATCAACTAGAAGGTTATTTTGCAGAATTCCTTTCAGTTTCACTCAGTAGTTATTTTTTTTTATTTGCCAAGTCTGTTATAACTATCCAAATTAAGATATTCTTTTATCTCTACAGCTTGGTAAATGTAATCATTTAAAATTGGCATCTGGATAGTCATAAAGAGTGGTGTGCTTAGAGACAGATCAAGGAATTAGAAGATTTTAGATTATTTAAAGCCTGAATGGATATTAGGGATGTTATTGCAAATTCCCTTCATTTTGCAGGAGTATCAGTTAACCAGAGAAGCTGTGTGACTTGTGCAAATTCATTTGGTGTAACAATATAGTGAATTCACATTAACAACTGGGCTAAGTCTAGGTCTTTCTTATTCCAGTCCCAAGTTCTTTTCTTCTGAACAGTGTATTAAAGTGTCTATCACAGAAGCTTTTATTCTTGAAGAGTATGCCTTGCACAGAAGAAAGAATTTTAAATTCAATGCCTTTAAAAAGAAGGAAAAAATGCAACACATACATATGTATATAAATACATATAATAGTTATCCCAGTAATAAGGAATGGGGAACTGTAGCATCAGTTGCTAAATAGCAGAGGGATATCTTGGGCTTTTATTTTTTATACCATTAAAACTGTTATTAAGTATGTTTTTAGTATTTAACATTTAGTTAGCTATTCCCTGTCTCATGAATGTCTAATTTTTGAGATGTATATGCATACTATTGAAGTTGCATGCTATTTTGCTTTTCATGCTGCTGCTTCGCCAATGAAGAATGAAATAAAATGATTTGAATGTATTAATAATTCTACAACAGAATGTTGCACTTTTTAAAAACAGTAGATTTTTGAAATTTGCAAAAAATATATCCTGAGATCTTTGCAAATGCCCAAATTCTTTGCCACTTATGGTACATAGTTATCTGAGTTTCCTTGTCTGTAAAAAGGAGAGAATGCTCTATATGATATGATTGTTGTGGGGATCAAATGAAGTCAAACATCAATAAGAGAACAGCAAAGTTGCACTGAAAAGCAGATGCTCAGGCCTGATGGACGAGGCTCAGATTTGAGCTAGCTGATTTGCTCCCTTTCAAAATCATGCTTACCAGAAAAATGGCAACTTACTAGATATTTTGCACCTACAGGGATACCCAGAAATGGATGAAAGAATGAAATGAACCTTGCATCAATGAAGTTCCAGTGTCTACTGTGTATAAAAATTGATTTTATCTTATTTGTGCTTAATAGAAGTGTTTCATTTAGGCATTCACTTTTTGATATTCTTTGATTCCTGTTAACATATAGATTGAATTAAATGTTTTCAGTTAAAATAAATTAACATTTTGCTTAAGAGAAACTGTTGTGTATCTCACATGAGGCACATAATACTGTATATTATCTGCCACCCACTTCTTTACTTTCAGGCTCTGTAAAATATTTGTCATTAAATTGAAAATATTAAATCATCTTTAAACCTATTTTTGGGAAAAAGGGAAACATTCTCCTAGAACTTCGCAAACACTCTCAAATACTACAACAGATGCCTATGAGCACCATCTATGTGTCAGGTGCTGTTCTAAGCTCTGAGGACACGGCAGAATGAAACAGACACAGTGCTCACTCTCATGCAACTCAACTTAGAGTCTAGTGAGAAAGTAGGCATTAGATAAATGCCCACACCTATGAGGAAGTCCAGAAGGAGAGCCCACAGCTTTTTGGAATGTAGTACATGATAAAGATGTTCCTCAAATCAGCAGAGGAGTACAAAATGGACATTCCATAAACGGTGTTGCGACAACTGGATAGTAACTTGGACAAAGAGAAATTTGGATTCATACAACCATTGACATCAGGATTGATACTAAATGAATCAGAGATTTAAATGTCCAACAAAAGAAAGAAAGTAGAAGTTCTAAAATAAAATATGTGAGAAATTCATTATAACCTTAGAGCAGTGAGAGCCATTCTAATTCTGGCTCAATATCCAGAAAAGATTGATAAATGTAACAAGAGGAAAACTAAAAACAGACAAACATTCTGCAAGACAAAAAGTGTCATAGAGTCAAAATAAAAATGTAAAATCAAAGCACAATATTTGCAATGTGTCACTGACAAAGGCTAATCTTCCTATGTATAAAGAGCCCCTAAAAAATCCCAAGAGGAAAATAGTGACAACTCAATAGAAAGATGGGCAAGGACTTGCACTGCTAGTGCAAAGAAAAAGAAATAATACTAGTGAATCCTTTAACAATGAAAAGATAAAGCATAATTTTAATAAAAACATTTCAGATTCAATCTACACTGAAATACACTTTCTGATTTCAGTAGCAATTCAGAAGTCTAATTATACTTTTATTTTTTTAAGGCTCTGGGAAAACAGGTACTTTCATATGTCATTGATGATGACACAAAATAGTTGAAATACTGAGGCTTTCTCAATGTCTACTAAAATTTAGAGGTGCTTTTTGGTTTGACCAAGTTATCTAGGATATATACCCTAGACAAATAACTGTGCAAACACAAAATGGCACTTATGCAAGGTTATTCATCAGCACTGTTTGTAATGCAAAAGACTGGAACCGGCAAGAGTTGAGGAAATAAATATTAACCCATATAATTTAATAGTATGCAACTGTTAAAAAAAAGAATGAAAGAGAAATTTGTATATTGGTGTGGAATGATCTCTAGGTTATATTATTTTTTATAATTTTTAATTTCTTTAAGAATTTTTTCTTAAAAGGTTTTCTGCAGTAGAAATTTATATGCTACATAGTATTCCATTAAGTGAATATCACAACTTGTTTCACCAGTCTATTGATGGATATTAAGTTTGTTTTTAATTGTCCCCATCTTAAATCCTTCTGCATGAAGTGGAATTGAAGGATCAAATGGCATCAACATTTGTTTTTTAAAGATTGGCACCTGAGCTAATATCTGTTGACAATCTTTTTTGTTTTTTCTTCTTCTTCTCCCCAAAGCACCCCCTCGCCCCAGTACATAGTTGTATATTGTAGATATGAGTCCTTCTAGTTCTGCTATGTGGGATGCCGCCTCAGCATGGCTTGATGAGCAGTGCCATGTCCGCACCCAGGATCCAAACCAGGGAAACCCTGGGCCGCCCAATTGGAGCACACGAACTTAACCACTCTGTCCTGAAGAATCTCCATGTGTATTGCCTAATTTGTTTTCCACAACTGCTGAATCAGCTTTTTCCTCTCACCAAAAGTATATGAGAGTTTGTTTCTTTTATCCTTTATCATCATCAACACTAGTTAGTCACAGATAAAAGTCTTTGTTGGTATAATAAGCAGAAAATGTCAGCTCATATATTAGCAAATATGTCTGAGTATGCCACTGCATTCAAACCTTTTCATATACTTATTATATTTCTTCTTTTGTCTATTTTTCCTTTGTCCATTTTCTTAGTGATGATTTTACAGTGTGTCCTGTAAGGACAAATAATTTTGCAAACTTTAACTCACCAGGGTCCATCTTTAAGAATATTATAATTAATGTAATCTGAGATTTTTGGTTCCATCTTTTAAAATTAAATTATTAAGACAAAATCTCTCATTCCTGTTAGTTTCAAGAGATAACTCTAAATTAATTACTAATTTATTCCATTCAAGAAAGCTAGAAAGGAGAAGAGGCAGATATGGTACTTTGAGTCTCTGATGCCTAAAAGCAGAATGGAGGCCTTTAATAGGAGTGGAAAGAAGGTTTCTGAGCTTTTTCTAAGCAATCAATTACCATGTGATGCGTCAAGATTAATGTTCACATTATACAGAAAAGAAAACTATTGAAATCCAGATATCTCAACAATTTCTTAAAATTAACCTATTGAGAACATTTGTGGTTACAACATGTAGATTCAGAAGATTGCAAGATGTAGAAGAAGCATGACTCTGACTGAGAGTCTGTAGCCCAACAAGTGGGTTAGGATTCACATTTTTGCTAATATTCCAGACAGGATGGCTGTGAATGGTCATGCAATTCGGTCCCTGTAAAAAAGTGCCCATCTGAAGGTGAGAGAGTGCTGAAATCTGGCTCGAGCTCCTCAAGCCAGATCATATATGCTGACAAGAGGCTCTTTCTGCCCAGAGGAAGGAATGCCTTTTTCTTTGCACAAAGACACTGGCCTCTTGCCAAGCCAAACACTCGTCTTTGGGATAGCATCTTCCCAGAGGGAGAAGATGGTTTCTAATAACTTCAGAGGTAAGAAAGGGGAGGCATTTTTTAACCCATCCACCAGACATTGTGACTTTTCCTAGTATATATGCCATGAATATGCACCTTTTGCTATTTTGCACAAAGGTTAGCAACCGCCCTATTCCCAGTCTTCATTTTTTTCTAATCATCTTATAAATGGCTACCGTGCTTAGAATCTTGCCTCTATACTCCATCTTTGAGGAAACCCAACTTTTTAGAGTTTTTTCACTAACTACTGCTAACTAGAAAACTTGAAGTTCTGGCTAAAGTCAAAATTCTTTATTAGATTATCAAAAATGTTATCTATTATCGGAGAATACAAAGATTACAGAAAACTTGAGATGAATAAAAAATAAAATTGTATTTACTAAAGAGTATGGAATTTAAGTTTTCTGTCTTCTCAGTCATGTTAATTTGTGTCAATATTATTTTAAATTATATCTGTGTATATTTTCTTTTCTTTTTTGGGGTGGGGGATGGAGATTGGCTCTGAGCTAACATCTGCTGCCAATCTGGTTTGTAATAATACGGTTGCTGACCAGTTTCTTGTACATACAGATCCCAAACTCCAAGTTAAGGAATTGGAAATGGAAGAGACATAAGCTGTTTCCTTTCCCTTTTCCAGTAGACGTTTTATCTATTAAAAATAACAGACTTTCTTTGGAAATTAGTTTTACTCAGTTAAACAATTTTAGTTTGTGATTTGTTTTGTTTTGTTTTTATATTTTTCTATTTCTTCAATGTTTAGAGAAACATTAGTCAGGGATACATTAGAGAGTGTTGGTGATGCACCATTTTAAACTTGAAGACCCATTGAAACATTTTTTATAGTACCAAAAATTCAGAAACAACTTAAATTTTCTACAATTCTACAGTTTGGTTATTGTTATATAAATTATGTGACATTTACAACTTGGATTATGATACATAATTCCATATTTTCAAAGATTCTTTAGTGATGAAAAATGTTTTGTGAAAAAAGCAAGATATAAAACTAGATTATTCCAATCTTGCTAAAAAATATATATATGCCTTGCACAGACAACATCTTGGGAAGAAACATGTGAAAATGTTCAACACTGGCTACCTTGGGCTGATGGGATTATGGGTGAATTTATCTGTTTTGTACTCATAAACATTTTCCAAATTCTCTTCAATAAGCAAGTGTTTCTTTTGAAATCTGAGAAAAACTAGGATTTTTTTTTTCTGTTTTATTTTTAAAGAGAGAAATAAGTTCCTTAGAGAAACAACAATTTTGGCAGATGGATTAAAAAATCAAAATTACCCCAAAGTATAAATTTTATTACTTAAGCAATGAATAAACAATTCTATTCATTCTTTGTACTTTTTTTAAGATTAGCCATTTGAATAATATCAACCTCAAACAAGCATAACACTTAAGAGAAGGGAAAAGAAGAAAACTGATTTGCTTAGGTAGAGGAGGACGTATTGAGAGTCAGGTGGAATTTGTGGCCCATATTTTAAGAGAGTGAGTTTGTTTGTATTTGAAAGAGAACCACTCACGGGCCTTTTAAAATTTGCCAACTTGATAATTGTTTCTCTTGATTTAGGAATTAGGAAATATCAAAAAGGAACACTGCTTATATTTATCATCATCAAAAAATGACCACTTTCAGCAGCTTGATTTTGGCTCAAATAACATGTATATACTGTGTGTCTGTGGGTTGAGAGTCTGGACAAGTGTTAGCTGTGCTCTCTGCTCAGGATCTTGCTAGGCTGAAATTAAGTTGTTAGTTGGGACTGTGATCTCATCTGAGGTTTAAGGTCCTCTTCTTCCAGGCTCATTCAGGTTGTTGGCAGAATTAAGTTTCTGGTGACTGGAGGAATGAGATCCCTGTTTTCTTGCTGTCTGTGGGTTGGGGCACACCCTCAGCTCCAGGAGGCAACACCACTTGGCCCTCTCACATCATGGCAGTTCACTTCTTCAAAGCCAGCTGGAGAATCCCTCTTTTATTCGGCTACAATCAAGCCTCATATAATGTATCATAACCGTGAAAGAGACGATCATCTTTACAGGTCCCACCAACCCTCAAGGGAGGGAATTATACCAGGGAGCGGGACTCAGTGTCATCTAGAATTCTGCCTACAGTGAGGGTTAGAGAATTACGCCTGGGCCTGCCGGCATCAGTGGCCATCACTATGAGCTCCCAGAGCTCCGCCCTTCTCTATTCTCTTGTAAGGAGAGGCAAAAACAGCGCCACTAACTTGTCCAGGTTAGAAGATTTAAGGAAGGATGCTTTTATGTTGGTCTTTAATTTTTTCTCTGATTTTTCAAGTTTTAAGGATGATGGGTCTTTCCCTCTGGATATAAAGCCCTTGCAGGAAGTCAGGGTTTCGCTCTGTCCCTTCCTTCTTTGTCCCTCCACCTAAGATAGTTTCTTCATCAAAGTTTCTCAGTAAAAGTTTACTGAACTGAATTGATTTAATGTGTGAAATGTGCTTATAATCTCATTCAGAAATTAAAAAAGTCACAGGAAAGTCGCAAAGCTAATGGACCGGAATCTCTGAATTACTTCACAACCACCCCCATCCCAGAGACGAAGATCCTTTTTGTTTAGTCCCAATTCACAGCACAATATTTGCACTTTAGTTTACACCAATGGATATAGATAAATCCAAATTTTAATCTTGGATTCTGAAGCACAGCCAATAACACTTTATTAAACGTACCATTTTTACTCAAAGTAAATTAATTTGGATTAACTTCGATGATAAAATATTTTCATAAAACACTTGTTACAATAACTACTTCTCATATTGTATAAATGAATATGCTAAAAAGATAATACCCCAAATTTTAAAAAAATTTTGTATTATAGAAAAGGCCAATCCTAGTTACAGAACTGAAAAAACAATTTTTTGGCATCACATTTAAAAAATGAAATGCAGATCAAAAAAATGCTGCTAATCCATCTTTTATTTTCTTTTTCTTATAACTCATGCCAGCAAAACAAAGCTTAGGAATTCTATAGCAACAATGGCTTTCCATTAAATAGTGACAGAAATCTGGTTCACTTTGATTATGTATCAGCTTATGAAAATGGTGTTTTTGTGAGAAAAGTTCGAGTAAAATATAGTCTTTTAAAGAGGACATTAAGGAGGCCTGTACGAACAGGAAACATGAGACAAGGAAAGACAAAAAACAGTGCCACTAATTTTTCCAGGTTATAAGATTTTAGGAAGACTGTTTTTATGTTGGTCTTTAATTTTTAAATGCTGTTCCATTTTAACCTTAAAATAGTACACTTTTCTACACTCTGGAATGTGGTAGATCTTGGTTACTCTAAAGGATTGTTAAAAAGCAAAATTTAACTGAATAAATTTTAAAGATCTTATTGGCTTTATTCGACAACTCACAAATGGAGCAGCATCCAATCTGGCAGATAGAAAGGAGCTCCAAGGAGCTATACACAATGAAAGACTGTTATAGGCAGAAGGGAGAAGGAACAAGGAAGTTGTCCTCGGCAAAAAAGTGGGTTGGTTATTGCAAAGTTACTCTTGTGGAGGGGATGGCAGGGGTCTACCACGCAGATTACCTAACTAGTGCTGATCAGGCGATTCCTGAGTTACTGGTTTAAAATTCCATTTCTGGGAGAGTGGAACTGTAATTAAGTTAAGTCTTAGTTTGGTGACATGGGACTTAGCATAAGTGACTTCATTTTGGGCCTGTTGTCTTGTTTTTAACAACCTTAAGAAAGAAAGATTCTTACTCACATTGAAAAAAACTCTGAAAAAGACTCTCGAAGTTCAAGGCAAAACTGGAAGGTTATAGTAACCTTGTAAATCGTGCATGAGTTTTTCCAGAGTGACATGACTCATGTTAAAATTTATATTTGCTGTTTCCTAAAACATTTTCAATTTTTAAAATCTGGTAAGTCCCAAGTGTTACCTAGAAAAGGAAGATGGCAGGGTTTTATAATCTTTCTTCAACAAGCATTTATTCAAAAAGTTTTAGTTGAGGGGTTGGCCTGGTTGTGTAGTGGTTAAGTTTGCATTGCTCCACTTTGGCAGCCGGGGGTTTTTATCCTGGGTGTCAACCTAAACACTGCTCATCAAGCCATGCTGTGGCAGCATCCCACATACAAAAAAATAGAGGAAGACTGGCACAGATGTTAACTCAGCAACAATGTTTGTCAAGCAAAAAGAGGAAGATTGGCAATTGATATTAGCTCAGGGCCAATCTTCCTCACCAAAATAATAATAATAATTTTGCTGAGTGCCTAATATGTAAAGTATAATGACTGGTTCCATGGGTAATATGAAGATCGACAGGATAGAAGTCTTACCTTCAGGGGTATTACAATCTGGTAGAGATACCAAGATGTCCACAGATAATCATATAAAAAATGGAATTCAGTGAGCCATCCATTAGAGGTGGTAAGTGCCACAGAACCACAGAGGAGGAGAACATGACTCTTGTTAGGTGTAACCAGGAAAAGTTTCATGAAGAGAGTGAAATAGAAGGGAACTATTAAGGGGGGAAACAGAGTGAACTGAAAATGTATGAAGTGAACTGAACACGTTTCTGGAAGATTTCAGTGGGCAGAGCGAGGAATTAGGGAGGCTGAGGAGCCAATGAAGACATTGTGAGTAGCAACGTGACATTCTCAGAACTGACCTTTAGGAAGATTAATCTGAAGATAGTTGAAAATGGATTAAAATAGAGGAAAAACTGGAGATAGGGAGACCTGCTTTAGACCAATCTAATACGAAGGGATGAAGGAATGTCAGGTATCTAGATGTGACATTGTGATTTATAGTAAGAAATTTATCTCTGGTCTTCGTCCACATTTCTGGCAGAGAGCTCCTAAAACCCTTGGAATTTCCTAAGTGATGAAAGCCACAAAGATGTCATTTTTTATATTAATGAGGTTGCTTTTGGACCACATCTAAGGATGGGGGCTGGTTTCCAGGAGAACCAACCAGGTGATTAGAGAGATGGAAATTTCATCCTGCCCTGACCTTCGGGGAGGGGAGAGGGGTTAGAGGTTGAATCAATTGCCAGTGGCCAATGATTTAATCAATCACGCCTATACAGTAAAGCCTCCATGAAAACCAAAAAGGACAGCGTTCAGAGAGCTTCCAGGCTGGTGAACACTGGGATATTTGGGGAGAATGGTGCGCTCTGAGAGGGCGTGGAAGCTCTGCACCTCCTTCCAAACATTTTGCCCTGTGCATCTCTTCCATCTGGCTGTTCCTAAGTTATATCGTTTTATAATAAACAGGTAATCTAGTGAGTCAATAAGTTTCCTCAGTTCTGTGAGCCACTCTAGCAAATTAGTCAAACTCAAGGAGGGGCCCATGGGAACCTCCAATCTGTAGCTGGTTGGTCAGAAGCACTGGTAACAACTTGGGTTTGCAACCGGTGTCTGGGGAGGACAGTCAACCTCGTAGGACTGAGTCCTTAACCTGTGGAATCTGATACGATCTCTGGGTAGACAGTGTCAGAATTGAGTTGAATTGCAGGACAGTCAGCTGGTGTCTGAGCATTGCTTGGTGGTGTGGGGAACCCCTGCAACACACATTCACACATTGGAATTGAGTCCAGGAACCCAAAAGATTAGATGAGAGGGAAAGAGAGCCTGGATTTAGGTAGTAACCACAGGAACAAAGAGGAGTCAGGTTGCACACAGAATTACAGTATACAACACTCAGCAACTCCCTCACTAGAATTTAAGCTCTGGGAAGGGGAGGACTAATCACATTTGTTGCTAGATCCTCAGTGCTTGGTACTTTTTTTTGCTGAGGAAGATTTTCCCTCAACTAACATCTGCTGCCAATCTTCCCCTTTCTGTATGTGAGCCATCACCACAGCATGGCCACTGACAGACAAGTGCTTTAGGTCCATGCCCAGGAGCTGAACTTGGGCAGCTAAAGTAAAGTATGCCAAACTTAACCAGTAGGCCACTGGGGCTGGCCCTTGCCAAATATTTTTGATTGAGTAAATGCACTCAATTTTTTTAATTGCATAGATGACTAGAAGTTGAAGGTGAGGAAGGAGTGGGTAATGTGTTCCCTTGTATACTTGTCACAATTCTACCTGGGACGTGGTTATGCAGCTATGTCTACCCAACCTCTGGCGAAGATATGGATTTCCTTTCATAACAGTTATGTAAATAAGACCCCAAACAACACATTCCTTAATAGACAATTCATGTTCTAAGCTATTAATGATCTGCATTATTGCCTAAATGTCTTTCATCTGCATTTCTCCATCCAAAAAATAAATTATTTTCCTTATGAATAAATGCCCTGAAGTAGTATTAAATTTATACTTTCCTTCTCTCAAAAGAAAAGACCCATGATTTTCTTGAATCTTTCACTTAATTTCTCCATACCCAAGTTCCTAGGCCAAATAAAAGGGTAAGGCAGGAACAAGACCAGGTCACACTATTTCAAAGGATATCTCTTCAGGAAGGAGAGCTTTTGAGGGAAACTCTATTGATGAACTTGTACCAGGGTTATTGACCTGGTAGAGAGATTGACTTAAGCTGCAGAAGGTGGTAGTGCTATGATGGCTGCTTATTTAAAAGGCTATTGTTTGCAAAGCAAATATATGACAAAAAAGCCATATTAAAATATATACGCTATATTCAGCTAATTTGATGGATTTTCATTTTATCTATTTATTTATTTAGTGGCTGGTTTCTTGATTTTTTCCCACTTTTATTGAGATATAACTGACCTATAACATTGTATAAGTTCAAGGCACACAACATAAGTAATTTGATACAGGTATATTTTATGAAGTAATTACCTCAATAAATTTGGTTAACATCCTTGATGGATTTTTAATTTGATCATATTTTTCAAAGCCTAAAAGCTAATTCATTGGCAAAGAAATCATTTTGTGATATATTGCCTTGACACTTCCCACTTTTAAAAGCTACAGCTATGTAGGACCCTTAGGAATCCAAACAACATAAATATAGTTCAAATCTCTCTAACTATGCTTGAATTAAGACATAGCCCATGCTATCAAGAGTTCGTAATCTGACTGAGGACATAGATACATAAAAAGTAAATTTTTGTGCTATAATGTAAACAGAGTTCTATAGGAAAACCGAGGTGCAAATGTTTATGGCCTGTTATTTCCTTGAGGGTGTAAGTTAGGTTGCCAAGGAGGAGAGGAGAGAGGGAAAGTTGGAAAGTGAATTTGGCCAGAGGTACATTGTACAAGTGAATTTGGCCAGAGGTACAACGTAACGTCAGAACTGGCTTTTAAGTAAGTACCCCAGGCATGATCATGAGTGTGTCTCAGAAAGATCACATTAGCCAGCAGTGTATCAGAGCCACTGAGGATATCGGACACGGAGACAGGGTCCAAGTATGAGTTTATTGGCAGTCATTGCAGTGAACCAATTACTAGTCATCACTCTTAAATATTTATACTGTACTAAGCACTCTGTAAGCTTACTCTTGACCACAGTCAAGTTTTCAGAGTTGCTCAGCCAGTAAATGGAGCCACAGGATCTGAACTGAGGTGCTGACTCTTAAACGTGGCACATACTTTCCAGAGAGAGATAATTAAGGTTTTCAATTAAGCAATGGCTGTGGGAATTGAGAGGAAGTACTCTCCCTAAGACATGTTCTAGAAGTAAAATCAAAGCCGTTTTTTGGGGACAAATTAGCTTTGGGTAGTGAGGGGAAGGATCTGAGGATGCAGAGTTGCCAATTTATTTCGTTTGGGTGGCTGAGTGAACGACCGTCTGCTCAGGAAGGGCTGGAGAGGGAAGATCATGAATTAGTTTTGGAAAGATGGTTTTGAGTTGCCTGTTGGGGACATCAAGATGGAAATGGCCAATGCGGAGCTGTAAATACCGTTTCGAGGCGCTGGAAAGAAATGAGAGCCAGGACGGAATGATTGCGCGTCTTGAATATGATTGAAATCACAAAAGTGAAACAACCCATACTCAAGGAAGGTACCGTGAATCAAGTCAATTTTTAGTTTGGAAATGCCAGAGGATGATGTGGGCTAAGAAGATGGAAGAACCAGGTGAGGGCTGTCAGGGAAGCTAACTGAGGAGGAGATCTCAGGAAAGGAGGTTCACTCAATACCATCAAGAGCCGCAGACAGCAAACAAGCAAACCAACCACACAACGTGTTAACGGTGCAAGAATATGGCTTCATACCGAGCCACACGGATGAACTTAAGTCAAAACTGTGCCCAACCAGGGCTATTTACAGCCGCTTTCTTTTTCTTGAGATGCCAACGTTTCCCGCTCGCTTTCTCCTTCATCCCCCTACCCTTTCCTCCCTTCTTCCACGTACAGGGTGATTCTCCTCCACATAGCAATGTTTTGGGACTCGCCTCCCACTCCTCTCCCTTCCAGCTGCTTACGGTTTCTATGGAGACCTTCACTTAATTAACCCAATCGAGGAAGAGGGCATCGCTGGCGGGAAGGAAACCGGCCAGAGCAGCGGCGGGAAGAGCTGGAGGAGAGCGAGGGCTCGCTGACCGGAGCCGGGAGGACCCCGCACGGAGGCAGGCCGCGAGGTGGGCTCGAGGGCGGCTCTCGCTCCACCTCGGCTCCTCCCGAGCCTGTGCCCGCGCAGCCCCGGGCGCGCGAAACTTGCAAAGCGCGGCGGCGCGGCCAGGCTCAGGGTCAGGGCGGGATGCGGGATGCGGGATGCGGGATGCGGGGCTCCTGGGATGAGGGGCTCCTGGGACCCGCAGCTCTGCAGCTGTGCACTCCCGCGCTTTGACTTCCAAGTCTCTGCTCTTTCCTCTTTTCCCCTCCAGTCTAACCATTCTTAAAACCTCAGTCCTTTCTCTTAAACTCTGTCCTGTATCCAGAGGTCAGAAGTTGGTGCCTTTGGACTGTTGCTAACACAGTGCTCCCAGGGCCCTGCTCTGTGATTCACAGAACTGAATCTGCGCCGGGGTTTGGACTTAGGCCGCCCAGAGCGATCTTTCCGCTTTGGCATTTTTATTGCAACACACAAGCCGCCGAAATCCTACTTTACACTGAGATTTGGGGGAGAAAATTAAAGCCACAACCCTGAGGACAGAACACTCACATCAGATTTCAGAGAAAAACGGACAAGGTTAAAGCTGTGCAGTTTGTGGGGGCGTCTGTGGGTTGAATGATTAGATATTTCTTTTTAACTGGGTTGCATTTTATCCGAGGTGAACACCTGCTTAGTTAAGAACTAAAGAGGATTTTGTAGGGAGAAACCTTCTTTGGAGTGGTTTTAGAGAGCTTTAAAATCGATCCTGGGGACTTATTTACTATTCAAATGAGGTTTTTCAGTTTTAGAAATATTTATATATTTTATTTACAGGATGTTTATTCTTTTCTTGATATCTTAAGTTCTTAGGTCCTCAGGGACTCTAGGTGCCTAGGAAAAGCTACACAAGCTTTGTAGATCAATGCATTTTAAAAATGAATATTGAATAGTTTTCCAATTTAAGTTCAATTTCACCAACGGTATTTTGAAATATTTTTCATAACGATGGTACAGTTTTAAAATGTGAGGCACTGCTTCCAACGAAGTAGCAGTGTGTAGGCATTCTAGATTTCCACCAGTTAAGGTTAGTTTCACACAACACAATGTAATTTTGTGTAATTGCCTGATAGTTCATTTTATTTCTACCCCCTCCTTTGTATTTAATTATGGCAGCTTCCGGAAGCAAATTATTTTGTTATTTGTTGGAAAGTACTGATGTTTCCAGTTTTATTAGGTGGAGAATATTATGCAACACCTACTTATTAATGCCTTAACATTCAGTTGGGTGAGTGGTCGGTCTAAAGTGAAGAGAGATGACATTAAAGTGATACACACGCACACACACACACGACCTAAGGAATGTCTAATAGTTTAGTTTCGAACCTAAAAATATAAATATACATGTTTAATTTGACTGAATATGCTTCATTTTCCAGATGGAGAAATTAATGATTCTACTGCTCTGGTTACCATATGTGGTTAAGGTGAGACATTTTTTAATGTCCCTTTTTTGGAATAATTAGTTAATAGGTAGGATGCTAGTGCATTGAGTCTATCCATTTTGGAAAATAAGGGGTGTGTTGAAGAGAGATAACACTAAATATTGGGTCTAGTACCTAAGAAAAATTTTCTTTGCTAGATGCTGCACAAATGTATGCGTATAGATGGCATCTGTTTTCATTGCTTACTAGTTGTTTTGGGGATAATCAGTGCCGGGAGAGATCAGAATTCGGTAAAAGATATGGTATAAGTGACACATTTCAAGGCTGTTTTCATAGGTATTTTGATAAATACATCGTGAAGTCTTTTCTTGTCATCTGGGGAACAGAAAGGCTCTCTGATCCTGGGGCCCAGCTATTTTACCTCAATTGCTAGCGTTTTCTTTACCTGTAAATGAACCAAGCCTCTAAAATGACTGAGTCAAACATTTTGCTCTCAAACTTATTTTCATTGCAAATGTATTGTCAAGAATGTCTGCGAAGTATTTCACTTTCGTAGGCATCATCATCAGGGTACACAGTTCACATGCCAGGAGAGTGTCCTGAGTTTTTCCTGTGACTTTGAGTCTCTCCTCCTCCCTGACCGCAGGAGCGTGGTGTTCCTAGTCTGAGAAACATGTTTCCTTGCTGTAATTTTACTTGCCTTTCTTATTTTCAAAATCGTGTTAATAGAGTATCCAATGGATGTCATTTAATTCATGTGTAGAAATTGATATTGATGAAATATCTTTCAATTATCATTTTGCATGTTTTAGGTTTCATTTTTGTAAATTTGCTTCTAAAATAATAACCAAGAAGCCATTTATATTTTTTATCATTTGTTTTCTTTCCCATTTCAGATCTCAAAAAGTTTTCATTATGTACCGATGAATAAACAAACAACAAAAATTCTTATTGAATGGGATGAATTTCCTAAAGGAGAGAGTCCTGAATTTTATTTTTTAAAATACCAACTTGTTAATAGTTTTGCTCAAAAAGTAAGCCATCTTTTTTTTTGGCTCTGATAAAAAGTAAGCATAGTGTAAATTTGATGTAACTAAATGCCACATCATAAATAGGAATTTAACAGATATTGCAATTTCTTACTTTTGTTTATTAATATATAAAATGTTTCCATTTTATGAAATATCTTCATTAAGTAGTTCATCAAAATAATATTTAACTTTTTCATAAGAGTGATTATGTATTTTCCTTTTTATAATTTATATAGTGCACAGAGAGTAATTATATAACAACTAATCTTTATGTAAAAATAAATACTTTATATATGTTTGTATTCTATATCAGAAAACCTGCTTCATATGAAAGAGATGTGCAAAAGTCAAACTTGGGATTAATGTATCTGACACAGAGTTATTAAACGTTTCTTAAGCATCTAAATCTCATTTACAGAATATCAAAAGCATTCTCACAGATCCACAAAAACTTCCAAAATCAGTAATAACACTAGAAGAAAATGAAGACTATTACATCATTATACAGTCCATAAAATATGGACAAATTTTGAGTGAAAAATCATTCCAAACCCGTAAGTAATGTGTATATGTTGTTCAGCTATATCACCTAATTATAAAGGGAAAAAAATTTTATTACCAGATAATTTGAATTTTACAGTGATTAACAGATATGTAATGGTAGTCGGAAATCAAATCTGAATAGTGGTATTTTGTTTTTTAAATGTAATGTAAATTTAAAAATTTAAAGGAAATTATAAACTGAAGTAAGAATAAGATTTTCAGTGTTGATGTTGAATGTGTGCTAATATGAATAGAAAGGTATCATAGAGATGTTACATGTAATCCAGATTATTCTAAAAATGTTATAATGTGGGTTTGTAATCTGATTCATTCATTCTAAGCAGTGTATGAGAAACTGCCGTATAGTCTAGAAAGTATTTTATAGTTATATAATGTTTTTCCATCACAGTCAATCTTTTGTAATTCAATATTCTTTGTGTTTCATTCAGTTTTATTTAAAACTGTGCTAATTATTCTCCCTGATTTTTTAGGTGGAATCTCATCTAGAAATATTAAAACAATAGCAACAAGTACGAGTGTTTCTTTTAACTGGAGTGAGCTATCTTCTGATGACATTTCAATGTCAATATCTCTTAATAATTCTTCACAAATTATGCAAAACAATGTCACTGTTTATGAGTGGGGCAGTTTGAAACCTGCCAGTTTGTATTCTTTTACATTTGAATTCAAACAGTTACGCTTGGATTTTATAAAGGTATTTCAGAGACTGGATGTTCAAGTGGAAACAGGTATGTAGCTATTTGGTTCATTGTTAATTAATATATTTACTATGGATTTTGTAGATAACTTGGAAGCTGTATTCCTCTTTTAAAATGTGATCCAGCCGAGTATTAACTACTGTAAACTACCTGTAAATGAATCAGCATAGTCCCCCTTTTCTAACTGTGTCATTCTGGTATTTGATTTATTGAACAAGATGGATTTAGCAGGGTAACGGTATGAACCAACTTTATTCACCTTTCACCACTTCTTTTAAACTGAACCAAGTGGGTTCTCTTTTCTTTAACTCTGGCAATGGTTCGTATGGATCCCATTGCTTTTCAGATGACTTTCAAGTATCAATGAATAGTCTCATTTTCAGGCATTAAGAGGTCCATTAAAATCTGATATAAAAATATCAATCTTCCATCCTATTTGAAGCTTCTCCATTACTCATCCCTGATCAGACATGACCAAAATTTGTAATACTACAAGGGGAAAGGGAGTGTGTTCAATTTTTAGTGTCTTCCTCGTTCTACTTCCTTCCCCCACATGGTGGGAAGAGAGAGAAGAGGTCAGTCACAGATAGCACATGAGGGCCATACCCACTCTGTGATGGGCTAAGAGTCCCATTTTAATATTCTCTATAGGAATAATCAGTGAACCACAATATATGTTTACCAGTGAAGCAGACAAACACTTGAATAGTAAGAAAAAGATAGTAAGGGGACTAAAGCATTCCCTCTCTCCATCCTTGTTCTTCTCCTGTGAAAACAGTTTCTTCAAAAGATCCTTGTCACATCTTCCTGATATGTTGGGCTGAGGCACTGATGAAGCATCAACAAGAGTTAAAGCGCAATGTCCGCTCTAAACAGGCTGAGATTTTCCTCAGTTTTTTATGGTATACAGTCTTGGAGAAACAAGCTAAGCACCCATTCTAGTTTTTTCTGGAAGGTAAACCGATTTGATGTCAAGTGGCAGAGAACAGAATTTTTAGCAAGCCTTATGTCTAGTTCTCTAAAATAAAAAGAAACCTGAAATATACTTAGAAAGTTCTTTCCCAGTACAAGAGTAAGGGAAAGGAAGGACAACCTGAAATAACTTAGAGAGAAAAACATCTGTGGTTTTTGTTTAAATTGTTATAAGTGGGCAATAATTCTGCATAATTAATTCTTACAGCTACTTAAAAAGCTATTTTCTTTGGTAGTAATGGATTTACCACTTGAATAATAACAGCTTTAGTACTTTTATTGGTTTGGGGAAAATATAGGGAACGTGCACAATTAACACTGCGAGGTTTTCACAATTATCTTCTATAGATGTCAAGAAATGTAATTATATAATGTTATATTACTGAATTCATCTATAGCAAAGCATTTTTCTTTTGGTAGGTTCATGTTCACAAGGATGGGTAGCATTAAAAAATAACTGTTATAGAATTAGTAAAGAAAGCGTGCCATGGAATGTAGCCCAGCAACGTTGTAAGTTATCCTTAAGTTCTGCACACCTTGTGGATATAAAAAATGAAGAGGAAAAACGCTTTATATTTTCACTTCTCAGGTCAAAGAATCAAATAATAATATGGACTGGTCTTAATGATTTGAAGGTCAGTAAATGTAAAGAAATGCATATATTGTGATCAAACTATTTTATATATGTTCATTCATTCGGCCCTTCTTTGTTTATTCATTTGTTCCTTCCTTCATTCATTCAATAAATATTTATTGAGTACTTCTTAGAAGCCAGACACTGTTCCTTTTTCATTTCCTCCATGTCAATCTCTCTCTCTCTTTCTTTTTTTAGAGCAGTTGTAAGTTCACAGCAAAATTGAGGGGAAGAAACAGATTTCCCGTATACCCCTTGCCTGCACATATACATAGCCTCCCCCATAATCAACATCCCCTACCAGAGTGGCACATTTGTTACAGCTGATGAACCTGTATTGACACATCATAATCACTCAAAGTCCGTAGTTTACACTTTTGGTGTTCTACATTCTGTGTATCTTTGTCAAAGCTTATACTTTTCCTGGCCCCCCTGCCCCCATTTCTAGGAGGGTTGTCACATGACTGTCTAGAGATAGATTCATTACTTGTGAGAATTGAGGTTGGTGATATTCACCAGTCACATCTCTGAGCAGAATGGTGTCAACAACCTCACCTAATGCGTAGAACTTACTAAGACTTGAAATAAAACAACTAACATCTAATGAATTATGGGTCTGTGCCAGGCATTATTGTGTTGAGCCTGTCATATGTGCTGCCTCTTTAATCCTCACAACAATCTGTTATTGTACACATTTTAAAGATGAGAAAATAGAGGCTTAGAGTGAGATTCAGCAATTTGCCTGAAGACACATGACTAATGAGTGAATGAAAATGAGCTGTCTCCAGCTCAGAATCTTTATGGTGAAGGAAATCTGCATAAAATATATTAAGCTGATTGATCGTTAATTTTAGAAAGCATTAATCTTAAAAAAATTTATAATACAGCTGTCACTAATAAAAATCTTCAAATACACATATTTGAAGATATGACAGTTACTTTTCCTTTAAATTGGCTTAATTTGTGCGTCTTATTACAGAAAGAAGGTCATCTCACATGGACAGATGGATCATCTTTTGGCCTTAAGACGAATGAAATCATTTCTTTTCCACTGCTACCCAAGAATGAAACGGATTGCTATATTTTACAGCAAAATGCAACAGGATCAAACTATTTCTTTACACGATTTTTCTGTTATGTTCCATTGCCATATATTTGCGAATATGAACGTAATTATTTTTATTAGTATTTTATATTCATGCATCTCATGCTTATATTTTAAAGACAGAATTATAATTTCTAATTAAAAATAAATCTCTTTTATATTTTTTTCAGCACCTTTTCTACAGGAAGACTTTTTCTTCTATGTAAAGGATGTTGGAACAACTGAAGTTGTATTTAGTTGGAATAATTTGAATGGTTGGAATATTTTGAATAAGTGGCTGAAACTGGGATATAAAATTATCATTAAATATTATTTAGACCACAAAGAAGAACAACATTTTGAAAGCATTCCCCCAAATACTACAGAAAAAACAATTACCCAGTTGTCTCCTGGCCATATTTACAGGTTTTCACTCTTTGCAATAAATGAAGGGGAGGCAAAAACTACTTTAAGTCCACTATTCATTGTTGAAACACGTAAGTTACAAGACATCTGAAAGAATAATTTTTCAAACATTTAATATCATCATTAGCAGGTATTTCCTGAAGGTCTGATATTTTCTCATAAAACCCTGGACATACTTGTATCTTTAACCATTTTAGATTACAGTGAATCTGTTTATGTGTTTGGCTTTCCTCTTAAAGTATAAGCCCATAAGGAACTATATCTTATTTGCTTATAATACCAGCTAGACTAGTTCCTGGTCCATGGTAAGTAATCAAGAAATCTTTATAGAACTGAATTTTTGATATGCGCTAATAGTGGGAGATAGACGTGTGTACTGGAATTTAAGAGACTTACAAGGGAGAGAATTAGTAAGGAATAAAAGTAAATGCAAACAGAACTATATAGAAAAATATAACCTGAATTCCAAATCAGTGGTGCATTTAATAAATGCTTTCTAGAATTCAGAGTATAGGTGACAGGGGAAGGCTCATGGAAGGGAGAGGCTTAGACTCAAACTTGAAGGAAGTAAAGAATGTTATGGGCAAAAGTGTGGAGACAGGAATTTGTGGGAAAAGAATAGTGCAGGCTGACTGCAGAAGGTTTCCTCAGATGCGAGAGTGAACGCAGTTAGAGAGGTAGGTGGTGCCAAATTTGGGAGTGCCAGGAGTCTGTGTCTAATGTGGTTGGACTTGGCCTTAGAAGCAATGGAAATCCATTAAGACTGTAGTTTTTAAGACTTGCTTTACGTTTTACAAAAGCCGTCTTAATGCATTATCTCACTCAGTACTCACCTCAACCCTGGGAGTAGCTACATAGAAATGAGAAAACTGAACTTCAGAGAGGTGACGTAAACTGACCAGACTAACAGGCTTTGTTAAGTGGTAGAGCCACATGGGAACCCAGATGACCTTATTTTAACCTCTGAGAAATTGCTTCTAAAGAAAGACTCAAGAAGAATGTGTGTGCATATGTGTGTGTTGGGAGGGTGGTGAACGGATATGCATTTGAGGCTGATACATGCCAGGTGCTGTTTTAAGAAAATTAATCCGGAGGGATTAACTAGGAACATCGCTGGCACTGGGTGGAATGGTTTGGAGTGGGGAAATATTCCTGCAAGGGAATGACTGCCTGAGTTCCCGTGTTGATGGGAATGAAGAGGGAGTAACATGAAACCCTGCCCTCTAGTCTGACGGGACAGAAGAGGTAAAAGATGTATATGATATGTGATCACTGAGTGCCATCAGTGCCATTTGGTGGTGCTTGTAATAAAAATAATGATTGAACAATAATCTGTGTCAAACACTGTGCCAAGTGCTCTATATTCCTTGTCTCACCTAATCTTCAAAATAATTTCACAAGGCAGCTAGTACTATAATTCCCATTTTATAGCCAAGAAAACTGAGGCTCAAAGAGAGTTAGTTATTTATTCAGGGACCGGAGCTAGAAAGCGGAAGAGCCAAGACTCAAACCCAGTTTTCCTTTTCTGTTCAAGCGAGAGTATTATGGAAGTACTGAGAAGTGAGAGAGAATTCAGCCAAATCATATCACTAATACAGTGCATTTTTTTGACATTTTTATTTCTTAGGCCCATTATCAGCCCAGAATTTCACAGTTACTCATGTGAAGCCAACAGAAATATTTTTACACTGGGACCCTCCAGATCCTGTATCTTTTCACCATTATGTTGTGACTATTTTGGATGTTGAAAACAATAAATCAGAAGAGATGTTTGTTGAAAAACTCAATACATCAACAGCAATCGGAAATCTCAGATCTTTCCATCGTTATCTGATATATCTATTCAGTGTAGCAGAAAGAGGAACTTTAAGCTGCTTTGAGAAACCTATTTCAGCCATTACAGGTAAGCATAGGCACGTTTTGCCTTTTTTTTTTATTCCTGAGTAAGATTCACCCTGAGCCAACATCTGTGCCAATCTTCCTCTATTCTGTATTTGGGTCACTGCCACAACATGGCTGATGAGTAATATATGTCCGTGCCTGAGAACCGAACCTGGGCCACCGAAGTGGAGCATGGCCGAACTTAACCTCTGGGCCATGGGGCAGCCCCACATTTTGCCTTTTAATAAAAAAATATAAACTACATATTTTGAAATATTATTTTTCTGAAATTTAATTTTGTTGATCCTTCATAGGTACAGATACTCACAGCTGAACATTTGTTTGAATGCTGAATCAATTCTAAACGTGGATTCTAAATACTAAATTCATTTAGCCTTATATGAACTCTTTGAACATTTTCATTGTTCCTACCAGAGTTCCTAGAAGACGTCTTCCTTATCCTAGCCTTGGCTGGAAAGTAAATTATCATAACATAGGAAAGTTGGTTCACCCAGTTATCTTTAATAACACTAGATCCAATAAATAGGTGTGCACATTAATGAGTTTTACTTGGTTCTTCCTTACTTTCTCTCACAGTGTGATGAGATCACCTCTAGGGGGCAGTGTCGTCTCAGGACTTCCGCATATGCGTTTCTAATCTCCACTCACCTCCACATAGCAGTTTTTGATTCCTTGTCTAGAACGTAATCATTAAAGTAATCCATCTTTTAATTAAGCATTTTATTTAACCCTTAAGTATGTCAATTTTTTTTTAAAAGATAAAACACTATCGTATGAAACAATGCATAGCTAAGCACATTTTGACAGTATGTCCCTGTGAGTGTATGTGTGTGTTGTTTGTGCGTGTGTATTTAACATGCCTATATGAAAAGTTCTTTGACTGAAATTTCACCAGCTAAAATTAAACACCCTTGAGCTGAGGTGGAGGAGTGGAAAACCTGCACTTGCACAGCTGTAGATTAATTACCCTTCTCATACTTACTGTGAATACTTCGGATTCATTGAAAGTAATAACAATGGTAAAAGATATTATTTAATGCTTACGAAATGCCAATGCTTAACATACACGTATTCAGTGTTGCAAATCATGATCAAAAGTTTTTTTCCAATTGCGCACTAGATCGGGGATGTTTTGTCTTCCCTGAGCTCAGACAAAGATCCTTCAATTGGTAAACGCTCGGCTGAGCCCCTTACCCTTCAGGAAGATGCTTTCATTTTTAACTGACAGGCAGCCAGGAGGATTTCTCACAGATCCATTAATCTTGAAGTTATATTAAAATCTCCCGTAGGATGTACCTATTTGTTTAATGGAGGGACAGGAGAAAGGTACTTGTGAGTCTGCACGTTTAATTCTGGCTCATTGCTATGTATATTAACTGTAAGCTGACATGGCAGTGCATGCCCAGGATTTAGTAATCTGGTGTTTTTTACTTTCCTAAGGTTGAGGCAATAGTCTTTTTTTAAAAATTCATTGTTCACTGAATAAATAATGTTTTGGTATCAGAAATTACAGTAAGTACTAGGGATACAAAGATGAATAAGACGGAGGGCTGTCCTGGTGGCACAGCGGTTAAGTTTTCGCATTCCGCTTCAGCAGCCTGGGGTTTGCAGGTTCGGATCCCGGGTGCAGACCCACACACTGCTTGGCAAGCCATGGTGAGGCAGGCGTCCTCTTTGCTATTTACCTATCTATCTACCTATCCAGGGTTCTCTGGCTAGATATAGTGTTAGGTATAAGACCTCTTCTTTCTCTTCTATGCCTATGCACCTGCTGTCTACTCTACTTGCAGTATCCTTCTGTCTCCCCACTCCCACCTGGCTAACTCCTGCTCTTCCTTCATGACTCAGTGAATCACTCCTCCAGGAAGACTTCCATAACTATCCCTGCACCCCAAGGCAGGGTTAATTTATCCCTCTCTATGCTCCCATAGTCTCCAGTGCATAACCTCTATAATAGCAATTATAATACTGCATTATGACAGTTTTTTTTAACTTACTTATCTCGCTTCATTAATATGGAAGATTTCTGAAGGCACAGACCAGGTCTTATTCATCTTTTTTTTTTTTTTTTTGAGGAAGATTAGCCCTGAGCTAACATCTGCCGCCAATCCTCCTCTTTTTGCTGAGGAAGACTGGCCCTGAGCTAACATCCACGCCCATCTTCCTCTACTTTCTATGTGGGACACTTGCCACAGCATGGCTTGCCAAGTGGTGTGTAGGTCTGCATCCAGGATCCGAACTGCGAACTCTGGGCCGCCAAAGCAGAACGTGCAAACTTAACCGCTGCACCACTGGGCTGGACCCTCTTTATTTCTAAATGAATGTCCAAGTGTCATAACTTTCAGAAATTAGAAAGGTGATATAATTAAAGTTACAACTATCTTTATGATAAATATCAGTCCCAAAACTTTAAAAATCATCTACATGTTAATGACACCTAAATTTATCTCTCTATTCCAGACCTTTCTCCTGAATTCCAGACTTAAATGTCTAACTACCAACTTAATATATCTCGTTTAAGTATCTACAAGATATCTTAAATTCAACATGGCCACAACCGAACTATAGATGTTTCCATCCAAATCTGCTTTACCTACAACCCTCCCCATGTCAATTCACGACCATTTCATTCATCCAGTTGTTTAGGTCAAAAGCCTTGAAGGTATCCTTGACTATTCTGTTTCTCTCACAACCTAAACACAACCTGTCAGGAAATTCTGTTGATTCTGTCTTTGAAATAAATCCAGAATCTCAATTCTTGTCCCTACATCCCTTAGGGCTATGGTCATCCAGGCCACCACTCTCTCTCGCCAAGATTTCTGGGTTTGCCTCCCTATTTCTACCATTGACCCTCTCTATAGTCTGTTATTAACATAACAACACAAGTGAGTCTTTACAATTTAGGAAAGATCCTGCCTCAGCGTAGAACCCTGTAGTTGCTACCTGTTTATTCAAAGATAAGCCTTCGGAGCCTGGCATGATCCGGCTCTCTATCCCCCAGCCTCATCCCGATACTCTCACCTTCCTTCACTCTGGCTTTCTTTTGTGCTTGGAGATGCCAAGTAGACACCCACTGGAGGACGCTTACTTTAGCTGTTCTTTTCTGCCTGGAATACTGTTCTTCCAGAAATCTGCATGTCTAACTTCCTCACTTGCTTCAAGTGTTTTGTTCAAAATCTCATCTTTTCAAAGACACCTTGCCCTGAATTCCATATTTAATACCATAACTTCCTCCCTAAAGCCACCTCACCCCTGATCTCCCTAATCTTGGTTTATTTTTCTTTTTTCCTTGGTACTTACCATATCTAACATACTGTGTAACTTGCATGATTGTTATATGTATTGTTTATTTCCACCCAATAGAATATAAACTCCATAAGGCAGAACTTTGTTATTTTTTATTGATGTCTCTACATGCCTAAGAGAGTTCCTGGTACATAGTAGGTACACTTGTATATTTGATAAAGGATGAGTAATCGCCATAATGGGAATATTACTCTGATGAAACTCTTAAGACTCTGAAGAATTTGCTAAACACTTTCTATTTTCTCTTGATGTGTAAAGTTTGTGCTTAATCATATTGGTAAATCTTGTGTGGTAATCACAAGACAAATTTTTCTCCTAAATTGAGTCCTTTTCAAGACATGGTGATACAAGGTAATACAATTTACTTTAAATGTTAGTTAATATTGACTTGAGATGTTTTTATTCAGTAGCATGAATAATGCTAACAATAAACTAAGATATGTGTGTCTATCTGTTTCTCTAAGGTATTAACCCACCCCAGAAAGTTTATGCTAAACCTGAAGATGTGGGAGAGAACAGTATAATAATTCAGTGGGAACCCCCACAAGATGGCCATGAGGTCTACATTCAAGTCAAATCCATATCAGATACAAGAGAAGTCATGAAGCTTTTTGTAAAGGATGCTAATAGATTCAAGATTGATAATTTAATCCCTGGGATGACATATGACATTGGAGTGGCAACAGTGATGAATGGGAACTTGAGTGAGCTGGTAACTGTTCAACAAACTCTAAGTGAGAATCAAATACTTCTCATTTTTAACAGATGTTTGCTGATTTGGGGTATTGTAAAATAGTTCCTGATAGACCCCTTGTAACAAGTTTTACCAAAATAGATTGCTGGTGTGCCTCAGGACCTGGAGCAATTTGCATCCCTTTTCTCCTGAAAATGCTTCCTGCTTGTATGAAGGCAGCATTGTTTATGATTAAGAACTTGATCCTAAAGCCACACTACCTAGGTTTGCATCTAGGTTCAACTGTTTCAGTAACCCTGGGCAATGTGCTCAACCTGTTTATGCCTCAGTTTCTACATTTGTAAAGTGGGAGAAAATAATATGTATATCATGGGTTGTCCTGAGAATAGCTGATTTCATAGATGTAAGGACTTAGAACAGTGCCTGACGCGTACCTATGTAAGTGTTTGTAATTACTATTGTATCAACAAAGGCATACTGAAGCACATGAAAGGAAATACTGATGGCATAAAAAAGGTTTAGGACCAAAGAAACAAAAAATTTCTATACTCTTTCTCAAATAAAATTAATTCATGCAGTGAGTAATCATTGAAAATCTATTGAAGAGGGAGAAAGAAAGAAGAAATTAAAAGTAAATAAATGAAGTAATATTGATAGATATTTATAAACTGATAAACATTAGGAAGGGAAAAAAAGTGATATGATAGAGAGGAATTGAAGAGGGAGGGAGGGTTCTACTCTAGATGGGCTGTAATAGAAGGAGTTACATCTGAATAGAGGCCTCCTTCTTATGAAGGAGCCAGGGTGGAATAAGGTGGAGGAAGGGTACTGCGGGCGTGAACGGCCAGCATAAAGACGGTAAAACAGGAAAAAGCTCTGTGTACCTGAGAACAAAGAGACCAGAATGTGTGGTGTCTGCTGAAGAGGGAGAAGCGCAGTAAGAAATGATATCGGAGAAGTATTCAAGGCTCAGGTCACATGAAGCTTTCAGGCTATGCTTTTGAGTTTGTTCTGAGGGCAGGTGGAAGTCATTGAGAGTTTTATGCAGGAGAGCAACAATGTGACCTATGTTACAAAAATTTCCCCATGGCTATGTGCAAAGGATGATGTGTAAAGGGACAAGGAAACCAGGTAGAAGGATGTTGCAGAATCTAGGCAAAAGATTATGGTGGACAAGATGGGGACGTGCAGATGGAGAGTAGCAGATACATTTTATATTATGGCTGTAGGAGGTCCAAGCTTTGAGGCAAGAGGCTTCTGATGAATAAAGGAAGGGAGAAACCTAAGGTTTTGACTTAAGCAATTTGGGTGGATTTTGGTAACGCTGAGAAAGGAAAGAACATTGGAGTTCACAGGCCTTTTGGTGAACAATAAGGGCAGCCTGATGGGAAAAATAAATTGGTCCAAAAATCCATGTACCAGCAGTGTCCACACTCAACCAGCATCAAATCTTCTTGTTTTATCCTCCAAAGACTAAAACTGAATTTGTATATGGCACTTCTATACTTAAATTTCTAAGAAAATCTACTTATAGATAATTATCAAAGGAAGCAGTTATGGAAAAGGAAACAACTAAGAAAGATATTGCTGAAAAAAATTATTTCATGCCTATTAAACAACCCAACAAATATTTACTGGCACAACAGAAGTACTAAAGTTTAAATGAATGCATGGAAAATGAACTGCAGTCTTAGATCTACCAGTTATTATCAGCATGAGGTTAGAGTGTCCTCATATTGTCTCAGTGCCTAAGTTTTCTCTCTGAAAATGTAGATCATTGAATACATTTTTAAATTGACTTCCACTTCTAAAGTCCTGTTCTTTGACTCTAGGGAACTCAGCATATTTCAACCCATCTGCCATCTAAAATACACAATTTTTGCCTGCCTTTCCAGATAGTGAGCTCTCTTGAAATCTTATTCAGCTCTGTATCTACAGGTGTAAATGCAGTTCTTCACTCTGTTTAATTCAAGTACTTATTTGTAAAATCACTATCTAACATGGATGCTGAAACATGGATTAACATATAAATAATATTAACATATAAAGTCTAGGAAGAATAACAGAATTTGGCGGCTTGAAGTTAGGACAGAGATCTTCTTGCCAATTCCTCTGATGTTGTAATGCATCCCTGTAATTTTCCTTTATTATGAAGCCACATCTGTTCCCTAGGGTTTCACAGAGCAAATCTACTCCCCAATTCACATGAAAGGCCATCAAATGCTTGGAAACATCCCTTAGGTATTCGTGGTGTCTATATTTTCTTTCCTTCTGGTGAATTATCTCTAGTTCCTTCAAGTACTCCACTATTTCTTATAATCCTATTGGCCTTTCTATTCAGTTCTTAAACTTGATAATCACTTTTGGCATCACCAGATTATTTATCATTCATCATTTTTACTTATGTCAAGATGATAAAGCAAATATTAACCTATCCAAAGGTGCATAGGTAGAAATTAATTCTTTCCATGCATTCTTTCAACAAATATTTGTTGATAACTATTATTTACTATGCCCTATTTCTCTTTCCTCTGTACACTTTGAGATAGTCAAGCGTGGAGGACATTTGCCTTTTGATGAGCTGTTACAGACATGTAGAAGAAATAAATTTTGCACATTCACTTATTTCCCTTTCCCCTTTGAAGTTTCTCTCTCTGTCTCTCTCTAAATATCCCAAAAATAACTAGCAAAAGTCGATCTCTCATTGTTATTGTGCACCTGAACCATAAAATGTGCCTTTGGGAAAAGGCAGTGCTTACGAGCACAGACCTTGGAACGGGGTTACCTGGGTTAGAATTCCAGCTCCACAGTGATCAGTTTACATCCTTTGGAAAGTCACCCAACCATTTTGGTCCTGAGTTTCTTCTCTCTAAAATGGGAATGATAATAATTTTATCTACTTTGTGAAGTTAATATAATTTAAGGACTCAGACACCAAGTCAGCAATGAGAATGTTCTTATGATTTTTCTCAACAGGAGCAGAGGGGTGGCCTTGAGGAGCTATGAGCATCCATAGCAGGAAGGAAAGCTGTTTCAGCTGTCTGTGAGGTCTCTTTTAGTTGGAGGAATTAATTATACCCAAGTTTTTTTGAGAGAAGAGGAGCTGTATGAGAACTGGTGTTTGAATTTTCTTTTTTCCTCTTTGTATAGCAGAATAAATTTTAAGATATAGTGGGCATCCCTGAGATCTCATTCTACCTTGCCTGTAATAAAAGCCTTTGAATTTGACCTAGTTCAGTTTGTCTCATATTGAAAAAACTTCATACAGCCCCCATTGCTACCACTTCTTTTGAAAGAGGTTTTTCAGGAAAATGGGTAAAAATGGAGGTCGTGTCACAGAGACAGAGACCCATCAGAAGTTTCCAGAATATGGCAATATCTTTCTTTGTTTTTTTTAAGTGAAATCTTCTCCCACTTGAGTTTCCAGAGGTTCAGGGTATAGTTTTGAAGGGAAAGAATAACTTTGTCCTATTCCACACCTTCCAGTCTTGGTGACTCTCTACTTTAACTTGTCGTACATTAACACCATTGGCCCCATTTCCCCCGACAAGTGGAATTGATGGAAAACCCCACAATTACCCACTGGAGGGAATGTCGCTGACTCTATATACTTTTAAAACCTAAAGTAAACCATGTCTATTTAAAGCATTGTCTCTCCTTAGAAAATGTCTTCAGCGCCCAGGGACATGGCACTGAATCCTTTCCATGACTACACTGGTCACTCATTTCCAATCCCCGGATCTTTTAATTTCTGCTCGAGGCACGTTTAGAAGCTTTCACAGATCATTGCCCACAGATTCAGATGGATAGGATACTTGTGGTATGTCACACTAATCTTGGGAAAGCCATACTTACCATAAAAGCTTTGTAACTGAAGAGAGCTGTGAGGAATTTAAAGAGGAAACCCACAAAAAAAATTAGTGATGACAGAAGAAGAAAAGTTAAGATAACACAACTGGAAAAGAAAAAACATGGTAAAAGTGCCTTGAAACCCAGTAGTATATCATATTGAATTTGTTATGGTTAGTATATTGGAAGTTTCCTCATAACCATCAAGAATAGAAAAGGCAAGAGAGTTGTTGAATGAATTGATGAAGATATTGCATGGATTTTATGTTCTATAATGCAAATTATAGGTGTGTGTTTAAATCCTTTTAGACAGTACTGGCTCTGGGCAAAGTGGCCGAATCAAATATTTAACAGTGACTTAGAACCTAAGTTTCACTGCATCAAAGCAGATGACACCAATAAAACTAGAAAAGGAAGGCCATCTAATGATTCTCTGGAGGAAAAAATATTTTTTTGCGAATGTCTATTTTAGAAGAAGATATCCACTTAGAAGAAATATAGACCTAAGGACATATTGGATGGTATCCCAATAGTCCACAGATAGAATCAAAATTAAAATTGACCTGAGGGAAAAATAATGTGAATGGAAATTGTCTAAAACTTCAGATCTGCTCTAAACAGCACAGCAGAGGACTAAGGGATGCTAAAGCTCTTGTAGAGAGGTCAGGGAGAGTGTGACATGTAAACAGATCCTTCCTCCAAACTGTTGCCAGAACTGCGTTCCTAAAAATGAAATGACTGTCTGCTCAGAATCCCTGTGCCTACAGGAAGAAATCTGATGTCCGTAGCATGGCATGCGAAGCCTCTCACAGGGTCCAGCCTCAGAGGTGGCCCTTCTGTGCCCGGTCCCCTTCCTCACGCCGCATGCTTTAACCACCCTGAGCACCTGCCGTGTGCCAGGCGCTGCTCTAAGCACTTTAGGTATAAACACATTCTCTCATTTAATCATCACAGTGACACTGCAAAGTAGATACTAATCTCCTTCACATTTTACAGATGAGAAAACCAAGGCACAGAGTGACAAAGTAACTTGCCAAAGACTACTAACTAGTTGCCAAAGACTAGTGACTAGTAACTTGCCCTGTGAGTAAACAGCCAAAAGAACTTGGTCTTCCCTGAACACATACTGATGCCCTGTTTCGCTTCCGTGCTTTGTTTATGCTTTTCTCTGCCTGGAATCCCCTCCTCACTACCTCTCCCTCCTTACATGCACTCTTTCTGGTAAACATGTTCTGTCTTTTAAGACAGATAAAATATCAGTGTTGACTCTGGAAAGCCTTCCCCAATTATCTCTGCTAGAATCGTTGATTTCCTTCTCTATTCTCAACAACTTTTTGTTTGTACCACCTGCTCAGCTCTAAGCGTGTGGGATTCTAGTTAGTGATCTGTGCATCTCTTTCCTGAGATTAGGAACTGCTTGAAAGCAGGAACTTAGCTTTATTTACTTTATTTGCATACTCACCTTAGTACATAGGTTCTCAAAAATACTTTCTTGATAAATAAAGAGGTAAAAAATTGGAAAATCTCCAATTCTTATGATATTTCAGACTATTGAAAATCAAAAAATGAAAGTTATATACTTCCAATACATCGTATGTCAAAATATCCATCTTATTTCTCTAACACTGACATAGTAAACAAAAGTTTAATGCATAAGCATTTAATATTTTCACAAATTCTAGAACTTGCTAGACAAAATACAGAGAAATATGATTGAAATTTTTAAAAAATCACTCATTATAAATCTCTTTTTGTCTTTCAGAGCCCAAACCAGTTCAAATTGTTATCCCTTATGAAAGTCATAGTACCTCTGTCATCTTATTTGTTCAAATGCCTGATATCGGAGTGTTTGATGGTGTACATATAGCAGTTGAAGGAGGGCCAAATGTAACCATGCCTTTACAGGGTGACAATAAATTTACTGTTGACAAGTTAACTCCAGGAACAGAATATAACTTCTTTGTTTCCGCCATCAGTGGAACTAAATTAAGTAATATGTATTATGTGCCTGCAGTAAAAACATGTAAGTATGTTAGGACTTGCATAAGCTTTTTCTTGGTTTTGATTTTGTGTACCATTTCAAATTAGTAGGCTAAATTCACTTCAATGCAATTGTTTTCAAAGATATTTTACAATAATTGCAAATACGTCACTACCGGGCCTGAGCTTTTATTGCCTAAGTATACAGATAGCGCCAACCTTGTGTAAAACTGAGGTCATGAATTTTTTTTAATCTATCGATTAACAAAAGCATACCTGCATGGTAAACAGAACTTTCAATGACTTCATCCAAGAGTGAGGAATGTGAGTAATTTTAGGCAGATTATAAGAACTAGATTATATTTTTTGAGTCTAGGAGCCCTGATAGTATCTCTCAAAGCACACAGTCTAAGTGTGTGCATGCTCTCCCCATGCTGCCGTTTGTCTGGAAAGAACTAGTGTATATTTTCCTTACCTCTTTGAATATTTAAAATTAATATAAATGTGTTCATGCTAATACTTATATTTTGAGATTCATATTGATTTTGATTTATCTTTTCTTTAAGTAACTCAAAAATTCTACAAATATTAATTTTGAACATTTGGGATATATGAAATTTATCTGATATTCCTCTAGTAGCTATAGAAATGAATGGCACAGAGTAGTAAATACCACACAAAAATCACAGGGAGTCCTTAAAACATTGCACGGTGGTCCTCCCTTATCTGCAGTTTTGCTTTTCACAGTTTCAGTTACTTGAGGTCAATCACGGTCCAAAAATATTACATGGAAAGTTCCAGAAATAAATAATGCATATGTTTTAAATTAGGTGCCATTCTGGTATCACGATGAAATCTCGCACCATCCTACTCCATCCCACTAGGATGTGAATCATCGCTTGGTCCAGCATATGCGTACAGCATACACTACCCAGTGGCTAGTCACTTTGTAGCTATCTCAACCGACTATCAGATAGACTGTCATTGTTTTGCAGTGCTTGTGTTCAAGCAACTGTCATTTTACTTAATAATGGCCCCGAAGTGCAAGAGTAGGAGTGCTGGCAATTTGGATATGCCAAACTGAAGCCAGAAAGTGCTTCCTTTAAGCAAAAAGGTGAAAGTTCTCGACTTAAAGGAAAAAAATTGTATGCTAAGATTGCTAAGATCTACAGTAAGAATGAATCTTCTACCCATGAAATTGGGAAGAAGGAAAAAGAAATTCATGCTAGTTTTGCTCTCACACCTCAAATACGTGTGTATAGGAAAAAAAAATATAGTCTGCATAGGGTTCGGTACTGTCTGCAGTTTCAGGCATCCACTGGGGGTCTTGGAACATATCCCCATGGATAAGGGGGGACTATTGTAATTCGGTCTGTAACAGGTCCAGGTTCTTCATGATATGCTCTGTCTATACATCTTCACATATATCGTTATACCACCATGTGTCTTCTTCCTCCCAGATTGTAATCCTTCCATTAATTTAAACTCAACTTTTCCATAAAATATTCCCAAACTGCTGTCACAAATCACACTATTCCAATAGCATTTTAACATATTTATAATGAGCTCAATAAATGTTCATATTTTATTTTTGCTTGCAATTTTTATATACTTCATATCTGTATTCTCTGCCTCTCTTCCTTATATTATAAATCACTGTGGGCAGTGTTCTGTTTGATAGTTCTTGTCTTTAAACATAATCAGTACTTGGTACAGCCCAGTGGCGCAGCCGTGAAGTTCTCACTTTCCGCTTCCGCGGCCCGGGGTTTGCCACGTGGATCCTGGGTGCGGACCTACGCACCGCTTGTTGAGCCATGCTGTCGCACACATAAAGTAGAGGAAGATGGACACGGATGTTAGCTAAAGGCCAGTCTTCCTCAGCAAAAAGAGGAGGATTGGTGACAGATGTTAGCTAAAGGCCAGTCTTCCTCAGCAAAAAGAGGAGGATTGGTGACAGATGTTAGCTCAGGGCTAATATTCCTCAAAAAAATAAAAATAAAAATAATTACTACTTGATCTAAATATATCAATATTGTGATGTCAGTCAGCAAAATATATCAATAGATAAGATGATAGTCTAAAGCTGCCATTTGTTTTGTTTTTCTGAAATAATTTTTTCCTTTATGCTAGATGAGATCTTTAAAATGGGAAAAATAATGCTTAAAGCTCATCAGATAAAATTTGTTTATAGTTTCAACAATACTTTGTACAAAAAGGACTCTTTTACTTCTTTGTCTAGACTTCTAAACTTTTTCTCTGTTTTTTCAGTTTATCCTAATAGTTTCAAAAAGCTTTAATCTCTTTGTCCTCCTTTGAATATTGTGCATTGTCTCCTGTGAATTCATTCCCATGTGGTTTTCACTGCAACGGCAAAATTTGCTGCCTGTGATGTATTTGCAGACTGAGGATTGCAACTGATTATCATACTTTATAAACTGTCATTATATGTATAAACAACAATTTTTAATTAGGATGGAGAGATAATTGATGAATAAATTTTACTGTTCTTTTTTCACGTTGTGCTTTTTTTCCCCCTTTAAAGGGATAAATTAAAAGAAAAACCCAAGTTAGAAAACATCCAAGAAGAATTAACTGTGTTGTGTGTTTTGGGTAGGTCTAGAAGCTCCATCAAATATCCATGAGGGCAAAGTTACAGACTCTTCCATAGAAATTCTCTGGAATCGAGCTGATGGGAATTTCCAGCATTATGAAGTAACATGCATAAGCTGTGCCGCTGCTTTCACGGTACGTTATCCGGGCTCTGGGAGGAATTCATCTTGAATCTTTCATGCTGAATCCAACATTACTGCATTCTCATGTTAGATAACAGTGAAATTAAATAACTCCAGACTTTTTTGCTTGTGTTCAATTGTGGAGTATTTCTTAAACAAACAGTTGCTAATTTCTTCTTTCGGATTGATAGGTCCAGAAAGTAGTTCAAGAAACAGCAACATTCTCCAAACTGGATCCTGCCACAGTGTACACCTTTTCAATTCGCACTGAAAAAGAAGGTTTTAAAGACAGTACTCCTAACACAAAAGAAATACAGACAGGTACAGCCTGTGTAAGCACTTATGTGTTATTCAATGTTCACATATTTATTTAGTTCTTTTAGGGAAGATTTGGTAAATACTTTATTCTTTCCAGATTTTCTTTGTGAGCAGGCAGTGTCATCTCTTGTCTCTTTTCCTGCTGTCCCTTTTCTGGGTTAGCACAACCTCTTTTGTGTGTGTATTGCCAGACAGCAGAGTTGGGTAATTGCCTGGGGTCTCGCCAGAATCTCTGTTTGTGATTTAATTTCTCCATTGTTCAGTTAAGCAGGCAATGAAATGCCATTTCCCCAGCGTTAGTGACTGACTCTCCATGGCAGATGGTGATGATTCCATGGTAGTCGTAAGAAATAAGGGATGATTGGGAAGGATGTATGCAAAATGCATGGTTTCATATCTAAGTTAACTGTTCTACTAAAACAACTATTTTAGTGATTCTTGACACTGATCGTCTAGGAATATTAATTTATGTATTTAGAAAGTGATCGTGTCTAGTATTCTTTTACTGTAATAACAAAGAACAGAACTGAGAGAGAAGTCTTGGCAATTTTGTTCCTTTCTTATACGTGGAGGAATTTTGAAGAGGAAACAAACATATATTATACACTATTTACTTTAACTTTTTTCCTCAGGAAAGAAAAAAAGCATTTCATATTTAGATTGCAATTAACTTTCCTTCTGATTAACCTTGTCACCATTTGGTATTTAATTAGAATGAATCCTAAAAATCATTAAATATTTCTGAGATTGGTGGTTGTGCAAGACTAAGATGTAAGCTCTTCCCATATTTTAGAGGTAAAGCAAATGTTGAGTGCAGTGCTACTGGGATACACATCGGCTTCATTTCCAAGTTTAAAATGATTTTTGCTTCTTTTTTTCTCTCTCTTAACTTTTAAATTCTCCTTTCTACCAGGAAGAATAAAAGGAATGTTTGGGTTACCCTCAGAGTTTGCAGAAAGTCAACTCCTGAGAGTGTGTCAGAGCTGTTTTAAAGCAGGTGCTTGTGTGGTAGAAAATGTTATTTTCTGTGTATGTTTTAAATGATATAGCCCCAAGTGCAGTTGAATTTATGAACCATAGTAGAAACTCAAATGCAGTAACTGTTAGCTGGCCTTCAGCTGGAAGTCTTCTGGATGGATACATTATCTCGATATCCAGTGACAGCTTAATGAAGGAAGAAATCTTGCCTTCCACGAAAAGGTAGGAAAATATTGAAAAGAAATTATATTGTTACATGGAATGCAAGATTAACATTTTATATACAGAAATATATATATTTATATATAGAAATATGTAGAAAGTTATGTTCATAGTTTACTATAAATAGAAATTAGAAAACTTTGCGAGACAACTTTTTGGACTATGATATGATTAGAATAACTAACTCTGTTGTACAATAGCAAATTATTTCTGAAAACAGATAGTAATGAATTAATTCAGGATATTGTCATGCTTGTATGGATAACATGCACTTTTTGACTTAAATGAAATCTCTCCAGATAAGAAGCTATGATTTGTAATTAACCATTTGTGCTTAAGCATAGCAAATTGTTTACATGATAGACAATAAAAAACCAAAATATATGTAAAATTCTTTCTGTAGGGAGTGGAGAAGATGGAGTTTTCTGAATGTTTATGAGCTAAATATCTTAATATGTGACTCTTCTTTCATGTGTAGGACGTTCACATTTAATAACCTTTCTCCGGGGACTGACTTTTTAATTAGCATTGTAACTACCAAGGGACTAAAAATAAGCCATCCTACTGTCCTCATGGTTAGCACTTGTAAGTTCATTTTATATTTAATTAACTTTTCATGGTTAAAGTAAGGGAAATAGTTGTGTTTAAAGCCAATATCTAATTAAAGAAGAATGAAGATGAAAGTGGTTTATGATGTGCTGCTGTGAAGGGGCCCTGCATTTGCCTGGAGAACGGCAGAGTTACAGTCCTGTCTCTGTCACTTATCAGTTATGTGACCTTGGGAAAAACTACTAAGTTCTCACTTAGAAAATGAGAATAAATATTCCTGACTAGGTATCAAATGTTGTTACTAAAATCAAAGGCGAAGCTTTTTGTGAAAGTGCAAAGTACTTGAAGGCTCTAAGGTATTCTTGCCATGAAATACTCAATATTTTTCTAATGTTTGACTATATCTATTAACATTTTATGAAAAACAACCCAAACCCTTGGAATATGAAAAAGTAGATGGCACTGTCTTTTCAGTTGCATTATTTGGGTTCATTTTGCCTCTTCCGACCTTATTAGCTTCACTTCCGTCTATGCCTGCCCTGAACATCTGCAGATGTTCCTAAGAGCCCTGTCACCCGTGGGTCACAGTCAGGTGAACATGTGCTCAAGTACCAGTGTTCTATCAGTGTGAGAGGAGGATAATCTCAAAATTTGCAGTTTGGAGGAAGGGAGAGCATTGGAAAATGCAACAACAGTCAAATCAATTCCTGGAAAATAAACTGAAAAATATGAGCACTTATTATACACCAGCATGGTACTACGTGCTTGAGTTACTGTGTCAAATCGCCCCCCGTAACCCTTGCCCCAGTACCAAAAATGTAGGTTAAAGCTCAGAGGCGTTCACAGCTCATTACTGAAGGTGAGATTTGACCCAGGTCTCTAACGCTAAAACTAATATGATACTCTCCTGCTTCCCATAAACACCATCCTAAGAAGCTTCAGAAACAGATGAGAAATGGCTTCATTTCTTAAAATGATAGCACATTATTTTATATTTGTGGCAGCTTCTTAGATTGCTGCTTAGATTTAGGTTATGTCCTTATCATTGTCACTATCTTCATCCCTATCATCATCGTTGTTAACATCATCTCATTGAATGCTTGTTCTGTGTCAGGCACTTTACTAAGCATTCTCTATGCTCATGTAATTCTCGATGACAATCTTTATTCTATCAATCATGAGACGTATATTTTTTACAAATGAAGAAACTGAGGCTTGGGGGAATTTCAGTAGCTTATACAAGATGACAGAGATTTGAGAACCCACATTTTCCTGACATGAAATTCTGTCCTTATGGTCCCTACGGTAGAAAGGCCACTATGTTATAGGAAGGACTGACTACCCATTCTTGGCTCTGTGACTTTGAACAAATCGTTATTCTATTTGGACCTCAAGTTCTCCATTTCTGCTCCAGCTGTAAAAACACTTTCTATATTTTAGGAAGTTGTTGCTTTGGGTATGTTTTCCCAGACAAGGCTGGTACCTTTCGCTTCCACTTTTTATTTTGACTGTTGTCTTCTACTGTATGTTAATAATTTTTGGTCTTTTTGTACCTCCCTTCTTTTGCAAGTCATCTCAAATCCATTTGGAAGTAGATGGGATATTAATAAATCTAAAAAATAGAGCTAAAATATATTATGCAAATTTCGGAGAATAAATTAATTCTAGTTGATAGGGAATATGCATCACAGAAAAATAGAATTAAAAAGCTTGTGAACTAGTCACGTAGGCTTAAATCTACCACTGAGCTGAATTCTAATAAACCTAAATCAATATGTAAGTTGGGACCAACAAAACACAGAAAATTTGAATTTTAGAGATGAAATTATTCTGATAAATTGTTAATGTTACATTTCTTCAAGTTAAGAAAAGCAGTGCAACATTTTAATTTGAAATATAAATTAGAAATAGAGACAAGTTACTGACTTGAAAAATAAGTTTCCAGAACCTTCTCAGATAAAATGTATAAAGGGAAAAGGAGTTTGTGAACTTAAGGAAGGGGCGTAGCTATATCTCTTACGCTATGCAGTGCATACAGTTATAAGTTAAAAATCCCAATTGTAATAACTTCACACTGAATTATGCTGTGAGAGAAATAAATGTGAAAATCCTTAGTTCACATAATTTTATTGTGTAAAGAGGCTTTCTAGAGATTCAGGATAAATAGTATGCACAAGATCACATAGTGCTAAAACTGACTAGAAAAACCTTGGTATTCTATCTCTCTTCCATCATGTGACAGTCAAGGTTATCAGGCCAGTGTAGATAACATAATGGTAGAAAAAGTGCTTTTTTAAAGATATGGTTACTGTGTCTTATTTTGTTGCCCTAGATCCAGACCCACCATCAAATTTGCTGATTTTTGGGCAGGAAGAAAACACAATATATTTATCTTGGAAACTCCCACAAGGAGGCTTTGAAAAGTTTCAGGTAAAGAATAGCACTGCTATCATACAACCTTGATGTTTATTGAGGTCTTTGTTTCACTCATTCTTTTTGTCTTTCATTTTACTTTAATGGTTTTAGAAATTATGGTACCAATCCTTTAATGTAAGATTTTCCTCCAAAGCAGTTTTTCTATTTACTGCTTTAAAAGTACAAAATTGTCATGGAAAGTGTTCGAACTTGAGTAAGAGCTGATACTTGACTTTAAATGAATTTGCATTTTCAATAGAAATAGATATTTGCATACATAGTACAAAAAAGTAAATAAAGGAATGATGGTGTTGGAGGATAATGCTTCTGTGACAGCACTGGCTAGAACAAAGATTCTGGAAGTTAAAACTGGGTGATATATCACAGCTTCCCTTTCAACCTCGTCCTAGAGATTTAGTTAAGAGTGGAGACCTGTAGCTCAGAGAGTAGGAGAGTAAGATGTACAGGAGCCACTTTTCAACCATGTCTGTAAGGTAAATGTGAACACTTTCATCGCTTTTTGTTGTTCCTATAACCTGGCATCAGGTGAAGACATTATACACCCTACATCCTACATTGTATGGTTGGCAAAGAGAGTAAGTTTCCAGGGACAACACGATTTTCCTATATTCTATAGGGGCGAGTAACTTTTCTATACTTTCATAGTGGTAGGAGATGGTAATTTTCAGTTATAAATAACAGAAAACAACCTGAAAAAAAAGTTCAAGCAATAAAAAAAAAATTTATTGGGTCAGTACTAGAGTGCCTCATGGAGACCAAGGAAAAGATTATAACTGGGTGTTGAGGAAAACTAGAATCAGATATTTAAGGTCCTTGAAAATCTAGGAATTATTTTCATACTTCTTTTTGCTCATCTACCTTAGTTTTTATTTTTGCTTTTCTTCTGATGATCAACTTTCTTTCCTAAGCAATCCATGTGGTGAGTGGAAGAATGCCTACACAACTTTCAAGTACAAATGGTGCAGTATCAGCCACAGAGAAAGACAGATTCTCCCTAAATTCCCAAGGAAGAAACTGTGGTTATCCAAGTTGGATTAGACATCCAGTCCAGTTCCAGTCAACTGTGGTTGCAGGTTCCATGTCATGTAAAAATGGTGGCCACAGATCTGTGGGCAATGGGGATTATAAAAAGAGTCATTAGAGTTAGGACAGACACAAAAAAGGTGGTTCCTGTAAATAAAAAGTTATATGAAGTTTAATAATTTATAGAATTGATGTAGTCTAAAAGGAACCAGAGCAATAAAATTATCAGACACTTGAAATGAACTAAATAGTAAGTCTGGGTTTTATATTTGAGTGTGAATTTCTTAACAATTAAGGTCAGTAAGAGAAACAAGATAATACTCATTATATGACAGACATAAAAAGAATCCACGTTTGTTTATAGTACCCAGTATTAAAGACAAAGAAGGATGTGGTGGGCAGAATAATGGCCTTCCAGAGATCCGCTGCCCAATTTCCAGAGCATGGAATACATTAAATTACATGGCAAAGGGGAATTAAGGTAGCAAATGGAATTAAGTTTGCTAATTAGCAGGTTTTAAATAGGGAGGTTATAATTTGTCTGGGTGGGTACAATGTAGTCACAAAGAGCCTTAAATGTAGAAGGGGGAGGCAGAAGAGAAAGTGTCAGAGTGATGCCATGGGACAAAGATGGAAGGGGATCATAAGCCAAAGAATGTGAGCAGCATCTAGAAGCCAGGAAAGGTGTTTTTTTTTGTACGGGTAGGATGTTGAAATATTATTGTCAAAGTTTTCTGATTAACTTATTAAAAGTATAGATCTTAGGAATCTAGATAAATGAAAAGGTAAACACTTTGCATATATTTCTGATAATATTAGTATTCTAGGCCAGCTCTTGACCACAATTTGATAGTAGTCAATTAATGGTTGAGTTCTTCAGCAAGTGACTGTTGAAGAGATGGTCTACACTGCTGTATAAAGTCAGAGCAATTTGACTAAGATAAGATTTTTAGGGGAAACAAATTATCATTCTGTTTTCTCTTGAGACTAAACTATCCTTCTACCTAAAATCAACCCCCATTATAAAATTTCCTCTGTCTGCTTGAACAAGCATGTACGCCATCAGGGCTACCAATGTTTTACAGTTTCCATGGGTTTTAACAATGATAGCTATAGCATCACTGAGTACAGTGTTATGCATACATTAAATATACTGCATAATTATTATATAGTATTGTGTATATATAAAAATTCTATATTAAAATAATGATGTCGTAAGCCTTCCTTCTGGTTTGTGCAGTTATAGTATTTTTAAACCTATTTAGACTATCACACTTTAGCTTCCATTTGATAGCTTCACAACATAAACAAACTATGTCTATCAATATATTGACATAAGATATTTGCAAATATATGCATACATATGTAAATATATATATAGTAATCACTCATTAGTGATTTTAAGATATATATAACCTAAACTTAAGATAGTGGTATGTATATATATACAATGGAATACTACTCAGCCATAAAAAAGACAGAATCATCCCATTTGCAACAACATGGATGCAACTTGAGGGTATGATGTTAGGTGAAATAAGCCAGGCAGAGAAAGACAAATATTGCATGATTTCCATCACATGTGGAAGATAACAAATATATGGATGAAGAGAACAGATTAGTCGTTACCAGAAGGGAAGGGGTTTAGGGGGTAGCTGAAAGGGATAAAGGGGCACATATGTATGGTGATGGATAAAAATTAGACTACTGGGGGTGAATATGATTAAGTGTATTCAGAAATTGATAAATAATAATGTACACTCAAAGTTACCCAATGTTACAAACCATTATGATCTCAATAAAATTACCTGAAAAAGAAAAAAAAGATATTTAAATATATATCATTAAATATAATTAATATATTATAATAATTTTAATATTATTAATATACTATAAACATATATAGAGAGATATCATTGAGGATCTATATTTAATGCTTGTATAAAGGCTTCTAGGGCTCCCTACTTCCTATCTAATAATATACATACTTCTTAGTGTGATCTTCATAGCCAGACAAAGAATAACTCCAACAGCCTCTCTTATCTTCTATTTTTCTCATACCCCATATTTCAACTAAGCTGTATTGCCTACCCTTATCCATATATTTTATGTTTTCTCAACTCTATTCTCTGGTCATGTTGCTCTTTCAACCAGAATACTTCCTCTGCCATGTTTTTCTCGGACAATTCTTCTAGATCCTGCTTAGATATCACTCCCTCCATGAAAGCTCCCTTGAACACCATTTATCAGTCTCCCGTACTAGAAATTAATTTTAGGGTTGTTCTTGACTCATCTCTTTCCTTCATGTCCTTATGTGCTTGTTCACTGAATCCTGATGATTCTAACTTAGAATTCTTGTGCAAATCCTTCCCTTCCTTCCCATCTCCATTTTCTCTGCCTCAGTTCAGTTCCTCACTGTTTGTTGGCTCCCTCTTACCCCCAGGATCAAGCTGACCTTTGGAGCAGCCCTTATAAATCTGTTGAACCATCATCTCATTATGTTTCCTATGCTCATCTTAAATTCCAGGCCCATATTGTAAATACATTAGACATCTTACTCTTTCTTTCTTTGATAGTACACACCCCTTTGAGATTCATCCCTGCAGTATTTTTTCTCTCTGAAATGTTCACTTATGCATTTTCCAATCTCACCATTTTTTTGAGGATGGCTTCCCAAGCTATTTCTAAAAGTAGTTATGTACTGTCTTTATCAAACATAAAAAATGGAATTAACTTCTTTATTACAATGCTTTAATTATCTATAGTTTAAGATTAGAAGAAATAAGATGAAAGGGAGAGTTGATGAGGGTGTTATATAGGCCTTCAAGAATGAGTTGAAAGATTCCTAGAGCAGAAACAATTTCATTGTCAACAAATTCAACAGTCAATATTCAAAAAATTCATTCCTTAATCAACAAGTTCTTGTCTTCATGGTGCTTATATTCCAGAAGAACTGCAGATATGAGAAAGGTGTTCACTAGAGCAACAGCTCAAAAAATACTGTAGGAGGTAAGATCAGGTTTCCAAAACTGTCTAAAACCAAAAGGAAGGAGAGTGCTACGTGTTAAAGGTCTGCTTGATTAGCCAAGGCAAATTTCAAGAGGAACTGTCTTAAACAAATAAAATCTTCAGTCACCAAGTATTGTCAATGCTACTACTGCAATATAAATTCCACTTGGCTTTTAAAGGGTCCTCAGAAAACTAAACCATCTAAAAACTCTCTACCACTGTGAAATGGTGGAGTCTGTGTGGCGTGGAAGGTCGTTAAAGTCTATGTCATAGAGAACACAACACAAGTATCTTATGTTTCTCATGAGATTAGTGGACATCAACTTCAATCAATTTTGTTACCTTTTTTTCAGAGGAATTAAGCTCTTAGTGATATACTTGTGCAAAATATTCTGGTAGTAAATTTCATAATACGATTCCTTATTTTGTTTTGTCCAGCATTCTGAGAGTTCAAAAGATATGGAATATTTATTAGTATGGACAAAATGTGAAATTCATTTAAACATTGAATATTTGCTCTAGTTAGTAATCCTCTGAAACTATTAGATTGCTGGCTTTCTTCTCGTGAGCACTTGGAGTGCAAAAAGATTTATATCCTTTAAAAGAATCTCAGAACTGTAAGGGAACTGAGGATATAATCTCTTCCAACCATGAAACTAAACATTGACTTGCATATTTAAGACCTAAAAGAATTCAGTGTGAACTTAGAAAAAAATCAAATAGTTGGCATAGAATATCTATGGAAGTTTGCTGTTTCCTTTCTTAGACCTTTCAACTATTTTTTTGTGAACTCTCAGTGATATTATAGACCAGTACTGTCCAACAGAAATATAATGTGAATCACAAGGTAGAGATATATGTATAATTTTAAATTTTCTAATATAAACATTAAAAAAGTAAAAAGAAACAAGTGAAATTATTTTGGTAATGTATTTTATTTACCCCAATACATTAAAAATGTTAACATGTAACCACTATAAAAATTACTCTGCTGTGAGCCCTTGTGCCAGTTTTTATGCTCTTTGGTCCTATTTCCTCATTTGTCAATGAAGGTTATTGTTATTCTGTAGAATTGTTGAGAGAATTCAATGAGATCTTATGTTTGGCAAACACTCTGACTTGTAAATTCCATGAGGGCAAGCCTTTTGTCTGCTCTGGTCATTGTTTGGTGCCACTATTGAGACCAGTATCTGACATCTAGCAAGCGTCAAAAAATAGTTTGAGGAGTGAATGATTTAATTATTAGTTTTCATGGTTGACATTTCACAATCAAGGAAGCTTAATTTTAACATGAATCTCTCTTTAGCCTTGCCCTTGCCACACAGTGATCAGAATGCCCTTTCTTAAAAATAAAATAAAATGTATAATTTTTGTGCTTAAAATATTCCTTACCATTGCTTACAAGGCTCTCCCCTTCTCTCATGACCCCAACTCTGCTCCTCCCAGTCTTTCCTGTCTCAGGAAAGGACACTGTCCTGAAATCACTTGCTCAGTTATCTTCCATTCTTCCCATTCCCTCATCTCTCAATCCACCAGCTGGTCTGCCACTTCTACCTCTAAACAGATGCTCAGTGTGTCCACTTCTGTTCATCTCCACTGCGCCACTCTTGTCTAGTCACTATCATTTCTTACTGAGATCAGCAGCCTACATGACAGATGATAGCCTCTCACCTCCTAACTGGTCTCTCTCTCCCTTATTGATTTCCTTGCAATCCACTTTCCACATAATAGCCAGAGAGAGAGACAGAGAGAGGGAGAGAGAGGGAGAGACAGAGAGAGACAGAGAGGGAGAGGCAGAGGGAGAGCGAGCTGTTAAAAACTGTTTCTCATTGGTTTAACACCCTCCATAGCTGTTAGATTTCCATTACTCTTCAAATAAAATCTAAATTCCTTGCCATGGCCTCCAGGACCTCATCTGATGGACCTTCTTCTGACTATCCTTGCTGCTTGGTTACTATGTGGCAACCATATTTGGCTCTCTTTCTGTTCCTCAAGCATGCCAAGCACATCCCCAGTACAAGGTGTTTGCGCTTGACATTCATTTTGTATAGATATCTTGCCGCCAGTTTTGGTTGACTTTTCCCTATTATTGAGTTCTCAGCTCAAGTATCATCTCCTCATCTCCTTCTCTAATTACCTAATCTACATAAAATTGCTCTTCCTATTCTCTCTATGATGTAGCTGATTTATCTTGTTCATTTATTTATTGAGTTGCTCATTGTTAGATGCCACCACTAGAATTTAAGTCCCCTACAATTAGAAGCCTTTTTTGTCTTATTCACTCTAGTATTCCTAGTACCTAGAATAATGCTTGCCCTGTAATGGATGCTCAATAAAGATTTGATGAATAAATAAAACTTTACATACTTGTGTTCCCATATATGATTGGGATGATTATGGGGGGAAGATATCAAAACTGAATATAGTTATCAGGAAAGAATGGAACTTGAGATGAACTTTCAGGAGTGGCCAGGATTCAGACTCATGCAAAAGAGGAGAGGATATTCTTCACTAGCAAGTTCCCAAAGTCAGGAATGGGCATTCTATTTGTCGTTGGTAAATGTCATTCAATGATAGGGGGATCTTGGATAATAAATCATTCATGAAAAATTCTATCCTTTCTAGAATGATCCAATTCATTCCTATATTCAGTGTAGGTATTCTCTAGTGAAAATCTTAAGCATTTTTAATGTTAGTTGTAAAAGATCCACATTTTTTTACCCTGTTCTGTCTGTCCTAATTCACATATTTCAAGGCAAATACTCAAAGAAATGATCTTTCCTTGGAGTTAACTGAGGCCAAAAAATTATCTGTTATCAGATAAAATATGTAACTGTAGAACTACTTTTTACTATATTTATATGAACACATTTTTTCAGAGATTTAAATTATGTATCTGTTATTAAGTGAAAGTTATTTTAAGAAATCATGTTAATCTTTAGGATTCAGGTTATTTTTATTAACTGTATTATATCACTAATGGTTATCCTAGTCTTTCTCAACCAGTTAGATTATTTGTTAAATTTTAATGAATTAAGCAACAGTATCCTGGTTGCTTAGCAAAGTGTACTTGCATAATTGGGATCATTTTCCCAATCATTTAAAATTAATCATCCAAGATCTTCAACTGATGCTTTAAAAGTAGAAATAAAGCATGAATTATGATTTCTTCTATTGTTTTCCATTACACATGTGTAGTCCACATACTTTGGAAACAAACAAACCTCCATTTTTCAAATTGTATTTTAAAAAATTTACATATTTTCATCAATAGATCACCATAGACAATTTCTTTTTCTTCTAACCCTTCATTAGTGCCTTAATATGACTATTTGTATGTCTGAATTTAGCACTCCATTAAGATTATATTCTTCTGCTATTATGTGGTACTCTCTTCTACCATCCTTTTTCATACCAGAAGTTCTCAGCATTCTACTCACTCCTCCTATCTTTCTATATGCCAGACAAGCAAGGTAATTGTCAGTGACACCTTATAAATCAACAACAATGATATACTTCCAGACCTTATGATTACCTTCCTTCAGTAACAAAACACTCTTCCTACAAGGCAGTGGTAAACATGTCTGCCTAGGAAATTTATTTCTCTGACTCCTACCACATAACAATCGTTTTTTAAAGCATAATAATGTGTAAGTAATTTATAAAATTAATGTGATTACTTTCATGTAAGTATCTTCTTTTGTGTGTTTTACAAACATGAAATATGGAGTGAAGAAGAGTAAAGACTGTTATAAGTAGCCTTTAATGAATAAAAAAATCTCCATGGTATTGGAACTATCAGATTAATCCATTGAAAATTTCTAAAGGTAATGCCAATTCTTAAAGTTTTACTGAATCGTTGATTGGCCCAAGTTATGATGAAAGATGGACTGGCATGGAGTGTGACATTTATCATTCATTCATTTAACAAAAAAATGGAGTGCCTTCTCTCTTCTAGGTATCTGTTTTCGTTGTTCTCTCTCTTGCTATTTTTTTCTCCTCCTGTAACTAGCACTCACAGGCTTTGGATGACGTCTGTTTAACAGTCCTCCAAATACTGGCTCTCTCCTGAGGCACATATGTGAGTTTTCTGGAGGGCCCACTGCCCACTGCCCACTTCCTTGACAAGACAGACTCAGTTCTGACTCAGCCTTTTCCAACTCTTCTCAACTCTTCCCTCTGGCATTATATGCAACTGCTTTGTGCTCCTGGGGTCTGTTTGCACAGAGGCCAGCCCTCTTGGCTCTTGGCTAGGGATACTGTTAAGATGGCTCAGGCCTGACCACTCTCTGTGGTCGTACTTGACCCATGGGAGACTGTGGCATCTTTGTCAGGGCAAAGGTGGGTGTAGAAATTGCTCCACAACTCTTTTCTTTGGTCTGCTTTATCTTTCCTATTTCCTTTTTCTCTGATCAACCAGGAGGATGAGCAGGAAGTCTGCTGCCTAAGTATATGTCCGACTGGGAGGTGTCATTCTCTTTAGCAGCACCCTCAATTTCTGGTAGTGATGCACATGGGGCCTTCCTCATTTAGCTGGAGTGTAGGATGTGCAGAAGCACCCTATTTCCGATCACTTGGGAAGCCAGGAAAAAGCCATGGTATTCTCCATGAGGTCAGAAACTTGGGATGGCAGTGATTCCTGCTTTCTCCTCCTCTATCTTCTGCTTATGTGGAGTTGGGAGAGTGGGTATGCAATTTTACATAATATTTTTTGTTTTCAGGTGACCAACAGGAAAAGTTCCACTCATTATGTAGTATATCTATTATAAACATATACACATATAAATCAGAATATATATATGCATATATACATACCTGCATGTGTGTATATATATATATACACATATATATATACAAATGAAATTTTAAAACTGTTTGAGACTTTTGGTCTTTTACAGCATAAACTTCTGAGTTAGTCCACTATGTTTATTACTGCGTGAACTTCATTAAGTTATTCAGCCCAAATTAGCCCCAAATTACTCCTTGGTGAAGACAGGAAAGGTCACTCCCCCTACAGTGCAGTATTCATTTATGTGAATGTGACTAGTACAGAGTTGGTGCTAAGTAAATCCTTTTTAAATCATGAAAAACATAAATTTATCTCTGTCTTTCTCTAGATATCCTATTGTATGACATCTAGAAGGGAAAAACTATTTAAAGTAATTGTTTATGGCAACAAAGCCAAAATAAAGAACTTGACTCCGGGTGTGGACTACACGTTTCATGTGGAGACAGTTAGAGGCAAAGATTACAGCGTATCTGTAATGAAAAAAGTGACTACAAGTAAGGAAATATCATAAATAAAATCTTTGCTTTATAGTTCTGTAAGATTTGAACTTTTGGCTCAACACAATTAAAGCTACTTTAGAACATAAAGTCTGATAATTAAGGAATAATGATCATAAGAATACGATTAAGAGAACTCTCAAAAAACATGAACTTTGAAAGAAAGTCTTTGTATGTCTAAATGTGTTGGGAACTAAAGAGTTATTTAATAATCTGAAGCCAACATGTGTAATGTATATATGTATGCAGGTACTTTCCATATATGTGACATATATGATATGTATATATGTACAGGTATCATATAAATGCATACATATATCATATATATATATACACACAGACGTGATATATAATATGATGTAATGATAAACACAATCCGTTTTCTATGAAATCGGGGTTTGTTAAACAGAGAACTTCTATCTTCTTTTCCTTGATGTTTGTAAATTCATTGTAAATCAGTTTCATAGTGCTTGAGGTGGAGTGGAGTAATAGTATTTGTTACCAATGATTCTTGTGAAAATTTGTGAGATCTACAGGATCCCCTCTCAGTGGAGACCAAATGATAATGCAAGAAACAACGTTACCTGCATTGAGTGGATTAAAAATGTGGCAATTTAAGAATGTTAAAAAGTTTGATGTAACCAGAAGAACCACATTTGAAAGTGCTTTTACTTCTGTCCCTCACTCCCTCTCTAACTTATTTGTTTTATTTCATCTTCATTTAACATCTGCTAGGGGGTAGCTAACAAACCCGTGATTATATCATAGAAGGATACTTCTGGTTATGATCACTCAGGAGGCACGAGTCTCAATGAATGACTATTGGGAGTGATTAATGACTAATTGAGGAAAGATAATTGGGAATTAGGCCGGATATTATTCTGCCATTTATATTAAAACTTGTATCTAATATCCTATTTCTCTGTTTGCAGAGCTAAGCATGTAGGGTGCTATACATGAATACATTCAAGGATTATTACACGGATGTTTAGATTATATTATTCATGTTTGCTTTATTTTTACATATATATGTGTAATTTTTATTTACATATAATTTCTTCTTTCAACAGAACCATCTAGGATATGTGGCTTAACGTTAAAAGCTGTGAATACTTCTTCTGCATATTTAATGTGGAATCCAACAGAGACCAACTTCACTCATTACAAGATTTATATATCAAACAGAACATTTGCAAAAGAATATCTTATTTGGGGAATGATGACTGAGTACACAGTTACAGATCTGACTGCTGGTGGGATATATAACGTCACTGTACACAGAGTGAGAGGCAGTGTTGAAGGATCTGGCACATTTATCAGAGTTGTGGCAGGTATACACATTCTTTCTGATATTTCAAAATTTATATTTATATTGCATATTGTTCAGTTCAAAATAAAATTTCAATGCATTTCCTTGAAATTTGAAAATTTACAGTCTATAGACTTATTTCAGAGGGTAAAAATACTCATTTTACTGGGATATTCTGGGGATTTTTGAGATAACACATGTAAAATGTAAATTGGATAAAACAGTATCTGGCACACCGTCAGTACTCAATAAATGTAGCTAATATTATACTTGGTTTCACATCAAATTAGAGGTCCAGGCTGTGAAATTAGATGAGTGATTGGGGGGATCATCTCTTCTCCTAAAAACTTTGTCTTTGGTCTCCTACTACATGCTATATACATGAAAAAAACATAGTCTTAGAATGTGTGGAGAGTAATAAAGAATAGAGGCATAGAAACACATATAGTTTAAGTCAAATTCATAGAGGAAGCAATGGAAATATATTCAAACTTATTGTGGTTGCACAGAAAAGGGGATGACCAGCTCCATAGCAGGGATGGAGAAGGTTCTTTGAGCTGGGAAATGTCTGTAAAAGGATAAGGAGTTTCCTAATCAGACTAGAATGATGTAGTGTGTGTGGAAAGGAGGATTGACAGGGAGAGGGAACAATTTATGCAAAATTATAGAGGTGTATTTTTGGAATCGTAAGCAATTCAATATTGCAAGATCTTGTTGTTATTATATAAGAGGAGAACAAAATCCTATCCTGAATAATTTAAAGCATCACTTTTAAATCCAAATGAAGCTGTGAAACCTATTAATATTTGAAATTTTTCAAAGAAAACAAGATTGCAGCAATAACTCAGAGATGACTTTTAAATGATCTTTAAGTCTGTGGATTTGACAGACAACTCAGACATATGATGATAACTCTGTCTATGGACATTTGTGATATGTATCACATACTGTTATTAGTTTCTTATTGTTGCTGTAACAAATTGCTACAAGTTTAGTGGCTTAAAACAACAAAGATTTATTATGCCATAATTTTGTAAGTCACAAGTCCAATGTAGATTTCACCAGGCTGAAATGAAGGTATTTAGAGATCTGTATTCCTTTCTCTAAGTTCTAGGGGAAAATCCAATCCTTTTCTCATTCAGATCATTTGCAGAATTCTGTTCCTTGTGGTTGTAGGACTGAGGTAACCATTTCTTTTCTGGCTGTCAGCTGAGGGCTGTTCCCAGCTCTAGAGGATGCCTCATTCCTTGGCTTGTGATCCTCCTCCTCCATCTTTAAAGCCAACAAATGAGGACCGAGTAGCACCCATGCTTCCGATCCTCCTGCCTTTTTTCCTCAATCACATCTCTTCTGTCTTTCTCTTCAACTTTTAAGGGCCTGTGTGATTAGATTGGGCCACTTGGATAATCTAGGTTGACCTCTCTGTTTTTATGTTCATAATCTTAATTCTACCTACAAACTCCATTTTGCCATGTACTGTAATATTCAGTATTTAGGCATCTTTGTCACCATTATTCTGCATGTCGTACACACTATTATTCTCCTAAATGTGATATTCATGTGATAATGCAAAACAAGAAATGAGTTTAGAATTTATACATCGGCTTTACTCCTGGATTTGACACTTATTAGGTGAGTACTATTAAGCAAGTTGCCTAGTATCTTTGACCATCAAGTTTCAGTGAAATTTGAATTAGATGATCTCTGAGATTGCTTATGGCTCTTAAACACTCTGTTACATCTTGTATCTTTTTATATTATTTATGTATAGATATCACACATCTTTAAATTTTCTTTAAAAGGCACATATGTTAAATGATGTATTGAATGTCATTTTCTTTGGAGTGTTATGATAGGTAAAATATACAATCAAACACATTAAAATTGGACCCACTCTAGAAGTTTTAGTCTGTGGCAGGGTTTCTTACTCTCAGTACTATTGATATTTTGAGCTGGGTGATTCTCCTTTGTGATGCTCTGTCCTGTGCATTGTAGGATGTTTAGCAGCATCCCTGACCTGTACCCACTAGATATCAGTAGGATCCTCTTAATCGTGGCAATCTTTTTTCCCTAGAAGTCCTCCAAGTCTAGAAATTGCCAAACTTGGCAAAATCACAACTGGTCTATGGTAAGCACTGATATATGCGGTTGGATAGAAATATCGAATAGACCATTGAGCAAAGACTGAGAAAAGTTGCGATAAATAAAATGTTTTGCTTATATACAGGTAAAGGAGATAGTGCAATTAGTGTGAGTGACAGGATTGGCTCACTTAGAATTTGGTCAGAGAAAAAAGTGACCAAGGTAATGTCAATATCAGAAAAGTTTCATGAAAATCTGGAGATTTTAATTAAAAAAGAGAGTACTTTGTGAAATAGTAGGAACTTGATGTTCTGGTTGTATAGCGTGGTTTAGGTGATGGTTCGGAAGATTACAGTAGGTAATGGAAGTCACTGTTAGAGGACAGCCGTAGTTTTGGAGGTGAGTTGATAAGAGGAAATGGGGAAGGATGGTAATCTAGGTTTCCGGGATCAGAATTAGATCTTGCTGCCCTACTTTTTAGAAAGAAGAGAGTGGTGATAATGGAACAACGCTGGCAGAGGACTGAGTGGATATGAGGAAGGGACTAAAGCTAAGAAATGAACAAGCGGTAACATGATGGTTTTACTAAGAGATGACCATGATTTATAGAGAAAGATAGCAGAAGTAACAATAGCTGTTAATCACAGCTTACATTTACCAAGCTCTTACCATGTTCAAGCCCCTCTTCTACACACTTTACATGTATTTACTTTATTCTCACAACAATGTGAGGGGTAGGAGTATTATTATCCCCATATAGATGAGGCCACTGAGGTATGGAAAGGTTAAGGGTTTTGCCTAAAGTCTTATTTATGTGGCAGAGCCAGGATTTGAATCCAGTAACCCAGTTCCGGGGCCTGTGACACTACCTGTACTAAAAATTGATTTTAGACCCTTGTGGTGCCCAGTATGATGCTTATTTATCAGAGGATGTTTATTTTATTTATAATTTATGCCTAGCCCATTTCCAAAATATGAGGAAGCTATAGGCATTTGAGAAATACATATTGCCTTGCCATGGGACATAGCGAGATGGAGTCTCTTGAAATTAAATTGGTGGTCACTTCAACTGATAATCTCAGACTTGAAAGGAAAATTATAGATCATGCTATTTAGTGCTTAAATCCTCTCTAAAATGTTAATTAATTCACGTGGGATTTTTCGATCTGCTGTTATTTGTAAGCCACTTTGTAAAGGTTAGAGGGGGGCCTTTCTCCTAGGAATTGAAAATGAGCACTGAAGCTGTTGTTCTTGGATCTAAATCCTGGCTCTGCCACTCATCTGTTAGCTTTGCGTCCTTGGTGAAGCTACCTAAATTCTTTGTTCCTCAGTTTTCTTTTCTTTTTTGCTGAGGATGATTCACCCTGAGCTAATATCTGTTGCCAATCCTCCTTTTTTTGCTTGAGGAAGATTGTCCCTGAGCTAACATCCATGCCAATCTTCCTCCATTTTTTGCATGTGGCATGCCACCACAGCATGGCCTGACAGGTGGTGTGAGGGTCCACACCAGGGATCTGAACCCTTGAGCCCCAGACCACTGAAGCAGAGCACGTGAGTTTTCTCATTTTTAAACAGCAATAATAATAGTATCTCCTTATGAATTTTTACAACTGTTAAATAAAACACTGTGTGAAAGTGCTTAGCACAGTGCACAGTGTATCATACACTGGGTAAGAATTATTTTTTATTATTTTACATGTCTTATGCATGAATATCTCATCAGCCATAGCCTGTATTATACCCAATGTATGATTTAATCATGGAAATATTTAAATGTGGTACACAAAGCTTATCATATATAGTGTTGGTACATAGGAAGTATAAATAAAAGCAAATAATAATGCCGATGAAACTTTTTGAGTCTTTGTATTTTATTTAAAAATATCTGTCAATTGTAAGCTTTTGTTTTTTGCTATCATTTGGATAGGCTTGTGCAACTGTTTTGTGCATGTTCTGAGATAGGTAGCATTTTGGCCTCACTTTGAATACACTCTTTAAGAGTCAGAATCTACTGAGGAGCTCGCTACGTAGCTGGCTTTCCCATTTTGAATCTCCTCTTACTCTCTTTCTCAAAGGTTAATGTGCTAGTAGTTCATACCAGAATTTTTCTTTTGAGGTCCTCCTGACTCTTTTGAGCCATTTTCCTTTATAGATGTGGGTCATGGGATCATATGTCTGTTTTTTCTCAGCTTCTCAAAATGCAGTTTAGGTAAATTTACTGAACAGCCAAGGGGAACAGTTGGGAGATGCTCCAGCCCCGCACTGTCCAATATGTAGGGATTAGTGACATGTGACTATCGAGCCTTGACAGGTGGCTGGTCCCAATTCAGATGTGCTGTAAGTGTGAAAGGCACGTGCAATTTCAAAGATGTAGGATGAAAAAAAAGTACCTCATTAATAATTTTATATTGATTAATGCAAAATGATGTTTTTGATATGTTTGCTTAAATAAAATACATTATTAAAATTAATTTTATTTTTAATTTATTTTCTTCATGTGGCTCACCTTTTAATTTTATTGGACAGTCCTGCTTTAGAGAATTGCAGACACATATTTAGGCATATGTAAGGCTGTGAGATATCCTGCAAAATAGAAAGCTATTAAAATTAAAAAAGAAATTATTTGACAAAGTGGTTTGATCACAGGACATCTATTAAATTCTAAGGATTTAGGGTTCTGAGGATTAACTTTTTACAAATTCTGGTCAAAAGAAAAATCCAGCTAAGCCTATTATTCTTTTTTCTAGCCCTAATTAAATTGAACATAATGTAGTATTTTTTTTTCCTCTCAGAACTCCAAACATATCCACCTCACAATCTGATTTTTATTGGTTTGTAACCATTAGGTTAAGAATTATATTTTTGCTTCATATTTTCTGACCTTTTTGGAGTTAAATTCCATGAAGTTCAAGTCATGTATTCATTATAGAGTTTACTTCCAGTTAGTTGAGGCTTCCAACTCATATCCAGGAAGCTGCACTCCTTCACAATGACCAAAGCGTCACTCCATCTCTACTACCTTTTTCTGAGGGCAAGCCTACCTCCTCTCTACCAAGAGTACCACAACATCCTACTGATTGGCTTCATGTTGCCATTTTGCTTCTCTCCAATTCATATACCATATTCTAGAGTAATTTTTTTTAAATGTCATATTGCTTTCCTGCTTAAAATTCTTCAATGCTTTCCATTGCATTTGGGAGGAAAAAAAATCTAAAATCTTTATTGTAGCCTGCGTGATCATCAGACTGTTCTTTCTTACTTGATCCTGAAACCCAGGCTAGCTTTTCTCAGTTACTCTGAGTTCAGTCCATTTCCAGGGCTTCTATCCACTCTGCTTCCAAAGGTCTTTATCAAACTGTCCTGAAGCTTCCAGGCCTTCTCTCTTGATCAGATTGGCAAATTTCCAGACAAATATATTCTTCCTCCTCTTGGTGAGATATACTTCATCCTTAGCCAAGAGTTCTCCGGTGTGTAACCTTAAACCACAGTCTAGGAAACTCTATCCTATCTCCCTCTCAGTCCAGTAAGCAGCCCGTCACTTCTCCTATCTTCATTTTTCTTGCAAAGTCTCATCACAGGTCTTTTTCTAGTTCCTTGTCTAAAACTTCATGGGTATTAAGTACTTTCTGGGACCCTTGAGGACATAGTATTAGCCTTCATGTAAGTCACCAAGTGCGAGTAGTAGGTGCTTGGACTTTTGTCATATTAGACTTATACCTATACCTACTTTCATGTGAGCTGGTGCGGAGAATCAAGCTCGTTTCTCTCAGGCTTGAGAATGCAGAATGCAGAACGATCCAGGAAACATGCCAGCAGCCATGCACAAGAAAGGAATTCTACCCATCACAAACTGGATATTTCTCGATATTTCACTTTGGGTTTACAGTGTTTTTAAAGAGTTATTTTAAAACTGTGGTACTCACTATATGGACAATTTGGAGATGAGGCCAAGAGAATGCTTGTGTCTTTGAGAGTGTCATGTTGGAAATTAATTGATCGATATTAGCTTTGGGTACTAGAGAGAAGGTTATATTATAAGCATTAAAGGAAGTTTTCAAAAGAGATAAAGAAAAACGATTCTAAAACTAATCCCTCTCCCCCTGAAAGTGTACCAAGGGATTGACCCATTGTGTTAAGATTTCCATTTTATGCGATGTGCCCTGTCACTTTTTTGGGAAATGTACATTTTATTTTTTCTATATATCCACTTTCAAACCATCCTTGGTGGTGGTGGTGGTGGTGGTGGTGGTGGGGGAGGTGTTTAAAATGATAAATGGAGTTGAGTGATTAGTTCCAGAGTCCCTTGTTTTGGAAATAGTGTTAGATCAGGTCTGGATCAGGTCTGTTTTTCACATGCTTGGCTGTGTAATCTCTCTCCCGCCCCCTATATTGTTTGCCTGGAATCTGCACTAAAGATAAGGCAGAGCGCAAACCTGACTCACTGGCAAACAATCACAAGAACTTTATGTAGAAAACTCCCTTCACGGAGGTACAGGCAGCGTAAACAAAACTGGAAATAGTGGAAGCAAAGGTAGAAAAATATGGTTGAAATGGCTAGGACAATTAGTACTTATTATTTAAAAACTATCATATTTCTTTTCCAATATGAAAACTTAACTTATCTTCTCTTTTAAAGAAACACCTAACTAAATATTCATCAGAAATGCACACCCTTTAAAATATTTGGCACATTTTGGTTATAGTTTTTCCCAATTATCTTCCGTTTGGGAAGTATCCAGGTAAATCATTGCATAAATAGTTTGTACTTTGCTTTAAATTGATTCAATTTTTCAATTAGAGCATAAGCTTCAAAGAACAATCTGGTCGACCAACAGATTTTAATAGATAGGGAATATCCCATAAATAAATACATAAATTAATATTTCTGGTAATTAAATTTAAAAACTAGATATTGTTAAGGATATATGTTCCTAATACCTACGTATAGTTAGAGATAATTTAAAGGACTCAATGCTTTCCAACATGTGGTTATTTTAAAACCTGGCTCTTGGACTATCAATTTTCATTTTTTCTTTGAAGATTTAGGAGAATAACTCTATTTTAAACCTCTATTTTTCAATATCAGAACCGGAAAAACCCGAGAAACTTAAAGTCTTCAATATTTCTGCACATTCCTTTTCTCTGCGCTGGAGCCTGCCCTCCGGCCATGTGGAAAGGTTTCATGTGGATCTTGTTCCTGACAGTGGCTTTATTACTATCAGAGATCTTGGAGGTGGAGAATATCAGGTATAGTTTTCACGATCATACTTGCTGAGCCGACTTGTATTTATATTTGGTCCTAACAGGAAAGTTCTTTAAAAAACTCATCCACCATGAAAACTTACTCCTTTGAGAGTTTTTAAAAGCATAACATGAAGACAAAAACGTTGATGCCGAATTGATGAGTGTAAGTTTCAGCATGGGTGGACTGTTACCTTAGCAACGTCTGTGCTTTTTTTTTCAAAGTCTACCCTGAACCTACAGCCAGCCATCCAAGGGTTCATGAATAGTTTAACAAAGAAAGGGCAGAGCTATTGAGTAATCTAGGCTCATTAATTGTGTACTTGCCAGGAGGATCTTTCTTTAAATCATTAATGCAGGCAACATTTCTCTCCAGAGCCATCAATGTGATTCCACTGCCTGAAAAATGTAATAAAGATGGATTTTCTTATCATTTTTCTTTTACTTTTTATTGGAACTTCAGATACACAGGTATTTCATACACACTCTTAAAAAACCAGGGCTAAGCAATGGGCTGTAGATTTCCTAAGGCTCTTAAATAGCTGTTTCTTATGACAATGAACTAGGATGGAAGTACTGATTTAGCCTTTGATAACAGTATGTTTTGTAAGTTTTTATTGTGTGTTATTTGGTAAATAGTCATATAAGAAATTTATATTTTACAGTAATACAGGATGTGTTGTGATATTTTAAACAGTGCGGAGTTGTATAGTGAAGTGTTGCTTTGTTTTTTGATTGTGATAAATTTATTATTTTGGCTTTCCAGAATTTAACACAATTATTGGTTTTTGGTGTTCTAGGTTGATGTTTTCAATGCTCTTCCTGGTACTAGGTACGAAGTAACCATCTCTTCCATTTCTGCTACAACATACAGCTCACCTGTTAGTAGAATAGTGACAACGAACGTGACAAGTGAGTATATGTTTTCAATTATCTTTTTTATGAAGTATTTGGAGCCAATGTAAATCTATGGGATGGGAATACTTGTATTGACAAGATGTGCATTATATGCATGAAAACAGTTGAATAATTAAAGCAAAATGGAAACTTAAGTGATGTCTTTAGACCCTGCATTCTACTGGTTCTCTAGCTTCTTTTTGCTTTCCAAGTGCAAAGATAATTATTCTATATTTGCTTGTGACATGGGTCAGAGTGACTGTCAGTGGTAGTATTTAAATAATACAGAACCATGAAATTAAACTCACTGTACTTGCTCTAGAAGAATTATTCAGTTTGTAAGACTGTTGCTTGTTTTCTTAGTTTTTGTGTGTAAGCCCTGCATCAAGTAAGTTTATTTTAAAAATGACTTGGCATTAAAAGTATATTTGGCGTGTAGTATTTACTAGCATTCCATTTTTTACATTCTTATAAAAGAATGTTTTTGGTATTCCCCAAAGCATTTAATCTTTTTTTTCTTTTGGTAGAAAACTCTAGGGAAGATAAACTCACATTTAAAAGACCACTAGTCTTTTAGAACTTCAAAAGTCTACATTTGTAAATATTTTTCTTACATATGATTGTGAAAATATAATAATTATTTGACCTTCTAACAACATGATGTTTTTTAAACAGAACCAGGGCCTCCAGTCTTCCTAGCAGGGGAAAGAGTAGGATCTGCTGGGATCCTTCTCTCTTGGAATACACCACCAAATCCAAGTGGGAGAATTTTATCTTACGTTGTGAAATACAAGGAAGTTTGTCCATGGATGCAAACAGTATATACACAAGTTAGAGCAAAGCCAGACAGTCTGGAAGTCCTTCTTACAAACCTCAATCCTGGAACAACGTATGAAATCAAGGTAATTATTTTGTAAATAATTAGTATTAAAATATTTAATCCATTTTAAAAGTGAAGGAGCTTGTTCCACTGTGTCAAACTTTTGCTCCTGAATGCAGCAAGTGACTGAAGAATGAGCATCTGAGTCATGGCCTCAGAGCCCATCTGGGCTTTTAAAACTTGAACAAATATCATCTCTTTTCATTTTTATGTATATTTACATAATTTGCCTATTTTAAAAAGCTTTAGTTTAATGACTTTTTAAATGCATAAATCAAGTTTAAATTAAGTAATTTAGGCTTTATAAGTGAAAATATTCTACTTTTTCATGAAATTTAAAGTTAGCTTTGTTATTTTTTTCTTAATCTTGTTGTATTTCCATGTGTCATTGAGATTTTGATAATGGTTCAAAAGCTTCAAAAAAACCAGTTTCTCAAAGAACAATGGATTATGTTCAGTTCCATTCAGCAAATATTTCCTGAGCACCTACATGTCTTTTATGTTTACAAAAATGTTTAGTCCTTAACAATGTTAAATATGCAAAATCTAATGACATCTTATTTAAATACTTTATTAAAAAGAACATATAAAAAGCAGTCCTAAATTAAGTAGACCATATGAAAATGTTTACTTTTAAGAGATTTCTATGATATTTCCAGAGGACAGTAAAGAATACAGGTATCTTCTTGCTCCTCCCTATTTTTAACATGACATCAATATGTTCTTTGAGCCTTGAATATAGAGAAAAAATCTATAAAAGCCATGTAAATATGTGATACTACGTAACTGAGATGGCCATCTGGCTAGACAGAAATGATGGGAAAGAGATATGTGCCTGGGGTTTTGTCCTTATTGCAAGTATGCCTGTTTGTAGAATCAAAAAACAGAGTAAGAGCTGTAGAGCATATACCAAAATAGGGGTCCCCCAAAGGATAAAAGTAAAAAGCAAACTTTTACTTATGCAGAGGTCAAAATCAAAGATTTATGATGGCTATTTCACTGCAGAAACATGAGTTAGAGAGTAGGCAACCTTTTTCTAACTGACATCTGAAAATTATATAGTCTAGATATTTTCTATCAATAAGCACACATTCAGATTAATTTATGTGTTAAGATATGCTATTGGGGGTTATATATAAAGATTAAGTTTTAATATGATATAAGAAGCTATTGCTGGTTGAAAGGTGATTTAGCCTACCTAGTTCTGCTTAGATCTCTTTTTATGGAGTAGGAATTTTTATTCCTTAGAATTCTCTTATTTCAGGCCTGTTGGGAAGCCCTTATTCTCCTTTTCATCCCACACTTTATAAATCATTGTTGTGACCTTTACTCTCTTGAAATAAACGTTAGGCATTGCAGAATTCCAAAGGGTATTTGGCATGGTAAATTTGATATCTTCAAATGTAGATATCAAATCTACATGATATGGGGAAAATCCTGTTAATTACTTTCCATGTGTTATTTCATTTAGTCCTCAGAACAATCTTACGACATAGATACGTTATCATTCCCATTTTAAAGTAAAGGGAAATATGACTTAGAACAGTTAAATTGCGAACAGACAGTCACCCGGGGATTGGCAGAGCTGCAATTTAAACCCAGGCTGTCTGACTCCAGTTATGGCATTTGAAAGAGCTTAAGAGTTTTGTTCTCATGTATGACAATTTCTCTGCCTATTCCAGCATGTTTGACTAGAACGTTCAGGTCAAAAATAATTTTCCCATCTTTTAAATTCTATAATACTTAGTTTAAAGGATTAATTAGACCTACTTATTTGAAAAGTGGTTTTCCTGAGTATTTATTTATTTATTTGATTAGATTGTAACTCTCAAGGCAGACACTGTATATACGGTCTCATATTTGTTACAGAAATAATCATGGTGTCTTGCATAGAATGAATAGTGGAAAGAGGTTGAGCTTTAGAAATAAGCACGACTTCAACCAAATTCTGGTTCTACTACTTATTCCTGTGTGATTTTGGGCAAGTTACATGACCTCTCTCAACCAGTTTTCTCATCTATAAAATGTTGTCAATCACACCTCATGTTTTAATTATATGGATAAAATGCGATGTGTGAAATTCCCAGTAGATTTCCTGATACGCAGAAGTTGCTTAATAAACAGTAACTGTTGTTGTTATTACTACCCATGGACTATTAAACTTGATTATTAATTTCTCCATTAGGAATCTGGGAAATCTGTTGATTCAAACTATGCTGCAAATATACCCTTAGGGGAAATGGAAATATGGAATAGCTCCATATTTGCCTTCCACTTTGGGAGTTATAGGAATTAGAGGGGAAAGTACCTTTATCATTTATCTTATGGACAAATCAAAGTTTTATTATTTAAGACTCTCTTTAATTAGACAGTAAAAAGCTTAAACATAGTTCTTTTGGTCTATTCTAGGTTGCTGCTGAAAATAGCGCTGGCGTTGGAGTGTTTAGTGACCCATTTCTCTTCCAAACTGCAGAAAGTGGTAATTTTCCTAAATCATTCTAAGTTATTTTAAATTAACTTAGTGTGAGTTTTCGTCATTTAAAGTAAATAGGGATGTAAGCAAAATTTGACACCAAAATGCCTAAAATTTTCAACAGCATGGTCATTGAATTACTTTTACAGTCTTCTTGGATAGTAAATTTATTCATTGAAACATATATTGTTATTTTTGATTATAAAGGCAGTAAGTGTTAACTTAGAAAACTTTGAATAAACAAAAATTTAAAAACAAAGTGAAAATTATTCATGGCACTATTAAATGAAAAACCCTGTTACCATTTTGGTGCATTTCTGGCTGGTCTTTTTTTCCCCCGTGAATATATGTCTATGTGACTGTATATTAATGAAAGTAGGCTTGTGTGATTTATGCAAGTTTATATCCTGCCTTTTCTACCTAACATCAAATCATAAGCATTTTTATGACATGAGACTTTTGGACATATGGACTTTAGTGGTTATCATATTATTCTACAACAAGCAGTCACTGACACACCAATTTGACACCTCCATCCTTCTAGTGGCTGAGAGGAAAAATTTGATATGACCCTTGATTCCTCTCTCTCAGTACACTCTAATCTATCAACAAATCCTCCCAGCATTATATCAAAATGTATCCTGAATCAAACCCCTATTCCTAATTACTCTAATCCAACCCATTGTCATTTCTTGCCTGAACAATTGAACGTCTCCTCAGTGGTTTTCCTGTTTCCAACTTGCCTGCCTACAGTTTACTGTCTGTCTCCACAAGAGCCACATCATCTTTTGAAACATGAGCCAGACTGTGTTACTCTTCTTTTCCTAACATAGCTCCTATCTCATTCAGAACAAGTCCCTAAGTCCTTCCCATGGCCTACCATGCTCTTTATCTTCTTACCCGTCTCTGACTTCATCTCTTACCATTCTCTCCTCCCTCCATCTACTCCAGCCACACTGATCTTCCACCTCAGGTCCATTGCACTTGCTATTCCCTCTGCCTGGAAAGCTCTTTCACTACATATCCATAGAACTCTCTCCTCCAGTTAATGTAAATCTCATGTTACCTTTCCTGACTACACCTTCTAAAATAGCCCCTCTTTCCTTCTGTCCATCTCTATTTTCAACAAATTTCTTTTTCTTCATTGGACCAGCATGCCATGTAACACATTTACTTACTCATTTTTTTACTGTATATATTATCCTAGTACAACACAAACTTTGTGATGAAAATAAGTTGTTATTGAATGGAAATGCTTTTATTTATTTAGTAATTCAGCTATTTGTAGCAAAAACTTAGAACCAATAAATAGAAAAGTGATTAAACTAACAATAGTATCTCCATTCAACAACAAGCATTTTCTGTGGCGCTTATGTTCTAGTGGGGTAAGAGAAATAATAAGTGAGTTACTAAGTAATATATCAGGCTGGTGAGAAGTGCTATAAAAACAATTTCTATAATTTTGTGCAACTATAAATGTTCTACATATTTAAAGATAAAAATCTTCCAGTGGTCCATTGCCACAGGGATTAATTGACATGGGCTCTATGTGTCTGGAAAGGATGATGCAATGGTCAGTGTTAAAAAAACATGGGAGGGGCCGGCCTTGTGGTGCAGCGGTTAAGTTCGCATGTTCGGCTTCTCGGCGGCCCGGGGTTCACCAGTTCGGATCCCGGGTGCGGACATGGCACTGCTTGGCATGCCATGCTGTGATAGGTGTCCCACGTATAAAGTAAAGGAAGTTGGTCACGGATGTTAGCTCAGGGCCAGGCTTCCTCAGCAAAAAGAGGAGGACTGGCAGTAGTTAGCTCAGGGCTAGTCTTGCTCAAAAAAACCCCACAAAAACATGGGACAGTCTTTGTGGCTCTGTTCCTATTTGAGACCCCATCTAGAGAAGTAAGTGAATAAATGCTCTATGCCATAGAAGGAATTAAGAGATAATTCCGTAGTTTATTTAAAATTAGAAATTAATGATTCATGAGGTCTAACTTTCTCTTGTTGATTTTGAATATATTGACTTTCAGATTACTAACACAACTAAAAATCAAGTGGAAAACTTATCATTTTAAAATTACATATTCACTAGGATATAAAAGAAAAATCTATTATTTGTGTTTTCAGTTTTAGGGAAAATAGCTGGAATAATTTTTGAATAACATTGCAAATAGTTTTGCCTTCTTTTTTTTAACTCATCTTGGTACAGTGTCTGATAAAGTGTGATACAGGCAGACTGTGATTTCAACTTGACAGTATTTTGAACTTTATGTATTTTGTACTCTGCTAACTGACATAATTCCTAAAGTTATTTGCTTTCTTGGCAAATTATCTTTGAGAGAAACTAGAGAATCTCTGGGATGGAATGAAAATAGTCCTGCAACAGGAGCCTCACTCTGGTTCTGACCTGCAGTGTGTTCTTGGGCAAACTGCATAATTATGTAATTGCTCTTGCCTTGTCTTTCCTTCTCTTTTTGTGAATGTAGAGGTAAAACTGTGATGGAAATATAAATTTGGTTAGATCACTGATCTCCAATTTTTCCCCCAAGTACTCCTTTTTATTAATTATGCTACGCAGAACTCAAATTTAATGAAGATTTCTGTGGAATACATAAACTGCATGTATTATTATTAAATCAGAAGTAATTTTTTCCCCATGAATCAAAATACTTCTAGGAAGAATATAAAGTTAACCAGTTATACCAATCTGAGTTGATATTCCATCCACAAGCGCAAAAATCTCAACTTTTTAACTTCCCATGCGGCATTATTTCAAGCAAATGTAGAATTTATTTTAGTTTCAAAATATGAGAAATATCTCTTGTACCTCCATTTCCAACCTGATGGATCCTTAGAAATGTAGGAAAATACTTTTAGAAGTCTCCAAATTGGATTTATAGAAGTTTTTATTTGTCTCAAAAATGTATGTTTTGTACAGTGTGCACTTTGAAAGTTGTAGGCACTTTCATATACTTGCATAATTTATGCATGCCACTTGTCTAGATATGTCCTCAAAGTGTGTGGAAGCCTCTTATCTGAAAGATGAAATGACTCTATAAGCATAACTTTTTGGTATTTCCATGTCAAATCTTTACTTGGATCAAGATGGATATATTCACTCTATAAAAATCAAGAGATGGTGAGATTTTAGTACATAGAAGTCCAGAAGTAGAAGCTAGAATATTTAAAATAGGGGAAGAATTGCCGAGTACAGAAAAGAGCCAAGATTAGTCTTCGGACACATGAAGGCGCAAAAGGAAAACACATGGAGACACATTTTATTGAGACAAAAATAATTTCAAGCAAATTAATAAAAGTGCCCTCTTTTTCACTAAATGTTTAATAAATTTAATTAATTTCTATCTATTTAGTGTTTCAAAATCATGCTTTGAAATTTGATAAAGGTTTGGTTTCCTTAAAATTCAAACTTCTCTGCACTTGAGTAGTCCTCTATGACTATTAAGGCCCGTTTGGAAATGTGTCAGCTTGTCTGAAATTTGTTACTGATATATATTTCAGGCATGCTTATAAAAATGTGCATAGTTTGCACAAGTAAGAAATTTAAAAGTATGATTAAGATTTATGATAAAAGTTTTAATTCTTATAATTTCATAGCATTATATATTTAACAGATTTTTTCCTTTCGCTGTATTATATTTTATCCACCTAAAAGAAATTCAAGTGTTAAATCTTTAGTATAAGAAAGTTATCATATTGTCATTATCCTTCTTAAGCTTTAATTACTTCCATTTATCAGATTCCCGTGAAGAAAAATATTTACATCCATTATTTCATCCCTTATTAATGATTAATCACTCCCCAAGTTGTTGTATTTTATTTTTTTCCATTAAAATGGAACTGTCCTTACGTTTCTTAATTTCTACCATTTAACTCATCATTTACATACAGCCCTCTTTCCCAGAACCTAACTTTCTCATGTAATTTATATGGCTTTCATTTACAAATCATATTTTGGCATTCTTCTCTACAATGTACACCTACACTCTAGTTCTCTGATTTCTTAATATTAGGCACCTCTACTATCACTTATATTGTTTTACCCCAAAAAGGTCATGTTTTGCTTTGATTTCTTTCAATAGTGACTTGCCATGTTTGTTCTATATTCTAAAGGATCTTGATTATTTACTCTGTCAGTTTTGCATAACTTACCTTGAAATTAGTGGGCACAATTTTCCTTCATTCTTGGCCTTCTCTTTGTCTCATCTCAACTAAAATAGCATACAGATTATTATTATGCAGATTATTAATAATTGGTAGCAAAGTATCATGAATTCTGATGAGACTTGATTTTGTGGATGTATACAACTCAAAATATAACAACAACCTATTGGGTGGTATGCAGTTTATGTTATATACTAGATATTTATATACATTCTGGAAATGTGCTTTTTGGATAATTGTTTCAGTTTGCCACTTCTTCATTATTTAAGGAATATGCATAATTCCAAAACATTTCAGCAAGTAAGAGATTCATTATTTAAATTTATTTGTATAATCATAAACAACTGTTGACTGAATTTTTTTCAGACTTACTTGGAATATTTCATCAATAGGTCTATTGGCCAAATAATCCTGAAGTAAAGCTTATTTGCCTCTTTTTCTTTTTTTAAGATTAGCCCTGAGCTAACTGCTGCCAATCCTCCTCTTTTTGCCGAGGAAGACTAGCCCTGAGCTAATATCCATGCCCATCTTCCTCTACTTTATATGTGGGATGCCTCCCACAGCATGGCTTTTGCCAAGCTGTGCCATGTCTGCACCCGGGGTCCGAACTGGCGAACCCCGGGCTGTGGAGAAGCAAACTTGTGAACTTAACTGCTGCTCCAGTGGGCGGCCCCTTATTTGCCTCTTAAACACAAATCTATGGGCACAATTTCCAGTTCTTTATTTTAGGCAAAAGTCAATTAAATATATTTCAAAAAGTCTCATGGAAGTAGATTTTATCCAATGCATTGTATATTTAATTTCGTATAACATGGGAGATGTAGCATCCCCAAATTATATAAATACCATTCTAAGCTTTATAACAGTGTTTTTCCTCTCCTTCAATTCCTCTCCTCACCTCTCAGCTCCAGGAAAAGTGGTGAATCTCACGGTGGAGGCCTTTAACTATTCAGCAGTAAACCTGATTTGGTATTTACCTCGGCAACCAAATGGCAAAATTACCAGCTTCAAGATTAGTGTCAAACACGCCAGAAGTGGGATAGTAGTGAAAGATGTCTCCATCAAAGTAGAGGACATTTTGACTGGGAAATTGCCAGAATGTAATGTAAGTATCGTGGAACACTTCTTATGTCTCAAAAATTCGAAGCAAACTTATGTCTTGAAGTTTCTGGCATCTGGATACTGTGTATTTCACAGAAAAGTTTATTATTAGCTCTTTGATTCCTTATAGTATTAGGTTATAGTATCAAGTTATACACAATTGGCTACACTCAAGGTAGAATAAGAGAAGGGTTTGAGAATTCAAGAGCGCGATATCAAAATCACTTAGGGAACCCTGGGAAGACTTCACGAATTTGAGGAGCATTAATGATGCCTTGGAGTAAGGACAGGTGGAGACTGTGTGAGGGCCCCATTCTGGGTGGATACTTTATAAAGCTCTGAAGTAGCAAAGTGTTGAATTCATTGGAAAAAAGTGACTTCCATGTGACAGGAGGGAGGTGGAGGGAACAGCCAAGGTTAAGTTTATGCAAGTAGATTATTTTTGTGGTGCATTATCTTTGGTGAATTTGTTATTACTCTAGTCATTGATGGGAAGTGCCTAGAAGTATTGTAATAATGCTTTTACAAAAATAATTTTGATGATCTTTGTGATTTTATTGATGGAGAAGCAGTCAAGCAAAATTACTTTTGTTTTAAATGCTTTAAGTTATCGAAGTCTCAAAATCTTTTTAAAATTAAGATATATTTAAAATATATACGAACATGCACATATGCACACACAACACGTATTCTATTGGCTTTATCTATTGAGTACTTATGAGAACAAAAATGGTAGTAACAATAAGAGGTAACCTACGCTTGAAATTTCACAAAAGGTGAAATATTTCATGTCTTTGGCTCTTGCATTTTTACATGAATTTTTAAAGTTCTTACTAATGATTTTACTGCAGTTTTACCTTTCTTCTAAGCCATCTGAAATCCTACTCATAGAAAGATTAAGGTATAAAGGATGCAATAAATATATTCTTTTCTAAAATTGTAGGCAGGTATGATACTGGTATAACTATAGACAATAAATGGGTAAAATTAAAATCTAGCAAATTTGTCCATAACTTGAATTGGTAAATTAATCTGTTAAAATCTTAACCAATCATAGACATACAAACACAAATTAAGAATAATACCTGTAGTATAAAGAAAAAAATGAATTACGCTTCTCATGTTCACCAACAGATACCACATTATTTCTTCATTGATATTTATTTTATTCACTAGGAGAATAATGAATCTTTTTTATGGAGTACAACCAGCCCTCCTCCAACTCTTGGTAGAGTTACACCTCCATCCCGTACCACATATTCATTGAGCACGTTGGCACGGAGTAAGATTAGCTCTGTGTGGAAAGAGCCTATCAGTTTTGTAGTGACACATTTGAGACCTTACACGACGTACCTTTTTGAAGTTTCTGCTGTTACAACTGAAGCAGGTTACATTGATAGCACGATTGTCAGAACGCCAGAATCAGGTATGGTTTCATCTTTTTTTGTAGAAAAAAAAGAGTTAAATTATTTATAGAATAATCTTTCTTTTTTTATACAGATCTTTTTGTTAAGACCTTTCTTTCCTTTCAATAACGTTTTCCCTCCTAATAATAGATAATAGGCATTCCATCTGGAGCATCTCTAACTTTAATGCTCTTTTATAATACTAACAGAAGCATCCAAAAGGAGAAAGGAGGTTTGAAAGACAGGATTCTTGAGCTAATAACCACTATCCTAACATCAGCTTTCATCACTCTGTGACCTCAGCAATTTTTCAAAATCATCTCTGCCTTTCTACGTCTTCTACAATCATCTGGACCCTTCTCTCACTGATACTGCTATTACCAAAGGTGGAGATAACACCTGCAGTAGCAGCAATATCATGTGATTAACATTTCAGTGTCAGACAGAAACAGTAGTTGAAAAATATCCCTATTTGGTCCTCTTTGAGCTGAAGTTTCCTCCTGTGAAAAATGGGGACCGTAATAGTACCTTCTTTATGGAGATGGTGTTATTATTAAATCAGTATAATTAGATATTATTATTACTACTAAATTCTAAGAATACATATTTCTAGTATGGATATTTATATATTTAATTATGGTATTATGTCCGCATCCACATAAGTTTATATATATACAGGTATATATAAAACCATACTACATACGACCCTACTAAACATATAGTATTAGACATTCACCTGCGATTGGTAGTTTTTGCGGTCACTGGAAGCTATTACTGGTAGAGTAATTTCACAGTATTTTTTCTGATGACATAGCTATCAGGTCGTATCATTTCGTTACATATAAGTTTCTTTCTTCTTGATTTGAATAACCATCTTTGAATTGTACTATTTCCTTCTTACATTCTCCTTACTTCTCTTATACAATAAAAAAAAAAGCAATAATTTCATGAAGGTCACACAAAGTGAAACTTGGTAGACAAAAGTTTGATTTGAAAAAAATATTTGAAATGTTTCATTTCAGTTAAAAAAAGAGTAAAATGTAGAAACCCGCCTATGAAAAATAGCCTATTTTAAATGTCATTATTTTTTGTTACTAGTGTTATATTAGAATCTTCTAACTGTAGGTGGTAAATTTCCTCTCAGAACCAAATACAAATATTGATAGAAAAAGTAAAGATCGTTCCCAATATGTTCTGAAGGTTGAGTCCTTTCCTTGACCCTTCTACTGTGTACACCAGAGGAAGAGTGTTTATTAAGCCAGATACCCAGGCCTTGTTGAATGCAATATAAATGTCGCAGGACAATGTAACTATGAGGAACTATATAGGAATGAAACGCCCCGTGCAATCATGTATGGCATAAAACTAGTAATTGTTGCAAATCAGTTCATCTAATGATCCAGCATATCTTATTCAAATTCTTCAACTATATTCTATTTTTCCTTTTTTTTAAGTTAAAAGAAACTCTTTGCTGTTAGTGTGATATTTTATTTTGTCTTGGACTTTGCGTTTTATTATATGTATTTAATATGATGCTATTTTATTTTAAATATATATCTATTATTTATTCATTTTTTAATAATAATTTTAGTGCCTGAAGGACCGCCACAAAACTGTATAACAGGCAACATTACAGGAAGATCGTTTTCAATTTCGTGGGACCCGCCAACTATAGTAACAGGGAAATTTAGTTACAGAGTTGAATTATATGGACCATCTGGTAAGTCTTAATCAGTTTTGTGCTACCTTTTGGAGTAAGAATTGTATAAAATATGTTACTATTATCAAACTTTTTGAAAGTATCAAATTCTTTTTTAAAGACTCTATAATTAAAGCAAAGACTAGAAAAGTAATAAGGAAGGTGAGGCTGTTTGAACTTTTTGTTTAAAACCGTAAATAAGTATAAGAGTGGCAAAACATGGTCCATGTTCCATATTTCATGAGAAGAAGCTGAAAGAACAGGAGATAACCCTTCAAAAAGAGAAATGTTAAAGGAGATTAACGTCTTCAAATATTTGAACAGGAGGACCTTGACTTACCCTGATTGCAAATATATTTATGAAGAACAAAGGGCTTCAGTTATATTAAATCAGATTTCTACCTAGAACAAGGAATCCCTTTCTAAAAATCAGAGCTCTCTAAAAATAATTTGGGCAACTTTATAATGTAGTGAGTTCTCCATCTTTGTGGACAAGCAAGACCTGGACATCCACTTGTCAGATATTTTGAGGGGCCAAATACTATATTATCGGAAGTTAATTGAGTAAACTCTAAAATTCTTTCCTAGTCTGAGATCCTATGGTTCTATGAAAGGTTTATTTCAAATAGTAATGAATTAACATAAACTCACATATTATCGTTTATTTGGAAGAAAGCAAAAATAGATAAAGGGCCAAATTTTTCATTTTGAGATTACTCGTAATCTATCACGAATCACATGAGTAACTTTTGTTTCTCATCCCGAAGTACTTTGTGTTCCTAAAATTCTGAAATTTTTGCAGTTCCTAAAAAAAAAGGTAGTCCTTTTTCTCCCTCCCCCTTCAATACACACACATAGAAACCAAACACACCTTTTCTATCTAGTATTATTTTCCAAGACTTTGACAAGGTACTTTTTGATCTGTGAGGCTGATAAATCAAGTAAGTTGCACCCAGTAACTATTCCATTTAGCAACATGAAGGTCATTAGTGATCTTGACACGAGCAATTATGATGGAGTATTTGGGGTAAATGCCAGATTGGAGTAGATTTAAGATAGAATGAGAGAAAAGCATTGGAGCAGTGGATAAGAGACAGCTCCTGGGTTTTTCTCCAAAGTGAAGCAGTGAATGGAAGTGGGGAGTAGGAGTGGGGATAGGCAGAATTAACAAGTTTCTTTTCAGAAGGAACAAATACAGCATGTTTATTTGCTGATCAGAATAAATAAAAAAGAAAACTTAATCATATAAGAAAGTCAAGAATTACTGGAAAAATGTCTTATGTGGGCAGAAGCTGAGATCTTTTGCTCAAGTGTAGGGATTGGTTTGAGATAATCGTCCAGATGGTTTGTCCATAGTAACAGGTTGTAAGGCAGAGTATATGGGTACAGATGCTGGTAAATAGGTAATTGTGTTGGCGGGAGTCTGTGGCAGATCTCCTTGATTGATATAATTTTTTTAGTGTAATGAGGAATAAGACCATCAACTGGGAGTGATGATGGAGCAGAAAGTGTTTGAAGTCTGAGGAAGGAAGAGAAAGTGTAAAATAATCATCTAGAAAAGTAGAGAAGTAGAGAAAAGACTAGTGAAGTTGCGTGTGGTGCTAGGCACCATTTAGGGCTCATTTGAAGTGTGGCAGTAGTGAATAAAGTGATATCCATCAGCGCGTACTTGTGTTTTCCTTCAGCTCCCTCCAGCAAGAGAAGGACAAGGGAATTGAAGGCTTATGTAAGCGATTGATTATAATTGACAATGACATTGAAGGTAGATAAAGAGTGGAAATCAAGTGGTGAGGGACCAAATAAAATAAAATAAAATAAAAGAGGTGGTAAGATCAATGGATTGGATGTCCCAATGGATATAAAGAATTATTGGTTCAGGGTTCTAGAATAAGTGAATAGGAGATAGGAAAGAGTAGTCAGAGAGAGTTGCATGAAACTGAGATTCTAGAGAATTTGCAGCTATTGGTAATAGTGCTAAGTTATGACCATGAGGGAGTGGCTGAGATAGGGTGGAGGACTACATTATTTAAAGGGAGCTTGGAGTGTTTTAAGGATTATCTCTAGGGATATTGAGATCACCACAGATTGAGATTATAGCCCTGAAGAAAGTGACATTGAAGCAGGAGCTAAATCACCCAGAATGATCCTGGGCTTGGAAGATGACTACTCAGAGACGGCTAGTGGCTGTCATTGATGACGTGAGATTTCAAGTTATGAGCTTTAATAAGGAGAGAGCTAGATTGATCTAAGACAGGCAGTGAGGAGCAAGGAGTACACATACCACTCCTGAAGTCCTAGTCCATTGAGGACTGTGGGGAAGATTAGACTGCCACCATTTGGGGTAGCTGCAGGGAAACAGAAGCAGTGTTCCTAGGGGAGAGCCAGGTTTCAGCAAGAGCAGGAAGGTGAAAGAGCTATTCAGAGGCAAAGTTGAGGATTTAAGGAATTTTGATAATGGATTATTTAAAGAATTTTACTCAGAAACTAAACCAGAAATGTTTTCTAAATATATCTTTTTATAGAAGATGAGACTATTTAGCATTTTAATTGACTAAATTTGAGTATAAAATACTGTCATTGTTTTTATATTAGTAAACTCTAATGTCTTCCTTTTAAATGTGTCAGAAAATAGCGTAGTAATTGAATAGGGCCTTGTGATTCAATAAAAGTCATTTTGAACACTGGAAGATTTTCATATTCTTCCCATTGTCTTAATTAAGTTGATATGCATGCACTACTAAGCTAAATGTTTAAAATATTTTCAGTTTTGAAATTATGATAACAAAACTTAGTGCATAGGTTAACACTTTAATTGCTATCCTTGGCTCTATACTTAAATGTGAGAATGATTACATGCTTGATGAGAAAATAATCCACAGGTATCTTTTGCTTTTTGCAGGTCGGATTTTGGATAATAGCACAAAAGACCTTAAGTTTGCATTCACTAACCTGACACCATTTACCATGTATGATGTGTACGTTGCGGCTGAAACCAGTGCAGGGACTGGACCCAAGTCAAACACTTCAATATTCACTCCCCCAGAAGGTAAGAACATCTCCTTTAATGTGCCAACGAGGTATTTTGTTTTGCTTGTGAATTTCACTGTGTTGGTTGAACATTCTATTAGAAGCTGTTTGGCTTATATTTACTTAATTTATGTTGTTTCCTTAGATTACTACCCAATATATTCTGAACATGTGTTCCTCAGAACATTAAACCCATAGCAAGCTTCATAATGAGAGGGACCGAATATGAAGCCAGATTAGGAAACGTTACATGCAGTATCTATAACCTGTTAGAGAGTCACAATGAATGTTGGCAAAATCTCAAGAAAACTTAAGACAAACAAACACATTTAACATTGTTTAACTCGTGTTATTTAATGTAGAACATATTTTTCTTATAGAATATTGTTCAGAGGAATTCATGTCCCTAATCCTTGTAGCAAAATGTGTATATAATCAAAAGGGTGTTCTAAACAAGTGAGGATTCCTGGAAGGTGCATAAAACTACTTTACCAGCATATATTGAAATTATTAAGACAGTATTTCTCCTAAAGAAACATTTTTATTTGTATATATTAAGCGCATCACAATTTTAAACAAACTATAGGGTTTTAAAAAAATGTTACCACACCATTTCACAACATATTTTCCTGGCCCACACCAGATTGGCTAAATGTCTTCATTTATATTTAGAGATTGTAATTATTGAGAAGACAGTCTTTTTACAAACACATCAACACTTGAAAAAGTTTCCAGACTTTGTTTGTGTGGAAGCTAACATACAGTACATGTCAGTTAAATACACACATGTGCCTGCACACACACTCACACACACAAGATTGGGGGTGCACTCGTCAGATAAATCATTCAAGTATTTAACCGTTAGAGGGCAGCAGCTATTCAGGAATTTTGTACTTCTCCCTCTTTTCAGAGAACAATTAACCCTTGATAATATTTTGTGGTTTAAAAAAACGTAAAAATTATGTTTTGTGTTAATTTCAAATATGTAGTTTCAGTACACAGACTAAAGAAAGAGATGCATACTCATGAGCAAGATACTCTCTTTTTTTGTATTAAAATTTTTGCATTGTGTTTCTGGGAGACTCTTAGCTCTATATGTCTTCTCCATTAGACCTTAAGTTTCTCCCCATCTCCACCCAAACCTGCTCTTAAGCATTTCCAAAACATGCATACAGATTTATGGATGGCTGTCAAAAACAGCGGAGTGACCTGGCCCTCATCAGACTACAGCCCTTGAGTTTGGTCTTAATGGCATTTTCTCAACCAACCCAATTGACCAGCTAATTTCTATTCTTATATTATACAATTAGATAAATTCAGAACTTCCGTCTTCTTTCAAGTCAAGCCAATTTTGGTGCTCCTAAACTGAATCCACAATTTAAGGTTATTGTTTTATTGTCATCATTCTTGGCTTACAGCATTTAACAAAACTAGAGAAATGGATAATATATTGCCACGTACAATCCCATGTTGTTTATTTTGGATATTATTTAAACGTTCATTTCATTTTCTTTATTTCTGCACATTTTTATTGACAAAATAATGAGAATTTTAAGACATTGTTCAATATATTTCACAGGGGTTATTTTTCACACCAAATTATTTTGGGTAGATGACTCTGTTTACCTTATATAACAAGCAATTTATCCTGAGTTTTATCCTACTGCCTTCCTGAGCTACTCACCATATAGACCACAACTAGGTGGCTCTCAGGAGGACCCACTGGCAACAGGTGCACTCCAGTAAGGGGAGGAGTGGCATGGTTCTTACCTCTGCATGCCAGCCTTCATCTGTGGAGTTCTCAGGGGATCATTCAGCCTTATGAGGGCTTCAATGGAATGCTGTGGCAAATGCAGTGAATGTAGCTTCTACTCTGATACCACTAATTAATCCTGGTCCCACTAATGAAAACTTTGCAATAAAGGAATCTTTAAACCATATGAGAACAATCTAATAACTCATTAGGACTAGAAACTTTCAGTTAAAATTGATATCTTAATTTTAGATTATTCATTTTCATTCATTAATACAACAGGGCTCTTTGTATTCTAATTGAAGTTACTCAATTTATTTTCTTCTCCATGTTTAAAAGTCGTCTATAGCCTAGATAAAAATTAATTAGGATCAGCTTTTAAATTAATATCTTTTAAAACAACTGGGATTCTAACAAATATCCAGATATTCATGGAAAAGTGGAATTGACCTCTTATAGAAAATGATATGTGCTATCACATTATAATGGAGTTGATTTCATTAACACAGAGAGTGCTATGGTCCATAGTCTACCTTGATTAGATTATCAAGGAAATCAATATCCTGTTGTTATAACATTTATCCTGTATATTTCATAAGGTTCCTACATATCCCTTAATATTTTACTGAGTAGATTTCTATATAGGCATGAAGAAGAGATGAATTCGGAAAAAACTGATAATTTAATAATCTCCAGTGTTATGAAAAGTCGTAAAGTTGCCTATTTGAAAATGAGGCAATGCTGCTGAATACAACATAGACAACAACATTTTCTTATTATTTGCATGGGTGTTAAAAAATCTTAGTAAACTTTATTACTTCAAGATCCCCTAAAATTTTTCTGCCATACTGTCAAATATCTTTTAAGGGGGTTAGCATCATTTCTTAAAAGCAAACAAAGTATGAAATCCATATTTACTCTTGCATAAATAGACCATGGACGTGAAGAGCTTGTCCTCAGTGATTTTAACTTGCTACTTTCTGCAAATAGCGGCAAAATCTTGGTAGGGAAATCACTGAGAGGCCGTCAGCTTTGTGTTTTTCAGGATTCTCTATGACTTTTATTTTTTGATAGATTTTTTTCAAAATGCATTTCTAATGGAAATTGAATTTGCTAGATAGTGGCAAAATTGTTTTAATGTATTTTCTTTGTTCCAATGCCATTTGTCTCCATTTCATTTTTTAAAATAGTTGCTCGTTTGAAAACTTCAAATCATTTGGATATATTTTACCAATCACGTGTCTACTCTGTTTCTCATTTATTCATAAAATTTATAGATGTATTGACTTGAGAGTGATTCTTAGGTAGTCCCTGTGGACAACACCCTCAGAACTGATGCTAAACCATGAATAATTGTCTTGTGTGTTTGATTTTCTTTAGTTAGTTTGGTATCAATATTAAAGGAGTTTGATCTAATCCACACTTCTTTGGTTTCCCCATAAGAATTTGTGGTTTAACAGATCAAGTATCTTTCTAAAGACAAGATACGATGCTGTCTACTCCATTTCCTTTATTCCCTAAGCTTTTCCTTCTTTCATAAAAAAAGAGATAAGTTTACAGTCCTTCTTACAAAGTTTGTGTATGTTTTTAGGGTAATACAGAACCGCTTAATCTTTACTTGGATTGTAACTTTAGGCATTAGTGTAATGGGGCAGCATTTACTAAGTTACATTGAAAAATATCTTATAAATTAGAAGATAAACAGTATCTGCTACTACTCTTAGGTTTGGCAAACAAAATAAGAGACAGTAAAATATTTCTTTTTTCTGCTGTACTGGGTAATTTTTGGTATCTTGCTGCATTAATGTGTTGCTCCGAATGGAACTGACCATTTTAGTTATTTTATAGGGGGCAGGGTTTAGTTGCCTAGTTAATCTGATCAATGTAGTCATTAAACTGGCTTCTTCAGTAGAGATTCTACATGAGTTCAAATTGGATGGAAAAATGCCAGATCTCTTCTATGATTTATGTTATACAATACTGACTAAGGCTTTGTCAACTAGTGACTCCAAAATAAAATGTAAAAGAAAGGTGGAATGGGAGCTTTGCCATTTAAATGACTATGTTATTTTCACACTACAAGATTAATTGGAAAGTTCCTTCACTCTTGAGAAACGTGTATTGGTAAATAAGATGATAGAAACATAAGCTTTAGTAATGATGTACGTCAACGAAATAAAGTTTGTGTAAGACATGACCTTCGGAGAGGACTTCATCTGTCTTTCCTCAAGCACCTAGAACAGTGACTGTATGATGAGTGCTCAGTCTGTGGAATGATGAAGGCGACAATCAGGATTGTGGAGTCCTAGCCTAGAACTCTTCCTCCATTCTTCAAAGGTTGAACTGTGTTTTTCCTTTAGATTGGAACCACTGTGGGGAAATCAGTCTAAAGAGTTATCCTTCCATGTAGAAATGTACCAAAATGTTTTTAGAATAGAAGATTCAAAGAATTAGCAAATTGCAGGTGTATCCATGTTATGTTTGTCTCCCAGTTTTGAGCACAGGTTTTACCAATGCTGGACGCTTAGAATCTTGACTGCAATAATTAAATAGTACGCTCTTGGGCCAGAATGACTTATTCATCCATCTATCCATTAACTCTTCAACAAACATGAGGAAATATTTATATTGTTAAAATATGTAGGGTTTTTTTTTTATTGGTCAGTTCATAGGGACAAAGAAAAAAAAACCCTCTTAATCTATTGGATGAAAACTCCATAGAGTTTACTACATGATTAACTTAAGTGTAATTAGGTTCACTAATACTAAATGATATTTATAATAGTTGTGACATTAATTTTCTATTCCTTTCTGTTATCTTAAAGGGGAATGGAGTCATTTTTCACTTGTAGCGTACTGCTAATGTGTCTCTCTTCCAACTGTAATTTGCTTAACCTACGCTATTGTCAACTATCTCAGCTGAGAGAAATGAATTTATTGTGTTACCGCATCCTAATCATAAGGGACAATATTTTTATATCACATCTGCTCTTTCTTGAACTAACATTTTATAAATTCCCTTGAACCATTTGTTCCTTCAATAACCTTATATAGTAAGAGGAAAAATGTAATTATACCCATTTTATAGATAAGGAAACTAAAGGTGAAGGGGTGCACTGGCTATTCAAAATCACACTGAGCATGAACTAAAAGTGGACAGAAGCCCAGGGCATGTGTAGTCTCCATCCACTCTTCCTGAGGCACTGGGAGGGCTCCTAGACGTTGCCCTTGGTGACTTTATAACTAGAATTTGTTTTAGGTACTTGGTGCTTTATCTTAAACCAATAGTTATTTTTTTCCTCTTTTTTTTTCTTTTACTGCTACAAAGAGTGAGAGCACTTGAAATTTGAGACTAACGTAATTAATTTGTAAAATCAGCAGACAAAAATCAATCAACTCTTCAAACAATTTCATCTAATAAATTAAAAGATGCCTTAATTGAATTTACCAGCTACATTTCATTGCCTTCAAAGTCTTCTTGTTATTATTTGATATGTTGTCATAATTTTTATAAAGCTTTCAAGGTTTCTGCTGGACATTAATCATCCATAAATAACTTTCTCTGGGAAGTAATTTTTATTAATTTGTTTTGAATGAATGTTATGACATTTTGATTTGGGGAAATTATTCCATGTTATCCTATTTCTTATGTATGTTTTTGAGAACAATGTGTAGAAATTTAACTTTAAATATCTGTGTGTTTAAAGAATCTTGTACGTATTTAATTGTTAACAAATTAGTAAATTGTTTTAGGCTACTTTGTAATAGAATTGCTTATGTATCTTAAATCACAAATTAACAATTTAGGGAAGTTTTAAAAATTTGAACACATAGTTTTAGATTTCCCCACTTTATTCTCTTTTTTAGTTCCAGGTGCAATATCTGATCTAGAAGCTGCAGAAGTAGAAGCCACACAAATAAGAATTACTTGGAAGAAACCACGACAACCAAATGGAATCATTAACCAATACCGAGTGAAAGTACTGGTTTCAGAGACAGGAGTACTTTTGGAAAATACTTTGCTCACAGGAAAGGATGAGGTATTGCACTTTCCTTTACCTCTGGGTGAGCCCTTTCTCCCTGGTTCTGGCCCTGATAACATGGAAGATTTGCAGCACTCAAATGTAAAATATTTAGCAAGCTTCATAGTTAAAGTGAAGTGAATTTAGGCCCTGTTGATAACCTGGCTCAATCAACATTCCATTTTAGGACATATATGTCAGTTAAGTGCTATTATTCTTTTTCAGCATATGAAACATGTTAATTGAGCAATTAGGCAGGACTAAAGGTTCTTCCATAAGTCGATATTATTATGGTAATTAAGTTAATAAATTGTTTGGAAACTCCTGTTATGATTTAAATACTCGTTCTAAGGATGTGCCTGAAATTTGGAACAGTTGGCAATGAAAGGTACTGTAATTTTAGTAGCTGTTTTTGACAAATGATTTGTCCTATTTAGTCTTAGGAAGCTACATTTTTCAAAGCTGCCTCATTGAAAAACAAAGCATATTTGATTAAAGAAATCAAACAACCAAATACAAGAGATGAAGTCATTTCACAGCTATAAAATAACACTGTGTGCTTTCTTCTGTTCACACTGGAAGTCTTGATTTTTCCCTTTGTTTCTGTTTGGAAGTTCAGGCATCAAGGATTTCCTTCCCTGTCTTCATTCACCCCACCCTGTTCACCTGTGAGCACCCTCTGAGCCTCCAGAACAGTCATATCCAGACATTGGCTGCTCCTGGGGCACACGAGAAATGAGTGTACTTGGGACCAGAGAGTGCAGCTCATCGCTGGGCCTGGGAGGCCCTGCCTGATAACCATCAGCAATTGGCTCTCAGTGTTTTGGTCCAGAATCACTGCTTCTTCTAGCAGGGCTGTTATTTTTCCCGAAGGATATTGTCCACTCTCTTTCTTGTCCCAGGCTTCCTCCGTTTCTGGCACCCACCTAAACATTGACCTTACTGTGTGCTCTGTGCATTCTGGCCACCCAGGACTTATTACTCCAGGTTGTTCAACATCTCCAACCCAGAGTTAAATTTTAATCTAATGTTGACTCCTTTCATCTCTACAAAAGATTTTGAGTTATGCTTTCTCTGATACTTTAGTTGACAACTCAGGCAAAGGGCAAAATCTTAACCTTTTGCTCCTGCTGAGGTCTTAAGTTAGATACTTCATTTTTTTAGGATTAGGTGGCAGGTTTCCCACTTCTGCTGATGACATCCATTGACTGGCCAGCCACACCTGTTTTTCTCTTGAACCGAGAGGTTCCAGAAAGTCTTCTTTGCGATTCTGCCTCTGTCTATATGATCTGGTACCCTTCTGACATCGTAGAGAGAATGTAAGCTTCGGAATCATATGAATCTGAGTTTACATTCCTGATTTGGTCACTTCCTGGGCTGTACAGCAGAGGGGTTAAGCATGCCGACCCAGGAGACGGAATGCTTGGGTTTAAACCTTGGTTTTGCCTTTACTGATGGTTTAACCTTGGGAAAGTTGGCCTTACCTTCTGAACTTCAGTTTTCTCTTCACTAGGATAGAGATTATAAGCGTCTCTATAACAGAGGATTGTTAATGAGGACTTAATGGGTTAATGTATTTAAAGAGCTTAGAGATATACCCAGCATGTGGTATGTGCAGTGCTAAATCATTGAAAGCTGTTGTAATTATTAATCATGGCACTGGACCTTTCACCCTGGTTGGCACTCGCTGTTAGCCTCCTTATCTTCTCTCACTAAAAGGAGACATTATACTTCTTTTTATTTCTGTGATGTTATCTTTCTTCATTAGATCAGGCCCATTCTTGATATTTCTGCTTCCCCATGTGACCAGTGTTTGGGTTCATCTTTCAGGAGGTTAATGTAGGGAGACAGATATGGCAGACTCTCTAAAGCCAAATGGACTGGGGTCCTAGCCCCAGCTCTGCTCTTTTCTGGCTCTAAGACCTTAGACAAGTCAACTTTTGGAGATGGGGTGCCCTCATTTTTAAAGCAGGGCTCATATACAGGGTGAGGAGTAAAGGAGATAACAGGTAAAACCTCTGGTTTAGTGTATTCATTTCTTATCCTTTTCCTTGACCTTAGTACAGGATAAGACTCTTTCCTTCTATTCACTCTTCATCTTCTCCAAGTGTAGCCTCCACACCCTGTCTCAAGAATTCTTTAAATTCTTGAATCTTGTTAGAAGTCACCAGTGACCTCCTACGTGTCAAATAAGGTGGTTATATATTTTTGACTGTCTTCATCTTCCTTGTATCCTGTAAAATCCATCCCTCTGCCCCACTCTCTCCAGCCTTTTCTTTCTAATGCTTCCTCCACTTTCATATCCTGTGACTGTGCAAAATTTTGGCCTTGTACAGTGAAAAATGAAGATAAAAAAGCTCTCTCTCTTTTACAATTTCCTAACTCCTTCATGATAAAGGTATGCCAGAGAGTTCTGTTTTCAGCCATCTCATTGCACCTCTTTGGATGATCTCACAGTTTCAGTTGCTGCTTTCTAACTGCGTGACCTCTTTTGTTTTTCTTTCTACGCTGATCTTTCTCTCTGCATTCTTAATTACAGCCATTTGTGGGGAAGTTCTGCCAGGGCTCATCACATCTAAGCTCATTTCCCCCCACAAAACAAAACAAAAGTCCTTTTTGGGATAACAAGGTTTGGTTCATGATCTGCAGGAGGAGATAAAGTTAGGTTGAGGAACAGATACCAGACTGAGATCCTGGGACAGTGATGGGGACCTGTGAATGTTACCATGGGACACACAAGAAGAAAGTCTGTCCAGGCAATTAATAGTTTCAGTGGTCAAGAACAAGGCCTGGAGAGAGGCTGACTTGAAGCCTAGATACCAAATAACAGGCTTAGAATTCCCTTAGGACCCTTTGGACTGGGCACACCACAGATCTCTGACCTGAGGGTCATTGTCTAAGCGTTTGGAAGAGCTTTATGGCATTTTTTATATGCCTGATGTCTCTCTTTTTGGATAATGACACCATTATCCTCTCTGTCATCTTGTCATGAAGGCTTGAAACCTTGGGATTACCTCTGACTTTGGTTATATTTAACATTCAATAACCACTCAATGTTAAGGCCAGTTTTTTCTACCTCCAAAATGTGACCTTCATACATCTATATTTTATTCCTGTGTCCCCATCCCAGCTCAGGATTTCACAGTCTCTAGCCTGGACTATTGCTGTTACCTAACTACATTAGTTTTCCGTTGTTGTATAACAATTCGCCACAAACTTGATTATTGTGTAACAATTTGCCACAGGCTTAAAACAACTCACCTTTGTTATCTCACGGCTTCCGTGGGTCAAGAGTCTAGCCAGTTTAGATGGATTCTCTGCTTAGGATCTCATAAGGCTGCAATCAAGGGGCTGACTGTGCTATGTTCTCATCTGGAGGCTTCACTAGGCAAGAATCCATTCCAGGCTCACTCACATTTTCAGCAGATTTACTTTCCTTTTGACTGTAGAACTGACAGCCCTGGCTTCTCGCTGGCTCTTTGACTGGAGACTACTGTTATCACTAGCTTGTAGAGGTCTCTCACAGTTTCTTGCCACAAGAACTTTCCCAAGACAGCCATTTACTTCATCAAGCCAGCAAGGAGAGTCTTTATAATGGAATGTAATCATGGGAGTGATATCCCATCACCTTTGCCTTATTCCACTGCTTACATGCAAACCGCAGTTCCCACCCAAGAGGAGAGGATTATACAAAAGCTTGAACAACAGAGGGAGGGATAACGGGGGGACCACCTGAAGGGCTATCCACAGCACCCACCCACCCCACTACTTTATATTTCAGGTATCTGTTAGAATAATCCTTCCAGATTTAAGTATATTATTTAAGTTAGAAAAGTAACCAAATAACAATTGAGAACAGATAAAGAAGGTGAGTATATATCTATTTAAGTAATCTAAGGTCTCACTGTTGTAGCAGAAAGTCACCAGATAGTGTCTAAAATAAGTGAGTCTTGGCCGGCCCATGGCTGAGTGGTTAAGGTTGTGGGATCCGCCTTCAGCGGCCCAGGGTTTGGTCAGTTCCGATCCTGGACACGGACATGGCACTGCTCGTTAGGCCACGTTGAGGCAGCGTGCCACATGCCATGACTAGAAGGACCTACAACTAAAAATATACAACTATATACTGGGGGAATTGGGGGAGAAAAAGCAGGGGGGGGGGAAAAAGAAGATTGGCAATGGTTGTTAGCTCAGGTGCCAACCTTTTAAAAAAGGAAAATAAATAAATAAATAAAATAAGTGAATCTTAACAAAGCAGTTTAAGCATATTATTTACTGATTTTAGAGGTAAATACCATAAGAACTGAAAACAGAAATGATTAAAAGTTTTACTTATAATAAATATCAAATCATTATGTTGTACACTTGAAAGTAATATCATGTTATATGTCAATTATATCTCAATTAAAAATAAATAAATGCTCCCAAAATCTCAAAAAAGAGTGCTGCTTCTAGAGAGTATGACTTGGAGTTGGAAAGGTGTGGACAGGGAACTGATCTTTGCATTGTAGCTCCTCCACACTTCGTGTTTTCCTTAGCCGTGTGCATATCTCATTATGATGAAACTTAAAAACAAAGTGTTAAAACATAATCGCCCCATGCTAGGGCTTGATCTGATCTTATTGCTCTTATTGAAATTTTTTTCCAGTGACTCTCATGATTTATTTGTTTCTTAATAAATAGACGTTACTTAAGCATGCTGAAATACGTATACGATTTTACTTTCAATATTTAAACAAATATTTGAAAAGATACATTAGAAAATTTAATCTCAGACTTTGAAGACTTTTATTTCAACTTCCAAACTTATATATGAATCTCTTCTATAACAGGCCTGATAAATGGTTGGGAATACAGTCTCCACTAAAATATTTGATCAGCTCTGATAATAGGGCATCTACTACCACAAAAGCAGCTCCTACTGTATAAGCTTTAAAACAGGCTTCTCTATGGTCTCACAGACATGTATTTATTAAGCAACTATAAAGTTTCGGGTTAGGTCCAGAAAATACGTAGATGAATAAGAAACTGCCCTGTCCTATAACTGTTTTGAACTGAAATATTTGTCTCTAATGTTTACTAGTTTGTCCCATTCCTTCTCTCTAGACCCGCACAATAGATGATAGTGGCTCCGAGCTTGGGATTTGCAACCAGGGAAATGTGTCCCAATATTACCTCTGCTATGACTAGTTTTATGAACTTGAACAGATGACTGTAAAATGAAGATGGTAATATCTATCTCTTTGGGCCATGATGAAGTGATATCACATGGGGAAAAGTATTTAGCATTGTATTTGACACATAGTAGCTTTAAATGCTAGTCTTCGCAGTAGTAACAACAACATGCAATGATTTAACTTTTTATCATTTGAAGACAATGGTCATGGTTTCCCTAAGGCTTAACATCCTCAGTTTCTTATCAGTCATGGTTTCCAGGTCCTTCATATTATTGATTACTCCCCTGTGTATATTTTCCAGTTTGTCAGTGAGCCCCTTCCTCAGCCGAATGCAAGATCCCATGTGTAGTTTGATTAGAGCCAGATTGAGCAGAATTACTTTTCTCCTTTGCTGTAAATTTCCTACTTCTATCAATGCAAATAATAAGCTTAATTTCTTTGGGAGACGTATTCCACTGAAGTCTGAAAACCCTGAAGTCATCTCTCCATAGACTGCTCTTTACTTGAACTTCACACTCAGATCTCATCCTGTACTTGTTCGTCTAGTAAAACTCGGAGACGTTTTCTTCCCGAAGATACCATCTTGCTGCCTAGTGTTAGAAGTTTCTGAGATTTGTACAGTTACATCTTTTCATCCAGCATATTTCTCAAGCGTATCAGTGTTTGGTACTGGTGAACGTGAGAAGAAAGACAGCTAAATGCTTGGCATTGCCAGGGAATGAGGCTGAGGACAGGACTCGAGAGTAGTTTAGGAAGGCTTGAGGTGAGTTTACTTTTCCGAGCATTAGGAACAGAAGCAGAGTCAAGCCTTAAGGATTTGTCACCCAAATAATGAGCAGAAAGATACCGTATCTGTTAGGAGCTTTCCAAATATATGCTAATTGCAAACTTTTACCATTGCTTGATAGCACAAATCATGTTATAATCTATAATAAAATATAGAACCATTTCTATATTTTATTAAGAATTTATTCTATATTAAGGATAAGTCAAATTTTTCATTGATTCAATTCAGCAGACTTTCAGTGAGTCTAAATTGATATAATAGTTATTTTTTTAAATAAAATCACATTGGCTAAGATGAAGATTATTACACCTAGAATTAGGTTGGTTTATTTAGGTGGATTAGGAACTTAATTCTGAAGACTTCTAACTCTTTCACATAAATTCCAAAGATTCCTGGGTAGCATATGAGAGGCCTTTCATATTGATGAATTGTGACATTCCCTAACTCAATCCTTCTCAACCAGGGGCGATTTTGCTCTCCAGGAGACATTTTTCATTGTCACAACTAGGAAGATGCTTTTAACGTGTAGGGACCAGGGTTGCTGCTAAATTTCCTACAGTGCACAAGACAGCTCCCTATAGCAAAAAATTATCCAACACAGAATGTTAATAGTGCTGAGATTGAGAACCCTGGACTAACTCAATGAGTCCAAAACTTTTGGGAGTTGTGATGGGCCTTTTTTCCTTTCAGTTTCCCTCATTTCCACTCCTGCTTCTCTCAGCCCCTTCCCATTCCTCTCTTCAGTTCTGATTCTTCCTCAGCATTTTTGTTCTTAAAATTATTTCTTTTTCATTCTTTGAAAAACCTAATACCTGAAGAGGCAAAGTGTGAGAAATATTCACAACAAGGCACACTTGGTGATAATTAGTAATATTCTGGATTGTTCTGAAACTAATGTCAAATCATTGCCCTAGTTAGGGAGGGTCTTTCCAATGAATACCAGAATTTGGAAGGAATTCAGATAGTCAGCATCACTCAGGTCAACTCTTAGATTGAGACAGTTGTTTGTCAACAGAGGTGCTTAACTTAGTTAATTGATGGGATGCCATGGTTTAACTCTCAATAATTTATCTGACATGAGGTATGAAGTATTGAGACATTTAATGCAAAAATCATATTCGAGGGGGAAGTTCTTTGTACTACCTCATTGTACCTTCTATAGGGCTTTGTAGGCAGTAGGTTCTCAAAGGGTGTCTGATTGATAGTGGAAACAGCTGTGTGGTTTGGACATAAACTGTTGACTGGAATACCAGAGCATCTCTGAATTACGTGTTTGTGATTCATGCCTACTTTGCTTTCCCTGTAGAGGCAGAGCTGGTGTGCTGTTGGAAGATAGAAGATCTTTAGTTTGTCCCATATAAAGTTCCCTATCTGGAGTTCTTTATCACATTTTTAGAGTAAATCTTACGGGTGTCCCCCTGCGTTTCATCACAATACTTTTCTAGCTAAAGATGTAACAAGATTTAGATAATTTTACTTTATAAATATTATTTGGGGAACTAGAGGTTTCCTTGGATCTTTTCTCCATTCTTTTATGTCTCAGAAAAGTTAATATTTAAATGACTTCTCTTTGTAGATAGTTAAATAAGTAAACTACCTTAAAATTTCTTGCCTTCCTGAAGTTTTTTTCCTATCTACTATTTTTCAAAAAATAGTAAGTTCTTTGTGTTAATAAGGAATAAAAAAACCTGTTTTTAGCTCTAGGAGTAAAGAACACCCAAAAACATGTAAGATAATTGAAAGACTGGTGTACCAAAACTTATAAATAAATAAAACCTGTATTATGAATTAATTATAAATTCTGAGGGTACGAGAGCGTGGAATTGAGAAGGAATAGAATAATTTTATTTTTTTAAAAAAAGATTTTGGAGGTGAGTTTGAAGCAGAACTTGAAAAAGAATTGACCAAAAAGATTGTAGTTCTGGCAACACTTTTTTTCAAAACTATTTTATTTTGGAAAATTTCAAACAGGTGCAAAAGTAGGTAAAAGCATCTAATGGGCCCCTATTTACCCATTACCTAGATTCAATAATTGCCAACATGCTATCATTCTTGCCTCAGCTGTCTCCTGTTGTCGTTGGTGCTGCTCAGATGTATTTTAAAATAAAGTACAGACTTCACCTCATTTTGCTCCTACATGCCTAAGTACGAATCTCTATAAAACATGGACATTTAAATTCCTTCAATAATTCCATTATCACAACTAACAAAATTACTAATGTTGTCTTGGTATCATCTAATACCGAGACCATATTCAAATTTCCCTGATTGTCTTCAAAGCCTACGTTGACAAGTATGTTCTAATCAGAATCTAAAGTCCACACATGGCATTTGATTGTTAAGTCTCTTAAGGCAACATTTTCTTTGATTAATGTTTAGCCTCATTTCCAACGTTGACAATCTACACAAAATATCTAATATTATTTGGCCAAAACACATTTTTCTCATTCTCTTTCAATCAGTTATGCTGTGTGCAGAGGGAGAAGGGGGGCAGTCATCTTTTGTCCCAACATAAACCTCTACTGTATATATCTGTAATCTGCTCGTGATGTTTTCACTTCGGTGTTTACCATTTTGGTGAACTTGACTTGTCTGAAGTACATTATGGGATCTAGGAACAATCAAAGTTACTTAAAATATTCCTTAAGTCCAGAGCCTTGGGCAGGTCTGCCGTGATCCCTATTTGAAAACTATTCCCATGCAGTTTGCTCGTGTCTGTGACTTCACTTGATTTTAGACGAATTATTGTTACTGACATGTATCAATAATGCAGGCATGCAGGGCTCTCACACCTTTATACAAAGGAAGCTATATAGACAGCAAAGCAAAGCACATTTTAATAAGGCAGTATGCTTAGAACACTTACTTTTTTGGGGTGAGCAGTTAAAATATTTTAGCCATGAAACCTTTACGTAAGTGTGTCTAATTTTACCAGAAAGAAAGTAACTCAAGTCAAAAACAAATATCTACTTCTTCCCACAATACAGTATTGGTCTCTTAAGGTATAGGAGTGATCACAATGTGTTACAATAATGCAGGATTTTAGTAGCTTCAGAATGACATCTTGGAACGTAATGAAGATAAACGTCATGAAAATAATATTATGTTTTAAAAAACTGTGATTCCAAAATTACTGGTTTTTTAAACTAGTACTTGAGTGAAGCCATTATTAAGTGTAGCTGTCAAAAATGGTCTCTGTAAATATCTATTTTTAATTGCAGTATATAAACGACCCCATGGCTCCAGAAACTGTGAACATAGTAGAGTCCATGGCAGGATTATTTGAGGGTTCAGCAGAGATGTCTTCTGACCTGTACTCGCTTGCGTCAGTTATTTATAACAGTCATCCACATAACTTTCCCGCGAGGAATAGAGCTGAAAACCAGCATTCAACAGTTGGTAGGTACATTTTTATGCCCTGTGAAGTATATTTCAACCGCCAGCTAGCTGTACTAGCCAGCACAGAGGTGAACCTTAGCTTCGAGTTCAGCCAAATTATTGATGGTTCATGGGCTAGAGTCAGATTTTTTTCTTTAACTGTCGGATAACCTTGTGCAGCAAATGGAAATGCCACACAGGCGGGAGCTGGCCCCTCCTAACCCGTTTGACCTTCCTCCTAGACAAAGTAGCACCCTAGAGTCTCTGGCCAAGCTGCATAGACAATCAGTTATTACAGTTGCCAAAGCAGGTGTGATGGGAAGGGATTAACATATCTTCAAATCATTTACAAGCCTCGCACTCTCTGCAGCTTTTGACTAATAGGTTTTCAAATGTCACTAAAGGTAAATAGGTCAGAAAGTTACAACTCCAGTGCATGGGGTGATAAACAGGTGTAGGCGACCCAAGGACGTGGTGATGTCATTAGTGTATACACTTGCTCTTCGGGGTCAATGGATCTTATTGTTTCTAAAAGGAGAATGTCATATGGGGCAAATTAAAAATACTTGGTTAGAGGACACAGATCTAAATTCTCTCTCTGGTTTTTCTAAAATGCTAAGTGAGAAGAATATTTTTTTCGTTGTCTTTTCTCTGATTTGATATTAGTCCCATTCACATTAAAAGTGTTATATTATTTTACTGATGATATAAATAGTCAAAAATATCACATTACATTCTATATATGTTTATTTCATTTACTGATCTGTTTTCCTGCACAGAGAGGATTGAAGGCAAGGCTCAAATTTAACAGGTCCACGATTTCTGACACAGATGTTTCCTTAAATACTTCAAGTTTGGCATAATTGCTAATTGACATTGTTGGAAGCACAAGTTCTAAATAAATTAAAAAATCTAACATTATTTGAAATCCTTGTTCAGACCTATTTATGTGTCAGTTATCCAAGCATGCTTGCTTGAAAGCATTAATGGACTTAGTAAAGGCATGGTGAATTTTGAGTCCAAATAAAACTCTCATTTCTCTAATTTTTCATAATATAACCTAGCATTGACCTATAATATTTCGATTTGATATTATTGCCTAATTGTCTCTTAAGAAAAAATCCCTAGCCAGTATCTTTTAGAAGGTTATATTTTCTCAAAACTGGAATCTCACGTTCCAGGATAGTGTTTAACAACCAGCAAAACTATATTATGAGCACAAATATAGATACTGATGGGGGATATTCAGCATATCTATTATTAATTATATAGATACCTTTCATATCAAAGAGACATGGAAAAATTAATGAATAATGTGAAATCAGGTTTAAAATTTCACTGTGTGAGCAAAAGTGATTTTGATTGTGAAGGTAAGCACCTTTTTTTTTAAAAAAATATGATTTCCAGTAGGAACTACAAGGAATCAGTATATCACCGACATTGCTGCCGAACAGCTGTCTTACGTTATCAGGAGACTTGTGCCTTTCACTGAGCACATGATTAGTGTATCTGCTTTCACCATCATGGGGGAAGGACCACCAACGGTTCTCAATGTTAGGACAAGTGAGCAAGGTAAGAATGTATTTCCTTTGAAATAAATACCTGCAAATATTGCTTTTGCACATTGTAATAACTTTTCCTTTCATTCATATTAATTGTTCATTCTTCTTTTCAAGTGCCAAGCTCCATTAAAATTATAAACTATAAAAATATTAGTTCTTCATCTATTTTGTTATATTGGGATCCTCCAGAATATCCCAATGGAAAAATAACTCATTATACAATTTATGCAATGGAACTGGACACAAACCGAGCCTTCCAGATGACTACTATAGATAACAGCTTTCTCATAACAGGTAGAAAACAGTTGTTGTTGTTGTTGTTAACATTCCTGTTCTGATGGAAAATACACATCCCTGTAGGCCTGAAACACTGCAGGACACGTGTGGCATCATTCCAGATTTTGTTGTGCTATGCTGCCATGGATATCTTGAAAAACACTTGCAGAAATAACTTGATTGAGTGTGTTTTCCCTTAACTATACTTATCCACAAAGAAATAAAATCATCAGATCACAAGTACCATAGGAATATACTTAACCCAGGGAATTTTATGTCTGGTTCATGGAAATAACTCAGTATTGAAGACTTGAATGAACGTATGTAAAAATCAGCTGAAGGAATTCAGCTGACATAGCGTTTGTGCCAAGTCAACTATTTTCCTTGCAGTGTGCCAAATATTACTTTTCAGCCTCAGATTATCACCTTAGTATTTTAGGAAAGAACTAAAACATCGTCAACATGGAGTCCCTCAGCCCAAGGAATTTTGGGAGATTGGGATTATAAGTAAGCTAATTTAGAGAGCCAGTCTCCGAAAGAAATAATTTTCGCTCGTCCTGTGTCAAATGGCACTAATCCCAGAATGTTATTTTAAGGACTTTAAACAAATTGCCTGTTGTCCTTATAGGTTTAAAGAAATACACGAAATATAAAATGAGAGTGGCTGCTTCAACTCGTGTTGGAGAAAGTTCTTTGTCTGAAGAAAATGACATCTTTGTGAGAACTCCAGAAGATGGTAAGAATATCAGGTGCAGTTTAAGAAAAAGAATCAAGTAGTGTTACGTGTTTACTGCCTTTAGTGTCTGAAGCAACAGGCATGAAAAAAAACCATGTATTTAAAATTTGATTTTCTTCCCCCAGAACCAGAGTCATCACCTCAAAGTGTTGAAGTTACTGATGTTACTGCAAGTGAAATAAGTTTGAAGTGGTCACCACCTGAGAAACCCAATGGGATTATTGTTGCATACGAAGTGCTCTATAAAAATATAGATACCCTATTTATGAAGAACACCTCAACAACAAGCATAAGTTTAAGGGACTTAAAACCTTACACCCTCTATAACATTTCTGTAAGATCATATACCAGATTTGGTCATGGTAACCAGTTATCATCTTTACTCTCTGTAAGGACTTCTGAGACTGGTAAGTGTTTTGTTTGTTTGTTTAATAATTGGGCCTGGCTTGGTAGTGTAGTGGTTAAGTTTGTGGGCTCTGCTTCAGCAGCCCAAAGTTTGTGGGTTTGGATCCCAAGCACAGACCTACACACCACCCATCAGGCTGTGTTGTGGCAGCATCCCACATACAAAATGGAGGAAGATTGGCATAGATGTTAGCTCAGGGCCAATCTTCCTCACACACACACAAAAATAGCATAATAATGAAGTAAACATGGCTGACAACTGCCATATTGTTTATATTTTACGTAAGCTAAAATTTCTTATTATTCTGTTTGTATAATCCAGGAATTTGCTCTTTCTGCTAAAGTATGGGAAAAGTTATGCTATACCAATTTTTAAAGTCTGATTTACATATAAGGGAACTCCAAAATAAAAATCAGTGATGTTTTTTCAAATGAAACACCTTGAGAAACCAAAGATCCTTTCAATGTACCTGCAAATTTGGGGTTGAGTAACTGCTTACCTTCAAATTCGGTAAAAGGAGAGACATACCCCTAAGAATAGATTCCTACACTCTAACGAGGCATGTAGGTAGATAGAGGCACAGAGTGGGAGCACACAGAAAGGGCATGCCTGGAGAAGCCTTAAAGAGGAGCTAGCATTCAACCTGGATCTTAGGGAATCAGGTGGAATGGACATTGTCAAGGTTGTTGGGTGGGCGGGGAGGGCATATCCCATCTAAAGGAAATGACGCGAGCAAGGAATTACTTGTGTTTCAGTTTCAGTGATGTGAGAGCAAATAGCATGTAGCAAGACATTTTGTCTGATGATCTTAGTGTATCATTTATATTATGTTTATAATCATATATTGGAGCATCATTCTTAGGCCAACTCTATAACATAAGATGAGAATTAAGAACTAAGTGTAAAGTTACTGTTTTATCTCTATATTCAAAAAAATAAACATTAATTGACTAGCTACTGGCTGAACCATATGGAGTTGCTATTTCTATACATTGTAAATGGCCAAATATGTGCAATTTCAGATGGTTCAGCCAGATGCTGTAGGTGAGGCCCTGCCCCTGACCTTGAAGATCTAGGAATCTAATAAGGTAGTTTACCTTTGAACAAAAGTATCCTCTAGAGACTGGCCACAGAAATTAATAAAATTAGATGGCACAAAAGTGTTCATAGAGGATGGCAGTAGTTGTAATTGCAGGAATAAGAGAGTAATGAAAGGAACATTTTTTATCATCATAAGTTATCCCTTATGGTGAAATCTAATTGATGTTAACTATATATTGGCCATGTTTCATTGCTTTTATAAATATTGTGCTTAAAATAAGTATTTTTGAGAAAAATATCTACTCTTTACTTAACTGCGTTTTTTTTTTTTTTTTTTACACTGGGTCAAGGAAAGAAATAAGCATCTACCAAGCAGGTTTTTAGCACCTACAAAGTACCATGCTCTGCTATCGGCTTTCACAGTCTTTTTAATTCTAGAATAAAGCATTAAGGTATTATCTTCATTCCTAATGAAAAACTGAGGTCTGAGAGGTTTATTTTTTCAGCAAATAATCCAACAAATAATTTATAATATGCCAGGCGCTACTGGGATTATAGCACTGTAGAAGGAAATGAATTTCCACCCTCCTAAAGTTCATATTAATTGGTGGGTGTTTAAATTGCTTAAGGTCACCCAGCTGGTAAGTGATGAAGCTGGAATTGGAACCTAAATCCATCTGACTGTAACGCCCATTCCCTTCACAAATACATGCTGTTTTGGAAGCCATTAATAAAACTGGTAAATTATAAAATATGTGCAGGACCTTCCTATTCATTCTTGCAGTGATATTTTGCTTTTTGGGCTCTGCGCAGCATGAGGAAGAAAAGTAACAACTTTCAAAGATCCTGTTGTGACCTTAAACAATCACTACATTCATGAATGCTTTCAAATACTTGACTACTTAAGTGGTCACAGCATCAAGAACACTTATTTCAATGATTGAGTCTTTTGTTATTTGCTAATTATTACATGCATGTAATCTTTTACTTACTATTGAAAAAGTAAATTTAATTTTCATTTCATTATTTATTGTCTGAGCTTAATTCTAAAGGAGTGATAGTACACCTTAAGTGAATATAAGAACTTAACTTGAAATGTCATTTAAAATGAGAACTTTAGTTTCAGAAGTGTCAGAAAACACATAGAACCCTTTATTTTATGGATGAGGAGACCAAGGAACATGAGTAAAATGACTAAAAAGTTATAGTGGATGAGAGGTAATGTTGGGATTTGAAAGTAAGCCTCCTGAACCCCATTTTAGTGTTCCTGATTTAGCGTGAAAAATAAAGAGAAAGGGGAAGCAATTCATGCCAGAGCTCACTAGCCCACTCATTTGGTTGTGTATAATTGGGTCATCTTGTCACTAGACTCTTCTGAAGCAAAAGGGGCCTAAAATTAGGGCATAGGTTTCGATGCCCATATGCCTAATTTCCAGCTCTGTCCTAAATTAGGTACTCTCAAAGTCTGTGCATTCTTCATCTGGATGGAAATGGTGGACAATGAAATCTACACTAGTGGACTTTTCCTAGATCGTGTTTGCTTCTACTGAGCCACCAATTTTAGCTCTTTTTTGCAAAAGAGGAAGCTAGAATTTTAAGTAGAGTCTCAAAGTGTCATTTGAAGTAGGCTGTGCTCCAGAGCCACTATCTGTTCCAGGGTTCATATTCTTATCAAAGACAGTGAAACAACCTCTACTCTTATAAAAAGCAAGAGCCCACTTTTCAATATTGTTTCATGAGAAATTGAGGGATGTGCTAACTCAGTAATGTGTTACTGCTGCTAATTTCAAATAAGAGTAAATTATTTGTTGAAATATTTTATCTTGGTTTAGGAATCAGAGTTTACTAATGCTTAGAAGTATAGTATTCTTGTGCTCAAGCAGAAAGGATCAATACAAGATTGATCTCATGCGTGTGTATGTGTGTGTGTGAGGGTGTGTGTGTTTTAAGTGTAGAATGTACAGTTAATCAACAAACTTGAGATTAATTTGTGTTTTCTCCTATTTAGGTTGCAGCAATCACGTAAAGAAATTTAAGTTCTCATACAAATTACTCTTTGATGATCTATCTATCTATCTATCTATCTATCTATATATTCTCTTTCCTTTTTAAGACATACCTTTCTTTACAGTAAACCCTTAATGAAATTCCTTGAATATGTCTGATTTGGGGCAACAATCACTAGAGGATACTAAATTAGAGGTTGACCACAATTTTGTATATGACTGTATAGAGTTATTTATATTCCTTATATATATTCACTATTTATATTACTTTTATTCATTATATTCATTAATAGAATTTCTTAATTTCTCTACATAATATTAAAACTGTGGATGCCAAACAATCTTTTGGCATACGCAAGGTAATTTCCCACTTTCTATTTTAGTATCAACATGAACTGAATACTTTCTTATTTTTAGTTTTTAAATAGATTCAGCTTATTCCAACTGATTATAGCAATTACTTTTTATTCATGAGTTGTCTGTTTTATACAATACTTCTACAATTGGAAACATTATGCTATTTGAGAAAACTCTAAGGGCATCATCAGTCTCCAAAAATCAGTAAGTCATCAAGTCTGTCTTGCTTTATTTTCCCTGAAGATTCCAGCTGTGGTCATCCTCTAAGCACAAATGAACAAAAATGCAAGCCTGGGGCAAGAATGCGTATTTATAGCCTGACTAGTGGTGGTAGCAGGCGACTCAAGAGAGGGATGACTTAGCAAATTCCAATGAGAAGTTTTCAAAATCAAAAGCTATACTGAGTTCTAAAATTCGAGCATAGCATCACTAATTCCTTTTTTTCTTGCAATTTAAAGAGCTATTAAGTTCAATCTTATTTATTTTCCTTAGCCCTGTTTCTGTCATGTTTTTAATATATTCTGTATCATGTTGAACATATTTATTCACTGAACAGATCTGTATGGATTCCATATCAAGTGCTATTACTGTACCAGGCACTGTAGTCACAGCAGTAAATAAGACAACATTCCTACCTTCTTGGAACTTAGCATTCTAAGAAGGATAACAGGAACTAAACCAGGAAACAAATAATATATATGACTTTTGGTAGAGATAAATTTCATGAAGAAAAATTATCAGGAAAAGAAGAGAGAGAATTATAGAGTAGTGAGCAGGCTATTTGAGATAGAGGACTGAGAGAAAGCCTCTCGAAGGAGTTCTATTTGCCTAGAGATATTAATAATATGTGGAATTCACTTAGATGAAGTTAAGGAAGAAAAGTGTTCTGGAAAGAGGAACAGCAATTGCCACTTCCTGAAGTGGGAAAACACTTTATATGGTTGGGGAAGAGCTGAGCACTTCTGTCATTTGAGCAGTATGAGATATGGCAAGAGAATTAGCAGATGAGGAGAGACAGGCAGAGTTCGAACATGCAGATTCTTGGATGCCGTTCTAAGAAGTTTGGAGTTTAATTTTAATGGGAAGTTATTGGAGAATTATGAGACAAGAAAATGATGTGATTTGCAATTTTAGAAGTTTACCACTGAATATGTTGGATGTGAGAGTACAGAGAAAAATCAAGATTAACTACTTGGTTTTTGGTCTGAGTATCTGGGTGAATGACAGTGCCATTTACTGGATGGGGAGGTCAGAGGGAGAGGTCAGTTTGGAGGAAATTCAGGAGTTCTGTTTTGAACATATTTGAAATATCTAAGTGCCTGTCATGAAGTCAATTGGATATGTAAGTCTGAACTGAGGGAAAGGATCCAGGGTTGAATACATAATTTGGAGGGATCACCATATCTCTGGTCTTCAAAGTCAAGGGATGAGATAAAGTCACAAGTCAGAGAGTGTAGATGGAGATAAAAAGAAGCATACAAATATGTCCTGAGGCAATATGACCATAGATTTTGGGAAGTCAAGGAGGAGCCAGTCAAGGCCTAAGGAAGTGGCCAGTGAAGTAGGAGCAAAATCAGGAAATGGTCATGTCTTAGAAGGCAAATGAATGAAGATTTTCAAGTAGAAGGAATTTATTTCCTATGTTAGATGCTGCTGACAGTGAGGTAAGATGAGGGCGTGCAACTGAGTGGTGGTTTGGCAAGATGAAGATGGACTTTATTGATGACTTCACAACAGTGGGTTTCATGGGAAAAAATGTGGGGAAAATGCCCAACTGAAATGGGCCTCAGACAGAATAATAGATTAAAAAAGTGGAGAAAATAAGAAAAGGCAAAATTTGAGGAATTTTGATATAAAGTGGAAGCTAGCATGGAGTAAAAGCTGAAAGAGTGAGGGGAATCAAGAGTCCCTTGTTTTTACTGTGATAGAATGTGTGTATGTTTGCGTGTATACAATGATAGAAATAATTCAATCAAGAGAGAAAAAATAACAATACAACAGGGAGGGAATAAATTCAAGTCTAAAGTCTGACTAGACTAGATCGGTGGAATGGAATCTAGTGTAGAAGTGGACAGCTAGGCCTTGGAAAGAAGTATGGAGAGAAGGCCGTTAAAGGAAAATTGGTGGTAAGAAGACAAGATAGTCCTCTTCTGAATGTTTTTATTTTCTCAGTGGGATGAGGGGCAAGTTTATCAGCTTTGAATAAAGAGGGGGAGGGGATATTGAATGTTTGTAGAGAGGGAAGATGGTGAAAACACATAACAGAGTAGGAGACTGAATTAAGTAAAAAAAATATAGACTGCCAGGTAGTGAAAAAAAATTCATTTGAGATTTGAAGTTATAAATTTAAGTGAGGCTAGTATGCGTGGAGTGGTATTTTATTCAGATATGTTCAGCTGTTAACATTGCAGATGTGGAACCAAAACTGAGTTCTGTTTAACTGAAATTGGGATTTTTACCAGAGAAGTAAGATAGAAAAAGGGGTAGATGGAGATTGCCAAAGAGTGAATGTGGTGATAGACTATGGACTCCAACCTGTGTAAGTAGTGAGATGAGGACATAGCGGAGGTGATGAACAGAGAAGATTTGAGGAGGGTCAAAGAATTGTTGGGTAGGCAGTACAGGGTGAAGAAGCTAGAAAGATAGGGGGTGGTTGCCAAAGAGGGCAATACTGGCAGTTGTTGGTAATCACAAGGTCTTGGGTGTGGCCATGACAGCTAGTGGTTGAAGTGAGGTGGAGGAAAAGCTTATTGGAATTATGGAAATCAAGGAATAGAGAGTCTAAGGAATTGGACAGCTCTTTTGAATCAATGTTGCCATCTCTAAGAGAGGTAGAGAGGAAGTCAATCATCCAGGAAATAAAATTGGTAAGAAGTTTGAAGAAGCGGCAGAGTAACTAAATGATTTTCTTAGGGAAGGGTAGATATAGAGTTCTTCAGGAAGAAGGAAGGAGAAAAGATCTGGATATGGTGAAGAGGAGCAATATATACAAACACTCAACTCCAAGGCCTTATGATTATAGGGATCACGGGAGAAAACTAAAGAGCTACCTGTTACCCAGGAGGACTAAGATGTAGTGTTCTCAGCAGGTCCAAGATTTCTTCATTTAGAGCCAGGTTAGGAAAGCATTCAGAGTAGTTGTTGAGGATTTTCCTCAATTTAATGACTTGGCTTGGGAAGACACTAGAGAAGATTTTTGGGTGTTTGGAGAGGGAAAGTAGGATTATATTCCTATATATTCCTACATCACACTATGTATTGAATTACACTACTTCCCAAAGTTTTAGAAATATCAACATTCTTATGTCAGTTTTTTCTAGTAAGTCTTCCTTAGATGCAATACACTCAATAACAGGAAACAATTGGGACGGGGAGCATGACATCTACAGTTTCAAAGCTTCTGAATTTTATTTCTCTACTTTGCTAAATTTATTAGTGGCAATTTTTATATCCATTGTATTTACAATGCCAATAAAAAAAGGTTCAATTCTTTTTTTTGAAAGGGAAGAATGTTATAGCAGGACTCTATAATGGCAATAATATTTACATATTTAGTTTATATTGTTTAACCCCCGAATTAGTCATTATTTTTATTGTTCTATGCAGGCAATTTTTAAACCATTATCTTTGTAACTGTGATCTTTCATCTCCAATAAGTATTTTTCTGCCTAAAGTGCATTTTTACAATTTCATTTATTGAGGATGTAGTGATGGCATTCTCTCTGTTTTTGACAGTCTGAATGTGTTTTTATTTTGCTTTTGTTAATTTTTCGGGGTATAGCATTCCAGTTGTTTTTCAATTGACGTCAATTTTTCATCTAATTGTCATTTCTATGTAGATGGTCTGTCTTCTTTCTGGTTCTAAGATCTTCTCTTTTTTGCTATTCTGTACTTTCACAATGATGTGTCTAAATATGATTTTTTTAAAAAAATTTTTGCTTGGGATTTCCTATTGAGATTCCTTGCTCTGAACCTTGATATCTTTCAACAAGGCTGATAAATCTCAGCCGTTATCCCTTCAAATATTTCTTCTTCCTTATTTTCTCCATTATCTTAGACCTCCTCCGTATACCTTTATGTCTCAACTGGCATTTTCCATATTTTCCTTCTCTGAACTACATTCTTGAAGTTTTTTTCAATACTATCATCTTTTTCACTAAATTTCTCTCTGTCTCTGTCTAATCTGCACTTTTATACATCAAGAGAATTTTAATGTTTTATTTTTCTGTTCTAGAAGGCCTGTCTGGTTCTCTTTCAAGTCTGCTTGCTTATTTATAATACATATTATTATCTAACACATTCTTTGCTCATATTTTCAAATCTCATCGATTTCTTGAACTATATTAAACATTTGTAATTTTGTTCTTTGGTGATTTCAGTATCTGAAGTCTTTTGAAGTCTGACTGGCCTGTATGTGCGTGTGTGTGTGTGAGTGTGTGTGTTATTTTTTCCATTTTCTTTGCTGGTTTCATCTGTTGGTGCCTGATTTGCTCGTGTGTTTAGTGATTTTATCAGTGAGCTCATATTCCTTGAAACTTAGTGGGGAATTTATGTGACATGATGAAGTTGAGTTCCTTCAGAGAAGATTTATGTTTGCTTCTGCTAGTTTCTTTTGAATAACCGCAACTCAGGATTACACGTTCATTTTAATTTAAATTCTGAAGTAGAGGTTTTTTCAGGCTACATGGCTGCCGTGGATTTGGACCACATAGGCTCAGAGAGATGCTCTTGTGCTTCCAAACCTCCAGAATTTTTCTTGCTTTTCCACATCTTCATCCAGAGGAGTGGCAGGAGAAAAGTTTCTTTTCTGTCCTCTTTTTCCTGGTGGATTTACGTCTTACTCTCCATCCCCTAAGAGTGAACGCACCACATTGCACAAGTCCAGGAGTTACCACTCACATTCAATGCTGCGGCACTCTGCTGAAGAATTCAAGGGGGGCCCTAGAGTTGTCCAGTATAATGGCCCTGGTTGAAATTGCCTTCTTTTAAAGTTCCAGCTTTTCATGTGGAGATATTCCTTAACTTTCTATTGGATCAAGGCTTTATCTTCTCTCTCTGGCATTCCATGCTGTTAATACAGAAACTCACAGTCACCAGGATTAACCAGTACCTTCCAAGGCAAAACTGGCTTTACTACCAGCTTCTATCTCAGGGTTCCTCCTTTTGCTTTGTTTTTTGTTTGTTTTATTTTATTTTGTTTTGTTCTTTGCTTTTGTTTTTTGGCTAGTACAGATTTCTAACTTTCTTGTCAGCTCTGCAATTCTTTACGAGAAAAATGTTTTAATTTTATACAGAGTTTTAATTATTTTAATTAAGATAGCCATTCAGTTTCGATTATCTATTTCAACATTTTGCCAGAATTGGAATCCCACGTGTAGTATTAGCATTTGGATATATGTAGAGATCCATTTTGTGACCACTGCGTTCAGTACAATAAGAACATTGGTAGACACACAAAACTAATATTTTAGTTAATTGCATTCTGTACCTTTAGGAGATTGCCTTGCTCCTAGGTCGTTATTTCCCAGGCCTTACTTCTAGGAGAGGTATATTGCCTTTTCAAAGATCTTGTATGCAAAAACTAATCTATTCAGCTTTTGCATATTATTATTATTATTAATGAAAGGCAGAATTAATTTTTAAATGTTTTCCATCCTCTTTCTTGTATATTCATGTTCTGTAATGTAAGAAATATCATCCTATAAACATTATTCTGTAGAATCATAGTATGAATTTTCTTTTAAGATGAAATTTTTCTTATACACTTGTAAGCGCTGTAATTTACCTACGCCTTACTCCGTTTAAGATGGATGTAATAATCACACTCTAGTGAATGCTCATATATACATATCCTAGTGCACCCGGGTGAGAACTTGGGCAGAATAGATTTTTTGGATGAAATTGTTTAATACATGTGTACTTTTGTTTTTTTCAGTGCCTGGTAGTGCCCCAGAAAATATTACTTACAAAAATATTTCCTCTGGAGAGATTGAGCTGTCATTCCTTCCCCCGAGTACTCCCAATGGAATCATTCACAAATATACCATTTATCTCAAGAGAAGTGATGGAAAGGAGGAAAGAACTCTAAATACAACCTCTTTGACCCAGAGCATTAAAGGTAAAAAAAAATCATGTTAGATATTTACTTTTATCTTGAAAGAGTGGCCATAAAGTATTAGCTTGTTGTCATATTACACATGGTGTGATTAGTTTTATTTTTTTTTTCTGCTTTATTTCCCCAAACTCCCCCTATACACAGTTGTATATCTTAGTTGCAGGTCCTTCTAGTTGTGGGATATTGTGGTTAGTTTTATACAGAGTATGACAATTCTGGTTTTCTGGTTAAATAAGCTAGGAGTCTATTGCAGGTCACATGAAAGAATACACTAGGTCAATCCTTTTACACATTATCCTATATCAGTTTGTCTTCATAATGAGAGTTGCTATGCCAAAGAACTACATTTTCAGTTAGGTTTTACTTTTGAAAGATTGCTAAGAGACGTTTCACAGTTTGCCTCTTGCATATTATTAAAGGATATTTTGTAAGTCTCAACTTATCTATTCTATTTCTCTTTAGGACTGAAGAAATATACCCGATATATGATTGAAGTGTCTGCTAGCACCCTCAAAGGTGAAGGAGTTCGGAGTGCACCCATACATGTATTGACTGAAGAAGATGGTAAATACAGTAGTGGGTAGTGATATGTTTTGAATCCATCACATTTCAAAAAACATGTACATAGAAAGAAGACATAATGTAAAAATTTCCCTCGCGTTGGGTATCAGTTGTGTGCCACACCAGCATTATACAAAGATTTCATTGTCATGGTGTAAAAGAAGCTCGCAAAGTCAGATTTATGGTCAATAAAATCAAGTATAAAATGCTTTTTTTGATCCTGAAGTCACTCATGCTCTGTAAAAAATCAGTAATTTTTTTTCCATGGGAATTTTTAAGGCTGAAATTTTGATTTGAATGGTTTGAACATCAACTAATGTATGTTACAACTGTGTTTTTCAACTTTAACATTCATATGAATACACATTTACATAAGTTTTCTAGTAGATTCTGTCAACCTGCAACATTTTTATCATATTAGGATTAGCTTGCTAATGAGTTCAGGATATTTTCCAGGTTTTTCTACATAATTTGCCAAGACGTTATTCCTGAATGTTACTAGCCTTCATATTGAATATTTGAACAAATCTTTCCCTAACTTGAATAAAATCAACTTTACAACTGAGACCACTTTCTACCGGTACCTCACCGAGTTATAGACATATATCATCGTAAGAAAATTACTTTTGAGGAATATATTTGGGATTTGGATTTGTATTTTATGTTTTATGCATACTATATTTTTTAACTTTTTATTGAGATTATGATAGTTTACAACCTTGTGAAAATCCAGTTGTACATTATTGTTTGTCAGTAGTGTTGTATGTGCACCACTTCATCCTTTGTGCCCACCCCCAGCCCCCCTTTCCCCTGGTAACCACTAATCTGTTCTCTTTGTCTACATATTTAACTTCCACATTTGAGTGGAGTCATACAGAGATTGTCTTTCTCTATCTGGCTTATTTCACTTAACATAATACCCTCAAGGTCCATCCATGTTGTTGTGAATGGGATGATTTTATCCTTTTTTATGGCTGAGTAATATTCCGTGGTATATATATATACCATATGTTCTTTATCCAATCATCAGTTGATGGGCACTTATGTTGCTTCCACATCTTTCCTGTTGTAGATAATGCTGCAATGAACATAGGGGTGCATGGGAATTTTGGAATTGCTGATTTCAAGTTCTTTGGATAGATACCCAGTAGTGGGATGGCTGGGTCATATGGTATTTCTATTTTTAATTTTTTGAGAAATCTCCATACTGTTTTCCATAGTGGCTGCACCAGTTTGCATTCCCACCAGCAGTGTATGAGGGTTCCTTTTTCTCCACAACCTCTCCAACATTTGTTACTATTTGTTTTGGTTATTTTTGTCATTCTAATGGGTGGAAGGTGGTGTTTCAGTGTAGTTTTGATTTCCATTTACCTGATGATCAGTGATGATGAGCATCTATTCATGTGCTTATTGGCCATCCATATATCTTCTTTGGAGAAATATCTGTTTATGTCCCCTGCCCATTTTTTGATCGGGTTGTTTGATTTTTTGTTGTTGAGTTGTGTGAGTTCTTTGCATATTATGGAGATTAACCCTTTGTCAGATGTATGACTTGCAAATATTTTTTCCCAATTGGTGGGTTGTTTTTTTGTTTCAGTCCTGTTTTCCCTTGCCTTGAAGAAGCTCTTTAGACTGATGAAGTCCCATTTGTTTATTCTTGCTATTGTTTCCCTTGTCTGAGATGATGTGGTGTCCAAAAATATCCTTTTAGTACTGATGTCAAAGAGTGTACTGCCTATATTTTCTTCTAGAATCCTTATGGTTTCAGGTCTTACCTTTAGGTCTTTGATCCATTTTGAGTTTATTTTTGTGAATGGTGAAAAAGAATGGTCAATTTTCATTCTTTTACATGTAGCTTTCTAGTTCTCCCCCCACCATTTGTTGAAGAGACTTTATTTTCTCTATTGTATGCCCTCAGCTCCTTTGTCGAAGATTAACTGTCCATAGATGTGCAGTTTTATTTCTGGGCGTTCAATTCTGTTCCATTGATCTGTGCACCTGTTTTTGTACCAGTACCATGCCGTTTTGATTACTGTAGCTTTGTAGTATGTTTTGAAGTCAGGGATTGTGACGCCTCCAGTTTTGTTCTTTTTTCTCAGGATTGCTTTAGCAATTCGGGGTCTTTTGTTGCCCCATATGAGTTGTAGGATTCTTTATTCTATTTCTGTAAGGAATGTCTTTGGGAGTCTGATTGGGATAGCGTTGAATCTGTAGATTGCTTTAGGTAGTATGGACATTTTAACTATGTTTATTCTTCCAATCCATGTGCATGGAATGTCTTTCCATCTCTTTATGTTGTCATCAATTTCTTTCAGGAAAGTCTTGTAGTTTTCATTGTATAGGTCTTTCACTTCCTTAGTTAAATTCACCCCAAGGTATTTTATTCTTTTTGTTGTGATTGTGAATGGTATTGTGTTCTTGAATTCTTTTTCTGTTAGTTCGTTATTAGAGTATAGAAATGCCACTGATTTATATAAGTTGATTTTATACCCTGCAACTTTGCTGTAGTTTTTGATTATTTCTAATAGTTTTCCAATGGATTCTTTGGGGGTTTCTATATATAAGATCATGTCATCTGCAAACAGCGAGAGTTTCACTTCTTGTTTCCCTATTTGGATTCCTTTTTATTCCTTTCACTTGCCTAATCACTCTGACCAAAACCTCCAGTACTATGTTGAATAGTGGGCATCCCTGTCTCGTTCCTGTTCTCAGGGGGATGGTGTTCAGTTTTTGCCCATTGGGTATGATGTTGGCTGTGGGTTTGTCATACACGGCCTTTATTATATGGAGGTAATTTCCTTCTATCCCCATTTTGTGAAGAGTTTTTATCATAAATGGCTGTTGGATCTTGTCAGATGCTTTCTCTGCATCTATTGAGATGATCATGTGGTTTTTATTCCTCAATTTGTTGATGTGGTGTATCACGTTGATTGATTTGCGGATGTTGAACCATCCCTGTGTCCCTGGTATGAATCCCACTTGATCACGATGTATGTATACCCAGTACTTTTAAGACAGTTTTTTTTTTTTTTGTAAAAAGAAGTGATATTGACATGAGGAGTGAGCCTGGGTGTATCACAAGTGTTTGTAGGTTATCTTTTCTTCCCTCTTTCAAGTTTCACCATCTTCAAGCTAGATTGCAGTGTATGGATGTCAGATTCTAGTCTTTTGCCAGGACAAAATGTCCATTATACAATTCTAGAAGAAGGAAAGCTTTTATCTGCTTTGCTCTTAAATTATTCAAAATAATAAAGTCTTTGGTACCCTCTCTTCCCATCTCAGGTCTGTCTCTGTTTTCCTCTCCACCAAATTACTTCATCAAAGCCTCCTGGTAGGGTGCTCTGGGTTGCCTCATTTTCTAAGTCTTCTCATGGGTTGGTCTTCCTTAGTCATTGCCTCTACTTACTATGCTTGTTTCTCCCTCAAAACTACCTGTCCAAAATTTCACTTTTTCATAGTTGGATTCTTCTTGTTCTCAAAGTGAAAATTAACCTAGTAAGTAAATCTTTCCCAATGGGACAATGGTTAAAGGTTAAGAGGAGAAGGTTAGTTCTCCTTTCTATCTAAGATAATGCCCAAGAAAGATATATTAAATCATTTTAGCAATGCCCTTCTGGACATAAAGCTTACTTCTTTGTTTCTGATCTAATAAAATAGTCCGGAGAATTTGAGGTCTTATATGAAGGAAGTTAGACCAGTAATGAATATATATTTTGAGCAGACAGAGCTTTTTACCACTCAAGTCAATAGTTTCAAATTATACTATGTGTCCGAATTACCTGGGCTGTTAAAAACACAGTCTTCGTAAATTTCTGTCTAAGTCCTTGGCCAACTCATTGGTATAATTACTGAGGAACAGTGTGAAGAACAAGATCCCTTTGTTGAAAAATTACAGCAAATCAAGAATGGCTAAAGGCCTGAGAAGTTTGTTTTCCTGGGTGTTAGGAGCTCCTTGCTTTCAAGGAACTTGCAGTTTAGTAGAAGAGATCTAAATTTGACGTGTGTAGACAAATAATTTTTATAATTTTTATATTATATAAGTGCTACCAAAAATTATTCCCAAGACAAAAGAGGGATTTTAACTACTCTGAGGTGTCAGAGAAAGCGTAGCTGAGAAAGTTACGTCTAAGCTGTGAGCTGGAGGAAGATGCGTAAAGAGGGAGGATGAAAGACAGGAAAGACCTTGCTGTGCAGAGGGAGTCAGAGCCTTGTGAAGACCTTGCTCATCTATGCGCAGAGGCTCTGTCATGGTGAACTTGGTAGATTGCAAAAGATATTGCATTTATTTATTCTATTTGTTCTAATTTCACTTTTTTTGGATTTTATTTCAGAATACAAGTGCCAAAATTATTAAAACTTAGTCTGCTATAATAGATATGAAGTGTTTTGCTTAGATAGCCATCTAATTACATTTCTTTAGCAGTAAAAAGTTTTACATAAAAATTAACCAAGAATATACTGAAGATTAAATATAAAACACCAAGTGTTGTCTGATATTCCACATAAACATCTTAAATCATATTATAGAATAGAAATGCTCAGTTACAACACATTGTGTTCTAAATTAGTGCTATGTTTGATTGAAATCCTTTTTCTCAATAACAAAAGTTAAGTTTTGCAAAGATGTTAGGAAAAATATCATAGGCTTTTGTTTTGACAAATGAAAGAGAGTTCTCAGTTGGAGGTGATTCATATTTTGGGAAACTGACATCTCCAAATGATATATAGATTCTTGTAATAATCAATATTTGATAACATTTTTATTGTAGTGCCAGTGAGAATCCTAAATGAAAATATAAATACAGCTGTCACCATTATTCCTTAGAACTCGTCTCATAAAACTTTTCTCTGCTCAATGAACTTTTTTTGGAAAATTGTTATCAAAAAAGTAAACACACAAACACACATGCATGTGTACACACACAACTATAGCTGAGATTATGCAGAAAATCAAAAGGAAATTAAAATAATTCAAGTAGCATCTTCTCCAAATTATTTGAAAAAGTGATCTGCAAATGTACTAAACTATAAATTAACATTGTTTGGAGATCTGAACAAATTCTTGAAATTTCTATTAGCTATGTGTGAGTTCACTTTCCATTTATAACTATAACAATGATGACAGTTTAGTAATTTATACCTTTTACATGGAAAAGCTTGTGTATTAGTATTCTAAGATATTACTATGCTGCTATATAACAGCTAAGAAAAGTCATTCTAAATGTTTTATCTAAATGGAAATGTAAACTTGGCTAACTAGTTTGCAGTAATATTTTTAGTGCTTATTCAATGCAGAATGGCTAAAGTATTTGAATTCTTACAGTATTATAGCAGAATTAGAAGTGGACCCTAAACTGTCTCTATTCTTGCTTCTGTGAACATTGCTGTTTACTCTGTAAACCCTTTAATTTGAAGGCTCAGTGAACAGATTTTGATACTATTTTACAGTTTAATGACATAACTGAAATTAAGAATGTAGTTTTCATATGTGAGGCCAGTCATTTTAACTGCTCTCTCAATGTTACCGTTATCACTTTCCCATTTCTTGGATATGTGAATTTTTTCCAGCTCTTTTTATTGTTTGGGGAGCTCTTTTACTGTATATTACATTTCTTCACTCAAATAGTTTTATTTTTATTAGAGGATGATAATGTGCTTGATGCTAATGACCAAGATGTCCTTGAACAGTAGGTGAATCACTGTGACATACCCCTTGTTCTTTTTTCTCATGAAATATTTTTTTCCATTGAATCACAGAAACAGATGTTCTAACACAACCATGCAAAATCTTCTTTTATCATCTCATTTTGAAAGTAAACAATCAGTCTCCCATGCCCATGGAGAAAGGCACTCTACCTGATTCATTTACCAGAAAGTTTATAATAAAAATTTCGTACATTTCCATTTCAACCTTTTCTTAACATATGTTTAATAAAATGCATTATCCTATACTCCAACGTTTTAGCTCCTGATTCACCCCCTCAAGACTTCTCTGTAAAACAGTTGTCTGGTGTCATGGTGAAGTTGTCATGGCAACCACCCCTGGAGCCAAATGGAATTATCCTCTATTACACAGTTTATGTCTGGTAAGAATTTTTTTTTTCTTTTTTGGAAATAGTTCTGAGAACAAGTATTAATCTGTAACATAAGAGGAATGTAGTTTTAAAAAAAAATTTCAGAATGTGATGCCACATTAAGAACTTGATTATTAATAGGCTAGTTAATATGCTTTTATTAAGAAACAAGTTTTTCCCATATTATGTAGCGGTCCAAGCATAGTCAAATAATACCACTTTTGTAATTAAAACAAAAAATTATGTGCTATTCATAATTGTACTAAATTTATGCTCTTAAAAGTCGTTGATCAATTTACGTGAATACAAGCATATAATTTTAAACTCTTCTAGAATTTTACACAAATATTCCCTGTCACTGTCTTTTTAAGTTTCCCTGAACAGAATAATTTTAACTGAAATTTAATTAAAAGATATTTCTTTAGATATCTGTTATTTAAGGTCAATTTTCCATTGAAATGTAAGCAGTGTATTTATTTTTTTTCTGATCACCTTTACCCTGATTAATGATTATTTATGCATCAATTGTGAAAAAGGTGAAATCTTATAATACATCTCACATCAATTAACAACATGGCTATACTGCCTCATGAAAACTCAATAGCTAAAAATCCTCACTTTGATATAATGTAAGTCCTCTTAAAAAGATTCATCAGTTATGTAACGTATTTCCTAGTGGATTTTAACTATTTCAACTCAGAAACTACAATTTACATGACATTTTATAAAATGTAGACGTTTCTTACTTTTATAGTCTTACTTGGAAGGTCCAGCATTGAGAAGCTATGATGTTTTAAAGAAATCTACTCTTCTCTTTCCCAAATTAAGATTTTTCTTTCCTTAATCTCTCTTCAAACCCATTGTATACTGTTCTTTAGGACTATACTTCCTTTGGTTTTCATTGCCTGATTCCTAGTCATTTTGCCTAGTCATGGTGAAATTGGGAGTGACTTGAGAGTTGATAGTGGGAAAAGAAGCAGTGGAAAGAAGGCAATCATTCCTCTTGATTACCCTATTCATTCATTTGTTCATTCATTCATTCAACAATGCATGTGAATGAGACACACATAAGTCCCTGTCCTCAAGGAGTTTACATTCTAAAGGGATGACTGGATTATATACCAATAAACAATTACATGAGAGAAAAAGGAGATAGGGCTACTTTTGATGGAATGCTTGGGGAAGTCCTCTGTAAAGCAGTGGCATGAATTGTGATCTGAATGACACGGATCATGTGTCAAGAAGCTGAAGGAGCTTCTTGTCATGTAGAGATCTTCAGGCTGGAACTTTTCAGGAGGAGGAACATTCACTGCCTAGGCTCTGCGGAGAAACACAAGTTGTCATTTGGAAGACAAGAAAGGAAGTCATTGTTGCTGAGGGTTAGAGAGATGGAGGAGAGTAGCACTAGGGGATGGGAGGCAGACAAAGGTCAGGAGCTAAGCCACAGTAAGGATTTCGTTTTCATTTTAACTATAATGGGAGCTATTGGGGAATTTCATGAACTTTGGATACTTTATGGATAATGCATTGTAGGGTGTAAAAGTGTTATCAGGAATACTAGACAGGAGGCTATTTTAGTAATCTGAGCAACAGATGATCCTGTCAATGGATGAGAGAAATGGGTAGCTTTTTGGTATATTTAAGAGTGGCCAGGACTTGGTGATGGATTGGCTATGGGAATTAAAAAAAGAGATGAATCAATGATGACTTCTAGATTTTTAAATCAATGGTGATGGCTTCGAGGTTGTTTTTGAGGAAGATTGGCCCTGAGCTAACATCCGTGCCCATCTTCCCCTACTTTGTATGTGGGATGCCTGCTACAGCATGGCTTGACAAACAGTGCCAAAGTCCACACCTGGGATCCAAACCGGTGAACCCCAGGCCACCGACATGCGGAATATGTAAACTTAACCACTGTGTCACCAGGCTGGCCCCATATCTTTGAGGTTTTTGACATCATTTTACTGAGTGTGAAAAACATTAACGAAAGTGAGAATCAAGATTTTTCTGCCTGGGTTTTCCAGCTCCACTTCGTGAGAACAATCCCGTTCCTCTCTCAGTAGAGCTTTTTCTCTTCTCTTTCATGGAGCATCCTTTTCCATCTCACTTCCTAAGATGGATTCCTAGTACAGGGGAAGCCTACTGAACGTAGGGTGAAGAAATCTCAAGTCTGTGATCTTGTGGCTCATCTTACCAGGCTTTTTGGGAATCATTCTGGTGTCCAACTACAGTCATAGCTTCCAGTTTCAAGGTTCTTATTTTCTGTTTTATTCTTTATCTAACCTCAGGCTTATTCTAGTGCCCTAGCTCTCTTAGCATGTCTGTCTCAACACCCATGTAGCTAAATGCTCTTGGTTGTTTTCTCCGCACCAATCTGCAGTGTGCAGGATTGGGAAGGTGACTTCCACACCCTTCCCTAGCTCTGGATGATCCTCCAGAGGAGCTCTTAGATCTTGCTGGGCATGGTGACATATGGAAGACAGATTTTCTAAGAGGCTTCTCATTTTACTCTCTTTCCTGATACGAAAGAGCAAGCCTTTCTGACTGTCATTCAAAGAGAGTTATTCAGAGAGACATTAAGCCACAAAACCTCCTTTTTGGATCAGTTGGAAAACTTAAGATTGCAGATTTGGGGCAGTCGGCGCATGCCCTCATCCTGCAGGAGAACCACTCTCTTCGGCACCCTGGACTACTTGCCCCCTGAGATGATCGAAGGTCGAATGCAGGATGAGAAGGTGGATCTCTGGAGCCTTAGAGTGCTTTTGTAGTTGCGAAGCCTCCTTTTGAGGCACGCACATACCATGAAACCTACAAAAGAATATTGCAGGTTAAATTCACGTTCCTTGACTTTGTATCAGAAGGAGCCAGGACCCCATTTCAAGACTGTTGAAGCATAATCCCAGCCAAAGGCCAACTCTAAGAGAAATACTTGAACACCGCTGAATCGCAGCAAATTCATGAAGACCATCAAGTAGCCAAAAAAGCAAAGAATCAACCAGCAAACAATCATTCATGCAGGGGAAGAAATCCTTAGGGCAGGACTGCTGTATAACCTGTCAGGAAGAGGATTTACTGTTGACAGCCTGCCTGCAATTTAGAGCACTACAGAAAATGCTATTTTTTTAATAACTGAGTAGGCAGTACCTGGGCCTCCCCATTCAAAAAGTTCTACTTCAATGAACAAGACACTCTGAAGTGAAAGTAGCCGCTAGAATCACGCTGACTTCACTGGTTTCGGAATCTGGAGGCAAGGTTCAACTGCAGCTGCCCCACAGCTGTTTCGAGTAAGCCGTCCTTGTGGAAGATGAACTTGGAGTCCAGTCGTGGGGAAGGTGGCCACTTTGCCCTGACTTGATCAGTTACAGAACTGTGCATTAACCTTCTGAGTACCTGAGTGTGTGTGTAACTTATGGGTGGCCAAGCCTGGAAAAGCTGTAGGAATGAAGATGTGAAAAATAAAGGTTTTTTAATTAAAACTTTGAAGATATTTAACAATTTATTGAAGTCAGAGAAAGAGATTCTTAATATATTAACTTTAGAAACCTAGGAGACCCAGGAATTGGATTTCAAAGGATATACAAAGAATTCTTTATAAAAGGTTTTAATATTGCATTCTTTGTTAAACTGGGATTGGAGCACTTTTGGAGACGTGGGTTTCAATGCTGGCTCTGCCGCTCAATTATCTGTGCGGATCTCTTAAAACACTGTATAAGTGGTGGCTAACAGTATTAGCAGAGCTCCTGCTTCAGGGGTCCGTGTTTCTCTCATAATTCTCAGTTTCTATTGTTTTTGTTCTTCCAATAATTGTCAAATTCTTTTAAAAAACATCTTTGTGTATTTGCTATTTTTAGTATGTCTGCAAATTGCAGGCTGTCTGTTATATTTGTTATACTGGGTAACTTCTCTCCTTGTCATGAATATTTCTTTACAAAACAGCTCATGAGGGGTAATGTGCAATCATTTCATAGCAACTACTGTGTGAGTCACATTTGATTTGTGGGTGGTGTTCTCAGAAATCTGCTTTTAACCCATTATGTTTTAAAATGATGTTTCCTTCTAAAGTTTGCTTTGTGAGATATATTTTATCATCTAAGTTGGTAAAATAGCAATTTTTCCTTCTTTATGTTGATAAATTATGCTTATTGTTTTCAAATGATAAACAATCCTTGCATTCCTAGGGCAACCATCATTGAATAAATGAATTAGAGCGCTGTAAGCTTTTTCTTTTAATACGCTTTGGATTGAGGCGTGACGCTCTAGTAAACTGACATAATGCTTATTTATTTACTTTTTAGTTGAATTCAACTTGGATTTGTTTAGCAATATTGCGTCTATATTATCTGTAAAATTTAATGGCAGTTTTCTTCCTGGTTTATAAAACTTTTAAGTGAGCGCCCTGTAAGGTGTAGCTAAAAGAATATGGAATGAAAGCAATGCTGAAAGTTCTAGCCTATATACAAATCTTGGCTTTAAGGTTTCTCAGTGTTCTTAGTATTAATTATGAGAAATAATTCTGAGTCAGTCAATCTGATAGATGTTTGTTAAACTCTACAGGGAGATAAAAAATATAGAGAATTTTAAAATGATTGTAGACTAATTAGAAATAAAATATGCCCATACGAAATAATTTTAAAATGCTTGCTGAGCAATATACTAGGAAGTCAAAACAATTCTAATGCAGCTTTTTATTAAATGTCACTGGTCAAGTAATTTCCCCTGTAACAGAAAAGCTTACTTTTGCAAATGGCTTTCCATGTGCTAAAAATTATGCCTGCTCCTGTTTTCTAAAACGTTTTCACTCTATTAAAAAACTACCTAATGACTTAAGCATATAATATAGATCAATAATCAGAATGGGACAGGGGTCATTTCAGATTTCCTGAATTTACCTCCAACTTTGGAATGAAGGTGGTAAAAATAAATTGAAAGTCAGGAGAACATCTCAGTGGAAACAGTATTTGCAAGCTTGGAGGCAGCATGAATGAACTGTGTTGAGAGGTTGATAAGCAGCATTGTAGAAATGAAATATTAGGGCCAGGGTGGGATGATGGGAGAGACAAACACAGATAGAGAGAGTGGTTGAGTACAAGGGTGCTCTTTATAATTTAACTTGAGATTTCCAGTGGGATGTTAAAAGCTCTGTCTCAGCTCTTTCTTGCTAGTCATTTTTATGAATGAGACTTGGGTGAAGCTTGGGTGACAAATTACAAACAGGCTATCTGTGGACCAGTTATGCTTTTCTAGACCTGCAAACTGTTAATAAATTCTGAACAAAATTTTTTCAGCATTTGTAAATGAGTAGATATCTAGTAAAACTTTAGTTTCTTTTGTTTCTTACAAAAATCAGAATACTTTTGCCGTATTCCCCATGATAAAAATCAGCTGGAGTTGAATAGAGGCTGTCTTTAAGATGGATTGTTAGCTCTGCAGTTTACCTCAGTTCCCACTGCACTCTGTTTTAAATCCAATCTATTTAGTCATTTATTTTGCCTGTGTGTATCTTGAGTTTTTATACCTCCAGTTTAGGGGATCTTTTCATCATGTTTGTGAAATGTACAAAGCTGGGAGAAATTGTGATTTCCTTGCATTACAGACTTGGGGAACAAAATGCCTTGGAGAGCTGAAGAAAGGGGCTCAAGAGGAGGGACAGCATAGTAGTTAGCATTTTTGGACAAATGAGTTCAGTTTCTTATGTATATTTCTTTATTTGTTTTTTACAGCAATGCCATAAAGAGAAGAATATTATCACCATTTTATGGTTGTGGAAACTGAGTCTTGCTGAGGTTAAGGAGTTGCTTAATGTTATAGATCTAGAAGATGCCAGAGCCAGAATTCATACCCAGATCTGTCTTACTCCCAAATCATGCTTTTCTTGCGTCAGTATGAATAAATGTCATAATTGGCCTTTGTTCTAAAAACTCAACAGTGCACATAAAGGACTAAGGAAGTCTTAGTTTGATAAGAGCATTTGTGATAAAGACTTATGGAGTTATAATAAATTAAACTTATTGCATCAATTCATATGGGATATTTTTACCAAAAGAAATCAGTGGCTTGATGTTGGTCTGCATTAGTTGACAGAGTTTATCCATTATGAGAGAATACGTATACTGTTCTGTGTATAAATCAATTGGATTACTGGGCCCCACAGTTTTAAAGAATATAGAGATAAAGTAGAGTTTGTTATGGGAGGAGTGATGAGAATGGTGGAAATACTCAGTTTTAAGACATATGAGAAAGTGTTGAAAGAATGGGAATGAGTTATTAGCCAAGATTCTTTTAGTTTCAAGTGACTGGGCCCAATCTAAATTGTCTTATTGACACATGTAGCTGAAAAGTCCAGAGGTATACTAACTGGATGGAGAAGCTGGAATAATATTATCCAGTGTGGTTAGCAGCAAGAAGCTTGGTGTGAGCAACAGCAATATGGCCTGTGTCTTGAGTATAATGGCACAGGAGAAAAGTGGGAGGAGATGAAGCTGTTGGGGTGGCAGGCCAGATACATGGAGTCTTGAAGCTTGACTAAGGATATGTATGTATACATAGACAAAGAAAAGAATGAATCTCAGTATTGTATGGGATTTTGAATTTTTATTTTATTTAATTTAAAATTTTATTTTAACCATGCACCCAACGATTAACCCCTGGAGAAAACGCTCCAAGGACTTTCCGTTACTCTTGGAATAAAATCCAAACTCCATATTCTAGCCTGAGGGATTTAGTCCATTCTCAGGGGATGAAGTCCTGTTCCCCCAGCTCAAGTACAATCCCTCCGCCTGTCTTCTGGACCTTTACTCCCTATCTCTGTTCCAAGGCCATGGTTTATAAGTGTATGCTTCCTCAGCTTCAATCTCATTGTCTTTAGTGGCTTTTCCCTTTAATCTTACAAATGCGTCTTTTCTGCTAAGGGCAAACAAGCAAAACAAAATTAAGCCAAATTAAAACAAATCAGCCAGCCAACAAAATTATGACAATAGGAACAATAGCAACAACAAATGAATACCTTGCTTTGACTTAGACTTTCTGAGATTCTAAAGCTTTATGATGATAGAATGTGCAACTATTTATGCCTTGCTAGTTTAGGGTTGTTTAATATGTAATTACTAACCTGCTGATACTACCCAGCTGTGCAGAGTAATTATTCTAAAGTGCAACAGAGAAGAGCAGTTTCCTATATTATAGCAAGACAGTTACAGAAGTTGCTGGTTCATATGAGAGAGAGAGTGATTTGATAAAGAGTCAAGTAAATGGATGTTGAAATTCCTTATTTTGGGGAGTAGTATTTAGTGAGTGAAAGGATTAATCTACAATGTTTAGTTAAGAGCAGATTAAAGTTTTAAAAATAAATTCATAGGAATGGACAGGGATGAGTGTATCATCAGGTTAGATTGTCCACATGGAATGAAATATCAAGTGATGAAGATTAGAATTAAGATTATGACGTTTCAAAGAGTCTCAAGCCTTGTCTAGAAAACGATTCATGTTCATACTTTGGGAAATGGGGGAATTTGTTTAAATCTTTCCATTTCCATTTGAGAAACGGGGACAATTGTTGCTCAGCATGGTCTTGATGTGATGAGATGAGCAAAGGAATTGGTAAAGCAGAGCAAAGAAACTTCTCTTATGCTCTAGGATTTCCTTTATGCTCTAGTTGTCAAAATATGTCTCTTTTTTGAAAAAAAATTATAAATTAACTAGGAAATAACTTCATCTTCAAGACTCCATTAATCTTATCCCAAGATATTTTCTTGGTGTGACCAATGAGTGTAGACAGAGAAAAACTGCATCGTATATATATTCAGAATAATTTCAGTCATTCAAATTCTTTTAACTTCTCAAATTCAAAATAAAAAGCTTTTAAAAGGTTCTAATAAGCTTCTAGAATTAAATCAGTAAAATGATTGCACTGAGGACTCCCCTAAGTTTTTCTCAGTTTGAAAACGTGTACCACTTGGAAGGTTTGGGTGATACTGACAGTCATCTACTTTAGGGATTAAGTATTGTGTGACATTTTTATTCTTTTCATTTCCACACAGTGTGTGACTTTGGTACGTAAGAGTTGGACCTGCTTTGTCTGGTAGGCCTCCTCTCTTCCTCTCCCCTGCTCCCTCAACTCCCTATTTGACCCTCAAACCTTACAAACTAGCTCTCTAGTGAACAATTTCTTGCATGTCTGGCACTGTGCTTTATTCTCCTTTTCTACTCTTGGTTACAACATTTCTTTGCTCATCTCTTTCTCTTTTTCATGGCTTTTAGCCACTGGGGGGAAAAAGTTATTGTCCTTAAGGAGATCACATTGTTATTAATGAAATGTTTTATAATAATTTATTGCTTTCTTTCATTATTTTGAAGAAAGGGTGGTCTCTTACTCGTATTTATGTCTAACGTAATTCCTGATGTAAAGTAGATGCTCAATAAATTTTGCTGAATTCTGTTGAATATTGGTTGCATACATATCATCTCTAAATTCAGAGGCTGTGGGGAAGGTGTCTATCTTTCTTTGTGTGGAGCCCTATCTAAAAGAACAATGCCTCCCTAACCCCAACATATGTTGTTCTCCATTTAAAAGACTAAAATAAAATAGAGAAAAGAAAATATGTGAATAAGTTATTCAAAAAGATGGACCACGAATGACCTACAAACATATGAGAAGACATTCTTTCTCACTCAAGGTCAGGGATGTGCAAATTAAATAGATATTTTTGCCAATTAAACTTGCAGAAAATAAGACGATGAATATCCACACTGGTCGTGAGAGCATGGCCAAACGTGTAGTCTCACACGTTGTTGTGACTCCAATTCATAATAATTTATAATTTGAAACAGTAATTATTTTGGAACAGTTATCATTAAAATAAAATTTTAAAAATTTTATTTTTGACTCAATCATTTGACTCAATCACACTATTGGGACTTTAACCTGCAGAAATAAAAGTACCTTTATGAAAAGATATTTGTGTAGGAATGATTAGTGCATCATTGTTAGTAATAACCAAAGTAAAAAAAAAGGAGAGAAACAAGTTAATTTATAGAAGGAAGGCTGAATACTATCATACATCCCATTAGGCAACTACAGAAAAATAAGAATATAGTTCATTGTTATTAACTTAAAAAGAGGAAAAAATCAAGATATAGAACATATAGTTTTATAAATGGAAATGAAACACTTTAATAGAACACATAAGATTCCCATTATAATATTTTTAAACTAATAAGAACAAAACAGAGACTTTTAAACTAAACAGCTAAAACCAAGAGTAGCAACTGGTTACAGCAGCATCAGAGCTATGGTTCTGAGGCATGAGAGCGAGTGACCTCTGAACTGCATGATTGCTCTCTGGGATGGCTCTTCAGAGAGCACGTAGCTCAGGCCTCAGCCTGAGCAGGGAGGATGGAGTCAGATCCCCAGGGACAGCATCTCCTCTCTCTTCTTGTCTTTCTTCTCGGCCTTCAGTTTTATGGCAAACCATCTCTTATGTGCCTAGATACATTCTGAACTTGTTTCAGAAGGTGAAGTTTCAATTGAAGTTTATTTATGCTCAGATATTTTCTTACCTTACTTATTAAAACATCAGCCACAATCCTAAACTCCAAAAGAAAAGCCAACCCCAAACAGACAAAGACATATCAGTACCTGAAAAATGTTTATTAGCACTGCTTTGCCCCTGGAGACAAACCAGGGTGGGTGTAGAAATTATATCTATATGTGCTAACTGAGGTGGATTATTGAGTTTGTTATTCAGATAATTTATAAAGACTATCTTCTTTTTACTGAAATTTCCAGGTGTGTCAGACAAAATTTATTTTTGACCTGCATTTTCCGGGTAATTGCCTTGATTCTACATTATCTACGGAACATAATCAGAGTTTTTCTTATTATAGACCTATTTGCAGTATTTTGCTGTGAAGATCAGAGCAAGAAAGTAGTGATGAAAGGCAGCTGGTAGCATTGAAAAATATGCCCGAAAAAGAATTTTGAAAATAGATATAATGCAGTTAGATTACTTTAGCTAATTTCATAGGTTTAGAGATCTGAATTGGCTTAGCTATATTGTAGTGATCTGATGACCTGTGACCAATGACAGGAGTATGGAATTGGGAAAAATTTCTGTGACAAGGCATCTTTCTCAGACTAATAACGCAGCATTAAGAGTTTTAAAAGCCCCTCTCCTGTGGTCTCAGTGAAGTCAAAGAAAGCTCTCTCTTCTGCTTCTGAAAAGGATGTCTGATGAAACTGTTTCGAATCGCTGAATAGCCTGGCTAATCCGCCTGTCTCTACTCACATACTCCACATCCATATTTTTCTCACTGTGGTAAGCTTTCCAGCTATTTTTCAGATAACCATGCTTATATCTGGAGTGAACTGATGCTTTCGTAATGGTAAAAGCGTGGCTGAAATGTGTCTCTTTGTGGATATCGTTAATTCACTTAAACTCTGTTATTCCTCTTAAAGATTCAGTAATTCGAATATTTCAGTGGTAAAGGAAAAGCATTTTATATTCAGAGGGAATATCTATTTACTTCTTGGATGCCTTGTGTTTCTAAGGGAGGAAAAAAATTAGATTACATGAGGCATATACCTTTTCTGTGATATTGATCATATTCCCTTTTCTAAATTTTTTAATAAGTTTTATTGCTCTTAAAATCTAAAGTTCTTTTTAAAATGCATGGTTTTCAGCAACAGTATATACGTGTCCATTTTTTAGTCTAATCTACACCCAAGTCAAAACTATGGAAACTGAACTAAAATGTCTGAAATGAAATAATTCTCGTGCTCTGTTACTTAGCAAGATTTTATTCTTCAGACTTTTTCCCTCCTCCTGGGATTTTATTTTATATTTACTTGAAGAGTTTTGAGTCAATATTTATTTTCTTTTCTGGAGTGTCATTTCAGATATTTTAAAGATTTAATTGAGTAAGAGATGTGAGCTCTACTTTTTCCTTTCCTGTATGTTATAAGTACATTATTTTCAATCTCATTTCTAATTAAAGAAAGAAAGACTGACCCACAGGCTGACTATTTTAGATACCACTGTTCAGATATTTACTATTTATTTATTTGAATTGGTCTAAAGTAAATGTTACTTTTGCACTATATATGGAATAAATAAGATTTTGCCAAAACTTAGAAAGAACAAATGTTTGAGCAATTAAAACGCTGGCATGCAAAGGAATGCTGTAATTGCCTCAAATACACAGTATTCCAGAGATCTAGTACGATTAGTCCAAGCAAAGTCTAATATCAACATCTTATTAGCACTTGGTTGAATTACTGAATATACTTGAAAACAAAAGAAGTTTATTATTGAATTATTCTGAAATTCACTCTTTTCAGCATTTCAGGATAAGTGGCATCTTTATTTTATTAATAAATCTATGTGCATAAATGTTGCTTGCTTTTAGTGTACTCATTCTGGAAATATATATGTAACATTTAATTTAAATTTAAATTTTCAAACAATTTTTTTTTGCCTTCCAGGGATAGATCGTCATTAAAAACCGTTAATGTAACTGAAACATCATTAGAGTATTCAGATTTGGACTATAATGTTGAATATAGCACTTATGTAACAGCTAACACCAGATTTGGTGCTGGGAAAACAAGAAGCAATGTCGTTAACTTTCGATCACCTGAGGGAGGTGAGTTCTAATGGATGTAGGCAAGTAAAATAATATCCTACTCAGAAAAAGTGTTAAATATAAAAACGTATTATCAAGCCTAATGTCTGTCATTGGTTGTTCGCTTCCTAGCTGTGTGATGTTGGGAAAGTTAGTCAATCTGTGACTCAATTTCCTGTCTGTATTCTGGAAACAATAAAGGACCTAATTCACAGAGTCCTTGTGAGGTTAAATGAGTTTAAATTTTAAATGCACTCAGCATGGAACGTGACACTTAGCATTTTACGCGTTTGTTAAATGAAACAAAATAAAATGCTTTCGTCCTCTATTATTGGATTTCAAAATTCTAAGATAAATCAGAATTCATATTATGTATTTTGAATTAGAAATTTGTTATAATGTTTTCAAATCCAGGGCAGTGGGCATGTTTTAGAACTGGGGTAGTGTTTCATGAGTAAGAAATCCATCTGTCCTCTGCTTAGATGTTGCTATGATGCCCTGTTAGAGGGATGGCCCAGTGAGACTTATGGATTTCATTTCTGACTTCTAATTAGATGTTATTCTTAAGTTTTTTTGAAAACCAATTATCATCACTTATCAAAGGCAGGTAAAATTTAGGACATTTCAGACAGTATTTGGAGCCACAAGTATAGTTTTTTTTCCATTGTTTGTTTTATAGCTCCAAGTGACCCTCCCAAAGATGTTCATTATGCAAATCTCAGTTCTTCATCAATAATTCTCTTTTGGACGCCTCCCTCAAAACCTAATGGCATTATACAATATTATTCTGTTTATTACAGAAATGCTTCAGGTACTTACATGCAGGTAAGACTTTGAGTTTTCTCCTAGTTCTTTATTTACATCCTTTAGTGTTGTTGATGATGATATAGACTTGGCATGGTAGAAAAAAATCTCACAATGACAATTATGCGTAGACATTTTATAAAACTCCCATTGAAACAGAAAACTATAGTGGAGGAACGTCAGATACATTTTAGTCGCTCTCTCTCTATCTAGGCAGGCACACCTGCACGTGCGTTTCAATGTATTACCAAAAATGAAGGTGCCACCTACTTAAAATCCTGTATATAAATATGGCCCTCAATTCTACTCCTCCAAGAATTGTTCTCCAAAGAGTCGATGGTTTCATTTACCCTCAATTATTTCTCAGCTAAAAAGAATTTATTTTTGTTTGTACAGTAATCCCCCCTGATCCATGTTTTGCTTTCTGAGGTTTCAGTTACCCATGGTCAACCACAGTAAGAAAATATTAAGTGGAAAATTCCAGAAATAAACAATTCATAAGTTTTAAATTGTTCACCATTCTCAGTAGCATGATGACATCTCGTGCCATCCGAGTCCAGCCCCCGGGACATGAATCATCCTTTTGTCCAGTGGATCCACACTATACACGCTACCTGCTCGTTAGTCACTTAGTAGCCGTCTTGTTTACCAGATCAACTCTTGCGGTATTGCAGTGCTTGTGTTCAAGTAACTTATTTTACTTAATAATGGCCCCAAAGCACAAGAGTAGTAGTGCTGGCAATTTGGATTTGTCAAAGAGAAGCTATAAAGTGATTCCTTTAAGTGAAAAGATGAAAGTTCTTGGGGCTGGCCCTGTGGCCGAGCGGTTAAGTTCGTGCGCTCCACTGCAGGTGGCCCAGTGTTTCGTTGGTTCGAATCCTGGGTGCGGACATGGCACTGCTCATCAAACCACGCTGAGGCAGCGTCCCACATGCCACAACTAGAAGGACCCACAACGAAGAATATACAACTATGTACCGGGGGGCTTTGGGGAGAAAAAGGAAAAATAAAGTCTTTAAAAAAAAAAAAAGAAAGATGAAAGTTCTCGGCTTAATAAGGAAAGACAAAAATTGTATGCTAAGGTTGCTAAGATCTATGGTAAGAATGAGTCTTCTATCTGTGAAATTGTGAAGAAGGAAGAAGATATTTGTGCTAGTTTTGCCGTCACACCTCAAATATGTATGTCTAGGAAAAAACATAGTACATACAGGGTTTGGTACTGTCTGCAGTTTCAGGCATCCACTGGGGGTCTCGGAAGGTATGCCCTGCAGATGACGGATAGGGGATTACTGTACACAACATAAATGTTTTTCTTCAATTTTAAAAATATTTTCAATTGTTAGCAGGAGGGTTATTGTCATTATTATTACTCAATATCAGATCTAATGAAATCACTAGAATGTGCTTATTTAAGTTGGTGTATACAAGGTTCTAGGGTCGCACAGTTTGCAGATGGGTACTTTCTACTAATGATAATAATTATGAAAATAGCTAACATACATTTCATTTAGAGAAATACTTTTAATTTTTTCAGCAGAATTCCTTTACTTCCCCAAACTTAATATTTTACAGACCTTTAATATATGAAAAGGATAAAATGGAGTGGTTGTGATTGAATTGGGAATGGGCAGCGTTGGAATGTAATTTGGAAAACACTAATTTAGAAGAAATACTTCAAATTACAGAATATATACCTTACTGATAGAAACTATTGACGGCATGTTGATTATGACTCTGGCCTTTCTTATTTCTCTGTATACTTTTAAGCAGGAGACTAGAGATAAGTCTTAGTTATTCCAAGTTGCCTAATCCCATTTGTGACTAACAACCTAAATTTAGCCTCTGGAGTTAGTTGTTGGCACGCAGTAATCACTGGGACTAAAGTATGGCTTTCTTTAGTGTATCTACTGCAGTTTAGGCTAACGCATATGGTCAAAACAGAACTTTGCAAGCTGTCTCAGGACTAACCCAGCAGTGGGTAAAAGAAAGTCCAGAGGTCGGTTTCATTCTTACATTCTGCTCAAGGCCCTTTAAGAATGGAGTTGTATAGGAAAGGAGGATCTGGTTTTTTTTTTTCCTACTCTGTACGCTGAGCAATTTTTGCCGTTCTTTTTTATTCTGCTCTATTTGGGGAAGAGAAATGGGTATTAGAGTGCAATTTATTTATTTTTTTTTACCACAATGTTGTTTACAGATTTAACAATGTGTCATGATGTCAAAGAGGCCATTCAAATTGCAGGTTCTTTTTTCATACATTTAACAAAAATATTGCAAAGTAGTTCTGAATCTTAGGAAAGGTTTTGCTGCTGTACAATTTACTTACGGCTTATATGTGATTCTATTTTGGTTCTCTTCGTCCACATCTAAATAATCAAGTGTAAACATCTAACTATAGTTTCAACATGATCTTATGAACCTACTTACTCAAACCTGCATATATAATCTGACCCCACTTGCAATGTATCTATCTTAGAAAACGTAATCTTTTATTAAATAATCTTAAGAATGCTTTTAAGTGTGACAGCTGCAAGAGGGCACAGGCTAATGATGTTAAAACATTTCTCATATTGCTTGAAGTTCATCTGTGCTTTAATTTATTCCTAAAGTTCGTGTTAAATATAGCATCAAAATCTCCACTACCTAATCTTCTATTTTGGATTGCTAGAATAGAAGAAACCCTCAAAATGAAAATTATATAGCAGAATAAGTGTATGGCTTTTTTTTTCCTCCTTCTTTCTTCTCTTTCCTGAAGAACTTTGTGGAATACCTCATGCATGGTATATCACATTCTGCTTTCCATTATCTGCTACTTGTCTTAGCTCCCTTATGCCATAGCAAACAACTTTGAAGAAAAGGGTCATGTGACACTTATCTTTCCATCCCCGGAAGACCTCTGGTATTGTATCACACAGAGGTTTATTGCCAATAAATATTTTAATTGAAAGACTATAAAACTATAATAATAGAGCACCATTACTTTTGGTACTTAGTTATAATTTTGGAGCACTTGAGTTTGTAGTATAATACCTTAGGGAACTTAGTCTCTCTACTACTATTTGGCAATCCATCTTGTTCTTCCTTCGATTGCTACTCATAATATTTTGTATAGTGTATTAACTCTTTCACATTTTAATTTTTATCCATTTATGTCATATTTCCTCAGTGTACCTGACATAGTGCTTTATTATATTAAAAAGTGCTAAATGAATACTGGTTGATTAATCAAATTTGAAAAGGTTTCACTAAATAACTTCTGACTGCATTTGCATACACAAAGGAGTAAGCCTTAATTAGATAATTGGAGCCCAAAGACTTGTTTTTTCCAAAAATAAATAGATGAATGAAATAATCATCTGGATAATTAATCTCATTTCACATTTGTTGCATGTCTATGCTTGCTAAGTCACGCGCTCATTAGGAATGACTTCTGGTGATTCAAAATAATTCATTACTTAACAGTCCGCAAGGTCAAAGGTAATCAGAATAAATTCTATAAGAAAGAAAAATTAAAATTTACACCAAAATGCTACTCTAATATATTTTCATTACATCACCATGAATTATTTATTTTATACCTGGAAGTCTTTACCGTTGACTCACTTCACCCACTTTGTTCCCCCTCCACACCCCACCTCTGGTCACGACCAATCTGTTCTCTGGATCCTTGAGCGCAGGTTTTTGTTTGTTTAGATTCCACATATAAGTGAGATCATATGGTGTTTGTCTTTCACTGTCTGACTTATTTCATTCAGCATAACGCCCTCAAGGTCTGTCCATGTTGTCACAAATGGCAAGATTTCCTTCGTTTTTATGTCTTAGTTATGTTAATATTTTTAAGAGATACTTTAGTAAGCCAGTTATTCCATGTGTAAAGTAGATGTACAGGAATGTATCAAAGTTCGCAGATCATATTTTGGGTGAGATTGTTAGGTTGTTTTAACTTGTCTGTTCCTAAATAAGTCATCACAAAATTGAAGTAGATCTTTTATTACACTCACTCTTTTTCCCTACCACATACTGGCAAAGGAACCAAAAAATTTGCTGAATTTAACTTGTGGATCTATTGCAGAACCACCCTAACTATTAATTTAGGCCAAATTGATTATCATATATTAATCTTTTAAGTGAAGTAATTACTATTGATTGGTTTTTTATTGTGTGTAGACATCGTGGTGTTTTGTGTGCTTCCTATCATCCAACCCTCAAAAGCTCTCGGTGCAAAGGAAATGATTATTCCCACTTTATAGGTGCAGAAGGAGCAGCTCTGAGGTTAGACAGCTTATCCAGGGCTGCCCTGCCAGAAGTGAACTCATGTCTATAGGACTCTAAGAGCTTTGTACAGATTGGGGAGATTCAGAATTCCCGGTGTAGATGGACAGTATTATAAAGTTATTCATACTATTTGCCTACGTGATTTTTTTAAAGTCTGTTTTCCTTTATTTTAGAATTGATTATGTTTGAATATATGTGTTGTGTTTAAAATTTGGTAAGAAAAGAAACGTTTGCATAGCTTCCCTAATCATCAAAAAATGCCTTGGAACAAATCTAACTAGGAGTCAAGCAAGAGAATTTGAAAATTTCTCTCACTCTACATACGAGAGAGTGCATCTAGCTGCCTTCCCATTTCTCCCCATGGTTGTAGAAGAAAAGAAGACCCATTAAAGATTAATAATAACCATTTGTGTTCTTAGAAAGAGGTGAACACTTTCATAATTCCTTCATCACTAGGAAGAAAAAATATTAACATTTTGTAATACTCCCAAACTTGTTTAAAAATAGTCAACGTTTTGAAAAACACTTGAATGTTTCATGCAGAAAACTGACACTGATCAGCCCAGCTGTAGCATCTTCAGTTGATCATCAGTTGTTCTTCATCACTAAGCCTGGTGTTTCTACTCTTCGCAGCTCTGCATGTTGATTTTGCCATCACCTATTCCTCTTTTAGTATAAACATATTTCCAGCTTAATTATTACAATAAAAATGTTCTATGTTGATTTTCCTCAAAAATTAACATATTAAAATAATAAGAAAACCAATTCATGGATAATAATTATTTTGAAATGTTTATGTATACTAAAACTATATTCTGAACAATTACAACAATATGTTTATTTTTCAGAATTTTACACTCCATGAAGTAACCAATGACTTTGACAATATGACTGTATCTGCAATAATAGATAAACTGGCAATATTCAGCTACTATGCATTTTGGGTAACAGCAAGCACTTCAGTTGGAAATGGGAATAAAAGCAGTGACACAGTTCAAGTATACACAGATCAAGACAGTATGTAAACAAAAAGCATTTGTTAATTTTTAAGAGGATTATTTTAAAACTGTATAATTGTTTCAATTTGTATGTTTTGGTAGTAAAATCTATATTTTACTTAGGCACATTTAACTAGTCATTATAGAAGTTTGAAAATGCATTTAATATAGCTGTAAAACTATTACAGTAATAACAGCCTTTTCTATTCATGAAAACTGTTATCATCCATTCATGAAAATTCTGTCACTTTTATTGCTTCAAAAGATGTCACAGTCATCCGCTTACAGTCATGAAAAATGCTGCTGCATACATGGACGTATTTTCCAATACTTAACATACTTATCCATTTGCTTTAGGAACTACATTTTTTTTCCTCGAGCAACTTGCTTCCTTTTCAGTCTTTGAATCTGCATAGGACTCTTTGCAGCATCTTTGTTCTTGTTATGTTTGTGACTAATAAACCCAGAATATCTTTTTTTTTTTCAACTTGAGGAGTTTCTTGTATGTGGCTTCTGCAGAATCCTGTCTGTGCTGAATATTCAGAAAATCATAATAATTGAAGTTCTCAACGTTTTTAGGTTTCAGCTTCGAGAACATAATGTTATATGGATCATTGCCTGTTTCTTCTTGTAGTTGTTTCCATTGTCCATTTGTTTCTTAAAGACTAGTCTGTTATTGAGAAATGATATTGACCTAAACTTCTGCTAAGAGCAGAATTCCATGTTCATTATCTGAGGACTATAAATCAACAGACACTATAACTATGAGGAATGAATGCATGCTTTCCTTGTTGTTGGAACAATCATTTAAATAGTTTACACGTCAATCAACAGAATAAGACAGGATAAAATATGTGGAGATATGTCTTTGGAGATTCTTTAGCAAAAATGCTTTAGTGCAATATGCGGTCAATATCATTTCAGGCATTCTTTAAATACAGATTTCTCTCAAGATTTTCACCAACCTACAATGTTTTATTAGTTATTATTATAGCATCATGAATAATACACACTTATTGTGCACTATTCCAGGTGAGAGATCCTAGATGACCTCATATGTGCAATAAAGATAAGCTTTAGAAGAAAGTAACTAAAAATATTTTTTAAATATTATACATTATCAAAATATTTAAATATCTGTGTATACATACACATTTCTGTATATATACACATCATAATATTCATATTATATGAAAGAAAAGCCAAGAGAATATTATATAAAACAACCCTCACACATAGTAAAGATGACAGGGCTTATTTTGAGTAATTTTTAATATAATTATTCAGAAGATATTTTGTAATAGATGATGTTTACCACATCTGCATTAAAATAATATGAGAGCCAATGATGTAATAGATGCCATTTCAACAGTTACCCTCCAGTTTGTGAATTTACTTAAATTTTATTTAGTGTGACTGACAATTTTTATATTTTGCACATTGCCTGTCATAGTACCTGAAGGGCTTGTCGGAAACTTGACTTACGAGTCCATTTCATCAACTGCAATAAACGTAAGCTGGGGCCCACCAGCTCAACCGAACGGTCTAGTCTTCTACTATGTTTCTCTGAGCTTACAGCAGACTCCTCGCCATGTGAGACCACCTCTAGTTACGTATGAGAGAAGCATGTATTTTGATAATCTGGAAAAATACACTGATTATATATTAAAAATCACTCCATCAACAGAAAAAGGATTCTCTGATACCTATACTGCCCAGCTACACATCAAAACTGAAGAGGATGGTAGGCTGGACCCTTTTATTGCCTATTAAGCAGATTGTTGGTGATCTCTTATTTATATTGCTTTCTGATAGAAAACATTAATCTTATCATTATATAGATTCTGGTTGTTCTTAGACTTTCAATAAACACAATAAGCTCTAAATTTCTTAAAATAATTATCTGCTAATAAAATTAAGTCCCATTATTATTAAAGCCTCTTCTTTTTAATGCTAATTCACTTTTGTTTCATTTAATATTCTTTTTTTCTTTTATAGTCCCAGAAACTTCACCAATAATCAACAATTTTAAAAACCTTTCCTCTACCTCAGTTCTCTTATCATGGGATCCCCCACTAAAACCAAATGGTGCAATAATAAGTTATGATTTAACTTTACAAGGACCAAATGAGAATTACTCTTTTGTTACTTCTGATAACTCTATAACATTGGAAGAGCTTTCACCATTTACATTATATAGTTTTTTTGCTGCTGCAAGAACTATAAAAGGACTCGGTCCTTCCAGTATTCTTTTCTTTTACACAGATGAGTCAGGTAAGCCAGAATCCATATTTCTTCAAATGATTTCTGTTGAAGCACTTGCTCTCTCTTTTTAAGGAACAGCATGGAAAATTATTGATTGTCTACTAAGTGACCGGTTTACAATTATCCATCTACTTTGCTGAACGTTCTTTTTTTAGCTTGAGCTTCAAAACAAAGTGTCTATTTAAAGCTGATTTGGAAGTACTGAGTTCCAAGTACAAAAACAAAATAACTTATGCCATTTATTTCTGAAATTAAAACACGATCACTTTATAAATCTTTCTTAACTATTGCCTTCGAGAAGCTAGAGTCACGATGATATTTTTACGCTAAAATGTTATGAATATAAGTTTTATAATGTGTCTTCCTGCAGTGCCTTTAGCACCTCCTCAAAATTTGACTTTAATCAACTACACTTCAGACTTTGTGTGGCTGAAATGGAGTCCAAGTCCTGTTCCAGGCGGTATTGTTAAACTATACAGTTTTAAAATTCATGAACATGAAACTGACACTGTATTTTATAAGGTAGGTTGATTATAACAGTCTATGTTTATTTCAAAAATTCAGAAATTGAAGTAAAATCTTTTGACATACAGGGGGAAAATGGATTGCTTTAAATTAAACAAGGGCTATCTTTTAAGAATATCTTGTTTGTTTCCTACAATTTAAAGATGCTTGTGGAAAAGGCAGAAAACATTTGTCGGATATGGAAACTGAATAATTCGTAGGGTGAATTACTTAGAATTTGTAACTTCTAGATATCTACCAGTTAGGAAATAATTGCACTGTTTTGTTAATTTTGGAAAGTATATAGTAAATTTTTTCAGGCTGTTTAAAACTTGTTATTAAATATAATAGATTTCTGTTTGTTGTTAGAAGTACCAAGTGAATGTTTTTAACCTTTTCAGAAAAGTGTTTATACTGATGATCTCTGATAGGATATTCTCCCACACCAATTGGTCTTTTAAGATATATTATTCTTTTCCTTTCAATGCTAATTAGTTGTAATGCTAAACACCCTTCCCCTCCTCCATTTTTAGGTTCCAGAACTAATGAAAAATATCCAAAGAACTGATATAACAACAGGTCTCAAATAAACATGTGCGATTTCTAGCATTTAATTGCCAAAATATCTTATAGTTAACTGACATTTATTTAAGAAGATGCTCTTATTTTTTTTCCAAAGGAAAATGGAGTACGTTATGGAATGTTCTTATTTAGTTACAGCAAGAAGAGTGCAAAAAATCTGCAGTAAACATTGTCTCCAATATTATATGCATTACAATTTATTACTGATGGTAAATCATTTTTATAGCATGTGTAGCTTACAAAGTGAATAGTAAAAATTAAAAGCAGTGATTAAGGTTATGTCATAAGGAACAGTGACTTTCTTTCTGGAAATCAAGATATTACTTTAAAATCTGATAGGCTCATGGGGCTGGCCCCGTGGCCGAGTGGTTAAGTTCGCGCGCTTCGCTGCAGGCGGCCCAGTGTTTCGTTGGTTCGAATCCTGGGCGTGGACGTGGCACTGCTCATCAGACCACGCTGAGGCAGCGTCCCACATGCCACAACTAGAAGGACCCACAATGAAATATACAACTATGTACCGGGGGGCTTTGGGGAGAAAAATAAAATCTTAAAAAAAAAAAAAATCTGATAGGCTCAGTAGAATTTGAATTATATTACTCAGTAAATGCAGACTCTGTTTCTCAGAAGTGTGAAATTACATTAATGACACTAAGTCTCTAGCCCTCTAATATCTGTCCGTGGAATAATCTTAACATTTTCCAATTTTTTATTTGCTTTGTCTGTGTGGGTCACTGGGAAATAGATATCCAAAGGGAAAAAGGAATAATTTTCTTCGTGTAATCACATTTTTAGGATAATCCTGTCTGTGTATTGGAGAGTGGGTGTGGATGTGTGATCTGTTCCCCTTAGAACAGTGATCAACATCCACACCGTTAGCATAGTGGTCAGTCAAGGGCTCTGGCATCAAGTTACCCAGGTTAGAACTTTCTCTGAGACCCACGGTGCTGTGCTAGGGCAGTTGCTTAGCTTCTTGTAACTCAGTTTCTTCAAGTGCAAAATAGGAGTTATAAGGATGCACACATTAAAAAGTGAGGATGCTAAAGTGAAATCTATGTAAAGCATTTAGAACAATCCTTGACATATGATAACTGTGGTAGATGTTGTTGTTGTTGTTATACATAGTTAAAGAAAAGAGCAACAAAATCCAGCCAGCATTGTAATAGGGCTAAGCATGAAATGAGTATACACCTTTACCTGAGTATGACAATGTTATATTCTAAGATTTTTAGACATTCTATTTTCTCAATAGAAATGCTACCATTAAAATTCCAGTTGTAGAAAAAAATATCTTTACACCATAAAGTATTAAATAATTTATTTTTGGAGTGGAGGGAGTAGTTTTTCTTTAAAATCTACTACTTTTGGTTACTCCATTTTATATCTGTTTTCTCTTTCATCAATTTTGATAGTCTTATTTTCTTTCAAATTCCTTTAAATGTATTCTCATGCCATCTTTTTCCTTTCTTAAATCTAGTTTACTTTCCTCCCTCTGTTTAGCTTTCTCTCAGTGTGTTATCCTATTTTCCTTTCCATGTTTTCATCTACCTCTATGTCCCAACTATCAGTTTCTATTATTTGTTTCTTTGTATCCTTTCAAGTTATATGTGGGTTTGTGCAGGCAGGATAATTCCAGAACCACTGGCAATGTTCCTGCCATCCCAGTCAATCCAGTGTGGTCCACACGGAGATCATTCAGATCCAGGTCTGCTGGTATCTCAGGTCAATTACACATTTTGAAAGAAATGATTTATTTAGTAAAACATTTTTGTAAATATGTTGGGAAATATTCCTCATTCATGTCTCCCTCTTACACCTTACTCTTGCATAAATCTGTTCACTATCCAACAAGCTACTCTGACACTTTTCATCATAATCTGTTGAGTTCAGTCATTTCTCTGGGTACTAGCCCTTTCTCACCAAAATCAAAATTTATCTGCTTTGTGTTTAATTTCTTCTCAGTGAGCAGTTGTTTATGGATTTCTCTAATTAATATGAAAATTCCTTGATGACAAGGACTGTGTCTTACATATCTTTGTAATTTCCTGGTTATCTAACAACATGCTTTGTAAACAGTAAGTGTGAAAGAAGGAAAGGAATTAGCGTAACAGTGGGTCCCTAAAGTATGTCAATAACTTGCAAGAGATTAATGTAAAATGCAATTCTACCTGTAAGCGCCCTGAGAGTTAGTATTCTTTCTAAATTTCTACTACTGAAAGGTTTAATAAATAAATCAAAGAGGTTTATATTTGGGGTCAGATATAATGCAATATTCTCAACATTGTACCACATAGGAGATTGTCTTCTCTTTCTATAAAGATAACTGATTAATCTTAACTGCTGTCTTGGTTGGACAATTACCTTTGAATGAAGACTTTATACTTAATGGTAAAATTTTCTGTAAGAAAGCATATCTTTTCTTGGGCAACTGTGATAATTGTTTTGTTCTTTTTCTCATTTTCCTGAGAGACTAGGTTAAATTAGAAATTTAAGAGTTGTCTGGGAAAACTCATAATTTAAGTTTCATAGGAGCAGAGATTTTATTTGATTCACTGCTATATTCCCAGTGCCTAGCATACAGAGGTTGATGAATAAACTAATTTACATATAAATAACATTCTATATGTTACTGGGTATTTAAAAATGAATTCAGATGAATTCAAGAAAAATCAAGTATTGCTGACCATCTAAAAGTTGGATTTAAACTGGGGACTTTAATTTTAGCAAATTTAAAGGAAGTAATCAGGATGTAATTCCAAGTAAGAATCTGGGAGGCCAAAAAAAGACCAAAATGCTCTAGCTTTTAAAAAAATGGCAATTAAGAGATTCTTCAAGGTTGAGAGGGTGCCCAGTTCATCCTTATATCATCAGCTGAGCACACTCTGTGGCAGCAAATCATGTTTAGTATTTGTTTTCATTAAAAATGCCTGTGCTTATTAAGTCACAGGTTAAACATAGAAGGCATAACTTTGATGTAATAAAATATTTCTTCCAGTTACAGACAAATCTTTGATGATGCATTGTGACTAAGAATTTTTTTCTGCTTTTCAGAACATTTCAGCTTTTCAAACTGAAGCCAAACTTGTTGGGCTCGAACCAGTCAGCACCTATTCTGTCAGCATATGTGCCTTTACGAAAGTCGGGAATGGCAATCAGTTTAGTAACGTAGTAAAATTCACAACCCAAGAATCAGGTTAGACACAGTTTTTTGATCTAAAAATGTTTCATTTTGTGTTTAACACTTTTCCCTTCCCTTTCTCCCTTTATGTGATAAAATATCATTATTTAATAGTTCATTCAAAAGGAAGTCAAATTTTAATGCTTTAAGGCTGGGCTGGGTCTTGTTATCTTCAATCAAATCTCTATATATTTACATACACACAATTTTTCCTTTCGAACCGGGGAAGTTGAAATAAAAGACTAGTTTAGGAACAAAGTAGGCTTCTAGATATCTGTGAAAATTACCTAATTCTTAGTACCATCTGAGACAGCTTGGAAAAAGAGGGAGAAATGAACCAGTAGTCACTTTTAACAGGTTGACTGATATTTTCATGAAACAATGTCTATGATTTTTTAAAGAAGATGAGTTGTGACATTTGAAGACTACTAGTCACTAGGGAAGCCTATACTTTCCCATAGTCCATTTGTAATATGTGGAGGGGACCATGAAGACTATGCAATACCATTGGTCTAATTAAACAACTTTTCTGCATGTCGTGTACATGCCATAGTTCACCTTTGCTGTGTACTGAATAGTTTTCGTTTGGACCTATTTAATAGTGGCTTAAAAATGTACTGTTTCTTCTCTCGACCGGACTGTATGTGTAAAGGCAACTCTTCCTCCTTTTTTTTTGTGAATGAATATTGAATGAACACAAGATCCTATTCTAGTTATTTCTTCCCTGTACCACTAGATGCACTTCCTCTTGTTTTTAGCAAATCTCTAAATTGAAATGAGACCATTCACTGATAAATTAATCATTTTTGCATTAATTTATGAACACCTGAGACTTTTTTTCATAGCATGCCTATAAAACAGGCTAAGTAAATAGTATTTATACAGGATAAAGTGCATGCTCTGATGTCATCGTGTCTGAATTTGAACCCAAGCTCTGTGACTTACTAGTTGTATAAACTTGGCAAAGCCTCCTGTCTCCTCTGAGTCTCTATATCCTTAACTGAAAGGAAACACACATTAGAAGTAGCCACCTCATAAAGCTTTTGTGAAAAAATTTGAAAAGATCCATGTGAAGCACTTATTAGAATGTTGGACACAGTAAATGCTCAAAAAATACTACTGCTGCCCCTGTTCCCACATTACAAGTAAAGAAGCCATGATTCAGGCAGATTAGATGAAAAGGGCCAAGAAAATTAGTGGTAAAACTGAACTAGAACATCAACTTTCTGACCTCCAGTGAAGGGTAGGCATGGCTGTAGGAAATACTTATCATATATGAGTGATAGTATATAAAAATGTTAAACCTATAAAGAAAAAACATTTTAACATATCGAGTTAAGGAAAATCAAGGCTAATCTTTTAGACAGTGCTCCGTAAACCAATAAATATTTGTATCAGTAAAATAAAAATATGCCACAAAATTCTATGCTCTGATTGGTTAAATAAAATAAAATTTTCACCTCTAAGGGTTTAATATCAGCTGGTTAATTAATTGTGCTTAGGTTCACAGAGTCAGTGAAATCAATGTCCATAAAACCTAGGTTTATAAACTAAACAAATAAATTATCAACTGTCTCTTGTTAATGCATTTTGTGACTATATTGTTATAAGTTTTTGAAAATAAGGAAGCAAATAATTAATGATATTTAATTGCCAGAACCCTGGATTAGCCCAGAAGTGGTCTCTTCTTTAATTTTAAATGCCATACATATTGTAAATATTCTCTTTTACTTCTGATGCCTTTATCATCCAGTGGAAGAAGGATTTGTAAGATATAAATTTAGGCCAGAGGAGACAACTGTAAACAAGTCAAAAATTACTTGAGTATTCTTTTTTTTTTTAATGTCCAGAGTTTTTATTAGGGTTTCATTACATAGGCATGATTGCTTAAATCATAAATCATTGGCAGTGTGATTGACCTCAATCTCCAACTTCTGCTCCCCTCCCCAAAGTTGGGAGGTCCAACTGATATCACTTGGCTCAAAGCCCCAACCATCTAATCACATCTGAAACTATCTAGCAGCTCACCATGAGTCATCCCATTAGCATAAAACTTGAGTATTCTTTAGCTGTGTTTTGCATAACTACAGGAAGTTATTTCCTTTCACTGTTTATTATTTGTAATCCATGAACTGGCTGTATGCTAATTTTCCTTCTACCATCCTCTTTTTGCTGTAACAAGAAAAGCTATGCTAACATTAGGGGACATTGGATAATCAGACATTTCCACGGGAAGAGCAGTCTCTGATCTGTAGTCCCTTTGGTGGGCTGGGATAGTGCTCTTCCACCAGGTCTACCAGGCATAGTAGAACTTTGAGAAGTTGGGTTACTTCCAACTCCATTCAGAGAGGATCTAGGAAAAACTGGGATGGCTTAAATCTTCCCTCTGATGACTTTTGAAAAGGTACTGAAGGATGAGGTCTTCACAATCCTTTTAAAGACACCATTCAAATATAAAAGCAAAACCCTTAAATTGGTTACGTGTTTCCTAGTACTGTTCGACCCAGATCTGCCACATTAGGGAGGCTCCTGCCTCTATGTTTTGAATAAAAAGTTTCCATAATATAGTACTGCTAAGACTACTGCTTTCTGATTAAGAGAGTAGGCTTCAACCACTGCCTGGGTTTGAGGCTACATAGTTTTTACAGAGGATTTGAGGATGTGATTGCTGCTTGGGCCTCAGAAAATATTCTGACTGGTTCAGTATTGTAAGGATTAACATGATAATGTCAAAAATGGGCCAACTGCCATTTGATTCAGCCTATATTAAGAACTTTTTGAGCACACATTGAAAGGTTGATATGTTAAATTCTTATTCTCTCTCTACTGCTAAACATGATTTTATCTAGCAATCACATAATTCAACCATTAATCTACTACATGTCTATAAATTTTAACTTTGGGCATTTGTTTATCTCTTAAGTTCCAGATGTTGTACAGAATATACAGTGTATGGCAACTAGCTGGCAGTCAGCTTTAGTGAAGTGGGATCCACCCAAAAAGGCAAATGGAGTAATTACGCATTATATGATAACAGTTGAAGGGAATTCTACAAAAGTCTCTCCCCAAGATGACATGTATACTTTCATGAAACTTCTTGCCAATACCTCATATGTGTTTAAAGTAACAGCTTCAACCTCAGCTGGTGAAGGTGATGAATGTACATGCAATGTCAGCACACTCCCTGAAACAGGTAACTGACGTGAAACAGGTAACTAACATGAAACAGGTAACTATTTGTGGACTATGTCATACATTTGTCAATACTATTTGTAGCACATTTATAAAGATATGAAGTACATGTAAAAAAATAACACATCCTTTTTTTTCTCATTTGTTACCTGAGTGCCAGTTGTATAGTACGTTGACCCCTCTCTACAAATTGGGAGATTGAAAGGAGAAAAACAGAGAGAAAATCTGATTCATTGTGTTTCCACAAATAACTATTTCTCGTTATGCAAACTCCAAACTTACTGGGTTATGTTTTACCATAATTTATAATAGGGAATGGATGTGTAAACTTTTTGGTATTTATCTCTTTTGCCTTAATTGATTTTATGGAATTCCAGATGTTTCCCTGAACTGTGTAGCTGGAGTGTCAGACTCACTTTCATCTATTTCCTTCTATACCAGCCTTTATCTTTTATATTATTTGAATAAAAATATACAGGTCACTAAGCTGTAGTCTACAAAGAAGAAAACTCTCATTCTTCCTAACAGCGCTCAATCCTATGTCATAATCTCCTTTATCCTTCTATCTCTTCCAGTATTGTAACTGCTCATATAAATGAAAACCTAATTCCTTCCTGGTAACACCACTTCCCTAGAGGCCCTCTGTAATAGGGACTGGGGGTATTGGCATAATTGTTTACCTCTGGCACATTTAAATCCTTTATCTTGTAAACATCTTTTAACCCCTCTTCTGTTTTGAAATCAGCATCACCTAATTTTACTAGTCTTTTCTATCCTTGAGGCTGTAAATCACATAACTTCAAGACATGGTGTATCTTCTCCTTGCTTTCAGCATCCTTTCCTTCTCGTCCTTTTCAGACTTCAGTGGAATGGATGCCTTTTAAAACACCTGTCTCTTTCTCCTTATATCTCAAGTCAGGTCACTGTGACTCATCTTCCAGGAGATTCCGAATTCTGAGAGGATTTCACTGTTTTGTTTTGCTAGATGCTGGCTCATGAATATTGCTAGAAAAAATAGAAATGGTTCTACCTGCTTAGCTGTAAATTCACCGTCTCTAACTGTCCCAGCTGCTCCACATCTTCTAGCCATTCCTTGTTTACACTTTATCAGTTTTTCATAGGAAAACTCTGCTCTCATTCTGAACATCGTCTCCCCCCCATCATCCATATTTGATGTTATTATTCATTTTACTGATAACATCAATGATACTGATTTGCTCTCCTTCATAATTTACTCATATCGTTATTTATGCTCTCCAGATATCCTCTCTCAGGGTCTCCTCCAGAGCATTACTCCATCAGTATGCTTTCTCCTGCATTTTATCCTTTTTCTCTCTCTCCTGCACACACACACACACACACACACACACACACACACACCAATTGTTAGAAAATTTCAACTGAGGACCTGTTGGCATATCAATCCCAAATTTATTCAAAATGAAATTTATGTTATGTGAATACTTCTCTTCCTCACTTTTCTAAGCTTGTTCTTGATAATCAATTAGGCCCCAAGCTTCACAGTTTTCTGTCATTCTTTCCCCATCTCTCCTATATATAATCTGATTTTATCAATTCAATTCCTGTAATGGCTCTGCAATTTACCCCTTCTTCTCCAATTTGGCTGCTCCCGTTGGATATCAGACACTTGCAGTTTCCAATAATAATATACTAAGTAAGCCTTATCACCCACACGAACCTGGCCTGCCCATCAGCCTCTTTTTTCTACCTACTTGCTTTGATTGAATTGGCTCTAATATAGAATTTAGAGCACTTATGCATTGGTGGTTGAAGTTTATTATCTAAAGTATATGGATAAGACATGTAGATTTGGGTATCTGAAGTATAGAAGTGATAATGAAAGGCACAATGTGTAGGAGACAGCCAAGAATACTCCACATGTTTGATTTATTCTCATTGTCTAAAAAATGGATCCCAGAATTCATCACTAATTAGAATCTGGCTTCTGTCTAGCTTTTCATTCTTATGTCCCTCAGCTACATCTCTTTGTATAGCCAACGCCTCTAGCCAAACTTCATTTATTCAACACAAAAGACTTCATCTATTCAACTCAGAAAACACTTATTAAGCACAACTATGGACTAATAATTGATTAGATTCTCTTATTTAAACATACCCAACACGTTTTCACCATTAGAATGCTTTGCTTCCTTTTTTAAAATTTTCAATAACATGCTAAGCTTTAAAACTACGGATTGCTTCACTTCAGCCCAGAACTGCTGTTATCATAGCCTCAAGAGGGGAAGCCCCAGAATCTGTACTTTTAAGCATGACTCCAGGTAATTTTAATGCCCCGTAGATTTGGGGAAATACAGGAGAAGATTACCAGGGAACTTCGACGGCAGGTGATATGTAGCAGTGAGGGCAGGCAAACAGTGTCAGAGAGGTCTAGAAAAGGGTGACAGGTGTTTCCCCAGTGGGTGGGCAGCAGATCATTGCTATACAGAGTCTGGGAGAAGGAAATATGCTCAAATCCAGGCAGGTGGTCCACATCAGGGTGGTCTAGCACCAGGTAAAATGGTCTTGATCGCTGGATGGGATCTGAGTCTTAGAAAACTGGGGAATAAAAGACAGGACAATAATTCTGAAATAAATGAGAGGTTCAGGACTCTAAAAACAAGGCTGAGGACTTATTATTGAGTTCACTGGTACTCAAGGTGACTGCTTAGTCACAAGAGTGAAGCAGAAGTTCGTTTGGTGGAACTGAGACACATAATGAAAGCAGCAATATGCCCTTGTTGTAGAGTGCTTGAACTTAAGGTGCAGGTCTTTGTAAAAAAACTCCTTTAATTAAGGATTTGAATTGGATCTGAATTCAGGATTAAAAAGATCACATAAGTGGAGACCGAAGGGATTCTAATTCAATGAATTAGGCAGATACTAGACATATTGTATTGTACTGTGCACTCTGTTACCGCTGAAGACCGGTGTTTCTCAAAGTTTGGACTTCCGACTCCCTGAGTCAGAATGCACACCTCTGAGGCCCTACTCCAGACCTATGGAATCAGAATCCGGAAATTAAGACTCACAAATCTTCACTTAAACAAGATAGGTGGGTAATACAGTGCCGAAATTTGAGAACTGCCCTATTCCTCTGTAAACTCTTTGCTAGTGAGGACTCTTACCTTATTTGTTTTGATTTTGCTCACAGTTCCTAGCAGAGAGCCTGGGGCATTATAGGCACTCAAATGTTTGTATAAGAAAGAAGTAAGTTTTCTTAAGTAATTCATCATTTTTCATAAGGGTTTTTACTCCATTGCAACATAGCATTTCTGCATTTCCATCAGGCAAAATTATAGATATGTTCTCGCAGGTTAATGTAAAAGTTCTTTTTTTTTTTAATTAAGGAGAGTCATTCATATTAAACATGAGTATTAATTGCTGCTTCAAAAATATTTAAATATTTTTTCATCTTTAAAATTGTTTCAGGTCTAGTATGCGATTATATTTATGATTACAATCTTACTAGGTAAATAATTTGTTTTCATCTTGGTTCACATGAATTGTTTGTTGATGAGACATTAGTAAGAACTGGAGCTTCATTGTTCAGAATGAACAGTTTTATAGCTGTTGCAAACTTCTAATTTATGGTGGTCTAAGATTAGTCACAGAGTATAGTCAGCTCTGAGTCACTGACTCTGTACTTATTTTTGACATAAAGTAAAATCAAATTTGGCTCACTCTCTCACTGCCTAGTGTCTGACTTTAACATTCCTTCCTGGGATTATTGGGTGTTTTTTTCAGTGTAAACTCGGTCATATCTGGGCACAGTTAAACATACCTCATGACAATTGAATTTATGAGGAGATTAGTGTTTGCTGTCTAAACTGGTTCCATTGTCACAGTCAGACATGTTGGAATAGGGCAAAGAGAGATGAAGGCCCCAAAGCTTGGTTCTTTTAACAGCTTTTTATGTCAAAATATATCACATGTACCAATAAAAATATTACAGCAAGTTCATGTGCTTGCAAGACAATTTTAGAATTTCAAATTAGTTCAAAACACACTCATTTATCCATATTATTTTCAAATCTTAGTCGATGTGGTGATTTAATATTGAGTTTTAGAAACTTATTCTTTGTTCTGGAAGATAATTTTACAGTTTGGATTTATTCAAAGCTCTTTCAAGTTCAGTAACTTAAAATCACAAGAGAAAAACAAGTTAAATCCCTCAGTTGCCCAAAACTTAATTGAAAGAAAGTGAAATATGCAGTTGTGGTTTTTAGGAATGTTCTTTTCAGCACTGATTTCTTTATTAGCTTTTTGTCCAATGGGAGGTATCAGCCACCTGTAAGGACCCACTGGGTATCCACTCAGCTGGCTAATATATTAATGGTCCAGTGTGATTGAATGAGAATGTGTTGTTTCCCTTTATTTCGCCTACTTTTGCTTCTTTTAAATATCCCTGTGTTGTTTCATAGCATTTATGTAAACTCGCAATCCTTCTGCAAAGCCTTGAGCACCATTCCCCTAAGAACTATTTAAGAAATGTATTTGTTATGCTCTGTGTTAGGATTTCTATTTTGTGGACCTCTCTGGGCAGTGCAGTGATGACTGGACAAACTTTGATTATGATTAAATCTGATCTTCATTCACCAGCTTATTTTTTTAATGAAATATTTATATCACTTGTGAGAATTCATACCATTCTTCAGTACCATTTAATAGATGGAATGTGGGTGGTAGAAGCGTTTCTCAGGGTTGCAAATGAATGCACTAATTCCTAAGTTCACTTTTCCCTTTGTCTGCATGCCACTTAACGTTGCCTCCTCACCCATCTCCTCAGTTGAGATGAGAAGTCAAACATGCAGGAAAATTGCATGATCTTGTTTGTTCTTCAGCAAGTGAATTGACACATCCTACTTACCAGTTAATAATTGCTGACAGCACAAAAGCCATATCACAGTTGCCTGTCACAGACACAGATTAGAAAGAAGGAGCTATTAGCATTGCTACTCATTGAAATTCAAGTATTTTACAAAATATTTTTCATACAAACTTAAGTGTCAAATATTATACTTTTCTTAAGAGTAAACATCGGATGGGAAGTATCTTGTTTATACTTGTAGTGTGGCGAAGCTCTGACCAATATATTCTTGTTTATCCATATGATGTACCTGCTCTGCGTTTGGGCTTCAAGACTGAAGTTTGAATCTTGAGTGGCATTAGTGATGTCTGCTCTGCACATGAAAACGACTCCACTATTATTGTAAAGACATAGCCAACAAATATAAAGCAATTAAATACAAACCTACATAAATATGTTAGCCAATTTTATGGATTGAGGGTTGAATCAAATAGGAATTCAGGAGAAACGTATTTTGTTGAAGGCTCTGTTGAAGAGGTGGAACATAAAGTGGATGTTGCTCCTTGGTTGCTTCAGAATTGTTCACACAATTGCTTCATAGTCTACTGGGCTTAGACTAATCGTAACAGTAACTAATCGGAACAGGATCATATGATCTTGAAGTTTGATTTTCTTAGACAGGTACACTAACGTTTACTTAGATGATCCAATATATGTCAATAAAGTAGCCAAGTTTTTAAAATGCATTTTATTGTTGTTCTTCAATATACTATGAGAAGATGTCAGTTGTGCACATCAAAATTTTTTTTTAAAGATTGGCCCTGAGCTAACATCTGTTGCCAATCTTTGTTTTCCTTCTTCTTCTCCCCAAAGCCCCCCAGTACATAGTTGTATATTCTAGTTGTAGGTCCTTCTGGTCGTGCTATGTGGGAGGCCACCTCAGCATGGCCTGACCTGATGAGCAGTGCCATATCCACATCCAGGAGATGAACCAGCGAAACCCTGGGCCAGCCAAGCAGAGCACAGGAACTTAGCCACTCTGTCATGGGGCCAGCCCGAAGATTTTTTTTTATTTGAGCTATCTTAGATGGTGAGGGTTAGGGAGATCTGAAGATTATGGGTAGGCTAAAGCGTTCATGGTAAGCTACCCTATGCCACCATCACTATTAAGGAAAACAGTGAGATTAATAGATAAAAGAGAGTGAAAAGGAATTCCAAGATACAACAAGAGAAAACACACAGTGGAATAAAGGAATGCAATATTCCTTTACATTGAAATGTAAAGGGGAATTGGAATGTAATATGTAGTACAAGGGGTCAGGCTGAGATGGAAGCCTGACTAGAGCAGAGGGTATTGTAGTGGAAGGAGTGTAGGATGGGAGGTTGAATAACTACAGTGGACCTTACTCCGCCCTTAGTTTTGTGTAATTGTAGCACAACTTTGGATGTAATATAATCGAAAATTTGGAACTGCTAAATTTAGAGTAGGAAACAATGTAACTCTAAAAATAGTGATTGTCTTTTGGCTGGTTTCCTAAAACTCTTCAGTAATTTCTTTAGATGGAGAAGGATTTTTTCATTATATATTTATTAGCCTCCCAAGTCACAAAGAATAAAATCCACGGTCATTTCAGTGGCCCCCTAGGCCCTTTTTCAAGCCAGCATTCTCTTCCCTACTTATGTATATGTCTCCTCCACCATATATTCAAATTTATCCTCAAATGCCATCTCTTTAAAGCGAATCTGACTTATTTATGATTAAACCTCCTTCCAGCTAGAATTTTCTACTCCCCTTTCTTGATTTACTTTTCTCTATTATGTGTGTCGTTGTCTATGGATCATGCTCCACGAAGACAGGGATTTTCTTTGTGTACTTCATACTATTTCCAGTGCCCAGAAAAGTGTCTAGCATACAGTGATACCCAACAAATATATTAGGAAAGAATGAATGAATCAGTCAATCAATGTACAGGCCTAGAACAGTGATAGGCACACAGTAAACACTCAGTGTGCATACTTTGGATGCCTTAAGTAGAGATTTTGAGCCTCAAAATTATTTTTAGACAATTATGCGGGAAAATATCTAAGAAAGGCATGTGTTCCGGGAATATATTTTTTAATTAAACTTTTTATTTTGAGATAGTTTTAGATTCACATGCAGTTATAAGAAATAATACAGAGAAATACAGTGTTTCCTTTAGCCATCTTCCCCCAGGGTAACATCTTGTAAAACCATAGTACATTATCACAACCACCATATTTATATCGATTCAATCAAAATAGAGAACATTTCCACAAGAATAATCCTTGATGTTGCCTTTTTATGGCCACACTCAATTCCTGCCCACCCTCCTTGTACCTTCCCTCGTCTTAACCCTCTGACTACCACTAATTTATTCATTTTCTATAATTTTGTCAAAGAACGTTATATAAATGCTTTGTGTGTGTGTGTGTTGATTGACCTGTTCATGAGATTTTCTCTTTTAGCTTATTAATATGGTGGATTACATTGATTGATTTTCGAATACAGAACAAGCCTTTGGTCTCTGGAATCAGCCTCACTTGATCATGGTGTACTTTTTTTTTTAATTGAAGTATAGTTGATGTAAAATATTATATTAGTTTCAGGTGTATAACATAGTGATTCGACATTTATATACATTACAAAATGATCACCACAGTAAGTCCAGTAACCATCTGTCGCTGTACTAAGTTCTTACAAGATTACTGACTATATTCCCTGTGCTGCACATTACATCCCTATGATAGTTATTTTATAACTGGAAGTCTGAACTTCTTAATCCGCTTTACGTATGTCACCCAACCCCTCTCCCTCTCTCTGGCAATGATCAGTTTGTTCTCTGTATCTATGAATCTGTTTTTGTTTTGTTTGTTTTGTTTTTTAGGTTCCACATATAAGTGAAATCACACAGTATTTGTCTTTCTCTGTCTGACTTATTTCACTTAGCATAATGCCCTCAGGAACCATTCCTGTTGTCACAAATGACGAGATTTCATTCGTTTTTATGGCCGAGTAATATTCCACAGTATGTACATACACCACATCTTCTTTAACCATTCATCTATCAATGGATACTGAGGTTGCTTCCATATCTTGGCTACTGTAAATAACGCTGCAATGAACATAGGTGTGCATATATCTTTTTGAATTAGTGTTTTTTTTTCCTTTGGGTAAATACTCAGAAGTGGAATTACTGGATCATATTGTGGTTCTGTTTTTAATTTTGTGAGGAGACTTATTTTCTATAGTGGCTGCGCCAATTTACCTTCCTACCAGCAGTGCACAAAGGTTCCCTTTTCTTCTCATCCTCATCAACACTTATTTTTTGGTTTCTTTTTGATATGGTTGTTCTAACATGTGTGAGGTGACATCTCATGTGGTTTTGATTTGCATTTCCCTGATGATTAGTGATGTGGAGCATCGTTGCATGTGTCTGTTGGCCATCTGTGTGTCTTCTTTGGAAAAATATCTATTCAGGTCCTCTTCCTATTTTTTAGATAAGATTGCTTGTTTTTTTGATATGGAGTTGTATAAGTTATTCATATATTTTTGATGTTAACTCCTTATCAGGTGTACTATTTGCAAATATTGTCTCCTATTCAGTAGGTTGTCTTTTTGTTTTACTGATGGGGCATACTTCCTGTTACATATTACTTATTTCTCTTTACCAATATTTTGTTAAGGATTTTGCATCTATATTCATGAGGGATATTGGTCTATAGTTCTGTGGGGTCTTTTTTTCACTGTCTTTGTTTAATTTTGGTATCAGGGTAATACTATCTTCATCATATGAATCTCTTCTAATTTCCTGAAGAACTTGTATAGAAGTAGTGTTAATTCTTCTTTAAACATTTGATGGAGTCCTCCAGTGGTAATATTTGGGCCAGGAGATCTACTTTGGGGGAATTTTAAAGTTATGTTTAGGGGGCCAGCCCCATGGCCAGGGGGTTGAGTTTGTGTGCTCTGCTTTGGTGGCCCAGAGCTTTGCCAGTTCGGGTCCTGGGAGCAGACCTAGCTGAGGCCAAGCCATGAGCAGACCAAGCCATGCTGAAGCGGCATCACACATAGCAGAACAGAAGGACCTACAACTAGCATATACAACTATCTACTGGGGCTTTGGGAAGAAGAAGAACAACAAAAAGAGGAAGCAAAAAGTGGTACTTCTAAATAATCCATTTGCCAAAAAGTCTCAAGAGAAATAAAGAAATATCATAAACTAAAATGCATGGAAATGTATTGAATTGATATGAAATGAAAATACAATATATCAAAATGTGTGGAACAGCTAAAGCAGTGAAGAGAGGCAAATTTATAGCACTAAATGTATACTTCAGAAAAGAGGAAACATCTAAGGTCAATAATCTAAGCTCCTCCTTCCCTCCGGTAGAGTCTGGAAAAAGAAAAGGAAGATAAACTGAAAGCATGCTGAAGGAAGAGAATAATGAAAATAACAGAAATTGATGAAATTGAAAATAGAAAAATGTAAGAAAAATCGATGAAACCAAGAACTGGTTCTTTGAAAAGGTAAAATTGACAAACCTCGGGCAAGCCTGACAAAGAAAAAAAGAGAGAAGAAACAAATTACCAATATTTAGGAATGAAACCACTACAGACATTGCAGCCATCAAGGGGATAACAAGGGAATAATACCAACAACTCTACACACATAAGTTTTACATTGTAGGCAAATAAGTTCAGTCTTCAAAAAGCACAACTACCACAGCTCACCTAATATGAAATATGAAATAGATCATTTGAATAGCCCTATAAATATTAAGGACATTAAATTTTCTAATGGTTTGTTTTGATACCACTCTAGTAGAGAAAGGAAGGGCAACTGCTTGGTGGTGGTAGAAATCCAGGTTCCCCACTCAGCCTCTGTTGACACCCAAGGAGAGGAGGATGCTGGGTAGACATGGGAAAGAGAGCTGCTCCACCCAGGAGGCCTCCTGGCCCTGGCTGGGAAGGGTAGGAGTGCTTCATTACTACTCTCCATATGTTCTCCACTGTCATCGTGGAGGGATCTTGTTACCTCTGAAAAGGGTGAAAATGCTGACTCACTATTTTGCTTTCTCTGACTTTCCTCTATCAAGGATAGTTGGGGTACCTCATTACTGCCTAGTGAGGGCAAAAGACTAGATTTCCCATTTGACTTTTGCTGTTGGGGGCCACAGATTTTTCCTGTGGTTTTTGAGTAGAGCTCTTATTGTCTAAAAGTTTTCTGTCTCGCTAGGCTACGCTGCTTTTTTGGCTAAAGAGAGCAAGCTTTTACTGGGACTTCTTTTGTCTGAGCTGGTTGGCATTTCTAGATTGCTGGCTTCTGGTCTACATAAGGTGAAAAGAAATCCCAGAGAACTCACCACTGGGTTTTTTCTTGGGTTCTGAGTTCCCCAGTAGCTCTGCCTTCTTCCACCTTTTAGAGTCTTTTTATACTTGTTATATTTAACGTCCACTGTTTTAGTTGTACTTAGAGGGGGGAATAGGGAGAATACATCTGCTCCATCTTCCTCAAAGCAGAAGTCCATTCATGGGGGTATTTTTAATAGCATGCATGGTACCCTTTTTATCCATCTATTTAAGATCAAGTTATTTAATAAATGTGTTAGGAACTATTGGGAAGAGTATGGTGAAACAAATTTATTTCTTGTGCTTTTAAAGTTTAGAATAATATAATTTTAGATTTATATTGGATCTCAGAGATAATCTCATTCAGCCATTTCACTTTGCAGACATGAAATGAAACACAGAAGTGAAGTGCTTACTAAGTGCGGTGCAACTAATTATTAGCAGAACTCTTACTAATGTATTATGATGCCCATCTTACCTTAGAAAATCAACACATCGTTAGTGTTCATTGGAATTAAAATAGTTTTGTTCCATTATTTCACAATATAGAGTCAATGTACAGTGGGGAAATTCAGGTCCATTATACAAATTTCCTCATTAATTTGTACAGATATATTTATGATGTGACTATATACATACTTTTGTCCAAATATTGATAAAATTCAGGAACACTAAACTTCTACTATCTTATATGTGTTTCACCTATAAAACTGAAAATATTTTGAATTAATATAAGATCTATAACATACTGAATCCATTCTGGGAAATGTTTAAAGTTCCTAGACACATATCACATTTTTTATCCTGGATCAGTTCCAAAAGTATAACGTTTGCTATTATGAAATTGTCTTAGGTATCAAATTCTAAATTATAAATTTAAAAATCCTTTTAAATGTAATTCCTTTTGTAAAAAATGAATTTGGGTTACTCTGCATAATTCTCCTTGACCACATTGAAGCTCTAATACCTTTCATTAGGGGGACTCCAGGCAGCCTCTCTTTTCTTCATCCCAGCTCCAGCTAAAGCCAGCTTTATCAAGCAGCATTTTTATTAACTTATTTAGGAACTGGGGCATATCTTATTACCCTATTTTCCATTCCTGTCCTATGCAGCTGTAGCTGGTACTTTTCCTAACAGCCTTTACATATCAACCTCCCCCATCTCGCCCCATTTTTTTTTCTTGTTCTCTTTTACTTCCCTTTTTAAGTAAAGTAAGCATGTGTGTGTGCATGCAAAAGCCCTCTTCTTTCTGGTAACCATAGTACTTGAAAGCTTCAGGAATGTGCCTGTTGTTTGTATGAGTTTATAAATGTCACAGAAAAACGTTTACCAATGATATAAAAACACTGAAATGTAAAATAAATGAGTTTTAATAATGGCATAATTTCTTAAATAATATTGCATTAACTTATACTCAATATAAAAATCAATGCAATATGCATATAAAGAAAAGGCTTTGCACAAATAGTAGGTTGTGCAAATTATTAACCTTGACTTAAAGAATTTCAAATGTTACAAGTTTCATGGTATACAGTAATGCAACTTTTTGGAAGGAAGCCATTTTATAAATATAAGACATGCATAAAGAGCAGCCAGCATAAGATTAAACACTTTAAAAATTCATATAGATTAACACTTCTTAGTATATTAACGTTATCATTGTAATTTGGATTTTCACCACCTATTATTCACTGCAACCTTGAATAAATCACCCATTTGTTCTGTGCCTGGATACCTTATTATGAAGAATTATTACTTTAAAAACAATTTGCAGTGTTAGGAAGATAACCAATATTATTCCATATGGATCACCATAATGAAATCTATACCAATGAAAGCATACATTAAAAATCAGTAGCCCAATTTTCTGAAGTTTATTACTAATTAAATTAGCCTATGTTAGATAAGAGTTTTTAAAAACCAAACCCCATTTTGTAATTTTTAAAAATGGAACTACATTAGTATTTGTTACATATGAGAGGTCGAACATTCTTAAAATTTTGACTTGAAATTTAAAATTAACTTTGTATTTAGGATATTATTTCAGAGAAATGGTTAACTGTATAAGACTTGCTCCCTGAAAGCTTGACAGAATGCTATTCTCAGTACTGTTAGGAAATTTGCCTGCAGATTAAACAGTTACCAAAACATAGCTGAAAGTAGTTTTTGACTTGGATTAATACGTAAGGCTTCCTTTCTAGTATGTATATATGAAAAATTCAATAAAGCTCACGATCATTTTTCTATTAATGTCTAGATTTCTAAGTATTAGCTAGAAAGTATTAGTGTCTAATATTTTAAATTTGTATATAAATGTACTATATGACTTATTTTGAATATTATTGCTACATTTTTATGGTAAAGCTTTTTTCTTTGCATCTTTTTATGTTTTTTACTTATGGGAAATTATTTTACATGCAGTGAAATGAACAAAAATTAAGTATACAATTCAGTGAGTTTTCACAAATACATACACCCCTGTATCACCACTCAACAATATATAGAACATCTCCATCTCCCACAGAAAGTTTCCCTGGACATCCACTCCCCAAGGCAACTGCTGTCCTGATTTCATTCAATGTACACTGGGTTCAGTTTTTCTTGAGCATATATATATATATACTCTTTTATGTCTGGTCTATTTCTTTCAACAAAATCGTGAAACTCATGCGATTGAGGGTTTCAGTAATTTGTTCTTTTTTATTGCTGAGTTGCTTTCCATCATATGAATATCCCATTATCTGTGTGTTTGTTTTCATTTGATGGACATATGGGTTGTTCCAAAGTGCGCATTAGGGATAAAACTGCTACATATTTTTGTATAAATCGTTTTCGTGGAATTGCTGGGTCATAGTCTATCTACATGCTTGTGTAACTGTTCAAGAAACTGACAGTTTTCTAAAGTGGTTATAGTAGTTTAAATACACGCTCAACAGCGATGTATGAGAGTTCTAATTACTCCGCAGTATCCGCGGAATTTGGTGTTTTCAGTCTTCTTCGTTTTAGACATTCTGGTAGGTGTAAAAGAATTCCTATCTCATTGTAAGTTTAATTTTCCTCTCAGTAATGGTGAATGATGTTAAATCCTTTAACATGGTTAGTGATCATTCAGATACAGGCAGTCTTTGCTTTACATGGTAGTGTACAGCCGTAACAATGACTGTAAAGCTGAATCTGTGCAAAGAAACCTTAATAACCAACGGGGAAAATTATGACTGTTCCATGATCTTCAAAATTTTTTGTCTCTACATTAAAAACTCTTTTACTGTCAGTTATAAATATAAAGTAAAATGAAAAAATAATAAAACCAATATTTTAGTACACTGTAATTTAAAACATTAGAAATATTGAGAATTAAAGTGTTCAATTTCTTTGTAAAAAATGATCAAAATTATCAATTCTTTTTCTCCTTACTTATCTTATGATACAGAGAAAGTATCATTTCTATGACTTGGAGAATTTTTACACTTCTTTCAAAGTTTGGATCAGCTTCCAACATTTTATCCTTTATCCTTTCAGTGTTATTAAATATCTCCAAGAGTTCCCTTAATGTGAAGTTTTTTGTTGGCATTACTTCTTTTGGGACATCGTCCTTCATTCTCTTCATCACAACTAGTTTTCTCAATTATATCCATAAGTTTGTTTTTACTAAGTTCCTCTGGCTCCGTATCTGAAAGTTTCTTAAATGGCAGTAATGTCAACATTCCCTTGGTTACCTATTTGTTCTAAAGCTCCATTTATGCTTGATCCAAATTTCACTTCTAGCGTTATCACTTTTGTTGCTTTGCTACTACCTTTCTTGGATGTGGGACATATGCATAAGGGAGACAAGGAGGCAATATAGCTACACACTTTGCTGTCTGCGCATAAACTAAATAACATGCACAGTGACCAACTAATGATAGGCTTTGAAAGAAGTGACATGATTCGTCACAGATTATGATGTGCATGTGTTATTTATGTAGTAATTTTGTGGACAAAAGAGCTAGCAGCGAAGTTTACTTTATGCAAGTATTCATAGTTAATATACAACAGTAACAAATTTTAACGTCTGTTTTGGGCAGACAGGTCTTACTTAAATCATAGAAACAGAAATTCTAGCATATTGAAATGTGCAAAGAGAGGATTGTCCTATCTTTTTGGGGAACAAAAGTCAACTCTCTAGCCTATATTTTATTGAGTTGGTTTTTTTTTTTTTTAGTATTGAGTTATAGGAATTCTTTACATAGTTTGGTACAAGTCCTTTATTAGATATATGTAAACAAATATTATCTCTTTGTTAATGGCTTGACTGTCTATTTGCTTAATGTCACCTTTGGATGAGCAGATGATTTTAATGTTGATGAAATCCAAATTAACAATTTTTAATTTCACATTGGTGTTTTTTTGTGTCCTATCTAAGAAATGTCTACTTCAGTCAAGATCATGAAGATGTTATCCTGTGTTTTACTCTAGACGTTTTATAGTTTTATCTTTTACATTTATGTCCATGATTCACCTTGAATTTTGTGTATGTATGGAGTATGAGATATGATTTAAAGTTCATTTTTTTCATAGATTTATTCAATTTTTTTCAGAACTATTTGTTTAAAGACTTTCCTTTTCCCCATTGAAGTGTCTTGGTAGCTTTGTCAAAAATCAGTTGACCCGATGTACCTGAATCTATTCCTAGAATATGTCGTCTTCCATTGATTTGTCTACCTTTTTGACAATAATGCACTGTGTTGATTACTGTAGCTTTATAACAAATCTTGAAATCAGATAGTGTAAGTTCTACAAAGGTGTTCTTTTTCAAGATTGTTTTGACTATTTTGGTTCTTTTCATTTCCATATAAATTTTAAGATTAGAATCACCTTGTCAATTTTTACAAAAAATCAGTGGCATTTTCTTTGGGATTACATTGAATCTATACGTCCACCTGGGGAGAATTGACATGTTAACAATATTGAGTTATCTAATTCATAAACATGCTGTATTTTTCCAGTTTTAGACTCTAATTTCTTTCAGCAGTTTTCTAGTTTTCAGCAAATGAATTTAGTGTGTCTTTTGTTAAAATTATTCCTAAGCACTTAATGTAATTTATGTAATTCTAAATAGAATTATTCTAATTTTCATGCCCAGTTGTTTGATGTAGAATACAGAAATACAATTGATTTTGCATATTGATATTGTATTCTACAACTGCTAAATTCACTTGCTAGTCCTAGAAGGATTTTATATATGTTCCTTTAGAATTTTCTACATTAAAAATATCATTTCATCTACAATTAAAGTCATTTTTATCTCTTTCTTTCTAAACTCTGACTTTTTTTTTCCCTTGTCTTATTGCGCTAGCTAGGCTCTCTGATACTATATCAAACAGACATGGGAAGAGCAGACATCCTTGCATTGTTCCCAATCTTAAGGAGAAGCATCAGTCCTTCACCATTTTGTGAAATGTTCGCTGTAGGATTTCTGTAGGTGCCCATCATAATCATATGCTTTTTTTCTTTGTTATTGTGTTTCTACTGTAAATTACATGATTTATTTTTGAATGTTATATGAAATTTACATTCCTGGGGTCAACCACAGTTGGTCAGATGTATTATCATTTTATATATGGTTAGATAAGTGTTTATGAATTTTATTAATTTTTCTGAAGAACCAACTTTTGAGTTTGTTAACGTTGTCTGTTGTTTATCTGTTTTCCATTTCATTGACTGTTAATCTTTAATATTTCCTTCCTTCTAAATATTTTGGTTTTAATGTGCTCTTCTTTTTCTGTCTTCTTATGGTGAAAGAAGCAATTATGATTTTTTTTGTCTTTGCTTTCTGTCTCCCCTCCCAAGCTTTATCAAGGTAAGATTGTCAAGTAAACATTGTATATATTTAAGGTGTACTACGTGATGTTTTGATATACATATGCATTGTGAAATGATTCCTTCAAGCTAATGAACCTACTCATCACCTCACATATTTACCTTTTTGTGTGTGTGTGGTGAGAACACTTAAGGTCTACTTTCTTAGCAAATTTCAAGTGTATAATATATCGTTACTAACTACAGTCACCAGGCCTTGCATTAGCTATCCAAAACTTATTCTTATAACTGAAGGTTTGTACCCTTTGACCAACATGCCACTACCTGCCCCACCACTTGCTCCCGGCAACCACCATTCTACTCTGATTCTGAGTTTGACTTTTTTTAGATTCCACACAAAAGCGAGACTGTGCAGTATTCATCTTTCTGTGTCTGGCTTATTTCACTTAGAATAATGGTTTGAAAACTTTCTTCTTTTCAAATATAATCATTTATAGCTATAAATCTTCTAATAATCACATATTATAAATTTTGATTTTTTACTTTCAGATGAAAATATTTTCTAATTTCCTTTGCAATTTCTTCAAGCTATGGTTATTTAAAAATATGCTTAATTTCTAAATATTTGGGACTTTCCTATATATCCTCATATCCTCAATTTTTAATTCATTGCCATTATTGCCAGAGAATGTATCTCTAAGACAATTTTTAAAAATTCATGGAGACGTTCTGTGGCTCAGTATCTGATTTGTCTTGCTGAATGTTCTTCTGTGTACACTTGAAAATAATGGATATTCTTCAGTTGTTGTCCATAATGTTCTATGTATTAGTTCAAGGTGGTTGAGAATGTTTTGGCTATCTATATCCTTACCCCTTTTCAGCTTAATTATTCTATCAATTATTGAAAAGGGGATGTTAAAATATCCAACTATAATTGTGGATTTGTCTATTTCTTCTTTCTGTTATGTCAGTATTTGGTTCATGTATTTCAAAGTTTTTTATTTAAGTACATATATATTTATGATTGTTTTCACTTCCTAACTGACCCTTTGATCATTATAAACTCTTATTTGGGGGAACTCTTCTTGTCTTAAAGTTTTTTTTTGTTTGATACTAACATACACACATGCTCTTTAGTTTAATGTTTGTAGTATATATCTTTTTCTAACCTTATTTTTGAATTATTTGTATCATATGCAAACTGGTGGACAGCAAAGTATGCCTCTTGTGGACAGTATATAAGTGAGTCTTGTATTTTTATCTTTGACAATCTCTGCTTTTTAAATGGAGCATTTAATTTATTTGTGTTTAAAGTTATTATTAATTTAGTTGAGTTTAGTTCTACTATTTGCTATTTGTGTTCTATTCGTCCTATCTCTGTTTTCAGTTCCTCTATCCTTTCTTTCCTGCCTTCCTTTGAATTAATTGAATAGTTTTCACTTTCTCTTTGAAATCCTTTATTGGATTTTTAGCTATACTTTCTTGTCTTATTATTTTTAGTGGTTGCTCAAGGGACTATGATATTACTTTTTAGCTTATAATAGCTACTTATATTAACATTGTACAACTTCACATAAAATGTATGAACTTTGTAAAAGTACAATTCCGTATATTTTGCTGTACTTTGTGCTGTTGCTCTCATATATTTGACATCTACGTATTTTACATCTATGTACATTGTAAACTGCACCATTTTTTGTATTATTTTTACTTACAGAGCCAGTTGACATTTAAATAAATTAAGAAAAGATCATGTATCTTTCTCATGTAATTATCGTCTTTGTTGCTCTTCATTTATTCTACTAGTTATGAGTTGCAACTAGTGTCATTCTCTTTCAGCTAAACAACTGCCTTCAGAATTCTTCTAGAGCAGTTATCCTAACATCAAATTCTTTCAGATTTTACTTCTTTGAAAAGAAGACTTATTTTGGTTCCACTTTTGAAGGATGCTTTCTTTGAATGCAAAATTCTGGGTTGATAGTTCCCCACTCTGCCAATATTTTTCACTCTAAAGATGTCATTCCTTTGTCTCCTAGTACTCATTTTTTCTGGTGAACTGTCATCTGCCATTTATATCACTAGCTCTTATGTGTGAAATATGTTATTTTTTCTGGCACTTTTGAATATTTTTTTCTGTATCTTTATTTTTGGGCAGTTTGACAATAGTGATTTTTCTTGCACTTATTTCACTGTGGGTTTAGCTTTTTGTATTGGTAAATTAATATTTTTCAAAAATTTGAGAAATTTTTGGGCATTATTTTTTCAAATATTTTTCTGCCGTCTTCTATTCTATTCTTCTCAGACTGCAATTACATACTTCTGTATATCATTCCTTAAGTGACTGAGGCTTTATTAAATTTTTTCACTTTTTTTCTTTTTCCTTCAGATTGGAGTTCTATTGATGTGTTAAGTTCGTTGACTGTATTTTGCCATCTTTAACCTGGTGTTAAACAAATTCAATGAAGTTTTTATTTCAGATATTGTACTTTTAAATTCAAGAATTTTTATTTAGTTCTGTTTCATTATTTTTGTTTCTCTGCTGAAATTTCCCATTTCCCCATTAGCTATTACAACCGTGTTTTCCATTAAGTTAAATAAAATATTTATAATAGCTTCTTTAAATTAATTTTTTACTAATTCCTACACTTAAGATGGCTTGTGATCTCTTTCTACTGAACACTTTTTCCTCTTCACTGTGAGTCACATTTTCCTGTCACTAGTGATTTTCTTGACTGCCTAGTAATTTTCAAGGTTGTATTGGACATTGTTGATGACGTTTTGCAGAAACTCTAGATTTTGTTTTCTTCTTCTGAAGAGTGTTGGCTTTTTATTCAAACACTCCATTAAATTACTGAATTGTAATTTTGTGAATGTGTGGTTTTGGTTTCACCCTTGTTTATTGAAGGAATTTGTTAATCCTAGGACTTAGAGTGAAAAGTAAATATATTGCCCTTTTGGGATTTTAATGTGAGGGCTGAGCTGTTTACTAATCCATTAGTTTGGTGGGATTCAAATTCTAAATTCTGTCTCCCTTTCATTGGGAAGCGACCAAACTTTCCGCTCAGTTTTTCTTTTGTTGCTTTGCACTGTGCTTCTTTAGCATGTCCTTCCTATGTGTATAATTAAGAGATTAGCCAAGGATTTCAGGGGAGTTTAGACCCAGAATTTGAGTCTAATGCCTCTGTGGCTTCCCCTCTTTCAACTACTCTGGCAGTCTCATATCCCATTCTCTGACACCTCAATCCAAAAGCAGTTATTTGCCCCCCCCCCCCAGAGTTTATAGTTGTTATCTGCAGGAGAATTAGTCTGATGCAAGCTATTCTGGCATCATCAGATAGATCGTCCAAACTTACTATGTTTGAGCACTGGAATATTTTGGTATAAATTTTTGGCTACTTCTGCAAAATTATTTTTTGCATGATTTTGACAATTCTAGTCACACCAAGCATCTTCATGTGCTATAACCTTACTGGACATTTTATGATAAGTACATAGAAGAGGCGTTTTACATTGTAATAATATACAAGACTTTAAATTAAACAGTAGATATTTTTGCTCTTAAAAATATTTTGGCAATCAGGAATTTTTCTACTGGCTACTTTATTTCACAGTCCTCAATCTCGCTCCAGCCTTTGATCCTTTCTCCTCTATTGATTGTTTCTCCTTCCATCTCTCCTTTTATTCTCTCTCTTTCTCTCTCTCTCATGGAATACCTGAAAAATTCAAAGTCTTCTTTCTTTCTTTTAGAGCTTTCCCCAAACTTTAGATCCAGCCCTTCTTTTGTATATTTTAATCTATCAAGATTTTCTATACAGCCACAGTCCTTAGAAAAGAAGAATGGTTTCAAGTAGCATTTGATTACAGTCAGCATTGGTGACATTTGTTCATCAATCAACATTGGTGACACTTTCATCTTGAAAGCCATGCATTGGTCCATGCATCCATCCATTAGTTTGTTTACTTACTCACTTTTGTTGTGCAAATATTTCTTAAGTATCAATGTGTGCCAGACATTACTGGCTTACATGAATTTTTTATGACTTCTTTTTCTTATTCTACTTCACTGCCCATTAACTATTGACTTGACAGAGTCTCAGTTCTTCATCATGTGCTATTCTGATACTATAAATACTCCCTTTCAATGTTCATTCACTCTCATGATTTCAAAGCTTATATATACATATTTATCCCAGATTGGTTTTTCCTGAAATCTTATGCTAACCTAAGCTTCTCTTCCCAAGACATCTCCATTTATCCATGCTAACAAGATATGAAATTGGTATTTTATTTACTCATGTCTTTCCATTTCTTCAGCAATGTCAATGGTTCAATATAGTCTCCCGGTGTTATAGGAGTAGTCTTGATAGACAATTAACTCTGCTATATAATTACTCTCCTAAGAATTGCTTCAGATAAACTATTTCAAATCAAAGTTGTCATTTTTGATAGATATTCTCATGAGATGACTTACTATATAGAACTGTCAAACTAATGATTCTATGAAAGAAATAACTCATTTTACCTCCAAATAGAACACGTATAACCCATTTTCCTTGTAGTGTTTTCCAAAAACAAAAAGTCTTTTCTTCCCTGAAATTTTACTGAGATATTTTCATAAATATGTTATGTATTCAATAATATTTACTTGAAAAACTTTTATTATTATAGCTGTGGTCCATAGAATTTTGAGACCCAAATTGTCTATCTATATATGCATTAAGACAGACACTTTAAAAAATCTTTTAAGGAAATCTTAGTCCTGCTTATAGACACTTTCTCAATTCTCTTTCAATATTTTAAGCTTATATAATTTCTCACACTAATAAGAGTGTGTCAATCCATCTTCTCAGCTTTGTAGTATCACCTAATATCAGGCTTATGTAGCACATTTTGGTAAATTCTGCTCCAGCTACTCTAAAATCTATCTGTAGGTTAAACCAAACTGCCAGAGAGAAGTGTACCTCAACTGAATAATTAGAACCTCTGAAGAAATAGTTTTACAAAAATGTTTTTGGTAATTATTGCACCCACCCACTCTGAGAGACATTATAAGAAAAGCCGAGTTAAACGTACTTAGTATTTGCTGGGGAAGGATGTTGCTGTGGATGTTGTTCATTAAATTACATGATACCCTGTTGATGTAACTTGTGGGAGAGAAATATATCTTTGATCTCAGCACCAGAGATTATTGCAATTTTTTGTTCATTTAATTTGTCTTTATTTATGGTCACAGATATTTATTGTCTTGATCTTTCCTTTGTATTATTTGCTATAACAGTCAGAGCCGAATCATAGCCTCTTTCTAGGAAGTGTACAGTGTATTTTATCTATTAACCTAATTCCCAGGTTCATTCCATTTGTTTTATTCTTATTTCCTCTCTGCCCAATAAATCATCACATTCTGCCAATATTCTTTTGCCTTTTACTTTAACTCTATTCCTAATTATTCTTTTTTATCCTTGTTATCTGCATTGTATTGCATATATCTAACTAGTTTCTATCAAAGTTACCTTTTCCTAATAACTAGCTATACAGAGACTCAGGCTTTTCTTTAAGTTTGTACTTTACTCATCAATCAATCAATCAATCAATCTCTGTTGACTGTTTTTTATTGCCTACTGTAGTCATCTAAATTCATCTTTCAAAATTTCAGTGCATTTCAATAACACCACATTTCATGGCCCCTGTTTTTTTCTTATTACTTCCTTAGACTTTCTTTTTCCAGTCTAGTGTACTTCCCAGCCCTTGACAAACATTTTATTGCCACTTTTATATCTCTCCCCACATTGAATCTACTTAAACACTTTTTCTTCCACATCTCTATTAATCCTCCATTGTTCCTTCAAATAACAGCTCCTAGATCTTTTCCTTCCATTGAGAGACTTTCCTTTTGGCATCACTTATTTGTAGTGGTTTCTATTAGCTGAATGAGTTTTCATATATATATATGAAAAGAAGCTTGTACCCTGAGACTTATGATTAGCCCACACGACTCAATGTGAATGTCTAGTAAATGCTATTGGTTAAATTCAAGTTAATGCAAACTTTATATCTGGTATGCTGAAATTTTATTTGCACTCAACTTTGCAGGAATTTTTATTTTTATACTGATCCATACTGTGTTAGTGTTAGTAAACTGTACTTTTATTTGTGTATGCTCAGATCACATATTTGTACCTTGGGTTTCTAAAAGGATTATAGATTATTTAAACTTAGTAGAGACGACAATATTCTTAATAAACTAGAAAGTACTGTGTTGATACTTTTGTAACTTTTATAAATATAATTTATAAACATAAATTTTCAGACATCTGTTTTGCTTAAAAGAAAGTACATCTGCGCTTGAAGATAAAAATGTATAGTCATAAATAAAGAATTAAGGAAACTTGGTCTTCCTTCCATGTTAGTATACTTAACCAGGTCAGTGAGAAGTCAATACAAACTACCATCAGAATCCTGTCTTGAGAGGTTGGCAACTTCTAGTAATTGATATTCAGAAGTTTAGAGAATAATTACATTTTACACACATTTTCATCTTCTAAGTGAAATCTACTAAGTAGTCACTAAAACCTGACATGCATTTAAACCTGTAACAAATTCTACTTGTATAGATCTAAAGACTTTCATTTCAACCGTGATGAAAGTATTTCACCAATAAGAATAATTTATGAATAAAAATGTAATTTACAGAATACCTTGGCAGTGAATGTTGATCGCTTCATCACAGTTCAGTCATGTTTAGAAAATCTAAGCAAGCTGCGTGATTACTCCAGGAAGCATGGAATGATGTGTTCAAATTAGTACCATCTGTGGATAGAAAAAGTTTGAGGTTTTTAGTCATTCTTAAAGAATGGAAATCTGATTCTCCATGCTAAAAGGAGTGTAATCCTTTTTGTATCTGTAATTCAATAGGGCAGTTGCCTTGAAATAGTCTAGTTCAACACACAGTTCATCAAAAGAGAAGATACTGGATATAAATGAGGGTTACTGCTGGTCATCTGTGAGAGCCTCCGAGGTAGCCTTGTTAAAAAAAAATTGTCTATGAGTTATACTACATATTTGGCCTATGATTAGATTTATTTCTGGTTCATCTTTCTAAATACATTTGAGTGAAAAATGTGGAGAAAATTTTGTGCTGCATTAAAACCAAAGGACTGGTTCAATGAACCATAATTTATTCACATAGTCAACTTTTATTGAGTGCCCATATGTGCTAGACACTGGGTGTCTATGCAAGACTTGTCACTGTGCCTGTCACATGGAAGGCAACTGCAATTGTTACTTTTCCTTTAACCAGGTTAAAAAAAACTCTTACATGGACTTTGCTTCTTTGTCAATTTAAAGTACTATCCTATTTAGACCTTCTCTTCTCTGCAACTCTTATTTGGAGAATAATTATAGTCTATGGGCCAATATTAATTTGGTGAAAATTTTTACTGTGCAACAAAGTTTGCTATTAAAGTCTTCTTTCCTAAAATCTTGAGGGGAAAAAAAAAGTTGGTCATAGAACTATGAGCATCTAGTCATCCCTCTTACTGGGATGGGGAAAGGACAGCCTCTTCTATTCATTTTAATGCAATAAAAGTCCAATATCAAACTTCTCAAGTATCCCCACTGCACTCAAGATAAACCTAACAATCTTGAATCCAGTCTAGAAGGCTCAACAGTATCTGATTCTCTCCTTGTGGACCCGGCAGCCCTCTTTAAGTGTTTCCAATGTGCCACTCTCTCTTCTCCCTCAAGTCTTAACACAGTCTGATGTTTTTTTCACCTGCGAAGCTACTTCTCATCCTTCAGGTCTCTGATTAAATTATTCTTCATTGGAAAAGCCTTTCCTGACCGTCTATCTAAATCAAATCCCCATTATGCATTCTTATTCATTTGAGTAGAGGGAAGTTGTATAGCTTTTCTATTGTTGTATCACAAGTTATCACAAACCTAGTGGCTTAAAACAACACCCTCTTATTAGCTCAAAGTTCTGTGGATCAGAAGTCTGGGCACACTGTGCCTGGGTTCTCCACCCTGAGTCACAAGCTAACATCAAGGCGTCAGTCAGCTGTATTCTCAAGTGGAGCTCAGGTTCTCTTCCATGTTCACATGGTTGTGGCAGAATTCTCTTTCTTACAATTGTGGGACTGAGAACCCCATTGCCTGGCTGACTCAGCCAAGGGCTGCTCTCAGCTTCTAGAGATGTCTTAGATTCTTTATCATGTGACTCCCTCCTCAAAAGCAAGCAATGGAGAAATTTTTGTACATTGAATCCATTTCTTTCTTTGAATGTCTTACTTCTCCTTTTGTAACTAGCCAAAAGAAACTCTCTGCTTTTAAGGACTCATGTTATAAAGTCAGGCCCAGCAGAAAATCCCCCCTTATTTTAAAGTAAACTGATTTAGATTCTTAATTATAGCTACAGAATTCCTTCACATCAGTTCGTATATCTGTGTTTGGTTGAAAAACTGGAAGGAGAAGAAGGTGTGTTCAGGCACAAGGAATCTTGGGGGACATCTGCCTGACATAAAGGTCAGACATAAAGACATGTTGACCAAGATTATCTCTAAACTTCCTTCAAATTCTGAGACTCCGTAATCTTCTGATTCATTTACCTGTTCCATGGATTCAGCTGCCAAAATAGATCTAAAAATTGACTTCTTTCCTATTGCTACCATTGTATTTCTTCTTTCTTGAACAATAAATCCTCTATGAATTTGTCCCTTTTCCCATTGTTCAATTACCAAACTGCACTTGATAAAATGTACTTCTGAACATCTCTTTCTGACACCTTAATAACTTTCTATTGCCTCATAAGCTGTCGGTAAATCCTTCTGACCCGGTATGTCCCCAGGCTATTGTGCAGCCTTTCTGTTTGTTATTGGTAACGTGAATTAGAAGCTAGAGTCAAATTCGACTTAGATCACATTACCTCCCTTCCAGGATCTCTACCTTTACAATCAATGAAATCCCATCTCACATGCCACCTTTTCTCTGAAAACTTTTCCTGAACTCTCTAAATCTGTCATATTTCTCTGCTTTGTGTTAGAATTTTTTTTTCAATTTTCTTTTCTTGGTGAGGACGATTGGCCCTGAGCTAACATCTGTTGCCAGTCTTCCTCTATTTTCCCTATGGGAAGCTGACATAGCATGGCTTGATGAGTGGTTTGTAGGTCTGTGCCTGAGATGGGAACTCGTACGCCCTGGGCCACCGGAGCAGAGTGCACGAACTCAAACGTTATGCTCCTGGGCAGGCCTCTGTGTTAGAATATTTTGAAAATGTGTCTTATCTTCCAGTGGTCTGAGTTCAAATTTAGTGGCTGAGGGATTTGAATAATTATGGCGATTCTACTTTTTAACCAATTCTGAAACTTCTTCTATAATGGTAAATAACTTAATAACTTTTTCACTAATTGCTTTTCTATGTAACTAAAGATGAAAGATGGAGTGTGTTGTCAGTAGTGTATCAAGTGTTACGTTTGCAAAGCTACTTTAAAAGTTAATGTCTGATTGCATGTAGTAAGATTTGATGATAAATGATAGTATTTGAAAACAGAGTAACTGAATCTGATCATATGGCTTTAAATTATCTACTACTTGTTTTCCATTGCATTAGATTTTCTCTTCTCTTACAGATTTAGGCAAATATGTAAGCAATAGATCTGTAGATAATTTTCTAAATTTAGGAGGAAATCCAAATTTTTAACTCAAGTCCAGACCTCTTTATAGAACTCCAGACTCATACATCCATCCACAATTAGACTTATACTGAATGTCTGATTGGCATTTCAAAGTTAACATACTCAGAAAGACTCTTAATCTTTTCCCCAAAGCTTACTCCTTTGACAGTCATTCCTCTCTTGGTTAATAGCAACTTCATCTTTCTATGTGCTCAATCCAAAGACTTTAGAGCTGTCCTCTACTCCTCTCTTTCTCTCACACTCCACATGTCACACATCAGCAACTCCTGTCAGCTCATCTCATCTTCAAAGTGTATTCAGAATCTGAATGCTTCCTTTCACTTCTGATGCTGCCATCCTGGTCCAGGCCATCGTGATCTCTTGTGTTAACATTGCAACAGCCTACTAATTACTGTCTCTGTTTCCACTCTGGTCTCCCTTCAGTCTATTCTCAACATAGTCACTAGAGTTATTCTGTGAAAACATGTGTTGGAGCCTGTCACTCCTCTGCTCAAATGAATGTTATAAAAATGTCCTACAATGTTGTATATGATCTAGCCTTCAGTATTTCTTCTTAGACCTCAACTCCTACTAGCCACACTGGCCTGCTTGTTATTCTTAAATAATACCATGCATGCTTCCAGCTTAGGGCCTTTAATCATGAATTTTCATGCTGGGAAAATTCTTCCCCCAAATATTCACATGACTAGTTCCCCACCTTCATCAGGAACTTCATGTTTTCAATCAGTGAGTCCTTCTCTGACTACTCAAATTAAAATTTCAATATCCCTGGAAGTCTCTCTCCTTCTTCCTTCCCTTCTTTTTCTCTGTAACACAGGTCATTCTCCAAAATGCTATATACGATATTTATTTCTACTTTTGTTGTATGTAACACCCCTGAGTATAAATTTCACAAGGGCAGGGACTTTTGTCTGTTTTGTTCATTGAATTCTCAGCACCTACAATAGTACCTGGCACAAATTAGGTGCTCATTAGATATTTGTTGAATGTTGAATTAGTATGATATGTTTAGAAATCAATGAGTTTCCTGAATATTTATTAATTTTCTTATTTTTGTGTGAATATTAGCATTTATTTTTTATGAATTATGGATTTTTTTATACAAGTCTTTGTTATTCTCTCTATCTCAACCTTATAAGCAAAGACCCTTGCACATATATAGGGAAAATCATGGTTGAAGAAAGTGCCCATACCACTTAGTCCATTGTTTTTTCATATTTCTAACCATAACATGCTTATATTACAGTTTTGTGTGGCTTACCAATGGGGATGCATTCTGAGAAATGCATCATTTATGTGATTTTGTCATTGTGCAAACATCCTAGAGTGTACTTACACAAATCTAGATGGGATAGCCTACTACACACCTAGGCTATAGGTTACTAATCTTATTGGACCACTGTTGTATATGCGATCTCATTGACTGAAACATTGCTGTGCAATGCATGACTGTGCTTATCTAATAAATGGCTATTTCTTAAAAACAAGACACAGTCTCATGTATCTTGAATCTCTAACACCAGGCTCATAGTCTGACACATAGTAAGCATTTAGCAAACTAATGGTTAATATCAAATCTAATAAGAGACTCCAAGTAGGACCATTGATTGTAGGTGATGTGCAGATACTTTAGTCTGTGTATTAATGTTGATGTACTGGATGATGTTCTAGAAAGGGTTTTTTTTAATTTTAACTATATGCAAGATAAAATAAAAATCAATCATATGAATTGTCCATTTATTTAATGATTGTTTACTTAAAATGGTTTTATGATCAACATTACTATATATAAGATGTGCCTGTGTCTATCTAGATATTTAAATATAAAAGAAAGTCTTCTGTGGGAACTGAATATTAAAAGCTCAGACCACACCTGGGAAAGTACTCAGGATTATATGAGCATGCAATTTCCTTTTGTGCCAGTGCTGATATATGAAGCCAGAGTAAGTTTATATAAGCCACTAATGCATGAATTTGGGAGCAAAACTAGGAATAAAAAAAAAATCACAATAGTTTTGTCCTCTGCCCTTCTGAATGCGTGGTCCTGCAACCTCACCTTAAGGTTCTGCTCGTTAAGTATAAGGAGATTAATCTAAGGACAGTTGTGATTAGGGATATCTCCACTAGGTACATAATAAAAGAATATGTTCAAATCCATTTCTTCCTTCTGTTACAAAATGGTAATTCCAATTGTTTTCAATTTTTTCCCCTTTTTAGTTCCCAGTGTTCCCACAAATATTACTTTTTCTAATGTTCAGTCAACTAGTGCAACATTGACATGGATGAGACCTGACACTATCCTTGGCTACTTCCAAAATTACAAGATTACCACTCAACTTCGGGCTCAAACATGCAGAGAATGGGAATCTGAAGATTGTGTTGAATATCAAAAAATTCAGTACCTCTATGAAGCTGACCTAACTGAACAGACAGTATATGGATTAAAGAAATTTAGATGGTATAGATTTCAAGTGGCTGCCAGCACCAATGCCGGCTACGGCAATGCTTCAAATTGGATATCTACGCAAACCCTGCCTGGCCGTAAGTATTGTATATTTATATTTTGTTGTATTCTATATTTATATGTTAAGGATTTCTACTTACAATTGTTTGTGAAATCACTGAACATAAAAATTACTGAGTTAGTACACAAACTAACTCACGTAATAGCATATTTATTTTTAATTTAATTGAATCCCAATGAGAAATTCAATTTGTCATTATTAGGATTTTCCTCAAACTTTCAGAGTTGCACCAAGGTCCTAGAGTCTTATATAGCAACAAAGCATTGTGGGCCTTTCTTGTGGTCTATCATTAGGCTATGCTGATTGCCATCAAGTGCCCTTGATCCCTGCCTCCGTTTTCCCTCCAAATCTGGAGGGTCTGCTGCTTTTAAGTTGGGCTTTACAACTTTTTCAGTGACTTTGGACTTACACACACACACAGTCACACACACACATGCATCTGTGATAGGCCAGATGGATCTTTCTGCAAGCAGCTTTTCAGCTTGTGCTTGTCGCCTACACAAAATTCTGAGGCAAAGAAATGCCAAAGGTCCAGCTCCCAGCTTGAGAAGGGAGAAGGAAAAAATACAGAGAAGAAACACAACCTCAAGATTATTCTGCCATCTATGTATCTTGCAGGACTTTGACATTCAAGAAAAAGCTCTTTAAATTCTTTTCCATAGAAATCACTCAAAGTGTAGGTAAAGATTGCTCTTGCAATTTTATTTTTATATTTTAAAACTAGTTATCCTACTTACTTAGGCAGCATCATTAACCATCATTAAGTAAACAAGTTTCTATTATCACTTATCCTGAACACTGTCTGTATAGAATTGTTATGTTTTCCATGCAAAACAAATCACTTGCAAATCAAGTCCCGCCAGCCAGAGCTCTGAGGAATGGCAGCACTGTCCTTGAAATGCCACATCTGCCCCAACCTCTCCAGGGCAAATTTCAAGTCCGCCAGGCCACCTATCGAACACCATCCCACATAAACCCTCCAAACATAAATCTTATGTTACCATCCTCCTATCCTGACCAAGACTATTAGGTGATTCCTTTCGATGCCAAATCACATATTCTTAAAAGTTTTTCGTACCTATTAATAGAGTAATTCACACACACACACACACAGATTTTCAGTGATAAATGGATGCTGCTTTAGGTCTTTATAGGTATTGAAATAAAGTTTGATCTAGAGGCTTTATTTTCTAGGTCACTAAATGTGTTGCTTATTTCTGTTTCTGAGTGCTTGGCATAATGTTTGTGTAGTCAATCTCCAATAAATGTTTGTTAATGCAGTTCAGTATTTGCGATAGAATCCCGATAGTTCAGCCTTCAACACAATTGTCTGACTTCTCCTTTTAGCACATTGGCTCTTGTTTTCCGTAAGTTATGCCTTCTGATTTTTCTTCTACCTCTCTGGTATGCCCAGAAATCATCACTTGGCCCATTTCCTTGTCAACACACAACCCCTAAGAGATCTTACCTTAAGTGACCTTATCCTGCCTGATGGCTTTAAAGTCTTCTTGTATACTGATTATTCTCAAATCTCTATTTCCTTCCTTGACTGCTCCCTAGAAACCAGATCAGTATATGATCTTATCAACTGACATCATAGGGCATATATGTTGAATATACCTGCTAAAATTAATGTAGTCTAAATACCAAACCTTCTCATCCTTCAATTTTCCTTATCTTAGTAAGGCACACCATTACTCATCTGGTTGCAGAAAATGAAAATGTAAGCATTCTTTTCCTCCTCAATTATGCCAATGAATCATTTCAACCATGGCTTCTAAACACATCCCTCCATTTGCATTGCTATAGTATCAGTCCAACCCTTCATTACTGCTACCACTCCATTAACCTAACTGACCTCCTGAGCTTCTAGGCTGATCTTTTTTTTTGAGGTAACATTGGTTTATAACATTATATAAGTTTGAGGTGTACAACATTATATGTTTCAGGTGTATATCATTATATTTCGACTTCTGTAAAGACTACATCATGTTCACCACCAAAAGTCTAGTGTTCATCCATCACCATACAAGATGTCCCCCTTTACCCCTCTCACCCTCCCCCCACCTTCCCTTCCCTTCTGGTTAACACCAATTTGTTCTCTGTGTCTATGAGTTTGTTTGTTTGTTGTTGTTGTTTTATGTTCCACATATGAGTGAAATCATATGGTATTTGGCTGTCTCCATCTGATTTATTTCGCTTAACATAGTACCACAAGATCCATCCATGTTGTTGCATATGGCAAGATTCCGTCTTTTTACAGCTGAGTAGTATTCCATTGCATATATATATATCACATCATTTGTATTCATTCTTCCATTGATGGGTTTAGGAAACAATTTAGGTTGTTTCCAAATCTTGGCTATTGTAAATAATGCTCCCATGAACATAGAGGTGCACGTATCTTTTTGAATTAATCTTTTTGTATTTTTTGCATAAATACTAAGACGTGAAATAGCTGGATATATGGTGTTTCTATTTGTAATGCTTTGAGGAATCTCTATACTGTTTTGCATAGTGGTTGCACCAATTTACATGACTACCAGCAGTGTATGAGTGTTACCTTTTCTTTGCATTCTCTCCAATACTTGGTATTTCTTGTCTTTTTAATAATAGCCTTTCTGACAGGTATGAAGTGATATCTCACTGTAGTTTTGATTTTCATTTCCTTAATAATTAGTGATATTGAACATCTTTTCATGTGTCTGTTGGCCATCTGTATATCTTCTTTGGAAAAATATCTGCCCATTTTTTAATTGGGTTGTTTGTGTTTCTGTGGCTGAGTTGTATGAGTTTTATATATATTTTAGATATTAACCCCTATCCAATATGTGATTTGCAAATATCTTCCCCAAATCAATAAATTGTCTTTTTCTCTTGTTGATGGTTTTCTTTGCTGTGCAGAAGCCTTTTAGTTTGATACAGTCCCATTTACTTATTTTTTCCTTTGTTTCCTTGTCCAGGCTGACTTTTAAACCTAAATCAGAGGATGTCATTTCCTTATTTAAAGCCATCCAATGAATTCCTATTGCTCTTAAAATAAAATTCAAATTTCTTAACACAATGAACAAAGACCTACATGACCTGGCTCTTCCCAACACTCTAACCTCATCTACAACCACTTTCCCACTTACCATTACCCTCCACTCACACTGGGCATTTTTCTGTTGCTTGAACACACTAAACTCCTGGAACGTGGGCCTTTGCAATCCCTGTGCTTTTTGACTGGAATGTTCTTCTACCTCCATGTTCACATGAGCAGATTTTTATAATGTATATCTCTACTTAAATGATTCCTGCTCAGAAGAATTTCCATGTCTGCTTAATCCAAAAAGATAAGGAAAATTGAATAGTTTTCTGGAACATCACCTTATTTTAATGAATGTTTCGAATTATCTGGTCATTTTTTATTTTTGTTTGTTTTTAGAATATGTCTTGATTATTGCTGTTTCTTTATTGACTAGAATAGTGCCTAGTAACAGTATAAATATCTCCTGAATGAGTAAAACTTGATCGAATAAGCTATAGTGGGTAAGGGAGAATGAATTGTTTTCCAGTGCCAGTGAGGGGGAGGATGACAGTGCCATAACAACGAAAAAAGAAATACAGAAAAAATCTAATTTGGGTTTGGATAAGTCAATAAGTGTGGTTATTTTGAACCTGTTGATTTTGAGAAGACATAACTATCCTAATCTAATTAACTAGAAAACAAAAAGAAATGTTTAGAGATGAGAACATAGGTAACACTAGGGATTTTAGTTGCTTCAGTCAATAGGAATAAATAGAATCACAAGTGCAGATTTGATGGAAAAATGGGACATTGACTGAATGAATAGACGTTAAAGTCCCAGGGGCAACTGGAAGTTACCTAAAGGGGTCAGTCAGGTACCATAATGAATAGAGCAGGCTGATGCAAGGCAACTGAGAGTGGTGGAAACTAGAGAGGCCATGCTATTAGGACTTAGATGTTTTCAGAGGTATAGGAAATTTAGAATTTTTTTAATATTAAAATACTCAATTTCTTGTTTGTGACAATTTTTTTTTAATTTAAAAACACTTAGTTGTTCAAACCAAACACAGCAGTAGGCCAGATCTGGCCTCTGAGCAGCAATCTGAGTTGTGTGTGGGAGGAATGTAGAATGGAAAGTTGTTAAATATCTCTGTGGTGCACAATAGGTGCTTACAACGCTGAGGAAGTGTACTGTAGCCTTTCGTTAAAACAGACCTTGTGCCTGTGTATCTGCTGCCACTAAAGGTTCCAATCCTACTCTTTATGAGCATCTTGCTTGGATAGCACCACTTCTACCTACTTCAGTGAGCCAGGAAGTGGACTTTCTAAATGCATCATCTCTTCAAGCACTCTAGACATGGTGATAGATGTTCAGTTAGTATAAAACAACATATAACGTGATCAATTCAGAAGCTGGTAAATGAAACCGGGAAGTTGGATTTTTAAATAATCCCACATTCTCAATTCTGAAAATTTGGGAGTCTTTCAACTATTAGTTGTCATTCCTTCTCTAGTCGCTTCATTTCTTACCCCCTTTTAAGGTCTATGGCCCACTCACTAGAATTTAGTACAGGCTGCTTTCAACTCCTTATTGCTCCATTTTGCTCATTCTGGTCTAAAGGAATAATGGTAGAATATTTCAAAGATGATCACAATCAGTGACAGCTTATTTTTATTTTAATACATCATTTTCCTAATTCCACCAGGATGTCTCCCTTTGCCCTTGGTGGTTGGTTGGTTGGTGGGTTGGTTGGTTAGTCCTTGGTGCAATGGAGAGAATAATCTTGGCTTCCCTCTCAGCTTCCAGGCCTTTACCTGGTAACTAATCCACAGAGCACCTCCATATGGAGTACCAGTTTGTCTTTTATCAGTATTTTTCTCTCTCTAGGTCTAGTATCTCATGCCGCCATTTGAATTCACAATCAGAGAATAGCTGAGCATGAAGAAATGTATCAGTACTTAACGAGATTTTCTGTACTACTCCTGTTCCCTTTTCCTTTTCTTTCCTTAGAGGCTGATTTTCTACTCTGTGGCTTGTCAATAAAATAGAAGGATGTTCCTACTTTATTTCCAGAGGATACATGGAGAGTTGCATTTTTTACCACTGTGATTAAGAAAGAAATGTGAAAAGATTTGCATATTTCAGAATTTGTGATAACAGGCATGATTTTTCTTGGCGTTCTCAAACTGTCTTTCCAGCTGAGAATGACTATGTGAGTGGGGATAATTACTTTAATTGTGTAAGTTATGTGAATGAGTTGGTTACTCATATTTTAGTCTCAGGAACAGAGGGGACATTTTTCTAATGATAAATATATTTGAATTTCTGAATTTCATTATTATACAGTAAAAGTTTTATTTATTATGTTAAGCCATAGAGAGATAATCTGAGATTGCATTTGATATGAATGACAAAAAGATACTACATATATTATTTCAGGATGATAAATACCTGGGGAGCTAACATAAGGTATAAGAATAAGAGAAATTAGAATAGTCAAGCAACAAAATTCTTCAAGAGCAGAAATGTTTTAATATTAAAATTAAATAGCGCTTAGATGTTGACTCTGCCTACCAAAGATGAAAAGTATTATAGACATTTTGCAAACATAAAAAGTAATCTAGATGAAGGAAATCAATAAATTTTGCATGATTTATCATTGACTCAAAAAAAGAGGTGTTTCTCATTATATGACATAAGAAGATAAAATGATGAAAATGAGTGATTTCTCTGAATCATAGAAAGACTAAGCAGCAATGTGAAATAGCATAAAATTACTATTTCAGATAAGTGCACATTTTGTTCTAATGGCATCAAGTTATGCTCAAACATTTATTAATAGAACTTCTTATCAAAACCTGGAGCTTGATAAAGACAGCAATTGATGGTTAGTTTGAAATCAAATTATTCAAAATTTGAGTAACTCAAATAAAAGACCACCCAGTTTGAGTAAAATATTCTAAAATGGCTTATAGAATAACAAAGTATGTTGTATTAACTCTCAGAGCTCATAAAGAAGAGAACCGAAATTGAAGATATAGGGAGCAAAGTTAGAATGCAAGCTGAGAATTTCATTGGGTTACTCTCTGAATCTTAAAGCTAACATTTTTTTCTCCCACATACTATGATCTAGATAATTGAAGCCAAGTTGCTTTTCTCCTTAAATCATCTGTATAATAGCCATAACTCTCTACTTCATGCTGAGTGTGCACAGATACAAACATAAGCACAAAAATTACAAATGGCAGAAATACTTAACTTGAAACATTAAAGTCTTGCAGATTATTTTACTCATTTCTTATTTTTCTGATTATCCTTATACTCAAAAGCAGTTCGAGTTGTGTGTGTGGGAGGAATGTGGACTGGAAAACTGGTAAATATCTCTTTGGTGCACAATAAGAACTTATAATGCTGAGAAAATGTACAACATGGAAAAAGTGTGGGTGTGAAATTAGTATGGAATGAAATGGGACTCTCATAATGTGCATCTCCTATAGACCACCAGGACTGGGAGACAGCTCGAAAGGAAAATTCCTGGGGTAACTCTTAGGTTGTGAAAACCACAGGATACCATACTCATGAGGAATTTTAACTACCCAAACATCTGTTAGCTTAAAAAAAATTCAACAAAACATGCCTCATCAAAGAAGCTTCCAAAGAATGCAACTTTATGATCTAAAAAGAAGAAAAACCAAATAGAGCGTAAAGTACACCTTAACGTTTTTAAAATAAGAAATTGTTAATGAATTGCTGTACATTCAACTATTTTCCTTAATTTATTTTAAATGGTGTAATGCACTTATAATGTGATGAATGCTATTATAACAGAAGTAGATATTATCTCTATAAAGAAGCCATTATATAATGATAAAAAGAGATATTAGCCATCAGTAAATAGGAAAATATAATCTAAAACATAAAGAAGCCCATTTGATGCCAGTGCATTTTTGGGATAGTCTCTATTCTGTTCCCACTAGAGGAAATGAATATAATTTATTCCAGACATGATGGTTTTACTTCTGTGAAATTAATTAGATGCTGTTGGAAGTCTTTTAAGTTAGCTGTCTGAGACTCCCAAATGTGTAATTCAAGACAACATCTCTCTCTTCTAGACCTGTACATTGAAGTTGCCGGTATGACCACTTAGATTTCTACAGACTTCTCAGACCCCATATGACCACTGCCTCTACCCCATGGCAAACCTTTTCCTCTCTGTGTGTTCTCTGTTTCAGTGTATTGTACCCCTATGCATCTGACAGATCAAGCCAGCGATTAAGGAGTCATTCTTAATTCTTTCTGCCCATCCCCAACCCAAGTCCATACCTGAGTCCTATTGAATTTATCTTCTAAATATTTCCTGATTTTATTTATTTTTCTCTGTTAAAGATCTCTAAATATGGACCCTTAAAAATTGTCTCCCGGATTATTACAAAAGATATCTAAATGGTCTTTCTGTTCCCATGTTCTACCCTCCACCTGTACCCAGCTTTTGAATACACCTGTCTGATCATGTTATTCCTCTGCTTAAAATCTTTGATAGTTTTCTGTTTGCCTGTTGTGTAAAAATCATAGCTTTTCTTATACTCTATAAGGTTATTTATGATTTTGCTTCTATTCCCCACACATGCCTTGTTCTTTCTCCTTTATGCTCCAGAATCTTTGCTATTCTTTTTTACTGTTCTTTCTGTCCTCTTCGTTTGGAGACTAGCTTCCTTTTCTTTATGTTTCACATCCAACATCTCCTTTGTGAAGCCTTCTGTAAATTCCTCTTTTCATTCCCATCTCCCAAAACTCGTTTCGAAGGTACTGAACATACTGTGTCATAACTGTTTCTCTCTCTCTCTGTTGTGGAACTCTGAGTTCCTTAAGAGCTGAGATGACCAGGTGATCATGTCTCATGTGTGTTCTACCATACATTCCTACTCAATATCTAAAACGGAATGAATATGGCATTTAGACTCAAGGAAGGTATTTGACTTCAATGCAAAAGTATTTCAGTGTCAAAATTCATCATATTACAAAATAGTTCATACTAATTTCTTCAATTATTTTTTTTTTTTGCCTATAACTTGTCTTTCAAGTACTTGCATGGTTATTGCAAAATTAAAATTCTCCCAGTCAGTTGCCATCTATATTTGACATGTTCAGCTTATTTTATTTCACAAAACCAGTCTACTTAATATTACTGGCTATTCTTTATGTTCACTATTCAGTAATTAACATAAGAACTATGAATTATTGCATATAGGAAAGAAATTTTCCCATCATAAATTTAGAATGATTTCAAACAATGAAGGAAAATAAATGTCTATTTCAAAGTGGATTGAAGCATTAACAGTATCTAGATGATTAACTGAGGTAATAAACTATTAAGGAATTTGTACAGGTGGGATCATAATAGGTTTATAGTCCATGAAGAAAACAAAGGAGAACAATGCTTAAATTTGGGCTGCTAAGTATGATTACATAGAGAAGATATTTGGGTGAAATAATAATTTAAAGGATATAATAGTAAGCATATAAAATTAAATTATTTAATAATGCACTCAACTATATATTTAATTCAAAAGCACTTTTACCAGATTATTAAACAAGTTTTCCAGGATTTAAATAAAAATATTTTTAAATCCCATTACATAAGCAAGTAGAATGTGTTTTTCAGCAAAATCAATAAAAATCCAAGACTTTTATAAAGATTATCAGCATGTTATTTTTTAAAATCATTAACGTTATAGAAATATTGGTTATCATAACGAAAAAAAGGGAAAAAATCTTTCCCCCCGTTATAGCTAGCTGCATTTTATTTTTTTTAATTCAAACAAATTCTCTCAATTTCTCAATTCAAACTTCCAATCTCATGTTGAATTGAATTTATTCTGATTCTTCTGAGAATCTTCTTTCCCTTTGTTCAGATGGAAGTGTGAGGTAGGCTTAAGTCTTTGTGCCTTTTGGTAATTAACCTCAGTTCTAAACTGCCTCAGCATTAAGCCCTGGGTCAGCAAGCATTAAGCTCCATTTCTTGCATTTACCAAGGAGAATTCTGATTTGACTAAGCAAAACTCCCAATGGTGAAAAGGCCATAGGATTACTATGCCTGGTGGTTTAGGGCACTTTTTGGTTGGGTCTAATAACTGAATTGAGAGCCCTAGACTGGGTAGTTAGGGATAACAACAACAATAGCTAAGCTCATTGAGTGTCTACTATGTGCAAGTACTGTGCTAACTACCCCGCACACATCACTTCATTTGTGAACCTCATCCATTTCTAAGGTAGAGCCTGTGCTCTTAGATTTTGACTAGGACTTGAGCAAAGCCTCATGGTGGTATGAAAGTATCAAGAGGTGGACGGGTGTTAAATATGATTAGAGAGAAGATATTCAGGTGAAATTGTAATTTAAAGGAAATAATAGTAGGAATATAAAATTAAACTATTTAATAAAGCATTCAACTATATATTTAATGTCAAAGAAGCTTTTGCCAGATTATTAAGTGAGTTTTCCAGAATATAAATAAAAATCTTTTGAAACACCATAAGCAAGGTGGGGTCATAATAAGTTGATAGTCCATGAAGAAAACAACAGAGAAGCATTCCATAAGCAAATGGAATGCCTTTTTTTGGCAAAAGTACTAAAAACCAAACAGTTGAAGGAAACTTTAAGGATCATCACTGTGGGATATCATTAACTCTGACAACTGGAACTAAGAAAGACCTGGAGATATTATACAAATGTCTAGTACATAATACAGCCATTGCCAACCCCAAACAAATTGGGTGGGACTTCCTCTGAAACACATAACCTCAAACTATATATACATTTGGTTTCTTTCCTCTTTAATGATACCCTTGATATTTACTTTACCCTGATTATGCCTGCATACAATGAATGGGAGGATGAGGTAGCAACATTTATCCTGGCCCTAATACTCCATTATAGTGATGGCCTTATCTGAATTATTCCCGTTTGTTCCTACATGGAGCTTCAAGGTACCATAGAGCTGACGATACTTCCTTATGATGATGCCTTCTTATGTTCTTATGAAACATGATGACCTTTATTACTCTAAGAATTTTGGGAATGGGAGAGAGTGATGGTAGGGAGAAACCTCTTTATATTTTATCCAGAAATCAAACAAATGAAGGTAAGAGGAGAGCAGTCTGTAGAGTTTCTGTTGGCTGGATGCACATTTCCATGTTTTTCATCAGCTCCCAAGCCCTCCACCAATAGTTCCCCAGCCTTCACAGAAGCAATAATTTAATTTCCCTTTCCAACCTTTTTACCAAGAGTTGTAATCATTGGGCACCTAATCTGAAGAGTAATACCACTGCTTTTTCAAATGGTATGTTGATACCGTAGAGCAGTGGTTCTTAACTTGGACTTTAGCACTAGAATCATCAAGAGAGCTTGTTAAAACACAGTGTTGAGCCCTACCCAGAGCTTCTGATTCAGTAAGTCTGGAGTGTGGCCTCAGAATTTGCTTTTGTAACAAGTTCCTGGGTAATATTGATGCTACTGGTCTGGAGACCACATTTTGAAACCACCATTACAGAAAGTTGTTTTATAAACATTATGCTAATCTAGAAAAAGATGTATTATCTGATCCTAAAAATAGTAACACTAATTTCAGAGTATTTTCATTCTTATCTGGCATGGTTAGTATCGGAGGTAAGAAGGGTGTTTTTGTATTTTGTGCTTTTTTTCAATTTAAGCCAGCCTGAAATGAGTCAGAAAACTACTCATTAAGCATCAAAGAAAATGGTCATACAATGAAGTCTAATACCAAGGACTTCCATGAATCATTCTCAGTACTCATCCAACAGTCTAAGTGGAAAAATTCTTAAGCTTGTAATATTTGCCCTTTTGATACCATCTTGCTGTTGGGAAAAATCTAACTATAAACCAAAATTAAAATCTTGAAAAATGGTAGAAAATACTTCATGCACCAATAGTAGAAATCACTGGGCTCTAGGGAAGGATGGCTGGTTATCGCAGTGTTGTAACCAGCAGGACATGTCCTGAGGTGTTCTTGGCCTGTGCAAATGTGGTCAAGTGTAATTGTTGCACTTCTTCAAGGCCCTGATGCCCTGACTTGTTTAAGGTGCCAGGAATCCACCCAAACCACCCAGACAATTAGATTTCTTCTAGTCCTGAGAGACATCTAAAACTCAAAGCCAATTCTTCTAGGTGTGCTGAATCAAAGCCAACTCATAGTGCTATATTAACACTTGTCTAGCTGAAAAAGAACAGAGTCCTTCATTTAGTGATGACAGTTGCTGGGAATCTGGTAATCCAATGTACCAAAACCTGAAACTAAAATACCGTGGGAGGTAGGCCCTTTAAATACACTTTAAACTGAACTTAAATTCAGATAGATGTACAGACTATTTAAATCATGTGTACAGAGCTCAAAATTTTCTGTCTTGTGAACTGCTATCAAATCATTTATTTATTCATGATTTTCTTTTAGGAAAGTCACTACAGCATGGTGCACTAAAAACTACAGAGTGTTTTTTACAACAGTTTTCATCATTAAATTAAATTTACAGGGATCTGCAGAAGACAAAGTTGCTAATAAGTCTTTGAATGTGCTTGTTCTCAAAGTGTAGAAAATTTGATGGTTCTTAATCACAGTGGCATAGACTTGAGGGCCTTCAAACTTTTATATGGACTAGGCAAAATGATGGTCTATCCAGACTCACCTTTCAGCTAACACACTTAGCATGGGGACACAGATGGATGGGAAAGATGACCCTGACCCACATAAGACCCACATTCCTGTGCAAGGATAGAAGCATGATAATCAGGAAATGATGGTTGTTAGTTACAGAAAATGCATTATTGTGAAAACCAGGGGGAAAGTGCTTATGAGAGGAAGTGATTGGATTATGGGGAAGGAGAGAATAAGGATAGATCATTCCTACTGAGTAAATTGCTGTGATTTATAAGAGAAAGGGTAGAGTGATATCTTGGCCCATTACTGGCTAGATTCATTTCACAAACAATCCTAAATCAGAATGTGACAGTTTATGGGGAGACAAACAAAGTCTCCCAAAGATGCGTACAGTTACTCAGCTTTTAAACCGGCATATTTTCAACTCCCCCTACCTTACTGCTATCAGCTTACCTTATTTTGGTAGTTGACATTCATAATTATAATTTTGTATTCCCCCTATGTAACTTCAATAATAGTTTACTATACACTGTTGTAAAAGAAAAATAATAGTGGATATATTATATTATGTACTTTTGGTATCTTGATAAATTCTAAGAAAAAATTACTTAAAAGAAACTTGAAAATTTTGTATGCTTACAATACTAAAATAATTAGATGCTGTTTTATAATAGACTTGGACATTTTGATCTTCTAAATATTTCTCTTAAATTATGAATTAATCAGATGATTATCTTTCCTTGCTTTATACAGATGAAATATACATTCAGCTATATATTACATGCATATTATATATTCACGTATCAATTTAGTTACGCGTATGTTTACTTTTATTTTTCAGTTGAGACTTGAGTTCTTATTCCATCATATTCTAATCCTTCAAGAATACAGATTGATATAATAAATTCTAAGAGATATTTTTCACAAAGAATTCAACACAGGAAACACTTGTATAACAAAAGAGGCAGTTTCAAGTTTACTGAAAATGCAAATGTTGTTAAGAGTCATTATTTCTTAAAAAAAGAAAGAAAGAAAGAAAAACACTTTGGGAAAAGTTCAAGAAATGGCATTAAAGCACAGCTCAGCAAGGGGCTAAATACCTTGCCTTTTTATAATGATTGATTATAGTGTATAGAACTTAAAATATTTAGTAGTACAAGTGGTTAGTATGTGCCGTGAATGATCTTTGAATGTCATTTTTCTCTCCACTCTGCTTGGGGTAGCAGACACTCCTTGGATGAGGGCTTTCATTGCCAGTATGAAATGAATGATTGCAGCATTGACATTTCACTATGAAAGACGAGAAGTTGAAACAAGGCATCACACTGCTTTCTGAGCTGGTCTACAGACATACTTGCAAGACTAACCAAGGTTTCCCTTGGGAAATGGTTTTGGATCCATCCTCAGTTGAGATCCCGAAGGTCTAGGCTACAGAGCAGGGAAGACATGGACATATTTCTCTGGAAATATAATAAATTAATCTCATCCACATAGTCACAGAAAAATCTCATCAAAGTTCTTGTCACAGAAAATTCTGAGTAAGCTGTCCATGATGGCTGGGTGATAAAAACATACCACCTTGCCTGCCTGCTAGAATAAGTTGGGTTTAAAAGTATAGTCCTGACAGCCACTGAGTTGGTATACTTTATACAGGTACATGAATCAAGTAGATTCTGGAGATAATCTGTGCTCTTTTGATCTAACTAATTTTGACCCATCTTATTGGTATGAGTTAGATACCAAGGATCATAATCTATAGAGGTCTTTTTTAGTTCATTATAATGAACTATGACATTTGTCTTTTTTGTCCAGGATATTAGTTCGTACAAAGACCTTAGCAGTGGCTTTAAAGGCTCGGCACAATCTGGTTCCCATTTCCTCTCTGACTCTCATTCTGACTTTCTTGGCTCCACACGCACTGAAGTCCTTGTAATTCCAAGAATACAGCAGGCAAAATCCTGCCTCAGGGCCTTTGCAGTGGCCATGCTCCTTCCTTTGATTCCCTTCCTTCGAACCTCCCCGTGCTCCCTCATCTCCTTCAATCTGCTTAGAGAGGTATTCTCTGACTACCATATTTAACATAATAATTTCCATCAGCATCCTCATTCCCATTATCCTACTTCATTGTTTGCCATGGTACATGTCACTTCCTAACATGGTGTATAATTTGCCTGTATATTATATATTAATTTATCTAAATTTTTATAATACGCTTATATATTATTTGTCTCCCTCTAATAAAAGAAAGCTTCCGTGATCTTTGTTTCTTTGGATCTCTTCTATATCCCCAGCACCTCACAAGTGTCTGGCAAGTAGTAGGTGTTGGGTGAAGGAGAGCAGTCACATTCTAGAAGCTCTCTGCGGATAAGTCCACGTCTACTTTGATGCACTTTGTGTCTTCCTATGCCTGGCACATAGAAGATACTCAATAAATATTTGTTGGATGAATATATAAATCTCATCTAAAAGCCAACAGAATATTTGGGTATGAATAAAGAGAAGGGGAGCCAGAAATATTTTCCTGTCCTATACCACTTGAAATGTGTGGCCTGTCAGAAAATTGTCCTTGTCCACAATTGTTCTTACAGAACTGGAATGCAAGTTTTGCAAAAACATTGATAATCAAGGAGGCTTCATAAATTTATACTAAGCTTCTAACCCATTCCCATACAGAGGAAAAGGCGAAAGATAGGTCATTGAAACCTGCAAAACATTTTTCAAAGCAAATTTCTCCACGAACAGAGTATGTAATAATGATCAGTAATAGTGTACGTGGTTCTGAAGCCCATCCTCTTGTTTAACATTTTGAATAAAGAGATTCAGAGCTACTGTTTGTTAAGGAGAAGGTGGGCATGGCATTTGTAAGGAATATCCAGCTTGGAAATGTTGCCACTCTTGAAAATGGAGTGCCTTATTCTGTGAGGGCATCCGAAAGCAGTATCTGTTCCTAACTGTGCTGTTCTTGTGAACTCCATCAACATTCTTTGACTGTTAATACATGAATTAGCTTTTACTACTTCCTTTATCTCAGTTTGTACCCATACCTAGTCAGTCCCTAAGTTCTTTCTATTATATTTTGTAAATGACTCTAGGCTTCAGCTCCTCCTATCTACATCTACTGTCACTGTTCTAAATTGGAGCCTCATCATATCCCACCTGACTTTTTGGAAAAGCCTATCAGGACTCAATGTTTCAGGGGCTTACCTTTTTCATAGCTACCTGAGTTTTCTTCCTAAATCATTAGAAAAATACTTCCTTTCTCAAAAACTTTCAGTGACATCCCATTGTTTAAAGAATAAACTTCAAACTCTTTATCACAATAGTCAAGTTCTCCCTAACTTAGTTCCCAATTACTGTTTGAGGCTTGTTCTCTACTGTATCCTTCCATGAGCACTGGTCTCTCTGTGACATCTCTGTTCCTTGAATTTAGGGATCCTGGATCCTTTTTGTATCATGAATTCCTTTGGTCTGGTGAAATATGTGGATCCCTTCCTAGAGTAACATTTTTGAATGCATAAAATAATAAACATAAGATTACCAAGGAAAGTAATTCTACAGCACTAAAATTCTTTCTGTGGACCCTGTTGTTTATGTCTTTGTGGCTTTGCTTATGATCCTCTTAGCACAGAAATGTCCCAAACCCGCTCTTCTGGTCACTGAAATCCTCTCATCTTTCAAAGCCTATTCATTTCCCCTCTCCTCTGGGCAGCCTTACTTTGACTCCCTGCCCCGTCTCTATTCACCTCTTTGCCCTTTGCCCTCTCATAGTAGATTATTTGCATTTCTAATTACTCCCTTATCTTTAGTTTGCCATTTATTATAATATATTGTCTTAATTGAAAACACTGGGCAAAACACTAAACTGGCCACTTTTCACATTTCGTTGTCTTCATTAGTCCCTTTAGAACACTATGAAATGTGCATATGAAGAGGAAAGTGAGGTGCAGAAGTTTTGTTGTTTGGTCAAGATCACACAGCTTGTTGCTCTTCTAAATTATTTGAGGAGAAGAATATTTTATCTTCCTTTTTATATCTTCTCAGTATCTATGGAATAATATTTGGTCAATAATATTTGTTCATGTGGATTTTAAAAATCAGATATACTAGGAAATACTTATCTCCCAATATTTAATGTCCCTAGAATTGACTGTGGGCCACAGGAGGACAAGATGTGTATAACAGTGTTCCTAGGCCAATGTCTATGCCAAATTAACTATCACTAAATAGTTCTTAACATGCTATAAACTCTTCTAATTCCTAGTGGTTTCACCAATGAAAACTTGCACAAGGTTTTCAGCAGTCGGTTCCTTAAAATATCATGTCTTGTTTTTCCCTCTCGATGAAAAAACAACAATAATAAAACCAGAACGAATTAAAGAATTTATGTGGAATCATAATGAATTCAGGGAATGTTTACATATTTAATAATAAGATCAGTTGTATAACCTATTTTCTATGCTACTCCCTCAGTGAAAACAATAAAACCAACCCAATTTTCATTCGTTAGACAATGCATTTTAAATCTAATTTCCTCGTACCAGTTTCACTTTTCTGCAGTCAAATATGCTTCCGCAAGTTTAAAACGATATTGTTAGCCTATCTATTTTTAAATAAAAATATTTATTTATTCAAAAGATTTATTTTAGCACTAGTAATGCTTTCTTTTCAAAATTATTTTGAGTTTAAAAAATCGTGTATTTATGATTAATAATTTCTCATGTGGAAGTTTTTTATGTATATTAAATATTTTGGAAGGAATTGCATCTTTTGATTTGCCAATCATGCTGTGAACCATAAATTAATGTATAGTTAATTCATGATGACTATCCATTTTTCATGGTCTTTTCTATTATTGTACTGTAGCAAATACTAACTTAAAAGTAGCAGGGTAATTCATTTTCTTTTTCATAGCTCCAGATGGTCCTCCTGAAAATGTGTATGTAGTAGCAACATCACCTTTCAGCATCAACATCAGCTGGAGTGAACCGGCTGTCATTACTGGACCAACATTCTATCTGATAGATGTCAAATCGGTAAGGCACGTCTTACCTTCTGTAAAAGGCAGTAGAAAACACTGTTAAGAATACAGGTTTTGGAATCAGACTATTTGAATTTGATTCCTAGCTCTGTTAGACCTTAGGCAACTTACTTGACCTGTCTGTGTTTCAGTGTTCACATCTGTAAAATAAATAACATTAGTACCCAAGGTACAGAGGCTTTTTGAAAACTAAATCAGTTAACATGCATAAAGAACTTAAAACATTGCCTGACACATAGTAAGTGCTCAATAAATGTAAATAAAGTATTGTTACCATGATTATTATTATACTTATCTTCGGCGTAGAGACGATGTATATAAACCCAAGTGGTTAAACTGATAGCAATACATTGGTTTAAAATACAGTGAAAAAGAACTCATAGTGCAAAAGGAGAAGGGAGAAGGCTTTAGGGGAAATATCTACCAAATAAGATAACATTAGCGCTTAATCTTGAGGAATAATTGGAACAGAACAGGAAAAGGAAATGCAACAGAGGTGTGAAAGAGTAGACTTCATTGAAGAAAAAGCAAGTAGTTCAGGAATCCCCTGTCATGGAATTCCAGAAGATGCTGAGACATGAGGCTGGACCAGGAGCAGACTGCATACGATGTTATGGAGTTTGGGTTTTATGAGAAGGGCAGTGGGGTGCCAACAGAGGAATTAAAGCAGTCGGGATATAGCTTTCTGTTTCACAGGATCAGTGTGGTTGCATTGTAGAGGATCGTTTTGGAGCAGTCCTGGGGGGGTGAAATTAGGCAAGGGGACAGGAAACTCTCAAAGTAAGCTGGCCAAGAAAAGATAAGGACAGAAGAAATGTAGCAAGGGAACAGAATGAAAAATAATTTAAACCTACAGGATTTGGTGAAAAAAATCAGGGGATGGTGAGTGTAAAGAAGACTTGAGGATGACTTTGAGATATATGATTTGGAAAATTGTAAGGAGGAATAGATTTGCAGAGGGAAAGACTGGATTTCCTCTACACTGAGTTTGAGATGCTTGGGAGTCCGCCAGGTGAAGATACCCAATTAGCAGTATCATATATGGATCTGGAACTGAGGAAGGAAATATGGGTTTGCAGATCTGGGAAGTGTTGGTATTTAGGTGATAGTTGAAATGATGAGAATAGATGGGATTAACCTAGAACATGTAGAGTAAGAATCTCTGCTAATAAGCCAGACAGGGAAAGACAAACACCATACAATTTCATTCATATGTGGAATATAAACAAACTTATGGACAAAGAGAACAAAATAGTGGTTACCAGGGGGAAGAGGGGTGGAGGGTGGCACAAGGGATGAAGGGGCACATTTATATGTGTCTGACAAATATTAATATACAACTGAAATTTCACAATGTTATAAACTATTTTGACAACAATAAAAAAAAAAAGGAATCTCTTTTATAAGAATCAACCAGAGGATAGAATCCTAGGGAATACAAACGTACAAATAAGAGGGCACTGAAGACATCAACTTGGAGGAGCCATCCAGACAGAAGGAAGCTCAAGCATAAGCATCAAGTCTTTCATCTAAAACAGGGTGGTCAACGATGCAAATAACACGGGGTTGTTAGCTACGATTAGGATTGGGAAATACCTCCTTGGCACCCTCTCTAGGTTTTACTGGGCCTGATGACCACTCTCTTTTGGTGCATACAATGCATTATATTAGGTAATTTATGGTGAATTTTCCTCCCCTTTTCTTCCCATCTCTGTCTCTTGTTTAGCTTTTATAATTTTATGTCTTTACAGTATATCTTAAATGGAAATAGTTCTATCTCAAAAGACCTGTCATAATTAAAATAAAGTTTAAAGGGATTATTGATGCATCAGTTCTCCCATTCAGGCTTCAGTTTATGTTCATTTTTTAGAGCATGTTTGTGAAGATTTTTAGTTTATAATAGCAAAAAATAATCAACATGATGACAAATGCTCTGGGAAATGCATTAAAAGCAAATTAAAAATGATAATGCTCTGCTCTATCAAATAAAAGACACATTATTAACAAAATTTGTTCTATCTTGGAATTTGTGCTTAAAAGAAGGGAAAATAAGACATTTTAAAAAGTAATTTATAACCTCATCCTCTTAACATTCTTATTGAGATTAAAAATGAGCAAGGGAAAGAGAAGGACGGAAAGATAACTAATATTGTAATTGCTTATTTTCTGTAAGTTACATGTTGGCTTCTTCATATGCATTATCTTATCATATCTTATTTTCTCTAACAACATTTTGGTGTAAATATTATGTTCATTTTGCATAAGGGGAACTGAGGCACAGAGACCATAAACAACTTCTTAAATAGTGAAGAGCTAGCTAAGACCAGCAGACAATGGTGTGATAAGAGAAAGGAAAAGTCATCAACTAGCAAAAAAAATTGCCAAATTGAAATATATGCTCACCAAAACCCCTTTGGATCAAAGATAGCAAGAAATCAAACAGATTGTAGGACTTCTCACTTTTCCTGGGATTCTTGGAACTAAGTAGTCATTTAGTTCCTTCCTTCATTCATTCAACACACATTTTTAAATACATCCAACATGCCAGCATTGTGCTAGGTTCTGGATACGTAGACATGAACAAGAATGATGTGGTCACTGTCTTTGTAGAGCTTATCTGCAGCTCATTTCATGAATATGTAACTACCTTCAAGAGTCATTGGCTGCCAGGCCAGGGAAGAACACACGTCATTGAATTTAGGACTTAGGCTGCAGCCTTGGCTTTGCCAAATACCAGCCACAAAGACATAAAACTCTTTCCTTAAAAAACTCAAATTAAGCAAAAATTGACAATCTTAAATGAAGAGATATGGGTGCAGATATCTTCCTGGATGATTCTACTGGAAATTAATGCATTTTGTGGTCCTTGTTCATTGTCCCTTTATTTTTTTACTTAATAAATGCTTATTGAGTATCTTGTATTCCCTACAATGAGTGTGCAGTATGCAGTTTTTTCAGAGTATAAACTATCAAAGTAAGTAAGTTCGTGTTATGGGGGATGTAGGATAAAGAGGAGACTTTCACAGAACAGGATAAATTTGTTCTGGTACTTGAGACATGAAGAGGGTGTGCCAGGTGCAGAAGGGGGCAGGCGGGGCAGGAAAAGGAGAGAAAATAGACCAAATGTCTAATAACTGACATTGTATGTAAAACCACCACACTTCAAAAACGATGGGAGACATGTCATAATAATAATACGTGATCGAATATAATACGAGCAACAAACTTGAAACTGATTGAAGGCAGATGATGGGTCAAAAAAGTCTGACATTTCAGTCCTGGGCATGTGGATGAATAATGGGTAATAACAATGAAGGCGGAGTAGGTTTAGTGAAGACAGATAATGAATTTTTGCATATGCTGTATTCGAGGACCCAACATGTTTTTGAACTTTATTAAATATTTTTAAGATCTGGAGGATTATATACATGCCATGTCATATTTTTACTACTTGATATTTGTTCTCCATTGTTTTAGTGGAAGGCATTGGAGTAGTTTAATTTCACTTTATGAGATCAGGCCCAATGACCTGTGGTAGTGCAGAGAGCTCTTGAAAGACCTGGGGGCAAATCCTATCTCAGCTCCTAAGTAGTTATGGACTCGTAAGGAATTCACCTCAACTCTGTAAAATCAGAGTTCAAATAGTGATAGTAGTCAGGCAAGCAACATAAAGGAGCCATCAAAGTGAAGTCAAGTGGGTGGGCGGTGATGAATTGGAGACCCCTGCCCCATTACAGAAGTCACCTGTCACTCATCTCTAGAAAATTGTTACCCAGCATGAATAGAAGCTTAGTCTTAGGGAAAATTTTAAAAGCCAGATTTTTATGTGATATTTAAATGTTGACAACTAATTAAACATACACACACTTCCTACCAGTGAGTACATGTGCCTGATCAATTGGATTTCTAAGCTGACTTGTTTTTCTACCACTTTCGAGAAGCGAAACATCTCCCTCCAACACTCTGGCCTTGAAAACCCTATGAACAGCAGGGGAGCACTGTCTGATCGAGCACCAGAAGGGGAGAGGATGGTGCAAAAAGTCCAGGCAGGGTTCTACTCTGCTGTCCACAGGGCGCTAGGATTCGATGACTCCATGGCACAACCACAAACCTGAGAGAGCACGCATAATAAGATTTCAAATTTTTTGATGTTCATCTCAGGAAAAGCCCTACTACCTACTGCTAGAAATTTTTTGCTATGTTTAATCCCTATGGTGAATAGGCCAGATTCTCCATCAGAGATAAACTATGTTTGAAAAAATTATATGGCTATATTTAAATATACCTAAGGATACTCATTTGTGCACATGTAATAATTATGACATCCACAGTTAATCAACTCCTTACCCAGTGCATGTGAAGTGCTAGGTCAGAGTTTTTCAAACTGCCATCATGACCAGCATTTTTAAATGAACTGGAGTAAAATTAAAAAGAGCAGAAAAATATCAAAGTGCATTTCAGAAAGAAGTTGTATTTCTGAAAATCATTTTTTACTTATAAAGAAATATATATGAGTGTATATACACACACACACACATACATATATCCTGAATTATGTTACAAATATATTTCCTTTTTGTGGGTTATGGTAAAAAAATATCAAAATCTCTATGCAGCTACTTCAGATCTATTTTTTCTAAATCTCAACAAAATCACTATAAGTAGATTTATTACCCCAATTATACATACACAGAAAGTAAGACACAGAGAGCAGAAGTGACTTGTCAAATGCTACAGAAGCTGTTAAGTAACCAAGGTGGGGTTAGAACGCTTGACGGTTGGACACCAAAACCTATCTTTCTCACGTAAAACATTGGAGTACAAAGTAGAGGTTCACGGACTACAGAGATGACTTCTGCCTGTTTATTGGGTGGGTTGATTGATGGTGGTTGGTTGATTGGCTTTTTTTCCTTTTACTTTCATTTGTCAAAATAATACTAAGTAGCACTTTAGATTTCCCAGGACAATCTGACTGTAAAATAATAATAATAATAGTAGTAATAATTTGAATTTTGGCTAGATAAATATATCCCGCGTAGCTTTGTATTGTTGTATTGTAGTGATTTGTGTCTCAAGTGCTGCTTCCATTCATTGTTGCCTACTTTTTTCCTGTAGGTTGATACTGATGAATTTAATATTTCCTTAATTAAATCAAATGAAGAAAATAAAACCATAGAAATTAAAGATTTGAAAATATTCACAAGGTATTCCGTGGTGATCACAGCATTCACCGGAAACATTACTGCTGCGTATGTAGACGGAAAGTCGAGTTCTGAAGTGATTGTTACTACTTTAGAATCAGGTAAGGCATATTTTTCATCATTGCTAAAAATTAACTGAAAGTTTGGTGTCTTTTTTACACTTTCTCACACCCCACCCTCAAAGGGTAAGTGTTACGAAAATTTTTAAAGCGTATAAATATAAAATTCAGTGACTCACTGTGATTGACAAAAATGAAGGTTTCCATTCACATTTTCAAAGCAAGGTGGAATTATGTAGAACAATCAGTCTTTGTAAATACACAATCAAATTAGTTCATAACAAGGTACCCAATTGTACTTTTTTTGCATTTATTTACACACTAAATGTTTCAGAAATTGAGTTACCTTGCCTAAGACATGATTTTTCCAATTGTCTATGGCCTGTAATGCTTCACCTAAAAATTTCATTGTAGTTATTTGTGACCCATGATTTCAATGCACATTAAAGTAATAATACTCTATTGTTAAGTAATCTGGACTTCAACATTAGAATCTAGGTCATGTTTGCCATATCTGTTTTCTTCACTTAGTTAAGTGACATGTTTTATTAACATGTTTTATAATCTATATGATAAATAACAGAATCTATGCAGATTTCCTCAAGTTCCTATGAACAGGGTTTGAATGAATAATAAGATTGTACCATTCAAAATTAAATGTAGAAAGTCAACATCCCAGAACTCGCTTGCCCCGCCCTCCTTCAGACTCCTGATGTTCTTTGCCACCAGATGTCTCTTTGGAAAGAGCACATGAAGGGATGTGCTGTTATAGTTTCTTTGTTGCTATCTGTAAGGTAAGTGTAGGAGGTAAAAATATTTTTAGCTAGTCTTTTCCTTATGTTATATACTCTACTGTCTATAAAATTAGGGTTCTAAATGAAAAGGTACATCTTATCCTCAACACCTTAAAATTCCACTTTTTTCCATTTTGCTGCCACGTGTATCCCAGGTATCTGTTTTATTATTGTACTTTTTGCACTTCTCCCTCATTCTACCCATCTGTGAGGAAAGATGCTGCTGAACTTATTCACATTCATACCATAAAGCGTTGGTTGCAAATTTTAATATGCCACCTCTCCCAGGGATGTTCTAATTTAATAAATTTTTCCTAAACCTCCAAGAATAGAATTTTAGATGTAAAACCAAACCTATTTGGAAGACAGGAAGTTCTTTCTAGCACTTAGAGAATTCTTTCACTTATCCAACTTTAAACCTAATTCTATTTTTAGAAAAACGTCTCATAAAATAAGTATTTCTCATGTACTGTAAAAATGTATAACAGCAAATGTTGTGAAAATGTGTTGAACCCATTTGACCTTTATTTTAGTTATGCATGTTTCCACTTAAAATGTGATATTTGACACAATAACATATTTATCTGTTCCTCTTTCTTTCTTTTCTCAGTTTTTTTTTTGCTTGCCACAGGGCACTATGTATAAAGATGATTGCAAGAAAATGAAGCTTAAGCATCTGAGCTATTGACAAGCAAATATTAAAAGCCTTCTTCATGGAGATTCATTACTTAGAATGGAAGAATATATCCATTTCAATTTGATCAAAATACATGTATTCATTCAATCAGCCGTTTATGTAAAGAACACTAATTATATAGTAAAGCAAGAACTAGGTCCTGTATTCATAAAATGATCTTATCCTCACGTATATCATTTTCTTTCATAATAATGTATTAATACTTAGCTAGTTATACTTTAGGCTAACTTTTATTTAACAAAAATAAACTGGAATATCTGGAATATATGAAGAACTCTCAAAACTCAACACTTAAAAAGATCCAATTAGAAATTTGACAAAAGACATGAACAGACATTTCAACAAAGAGGAGATATGATTGGCAAATAAACTCACGATAAGATAGATTTTCAGCATCATTAGCTATTAGGGAAATCCACATTAAAACCGCAGTAAGATCTCACTATGCATCTATTAGAACAGATAAAATAATAACTTTAAAAATAGTGATAACACAAAACGCTGGCAAAGATGCAGAAAGACTGGCTCTCTAAACACTGCTAGTGGGAACGTAAAATGGTGTAGCCACATTGGAAAATAGTTTGGTAATCTTTTAAAAAACTAAACATGCACTTATCACATGATCCAGCAATTACACTCTTGGGCATTTACCACAGAGAATTGGAAACTTATGTTCACATAAACATCTGTATATGAATGTTAATAGCAGATTTATTAATAATAAAAAAACTGGAAACAACCCAAATGTTTTTCTATGATTAAATAAACACTAGTACATCTAGAAAATGAACATTGCGCAGCAATAGAAAAAGAATGAACTATTGATATGTACAACAACCCTGATGGACTTCAAGGTCATTATGCTATTGTTTTTCTTAAAATGACAAAACTATGGAGATGGAGAATGATTACTGTTGTGGGGAGGCATGAAGTGCAAGTACAAGGGGATAGTTGGAGGAAGGTTCTTCATGGTGATGGAGTAGTTTTTGTATCTTGTTTCTGGTGACGGTTACAGGAATCTATACATGGGATCAAATTGCAAGGACTACACACACATAGGGGCAAGCATGATAAAATGGTGAAATCTGAATAAGATCTGTAGTCTAGCTAACTGTATTGTGCCAATGTCAGTTTCTAGGTTTGATATTAAACCTCAGGTACATAAGATGTCACCACCAGGGAAAACTGGGGGACGTTTACAGGGGACTGTATGTATGATTTTTGCAACTTCCTCTGAATCTATATTATCTTTAAGTAAGTTTGAAAAATCAGAGAGATGTATTCTGTATAAAAGTAAATGCTATTGAAAGTAAATAAATAAGCAGACGAACTGGATCCCTGTTGTGGTTTCTGTGACCCATAGGTGTCAATGATTCTACAATGCATCATCCATTTTGCTTGTTTCTATAATATAGTTTAGTATATTAATTAAGAATATTAATATATAGTTTAAATAACCTGTGTAATACTCTTTGTAAACAGAAATTTGAAGCAAATAAATTTTATATGGAGATCAAGAAGAACACAAATTTTTAGAAAATTTTAATTGCTAATTATTGCATTTAGTCCCAAAGGATCCACCTAACAACATGACCTTTCAGAAGATACCAGACGAAGTTACAAAATTCCAGTTAACATTCCTTCCTCCTTCTCAACCCAATGGAAACATCCAAGTATATCAAGCTTTGGTTTACAGAGAAGATGACCCTACTGCCTTCCAGATTCACAATCTCAGCATTATCCAGAAAACTGACACATCCGTCATTGCAGTGTTAGAAGGACTAAAAGGTGGACATACATACAATATCAGTGTACGTATTCATAGCTTTTAATTATTTACCTATTTAACAAAGTCAATTTACAAACTCAGCATTCAAAACTACTGCAGCTTACGTACACACTACATTTTTCATATCTTTTTGTGGGATCGTTTAAGACATGCCAACAGAAAATAGGTTTAGAGAAATGAAATTGCTGATTTCCTGTTATAAAAGTACATCCTATCAAAATATGTAGATGACAAAAAAACTTGCATAATTATAGTAGAAATCCAGAAATAAAATAAAGGTGTAAGAAAATGCATGTTAAAAGCAAAAGAGCAGTGATATAGAAAGAGGTCATTTTGCCTAAAGGGAAACTGTTAATGTGTGAGTATAAATGGAAAATGGAAAAGGAAATTTCCAAAGCAAAGGGCAGCAATAACTATTTACATGATTGAAATTGACATATATTTCACACAACTATTACTGAAAGCTAACAACATTTTATATTTCAATTCTAAATTATCCATTTTGGAAAGTAAATATGTATGTGAGTTCATATACATTCACACAGACACACACACACACAATTTGTTCCACCCTTTGACTATTTTTGTAGCATGTCCTGGAATTTTCAAATAGAATTATATGATTCAGAGGATTATCTTTTAAGAACACAGAATCCACCCTAAACATTCAAGAATGTTAGTAAGTAATCCTCCTACCAACTCTTTATGATTATATCAGAACACTCTCATTAATAATTTGTATATATATATCCATTCCTTCCCTCACTCACTTTATAGCTTATTGTATAATCTGTCTTGCTAGGATTCTTGTTGCATGTACCATTAAGTGGACCATCATTGTGAAAAATCTGTTAGAGAGAAGGTGGTGGTTAAGAGAATGAACTGATCTAGGTTCAAATCCTAGTTTCTACTAGTTTCTATCTGGGCAGTTTCTTCAAATCTGTGCCACAGTTTCCTTATCTGAAAAATTAGTAATAGGAATAGTAAGTTCTTTTATAGGATTTTTGTAAGTATTAAATATTAATAGTTATGGTGAGTGCTGTACCAGTTTTGGCTTTTGGAAATAAAAGAACAAATAGGAAATATGACAATGTACAACTAATTTGTAATTTAAAGAAAATAAATGAATCTTCTGTTTGCAAAGTGCAATTTACAGCATCCTGAACACCTGAGAGTTTATTAGAAATGTAAAACTTTTGCACCTGCCCCAACCTACTGAATCACAACCTATCTTCCTTTAACAGGGTTTGATGTGCCTTCTTTGCACACTGCAATTTGAGAAGCACTGCCTAACTTTTTCATTTATCTCACTTAAAGGTTAGGTTGTACCATAAAGAAATAAACATAATCAAGTATTCCATAACATCATTTTTCATTTTGATTGCTTCCTTTTTGAAATGTACATACTCCAATAAGTATTTCTTTTAGACATTTTTAAACTACATTTTATGGGCTTGGCCTGTTTACTGTACGTACCACACCATATATTTTATAATTTTGATTCAATCAAAACACTTCCAAAGCATCCATGGTGTGAAGAGTGGGCAGCTAATATATAAAACAAATTTAATTAATTTCAGTAAGATATGTTCTGAATCGTATTTATCAATACAACAAAATTGGTCAAGTACGTAGTCTTTATTTTATATAGCAAGATAAAGTGAATAAAAGAAGATTCTGTGTCTACAGCATCCTAAGCACAAGGTTAATTGAAAGGATTCCCATTTGTGTAAATCACCCTGTATATACAAACAGAAATGCTTTATGTGTATATGCTGCATTACGCAGGTTATAGCTTCAGATACTTTGGGGCAGGGGTGAAAAAGGGCATAAGGGCCAACTTTCAGAGGGATGATTTAATACAGGAAAACTGGGAGGCTGAAGGAATAGGATTTCATCTCAGAGAAGGAAAAAAAAGAGGATCTTGAATATGGATTTAAAGAAAGCCTGAGTTACCTAGCTGCAGAAGGAACAGATGTTAGAATAGATGGAGAGTGTAGACATGGTGGCTTTCTGCTCTTTCTTCCTACGGATTCAAATTGAAGCCACGTCCTTTCATGGGCTTTGTGATCGGGCTGTTTAGGTCTTTGTTCTCAGGGTTTGGTACCATAATATCAGTTTTAAGAACTACTTTGTGGTTAAATAGTCTTCCTCTAAATACTGTATTCATTTAAGCGAGTGCAAGAAAAATATAACTAATAGACTAGATGCAGTTGTCTTTAAAAATGAAAGCATCTTAAAATTACATATAACTATAATTATATATACACATAAGCAGTAATTTGAAAATAGTAACAAGATGTTTCTTTGTTTTAGATTTACGCGATCAATAGTGCTGGTGCAGGGCCAAAGGTTCAGATGAGAATAACCATGGATATTAAAGGTACATACATGAGATGCCTTCCTGCGAAATGCTGTTGTCTTAATCAGAGTTCATTGTAATTTGTATTCTGTATTAGAGTTAAGGATGAAGTCAAGATTTTAAGTGATGCGTATGCATATAATAAGATACATTAAGTAGTAATGTATGCTTGTTAAAGCTATAATTAAAAGTCTAAATAATGATACAAATTACCATGTTACATAAAGAGAATGCCCACCTGCTATTTATCTTATATTTCTTTTCTTCTAAATTTAAACTTTTCTAAGACAGATTTTATAGCCTGTTATTTTAGGCTTTTTAATTTTATTGAAAAGAAAACACCCTTTAAATTGCCCATAACTAGACTTTGGCTAGTTCTAATTAGATTCCTTGACTGATCTTTATTTATCTTGAAAGTCAGATTCTTTTCAGGTAATCAAATAGTGTTTACCAAATTACCATATATTCCACTTTGTGATTCTGACTATAAAGTGGATCTAATCAATCCATTATTCTGACAGATATTTTTCGTAGAAACTATGACTAAGATTCGGAGGCCTCCTGCCCCTCAAAAAGTCCCCAAAAGATTTTTAAGAGTTTAGGACCATTCATTCATTCAAGGTTTCTTCTCTTCCTGAGACTGAAAACATGCATGCAATTGTGTCATTTCTCTAAAAATCTGTGATAAAACATGCAGAGAGATAAAAAACTGAAATGTATGAATCTTTAGTAGAATTCCACCCAATTATTCTCTTTTTAAATCAAAAAGTAACTTTTCTCAATCTTTGGGAAGGACAGCAGAGCACAGTGATTAAAGTGCCAGCTCCAGGCTGAGTCTGGGCTCAGACTGCTGAGATTGAATCGCGGATGGCCGCTTGATATCAGTTTGACTTTGGGCAAGTTTCTTAACCTCTGTCATGGAGATAATATTAGTTTTTATCTCATAGATTGTTGTGAGGATTAAAAGAGATTATATTAGAAAAACTCTTAAGACAAGGCCTAGAAACCAGTACTGTTAAGAATAAGAAATATTCACTGTCAGATGAAGCTGATAAATTTTATCTTTTCATCAATGAGTAGTTTATATAATTGTAATATTACTTATAAGTATTAATTATTTTCTTTTAATTGATAAGTTATGTGTTTGGAATGTACAAATACATAAAGTCTTCGAAAATGTCAGCTATTTTACAAAATGACTTCGTAAAGAAGAGCTTATGTCATACTATCTTAATTTCTTTTTGTTATTCAGTGGCCATTACGCAGTTATGCAGGTAACAATATATTTATTCTTCAGTAAAATTTTCCATTCCAGATGCTTTGCTCATCCGCAGGTAAAGAGGATTAGGTCTGGCTTTCCACTCCTTAGATGTGGCAGATAGGCTCATGACCAGTCACCTAGAGAAGATATATGAGTACTGGTGGCAGTGGTGGCATCATAGAGAAATTAATTTTCTCCAGTAATATGCAAGATTTTATTAGTGACGTGGAATGGCATTGACTTAATAGCAGTCTCATTAAATTTGCATTTGACAGATAAAATCAAGTTGGATAGTAACGGACAGTGCCAGATTCTTCTAACTGGAAACCTTTTCTTGGGGACTCCCCAGTGGCCTTGTTGAGAGTTTCCCAGAACTCTTTGAAAACTCAGGTTCTTAGTACTTAATCCTGCCTTCCTTCTCCTCGTTCACAGGTGTCAGACACGTGATCTCTGGTCTAAAGGCTCTCACCACCTACTCCTGCTCCCTGTCCCTTTATTCTTCACAGATATTTTTCCCAGTAAACTTTCTACACATCGAATGTCATTACAGCCCGCATGTTTCAGAGGAGTGAGCTGAAGGATCAAGTCAAAAAGATTTGGCTCAAATCTTGATATTTCCCTTTTATAGCTATGTGACAAAAGGCCATTTCCTCATCTATAAAATGCAAATAGTGTTGCCAATTTTATGACATTATTGAGAGGATTTTTAAAAAAATTTAATAAATATGGTAATTGAATTTTGATTAAGCAACTTACTGATGCTCAAATAGCTAGTATACATAGCTATAAGGTGAAACAAAACAAGCAGAGCTTCTACAAACATTGATTATGGACATATTTGTATGCATTAACATGAAATATCATGGCACTTTTAGAAATTATTCTGGCAATATGTATTAAAGTTAAAAATATATATATTTTTTGTTCCAGAAATTCTACTCTTGGGAATCTATTCCATAGAAATAAAAGAATCAATAAATAAAGCTAACCTATAAGGCTAATTATTGCAGCAAATGTTCAAAACCTTAAGAACAAGTGAATTTCCATTACTAGATGAAGGATTGAATAAATATGGTGTGGTTGCACCATGATATACAACATAGTCATTAAGAATAATGAGTTAGCCCTGTGCTTAGTGACTTGGAAAGACTTACACGAGTCATGTTTACGCAAGAAAAGCAATATGTGGAGTAATCATAATATGTAATATAGCCCCATTTAAAAAAGATGAAACAGTGAGAAGAATCCATTATGTATGACTTTATGTATTTTTATATGATTATGTGAATGTGGTGAAAAATATGGGAGGGTGTCATCCTTATATTTGGCATGGATCAACAGTGGGGGGGTGGTGCTGGTGTGATTAGAATAGAAATTAATGAACCAGCTAAAGGAAGTAAAAGAATAAAAAAATCCACTAAAATATTAGTATAATTTAATGCATTTATGAAAATTATATATGACTGAAAGCGTATATAATTTAAATTTTTTTAATATGTGAAGAGGAGTCAGATGCCTGAAAAATCACACCTGCGCCCCATTATCTCAGGCAAGTCTCAAATATATAATTATACCATCAGGAGATAATAATTGCTAAATATCTGCTGTATCCAAGCAAAACTCTGTTTCTTTTGTTATTTATGTTTGTCCTCACTTTATCTGTAAATTACCTGCATGAAATGAGAATTTTAAATGTTTTTCTTCTCTTCAGAAACAATCAATCAATGGTAGTGATATTTCTTCTTTGTGTATAGCTCCAGCACGACCGAAAACCAAGCCCATCCCTATTTATGATGCCACAGGGAAACTGCTGGTGACTTCCACAACAATCACAATCAGAATGCCAATATGTTACTACAACGATGATCATGGACCAATTAAAAATGTACAAGTGCTTGTGGCAGAAGCAGGAGGTATCATCAGATGTCAGCTTATCTTGTTAAATTGTAGAATGTGAATTACCAAATGCTAAAAAATGTCAGTTCAAAATTAGTAATCTAAGGCTGACTCCTGATTATCACACAACTCTTGAGCTTAATAGATTGTCAGTATTATCATTAATTATACTAATCGTTAATTTAGACCTAAAATATTTTACCAAAATAAGAAAAGGCATAGTTAAAATATATGATTTATTTATTCTATATGCTGATAGGATTATTTTGATGTTGGCAAGATAGGGTCTTGATAGCATCTTTGGAGGTGTGAACAAGCGAGTTACCCTTGACTGAGAGATGTTCTTTCTCTTCCTGGGAAGCCGTCCTCTACAGTAATGCCTATAGATTCACGTGTGATGGGAAAGGATAGGGTTGCCTGCTTATCCAGGTAGATCAGCTGAATCATCCCTGGTGGTTCATAGAGTGACAGATGTTGCATCCAGATTTTCCTCATGCAATTATAGAAAAACTTTTTATAAATGTGAAAATACATTCATATATTACTTGTAATCATTATTCTTTTTTTCTGAAAGCAGCTCAGCATGATGGAAATGTAACAAAGTGGTATGATGCATACTTTAATAAACCAAGGCCATATTTTACAAATGAAGGCTTTCCTAACCCCCCATGTACAGAAGGAAAGACAAAGTTCAGTGGCAATGAAGAAATCTACATCATTGGTGCTGATAATGCATGTATGATTCCTGGCAATGAAGACAAAATTTGCAATGGGCCCCTGAAACCAAAAAAGCAATATTTGTAAGTATTGTTTATGCTTACTATGCATCATGTTAACAAGCTAGTTGACATCTTTCAACCATCCATCTACCCATCCTTTCATCTTTCCAGTAAGCACTGGGCATCCATAATGTATCATGACCTGATACAAGGTAAAGATCAACAAGGCATTGTCCTTACATCCCATAAATGTATAGTTCTATAGCAAGAGCAGGCTAGCTTAAAAGTAATTATGATTTGATATAAGTGACATAAGGACAAGATGAAAAATGTGCAATTGGAGAACATAGGTAGAAGAATTTAATTCTTTCTGTAGAGGACAATGTGACTAATGTGTAGTGCTTTGTGTTTTTCACTCATTATGTTGCCATGCTAATGTACAGGTCTTTGGAAACACGATCCTAGTCTTTTGGTTAATGATGGCTTCAGTTTCCCTCAGTCATAGCAATAATTTTCTGCTCTTTGTACCATCAAACATCTAAATGAGTGATTGAAATCTTTACAATTCACTATAACACTTGGCATTTTGTAGATCATAATAATCTATTAAAAAACAATGCTGACATTTTGACTTTATTAAATGCTTTGCTAAATTGATTATTTTCTTCTGTTAAATTGACTACACTATTTTTATAAGAATACAATTTAAAAATTTTTTTAATTATTTAATTTACAAAATATACTTTTTACTACTAAATTTGAAAAATGCAATTAGTTTCAGTTTTGCCTGCTAGTTACAGCATTATTAATTTTTTGATGAATATCCTAGGCCAAGTTAACATTAGAAAAGTTAGGCATTTGAAAAAGAATGCTCTATCATGTATTATTAAGTACAATTACTTTGGTTACCAAGTTATTTCCTGAAATTTAGTCTTCATACATATGACAGATGAAAATGATGTACCACAAAGTTTAATATTCAAGTATTATTTATTTTGCATATTTTCCCCAGACTCTTTATATAATCAATAAAATTTTAAGAACTTGAGAAAAGTAGAACTTAAATTGTGCACTGCAATTTATTAACGTAAATTGGTCTTATATTTTAAAACGCCTGGATGCCTATAGTTTTTAAATAAGGCAAATTTTGGTTGTCTCTGAGGATGTTAGACTCATGCAGTGATTTTTAAGATTGGTTCTCTTCTGCAGCCATTTTCTATTTCATGTGTCATAAAAGCAAAGAATGTGAAAAGTCGGCTGTACACACACAGAGTTAAGAAGCATTGTTCTTAATTTGTTTACATGTGAACAAACTAAATTCTATCTGACCATTCTAAATCTGGTTCACTGGTATTTTCAAAGGTGGTTGAGATATAACAGTTATTATGCTTTATATTTATAAAGTATGTTTATACAACACACTTTCGTAAAGACGTTAAATCATTTCACCCAAACGAATCTATGAGGGAGGTGTTCTGCCTTATCAGATTAACCTGCCGACTGCTCATGAGTCTGGCTCTCATGAAGTTCACGAGGTCCATGTGCAGGATGATTGCTTATCTCACTTAAAGATAGTATACCAAGTTTACATCTTGTAAATTTATTTTGTCTTGAATGAAATTGTACATTTTTCATAGCTATCTGTTAAATTATTCATAGAAAATAGTCATATGGCTTGCAAATTGTTCATTTTTGCTTTTTTTTATTTCATAGATTTAAATTTAGAGCCACAAATGTCATGGGACAGTTTACAGACTCTGATTACTCTGATCCTGTTAAGACTTTAGGTAAGACATATTTTGCAGTTTAATTTCATTTACAATCTCAACATACTAATCACTGTTGTAATATTCATTAGTAAATGAAATAATCCATGACTGAACATTCTCAAGCATAAATTCATTTCTAGATTACTCTCCAGGGACATCTGACAACGTCTGGAGCCATTTTTGGTTTTCAGAACTGTGGAGGCCAAGCTTTTCGCTTCTAGTGGGCAGAGGCCAGGGATGCTGCTGGAGGTCCTAGATTGCATAGGACAGCTCCTCCAGCAAAGAATAACCTATCCCATAATGTCGATAGTGCTGAGGTTGAGAGACCCTGTTAGATGCTAAGGTTATAGATGAGGAAACAAAGGCCCAGATTAAGTGATTAAGTGGCTCTGCCAGGATTCCATCTCAGATTTCATAACCGTTACAATACAAATACAGGATTTACACCTGGATTCAAACCTTGGCTCCATCACTTGAGAAAATAATTTAATTTCTATAAATCTCAGCTTCCTTATATGGAAAATGGTGTCTCCCTGGAAAGATTTAAATAAAACAACGTATGTAAAGATATTAATATTTTATAGTTAGTACAATTTTAAATGCTTAATATATTCTTTTTGGATAGTAATCAAAGTGTATTGAGAAATATACTTCCTCAGGAAAAGTTATTTCCTTAGGATTTCTCTGAGCAGATCACAACTTCCTATTTCCTCTGCATGGAAGTCTGAGAATGTGGACATTTGTGTGTTGCTCAGATCCAGAGCATATCATGAGCTGCAGTAATTTCAGTGAGAGTTGTGGCTGGAAGATGAGAGATTGTTCCACCATTTTCAATTAGAAATGTTCATTTGGCTATAGAATATTAATTGTATAAAAAGCAGCTTCTACAGCCTCCACTTAGTTAAAGAAAGCTTGGATTTTGAAGAAATTAAGAAGGGGCATGTGGTCCTACATAAATGTTTATAGAAGAAGAACATATAAATGTCTTTGGCCATGCTGCCTAGTTCCATAAAACCACTGTTTTGATTAATTTTACCCAATAATTCAGTCATTTTAAAATTGGCTGTCTAGATTTGTGGTTTTGAAATTGTTAAGTATTTCTTCATTTGATAGCTGAGGTTATCATACTCTGATACCACCACAGTAATGGAAATGTCTTGATGGAACCAGATAATGTCCCTTAGGTTACAGCATTCAGAAACGATTATTGCAGCTAAATAGCGATCCTAGTGTGTTTACTGCGGGAAGCTAAGACACACAGACAAAATGCATAGCTCATATGTCTCAGGGAGATGACATTTTGTAGGAGAAGTAGTGAGAAGAAATCTCCTTGCCTGTGTTGTTTGTTGTGTGCTTGCTGGTGTCATACAGATTATTGATGTGAGAACAGCATGCTCAGTCAGTTATCTGAGAGGTGAGGTTGAGACATCCAGGGTAAGAGGAATGAAAAATGGGAAAAGCCAGGCAACAGGTACCATGGTGCACAGGGACGTGATTCCTCAGATTCCACAAAATGGCTTCCCTCTAGTCAAGGGTAGGCCTCATCCAGCACTTAGGCTGCAGGTAGTCTCAAGGTGCTCCTCAGCAATGGTCTTATTTTTCTCCCTTTCTCTCACAGTCAAGGTAGTGGGATACAATAATTAATTCTAGAAGGTAGCAGAAACACACTGTCGGTTCTCTGGTTCCTTCTTGGAATCACACCACCACCACCCCTTCATCCAGGGGCTAATGTTTGTGTGCCCCAGTAACAGCAGGGGCCTAGAGGGATGTAAGATGTGGAAGGAAGGGCAGAGGACATGATCCTGCCAAGGTTAGGGAAGGGAAGGAGGGATTGGTGAAACACAGACTGGATGCGGTAGGTGGAAAGCCAGTGGGGTGGTCACGGGTAGTGACAAGGAAGGGTCCCATGTATCTATGATCAAATTTTTCAGAGTTTATATATTATTTATAGACCCCTGATATAAGGACGGCCTGAAGGCTCCTCTTTAGAGTGGTCTTCCGTGGGCTTTGTATTAGGCTTCTGCCCTGTAATGCTAATTCTGGATTGACTACATGGAGTTCTGCTATCTAGGTAGTCAGTTATAGGTAGTAAAACAGTGGCAGGAAACAGTGGAGGAAATTGCTAGCTGTGCAACCCTCAGTTGTGGTGAAATGAGGTGTTCATATTTGGAGTATGGAGTACACCACTGGAGCAGAATTTCTGAATGACTAGCAAAGTAGCCCAGTCATTTTGTGGGTTAATGGATTTGACACCATCAATTTCTGTCCTCACATTAGTTTTTTATCTTGCTATTGGATGTTGTGGTTTTCTGGATATCAAATTCACCCTGATGGATCAGGCATGAAACAGAATCCTTGAGAATTGGCCCTGATCCATGATTTGAAATGAATAAAAGGCCATGGAGTCATAAGAGTTTTTGGAAAAAGAACAGTGCCAAGAAAGATATAGTAGAAGGACTCAGAAAGGAAATAAAGTTGATCTTTTCTGTAATGGTCACCGGTCAATGGCAAAGAATGGTTCATGGTTGTGAGAATGGGGGAAAGCAAATCATAAAATGCATTGATATAATGCTCCTGGAATCATCATAAAGTTACAAAAGATGTTCAAGTCCTTTTTTCTCTCAAATATGTCATGTATTGGGATATGTGCCAGCATTTGCAACAGGCTAGTGACTCCCAACGTTCCTAGCAAGCCTGCTGAAGACCGATGTGTGTATGTGATCTCAGACTACAGTGAAAGAAGTCCAGGTCCCGTCTAGGTCATCAAACCATCAGTGGGTGCACAGTCATCACTGGTATTTTGCACACCACAGGCAATGAGCTCCAAGCTGAGCTGCCTATCAATAAAATCTCCAGGATTTAAGTGCCTTCGCAACGCTGTGTTTTTAAGTTAGTATAGGGTATATTCTTCCAAGACAGACCATTTTGACAGTGGTTGTGCCTTTCAGAGGTATTGGTATTTGGAAGTCAAAATTAGGGGCGAAAGGGTCATCATAGATGGATGAACTAAAGGTTTCAGTTTAGTGAAAGGGGCTAATAGAAGTCCAAGTGAGAAGGGCTCAGGCAAGGCTTTGCTGGATAAGGATGAGTGGGTGGAAGACGAGTTTGTACTTTAGGAAATCTTTACGGCCTGTACGAATAAACATGGGAAATGACATGTGTCATTATTTTAATCCGAAAAAGTACTTACAACTTATTTGATTGTGTTTTCACTCAGGATTGAGCATTAGCAGTTTTATTAGCAAAATTCACAAGAATGCTTCTTATATTCTTTTTAAAAATCCTCCTTAGGCCCATCAGTTTGTGGAAACCGCTTGTAGACAATATTTTGATTACAAGGTTTAACTATAGGTGATTCTTGTGATTTGAGAACCAGACACTCTTTCTGCACCTTAGAGGGCTTCATTAAAACTGAGCAAGAGGAGACTTTACGCCCAATGGCAAAGATTCTGTGATTGTTTTCTTTTGTCATAACACTTCTCATGTAATCACTATGCTAACAATGAAAAATTCTGGTATGCTTGCTTATAAGCAGAAACAGGGAGTTGCTATGTATTTTTTGCAACGAAGAATTACTTGCCTCCAAGACACCAGAGGAACAGGTGAAAGTTTTACGATGTTAACAAGGCAGTGGTAATGTGGCGGTGAACCTCATAGACTTTGCAGTCAGATAGGCATATTTCAGGCAGTTTGGGCATCTATTGAGTTTATGTAACCTTGGGTTAGTTACTTAAGAAATTAACTTCTGAAATCTTATTTCCAAAATGAGAATAATGATGCCTACTTCATAAACTAGTTGGGAGATTAAATCAGATGAATGAATGGATGAATAAATAAGAAGTATTTATTAATAAAGATACTAAACCTTGTTTATTTATGGATGAATAAATAAGAAGTATTTATTAATACAGATACTAAACCTTGTTTATTTATGTGCCAACACTTTTATGGGTGTTTTTATATATAAACTCCTGTATTCTTCGCTACAACCCTATAACATGATTTCCTGTTTATAAATATCTCCAATTTATTGGTAGGAAATCAGAATTACCGAGTCTGTAAGCAACCTGCCCAGGGTTACAGAGCTAGGACGCGGCAGCACCAGCTTTTAGAGCTGGGCAGGGTGACTGCAGTCAGTGCTGTGTTGCACCCACTGTACCACATTGCCTGCAAATTCCTAGTGCCCAAGGAGCTTTCAATTTCATTACTCTTAGTGATGCTTCTGCTCCCACAGACTCCCTATCCTTGCTGTACCATTTTCTATTCTCAGTATTTTAAATTATTTCTAGCTGTTCTCTTTTTACCTTCTCATTTTAGCTTTTTGAGGTTAACATTCACACATAAGAATGCTTTACTTTTACACATAAAGAGACAATAATTCCTTTTTGTTTTTTTAAACAATGAGTAAGTGTGACTTTTCCCTACACCTTGGAACCCACTGTTTATTATACTTTTAATGTTTTGCCAATCTGGTGTATGAAAATAGCATCTGTCTAGGGTCTTTTAATTTATATTTCTTGAACTATGAAATTGAGTAACTTTTAGTAAATTCTTTGTGTAGTATTGAATATCCAGAATGACTAGTATTGGGCTGAAAGAGAAGAACTCCTTATACTCAAGTTCTATTATAAAAACTGGTTTTCTTTTGAGATTAATAATAATACTAATTGGAGGCTCGCCCCATGGCCGAGTGGTTAAGTTCACACTCTCTGCTTTGGCGGCCCTGCGTTTCGCTGGTTCGGATCCTGGGCACGGACATGGCACCATTTGTCAGGCCATGCTGAGGCAGCATCCCACATGCCACAACTAGAAGGACCCACAACTAAAACATACAACTATATACTTGGGGGGGTGATTTGGGGAGAAAAAGCAGACAAAAAAAAGATTGGCAACAGTTGTTAGCTCAGGTGCCAATCTTTTAAAAAAATAATAATCATAATTATAATAATACTAAGAAGAAGATCTTTCACATAACATGCCACCTGTATCAAGAGCCAGACGTTGGCCTATGAATTTTATAACTCATTTAATTCAAGCTTCTTAGAAACATAAAACCAGCTTAAGCAATCAGATCCATATCTGAGTTTAAATAATGATAATTCCAATCAAAAGATAATGCTTATGAAAAATTAGTTCATGCTTCATAATTATGATTTGCTTCATTACAGTAGTACATTTTATTATGCAAATATAGCATAATTTAATTTGACCTTTCTTAGGATTTTAAGTCTAGTCAGGAAATGATTTATGCTTATTACAAAAAGAATCGTGTATATTTTCAAGGGAAAGAATTCCATTTTCTATGAAAGGATTTGGAGGAGTGACTTCTTTCTGTAGGGGTAGTGCTCTGTGGGGACATACATAGCAGTGAGGCAGAATCTGTACTTGACAATTGTGGTACACTTTGTCCTTTCCTAGTAGTACTTTTGTAATATACGTGCCCAAAGGATTACATGTTGTTTATTATTACATTATATGTCATTTCTTCACTTCGTCTGGCTAGTGCTTTGAAGTGGTAATCTAATCTGAAAAAACATTTTATGAAATCATTTTTTTCCCACTGAGTTCTAAGGTCCAGTGATTCATTAGTACCTGATAAATATGGTTCTTTATTCATCTTCAGGTTTTCTTTCCCAAGCATTTCCAGCTAGAGTCCATGTGTGAAAATTCATGAAATAAACCATCCATATTTTAATGCATAAAAAAGGTATATCCAAAATACTTTATGAGCTACATGCTGCTTTAGCATCTTTGAAATTTAGCTGGAGATTCTAGACGACCATGAAACTCTGAAAACTCTTTACGATTCAGGATTCATTCACATCTACCGTGGAGAATAGCCACAGGAACCCTTTCAAGTTGTTAACATTTCATAAGCACCAATCCAGGGAAAAAAGATGAAACATTAATCCATGCATAGTGTACAGATAGCTAACCTATTTCATTTTGTCACTTGACTTTAATCTTTTTAGAGTAAAATTATAAATTATAAATCATGTACCTTAAAATTGATTTCAACAATAATAGCTGTGTCTAAAATAAACGATTAATAATTTGTATATTCTTATTTCATTAAATGCTTGGTCTTCAACCTGAAAATTTTTAATATCTATTTCAAAACCAATATATTTATTCATTAGTAAATTTAGCAAATATTTATTGAGCATTTTCTATGGACCTTTTACTATTCTCGGGACTTGGAATACAGTTTTGAATAAAACCAAGACTTCTGTCCTCAGGGAGCTTACGTTCTGGACAGACAATAAATAATGATAATAAATAAATGAATTATGTGTTAAAAAGTCATTACTTAGTGTGTTCGGGTGGTGAACATGATGTAACGTATACAGAATTTGAAATATGATGTACATCCGAAAAAAATAAAAATTTAATAAAAAAAAGAATATATATTCTCTGTTGGTTAAAAAGTTTGACGTATCTAGTAAATCAACCTTATTTCTTTTATTATCCAATTATGCATGTTATGTCTACTTGACCAAATGTGGTGTGTTAAAATCATCGACATTCATATTTCTGTTAATGTTGTCTACACTTACAAGAGTTTTTGCTTTATATATTGTGAAGACATTCCATTTGATGGATAAAGTTTCGTGCAATTATATCTTTATTGAGTTTGAAAAGTATTATCAAACTGAAATGAATTATTTCTGTTTAATGCATTTTACCTACATTTTATGTTTTCTAATGGTAGTATTGTCACTTTGCTTTCTTTTTTGGCTCAAACTGGCCCAATATACTCTTATCCATTACATATGTGTGTGTGTATTGTATATATATAAAATGTATATATATAGTGTGAAAAAAAAAGGTGATAACAGCTATGGAGATAAGAAAAAGTAGAACAGCTTGCAGAAGATGTAGAAGGGGGAGGCAGGAAGTGAGGGAGTTGTCATTTTCAATCAAATAGGTCATATCTTAGTCTGCTCAGGCTGCCATAACAAGATACTGTAGGCTGGGGGCCTTAAACAGCAGAAATTTTTCTTCTCACAGTACTGGAGGCTAGAAGTTGAAGAACAAGGTTTCAGTCAATTTAGGATCTGCCGAGGGCTCTCTTCCCGGCTTTCAGAGGGCTTCCTTCTTGCTGTGTCCTCATATGCCTTTCCTCAGCCTGTGTGAGTGGAAAGGAGCTAGCTTTTGAGGGTCTCTTCTTATAAGGATGTTAATTCTATCAGATTAGGACCCAGCCCTTATGATCTCATTTAATGTTAATTAACTCCTTACTCCAAACACAGCCACACTGGGAGTTAGAGCTTCAACATAGGAATTTTGGAATGATACATACCCTCAATCTGTTAGAGGTGGTCAGCATAGGCCTCGAAGGAGGTAATGAAATGGCACCTGTTGCAGGTAATGAAATGGCTACCCAGGCAGATATACAAAGGAAATACCTTTTACAGGCAGAGCAAGAAGCCAATGCAACAGCCCTGTGTCAAGAGTGACCTGGTGTGTTCCAGGAACAAGGATGTCAGGCTGGCTCCAGAGGAGTCAGCAAGGCAGAGACTGGGAGGGGGGCGGAGGGAGCCAAAGAGGTAACAGGAAACCAGAGGATTACGAAGACCAGATCTCATAGGCCATTGGAAGGATTTCAGCTTTTCTCTGTGAGAGATGAGAATTTTAAGCAGAGAGGTAATGTTTTAAAAGGATTACTCTTGCTGCTATGTTGAGAATAGATAGAAAGGGGATAAGGGTGGATACAGGGATTCCATTGGACCAGGTGTCCATACAATAATTCATGCAAAACAGAATAGTGGCCTGGATCAGCATGCTGGCAGCAGAGGTGTGAGAGGTGAACAGAGCAGACACTGAAGGTTTGAGTAGCATACTGAACCCCCAAATACCCACTAATTAAATTTTTAACATTTTGCCACATTTATTTATAAATTTGTTCTTTTATTTCTGAAGTATTTTAAAATAAATCACAGAAAGCATTATATTCCACCCCAGAATACTTTAGTTTCTTTCTCTAAGTACATTTTCATTATATTTTCACAGTTAATCAAAATTGATGATAAATTCTTGATATTATATAATACCACATACTATTTTAAAATCACCCTCTGTTTTTTTCTTTATAGTTTGTTTGACTCAGGATCCAAATAAGAGGTTCACACATCATCTTTGATTGTTATGTCTCTTAATCTCTTTTAATCTAGAAATACTCTTCTTCCTCTTCTTTGCCGAGGCCATAGACTCATTGATGCAACCGGATGAGGCATCCTGCAGAAGTCTCATATTCTGGATTTGTCTGATTGCTTTCTCTTAATGTGATTTTATTTCTTCCTCCTCGCCCTTCTTTCCTATAAATTACAACTAGAATCTAAAGGTTTTAATAGTCACAATCGACATTTTTGGCAGTGATACTTTATGGGTGCTGGGGCCTAGATTAAAGTACCTCGCATCAGGAGGTGTAAAATACCTGGTTGTCACATTTTCAGTGATGTTAAAATTATCAGTAAATTTCATGGTAGCAGCATGATCCTTCATTGGAAAGTTGTTTTTTCCCTTGGCATAACCAGCAAATAATCTGTGGGGTCATATTTTGGCATCCTGCAAATATCCAATTTCTGATCAACATGTCTCCTAATCATTAAAGACGCATTTATGAGGGGCTGGCCCCATGGCACAGTGGTTAAGTTTGGTGCACTCTGCTTTGGTGGCCTGGGCACAGACCTACACCACTCATCAGCCATGCTGTGGTGGCAACCCCACATATAAAGTGGAGGAGGATTGGAACAGATGTTGGCTCAGGGCTAATCTTCCTCAGCAACAACAATAACAATAAAAGACACATTTAGAATTGTTACCTGAACCAATTATTTCATTAAGAATGAAAAATTAATTTCTAATTTTATTACTCCTTCCACATTTATTAAACAGAATTCTTCCCTAATTAAGGGCTTAATCTCCTTAACTAGGACTATTTTTTTTAACCCATACCATGCAGTTCATATGAGAAACCCAGAAAAAAATGCTTAATTTTCTCCCTTTAATTACAAATTTTTAGAGTGAGGAAAGTTACAGTCTAGCCATAACCAATCTTTACAAATTAATGTTTTTGTTTATTTTTTATTTCTTTCATTGAATAGTGTTAAAACCCATGGATTATTATAATCAACTTTATTTCAATCAATTTCAGTTTTTATTCATTATTAAGTTTAAATTGTTCTCTCTTTGGCCAGTAGGAACCTCTTCAAGATGATCTGTTCTTTTCATACCATTAGACTTTGATAGCTTCTTAGCTTTTTTGCCCTATTGGATGTCTGAATTCCTTTTGTGCCCTACTCTCGCTTTGGAATTACTGTCTCTCCAAGTTTTCCTAGTTTCTGTTAGTGAAAAGTGTATATACTTTGAAATGAAGCCAACAGAATTTCCTTAAAGATTTTGGATGTGTTCTATGAGAGAAAGAGAGAGTCAAGTATGACTCCAAGGTTTTGGGCCTAAGCAACTGGAACAGTGATGTTGCCATGAACTAAGAGGTGGAAGGATGCAGTTGCAAGGAGGGAAGTAGAGGAGTTTATCTTTGGACATGTTGATTTTGAAATTTTAATTACAACTCTAGTAGGCAATTATGTAGTCGTCATCATGTGGGTGAAAATTAAAACCATGAGGCTGGATGGGCTCACCAAGGGAGTGAGTTTAGACAGAAAACAGAAGAGGAACAAGAACTCAGGCCCAAAGTTAGAAGATCTAGGAAAAGAAGAGGAACAAGAAAATTTGTACATTTTATTAGCATTCTTGAGAAATATGCCAAGAAAATATTTTTTCTGTGTTTTGAGACCCAAGATAGTATTCCATAATAATATTTAATCGTGATGTTATACTTCTTCCTCTTCAGGTGAAGGACTTTCAGAAAGAACTGTAGAGATTATTCTTTCAGTCACTTTGTGTATCCTTTCAATAATTCTTCTTGGAACAGCTATCTTTGCATTTGCAAGGTAAGATTTATTTGTACTTACACTCCTAGGATGCTTTATGGGCATTATTCAGTCACAGTCTAATCAGGAGACAGAAGCCACAACAGTTACTTGAATGGGAAACATTTAATAAGAAGAATTATTAACTAGAGAAATAATTAACCAATAAAGGGGGTAAAAGAGAACACTAAGGAGCCCAGAAGTAGCAAGTGCAACAAAGCAGCTGCTTACTCCAGGCTGAAGGAGAGAGTACAGTAAAGGAACTAAGAACTAGAAGAAGTCACACCCCCAAGGTTGACATGGAATGGCTACCATGAGCACATGCAGCCCATCACCTATCAGTTGGCAAAGAAATATGACAGAGGGAAGGGGCTGGAGCTGTTCAGTAGAAGCTACCCACTATTCCTGGAGGGTTGGCAGGCTGGAATTGGTCTATAAAGCAGCCCACTCTTGCTGGAGGTGTGGGTAGGCTGAAGTTACCTGGAGTCATTCACCCATGGGGAGACCATGCACTTAAGAAGCAGCTAGAGCTCATCCAGGTGGGCTGCTGGGCTTCCACAATGAATAATAATAATGCAGCACTGGAACACACAGGGAAGTGTCTCCCTGTCCCTATTGCCTTCCAGGGTCACTCTAGTGTCCTCTATTGATGAAATTGATGAAGGACAAATGTTATAGAGTGCAGCTACAGTATCACAAAGCAGGGCAAAGAAGGGTGGATTTAGAGCTGAGAGACAGGAAAGTGATAACACAAAAGCAGAAGGCACCAGGCTTTCTACATTGTTTTGTATAATTTATAACTCTGATAGGTTTAATTTAAATATTTCAATCAGGTCTAAATTTTAAAGTTTATACACTAGTGATAATTTTTACAGTAGGTCAGCACTCTAAAGATATCCAACTTCATTATATGGTGAGACCCTTTCACACGCTGACTTTACCAACATGTCTGTGCTACATTTTCCAAGCATCCTTTCAAAATCTCAGTATAGGCCTCTTAATTCACTTGTTGTTTACAGGACCTCGGGGGAAATCTTACTTATGATCCTAAACTCTAGTTTCATAAGGTATATTGCCCAGTTAAAGAGATCTTACATTTGTAAAAATAACCATTCCACTAATTTCCTAAGTAGCTCAATAGGCTCTGTTTTTATTTTATCTGAAGGATGTTGTTCTGTAACTTGTATGCAGTGCATGTCCTGTTTCATCTGGAATCTCTTAAATCATCATTTTGACGGATAGTTTGAAAGGCTCTTGAAAAAGATGTTTTTCTTATACCACATACTGTTCCCAGATACAGCCAGAAGATGGTGAGAGGTCATTATTCTAGGCACTTTTCAAGACATATTGTGTACCATATGGTCCTTGTGCCTCAGGGGCATGCATTGGCCCTATTCATATTGTTTCCCTGCTCTAAAAGCTTGCCTGACTTCTCATTTCCTTCAGGATGAACTCCTTATGTGGGCAGGAAATGGGCCCCTTGTATTCCCCACAACTTCCCTACAGACTTCTCTTCAGCCACATGGGTCTATTGTCACCTGAACAGTCCTTAGGCTTTCTACAACTCTGCTTTTGTTTCGTCAACCAGAAACATGCTTCCTCCTCCTCATTCTGGAACACTTCTTTACGGCCTTTAAATACTAATAGTTGTAATCACTTATATAACATTTTATAATGCATCAGTTACTGTCTTGTGAGCTGTCGTTTGAATCTTTTTTCTCTTTTTCTATGCTTTTTTTACATTTAGATCCTGCTTCTCAACTAAATTGTAATGTCCTTGAGGATAAGGACCATATTTTATAATTTCTATATCATCCTCAATAAAATAATGAATGTTTGAAAGGTGAAAAATAGAAGAGCTAAATATTGCTTTGTAATATACTATACTGTGTCATAGAGAAATAAGCATGTAAAGGGCTTAAAATGAGAAGACTTTTATGTGATTCTCAGATTCATGTGACTTTTATTTTTGAGCCTGTTTTCTGATTCTAAATAAAGATAATATACTTTACAATATTTTTAAAAAGTCAATGAGACAGTTCAAAATACATTTTTATGTATTTTCGTATATGTAGAAACAATCGTTGTCTTTTAGCATCAGTGTGATAACAATGAGTCATTTCCACTTTGGCATATTTCCTTCGTGACAAATCTATGAGACAACTAGAGAGAGGGGGGGAAAGTTCACAGCATCTGTCTCATTTGCTCTCTATATTAAATGTGCCAATGGCTCAGGCCTTCATCAGTCAATACTCATTAAAATTTGAAACTTCAACAAAACAACATGTTAAGAAATATACTATAGGTTCTATGGAATTAAAACAGGAAAAAGTTGAGTAGATATAAATTTGCAGCATATCCAGAGAAGTGATCCCAACAAAGAAATTATTTGACTGACATACTTACTTAAAAGGAAAACTGAACCTAAGTTCATATGCTTCCTAACATATTCCTTTCTTGGACTTTCTTACACTTATTTTAGAATTCGACAGAAGCAGAAAGAAGGTGGTACATACTCTCCTCGGGATGCAGAAATTATTGACACCAAATTCAAGCTGGATCAGCTCATCACAGTTGCAGACCTGGAACTGAAGGACGAGAGATTAACGCGGTGAGCACACTCCTCTGGGCGAACAGTGGTCCAGCGGGCCTGCAGCCATGACCCTATTCTGACCTACGCTTGTTGGAAGTGTTGGTGGGGCTCCTATTTACACAGGGCACAGAGATCTTCTTTCAAAGGGTGACCTCCATCTTCGACACACTTCTCACTGCTGTTTAGAGACTCACTTAATCTTCCTAATACTTTGGGTTCAATGTGAACCTCGGACTATAATGTTCAACCTAACCCTTTTTTTTCCTGGACCAATATTTTTACACGTTAAACCTTTATAACCATGTTTAATAGTTCACTTCATGTGATAAATTTTTTTTACATCAGATTTTCTGAAAGTTTCCACCTTTTTAATAACGAGTTTAAGTATATTTGTAACTACTCGATATTGTTCATATCATTTTTATAACGGCTTTCTCATAGCTCCTTATTTTAGCATAAGATTACATTAAAAGTCTAAATCATGTATTGACATCGTCATTTTTAAAAATTTCTCAGTATTTAAAAATTAAATACAAAGTAAAAATTTGCCTTCAGAAGGAAAAGTAAAAACGTGTACTAAACAGGTGTCATCAGTTTGTATTGGAAATAGTAAAGTACTTAATTTTAAAAAATAAGTAATTTTTAACCCTTTTAACATTGTTATAAATTATTCAAAATGTTGACTTCTATTTGAAAAACTTCTGGTTATTAAGATAACTCATCAAATTCTTAATAAAAACTATCATCAGGCTGTCTAGATTCTTATAAGATAGTTCAGATTCTTACAAGATCCAATGTTTTGTGATACTTATAATCACATAATTGTTACGAAGTACTTGCACAGCTCTGTTGAACTTTTAAAAAAGTATTATTAACTCTGAAAATATAGCATCAAAGGTCTTGAACTTAAAGAGGGATTAATCATTTACAGTTGTCATTTACCAAAATTCATCTTCACCTCATAGATTGTGAGAATATTTCTAACATGTCTAAAAATATCTAATACGTGCTATAAGGGAAGTGTCTTCCGATAAGCAGGGTCATTCCAGCTGCTACAAGTTGAAAATTATTTGATGTTATCACTAAATTGCACAGAAATTTGGGTTGTTGGATATGAAAACTTACTTCTTTATATTTAGATACTTATCTTTGTTCATATTTTAACACAGGCTGTTCCCATCCAAAATGGGATAAGTCCGAAGACTTATGTGTAAGATGGTTGTATATTACCCAGGACACAGTTTTCTACATAAGAAATGTTGTGCATCAAAGATCAATAGATTCCCAGGGTAACCCTCCCACTTTAAACGCATCATGGGAACTACTACCAGGCTATGTCTCAGTCCTGGAAGCGTCATGCTGCAGAGTAAAAGGAAGTTTCTCTTCCTTTCCTCCGTGGGCCAACTGGATTTCAGTAGGATTCTCCCAACATCCTTCTCAATTCTTTGTGCCCCTTCCACAAGCCTGGGTTCCCAGTGTCTTTCTCATACCCCCAAAGCATCCAAGGGATAAAACTTTAAAACTCTCCATTCAATTAATTTTAGGTGTTTGCACAATTTCGTTCAATCTGTTCATCCTAAAATGTAAACTTCTAAGCATCCAAACACTTTTCGAACATTTTTTAAAGAATCTTTATCCCCCAAAAGGCCTTAGTAAGCAGATCTTTAGGAGATATAACATAATAAAGTGAAAGCAGCCAGTCAGTATGGGAGAAAGTATTCTTATCAAGCAGGTTACCAGTCTAGGCAGGCTCTGGCGAGGGAAGATCCCTTAAGCTCTGTGTGTTTTCACAGCTTGTCCCTTCCTCCACTTCTGAACACAGCCATTATCAAAAAGTTCTAAGGTTTTTTTTTTTTAACAATGACTGTCATGGCAGCTAATGGAAAAGTTGGGCGAGGACTGTATAGATTGTTTATTATTGGGTATTTATAATTCAAGGACTGCCTTATTTAACCTTGACTCCTCATTATTTATTTTCCTACTTCCATGTTTATTTATTTCTACATCACTTTATCTGTAAAGGGATGTATAAGTGTCTTTCAAGTATATTTCAAGCAATTTTTATTTATTTTTGACATAGAAAATTATTATATATTACCACTAGTAATAGCAAAGTTGGAAATTTTACTTTCCGTTCTTTTTACTTTCTCATCTGTTTGTTATGATTCGAGTATTCGTAACTGTAAAACATTCTTGTGTATAATTCCAATGGCACATACTATATGCTTTGCTTGATTTATTACAGAAATTTATTAAAATGACCATCAAATGGTTTGAGCATTAACTCTTTTCATTACAGAGATCTATCTCTAGCTTTGCTATTTATTTAAGGCTTTTCATGTTAACGAATTCACTAATACGTTAGATAGTAAGACTAGAAAAAATAGTAACTAACGATCCATAGTTAACCATATGCACATATGTATTGGTGCTGTCCTTCAATGAAGCTCTAAAGCTCTTCACCTGTCTTTTAGGTGCTGGAAGATCTAAATCTATCCAAAACCATATAGGTCTGATGCGGTAGAGTCACAGAGACTGATGGTAGATCCTGGAAGTGAAGAATCAAGGAATTCGAGTTAGCTTCCAAATTGTTGAGTAACTTATGCCATACGTCTTTGTTGTTAGCAGGAAAGAACATAGACAATTTCCTTTAAGTCTACCCTGTTAACATGTGCTCCTTCTATCTGATGCTGAGGCATGTTCTTTTCCATTCAACCTGCCCACTTTCTTCATGCTAATTGGACTTGCAGTTTTCCTCAGTGCTCCATGTCTTCGTGTGTCCATAAGATGAATGATAGAAGACTATCTAAGCAATAATTAAAATATTAATTTTAGGGACTTAGCTAGTTCACAAAAAAAAGTCAGTATGATTCTTTGGTACTAACTTCTTTCAAGGATTTGGGATTTTATTGTTAAGAAATTATTTAACTATTTTATGTTATCTGCCTGTATGTTTATTTACATTTTAACGCTTATCTTAGAGCTTTTGTTTGTGCAAACTCTCATTATTTAATTATATTCTACCTTGTTTCACAAAAGATCTGTAGAAGAATTCTCTCACCTCATGCTTTTTCTTCTCAAAGGAGAAGGAAACTCAAATAAAGTCTTAGTATTCCATAACTCCTTGAGAATATTCAGGGATATGCCAAGAGGATGTTTTAAATTCTTATTTGTAATGATAATTATATCATTTTATTATGCAAATTTTATATTTGTTTAGACCATGTAAGCCGTATTTCTTAGGAAGGATATTTAATATTTTGAGCTCATCCATTCCACACTCACCAGGTTAGAAAATGACTCTTCGGTTTTATTGTTTGATAAACAAATGAATAGAACAACATTTTTTGATGAGTCCTTCAAAACACAGCCACATAGCCCACTGAAGTGAGAAAGGTTTCTAGGAGGAAATATTGTCAAGATCAGCCAATATTGTTCTTTAATGTGCTATTTTTTTCTAAAGCCTAATTTAACTGTAATAGACTACATTCTCAAGACACTTAATAACACTTAAAAATTAGGTAATTCAATAGAATTTTCACAAGTTAAAGATTCTATTTGCTAAAAAAGTTTACTTTTCACTGTCTCCTTTCCTCACTTTGTTTCCTATGGTGATTAAATCAGAAAAGAAATAGTAGTGTAACATTGATCAATGTTACTAATATTCTTACTTAACAGATACTCAGTTTCTTCTAGGCCTCAATTTTATTCCTCAAAATTTTGTGCATCATTCCATAGTAATTATCCTGTCTATTTTAGTGAGTGAATATAATGGTGTATTGTGTTAAGACTCAAGGCCCCAAATCAGTAATCATGACTGGAATTAAAATTCTCAACAAAATGAAGCAAATAATCAAATTGCTCATTTAAAAGCACCTTTTTTCCTTCAATAATTTTAGAAGTTTGCATGTTAAATTTTTGTTAAACATTTAGTTATTTCTTCAGGAATCTTACCACTTAAAAGAATCCGATGAATGTGCTTTGTAAACAGTAAATCAGACTACATCTGGTATTGTTATTATTGTTATTTATAAGATGCGTAAATTTAAAAATTACCCCAATCTACTTTCACATATAGGGTTTGCTAACATAATAGTTGTTAATGTTTATGAGTAATTGTTATGTGTTAAATTCTGTATGTAATGATCTCACTTAACTCATTTAATCCTTTGTTGTAGAGACTCTTATCCCTATCTTATAGGTGAAAAACAAAAGATACTTAGAGAGTTGAAGTAACTGTCCAAGGTCATACATCTAGTAAATACAAACCTTGATCCAAGCCCAGGTCTGTTTGATTCTGAGGGATCAAGATCCACCTATATTTGTGTATGTGTGTCTATATTTAATTCTGAAGCATACTAGATGAGATCCATATAAACTCTCTTAAGTAGATGAGGGCTCATGGTATCCTTCTTCAAGCAGCATTTCCTATGTAGAGAATGATTCTAAGGGAAATAAATACTTCTTTCGAGTTGTTTATTCTCTAGTGACATAGGGAAAAAGAGCGATGGCATCTTCATGCAGGTTCAAGCTTGCAGAACCTGGAGAATCTTTAGTATTATAACTCAGTGTGGCTTCAATAAGAATACATAATATTTGACTGATATATGAAACTCTGGGTAAAATCATTAGCCTTTTAATTGCCATCAGTTCTTTGACAGATTCTGGTCATTAATATTACTTCTGTCAAATTATTTTGCAAGCAATGGCAAAAATATGTGAATCCAGACAAAAAAATGTTTGACTAATATGTGAATTCAGGACAAGAAATGTCCTGAAGTAGAATGAAGCTTAAGATATTTAATGCTCATGGTTTTGCAGTAGCAAATCAAAAATAATGCAATGTGTTTGTATACTAAGGAAATAATGAATCTTTGCTTCCAGATACTCTTCATTTTTCTTTAGACGCAAGGAGATTTTTGTCATTCAGTAAGTCACTGTGGTGATGCAGAGCTCTGCTGTGATTGTTTTAATCTCATCAGGTGGTGTGCTCTATACTTTGAAATACATGAAATTGAGTGTTTTGTTCTTTAATGTGCTATTTTTTCTAAAGCAAAAAAAAAAAAAAACCGCTATGCTTTCTTCTTACAAAGTGTCCTCTCTAGTATTGCATGCTATTGATATGGTAAAGTTAACCTTATCAAAATGCACATTGACTCATAATGTGCATGTCCTGAGAATTTGCTGTGTTCTCATGTCTTGTTAGCTTTGACAGTAAAATAAGTTTTCACTTAGATTTCTTCACATGCTTCTTGTCCTATTATTACCATGATGTGAGCTGAGTTCTCCATCTGATGGGCGGAGTCTGGGTTCACATTCGCACAAGCTCAATTCAGCTACTGCAGGTGGTAATCTGTAAGGACCAAGATGATGACATTTCCTCTTCTCTGACTCTGGGGCATACAAAGAGTGGCGCATTTCATGGACTCTTTACTTCTGCCCTGACCAGGGGATAGCCAACTGTGCATGCTTTCAGGCACTCCTCTGATGCTCAGAAATGCCATTTCTATCCTAGCACAAAAATTGATTTATACATTCTAAGGGTAGAATAGCAAAATGTCAGCATTAGCAGGGACCCCAGGAATTGATTGAGTGCCCCAGAGATAATCAGTTTCTTCATGTAAAGGATGTGAATGGAGGCAGAGAATGAAAATGCATTTGATTTCAAAATCCCAAATCTACTAGTCTCCATGAGTCACAAGGCTGGATGGGGCCAAGGCCCCCAACATTCTCATTGACTATGAATAGTACTCAGCATGATTAAAACAGAGGAAGCCAGGCCTATTTCTACTGTAATCACATTTAGTATTTTTGAATCATAGCTAACCTTGCTTTACTTCATATTAACTAACTGCCAAGTTCCTACTGACAGAATTAAAATATTTTTATGAAAATACGTTTTCCTCAAAGGACCTGCTTGATCAGATTCAAACATTTGTCAAAGTAAGACACTGTTGAGCTAAAGATTTAAGTGATCACATCACACATAAAATATCCATTTCCAACCAGCACTCAAAGTTGACCTCTCAGCATTCCAGACTCACACGTGGTCTGGTTGAGCAGCTCTGCTGAATGTCTTTCTTCATCATCATTAAACAGAATCCTTTTACTTTTTTGCTTTATGCCATTAGTACCTCAGAGAAAAATGCTTCCATTTTTACAGAACCATCACTGTTTCTCCTCGGTTACCAAATTTCCTCTCCTAGAATCAGTGAGTAGTGTCCTGCTCAGCCAGAGCTTTACTTTGACAGAACTGAACTGAATAGTTTGGGTTAATGAGAACCTTTATAGAACACCTCTACATAAATCGTATTAAAGTAGATGTGGTCTTCTTCCAAATCTAGTTTTCCGGGATTGCCTTCTAACTGCTAACAGAGGAATGCCAGAGCTTACCTACCTCACTAGCTAAGAGCTCAGGCTGTCAGGACTTCTTTTTAGATGGTGTCATGTCATCTGTCTCTCTTCGATAAGTCCTCATTGAGAACCTTCGCCCACCTCTTCACACAGCTGTCAACAGTCTCTTCATCCTCTCTATCTACTGCTTCTGCCCTATTGCCCCTGAGGTGGCTAAGCTCATGCCCACGATTCTCACTTAGAATACATGGTTGACAAAATAAAACATCTGTCAACAATTTGTTTTCAAATATGCCAATGTGGAGAGGCTCAGCAATGAGGAAAATTCTACTCCTGGCACAGTGGGAATCTTATCTCAGCTCTTTGACATCAGCAAGAGCATTGCTTTCCCATATCTATCTAAGAGTCCATTTCACCTTGTTTGAGTAAAAGAGATAGCAGCTCGGCACCTATCACATGCCAGGCACTGTTCTAGGCATCGGAAATAGCGCAGTGATCAAAGAAGGGGCATTGCCTCCCAAGAGCTGCCCTTCAAATAGCTAAGCTCCTTGTCAACCTAAAATTTGTCCTCACAGATATGAGGGGACAGACTGAGAAAGGACCTAGCTGTCACTTACTAATGATTGTTTTTCTAATTAAGTAAGAAAAATACTACATTACTCACTTATTCAGGTGGTATGTTTACCTTACAAAGTGAAGTTTTAGAGACAGCTATATAGTAAGAGCCATTGGTTAGGATAATATTTTTAGCTTATATTGAGGACCACAGAAAAGTTGTGATTTGATAAAAGAATGAGGAAGGATCTGAAAGGATAATATCTTAAAGACTAGAACAAATAAAACAATAGAAAAGAACAAAAATTAAAATATCTTTGATAGCATTACAGTAAATGCTTTGGATAAATAATAGAATATCCTTGTAGAAGTAGATTAAATGTAGGAGTAAATAATGACTTGATGAAATACATAAACTAAAAACTCATACAATATTTTACAAAATTTGGAAAGATTAATACATTTTACTAGAAAGGTAGATTCATTACGAGTTTTTATTTGAATATGAGGTACATGTTAGTGTGTACAAATACGTATTTTTACATCAAGGCGATAGAATTTGAGGTTCTTTTCTTTTTAGCCTCCCTTAACTGGTTAAGTGGAAAACCCAAAGTTTCTCAATTTGTCCTATGCCACTGGTAATGCTCATTTAAGCTGCTCATCTATAGGCTATCATCTATGGCTCTCTACTTGGACTATATTTTAATTCCCTATAGATTTCAACTAATTGACCTTGAGGGAAAGCTGAGTCTCTGTGACAATATGGTCTTCAATCACCACTGCCAACATAAATAAATGGTTCCTCTCTGGATCTATCCAGAGTAATCTGAGTGGAATTTAAGTTTTTGATAGACTTTTAAAAAATGAGCCCAGACATGAAATAATACCCTTTTCAGCAAAAGGGCATTGGATTTAAGACAGCTAAGATTCGTGTAATAAAAAGTGTTTAGCCCTTTATATTGGAATGTGGTCGGTTATCTTATTGAAATCTGGACAATTCCCAAACTGATTTGATGGTAACCTTCACTGTTGTAGGTGAATAAAAATAAGAATACCACACTAGTCTAAAATGCTTTTCATTTAACAATTTTTAAAAGTTTTTTAAAATGTTGATAAAACATGTGAATCTCTTTAAGTGTCTCCACCAATCACTTGATTTGAAAATAGCATTCCTTCTGAAATAACATGGTGACTTTCAAGCACTAACTTCTGTGAGTTTTTTTAATGCTTATCTAACCAGTTGTTCCTAAAGAAATTTAATTACCTCTTCAGTCAATGCATCTCCCTCATATTATGTCCCATCTTCTTTTCTAATTCCCTGTATTAATTGTCCAAATTAATACTTTTTTCTATTTAAAAATAAAGCTTTAAAACCTCAAAGAAAAACAAAATTTTCTACACAGCCAATACTTAAGGGAAAAATACACCCTACAATATGAGGCTAAGAATCACGCAGTGATGTGGATACTACAGACAACAGCAAGAGAAAAAAATCTAATTTTTATTTGAAATAGGTGATTTATGCCAATTTTGGCATAAATGTAAGCTGTGTAGCTGGGTACCTCAAGATTTCAGTTCACACATAATTGTGACATAAGCTTAGAAAATTACATAAAAATTAGACTATACGAAGCCTTGTTTCTCACATTATGTAGATAACAAATGTGAAGAACAGATTACATGAAGTGATTGGGTTTAGATAAAGAGAGTGATACAAAAAAAAAAAAATAAAGCCAAAACAGACCCTACTTTTTTTAAAACTATTTTTTTATTACTTGAGTAGGCAAGAGCAATGTTAATGTTCGTATGTCTAATTTCCTAACAAAATATCCAGCACCTGTTAACTTCTATTATTAGGCCTTTGTTTAGACCTGTATACTGTTTGTTGATGCATCTATTGACCGTATTTGTCTAAAGCTTTGACTTTGGGCCCTCTGAGGATTCTCAATTGCTTAATATTTTAGTGGAAAATTCATTTAATGCAGATATTTTCATAATAATCAGAGCACTTATATTTGGCTTACTGTGTATCTTAGTCTAAATTCATCCATAATTGTATATTTAACAATGATTTATTCATTGCCTACTGTGAATAAAGCTATGAGGGACTTGCATTAAGTCAAGTGTTAATCCTGCCCCTGCCTTCAAGTATACGTGAACCTTAGTGCACCATATCCTTAATACATGTCCTTAAACAGCCATAAAACAAGATGGAAGGAGGTTTGTCCTTAGACATTTGGTTTCACAGAAGGAAGAAATTATTTTCTCTGTAATAGAACAGGGAAAGATCCATGGAGAAGTTTAACATTTGAATCAGCTGTTAAGGAAATCAGTATAATCTGGCTGTGGGGAAACACCTGAAATGGTACCAGCGGAGAGGCAAGGAGACCAAAAGACTATGTGGAGGGAGACAAGGGGTGTGGAAGGAGTTATAAGGAATCATGGCAGAAGTGTGAACGTGATTAGAAATACTTTCACATGATTATATGAAAACTGAGTTATGACAGTCCTTAGATTAGAGATTTATTTAAGATCTTGAAATGAGAACTTGAAAAACAGACCTGGATTTGATGTCTAGATATTTATGACGACTCTTTCTACAGGGACCCTGATTAGGAAGAATAAAATAGGAAACCTTGCTGCTTAATTTAGCACAATCTCTTCTAGCCATTTTTGAGTAAAATTAAGATAGAAAATTCTTTCAGAAACAAAAAGAAGATTTCTTCTTTATATTAGTGTCAATTGTTGAACATATGGGTAGGAGAAGCTTGAGTTATACAGAATAAACTAGAAAAAGTAATTACAATACTAATGGTAGTAACTAATGTTTATGGATTGCATACCAAAGCAAGGGACTTTTCTAAGCATTTTACACATGAGCTTGATTTACATATTTTTATCCTATTTTCCAAGTTAGAAAACTGAGGCACAGAAAGATTAAGTAACTTGCTCACGACAATGTAGCCGGTAATTGTTGGAGCAGACATTTGAAGTCATTAAGGACATCATATTTTATAACAAGGAAAGAATTCACAAATATCTACCCACGTCCAAGAGCTAGCCAGTTATGGTTTAAAATTAGTATCTTTAGAGGGATCTTTCAAATGCAAAATAAGAATAATAAAAGCAACTTTCTGTCATTTTTGGCTGAAAAGAAATTGACATAGAAAAAAATTTATTATTTGAATTCATTATAATTTCTAAATGAGACTAGACATCATTAATGAAAAAAGAGCAAGGATGTGAATAATAATATGGTGCTTTAGTTATTTCTTGCTCATTTATATTTTAATGTGATTATTCATGGTTAATGAATCTTGGGGATTTCGTAAATGTGCACTGTTTCTTCAAGTGACCTATTGATGGCTGCTCAGAAACTAGCTCTATTTTAGGTTCTAAATAGCCCAGTAAAAATATTTTGCCAGTACAGCCTCAAATAATTTTGGATCCTCTGGGAAAATAGGGATTCTCCCCATTACAGGATGGCCGTCTGACTGTCCTTGAATAGGTGGCCCAGGAGCTTGTCATTAAATCAGATGCAGTGGGTTCGAATTTTACCAATCAAACACTGAAAAACGTTCCTTGTTTTTGTGAAAGTGAGCTCCACGCAACTCAAGAATTTCCATTTCCCTCTGGTAGCAGGGACCTGCTAATTGACCTTGCTAATTCAAGTATCTCATTCATTTCTACCTTAAACTCAGTTAATTAGGATTTGCCCAATCTAACCCCCTTTCCTTTCCTATTTCTAGGGAACATCATGGCATAGGAGCAATGGGGCATCAGGCATCTAAAGAAGCTTGGCTAGCGAGGGTCTAGCCCATGGTTGTCTTTTTTCTTACCGGTCTTTGCTGAGGGGTAATTATTTCCAACAGGATGGATTGATTCCTCAGTCCCCACTGCATCTATTGCTATGTCAGAAGTATTTCCAGGACCTCCAAATCCACCACTCTGTCTTCCTGTCCCTAAGTCAAGGATTCTTCTGATTCAATAGCCCATTTAGCCATCTCAATATCCATCTAATTAGAGTCAGGATTTCTCTGTTGCCTTCTTTGAATCTCTCTAGGGGATTGTGGGAAGCCCCTGAATTCATCCACCGAGAATTTGCTCAGACATTGTTGTTTTATCTCTGTGATGCCATGTCTGATAATGGGATGCTCCACATGGTTATACCCTGAGAAGCTGGGAGATAACTCCTTCTGCTTGGGAACACCTATAGCATTAACCAAGAATTCTATCATTCTTCTTGGTAATACTTGCTCCAGTACCCCCATATCTTTCCCCAATTCCTGGGTTAAATGCAACATACTTCTTTTTGACTCAGGCTTTCTTCACTGAACTCACCCCTTTGTGGGCATTTTCATAATATTCATTATGCCACATTTTTCAATCTAATTATCTTTTTTCATTCATCCTTCACTTCAAAAACCACATCTTCTTATATGTGGTTATATATCACTTAAGGAATACAGTAAAATCACCCCTCATAATACTGAAAATTTAAAACTTTTAAAAGTTGCATTCTTCCATTTTATTTCCTTATACGTTTTGCCTTTTGTGTTTTTGCGGTGCTAATTTGTTGTGCATGACAAATGTGTTATTAAAGATGTGCCTATCGCTCAATTTTGTGTGTTGCATAGTCTATTTCACTGTTAAAAATTACTTCAGTTTTTTTCAGAGTACAAATTATTTGACCAATGAACTGTCACAAAAGATATGTGTAAAGTAACTGAAATGATTGTGATTTTGTAGTGGTTATATATTCATCAAAACTCACTCATGAAACAAGACTTTGGCAACATGATGTTATTTTTCAGATCCATTCTCCCTGCTTCAGCACTCTCTCTGGACAAAGAAAATATTTTTTAAAATGCACATTAACTCTCTTAGACCACTAAGTGCTATGCAATATATAAAAAAGTGACCTGTTTTTAATATACTGCCTTGAATGCCTAACAACATAAAAGAGTACCTCCTTAACTTGAGAGAGAAGCTAAATTATTATTCGGTCATATTTGGGTCTAAATAATATTCTTTTACAAAATGACATAGAATTTAAAATCATGATCACGTTAGCTAAAAGCATAACACATTATGCATTACTGATTTATTATATTTTTCTGATTTTAATCTAGAACTCTTTCAGAAAGAGCCATACCCTCAACTTATAATGCATTTAACACAATCTCTGTTGCAGGTTACTTAGTTATAGAAAATCCATCAAGTAAGTTCGTTAAATATCTTTTCTTCTTTTCGAATGTCAACTTTAGACTCACTGATTCGATGAATCTTAATGTGTGGTTCCTTTTTTGTATGTTTGTTAAAAAACCTCCAAGCTGGATATAAATCATAAAAGCATGACTAATTGCATGGTAACTGGAGAAATGCTTTCTCTCTCTCTGGGGCGAAGCCTGCATGTCTGTATTTTAGCTTGGGAAGTAATACAGGGATATTTAAACTCCTTGGGGTTTAAAAACCATGTCATTATGAGAATGAGGTCACTGCAATATTTTATATCTTCTAAAACCTTGTAATGTATAAAATGTTTTCTGTATGACAAAGAGGTATTATGTGCCTTAGGATCCAATGATAACTTTATGCCCTTACATTTACTTAAAAAACTTTCTTCATTAACATGTTAAATCATTCATTTAAAGTGACTTACAAATTGAAGGATTGAACCATGAATACAAAGAAAGTGAACTTTAAAGGGAAAAGTTAATTCTGTCAATATGACAGAGTGACTTTCAAGGGCTGTGTGGTTTATGAGCTTTGAAATGTCCGTTGTTCTTTAACTTGTTAGCCGTGCCCATGACAAAGCGAAAGCACGCAATCTAACATGATTCCATTTTATACTTTTCTTTGCTTGGAGGCCGATAAGCAAGAAATCTTTCCTGCAACATGTTGAAGAGCTTTGCACAAACAACAACCTAAAGTTTCAAGAAGAATTTTCGGTATGTTACTAGCAGTTGTCACAACATTGCCAGACCTCCAGTCGTTTCATGTGTCACGTTTCATGTCCATTTTAAGCATGCAAGGCCATGAAGGACCCTGGCCTTGATAATCAATACCCAATTACCAGGTTGATTGTTTGGATAGTAATGTTACCCCGGCAGCCTCTGCTGCAACCTGAACAGAAGTATTCACCTGCTGTGTCAGGAAAAGACGCACTTCTTCAGACGGCCCCAGCAACGGCATCCTGGCCCCGTTTCTTCTCTGCTCTCTCATCCACATGTGGATGCGAGTCTAGAATGGTGTATTCCTTAGACTTTTGCTTGTGCACGAGGTTTAGGTTATACTATAAATATAGTTTTATATTTAAATAATTATTTTATATTTAAACACTAAATAATTCCAATTTGTATTTGCCTGCTTTCTTCATGCTAGTGGAATAGATGAGAACAGAACCTAATGTTTCCAGAAACTATAAAAATAATGTTATTTCTAGAAATGTACCAAAATAAAAAACACGTAAGTAATCTACGTGTTTTACAAGGCCTATTTTTAAGTTATTATGGAATAAATGCCATTTCACATTATGGAGAATATGTAAAGTTAAGAACTTGTCACCTAAAAACTGTTTAAAAGTTAGGAAGAACTTTGTTGCATTTAGCATTTTACGTATCTACAAAATTGAAATTATTTTAGAACATAGGATTGATATCAGATCTGCAAGATATTTTAAGAATTATAAGCATCTTGCCTAACTTAGATGATTATTTTGTATTATAAATATAAAACAGATTTCTAAATGTCATCAAAACTTTCTTTTTCTTCATGAAATTCTTAGTGTGTGAACTTATGAAACAAAGATTCAAACAATTGTCCTGAATAATTCAGGATTATAATATTTCAGTCTCTCAGGGAATAATAACAAAAATGTGAGAAGATTAATAGTATTTCCTACAGCTTTCTGGTTATGCTTCTTAAGTAATATTGGTCTGGATTTAACAAAATCATTGGTGCCATTAAACTCTTCTTAGCATTTACACAGCGAGAACTCTCAATTTTTCAGGAGCAAAAGTATAATTTCACTAGGCTAGGAGCGAATATAATTACATTATGCATGACTGAGTAGATAAAAAGTTTTATTAGCAATAACATTTTCACATATATTGAGAAACTTTCTAGTTTAACTTTTTTGGAGATCATGGTTTTAAGAACTTGAATTTTTTAATATAAATGTATAGGTTGTGTGTATATTTTATATAAATGTATCTATATATGTAAGGAACTTGGTTTTTTAAAAATAATCATTTTTTATCCTAATTCTGTACTAAGATTTTTAGGGCAAAATTATGTTTCAATAAACAAATGCATATTTTGATGCATATATTTTATAAACCTTATAACTCAGGTCATATTCACTTATACTTTAAATATTTATAAGCTCCCACTATGTGATTTGTTGTTAGGGCCATCAATTGGTTCTGACTCCTAGCGCCCCTGTGGACAGCAGAGTGGAAGTGGGCCCGGTCTTTTTTCGCTATCCTCTCACTTCCAGCACTAGATCAGACAATGCTCTGCTGCCATTCATAGGGTTTTCATGGCCAATTTTTCCGGAAGTGAATGGTCAAGTCCTTCTTCCTAGTCTGTCTTAGTCTGGAAGCTCTGCTGAAACCTCTCCACCATGGGTGACCCTGCTGGTATTTGAAATCCCAGTGGCATAGCTTTCAGCATCACAGTGACATGCAGCCACCACAGTATGACAACCGACAGACGGGTGGTATGGTTCCCTGACTGGGAAACGAACCTGATCTGTGGCGGTGAGAGCACCAAATCTTAACCACTAGACTACCTGGTCTAGACCACTATGTTGGCATTATATTTGGCACACTGATATATATTAATTCAACACTTAATACCTAAATGACCTTGGGCAAATCACTTAAACTCTCTATGCCTCAGTGTCCTCAGTTGTAAAATGACAATATCTACCTCATTGAGTTGTGAATACTAAAACGATTGAATATGTGTGATACTAAGAATTGGCTATTATGATGATGATTCGTTCCCTAAAGAAGCTCATATTATGATAAGAACTGCAGCCATGTATAAACAAATTACAAATACAATTTATCATGGTAGAGACATGCATCAACTCTGTTTGGATGGCGGTCAGAAAAGACTTCACAAAACGGTGAGCTTTGAGAAGAACTATGGGATGAGAAGAAGCCCAATGAATAGATAAAGGGGAATAAGTATTCCAGAAAGAGGGAATGAATGTGAAAGCATAAGGATGCAAAATAGTCCAAGTCATCTGTGATCCACTGAAGGGAGGAAACAGGAGGAGAGACAGCTGAGTAGGGAGGATGGTTGAGGCCCTGCGTGCCCTGATAAGAAGAAGGCTGCCGAATGTAACATTACTACCTAAACAATCCACCTGGTAATTGGGTATTGATTATCGAGGCCAGAGTCATTTAAATCTACAAATGGAAACTTCTATGCAAAATACTTACAGAACATAAGTATCACTTTTTAGATGATTTCCAGTTCATCTTTCTTTCTCCCCTTATCTATTTCTTTGTCTCTTACAAGCATGCTGACATGTACTCTCACAACCTTGACACAAGGAAGCTGTTCTAGGATTCCTCATTTGGTTAAAATATTTTTTCCTAACTATTTAGAATTTCTAAGCACCAGAATTTAGACGTTTATACTATCCCTCTACTCTAACACGTAGCCACATGCAAAAGACTCTCCAGATTTTCTTTTTGAGGAAAAATAAAGGGGAAGGGAGAATTATCCAAGTAAAGGAAATAATTTACAATGATGTTTAAAAAATTGTTAAAATACATGTTTTTAACACTTTTTAAGGAATGTGGCAAGTTGAGACATTTCTACAATGGAAAACTATAAATTTCATAAATGTAAATCATCAGCTCAAGAAGACGGTGAACACATTTTCTTGCACCAACTTTCTTATTGATGAATGGATATTATCATGATTTTCCACCAAAATGTCAATAACAGATCTCCTTGACCCTTCATCTGTGTCTGATCATTCTTAATCTCACCTTGGCATTCCACTATCGATTTAACAATGCCTACTGAGAACAGGAATTGACCTTTGGCATCTTCTCAAACTGGCCAATGTTGTACCAATTAATAGGCATGAAATCATGCTGCCCGAGGAGAAAAAACAAAAAATAAATCACTGAACTCCCTTCCCCTACTAAGTAGACATTAAAATATTAAATAATACTCAGGGTAAACCTGATGAAACCATTGGTAAAGTATGGAAAAGGGTCACCAACATTGGTGCCAAATCTGAGAGCTTCCCAAAGCACAGAGAAATTATCCCAGAAAGAGCAGTAGCCCAACAGATCAGTTTTATTTAGGATATTTTCAGTGAAAGTTGATGTAAGTTCATTACTGTTAATTTGGCCTTAGTTTTGCACTTGTGAAAGGTGTTTTCAATTTAAAAATAAAAGGGTTTATAATAAAGAATTGTCTTTTACTAAGTGGAATTTCTTGTTTACCTCTGAAATAAATGTAACCTTTGCAATGACTTCATTCCACAGGAATTACCAAAATTTCTTCAGGATCTTTCTTCAACTGATGCCGATCTGCCTTGGAACAGAGCAAAAAACCGCTTTCCAAACATAAAACCATGTATGTGCTGTTACTCTGGTTTTAGCAGTAAAGAATTTAAAAATGACCACAAAATGCAGCTTGGCATTTTTTTATTTCTCAAATATATTTCATTATATTAATCGAATTATAATAATGCATTTTATTAGCAGCAACTTTCAAATTGTATCTTTTGCTTTGCTAATATGTGTTAAAGTTAATGTACATGGTTTTCAGCTTGTTCACACAAGGTTCAGTTATGCAGGTGCAAGAAACCGTAGACCTAAAAGTTTCTTAGCTTTGTAATTTAACCCAAGTCACAAACTTCTATAACATCTTCTCGTAGACCTACTTGAATGTAAAGAGAAAGTTCACGTGTAACTTTGTGCATTAGTTTCCCTTAAGAGCACGGCAGCGCTTTCTTATGAATATATAAAATGCATTCAAAATATTCATTGAGGATCAGAGTAAATGTGTGCTCACTAGGATTGGTTCCACAAAGGAGTAACCACGGCTTCATTGTTCAACCACTAAGAAAAGACACCGTATTATTGCTTTAAGAATTAGCAGTAATGTGAAAGGAAAAACATAACATTCCTCTGTTAATAATAGCTATGTGTTTGATATTACATTTTTTGAACAGATGTTCCTACCATCTATTATTCTGATTCAATACACTTTATATTATGAAATAAAAAATGATATTTGTGATATTGTGAAATATTATAAATTTTGTTTCAAAATATAGAGTTTTAAAATATTCTTAATTTTACAATTAACATATATAATTTTTCTATGTTCTATGTCTTTTCAAGACTATATTGGGAAAAATTCCCTACTTTAAAAGTTGAACTCTTCTGTCTAGAAAGACATGGACTTAGAGAAGGATGCAATCACAGAATGTAAAATCATAAAGGGTATGGTAGTAAGAAATGGACCAAATTCTGATATTCTAGAACTAGAGGATAACTGAGGCATGAAGTAAACAAATTTAGGGAAACATGATATAGGAGGTAGTAAGCTAATGGAATCTGTTAATTCTCAAGAATTAGAATAGGATGAAAATACAAACAGCTTCAATCACCTAAAATCCTTTCTGGAACAAAACAAATCATAAGTAAATGGCTTTAAAAGCAAGTTGACAAATAAGACATTATTGTAGGAAATAAGGAATGTTAGTATTACATCTCTAAATTTCTATGGCATGACCTTTCTCAACAGGTCCTTTTGTTTTCCCTTTCAGAGAGTTAACTTGGGTTGAATGCATCATAACTTAAAAGATATGGAAATTCTCATGTTTTTATATTCATCTATACCTCAATTTCTTCCAGACTCTCTGGTTCATGCTTATTCAGTGATATTCTATGAAAATAAACATCATGATCTTATTGAAGAACAGTTATTATGGAATACTTAATATTAATTTACAGTTGTATATTTGGCTTAAGAAATTTATAATATATCAGTATATATAAAATAATTAAATCAAATATGTCTATCTTATTTCCAAAGACGAGAGAGTAAAATATGTAAAAATTTGAGATGTTAAAAAGATGTGTTTTAAATGTAACATTTCAATCTGTCATTATTAAGTTCTCAGTGTATTATTATCTGGACTCACATCATGGCTAAAAGTCAGACAATACTAGATTATTAGTTTAGGCTAAGAAGAGAATAAGAGTGGTCGATGGAACTAAATAATCTCAAAATGAAAAGAAGAACTGAGGAGTATGATTACCCCAATTCTTCATATCTGAGGCTAAGACAAAAAAAATAATTGTTAAGGATGGAATTATGTTGTAAATCAAGGATTTCCAGAGTATTATTATAAACATTGCATGCATGTTTTCCACCTTTGCTGGAGTCAAATGGTTAATGTCCATTTGTTTTCTGCTTTCTTCTTGATTTCAGCACAAAAAACTTAGGATAATTTTTCAAATAATATATTACATCTACATCCAAAATCCTTTAGTGGATTTGTAGGGGAAAGTTTTTTGTTAACTGCCTTTTTTTTTTTTTTTTTTTTTTTGCTGAGGAAGATCTGCCCTAAGCTAACATCTGTTGCCAATCTTCATCTTTTCTTTTCTTTTATGTGGCTGCTGCCACAGCATAGCCACTAACAGCCAAGTGGTATAGGTCCATAACTGGGAACCAGGGCCCAGGCTCCGAAACAGAGCATGCCAAACTTAACCACTAGGTCACCAGGGCTGGCCTTTAACTGCCCTCTTAAAGAATCAGAAGTCCTATGGGAAATAATGTTGTTAGGTAGAATTTTATATTTTTCAAAGAATTATTAGAACAATTGATTAATTCAACTAATACATATTACCTGCTATATAATAAAAGGGCTAAGAATGTGTGGGGTCTAATCAAACTTCCTCGGCTGCAGTCCTGTTTCCCGACTATCTGTCTTTGGGCCTGGACACATTATTCAGTGCTGTCTGCCTCCTAAGGTTATTGGGAGGCGTGGATGGAATACTCATGTAAACCCGGTGCCCAGTACCGGAAGGTGAGAAGCTCTCAATAAATGTTAGGTCTTATGATTGTTAGTAATCAATAGATTGCTTATTTTCAAAAGCTGCTAACTTTCTGGGTGAATAAGATTTAGTAACAGGCCCTTAGGGGCCATAGTCTGGAGATAACAAGGCCACATCCCTAACCTGGATCAGAAGGCAAGCTGTAAACTCACAGCCACCCCATGGGCAAGTACAACTCTCCCCCCGGCCCCTCACTAGGAACAAACAAATGAGATGTTTAAGTATTTTCTCCCTTTGTGATTGCAGAGAAGCCATAAAGCTGAAGAAGTGCTTTTTCTCCCGTAGAGAATGAATTCATTTGAACAGAGTCTGAATTTTAGCTTGGGTCAGCTAAGTGAAGTGTATTGTTTCCCCTGAGTAATGTAGGAAATAGGATTTCAAATATCACAGCACATTTTAGAAGATATTAGCTTACAGGGCTTTAGGATGCTAGAATTAGCAGCAAATGCTTGCAGAAGAGATTTCCAAATCTCTGTCTGACAGGACACTATGACCTTCAGAACTGTTCCAACACCACGAAGAAAAGTGTAGCTTGTTGTTGACTCAGACAGTTATAAGTGGACATATCGGGTGAATAGAAACCTGATGGCTTCCCTTCCTTAGTTACAGGACTAGCTATATGTCATTAAAATAGGTAAATCATACCAAATTCAAATCTTTCGAACATACTTATTTGCATAAATTTGCTTAAACATTCCCCATCTCTAAAGTTAAGCACATGGGGAGGGCATTACAATTACTAACAGTACAGCTAAGTCATTTTAACATACTACATGTGCTTAAGTTCTATGAACCTGAGAACATGTATTGAGTGCTTACTATAAGTTTTTATATAAGTTTTCCTCAAGAGGATTCTACAAAATAAACAGTGTAGCTACATGCTACAGCTACGGTAACAAAGGAGCAGAGAAGTCAAGCAGTTCACCCAAAGCCATATGATAGATCATCCGAAATTCATCGCAAACCCATTTACCAATTCTTCCTCCACTAACGAGTGCCTTCCTATTGAGGTTAAAAGAAAAAAAACTTTCAAAATAATTAAGGAGTCATAGATATTTTATATCATTTCCATGTCTAGTTAAAATTAGCACTGGATATTGCAATTATAATACTAACTTGGTAAAAATTCTCAGGGAATAATAATTTTTAATGCTTTGAAGAAAAACAAAGGATGGGGGGTATCTGATTTTACCTGATCTTAAAATATTGTAAAGAGTAATAATTAAAAGTTTGGTATTAAAGAAAGAATATGCAGATAAATTAATGGAAGAGAATAACAGTCCCGAAATAGACCTAAATACATAGAGAAAGCTAGTGTATGGTAAAAGTGGTGTTTTGAATGAGGGGAAGGATGGAATTTAAAAAAACTGAAACTGTTTGTGGTTCTAATTGGCAATGAACGAGCAAACAATAAAAGATTTTACTTCATTCCGTAAACAAAACAAAACAAAAACAATGGATCAAATATTGAAATACTTAAAACAAAAGCAGAATACATTAAAGTTCCAGAAGAAACTATGAATGAATTTGTGAAAATAAGAATATTGGTAACAAACACTTTTGTATGAATGACACAAGAAGCTATAATGAAAAATAATGAGAAATTTGATTATAAAAAAATATAAATTTTATGTATGGCAAGATAGCCAGCTAGCTAGATTGCTCGATAAAGTCAAAGACAAATGACAGACCAAGAAGAAAATATTCATACATATGACAAAAAGCCTACATATAACCTTTGTTTTTAGTATAAAATAGTTTTAAAAACAGAAAAATGTTATAATATGAAAAGGCAGTTGATAGGAAATTTATTTAAAATGACCAATAAACAAGCAAAGCAGCTCATTTTCACTCATATTTAAGAAAATCAAAATAAATACTATGATACATCAATTTGTATCTATCAAAAAATCATTAGTTAAAATGTTTAATAGTATCTTGTGGTAGTGAAAATAGGAAACAGAATTGTTCAAGCACTTTTGTTCAGAGTATGAATTAATATAATTAGAGAACAATTTAGTAATATCTTTCAAAATTTGAAATACACAATTTAATTTGGGAATTTTACTACTGGTAGTATATTCCACAAATACACTCCAAAATATACAAAAAGTTTGATTATGTTTATTCGTCATTTTATAACAACAACATCAGATGAATGTAAGTCCTCATAAAGAGTTAAATAAGTATGTTATATTCAAACAATGAAATACTACATGACTTTTTAAAATAATGAGCTGGGTATCTTTGCTTATGCTGATATAGAAAGATATAGGTAAGTGAAAAAAGCAATTTGCAGAATAGAGTGTATATCATCTGGTTTATGGTTAATTTGCTATGTATATGTATAGAAAACTCTGGAAATATACACCAGAACATATTAATAGTCGTTGTCTCTGGGTAGAGAAAATATGGGATAAGAGGGAATGTCTAATTTTACACTCATATGTAATGTTGGATGTTATATCATGAACTCCTTTGTATTATTTTAATTGTAAAGAAGTAACGGCAATTTAAAAAGTGATTTGGCATTGATTTCTTATATTTTCTTCTAGATAATAATAACAGAGTGAAGCTGATAGCTGATGCTAGTATTCCAGGATCAGATTATATTAATGCCAGCTATGTTTCTGTAAGTTGCTATATTTATATATTTTATTTTATTTTTTGAGGAAGATTGGCCCTGAGCTAACATCTGTGCCAATCTTGCTCTATTTTGTTTGTGGGTCTCCACCACAGCATGGCTTGATGAGTGGTGTAGTTCCGTGCACAGGATCTGAACCCTCAAACCCCGGGCCACTGAAGCAGGTGCACTGAACTTAACCACTGTGCCACCAAGCTGGACCCTATTTTATATTTTTATAAAACATAAATATGAAAATTATATTACTCTTCCAACTGTTTAAAACAGCAAATTCACTGCAACCTCTACGGATCTTAAAGTGCCAGTTCCTTACACCACCACTAAGTATCCTCATTTTATAGATGGGGAAATGGAGGCTCCTAATAGAATTGCAACCGACTAACAACCATTTCACTAATAAGTGGTAGATGTCCAACTCCAGGCTCCATATCCTCTGGTCTTCCCAGTATTTCATATGTTTTGTCAATGTATTCTCTATTACAATGAGGGCTGTCAATCTCTCTTTCAAAAAAATGTTAGTCAAATGGGCAGTCATGTCCATGTCCATACAATATAAAAATCTATTATGCTCTTCTTTCCTTCTAGATTTGCCATTCTTCAAGAGGACTATGATGTCATGTTCTTCTTTCTATCCTCAGCTACTTGTAGAATGTGAACTCAATTGTAGCTACTCAGTAAACATACCTTGAATGAACCAACGTGGGGGGAATGATGACATACCCGGTGTACTATCTTGCACATCACAGATAATAAATGCTTGCTGAATTGGGTTGAAAATTAAATGAAACTAAATTGTTTTAGGGATCTCTCCTTCTCCACAGCTCTTTCGTTCTCTCAATGCTTATCACTATCATAGGTACATAGAAACTTTATATGCACCCAAGGCCTCCACTTGGGTTGACACAATTATGGAATCTCAGAGTAGGAATTGCCCTTATGGTTATGTAATTCAACTGTTCACCTTAGAACTCTTTCTAAAAAATTCCCAATAATTAGATGTTATCCTCTCTTGGCATTGATTCTTCACTTCCTCCTAAGGCAAATGATTCTATTTCTGAATAACTCTAATACACAGTTGATTTTTTAATATGAGATATGTTCCCATATATTTTCTCCCACTGTCTTCAATTCTAATACATAGCGAGGTTAATCATATTTGTTATGGTGACATTATAGATACTTGAGGATTTCCTCTGCTGCCCACACTCCCATAGGCCTTTTATTCTTTTCTCATTCATAGGTCTTGTCACTCAGGCCTGCCATTTCCTTTGATCCCATTGGGGCTTTGCTTATGTGATGCTCATTCTTTCACCAACATCAACATAGCTGTCCTGTGTCCCATTCCCTCCAAGCCTCTGTTAAGAGGCAGGAAAAAAGAATTCACTCCTAAATTCTATGTTGATTGATAGTTACTCCAAAATTACAATCTTATATTGAGTCTTATTGTGCAAAGAGTGAATAATGGGAGAATTTACGGTTTCTTAATAGGAGAAGTGGCGAGGGTGGTAGGAGAAGTTAAGGCATCCTTTGAATTCCATCCTATTTTTATGCTAGAACTTTAAATCTGTATTGAAAAGAAAAGCACATGAATTTACTATTGTGATAACATACTTTATTCATTTATCAAATGATTGATTCCCTTGAAAATGTAGTTCTTTTCTAAAGACATCAGTGAAATTTTGTGCTTACTAATTTTCATTTTAGCCTAAACTCTACAGCATGTTTTACTTTGATTTACATCTTATGCATATGTACCTTTAGATATTTAAATTTAATCAATGCTCCAATGATCATATGTTTTGTGATATCATAGAACAGAACAAGGGCAAATGGTTGTATCAGTTACCTGTTGATTTGTACCATTTTTTATTCACCAGCAAGTAGATACAAATGAATAGCACACATCTTCTAATGTTAAACTAGATATGGGGTGACAGTATAGGATACGAATATGATTAGGAAGGAAACCAGACAGTTTTAGTAAGTGTAAGTGAACCACACTGATGACATAAGCAAGGGAATATTCATGAATCTCCATTGTTCCCTCTAAATTATTATATTGCCCTGTTCCTTCTGACATCATATACGTTGTCAGGAGACAACCAGGAGAAGATGATAAAGCAGCATAAGCAATAAACTAAAGAGTCTGAATATATATATTCTGCTATAATCAAGTGATGTTGTAATATAATAAATCTTACAACAAAGTCACTCTGACCCATATGTCATGATATGCGTAATTGTTACTAAGCTGCAGAGTAAGTAGGCCCAGATGTAAAGCACTTTAAGACACGTTTTGGTATTGGACTGGGCAGTACATTATATTGCTCTCATTTTTCGGGGAAATCATTGCTTGGAATGCTAGGAAAGATGAGAATAAACAAAGCCATGATACTGTAGTGGCCCTCACTTCTCCATTCCCAAATTTAGACAGTCTTCACCTTAGAAAGAATATCTGACACCCCAATTTCCCCCTACTCCCCAGTTATGTTCCATGGCACCTCCATCTGAAAGTTTATGAACACTTGTCCCAGAGGCAAAAGACAGAAGCCATCTACAAATGGATTCTGGATTCCTATTTCTTTGGAAGCTAGAGGAAAAGGGAGGACAACTATAAAGGATGATGGGGAGGAAAACAAAATAATTAGTGTTCAGATAGAAAAACAAAAAAATGAAATCTGGGACAGGGAAAGGAGAAGCCCAGCAGGTGGTCTGAGGGATGGACTTTAAGACTGGGAAACTCCAGGCCAGGGTCTGTAACTGGATTAACATAAGTGCCACCCTATGTCCTTGGCTGTTCTTGAGAACTGTGCTCCTGAAGCTGAGACTCATGAGAGACTGGAAAATTTTGGTGAAGGATGGACTGTGGGAGAGAGCTAGGGAGGAAAAGAGATACTGCATGCCTGTAAACAGCCACTAAGTATACAAACGAATTTAGAAATGTTGTCAAGAGAGCTAACAATAAGAACATTACATAATGGGACAAGAGGAACGAAACCCTCAAAATGATCTCTCCTGTCAACCTGAGATGCCTGAAATTACTTTAACTTGAGGATAGTTTTACCATAATTAGAGATGAACGATGAAAGGCGATGATGCAATTGAGCTGTAATAACTTCAGAAACATCAGATTTGTTCCCACTTTGATAGAAAATTATAGTACCAAAGACATTGAGTCCCTGAAAAACTGAAATGCAAATGAGTAGGAGAAATATTTTATAATTGACTAATTACAATTAATTGTCCTCACTTTTGAAAGAAACACTTTCTTCATTTGGCTTCCAGGACACACTCTCTCGATTTTCCATCTGCAGCTTTGACTCTTCCGTGTTAGTATCTCTGGTTCTTTCTTATCTCCTCAAGTACCGAACATTCAGTTAACCTAGAGCTCAATCCTTGAATTTACTGTTTCTTTCCAAACCCATTTGCTTGGTAATCTCATCCATTCTCATGATTTTAAGTAAGATCTATGTGCTGATTACTTTCAAATTTATGCCTGTAGTTTGGAATTCTTCCTGAATTCCAGACTCATATACCCAATTGCCTTCATGATATTCCCAGTTGAATATCTAATAGGGATTTCCAGTTTAATATGTTCATAATGACTTCCTGCTTTTCCCTTCAAATCTGCTCATCCTGAAGTTTTCCCCATCCTCCTTTCATTATTGATTCCTCTATTTTTCTTATTTTCAATATCCAATCTATCAGCAATTCTTTTTGTTCTGTCTTTAAAATATATCCAGATCTTACTGTTTCTCACCATCTCCACTGCTATCATCCAAACTACCCCCTTGGTTGGATTGTTGCAATAACCTTCCAACTACTCTTCCTCTTTTCACCTTTAAACCCCTATAGACTGGTCTTCTTACAGAAACCAGAGTGAAACTGCTAAACCGTACACTCTATATGTTCAAAACCTTTCAACGGCTTTCTATATCATTCAGAGTAAGGACCAAAGTCTTATAATTACCCACTAGGACCTGAAGCACCCTTATCCTCCCTGCCCTGTTCCCTCTGACATCATCGTTTATTACTGTGCCCCTCACTCCACTCCAGCCACTTGCTGTTCTTAGAATATTCCAGACACATCTCTCCTTTAATACTGTTATGCTTGACTTTCTTTCTACATGGAACACTTTTCCCCGAAGTCCTGTGGGGCTTGCTCCTTTCCTTCTTCAAGTCTTTCCTCAGATGTCACCAATGAGTCTTTTCTGAATACCCTATTTTCTAAAAACCTTCTCTCATAGCAATTATCACTTTAAAAAGTTCTATGTAATTTACTTATTTAATAGACTTAATGTCTATTTCCCCTAACGAAAATATAAAATAAATGAGGGGAGGTATTTTAGTGTCTTTTATCAGTGATGAATCCCCAGCACCTAGAACAGTGTCTGGCACATAATAGGTACTCATAAATATTATTTGAATGGAGGAATGTGCACATTTGAAAAGTCTGTAAAGAAGTCAACCAAAATATTTATGGTGTTTTATTCTGAATAGTGAGATTGTAGGTAAATTCCATATTCTATTATGTTTTTCTGAATTTTCCAAACACTCTACGTTGACTGTATATTACTTCTTTAACCCCTACCCCCAAAAAACCCCTTACAATGTAAAATAATTACATATTCAGGTATTTCAACTGAGACTGGAAAAGCTGAAATGCTTTACCATATAGTGTATTTAAGAGACAAAATGTTTTATCCCAGAGACTGTTGCTGGCTAGCACGATGATTTGGAAAATCACCTAAAGTGCCTCATTATTCTTTAAAGTAAAACAAACTGGTTGGATTTGATTTTAGGGTCCCTTGAAATTTTAAATGTATATTATTCTTGTATAATACTAGATTCTCTGACGACTGAGACAATTCCAATTTAAAAATAAACGTTACCTTTTATTTTTCATTCCTTAAAATATTTTGATGTTAGGAGTAGATGTAATTCCATCACTCCCTTTTCATTCGTATGATACCTTTCTTTAAGAAAAATCCACAGATATTGCTCAAGTGGCACGCCTACATTCCAGGTGAGTGGACTAAGTTTTAGAAGAATTGTATAAAATGTACAAGAGCTATCACAATAGAGCTGAGCAAATCTCAGGTCCTCTATTAGCTAATGAACCTTCAGATTACCTCCACATTACTCTTGGTTCGGAGCTCTGGAGGTCAAACACTAATGCCACAGTTGAAGCAGATACGTAATTTCTTTGAGGAAGAGTATGGAATTATCTGCACAACCTGTAAATATACAGCAAGTGGGTAAGAGAGCTGGCTCTGGACTCAGACTGTGAGACCTTGAGCAAATTACTTCACATTTCTAAGCTTCAGTATCTTCATCTATTAAGTGAGGAGAATAATAGTACTAATTCACACGGTTTTCATAGGAAATAAACTAATATATGTCTAGAAACTATATATATGTAAATAATGATGCAGTATTGTAATTATATCCTTCTAGGGCTACTTATGTCCAAATGAATTTATTGCAACTCAAGGTCCACTACCAGGAACAGTTGGGGATTTTTGGAGAATGGTGTGGGAAACCAGGGCGAAAACATTAGTAATGCTAACACAGTGTTTTGAAAAAGGGCGGGTAAGTTATTTGAAAACCTTTTCACAAAATGTTATTTTACAATTGTGTTAATATATGTGTGATACTGTCTGCCAGTACCATGAGTCATCAATAACTTGGACATCTATAGGACAGTTTTAACTTACTAGCAATAACTGTGATGTATATCAGTATAACAAGGTGCTTATGAATGGTGATTTTCTCTGAATACAGATCAGATGCCATCAGTATTGGCCAGAGGACAACAAACCAGTTACCGTCTTTGGAGATATAGTGATTACAAAGCTAATGGAGGATGTTCAAATAGATTGGACCATCAGAGATCTGAAAATTGAAAGGGTAAACAAAGGGGCGGGGGCAAACATAACAGAAAATGTTAATTCTCTAAATGTCTAGAGTAAAATTAATTTCTAGAACTATTCCTTGCAACAATCCCTATATATTCAACGATGCATTCCTATTAGTTTCTAAAACAGTTTTGAATTGGTATTGGATTTCACTATATCACTGTGTCTAATTTCAAATCACAAAGTTAAAGTTTATATTAACCAATTAACATCAAATTCTTAGGTAACAAGGGAAGACAAAGGAGGAAATATCTAGATCACTAGGTTTATTGTATGAAGAAACTGGAATATTTGACTTAAAACAGGAATTTCACAAATCATTCATCTCTGTCTATATCCTAATAATTTGATTTTCTATTTAATCCAGAACCAATATAGAAGAGATAACATGGGATTCCACTTTATAGGTTTATATAAATGCCTCTACACACAGAAAATGATATTAGGATCTTTATACATTCTGACATTATCAGACACTCAATACCTGTGTTTTGAATAATTGGTGAATGCGTTTATTTAAGTGTTGGGTCAAAATTGTTTCAAAATCTACTATTTTACTGCTACAAAATGCTACACTACATTTGAATATAAATACCCTACATTAACATCTGTTTGCAAGCTTTCTTATTATTTTCCTTCATATTGAAAGGCAATTTTCTTTATTGTAGCAATAATAAAAGACCTTTCTCACAGGAAATCATGAAAACACAGTTTCTTCTGTTTGGTAAACAGTCATTTTTAAAAGATCACCTTCAAAAGCTGGGACCCCAGCTGTCTTCAACCTTCATCATGGTACTTAAATAATTTTCGTGCTTCTTTAATCTGTCGCTTTGTCTAGCATGGGGATTGCATGACGGTCCGACAGTGTAACTTCACCGCTTGGCCTGAGCACGGGGTTCCTGAGAACAGTGCCCCTCTAGTCCACTTTGTGAAGCTGGTTCGAGCAAGCAGAGCACATGACACCACACCTATGGTTGTTCACTGCAGGTATACGAAAGATATGTTTAGAACCTTATATGAAACAGTGGAAATGGTCTTTAAATTCAATGTGGCCTTTTTATTGTTATGATACCATTGATTATTTTCCGGCAGAATGTTAATGTAGATTCATTCCAGCTTGCAGTTTTCAGATATTTTACTGGTTATAACAAACCAAGATGTAGCTTTATGGAAGGTTAGATGGCAGAAATAAAATGTGATGAATGTGTCTAAATGCAAGGAAAAATGTATTCTGGTACAGGAATTTTCCTGAAATCTTGACTGGATTATGCCTCTCAAAGGCCTTTAAAGTTTTTTTAATTGTGGCTCATCATTGATGTGTATGAGTGTGTGTGTGTATAGGATTTTATGAATTTTACAAATAAACACCTGATCCTTCGCTATTTCAACTGATACTAGTCTACTATCATAATTTAAACATTTTTTTGTAAAAGCAAATTTCTAGATTTGAGTTACAAAGAGTAAATAAAAGAAAATGAACTCAAAATAAAGATCAAATTAAGTGACCAACCCAAGTATGATTCCAAATATTTACAAACTTAACTACTAAATGTCTTCCTTTGACCCAGCTCTTTGAACATGGTTAATAGAATGCGACTATAAATTGAGATTTTTTTCCCCTTGTTATTTTCATTGGTATTTAATACTCTTAGAAATAAAACTCAAGATTGTTTAGAATTCAGAGTTCTGGACATATTGATATGACTGTTTTCTAACATGCATATATCTAAATCAATGTCAACTTGAATCCCTTCAATGATTGGAATTTGCAAATTGTAGAAAGAATTGGTGATAATATACTATTTTATGATTCCACTTATATGAGATACTTAGAATAAGTAAATTAATAGAGACAGAAAGGAGAATTGTGGTTTCCAGGAGCTTGGGGGAGAGAGAGATACAGAGTTATTGTTCAGTGAGTATAAGAGCTTCTGCTTGGGATGATGACTAAGTTCTAGAAATGGAGAGCAGTGATGGTTGGACAACATCGTGAATGTACTTAATGCCACCGAACTGTGCACTTAAATATGGTTAAAATGGTAAATTTTATGTTACGTATCTTTTACTACAATAAAAACAATTGAAGTAACTATATTTTAACCACATTATTAAAAAATTAATTATTACTTATACTAATTCCAACAATTGATAATTTTTCTAACAGGAGTTTACTATAATTAATGTAGTTAAAGAAACTATTAATTCATCTAAGATTTTTACTGTTATGTAGAGGAAAAACTCAATATGTAATTTAAATGATTTTACATTTTCCAGGAATATTTTGGATGTTTTAAATTATGTCATACATGAACGCTTGCTAATTATAAAATATCTGAACTTTTAAAAAAGCATATAGAACAAAAAGTAAAAGCCTTATTCTTACCCTCTCAATTCCATTTCCCCTTCATATATGTAAAAGTTTTAACAAAGTAGTATATATAAATACAGTATAAATAGGATAACAGCTTGCTTCTAAAGTCAGGGATTGATTTCAAGCCGGCATCATTGATAACGAAAGTCTTTGATGGACAGTCACTGCCTTCAGCTTCTTGGTACCTTACATATGCACTGCCACTGGCACTAAAGTCCATTATAAAAGGAAAGCACCTTCTCCCTTGAAGCCTCAAAAAGAACAGTTTTCTCCTTGTGATTTAAATAGTTAAGAAATAAGAAAAAGTATGCTCATAACAATAATCTGTAAGTATCATTTTAATACTGTGTATGAAATTATCTCCAACCTCAACTTCTCACCTCAACTTTAGACTTCCACATTTAACTTCCAATTCAACATGACAGCCTGAATGACCACAAAATTCTGAAAATTTGACGTGTCCAAAACAGAACACTTGGTTTAATCTCCAAACTCACTTCTCCTCCTCATCCCCGTCTTGGTGAACAGCAGGTCCACTCGGCTTGGTCCCGGCACTCCGGACTCGTCCTCGACCCCTCTTCCTCTCGCATACCACATCCACCCCACCCGCGCATCCTCTGATCGCTGGCCCCCTCACCTCTCCAGGGCACTCTCCTCGCCCGGGTCTTCCTGCTCTTTGACCGCGCGATCACGCACCCACTCTGATCGTTTCTCCTCGGGCTCCCGCCGCTCCTCTCCCACGAGCCCACCTGGTGCGCTCCCTAACCTTGTTCACGTTTCTCTTCACATGTTACATTATCAGAGAAGCCTCCTCTGATGACCCTAGCCTACCCTATCACCCTCACCCTCCTTAACCTGATTTATCTACCTTCCTAACACCTCTGACGGCCGTGTACATTCTGTGGATGTTTGCTTATTTGTGTCCCGCCGTTCTCCGTCCTGAAGAATGTAAGTTCCGTTTAACTGCAGGGGCTTTGTATTGTTCACTGCTATACCCAGGATGCCTAGGACAGTGCTGACGCTCAAAATGTCCTGAATGATGTAATGACGGATTACTCTGTTCAGGCCTATGTGTATGTGGTACCATAATCGGATTTATCTTGTAATGCTCACTATTTCTTTCAGATCAAATCATAGAAAATTGATGACATTCTACTATTTCTTACCCCCAAGAATGCCAATTTCATGTTGTTCAGAGTAACAGTTACAAGACTAGCTGACCTTTAAAATCTTTTTTTCTTTCAGATTAACTTTCTATATTAACTATTTAAATACCTAAGAGACTTATCTTTCTAATGAGAGTTGCTGAATAAATCTTGTTGGGTTTATCAGTTAAGTGTCTATGGGGCACATACCTATCCATAGGTATTAAATCAATTTCTTGAAAGGAAATAGCATGTCAATTTTATTATCTGTAGGAAGTAAAAAAAAACTAGGGAAAGAAAGTGAAAAGAACACACAAGAGTCTATTTTTCCTTATGATGCAGAGGAAATGCTAGATGGGCTAAATATTTGACATTTTTATGTTTAGCATTTCTATTGATAACCAAAAAATATGTTCAATACAAAGCTTCTGGTGTTAAGAATTCTCAAGGATTTTTACAAATCTTCTCTGTACTTCTGCAACTCTACCTCCTAAAATATGATGAAAGAAGAGGAAATGTTCAATTTATTTCTTATAAAATTCAAATATTTGATAGAGTATCAATGATAATCATCGTGCCCTGTCTAAACAGCCTTGGTAACAATATAAATCCAAAGAAACTCCAAAGGAAATCTACCTTCAAATAAGAGAAGAAACTGTTTAGAATTTATTGCTACCGTAGCTCATTTTCTTCATCACCATCACCATGAACAAGCTTTTGCTGAATAATTTTCATGTGATTTCACTTTTGCTACAGTGCTGGAGTTGGAAGAACTGGAGTTTTTATTGCTCTGGACCACTTAACACAACATATAAACGATCATGATTTTGTGGATATATATGGCCTAGTAGCTGAACTGAGAAGCGAAAGAATGTGCATGGTGCAAAACCTGGTAAGAGATCTCAAACTGCCTGCAGTGTCAGCTCGAGAGTTTCTCCGTGGGAGGATCTTAGTCGTAGCAATCTGGTTGGCTGTGGATTTGAAACTGTATTTGCATAGCAGACACTCTCTTTTCCCCCATTGTAAACCTCCTTGGGGTGGGGGGTCTTCGGGAGGACAGCTGATGGAGATTACAGGAGAACTAAGGCCCACCTACCACAGTCATCCTTCAGCATCGTCACTGACTGCTCATCCTGCCTTCTTTATACAGATAGGTAGATAGAAAATTATTCATAAAGTTGATTTGTCTTTAGTATTTAGCAAGTTTGGGGAGCTTAGGGAATGAATGAAATCAATTTGTTTTGTAAACATGCTAAAAGTCGTAATTGGGAAAAAGTTTAAAATATAGATTTATGAGGTTCCATATGTTTCACTTGTCCATATTTATCTCTATTGCATATTAGTACTAATAACAATTATTGTAGTGTATTATCTACTAACTGGGAGTTTTTTGTTTTGTCATTTTGGTTTGGAGGCAAAAATATTTATAAAATATATGGATTTTTCTTCATTAAAAAAATCACACAACATCATGCTAATGAGACTAAAACTCCCTATTGAGTGTCTAGTGGGTTGCAAGTGCTATACCAGATCCTTTACATGTATTATCTTATTTAATCCATTATTTGTAAAGTAGGGCCAATAAAACTAATCAACAGCCTGGGTACTATTGATTCAGTTTTACAAATAGGGAAGCAGATGCTCCAAAGTAGTGAAGTGATGTTCCAAGGTTATACTACTAATAAGTGTCAGAACCAAAATGCAAACACAAGTCAGTCTAACTGTGGTATGCAAGGTGTTCCTATCTATACCTCTGGATTGAGTTTCTATGCTATACAAATAGAGATTTTCTCACAGTAAATATACAGATCTACTATCACAGTATTTTCCAGGGGATGTCCTAGAAAACACACATGTCATCACAGTTGTTAAAGGTAGAACAGAGCCAGCCCTGATTGTTTATTTGTTAAAGTTCATTTCCTGGTCCCAGAACCACACAACTTGTCTGTCAGTAGCCATGCTGTGGTGGCAGCTCACAAAGAATAGACTAGAAGGACTTACAACTAGGCTATACAGCCATGTACTGGGGCTTTTGGGAGGAAGGAAAAAGAGAGAGGAAGATTGGCAGCAGATGTTAGCTCAGGGTGAATTGTTCCCAGGGATAAAAAAAAAGGTCTGAGAAAGCAAGTTCTCTGCTAACATAAGTTTGAGAAAGAAGGGCAACCGATTCTTAGAATTTCTTAGAACCTCTATACTCAGGTGCATAGACAGTTACAAATACAGAGCCCTTGTGGGCAACATTTCCCAAACTTAGATGATTGTGAAATTCTTGAACCCTTTTAGATCCCAGAACATATAATGCCATGTGATGAACATTAATGTCCTTAGGAAACGGTTCTCTAGACCAGAGACCTCCAAACTTTTTGGACTTCCATCCCTTTCAGGAAAAATGTTTGAGCATTCAACTCTAAGACATATGTATTTATTTTTAAAATATACACTACAGAATTATATAATTATAAAACATATACAAAATAAGGAATTGAAAAACATGAAATAAATAATTTTGAAAATCTTGCTAATTGTGAGGGCTTTATATTATCATTAGGTATTTTTAAAAGATAAAATATATACTTAGCACAAGATAATTTTGTTATGATAGTGGCTTTAAAAACATATTTTAAATTATTTTTAATTTTTTAAAAGTAATCTATCTTTTTGTCAGATCTGATTACGTTGTTGCTGTTTTTACCTTATATATGGCTACAAGATTATTCTAGGAGTACAAAGGATGTCAGCCCTGCCATTATTTTGTCATTCATTTGGGCTTACATGATATTTTCAATCCACGGTCTCTTTGTAGGAATCTTTTTAAGCCAAGTCAGTTCTGTGGTTGTTAGGTAAAACTAGGTAACGTAATCCATATGCATTTCCTTGTATGCTGAAAGGGAACCGGTGAGTGACGTCTCACTCTGCCCTCAGGGTACTTCAGAAATGGACGATGACTTGTGACTAGGGTTGGCTTCATGGGTGTGCAACCTGTACTGTGTTACAGGTCCCCACACTCAAAAGGGCCTTGCGCTTGGTCTAATGTTGCTGTCACTGTCTTAAAAATCTTTAATAGTTTTTGAGGAAGGGAACTCACATTTTCACTTTGCAGTGGGCCTCGAAAATTGTGTAGCTGGTCCTTGACCAGGGGTCTTATAAGGGCTCCATTATCAATTCAGCTATTAACCATTATTAAAACTCAAGTTCTTTCTTATTTTTAGTTAACAGTAAGGATAAATAGAAAGCTAACACTTTCCTTCTGTGTCTCAGGGTGTATACACGTGTACTGGCAATCGATTCTCTTGACATTAATCGAGATTGGTTGGCTCTCTTGGATAAGGTAGAGGGTGGGACTGATCGGAATACTGTTTCCTTCTAGAGTCTGGAGTCAATCTTCAAATAACGAAAGTTGAAAAACATTTTGCCATACTCTGCATCTTTGTGGAACTGAACGCTGTAAAGACTATGTTCAAAAACGATTGTTAATAATTTCACACAAGTTAGTACTCAATATGTGCTATAAACTTCATATATTATGCCTGTTTTACCAGCCAGAGGAAAAGGTTGCAGTTGGGCAGGGGAATGGAAAGAACTGAATTTTGGAGTCAGAAAACTGAGTTCAGAATCCAGCCTTGCTAATTATTGGCTCTGTGACTTTGTTTAATTAACCTTTCTGAGCTAATTCTCCTTTGTAAAATAGCCGTGTCATACTTTTCACAAGTTGGTTGTCAGTATTAAATAAGAGAAAGTATCTAAAGCTCCAAGCGTACAGTAAATGCCCAGCATGCAGTCAATGGCTGACAAGATTCTGCTGGATTGTCTCCTTGCTGGAAAGCTGGTACTCAGAACCTCTCTTTCACCTGACTGCATTCCCAGGCGTTACGCTCTTTACTGTCTTTTCCCTGTGATGAAAAAAAGGAAAATGACCACACCTTGGCTCCAGTCCTCACAAATCAGCATTGCTTTGCACAAGAGTGGTGTCTTATTTTCTTCTATTACACTCGGGAGTGATTCCAGTGCTCATGTCTCAGCACATATTACAGTAGCCTCGGGCAGGGGTGGGGAGGTGGAGACCTCAGCAAAATATCACCAGTAAAATGCACCAGAGGGCCATGACCCAGACCCGGAGAGAGCTTTGAGTTCTTTCACTGTCTCCCAAAAAACAGTTCATAGCAGCTCCAAGAGCTTTGAAAGAACTTTCTGAGAAAATGCTCCGCAGTGAAATAATATCCTGAGATAGTATCGGTGCTTCAAATAAGGGATTCATCTGGATGAGCCCCTGCCCTTCCCTGTTCTTGAAATTTGCTGCGGTGAACTGCTAAGGCAGAAGAAGAAAAATAACTAATGTATTTTGTTGCCTAGTTTTTTGTCAGGCACTTTACATATGTTACATCCTTTAAACCTCACCACATAGGTTTTATGATCCCCCAGATGAGGAACCTGAACATCAGAAAAGTTTAATTCTTAAAGTAACGCAACTATCCCGGGTAGAAAGTAGGAGTGAGTTTTTGCCGCTCTTTGGCAGTAAGGCTTCATGGCAGAGGGAGCTTGGAAACTAGCAGTGCTCCGTGAGTTCAGCATGCCCCGCGGGCAGTTTATGCCTGTCATTCTTTCCAGTGGAGACGCTGAGATTGGGACAGTCAGAAGCTGTACTTATCAAATGGGACTTCAAATTCAAATGTGGTTTTCCAAAAACACTAGAACTCGTAAATTTAAATGATTGTTGTTTTCAAAGAAATTATATTGTCTCAATCAATATATTTCTGCCAATAACGTTCACTGCGTGATGACATTTGAAAATACTCTTTTGAAATTACCCTAAGAAGTTTACTGGCACTTTCAATAGAATTTTCCTATGTTATAACAACACTTAATTTCTTACCAAATTGAATTGTGTAACTTTATCGTCCACCTCCCTAATGCCTTCTGGATGTTTTCCAGATGAAATCTGTCCTTAAATGGTAAAGACTGGCTGACTGTAAGAATTAAATGAGACTAAGTCAACAAACATTTATTACGCAACTACTGCATGCCAGGCACTGTTACAGGCAAAGAGAATATAGCAGGGAATATGACAGAGTTCTGCCCTTTTAGAGATGACATTCCAGTAATGAGATGTTTGTGGAAACACTTTGTAATCCGTGAAGAAATAGATATTCCTAATAATGACCAAGAATTTCTGAAGACAGTCTCAATAGACAGTTCCCCCAAAATTTTGAGGTGTAGTCGCAATAGAAATGAATATAATAACCTCTTAACATGGTCAGTTTTCAGGACGTGCTATTCAAATCAATTGTCAATTTATATATATATATTTTGAATGTTCAGGTATATTTTTTAAACATCAGGTATGTTTCCTATTACAATTGAGGGTGATTTTCTGTGACTATAACCTTAATTGCCTTTGGGAAAGTTCAAACTCAGAAATTCTAGCAGATTATTGAGTTGCATTGAATAAACTTAAAGAACCCACATGGTACTAAATTTAGCCCAAACATTCAGATGAAATGTTAGAAGTTCTTGTCCAGTACCTGGATGTTTGAACATTTCAATGGTCAACTGCCTTATTGTTACAAATAAAGACCAGATACTTGACATAAAGTGGCCAAATGTTGGATGATTAAGAGAATCGCTAAACATACTTTAAATGTGCTGATACTGCGTAGATATGCTCATTCACAGATTTTGAAAATAAAATTAGCATCTGCATTCCAACAGCCATTATAATCAGAAAACTATTTATAAGAAAAATTACTCCGACCTAACAGGAAAGAGGAAACTCATAAACAAGTTTAAATAATCAAATTTGCCAGTTTTTAATAATCACAGCAAGAAAGAACATAACACTTGGTGTTGAATAAGTATTTTTTAAAACAACTTGAAGCTACAAGAAGCCACATGAATTTAGAAAACTTCATGTTTGAAATGGTAAAAAATCATTCATATACATGGTGAATTCTGTAATTCTCACTTAACTGTTTAACATTTGTTGAATTCAATATTACTTTTCGCTGTAACAGTATATATAGCTCCCCTTATAAGAAAAATCTCCACCCCATTCATTTATTTAACCACTGTTTCTTTGGTATCTAGGCACAGTATATTTTTTTACACCAGTGCATTCTGGATATCTTATCAAGTAAAGGAAATAATCAGCCCATCTGTTTTGTTAACTATTCAGCACTTCAGAAGATGGACTCTTTGGATGCCATGGAAGGTAATCAGAGACAATATGTACCCAATTCACGAATTTCCAACCTATAGCAGGAGCATCAATTTACTAATAACCATGTGTTGAAAATGTTTTAGAAATTTAGCTAATGCAGATGTCAGTTTTTTCATTTCTCTCTAACCAGAGTCAGGATAATAGCCTTTCTGTCTGAACTATATTCTTGCCAGGAAACATTTCAAACTTTTGAACTGTTAACTTCAATTCTCTCCCGTGACATGTTACTTTATCTTATAGGTGATGTTGAGCTTGAATGGGAGGAAACCACGATGTAAATATTCAGACCAAAGATTACAACTGGAAGATATTTTCAAATCACAGGGGCCAAAATTATCCCCTCCTTCTTCTGAATTGAAATGTGCAACCTTAAAGAAATCTCTGTGCTCTCCTTACTGTGCCTTACTAAATGGATTGACATTTTATGAATAGTTCTAGGAAATAGCTAACTCAGGATAGTTATTTATTTTATACAGAATAAATATTATGCACTTAAAATGTGTAAGAAAAGACATCCCAGAGATTTTTTAAGTCTTTCATACTTTTGGAGTGAGCCAAATATAAAATTATTATTATACTAGCATTAATGTTTCAATGTGAATTTTCCCTACGTATTGAATTTAATCTCGAACAAAAGTTGTAAATGTTGATTCAGTAGTGTTATTTTGGCCTCCAGGGTGTTGACGTTTCTTGTGGATAACTTCCAGGACTGTCATAATGATCTGTACTTCCATGTATGCCCCTGTGTTTTGAATCCTCTGTTTTATGAGTGCTGAGATGTCATCTCATGATCTCGAACAGCTGAACAGTAACCCCTGACACTGCAGGGATTACTTACCCTTTATACAACACACAGTAGCTCTTCTGGGACACTTAGGGCTATTTTGATTGCATTGTGATCTTTAGTTTGAGAAAACAAAAAGAAAAATTAAACAGTGCAATTGCTCCTATAAACTACTTTTCTAGCCTGTTCACATTTGTATGTTTTCAGGCACAAGCTGTACCACTATATTGTATATATAAATACGTAGTTAAATGTATCAGAGTATTTGTCCATTAGATACATATTCAACCTAATATTAATGATTTTGAAGGATTTCTTCAGCAGAAATATATAAAAACAAATAAAAACGTGTAATGTGTTGCAGGCTTGTAAACTAATGATGTGCTGCTGTGGTGCCAACAGAGACTTCTGAACAGATTACATAAAATGGTCTTTATTTCATTTCCCAAGGTTGATTATTGAGGCGTGCATGTGGTGGAATTGAAAACCAAATTAATCAGGATGTAGCAAATTAGAGATTTTTTAAAAAGAAAATCTTTAAACCTCCATTTTGTTAGATAGTGACAATCTACTAAGTAAGTTTTGAACTATGTGAAATTATTTTGTCATAATTTCAATTAAGCGTCACAAAATGAAATAGTATTAATCATTCTGTTTTTTTCTATAATGAAAATTATACCTTATGCTTATTTCTGCTAGAATATACATATAGAAAATGTGATGGCCAATAAAATTGAATTTTAAGGAATTGAGTTACTTTGCAGCATGATTTCAGAGGTCCTTACAAATATAAATTTGAATTTGTATCACATATTGAGATATAATTGATAATTATCTTAATACAATATAATGAAGTATATTATATATAAGTACAATATAATAGTACAATATAAATAGTTAAGATATAATTATTTCCCGAGGTACCTATAGATAGTAAGTAATTTTCAAATCAAATTCATTATCTTGGAAATTAAATCCTTTAGTCTTACATGCAGTCCTACTTCCTGTTTTTTCATAGCAAGGAAGTGTAAATGCATACGATCCACTACTGTTCCAACCAACAAGTTTACTCTATAGAAAGTTATAGAAAACAATAAGAAATGATGAGAACTCTAAAAGATTCAAGCTGGAATTAGAGCTTCGTCAGTTTGCTTCATGTCTCAGTCATTGAAAATGTGTGGCAAGCCAGTATTTATGAATGTGTGTTTTTGTATTCATGGAAGAGAAATAACAGCCTATGAGAAGTAATGATGAGTTACTTTTTAATGTGTTAAATAATAATAAAATAAATATTCAATCTACAGGCCATTCTATTTGCTATAATAGCTGTATAAAACAGATGTGTGCAACATAGAGTTTCACATTTGCCCCATATGTATATGCATATGTGCATCTATATAAAACAGAGTTTTAACATAAGGCCTCCTCTAAAACAATGCTTATCAGGCTTTAATGTGTGTGCAAATCACCTGCAGATTGTACTAAAAATGCAAATGCTGCTTCAGTAGATGTAGGGTAGGACCTGAGATTCTTCATTTCTAGTAAGTACTCAAGTTGGAAGACTGCTGCCTCGTCTCAGCCCATATTATCAAGCAGCAAATCTCTAGAAGACCTTGGTCAGGATCAGAATTATTTCTTGTCCATCTGAAATTATTTGAAACATGTTTGAAAAGATTTGGCTTCATTATCAGAAAAAAATTATCGCAGAACACCTGTTAAATGTACACAGCTCACTAGCTATATCACGAAATTGTAACTGAAATTGAATTGAAACTCACTTATTAATGAGAGCTAAATTTTCTCTTAATTATATTGTGAAAGGGCTAGTCTATAGCCATGTTCTATAGGTGGCTAGTAAGTGCAAATTAAAATAATGAGGAACATCTGTAACATTTTTAGATCAGATTTGTCAAAATACGTTGAAGCACATGTACAATAAATGAGCAACATGTGTTTCATCTGATCCAAATGAAACTGGAGCCTCTCAGAATGGTTTGCCAGAGACCAGAGCAGCTGTGGGTATCACCTCTACTTTCATCCTGTTTTAAAACGCATAATTTTCGTCTTTCAGTTTATAGGTGAAATGTATAATAAGTCTTTTGAAAAAAGCTAATTAAACCTTGCCCTCTTCGTAAAGGAGATGGTGATCCTCTCTCCACATCTGGTACCAAACAGTAGATTTTTAAAATGGAATTTAAGTTTCGTAAAGTATTCTATTCGTCCATGGCATTATGGTGATAAGTCCGTTTTCATGGACAGACTTTTAGAAAACTCACAGTGAAAGTTTTAGTGAAGGCTGGAACACAAAATGATCTGAAATACTCAACTGAGTGGTATTAAAAATTGAAAATATGGGGGGAAAGTTTATAAAGTTTATAATCTTGACAAAACAGCTTTCTTTCTTAGGACAAGTAATATTTCATGGTAAATGACTTCATAAATATACACAGAGTTTCCATGTAGAATCAGGACTCATATGCCCACCAGCTCATGAAGATGTTTTGAGGAATAGATTAGATCACACATATGAAAGTGTTTCAAAAAGTACAACGACCTCTACAAAGTTAAGATAATCTTTTACCCAGGCTGGTCAGTATGTAATGGTTATCAGTAAGATAATGCTTCTCATTTTAAGATTGCATTGTACTTTGTGACATTAGTACCATATTTGTATGCACAGATTGAAGAGAAAATTATGGCAGTTATATTGACTTCTGTTAAATAAGATCATTGGTATTTCTTTTTTTCATGAATGATTAAGAATATTCTCAAGGAATTTTGGGCTAAAATGAACAGAGTCATGTACACAAATAACAAAGTGTGATTTGGAAAACAAGTCAAGAAAATTTCCATTTCGAGTGTTTCAACTGAACATTCTGAATCAGTGTCTGCAATATAGTCATTTGAAAATAAAATTGCAACTTCATGGAAAGTGATGAAAAGGATTATTCTCCCCTCTTAACAAGACAGTCTTTCTAGAGTCACAAACTTATTTTAAATTTTACTGACAGTATTCTTGGATTAGGAAGTCATTTTAGTAAATTACAAACTTTTTTGAGTACTTTTACATCCATCATCCTTAATCTCTACAAAATCCTTTAAGACCTGCAGGGCCCCCTATTACAGATAAATATAATGAAAGCTTAGTCACTGTGCCTGAGACCACATTTAATAAGGATGGGAGCTGCATATGATAATAAAGTTACTGAAAGTCAGTGATAAAGATAAAATTTTTAAAGGCGACAGGCAAAATAGAGATATTTTCAGGGGCTCAAAGATAAGAAAATATGCTAGCTTCTATTCAGAAACAGTGCAAACCAAGGGACAATGGAATGACATATTCAAAGCACTGAAAGTATCTCCTAAACCTGAGTAAGGCCACCTACAAAAAAGCTAGAGCTAATATTATACTTAATGGTGACATATTGAAGGGATTCACCCTGAAATAAAGAAAAAGGCAAAATGCCCACTTTCATAACTTCTATTCAACATGGTACTGGTGTTCCTAGTCATTACAATAAGACAAGAAAAAGAAATAAAAGGAATAAGGTTTGTGAAGGAAGGAACAAAACTGTCTAAATGAGTAGAAAGTATAATCTTGTATGAGGAAATTTCTGAGAAATGATGCCAAAAAAGCTGCCAGTTGTAATAAATAGCTTTAAAAAGGTTACAGGATATAAAGTCAAGATAAAAAAATCAATTTTATTTCTACATACTATCAATGAAAAACTGGACATTGTAATTAAAAATACCACTAACAATAGCATAGATGAACATGAAATGCTTAAGAATAAATTTAACAAAATATGTGCAAGATCTATAGACTAAAAACAATATTGATCAAAAGAAGTAAAGAAGACTGAAATAAATTTTTTAAAATGCAAGTCCATCAACTCAAAAACTCAATATTGTTAAGATGTCAGTTCTTCCCATATTGTTTTATAGATTCAATGGAATATCAATCTTAATATTTAAGGCTTTTCTTTCCAGAAATCGATAAACTGGTTTTATAATTTATATAGAAATGTTGCAACAGACCTAGAATAGCCAAAAAGATTTTTAAATAGAGCACAATTGAATATTTACACTATAGATATACAGTATTTCTCTTTAAAGGAAAAAATAGAAAGTCAAAAAGTAAATCCACACATAGCTGGCCAACTTGTTTTCAACAAAAATGACTAAGTAATTAAATGGGGAAAAGATGCCTTTCCAATAAATGGTGTTGAAACAACTGGATATTGATTTGGAAAAATATGAACCTTCATCTCTAGCTCATGTAACAAATACAAAAATTAACTTGAAAATGGAGCATAGATCTAAATGTTAAAGCTAAAACTATAAAGTTTATAGAAAAACACTAAGAGAAAATCCTCATGACCTTGGGATAGGCAAAGATATCTTAGAGTACAGAAAAATGAAATATAAAAGAAAAATTGATAAATTATACTTAGTCAAAATTATAACCTTCTGATCTTCAAAAGACACTATAGAGAAAATGAAAAGTCAAGCCACAGGCTGGGAAAATGGGAGAAAACATTCACAATTCATGTGTCAAGATACAAGTCCCAGGACTTGTATCCAGAATACATGCATATTTACAGAATAATACACACACACAAACACACACACACATATGACCAATACATGAAAAGATGCTCAACATCATTAGTCATCAAGGAAATGAAAATTAAAATCAGAATGAGGTAATCATACCAATAGAATGATTAAAATTAAAAGGACTGGAAATATCAAGTCATGCTGGCAAGGATTTTGAGCAGCTGGAACTGGAATTATATGATACATCACTTTGGAAAACGGTTTGGTAGTTTCTTATAAAGCTAAACATAACACCATATTACCATATTACCCAGCATTACCACTCCCAGTCATTTATCCTCAAGAGAAATTAAAATATATTTCCAGAAAGTGTTTCCATGAAATATTTAATATATTATTAAAATATGTTAATAATGCTCTTAGCAGCTTTATTCATAACAACCTCAAAATGGAAAAGAGTCCTAATACCCACCAACGAGAATGAATAAATAAGTTGTGGCATATTTAGATAATGAAATACAGCTTGGCAATAAAATGGAAATGAGCTATTGATATACTTAAGAACAGGGAAAATCCTCAAAATCATTATGTTGAGTGAAAGACAGACACAAGGGAATACATCGTGTACTGTACATACTGCTTCCATTTATATGAAGCTCTGGAAGTGGTTCAACTAATCTGTAGTGAGAGATGTCAAATCAGTGATTACCTTGGGTGGGCTATGTGTGGTGATTGACTGCAATAGGAAAAGGGAACTTTCTGGGGGTGATGTATGTGGTCTATATCTTGAATGGAGTGATATTTACATGAGTATACTCATTTGTCAAAATGCTTTAAATTGTATACGTACAATGAGTGCATTTTATTTCATGTAAATTATAATCCAATAAAGTTGATTTAAAAAAATAAAAGGAAGGGCTGGCCCAGTGGCATAGTGGTTAAGTTTGTGTGCTCTGCTTTGGTGGCCCGAGGTTCACAGGTTCAGATCCTGGGCGTGGACCTACACACCGCCCATCAAGCCATGCTATGGCGGCATCCCACATATAAAATAGAGGAAGATTGGCACAGATGTTAGCTCAGTGCCAATCTTCCTCACAGAATGAATAAATAAATGAGAGGATAATGAAAAAATAGTCTCAAGATATTTACAGTATTCCATTTACATAATGTTTAAAAAATAGTACATATTTTTATGGCTTCGTTCATTATAGTATATATAGAAAATCACGAGTGGGAATGTAAGTCTGACATCAGTATCAGGGTTCCTCTGACAGGGGAGGAATGCACATAGGGAGATGGATTGCCATGGAATCAGGGGGCTGAAGGGTCTCAAACACATTTGTAAGTTTTGTTTTAAAATTTGAAGCAATAAGGCGACACAGATTTGTTAAGGTCAAGTAAAGAGTAAAAATATATTTATTATATTATCCTTTAAAGTTTTCTTTGTGCTTGAAAGATTTCATAATTTAAAAAGCATGAGTAAATCTTGAACTTTAAAAATTTATTTAAATAACTTTAATAATTTATAAAATGTTTATGGATTATTTTCACAAATCTATCAGCGCCCTGCTCTCCTGCTTGAAGGAGTAGAAAATGGAGAGAACTATTTACTTACTTTTTTTATTCACTTACTACATTCCCAAACCACTAACAATCGGTGTTTTAAACATAAAAATAAAACTTGACATGCTCTGAGTGCTTTCCACAGAATTCACTGAGTTCTTACTCACTTCATATTTATAACCGGGTGAATTGCTGTGGAAGATATGATGAATTCATTCGCTGGGCTCATTCTGGAACACAGAGTTTCATCGATCTGAGTGCACCACATTCATAAAGAAGATGCATGCCAACAGGATTAACAACTACACCCTGGGCTGCTGCATCAGAAAGCTTACATACTGTACAATTAAAATTGTGATATGAATAATTTGCATAAAATAGACTATTATAAATTTATTTACTGTAGTTAATAGCTTTCTTTATTGACTTGTTACTATGTATCAGGCCCTTCTATGAGGACTTTACAAATATTAATTAATTAATCTTCCAATAATTCTTGGAAGTGGGTGCCACTATCTGCCTGTTACAGATGAGAAAACAAAAGCAAAAAAATGTTAAGTAACTTACCCAAAGTTACACATGAAGTAAGTGAAAAAGCTTAGAATTGAACCGGAAGTTTGATTTCAGAGTTTGCAGTATTAGCCACCATATCCCGTTATATCACCTAGAGACCACCAGATATATAATATCTTTGATCTTACCTACTTGGACATAGAACATACACATGAACTCTAATTATTCCCATCTTCAAGAACAGAAGTTTCCTGAAATTGTCTAAAATGGGCCACGTTATGCAAATTATTCATGTCACATAGTCAGCGAGTGATAGTACGAGCCTTTGAATTCAGGTTTCTAGCCCAGTATTCTGTCTTTTCCAATATTGTGTTATTTTCTGCCTCCTCCAACATATATTTGGTCCACACCAAATTGTATTGTTTATTTGCTTTTCCAATTCCCTGCAACTCATTGCCAGATTTATCTCCCTAGCTCTCAGCTCTGATCATTTCACTAATCTGTTCATTAGCCTTTCATTGACTGTTGAATTAAACTCCTTACAAGTGCTTTTCCCACAATATTACTCTTATTTTCCTTACCCAAGCCAACCTAGAATACTTGCTGCCTACTAAAATGCATTCTACCTATTGCCAGTACCATGCTCTGGCTCTGACATTTTCCTCAACACTTCTTATCCACTGGCATTCCCCACTTAGTTCAGCTGCTTGTGAACAGGACTAAATTTTTCTCATGATTTTAACCACGTAGCATTTAGCATAACATCTTATACATGAGATAAACCCAAACAAATATGTTCAATTGAAAGTTTTCCTTAGCACAGGTAAAATAATGTTGCCTATCTGGCGGTGTACTTTCCTACCAATACGCACATGCTAAAATATCTTTGCAATCCAGGAGCAAAGAAACACTGCTGGGTCAGAGGTAAATGATGGTAGGAGAGCAGGGAAAACTGGCCTACAGTAATGTACCATTGGTTCAGGAGAGTCGGGTATCCAGAATGAAATCAAGATCTTGATAGTACGCAGAAAAATTTCTAAACAACTGAAGTCGACAAAAAGGTGTCTGTACAGTTGGGCAACTTACTTATTAAAAAGTAGTTCACCAACAGTATTTTTTTTCTTTTATTATAGACATTTCAACAAACTTGGTTTCACAGTTCACAGCAGTTTGGAACCAGCAAAGCTAATGGTTTATATCCTCATGTTGTGCACACAGGCGAACACACACACACACTCACACTCATACCTTTCTATTAAAAACACATAGGCCTTCAAAACATAAAAATTCTGAACCATTTATTGAAATCCAACATATTTCAGTAGCCACTGGATAGAACAAAAATAAATATTACAGCCAAAGTCCTCTTTAATAAAACATATTTGTTCTCTTTAAATTACATTATATTTACTATTTAAGGAGACAGGTATGGGTTTAACACGTTTTTTTAAAGACCTCATCAAAACTAATTAGACTAAAAAGGCAGGGTGAGGCGGTTTCAGAAGAAACCTGGAACAAGATACCCCGCAGGGGTGAGGCAGGTGCTGGAGATGCAGAGGCGGGTCTGGATTCAGGTCTGGATTCAGCTGCCAACGTGCACACGCACAGAGGCAGACACTGGGTCCAGACAGGACAGTAATGAGCAACAGGTGGCAAACCAGGCTAGCTGGACACACGAGGGGGGACTAGTAAGAGGTAGCATATCATAACAAGCAGGTGGAGCAAGGCTAAGAGGATCCAGGAACTGGCTCAATACAGATCCAAGAAAAGCCAGAGACAGGGAAGTGGGTCAGCAGGGAGCAGGATCCTACTCGCCAGCTAGATTCAGAAACAACTCACTTCCTCAGGGACAGACACAGAGTAGAGAGAGCTAGGCAGGTTTCAATGACCTCTCATTTCCTGAAGATACAGATGATGATGATGATGATAGAGAGAGAGACACACATATGCATCTCCATATCTCTCTTTCACAGTGCATGAGTACTAAATAAATGGTAACTGAATGAATGAATAAATAAATAAATAGGGTACTAGACAGATTTTAGAGGCAAAAAATTTCTCAAAATCAGGTACCAAAAATGTATACCACTAATCTAACCAAAGCATTAATAACAAAAACAAACATAACAGAAGTCAAAATTGCTACTATCTGGTACAAACATATTTCATATCCAGAAGACATAAATAAGCAGACTGAAAAACTCCATAAGTAATAACAAATTCTCTAATGCAGGTGGCCACAGCATAAATATACAAGATCATAAACCACCAATTAATGAGTGAGAAGATATAATGGGAAAAATTAGTTTACTTATAATATCCGAGCTATTATAAAATACCAAGAGGTTAAACTTACAGGGCATTTCTGAAGAAAACCTTAAAACAGGGAAATTTAAAGTACAGTTGATTTTTCTTGGTAAGAGAAGCCTATTATAAAAACATTGTTCTTCTCAAACTACTTCATAGATTTTTATGCCAATTTAAAAATCTTAGTAGTATTAAATTATTTCAAATTTGTAAAAACTTAAGTCCATCTGGAAGAAAAAATAACTGAGAAGTAGGTTAAAATTTTTTGAGTAGTAAGAGTGATGAGGGGAGAACTTCTCTCTCAAGTATTAAAATGTTTATCTAAATGAAGTTAAAGTGTATTATTGATAGGAGAAGCAAGCAATACCTCAAGGAAACAGACAATTTTTTCTAACACAGACCATCTTATAAGATTTTAGTATGTCAGTAAGGAACTATCTCCCAGCAATGGAGAAAAGATAGGTTATTCAGTTAAAGATATAGGAAAAGTGGCTGCTAAAAAAAAAAATGAAAGAGGTCGGCCCGGTGGCATAGCAGTTAAGTTTGCATGTTCTACTTCGGCAGCCAGGGGTTCTCCGGTTTGGATCCCGGGTGCGGACATGGCACTGCTTGGCAAGCCATGCTGTGGCAGGCGTAGAGGAAGATGGGCACGGATGTTAGCTCAGGGCCAGTCTTCTTCAGCAAAAAGAAGAGGATTGGCAGCAGATGTTAGCTCAGGGCTAATCTTCCTCAAAAAAAAAAAAAATGAAATCATGCTAAATTTAACCCCCTCACCATAACCCAAAATGAATTTTGGAGTGAATAAATGTTAGTTTGTTGCATGGCCTTGTTTCTCTTTAAGACCATAAATAGTTTCAGGATAATCGCTCACCCAACTTCTAATGTCCAGTGGGTCCTACCACCCCAACATGAAACGTTTATATTTTCTCCACAATTTATAAGAATTCGGAGATGTATGTACCAAAAACAAAACCTGAACTATTAGGCTACTTTGAGTGACTTTACTTCCCAGTCCAATAAATTTAATTAAAGTAGCACGTAACATAATCCGTCATAACTAGGAAGGACCTTATTCCCAGAACTGAGTTTCCCAGATAATTGAAACTTATCATTTGGAGCAGCTACCTGGTTCCTTGCTCCCACAACCCTCATCTCTGTATGTCAGAAGCAACTCAATTTAACCAGAAAGCTCAGCCTCACCCCAAACTCCAGAAAGAATTTAGTCCTTATCCAAGGAAATTTAAGGTATGTTCCTTCAATACTGCTGAGTCAGCGTCAAGAGATTTTGCTGCAAATGTGGTACAGGCCTTGTTTCCTGATCCCAAAATAAAGATTCTGTCTTATTTACCAGATATGCTAGTTCTAGTTCTGCCTAAGATCCTACTTTTATTTGATTTTCTTAAATCATGTTCACTTGATGTTCTCATTACAAAAGTAGAGAATGCATATTATAGAATTTTTTTTAATTACAGAAAAATCTTTAAAAAATTTTATATCAACCAAATTTCCAGTACATAAGGATAACTATTATTAACAATTTGGAGCAGTACCTTCTAGTCCTTTTTTTCTGATCATGGTCACCAAAAGAAATGCATCAAGATTTCACAAAAGTACCTAATAAGATAATTGGGGACTTTATGGTGTTGGTTTGAAGTGTGTCCATTTTGCTTTCAAAGCCTGGGCTTGAATTATATGTAATTTAGAACAAATACATAATACGAATTCATTCAAAAATCCCCTAAAGTCAGTTGAAAGGAAAGGCCTGCGCTGCTAAGTTTTCCATTATTATGGGTTCTTTTCTAAGGAGTTTATTGGATCACTATTTTTTTAAATGTGTTTACTACCTTAATCTCAATTTTTAAAAAATTTCCTTAAATTTTTTGCGTACTGAATACAATTTAACTCTACTAAACGGGAATTTATTACTTGATTTTTAAAAGAAACTCCACATAAGTGAGCAAAGTTGACATTATTGTGACATGGGATAGTTTGTACTGCACTCTCATGGTTTTCATAACATAACAAGGTAGGTGGTCACACACCAAGAAGAATGTCATTGTGTCAACTTCTAAAGGAAAAGACATCATGATTTAAGAGATGTTCATGCAAATTTAATTCCAATAAAGAATTCTTCATAAAACAAACAATACACGGGGACGAGTGATTGATTCTAACATTTTTTTCCTACTTGTTTTCACCTTAAATTACAAAGTGAAGATTTGGGGGTGATATTAACTCTTAGAGGTATTGTGAAAAAGTAATTAGTGTATCCAATGAATTTCAAATTTTAAATGATAATTTGAAATGGCTCATAGTAAGTACACAATAAATATTGGCATTTATCATCATTTCTTTATCATATGAATATTTTACAGTATTTATCATATGGATTTTGCAGTAATTGAATCATCATTTTATTTCTTCTTGACATTGTATTCTAGAATTTATGTTTTAATGTAGAACTTTACTGAAGAAAACCACTTGTGTTATATAGAGTAACCAATGCTATTCATAATTTAAATGATATTTATTTATACTAATATAAAATCATTTAAGCATGTGTATTTTCAGGGAAATTTATCCTTGCTAAAAGCCAAGATCTAGTCTTATTTGAAATAAAAAATATTTGTTTTATATTGGAGATTTCATTGATCTTCCTTTCACTTAGTAAGTTAAAATTAAAGGTGGGTTTTTAATTAGTTACTAGCTTTTCTTTTAGCTAACTTAAGTGGATCTATCAGTTACCAAGAATTTAATAGGCATTGGGCAGTGTGCCAAATCAGGGGTTCCCAAGTTTGGCTGCATATTAAAATCACCTAGTGTTTTCAAGCTTCCCAGCGATTCTAATGTGAAACCAAGATTAAAAACCACTGGGCTAGACACACTTAATCCCATCAACAATTCTGTTAGCACTTGCAGAAATACTCTACTTCAGTTGGGCTGCAGTGGATTATGGGAATCACAGGAGTGCAAATTTTAACAAGCTCTGCTAGGGGTTCTGATACAATTGATCCCAAGATCACTTCTTAAAATAAACCTTGAGGTCTGATTATTTCAATAGCACTTATACAGATAACTGTGATCATCTCAAAGGCCTTTTATAAAAGGGCTACACGTATGTAACATTTAAGATACCATTTTCTTTAAACGAGGATTTACCAGACTAAAAAAGTTTTACGAAATTAAGTTATTTTAAGGTAAATTAAAATATTTTTATTACTATGAAGCCAAGACTTTATGAAGAAGAAGGTTGAAGGATACAAGAGGGAAGTTAAGAATTACAGTTTCCCATGCTGGGTGCCATGGTGTTCTGACTACCTTCAGGTACCCAGGAAACCCTGAGGTTCAGGAGGTAAAAAGGTAGCAACACAGACCAGCTTCTGGAGTGTCCTGAGAAGTGGCCAAGGGTAAGGTAACCATTTGTCTTGAGGCTCTCACCCTTACGGGTCCAGCTGGGTGAAATAATGACTCTCATTGACACAGAGTCCAGGAACACCAAGGACGGCCAGGTATTCAGGAGCTAAGTGACTAGGAACAAGAAACTCACCAATACTTTCAAAACGAGCAACCAGTAGACAGTCATATTCTCTGAAAAACATAGCATGAGTGCCTGAACTCAGTTTACTCTAATTTAGTTGTGACAGCCAGATTTAGCAATTAATTACTTAGACTTAGTACCTAAGGCTTAGCAATTTCAGCTACAAAAAGAAAAGTCTTGCTATAAAATATTTTTTTTTGAGTCGAGAGCTTCTGGTCCCATAAAGTTTCCAAGAATTTCCACGAAAACAAAAGTTGGAGAACTACATTCAAAGAGAGTAAAGGAGCATTGTATCTTGCCCTGATCTAGATACACATCTTTTGGCCAAAGCACCAATAAATTTAAACAAATCCCAAGTAGAAATAGAAATGAATATCTAATAAGGAAAAATGTCATTTCATCTCAGAGAAGACCAATGAGGGTTTTGACGATTATTACTCTCATTTATTCACTCAGCAAAGATGACATAGTACCTGTTATCCACCAGGTAGTCTTCTAAGCACTGAGGATTACACAGCTCCTGCCCTATGGGGTGGGTGGTATGGACCAACAAGCCTCATAGGGCAATGTGGTAAGTGCTGGGTTATTAATAATCATAGAAACAGATACTGTAATCAGTATGAGATATGCGAAAAGAGACAGGTGTGAAAAATGGGTATGGTTTGATGATCCATACTCCACAGACAGTCTGCTTGAGAATCTTTCTTTATGGTCATCTACTTTGAAGGAGGAGCGTATAAGACACAACTTCAAATCTTCCAAGCTTCCTGTGACTGTGGTTTTCCACCAAATTTTACTCCCAAGGAAGCATCCCATTAGAAAATGTACTTTACCTCAAGGCCTTTTTGTGTCAATCCAGTAATACTGAGCATTTTAAATAATCCCAAATTATGTTTTGATTTTCAAAATATTGTGATTTTTCTTAAAGAATTGGTTTAGATGGAAGTCTAGTGGTCAATTCTGAACTCCCAATGAGTTCACAACCCTAGGTTTCCCCTCTGGCCTCTCCTCTCTCTCTCCTCTCCCTCTTTTCCTCCCAGCTCTCCCCGTTTCCCTCTCCTCTCTGTCCTCTATCTTTAATAGATAGACTATTAAAAACCCTAGAGCCCCAGAAAATTCTTGCCGCCCACTTCTAACGGTAGACCTAAATTACTGCACCCTCAGGAAATCTCACACTAATCTTAGAAGATCTCATAAGATTGTGCTTCATTTTTTCCTGTGGCTGAGGTTATTGCTGAGATGATGTATTTATAAAACTCTTTAAGTAACACACCACTGCCAGAAATAGTATTATAGTATTATCATATGTCCAAAAGCTGATTTTAATCATCACTTTAATCTTCAAAAGATAACTTATTCCATTGAGAAGACTGGGATTTTCTTCAAAGTCAGAAAAAAATAAGCTTTTTGGTGAATTGAAATGGATAAGATGAAAGAAAAAATTCTGCTATGGGAGTTTTAGAAAGATATATAAAATACCAAATCCTCAAAGAAGGAAAAATAAAGTTGGAAACACAAGAAGTCTAGCTATCTTAGAGTCATATATAGAACATTAAAGAATTAATATCTTGAAATTAGTTCTTAAAAACAGTGGCATATGTTCTTAGTGCTATTACATCATAATAAAAAATCTAGAAAACTAAACCACTTTAATCTGAATAAAATAGTAAAAGAATATAAAAACAACCAATGTCACTTACTATACTTACATTATTTTTAAGTATAGTAACTACACACATACGCACACACACACACACAAATTGCTACCTTTTGGCAAACTTCAAATACAAACATTTCCAGGAACAGCACAACAGATTGGGAAAGTGCAGAGTGACCTTTGATCCTTGCATTCTTTGTTTGTGATGTGATGCTTCTCACTAACTCAAAACAAAAACTGACACGCAAGAAAAGAGCTTGGTGTGCCATAGAAAAATCAGACCACTGCATGGTCCAACTTCGTGTTATTACAAAACAAATTATTATACTTATCGGCAGCCATTCCTTTTATTATTCACTTTTATGTACTATAATCCTCAAAATGCAGGGGTTTTCCAATCATGAATACAAATGAGCAAGGTTGACCGTATTTCACAAAGGGATCCAACAATCATTCTGTGTTTCCTGGGATCTGTTAGTGCTTCCAGTCCTGGCTGTGAAATGACCTCACTCATACAGAGTGCGCACACATGCCTCCCAACTGGAGGGAAAAAAAAAGATTTTCTGTAGGCAGTTTATAAGCAGGGCTTTATTGGGTCCACTCAGGTCAGGGTGTGGAAGGATGAAGGTTCAGAAAGGAAGCATTGTCACAGGTTTACCACTGTCAATTACTTAATGTCAACATTACGTCTTGGTAGAGAGAACTAATTGATTTTGCTCTTTTCACTTTTGAAGAGGTCAAGCTGAGTGTTCCCTCTGTGAGAGTGGGTAATGGAACAAGTGGCAAATTGCACTAGTGACTCTGCGACATACTTTAGGGCTCTGGTGTTACACAGTCTTCTAAAGACAGAGAGAATGTTCAACAAAAAGCCGTATCAGAAGGGTTTGTAAAACCTTAAATTGCTACAACAGCTGAGAGAAGAGAATAGTTCTATTGAAAGGAAATTAATGAACAAGTGTCAAAACGGACAGTTGGTGTCAATTCCTAGAGGATTTGGAAGTGAGAAGTGGAGTTGAGGAAACCATGTTAATAGAGCCCTTGTTTGCACGAAAAGAGCATTGTCCTTTACCAAATCTCCCCATCTTAGGAGTCATGCTTGTCACAGTCTGCGTTTAGCAGAAAAGAATGCCTTATTACAGGCTATGTAAGCACCTTATTTTGTTGACCTCAAATAGAATATGGTCGTCTGTTTTCTTGGAAACAAATTTAGAAAGAAATTCTACCCTCAGTGATGTGGTAATTCTTGGACCAAAATGTGCCCACCATTTTTGAGAAAGAAAAACCTCTTTCAAGCCCAAACTATCTTATTTCTAAGTGAGTTTCAAAATATTTGGAACTAAAATGTTTTAAGTTTTAGCCTTTTTCAGTAGTAACCCCAGTGAAAACTAAATCTTCTCTATTCTATCAACCAACAAATAAATAGCATTAAAAGTAAACATTCTTTTCCCCCTGATTATTGTCTGACTAAAAGTATAATTAATCTGATTGAAAATTTGAAGTGTATTCTTTCTCTATCTTAAGAAGACATTATAGTAAAAGGATTTGTTAATAAAGGCTTTCTTTATGAATGGCTTATATGAAATAATCTGTTAAACTTCAATGTAATTCACATTAATAAACCAAATATATCAAAACAATTATATTGGAATTTGATTTGTGTTAGCATATATAAATTATGCTTCATATTCATCTCCTTCTACCCAGATCCTGCCCATCCTTCTAGATCCTTTAAAATCTTGCCTTTCCATTAGATCCTCCATTCATTCAAATAACCCTTCATTCATGCCATGTTCCCTACATTATTCGTCTTAGGATTTAACCGTATACCAATTTGTACTGCTATGTAACTGCTTCAGAATGTACATCTTATGGCTCTAATTCAATTGCAAACTCTGTGAAGGTAAGTAATATAGAGATCTTTCTCCACTTTAATATAAAATTTTGTACAAAATACAGGCTTATTAAGGAAGAGACCAAAAAAGACTGAGAATAAGAGGGAATTTAAAAAACATTTGCTGTGGAGTGGAACTAAAGGGTTTATGGGAACCTAAACTTTTTGCTCAATTTCCTGTAAATCTAAACTGCTCTTTAAGAAAGTCTGCTAATTTAAAGAAAGTCTGTGAATTTAATTTAATTTGAGAGGATATATTTTAAAGAGGGAAAGTTATCTTGAAAATTTTTAAAAATATAATAAATATCAAATGCAGAAGTGGTGAAATAAACTTGGATCTGTTGCGAAATAATTAACTATATCAATGTTCATAGCATGACATGAAATCTTAAAATCCAAGAAAGATGGTAATAAGTGATAGTTTCTCTCCAGCAGGTACATAAACCACAGGTGGAATATAGGTTTAGGTGTGGGAACTATAAATACATAAAATAGCAATTTTCAAAGAAGCAAAGAAAAAAGGGTGGGCAGAGGCAAATACAAATTACAGGACATTATTAAACTTTTATAAAACCAGATTAAAGAATTCAAAAAAATTAGATAAGAAACAAAAAAAATCAAGCAATAGCAGTTCTAGTTTAAGGCATATAAAGACTCATTCTAAAACGAGATATAATATATGTTTGCTGTTATTTAAGAATATTCAATTCTACTGAAGAGTATCAGAGGAGAAGACAAGGAGAATATATGAAACTAAATATAAACGCAAGTGGCTTGGAAAACATGGTAGACATAGATGAAGTAGCTGTAGCCTACGCTTGTCAACATAAGAAGGGGTGGAGGGCCAATTAAGAGTCAAATAACCAAATATGCATGAGACACTCAATAGTCAGGAGGTCTTATATTGACCACTCATTGGTGAATCCATTTTAGTCTACGTAAATTAAAGCCATGGCTGCCAAGCAGATTATAGGTGAGCTATAGCTTTTCACTAGGTGTATAGAGCATCTGTGTATTGGGTCTAGATATCTTCCATCTGCTGAAATCCCTTGCTCACCCTCAATTCTAGTCCTTGTAACTACTGTAAGTGGGGCAGACTGAAGGAGAAGGGAGAAAAACTGGACATAGGAGCATTGTGTAACTCAAGACATGGATAGTATGGTCTTTCCACCCCACTTTTACTCTATTCTAAGTGTGCTAAACTACTCACTCCATCTTTTTCCCTTTGCTTCTCACTGTATATTTAAAAATAATGATATAGACCATGGGTTTTGAGCTTTTTTTTTAAAGATTGGCACCTGACCTAAAATCTGTTTCCAATTTTCTTTTTTTTCTTTTTCTTCTTCTCCTCAAGCCCCCAGTACATAGTTATATATTCTAGTTGTAGGTCCTTCTGGTTGTGCTATGTAGGAAGCTGCCTCAGCATGGCCTGATGAGCAGTTCCGTATCCGTGCCCAGTATGTGAACTGCTGAAACCCTGGGCCGCTGAAGCAGAATGCGTGAACTTAACCACTCAGCTATGGGGCCAATCCCAGTTTTCAGCATTTTAATTTGGGTATCAGTTCTGCGACCTCTGGGACAGGCTGCCTGTACATGACAGCGTACATGGAAAATACTATTGCATCATTATTTCCCAAAGGCACTGAACACAGGTCGAAATCTCAGCACTACCTATCAACACTGCCTCTTTTGGTCACACTACCAAAAAAACGGAAATTACCTTGCAGGTTGCCAGATAAACACTCAAAGGTCCTCTAAGTTGGTTTGCCTCTAGATATTTTTTTTTCACTGAAGACTGTTCTTCTATTGGTTACTATAAGGAGGCTCAGAATAAGAACTTCTTTTTATTATATACATCACTGTTATAGGAGTCAGGATTTAGTTTATAAGCATGTGATCTTGGGCAAGTAGATTAATTTCTCTTTGCTTCACCTTCTCTCTCTTTAAAATGGGGATAATTATACAACATGCTTGGCAAAGCATCGTGAAGATGTAAGGAGATATCCATTTAAAGCACTTCAACACAGTGACTGCCATTTATTTTCAGAATTAAATAATGACTACAACTTTACAAATAAAATATACATGTAACTACTTTTTATTCTATACAGTAAAAGCACCGATTCTTGAACAAGAAACTTAAGTCTCACGATAGTTTAGACTTAAAGGCAAGAAAGTGAAAAATCAATTTAAAGACTTAAAAAGATTATACTTATGTTGTGAAATTACATAGCAAGCATTTTCCAGTCAAAACGTCTAGCCCATGTGAAGAAATCAGAGAAGACAAAGCTTAAAATGATGAATTTTTATGTGAACAGTGACATGTCAAACCTATAATTTCTACCCTTAAAAACTTCCAAATTATGTACAATTTAAAGATATTAGAACTTTTAGTATGTTTCTATCACTTACTATCCTAAAAACTAACGTGTTATCTGAAGGCAAAAATGTCTGGGCTTCTGAAAAAGTGTGAAATGTGTGTCTATGTCTGATTAAACAACTTTTTTTCCCCCAAACCAGTAGAAAAACTTTATGGAATAAATGTGTTTGCACAGTGGTGACTATTTGTCACAGGGGGCTCTGACATAGGCCTGAAAGCAGCAACTATTTTGAACAATATGTCATAACCAGCCAGTTGGAGGGCAGTAACAAAATCCTTGACTAACCATTCTATATCAGAGACATCTGTTTAGCTAGCAAGCTAGTAACACCAGACTCCACTATAATTTCGATCATCTGAATATCACAATTCCTTTATTTTTTAAAAGATATAAACAACATTGAAAAATCATTCTGTACATCTTAGACATTTTAAACTTCAGTTGTATGTAGCATCATGGAAAAATGCTCATGTAATATTTTAAGTGAAAAGGGCAATCTATGCATAATATTGTGTCCTGTTTATATTTTTTAAATCATGAAATACAAAATTTACATTATATAAAATTTTTGTTCTTGTAGAAAACAAAAAAAAGTAGGGAGTGTGATTTCTTTTTTTGTTTTAAAGATTTTATTTTTTCCTTTTTCTCCCCAAAGCCCCCCAGTACATAGTTGTATGTTCTTCATTGTGGGTCCTTCTAGTTGTGACATGTGGGACGCCGCCTCAGCATGGTTTGATGAGCAGTACCATGTCCACGCCCAGGATTCGAACCAACGAAACACTGGGCCGCAGGCAGCAGAGCACGTGAACTTAACCACTCAGCCACGGGGCCAGCCCCAGGGAGTGTGATTTCTTGAGGTGACATGTAGATGGATGACTTTCTCTTTTCTTGAGTCAAAAGTTAACTGATAATCCTAATTTGTATAGAGTGCTTACTTATGCTAAACGCGGCATATTAAGTGTTTCACTGACATTGTTTTAATCATTAAAACAACCTTATAAGGTAATATTATTTCCACTTTGTAGACTAGTTAATGGAGACTTAGAGAAGTTAGTTAACTTGCTCAAGGTCACATATTAGCAGGTGGCAGAGCTGGGCCTACAACCTGGTTTTGACATCAAACTCATACTTGTAATCACTGTAATTATTCTTTAAAGAGAAAAGCCTATATATCCTGCACTCTGTTCTTTGTTCTCATTTATGAATAGATATTTGTCAGCATCTATCTTGTTTTTCTGGGATGCAAGGTGACCAACTGGTTCAGATTTGCCTGTGATTTTCCCAGTTTCACTGCTGAAAGTCAAGCCTCCTGGGGACCCATCCTAAGCAAACCTCTGCCAGTTGGTGACCCACCAGGAAGGAATACTGAACCCAGAAACATTCTAATGCTTCACGAATTTTGCTATCAAATTCTTAAATTTAAGTGAAAAATAGGGGACAGTGCAGAATTATGAAAAGAACTTCATTTTTTAAGCACCAAGGGATGGGCGTTTCTCAGGTAGAAGAGCATACATTGTCCCTTTCCCTGGAAACTACGCCTAGAAAATCAGAAATGAGCAGCAGCCTCTTTAAGCACCATTTTGTGGCTGCTGAACACAGGTTTTTGTGGAAGTTGTGTTCTACTCCCAAATGGAAGGGAATTAGGTGCTGGAGCAAAGAGCTGAAAATGTCTTTCTTGAAAGCTCTGAAGAGCAGACTCTGGTTCCTTCCTTGTTTGTCTTAGACGCGTTTCTTTGGAGCTGTTGTTAAAAAGCAGCTCCCCAGCAGGCCTCGAAACCAGAGTTCTCCCCAGACGGGTCCAGGCCCATTTCTCTGCATGGTTCTCACTGCCACCATCTGTTGACAGCAGAGGATTCATTCCCCTTTAAAATCTTTTCTTTTCCTCTACTTGCCTCGTGCCCCTCCCCCATGTCCTCTGAAGTGACTTGAACGTTCCCTCAGTTGAAGTACAAAACTATTTTTACCACAGTGTTCGGGAATCTCTGGGCACAAACTGTCTGCAAATTAGGTAAGTTACAGGTGCCCGGATTCGTGTTCCTCATTAGCGGTCACAAGTCTAAAGCATTAATCTGCCTCTTCTGTCTTTTCCCTTTGAGGCAGCGGCTGCCTTCACCTTCTGTTCTCGAGGGCCGCTCGCTGGCCTTGCTGGTTGACTCTCTACCTGCCAGCTGGACTAATTTCTCTTCATTGTCTTTCTCTCCTTTCTCCCTTCTCCCTCCTTTCTTCTACCCTTTTTTCTCTCTTCTCTCTCTCCTCACTGCTGAAAAAGCAGAATCATTTTCTGTCTGGCCCTCAGTTCTCCTTCCTCAGCTGTAACTGAAACTGCTTTTTTTGAACCAACAATGCAATAATATAGTCAAATCCCTTAGATATAACCCACAAAAATCTTTTCACCAGTTTCTGACACACCCTCATCCATGTCTATTCCTTCCTTGAGCTTCCTGCCACTGTCACGGCCATCCCAATCCACAGGTTTGCTAAAAAGCTTCAACTTTGCTCCCTAGAAATACCAACCTAACACCTCAGGAACTTCTGTCTGGAACCATCCTTTCTCACGTTTCCTGTTCATGACAGACTCTTCATTGTTATAGACTTGTAAGAACCACATTCCTTGCCTTCAAAGTTCCTGCATCAGTTATTCATTTGTGTCACTTTTTAATTAGTGTCTGTCCCCCAGTAAAATGGAAAATTTGCTGAGGGCATAAATATATGAAATACTTTTATTGGAGTCAGTTGTTTCAATATTTTCACTTCCACTATACCATTAACACAAATATATCCCCAAATTTATCTTAAACGTTTGTCTTACCAAATCTAGGGTTTTCAATTAGTTCACTTTGGCTATTTCAATCAGAGGCCTTAAGAAATGAGTAGAGGAAGGAGGGAAATTAACATTTGTTGAGTGGCATATTCCATATCATGGACTCACTATTTCATTTCGTGCTAACAACAAGCCTGTGATGTATGTATTATTTATACCATTTGATCTCTTATAAAACTGAGGCTTGGAACACACAATTAGGAGTAGCTAGAAGTTATACTCTGTCTTACTTCAAAGCTCTGTTCTCTTTCTACCACATATTCCACCTTCCCAAAGGCTCAGAGCTAAAATCCACCATTGATTGAGCTAGCCATAAACCGTTCTCTCCCACTCCTTTTCACGGAGAAGAACTGGACATATTCAAGCTTTTGTGGAGATGATGGGAAGAAAATGCATTTACAAATAATTAAGCATGAAGTAAGAATAATGAGGCCGTAAACTACTTGAAAACTTTCAATTCTATCACTAACCTAGTTTCAGATTTTGTTGTGAATGAACTCTAGGCCCTTGGGGGGATTTCTTAATGATGCTTGGTATAATTATTCTCTTATTATTATTTACTTTTTCCAAAAATGTATTTGAACTATTTCAAGCTTGGAGGATTTCAGTTTACACAAACCTGTTTTGACCACTTGTCAAGGTCTGTGTCTCCCAAGTTCTATTGAGAAATAATGTAATTGCAATTACAGGCATCTCAGATTTTGTAAACAGTTTGAGTTCCAGCAGTTCGCAAGCTCGTTGTTTGGAATCAGTGTGTATTTTCCCATTACCTAATCTAATAAAGGATGGTTATTTCCCAAGCTGGCATTTCCTTTTTCTCTCCTCCCACACCACCTCTAACCCCCAAAACAGCAACAAAAAAGGGAAAACTCTATTTAACCCAAGGTGAATAACAACACTAATGTTATTGCCCTCAGTTCTCGAGAATGTTGGGAAAGAGGCTTTGTATTTTAATAAGGAACCACAATTCAATAGTGATGGTTGAATTCACACAATGAAATGCCACTGAAGCCTGGGAGGTTGCTCTTGATCAGCACCCCAAGGCTTTCTCTACTTTATTTTAGAATCCTCTCTTTTGACATTTTGAACCCACTGTTTCTCCAGTGCTGACACTTGAATGAAAGAAAAATAAAGGAGAAAAAATGCCCTTTCATATTCTTTAGCAGGTTCATGATGTGTAGACTCTTTGCATCTATCCAACAGCTCCTAAAATCGGTGGGGAGTCTATGAATGGAACCACCCTAAACATTTAGTTCTACTACCCAAGCAACAAAGTTTCTCAGAAGTGATATTTTTCTTATCTCATTTTTTCTCTAAACTTAATTCCTGTAATAAAAGTACTTTTCTTTTACAGAGTATGCAACATTTTTGAAGTGATTTCACACTTGACCCAAAAATGTTGAATAAATGAATTTCGGTCATTGTTATCTTAATAATCTTAGTAATAATGCCATATAATTTCACTGGTTAAAAGATGACTTTTCAAATTGTTATCACATTATAAGATGCAGCATGGAGGGTGGTTGCACTCATAAGGCAGTTTTCCAGAATGGATGGTTGACTATGGCCTGCATTGTCAGAGGCGCCAATGTGCAGCCTTAACTGCTGACATCAGCAACCAGGAGACCAATGGAAATAGGAGATGATATCAAAAAAGAAGTAATGGCTTCTTATTCTTCCCTGTGCTTCTGACTGTTCCAAAAACCCAGAAATGGTTCTCAAGCTTGAATCATTCAGCCACACAATAATAAAAACAGGCCAAAATGTCAAAACTTAACACCCCAAGTCTATGGCTCAATAGAAAGAGACTATGAAGAATTACTTTCTAGAATAATTGACTTGACTCAAAAATGGCTAGTTCCTACATTGCTTAACCATTCATTCCTTGCATTGTCTTCACTCTACTCATTAAAAAATGAAGTGATATTGAAGAGAGCCTATAACTATCACTGCTTAGGGTAGAATAAGAAGACTTCATGTTCCCATCTAGTTTCTCAGGCACTGACTACAAAGCCAAAACCAAAGTTTACTGTCATCCCAAAGTCCTTTATAGGTGAAGGGAGTCCCTCCAGAGCTCTGGGAGGGAAAGGAAAGGAAAGAAGAAAAGAATACAAAGAGAAAAAAAATAAACCTCCACACCAGCTGTGCTGTATTTCCCTCATAAGAAATGATCTTAGCCTTGACACAGCCTTATGCTTTAAACAATAACTAATGTTCATCAAGCAGCTAATTTAAGGCTACATGTTTCACATGCATGATAGCATTTGATTGAACCCTCACCAAAATTATATAAAGCAACCTCTATTACCTTGAAGAAATCGAGACCTAGTACTTACCTATGTGCACAGAAATAGAAATGACCTTAGCTCCGACTTGAAGGGAGTTCTTTGGAACCTAGGGCCCCTGCATCCCAGGCTTATGCAGGACTGCCACCCCAGTCACCATACTTGTGTGCACTGGACCACAGGCAAGCTGCAATTAAAACTCCATTTCCTTGCTTGTGCCTTGGTTACTACCTTTCTCATCAAAATCCTTTGGAACAACTTGTTTGGAATCAATGGATGGCAAGACCGCAAAGGAAAAAGCTGTGAACACACAGTGTGTAGGACAGGAGCCAGAACCGAGGCACCTTGAACTGGGAGCCACACTGAATCCTGAAATATCAAGTAGCTATAGTATGAGTCTTGGTTCTGATAAAACTCATTTTAAAGAGAAGTCATTACACGTATTGCACCCCCATCCTCTGCCCCATCCCTTACCTCGTAGATACCACTGCTCCACCCTGGAGGGGTACAGAATTCAGATCTTAGTTGCACCCCCCTAAAAGAAAACATAGCCAAGGAAGGAACCTGAGCACCCTCTAGCCACCCCCTCCAGCTCCCAAATCATCTTACAGCCTTAGGAAAAGAGAGGAAAGAGATTTACCTGCTGCTATGGAGGCTGAAGCCTGAAAGTCATGTATAACCTTTGAAGGACTGTAATGGTTTTAATCACAGGAATAACATCTTTTTGACAGGCAGGAGAGAGAAAAGAGCTGAACCACTCTGCAAATATTAACCAGTCTATTTTAGAGCAATGGCTATTGCCTTTGAAATCTTTCATCATGGGTCTATACTTAGAATTCAGATGAGCCGGGGGGAGGGGAATGGGCAGTGTTAATCCCCAGTTGTTTTGAAGTTGTCCTGTAAGCAGGTTAGCATGTAAACTGCCTGAAATGGAAGCACTCAATGCTTTGTTTAAATTAATGTGATTCTCTCTGTGTATTTTGTCTTAACCTGTTCTGCGTATAGATTGTCACATCTTTCTGGGGCTGACACTTCTCAGTTTTCTTTCAAACTAGATGTTCTAGAGAGCACTGGCTGTAATCACATTGGGAGACTGATGCTCCATGACAGCTAAAAGTTGGATTGAGTTTCAGGAGCTACTATATATAAAGCTGGGGTGACTTATGTCACCGCACTAATTAAATGCCATCTGGGTGGTTCCTCTGGGTTTTTGAGCCCATCACCCAGTTGAGACCGAGTCAGAGGCCAAGGAGGAGAACATGATGATGGACCTTTTTGAAACTGGCTCCTATTTCTTCTACTTGGATGGGGAAAATGTTACCCTGCAGCCGTTAGAAGTGGCAGAGGGCTCTCCTTTGTATCCAGGGAGTGATGGTACCCTGTCCCCCTGCCAGGACCAAATGCCCCCGGAAGCTGGGAGCGACAGCAGCGGAGAGGAACACGTCCTGGCGCCCCCAGGCCTGCAGCCTCCCCACTGCCCTGGCCAATGTCTGATCTGGGCTTGCAAGACCTGCAAGAGAAAATCTGCCCCCACTGACCGGCGGAAAGCCGCCACTTTGCGCGAGAGGAGGCGGCTAAAGAAAATCAACGAGGCCTTCGAGGCTCTGAAGCGGCGGACTGTGGCCAACCCCAACCAGAGGCTGCCCAAGGTGGAGATTCTGCGGAGCGCCATCAGCTACATTGAAAGGCTGCAGGACCTGCTGCACCGGCTGGATCAGCAGGAGAAAATGCAGGAGCTAGGGGTAGACCCCTTCAGCTACAGACCCAAGCAAGAGAATGTAAGCCCATGCTGCCGGGGCAGGGAAATGCAAAAGCTGATTAGATGCTTTCCTTGGGGCCTTAACCTCCAGCTGCTCCTTCTCCTTTCCTGTCCCCCTTCCTCGCCCGCCCCTCCAGCTCCCTGTCTCATGAACCCACAGTGACCCGTGAAGACTGGGTGCCTGCAATAGGCAGGAAATTCGCCCCGGCCCGAGGAAGCAGGAGAGACACCCCCACAACCTCCCCCACCCCCACACACCCCCCGCCCCGGAACCGATGTTTCTTTCTTAATCTTCTGCTGCCTTGGTTTTCCTCCAGCTTGAGGGTGCGGATTTCCTGCGCACCTGCAGCTCCCAATGGCCAAGTGTTTCGGATCATTCCAGGGGGCTCGTGATAACCGCCAAGGAAGGTAAAGTAAAAGAAAGGGCCCTGGGCAGCGCTAGAGAACACCCCGGGAGGGGGCTGGGTGCTCGCTCTGGGCAGAGAGGGCTCAGAGGCCGAGCGGGGACGCGCCCTGCGACCTGGGCGCTCCCCGCGCGCGGGGACCCGCTGCTCCTGCGCTGCTGGAGCGGCCTGGTGCGGGGCGCAGGGCTGCCTTGTCTGCTTCCTTGGGTGCTCTGTTTGTGCGTTTTCTCTCCGCTTAGGAGGGGCAAGCATGGATTCGTCGGCGTCGAGCAGCCTTCGATGCCTTTCTTCCATCGTGGACAGTATTTCCTCGGAGGAACGCAAACTCTCCTGCGTGGAGGAGGTGGTGGACAAGTAACTCGGAGCCGGGACTGGGGACGTTTTCCACGGAGCCAGATCACACCCTCCCTCCCTCGCCTAATCCTTTCGATTAGGTCACATTACATTGATATTTAGGAATCCAGACCCAGGAGTTTATGAAAGAGAAGGAGACGTATTCACAAAGAAACTCCTGGGAAACTGTTGTGCACGCTCAGATGAAAAAGCCTTTCGGCTTTGGCTTGTATTTTTGGAACTGCGAGTGGCTTAGGTCTAGCAGACTGACTTTGTTTTTGTTTGGTTGGTTTTGTAATATATTCACTTTTATTATGCCGATCCTTTTGTGCCATGTTCAAAAGAAGTTCATTCCTGCCTAAAGTAAAGTGGGAACGTTGCCTTTAAATGTTAGTGGTATTGGATGTATTTTTGTAAATAATCTTAGTACCTTCATTTTTTATGTAAACCTAAGAAATATATTATAAATGTGGAGTGACGTATTGTATATAAAATGTGCGAGGATGCTGGTATTGTAATATTAAAAAAAATTTCTATATGAACAATGTTGATCCCATTTTGATTCAAAAGAAAAAGTATGTTTGAGGGCATGTGTACATAAATAAAGGCAAGCCATATTTTAAGGTAGACACAGAACAAGCCCATTTATTTGGGTGTTTTCTTAAAGGCTGATTTAAAGGGAGGAAAATGGGGTGTCTTCCTTTGTCTGAATTAAACAGTTCACATTCCTCTCTCATGTAGACCCCCCACTTGTGGTTAGAAGTGAAAAATAGCCAGAAGGACTCTGTCCTTTTTCCTTTTGATCAGCATTCTTTTTCTTTCTGTTTTAACTGTCCTATACCTGGAGATCTGGGTGAGATTTCCTTACCCTAAATTAACAGCCGAATTTTCAATCTAGTAAAATCTCATTGTTGCAAGAAATTACCACACAGGAACTCTGCTCATCTTTTAGATCTTCAGCTACTTTAGCCCAAATCACTTTCCACCTTTGGCTTTCCGGGCCCAGCCCTTTGTGAAGCAGCAGCCATCTGCAGCCCCAGGGGCTGGCCCCGCTCCAGTTTTCTTGAACTGCGTAGCCTGGTGGTTAGGAGACTGGAATATCCTCAAGGCCTCGTGTGGCCTGGGTTTGTTTTCCAAATAGAAAGATAAAAGAAGGGGACAATCTGTCTCTCGAGGTGGGGTGGGCTTCTTTGAAGGAAGGGTCGCCTCAAGAGACGGAAGGGTTAAATGGTTGAGGGCAAAGGACAGCAACAACACACATGAAACCTCTTAGCTGGACCAAATAGCAAAGCCCCAGAGAGGCTCAAAGCCCCAGGAGCTCCTCACGGTGAGGATTTTACAACGTGTGCCAGGTTTGTTTATCCTGTAACCTCAGGAAGAAACGACCACCACGAAACACAGTGGGAAGTGAAGCAGAGGAGAGGGGCAAGCCACTTCTTTGGAATTGCTACTTCTCTCTTACATTCTGTAAATGGCACCTTCGCTCCCTCCACCCCCTCACCACCCTTAACTTCTTCCTTCCCTCTTTTTCCCCACAGCTAGTCCTCAGTTTCACAGATGTGAAAATCAAATCGGATTCAGCTTTTCCCAGCCCAGCCTTGCTTCCTAACGCTGAGGTCTGGACCTTCCTGTTGCACACCGCGGAAGCGCCAGCTACTACCACCGACAGCGCCCCCTGCAGGCAGGAGCAGTATCTTGCCCCTTTTCCGTCTCAAAAGGCCTCGTCTTCTTGGGGGTAATACTGACTTTGTTTTTTAAGTATATGGATAATTCTAGTTTCTCCTAGAATACTTTTAAATTGCAGAAAGGTTCAAGAGAAAACTGACGCTGACATATAATCTCTCTCAAAGGTCTGAGAAAAGCAGGCCAGAGAGTGTTAGTGGAAGGAAACTGCTGAGCCTCCGTGGGTGCTGACTGCCTAGACGGAATCTGGGTTGCTACTGCGTAGCCTTGGGCTCTCACTTCTCCTCTCTGCATCCCGTTTCTTCATTTATAAGATAATGGGGATACAATAATACAATAAGCACTACAATAATAGTGCTTAACTCCTGGAGTTGTGAAGATTCACCAAGATAACTCATGTAAAGTGCTTAGCCAAAACGGGGCACAAAATAAACATGAAATGTAGGCTCTCTATATTTGTCCTTAGTAAATTAAATAGACTCTCAAGAAGCTTTTCTTCCACCCAAAGCCACAGTTCCTTCAGATTCAGTTTTCCAGCCTTTGCTGTCTCTGGCTGGGCAAAGTATTAATAACAACAAGACCAGCAGCAACGTGAATGAGCCATTCTTAGCATTTTACATGTTAACTCGTGTAATCCTACAACAACCTGCGAGAGAGGGAAGGATCCTTTGGAACAGAGAGATTCTTGCATTCGTAAGTATAGAGCCAGAACCCGGAGCCAGGCTATATCAATGGCTTCAAGCCTGTGCTCTCAACCACCATGCACCCTGAGAGAGAAGACTTGGGAAATTAAGAAGGAACATTTATGGTGTGTAGGGTAATTTGGCTCTCTTTGACAATTGTTTTCCAACAGCTTTTTCTAAAGAGTGATTAGCTAGTGAACTCCAAATTAAAGCAATAATTTAATTTAAAATAAGCGATAAATCATTTCAAGTTATCAGCTCAGAACACAGGTGAATATGTCTGGGTGGTGTGTATGCGCATTAATCATGCTTGTTATGTATCTGATGTTTTCCCTGAGGATCCATAAAGAGTTTCCCTAAAAAGTATATATATGCATCTATTTTTTAAATAATTAGATTCATGCCACAACTGAAATCAAATATCACAATTGACCAGATGAACTCATTTACTTTATGTTTGCCCATATATTTATAAAAAGATTTGTGTTACAAACTGCTCAGCAGCAGAATGCTTTTATCAATTCATGGACTTTACTTGCTGATAGATTTTATTCAGTCTTCGCAAACCAAATCCCCTCTATCTCTCTTAGCTGGGTAACTTGAGAAATTGTTTGGAATAAGTTTGCCTATAGAAGTCTCTTCATTAAATAGAGCAAATATTTCCCAAAGACTTCATGTGACCTCCCCTGCTGTAGCTGACATGTTAGGCTTTCCAATGAAATCCTCGGTATGTTTGCAATTAAAATGTTTTTATTTGATATTAATGATGATAATCTTTACTAAGGCCAAAGCCAAAACAAACAAGGCCATGGAAGCAGAAAATCAAGATGTAATAACTTGGTAAAGATAAGCAATTTAGGATTTAAACTGAGCCTCTCTCCAGAGGCAGGCAGAAAGTTATCAAGTATAAAATCATGAGTGATTTTCTTTTTTATATTACTCTAGAAATAATTTGTGGAACATAAACTGTCAGCTTTCTCAAGCTAACTTTAATAATCACACCTGGATCGTCGAATTCCAAGCCTGAGCATAGTGGAAATCCACTTATGTCTAATGGACTCAGTTTTTTCCCAGACTCTTTCATATGTTTGAGGGGTGGGAGTGTGGTGCTGAAATTCAGGGTTCCCAGCTACTACTGAGACTGCCACTTAAGTCTTGGGTTGTTAAAGTGACCTCTCTATTAAGACGTTTTTTACTTAGAATTTATCCATTTGTTCTTTTATCTTAGTAATATTTTATCCCATTTATTCATCTCAAAATCCTCCTCACAGAACACCATATCTGGAAAAAAATATTTTAGTTTTAACTTCGAATATCTCATTTCCTAATCTCATATTAGTAAATTAGCAATAACTTGGTATTCCCCAAACAGTCGAACCTTCAAGACGTTTCTCCACCAGACTCTCCAGTCACTCCCTTAAATTCAAAAGAAGTGTTAGAAAAGATAACCCTCGTCCTAGAGGTGTCATTCTGAGTGAGAATTTTCGGTAAGCCTAGTCCAGAGTCAGCCTATGAGATGGAACGGCTAGGCCATGTGCTGAACCAAAGGTAATGCTGCAAGAACTGGCTACTTTCTCTACTCTCAGGGCTGCTGAAAGTCCTTCCTTAGGGCTTTGATCTCTCCTGGGAGTCTTCGAATTCAAGCAGAGGCCAATGTCTTCCTCAGCTGTCTTCTCCACAAATTCTTCCAGCAGCTTTGGCAGGTACTAATGTGTTTACTTAGGTGTGCCTGGCTCTCAGAGCCAAGAGCAGTTTGAAATTGTTTAGCACATTGTGAAGTCATATATATAATAAGCAAAAGTCTCTAGAACAGCTCCCTTTATCCAGGAGTTGAGACAGGTCTCAGGTAGAGGCAGAAGTAAATTGAAACGGACTCATCTTTCTATGTACATTTGGTTTCCCTGCTAAGAGAAGCATAGAGAATTTTGAAAAGGCAGAACTGTGAGGGCAGGCAAAATCACCAGGAAAGGAAGCTCTGAGCATCATTTTGCTGGTGTGGTCTGTCCATCAACACTAGGTTTGTTGCCCTTATGCTTAAATTAAAACGGGTTGTCTTAAAAAAAAAAAGTTGGTGCTTACTTAAAGGTCATTGCAACGAAAACCTGCTTATAAATCTAAATTGTAAGAAATCAGGCATGTATTGATTTTCCTTCAGAATGCGAAAGGACAAAAACTTTTAAAAAGCGATCTGTGTCCTCCACTAGAACCTTGGCGGGCATTCCTTTATAACATCCGTGTGTCTCCCCCTGATCTGCCTGCCGTGGTGCTTTCTCAGCAGACAGTCTTGACCTGTTTCTGACAACCTGTTTGCATATTAAATAAATGTGTTTTCTCTGCACATAAGAAATCCACTTCTCTAGAGAAATACTTAAAAACAGATTATATTTTTACTCTTTTCTATGAAGAACAAAAGTCAAGGCAGTCTGATTTTGAGTAGAAGTAAAAGAGGGCACACAGATAATCAAAATAATATTTTTAAAGCAATTTTTTCATTTTTTTCCTACTTCCCTGTTCAAGGTCCCCAATCAAAAAAAAATATATATGTTTTTCTCTGTATCGCTCATCCAGTTTTCCGTTTTTCTCTCACATGGTGCCCCTGGGGAAACAGCGGCGGCACCTCTTGGGAGCTGGGGGACCCAGGCGTCTTTGGGGCGCTGGCTCCCTTCCTTCTTTGTGCTGCCTCCCATTATTTGATCTCTTTCTCTTCTCACCTCTGACAGCGAGCGGTTTAAAAGTTTTGTCTCGTTTTTAACTTTGGTGCTCTGAGATCCTATTTTCAGCGCTTGAGTCGTAAGGGTCCTCAACCCGGACCCTCTTTCCACCCTAGCAAGTCCCATTAAGCCGCCGGGCGCTCGTTTTCCCAGCTTCTTTAGTTCCCCTCGCCCGCGGCTCTCTGGTAAACTTGTTTTGAGATCACCTTACGAAAGACAGCCCTAACCGCTGACAACTACCGTTCCTGACAGCCTCCTGAGGGACAGCGTCTTCGCAGGCCCGTCAGCGGAGGGAGAGGCGTCCCGGACGCAGCTTTTGCGAGTTTCGGCTCTGGAGCGCCAAGAACGCGCGCTGAGCCCGGATTGAGAAAGAAGAAAACAAACAAAAGTCACCTCCAGGAGCGCAAGTCCGAGGGAAGGGGAAGCCTCGCTCCCAGCCCTGTGTGACCTGGAGCAAATTACCCACCCCTAGCGCTTCCGTTACCTTCTTTCAAAAATGGCTCTAATAATAGTTCCCACGGAGTCGCTGAAAGTATTAAATGAGTGAATACATGGAAAGGGTTGAGAGCAGCACTTGGCAAACAGAAAACTCTTAATAATTGTTTGTTACAAATACGCCCCGTTGAGGGGATTGGGTCCAAAGCACGTTGCGTGTCTGGTGGAAAAATATCAACTGAAAGGCGAGCAGAAGAGCACCTTCTTTCTTCCACTTGAAGAGCAGATTTGTCTGTGCCCAAATCATAAACCTGTAGGAAACTCTGTTTTAGCTGCGGCCGGTGTGCTAACGCCTGGACCCACAGCCAAAGCAAATGGTGCTCTTGCTCCTGATGGGAATCTGTAGTTGAGACAGTTGAGAATTCCTGGGTGAGAATGTCTCCCCGCTATTGTATTTCAGCGATAGCAGTGTGCATGCATTGGAATGTTTCCACTGGGGCGGACAGAGTCTTCCAGTCCACCTGGGTCCTTTAGGAACTTGACTCTTTTATCTGGTGTAGCTGTGGCTACCGTATTCATTTCAAAGTCATCCACTTGTTAATAGTCCTAAACAAGGTGCAGATGGATTTCCCACTGGCCAGACAATTAAGCAGCCCGTTGGTGTGAAAGGAAGCCTGATTTTCACGGATGTTGGTGGTGGTGGCGTCTTTGTCTTAGGGGTGACAGAACATGGGAGAGCGGAGAGGGGACAGTAACCTGCATCTTTAGCGAACCTTAGTGGCAGGACACTCTCCCACCCCCAGTTTTCGGGCCTTTTCTTCTGAGAGTAGATCTCTCTCTGAAAGAGTTAGAGCTTCTCTGGCGCCTGCAGATGTGGAATCAGCCAGCCACAGTTGCTTGAGGAAGATAATTTTACTTAAAAGTTATAGAAAGGAAAGCCCCTCCCTGCTTCCCTCACCCCAATAACTTGGGGGCCACAAAACCTACTGGAGAGAATGACTGAAGGTTGAGGTGAAAACACTCTCTCCTCTTTTAATGGGGCCACAAGCCCTGGTCGAAAACTCCAGAATATGTAAGTCTATTTGTGTGGACCTTAAGTAATCGTTTTTCCTATGTACCAACAGCACCCACCTACCTAGTAATTTGGAAGTGCGTTAAGGGTGGAGGCGGATTGGCAAAAGCTGATTAATAGGTTCATTCTCACTTAAATGGCAGCCCTCTCCTCTCACTTTCTAGCCACCAAAGTTTCAAAGACCCTGCGGCGATCGCTTTTCTGGAAGGCTTTTGTCGCGGAGTGTGTGAAGTTACTCGGGGTTGGAGGAGCTGGAAATTTTACACGAGCCGAGAAGGATTGCTGTGCCGGCAGCTGGGACGCATCTGTAACGGTGTTAGTTTGCCTGAAAGCAGAAAATTAGCGACCCCAAAGCCCAGCTTGGCTGTTTAGTCTGTGGAAATGACAAGGCGAAGCAGAGAGAGAGAGGGAATGGAGACGCACCCCAGGAAAGAGACTTCGTCGTGTAAAACCGGCTTTCTTCGAATACAAATCTTAGAGACTCAGTGCCCATCATCGCCTGCTCCGGGTCTAGCAAAGGCCTGACCAAAGGAGGGGACGCTCAGGAAACACACGCAGAAGGGGGAAAGGGAGGAAGGAATGTTCCAGGTCACCTGGCCTTTTTGTGCCTACCTCCTTTTAGATGAGCAGACAGAGAGAGAGAGAACTCAGAGCCCTGTCTTGGGGAAAAGGAACCTCCTGGCCTACCTCAAATAACATAGAGCCTATAAAATGGCAATCTGATCAGAATAAAACAGATTTTTAAAAAAATCTAGGCTCACTCCATGATCTAAAGTGTCAGTTCAAGTTTTTAGCACCTGTTATCTGGTCCACTGGTGGAAAAAAAATCCTGAGATAACTAAAATTCAAGAAAAAGAGAAACGAACACTTAAAAGCAAGGTGATTTCTCACGTCCAGGAGTGGGAAGGCAGGTCGGCCTTTGGTGTCATCTGAAAGTAGGGATTTCTTTTTAAAATTATGTTTTGAACGTGTGAACAATTGCAAAAAGTTAGATTTCCTTCGTTCCTTTTGTCTGTGACACTGTTTAAGTGTTCCTTGGTTTAGGTAATCTAGAGAGTGCAAGTAAGCGGGCTGGGAAGCCATCCCCCACCCCGGCAGAAACGCAGTAAAACCATTAGCCTCAAAAGGGGCAGTAAACAGCAAATTGTCTCTAGCGAAAAGGCGGAGGTTTGCCCAGACAGCCCCGGCGGGGGTTGTGGTGGGATATGCTAATAGTGCCTGGCCACTGGGGCCAGCCTCCCTCCCCCAAGAATATATAAAGAGCCCCAACCCCAGCGGGGCCGACCCAGGCCGCTAGGCGTCTGCCCTTGTTAATTACCGGAGAAACCGACCAGGGAGCTCCGCCCGGGATTTGCCCGCCCGCTGCGGCGCCAGGCTCCGGTTTCTCCCCTGTCTCTCTCGCTGCTGTCCAGGTACACCGCCTGCCTCTCCGCAGAAGATGGACATGATGGACGGCTGCCAGTTCTCGCCTTCTGAGTACTTCTACGACGGCTCCTGCATCCCGTCCCCCGAGGGCGATTTCGGGGACGAGTTTGAGCCGCGAGTGGCTGCCTTCAGGGCGCACAAAGCAGAGCTGCAAGGCTCAGATGAGGACGAGCACGTGCGAGCACCTACAGGCCACCACCAGGCCGGCCACTGCCTCATGTGGGCCTGCAAAGCATGCAAGAGGAAGTCCACCACCATGGATCGGCGGAAGGCGGCCACCATGCGTGAGCGGAGACGCCTGAAGAAAGTCAACCAGGCTTTCGAGACGCTCAAGCGGTGCACCACGACCAACCCCAACCAGAGGCTGCCCAAGGTGGAGATCCTCAGGAATGCCATCCGCTACATCGAGAGCCTGCAGGAGCTGCTGAGGGAGCAGGTGGAGAATTACTACAGCCTGCCGGGACAGAGCTGTTCAGAGCCCACTAGCCCCACCTCCAACTGCTCAGATGGCATGGTAAGAGAGTTCTGGTACCTACTCGGCCATCCCAATCTATTCCAAAAACCTTTACGTGTCATATACACCAGATGTGGCAACCGAATATTCAGTGGCTATTGGTGGTTAATTGGGGGTGGGTTTAGGGGGGAGTTGCTGTAGGAGAAGAGAGATGCACATTTAGAAAGATGCCAGAAAACAGCTGTCGAGCAGGGTTTTACTTTGCCTTCCTACCAAATTCTAGGTATACTTTGTAGGAGAGGGTTGTCCTGTGAGATAGGTGGCAGTGAATAATCAATCAGATATTTTCTCCATTACTCAGTTTATTTCTAAAATACACGACCAGCGGACCCTGCCATACACTAACATCTAAAGTCAACGGCTCCCACTGTCCCACAGTTTTTATAACTCGAAGAAATTGGAAAGAAATACCCACATGGCCCCAGTCCCTACTCTGCTGAGGCCTGGCTGGAAGGAGATGTTGATGCATTCTTTTCAGAGGGTGTTTGCTGCAACGCTGCCAGGTTTTAATGTGTTTTTGCCCTGGGAAAGTGTTCTCTCCCTGAATTAGTGTGGCTTCCTTCTACTCCAATCCATTTTGCATGGTTAACCCAATGCACATCGCCGCTGACTTCCACCCCCTCTTCTCTTTGCTGCCGCTCTCGTCTTCTCCAAGCACAGAGATTGACCTCAGTGCCCTTGCTATTTGGTGAGGGCTAACCCTTCCTAAATCAAGGCAATGAAGGCGATTGAGAGTGGTCAATTTACAGAGCTAGTGGGCAAGCCCTGCCTCACCCTAGGTCAGAGCGTCTTTTGCCAAGACCTGAAAACAAACTTCTTCTTTTGCATCTTGTATTATAGCCTGAATGTAACAGCCCCGTCTGGTCCAGAAAAAGCAGCAGTTTTGACAGCGTCTACTGTCCTGATGTAACAAATGGTAAGAACTGATGACTTCAGAGGAGTTTAAAGACCAGTTCGGCTTCACAATTCAGCTTCTCAAAGCAGTCTGTTCTTCCAGGCAGTATGGGGAAGAGAATAGAAGTGATAGTTCTGATGGGGAGTCTTTGGCAGAGCAAAATAAACATACATCTTCTGCTCAAAATCTCCCTAGCAGAGACACATACACACACACTCACCTGCACTATTGCTTGAAGTGTTACCAGGTGCCTTCTCCACTCCCCACCTTCATTCCCATGAATTGCTAGATGTTTGTTGCGAATTTCTACAACAGACTTTCTGTGACCACCTGACCTCTGGGTGTCAAAGGAGCTGACCTACAGTTTAAAGTTTAAGGGGCAACGTAAGTCTATCTATTGGGGGATTCTTTTTAATGGTTTTCTCCTTGTATCCTTAGTATATGCCACAGAGAAAAGTTCCTTATCCAGCTTGGATTGCTTATCCAGCATAGTGGATCGGATCACCAACTCAGAACAACCTGGATTGCCTCTCCAGGACCCAGCCTCTCTCTCCCCGGTTGCCAGCACTGATTCACAGCCTGCGACTCCAGGGGCCTCTAGTTCCAGGCTCATCTATCATGTGCTATGAACTAAAAATCTAGTCTAGATCAGTTCTGCCAGGAGGGCCTATTACACAGGAGGAAAGAGGTCCAAAACGTCCAAAAGCAAGACAACCTGTATATAAAGATTTCCATTCAACTGTAAATTTATAAATATTATTTTGCCACTTTATAAGAAAGTGTATTTAACTAAAAAGTCACCATAGCAATTAATGCTTCATTTCTTTTCTTCTTTTTCTTCTTCTTTTCCTTTTTCTTTGCTTTAGATATATAGTTCCAATAATATTATTTCTTATAGAGGTAATTCATTGAGGGTAGCTTGTTGCAATGCTTAACTTATATTTTTTATAAATATTGCTTACAAAATATTATCCCTGGTGTTTAGATCTTTATTTTTTCTTCAAAACATTAGGACAGCTGGAAATTAGTTACAAGAGTTTTAAATATATTTAACTTTTGCTTTTCTCTTTAATCCTTTGGTTATATTATATTAAATAAAAGTATAACAGTACTGCCTAATGGTATATATTTTGATCTTTTCTTATAAGAAATGCATCTTTTTATGTAAGCACGAAATAGTACTTTGTGGATAATTTCAAGATATAAGAAATTTTGGAAATTCCACCATAAATAAAATTGTTTAAATGAAGAAATATTTTGGTTCATGATTTTTTGAAAGAATACCCCTAATGGAATTAGCAGTCATTGATCTGAAACCTTTAAGATGGTGTTGAAAATACCAAAACAGTTGGCTTTGTATATAAATCTGAATATGTACCATCTCATGGGCTCGGTTTAAGTCTTGTTGATGTCACAAATGAAAATACCATATTTCTCTTTTAAACATATTTCAAGGGAGCCTGCTAAATAAAATTTTTCCTTCATCTTAGTGTCATACCATATAATGTCAAGTTGTGTGTGTTGGGGGGAAAGATAGAAGTTATCCAGGACAATAACATATTTTTAAACAGAAAGAATGTACAATGTGACACCATTTTAATACCTACAGTACATTAGAAAACATGGGTTAGGACATATTCACTTTATCTACTTGCCTGAATACATCTTGATACATTAATATATTAATATTGTCAATAAAATATTTAAAGGTATTGAAATGATTTTTTTTTGTATTGTTAAAGTGCAAGCATAAGAAAACTTACACAAACTATAACTTACACAAACTGCTCTAGTAAAGTGAAGCTGACTACAATTGGCTTCCTCCTTTTCACAGCCTTTTTGATTTTTTAATCATAATTGTGTGTGTGTGTGATAGACATGCATCTTTTATTGTTCATCACTTTAAGTAGCCTTTAGAACAAATTAAGATGAAAAAATAGAACAATTAAGCGGAAAACTAGGTTGAGACAACCCTTGGGATAATTCTTACAAGTTTATCATTGAGAGAGATAAAAAGGAAATATCTTTGAAGCTTCTAAAACAAGTGTTCACAGACAGCAAATAAGGATAGTTGTTTCATCATCTAATTTGCACGTTAGTTTAAATTGCTGAGGGTTTGTAGTTACAGATATTCATCAACCAAAGCATACGGACTCTGTGCCAGAGCTTGGCAGTTGTACTGTTCTCAGGAAATTTTCTCCTTCTTTCTGATATGGTTTTTCTTGCGCTTGTCCAGTCATCAGGCTAAAAAGAATGACACTTAGTCCATAAAGGAAGGGAGAGAAGAGGGACCAACACAATATATAATATAATATAATATAATATAATACAAAATGTTGTAGCCGCTATCACTCTTTTAGCACCCTGCCGTGAGACGGCACGCTGACTTCCAGCACCCAGTGGGTCTCTCTTTATCCATGATTTGGGAGTGGGAGGATTGAGGTGAAGAGAATTCAGGAGGGTGTGATAGAGATTCACACATAGTTTCAACGAAAGTTTAAATTATTTGCTTTTGTTAGACACTGTGCTGGGTTCATTTTCTCCGACAGAAAGGTAGGAGATTTGTTGTAGCTCTTGATAGAATTGGAATAGAAGAAACTATCCAAAGATTTTTTTTTAAGTTCAGTTTTGAAACACATAGCCATACTGTTCCATTTAATAAAAGTAAGCAAAGAACATAATGTGATTTTTACTTCAAATGAATAAAAATTAACTTTTTACCAAACTCCAGGTGCTTCTATAACTTGCAAATATATTTGATATTCTCAGTGAATATTATAATGCCTCAAAGTATTTAGTTAGAATGTATTAGTTAGAAGTATTGCCAATGGTCCAGATTAAATGCAGGTGGTGATCAATATATGATTAAAGACACTCTCCATGCCTTGTCACTCAATTAATTTCATATTCAATGTACTAACAATGAAGTCTGGCGTCTACCCAGTAAACAGCTCAGCACAACACATCACATTCAGTCATATATAGTCTTTTGACAAGGGGCTTTCGGGAATTGGTTCCAGTAATCCAGACCCACAAAGGTCCTCTCCAAGAAAGCAGGGGGAAAAAAAGGAGTGGTAGTGGCAAAATATTCAAGTAAGGACAGGATTTTACCATCTATAAATCTCCTGGAGTGAACATTTGGGCTGCCACTAAGCTCCTATCAGAGCATTTCACCTCAGCTGGTGCAAAACATCCCACAAACAGTCAAATTTCTAAAGGCAACTAGAAAAATGTTCCCTTTCTCATCTTTAAATGTCATGGGGAGGAGGTTCTAAGGAAATAAGTATCAAAAGAGACTCCTTGCTCCTCATGCCTGGGAAATGCATGCTCACTGGGTCACAGAGGAAAACTGCGTCCACTGGGGTTATGGAAATTGGGAAGCACTATGTGGAAACAAATTGGTATGTAAATCAAGGTGTCTTCATTGTCCCTATTTCTTTTTTTCATATGAATGACACAAGTGAGATAAAATTAGTGGCTGTGTTATACCCATAAATTCTTCTTTAAGATGGCATTCCCACAAATACTGAATGTGAGAGTGATATTTTCTGAAATTCTCTCTTTTGGGTTGTAACAGTTACTAGTTTAAAGTGGTAATTTAATTCTCTGAGTTTCAGAGGTGGTATTTCTGGGAATGATATTAAAGCACAGCTATTTGCAACTTCAGAAAAGCACTGCTCAAATGGCAATGTACCCTGAAAATATCACCATTGGATATTCCCACACTGTCACAAAAAGCACAGAATGCCCAACGTATTTCCTTGAAGAATCCTGATTATAGATATTTTAGTTGACTAATGATTTAATTGTTTAACATGGTACATTTGCTGAGCAGAGGATGTAGAATTTAATCCAGTCTAAACTGAGTCTAAAATTATTAATATATTTCTCCCTTTTTAATTTTCTTGCCACATTGTAAAATGGGGTAAATGATAGTTTATGATAACATTGTAGTTACCACTAAAATAATTACAGTGTTAAAATGTTATAAAAATAATCCTTTGTAAAGGGAAAAATAAGCCAAATCTTGTCTCTATTTATGCTACTTAATTCACTTCATTGCCAATTAAGTGGACTCTAATGATAAAGCAGCAACTAGCAATTATTGAGTGCTGATCATTATGCAAATAAGGAAATAGAGGTTTAAGGAGTTAAATAATTTGCCCAAGAATACCCTATTTGGGCCGCTTTACAACATATGTTTCAGGAGGCTCAGGCGGAAATCACAAGGCTTCTTAGGACCTTGCATTGAAAGTCCCAGGACATTCTCTTTGCTGAGAATGCTCTGGCCAAGCAAATTACTAAAGTCACCCAGAATCACTGAGGAGCAAATTAAACTCCACTTTTCAATGGAAGAAATGGTAATGAATTTATAGCCATATTTAATCTACCACATACTGTGGTATACATACTGACTGTCTCTATTTCCTTGCCTTTCACTCATTCTACCGTCTGTATCCGGCTCTGCCTCTGTCACCGGCCAGGGTCACAACCACCTTCAAACCACTGGGCTGTTCCAGCCCACATGTCTTCCCTGATCTTTGGACCTGTATATCCACTATATATCCAACTGATCTGTAGCCCTGTACCTTCTTAACATCTCTTGAATGTCTCAATGGCACCTCAGACTAAGTATGTTCCAAATTAAATTCATGATATTCCACCTCTCTCTCCACCTCTTAACCTGGGTCCCTTTCTGTGTTGACTGTCTCAGGGAATCCATTATGTAAACATGAAATTTAGGACATACTCTTGATACTTCAATCTACCTCACCCTCTTGTCTAATTCATTACAAAATGCTACAATTTTATTCTCCTAAATATCTCTCAGGTCTCTACCCTCAATCCAGACTGTGGTTATATCTGTCCAGGAATATCATAAGACCCTCTTAACCTGTCCCCTCATATTTTCTATGGATCTCCCAATTCTGGAGACAGCATCCAAGTTTTTTTTGCAGACTTCCCCTTTCCTTCTCCCAGGCCTTGTGGTCTAAGGGGGATTGACTGCACCACCTAGTTCCGGAAGTGATCAAATCATTCAGGCCTGACCATGAGTGTCTTCTTCCTTGGCCATAATGATTATTTCATGGATGGACATGTGACCAAGTTGTTTAACAAGTGCCAGTCATGGGATATTTGATGGAACTACAGGACAGAGAAGTTCTTTTTCTGCTGGAGTGGTAATATTTAAGATTTTTTACTCTAGGCTGCCAGCTGCCATTTCATCCCCAAGAGAGGAGACTGCTTAATGATAAAGCCAACAATAGAAAGCAGACCTGCTATGCAGAGAAATATGTTCCTGAAAACATCATTATGTATCTTGATCCCCAAATGCCTGAATATCTGCTCTTTGTCATGCTTTACAATTTTGGGGCCAACTAAAATCTTTTTTCTGAAACCAGAATGAGTGGAAACTTTGTTAATTGAAACAGAAAGAACTTTGCATAACACCATTTTTTGATCTTTTCTACATATTTCAGCCAGTGCAATCATCTCAGAACATTCATTTGATCATGCCAGCCACCCCATTTTCCTTCCCAGTTTATTGCACATAGAGTATCGACAGCACAAACTCGTTAATGTGACCCTCAGGTTTCTACATGCTTGTCTCCTGTCCACCTCTCTAGCATTACCTCTTTCTGGTCAAGTGCCTGCGCTCTCCCTCTTCAGCCACATAAGGGACTCTTATCAGTCACCACATTCCTTCTTGCCAAAGGAGCTTTACACCTTCTGTCTGAAATGCTCTTCCCTCCTCCACTTCACCTAGTCGATTCTCACTCTACTTTCAGATCTCAGCTCAGGGATCAATTCTAAGGCAAGTTTTTCTTGAGCGTTTCCACAGTGTCAAGTCCTCTTATTCTATGATCTCAAAGTACCATATACCTCTTCTCTGTAGCCTGTCTCCTAATTGCAATTATACATTAATTCGTGTGATTATTGACATTTGTTTACTCCACCATGAGAGAAAGGACCTGTTCTTGCTCAACACTGTGTGCCCAGACTAAAAGAATTGATATAGCTGAAGATTGTTGTGGAATGCACCCTTATCCTTTAAACTCTCTGCTTCATGGAATTCTTTGACACTGTTTTCTACTGTTCTCTTAATTTTCTGTTTTATGCTAATTTCTTGTATTGACTTCTCTTATTCTGGCCAATCTTTATGTATCTATTTGTTGGGGTACTGTTGTGAGTCCTTTTTTCTTTTTGGTCTACTGTGGGTCTTTTCCACTTCCATGGTGTCACCTCCTACCTGTCTCTTATGGTAGAGATGTTTCTACTATTGGCTTGTCCATACCTCTTCTAAGGGAATCTTCCCCACAGGCATCCTCTGATTGGCCTGGTTGGCCTTTTAAGTAACTTTTAATTAGTTAGGGATAGGTATCTGACCTGAGAACAATCAATCTATAGACTAGCCAACATTTATGAAATGCAAAGTTTGATTCCAATATATGCAATGAGATAAACAGATTCTTACTATCAGGAATCTAGACTCAGAAATAGGGAAATAAATCACCACTTAATAGTAGAGACTAAATTGAAAGACCATGATGTTGATGGGGCTGGAGGAATTATAACAGGCCATGCATAGGCTGAAACTATGGGAGAATATTAGAGTTAAGTAAACCAAAGAAGCCAATTGGTAGTGGGATAGAGTGGATTCAGAGACAGAAGAGATCATGGCACCCACTATATGCCCACTATTTGTAGTAGATCTGGGGGCCATTAATTTACCACTAATTAGCTAAGAGAACTTAGGTAAGTTAGTTAGAATCTCAAAAGCTCTTTTCTCACTTATAAATGTGGGTAATAATAGAATATAAATCATGGGACTTGTTGTGAGAATTGCATGACATATGGCATACAAAACGCTGAGCTTAGTGCCTAACATAACAAACACTCAAAAAATGATCATAAAAGAAATACAATGATTGATACTTAGGATGAAGACTCATAAATGCCTGATGTTTGGAACTATCTTGATTCCAGAAACATCCTCCTGGTTTAGTGCCCATGGGCCCAAATGATTCCCTTATTCCTCTTAATGAATCCTACATATTAGCTAGCTTGAGTGGACCTGCAACTGAGTCACATTAAAACATCCTCCAAATATTAATCTGCAGGGTTTTCTTCAGAAAGCCATTCATATTTTCAGTGGCCAACTGACTCCTTCCCTCTTGATGGCAATCTCAACATGGAAAAAACTGACTCATCTTTTCCCACAAATCTGTTTTATATTGTAGCATCATATGCCCAGGTAACTATGCCAAAAATTTTAAAATCATTTTTGATTCCTCCTTTTCTCTCAAAGAAATTAATGTAGTTTGCCTGGACCATAAAGTGAAAAGGACTTGTAAAAATAATAGTAGTAATAGCAAGAGAAACAATAGTGTGTTTCCTCAATAAGCATAATTTTCCACACTGTGATTTATATCAGTCCGAATTTTATAGTCTTTGCCTACATTTAACGGAATAAGATTCCTATTTTACTCGAAAGTTTCAAATTGAACATCTTATAGTCAACGAGATTTTAGGGTAAAGGAAATGTTGGCCCCAAACAAAGGTTAAGAGAGGATATTTACAAAACAGTTCTTTTATACTAGAAACAAAGTTTTACGTGTATTATTACTGTTGATCACAAGTAGATAAAAATAATTACCTCCATTCATGGAGTGACTACTATTTCCCTGGAGCAGTGTTCTGAGTCTGATATGCAGAATACAAAACTAAGCATAAAAGCAGTTCAAAAAGATGAGTATTACCCTCTCCAGTCTGCAGCTGAGGAAAGGCTTACACACGGAGAGGTAAATAACATGATCAATTCATAAGTGGAGTTCTTGTAAACTCTCCTGTTACAGACCTATGCAGCAACCAAAGAGTTCAGTGAAAACCTGAGACAAGGCAAGTGTTTTGAGCATATAACTAAGATCCTGAAAAGGGTGTTTCAGTATTCTGGTAGTTTGGAACGGGGAGAGGTTAGAGTCAGGAGGCCTAATTAAGAAGATTTTGTAATAGCCGATGCACGAGGTAACATTGTCCTTTAGCCCCCTGAGTTGTCCAGCACAAAGGAGGTTCTCAATGAAAGTTGCTGACTGATTGAACCACTGAGGTTGTGTCTGCGTGATGCCAGACATCTGGATACAAAGAGTAAAATCCGGTCATCCAGATGTTAAGGTTACATGATACATAGCCATCAAACATTTAAAACTTTTAACTGACTGACTGCCTTTTTTACTTTTCATCCAGATGAATAGCATTGAGTTAAGTCAGCTTGAGCATGTACCACTTGCTATTTCTTGCTTTTTCATTAGGGAATGGTTGATCAGGTTGCCTATGCTGACAAATCACTAAAATACGGTGGAATAGCAAACAGGTGAACATCAAAATAAGTGAGAACTAATAAGTAATGAAGAAAGTGAAAGCTTCATGTTATCAGGGATGCATTTTAAATACTATCTGCTATGATTTCTCTCTTTGAATTCAAAGCATTTTCCTTGGGCTGGGTGTCTCGAGCTTACAGCATTACAGTTCTCTAAGCAACTACTATTTTTTCACATCAAAGCTGACTCCTTGAAACTTTTTCACAGACAATTAAATGTTAACACTTTCCTTCTGTGCACAGTTAAAATGTGATATAAAAGTGAAGCACTGTAATACCATATTCAGTTCACTAAAAGTAAATTTTATCCTCCTAAACAATTATATTACATAGAATAATGTGTTTTAAAAATCCCAAATTTGATAAAATAATACTGCTACAATTAAGTAATGGTGGTGATACAAATATACATTTGGTCTTTGAAAAGTTGTCTCCAGAGGAAATATAACTTGAGAATAAGAGTATTAATTTACCATTGACGATAACGTCTTTTAATCAAATTCATCTGTGTATAAATGCTACCCTGCCTCATCTAGAAGTGAAAGTTTGAGTAGAACAACTGGTTAACTGGGTGTTTTGTGTGGATGGTGATAGAGATTGACTGCTATGGGATTGGCCTTTATTTTCTTGAAGAAATGACTGCTTTTTAAAAGTTTCCTTTTGAATCACTTACTGGCTTTACATCCCACGAATAGGAATACTACTAACTGGGAAGATGAGCTGTCTACACAGGAACACTACAAGGAAACTTGGGATGGTTTCCCGGGTAACTAAAGTCAAACTCCATTGCTTTTAGTTGTCAATATATTTTGGGAGGAATGTATCTTGTGGCTAAAGAGTATTAAAAGTATTGTAGTTTTTTTCTACTAGGTCATGAATTCCCAGGAAGCTGAGCTGCTCTCTGTATTCCTATCATAAAGGTCATAAAATAAATGCTCATTGAATAAATTTCCAAATTCTCATATCAATTTGTATACTAGAGTAGAACCTCTGTTGGAGGAATTCAAACTTCTTTCCATATCTAATTGTAGATCAGAAAGTCCATCCTGTTTTAAATGTTGTAATCTCTTTCAGAAAGACAGGATATATGATATGAATAGTCTCATACAAATTTAGAATCAATTCAATGTGAAGAAATGAGTATCCGCTACAAAGACATCTTTTTACAATCACAGGTTTAATAATAGAGCTAGAAATAATAGCATAAAAACAGTCTGCCAATATTTGAATGGCAGAAAATTTTGTTTATAAAGTTACTTGAAGAATTTTGAGTCTTTCAGTCTTGCTATGCTGGAAGGATAAATGTCTTTTTACATTGACATTTTGCCAACTCAAAGCATCTAAGAGCCCTTTCAGAATTACATATAAACAAGAATCATTTCACCCACCTCTGGGCTGGAATGTGACAGCTGGTTAAAGTAAGCATAGCAACACCACACAACAATGTCAAACAGGATGAATGGCTTAACCAATCAAAAATAGAGCATCAAAGTAAAACTGCTCAAATTAGATTTCTGGCCGGGACAGAAAGGTTAAATATTCTGTACTGGTATAAAGTCCCTAGGATCCTTGATGACCACAAAAGTCATGTTAGTATAACCAACTGAATTCAAGACATGATTTAACAGCTCAGGAGTTCTTGAATCTATCACATGGGGGCTTTTGTGGTTTTCTGATCCAACATAAAGAATATAGAAAGTTATACGTATAGTAGTTAAGGGGGTGAGCCATGAAGTAAGAGTGACTTGGTCAAGTCACAAGTTCCCAACTTATAAGTTGATCAAACTACTTTCCCTCTCTGTGCTTTATTTTCCTCAGTCACAACACTGAGTTCTCATGACTCACTTCTACAAGCCATTTTTAGGGTTAATTATATATAATGTGTATCAAGCTCTGAAATCAATTCCTAGTACATACAACACACGCCATACATGGAGGTTATTATTTTTATCTATTAATGATCAAAAGAACTTATAAATAATGCTGAGGAGGGGATTCTGAGAAACATTTCCTAATATGCTAAATTATTCTTAACCTAGGGATCTGGCAAGCTGTTGGTCTAAGAGATAGTCTGGTTTAACTGAAGGCCTTACAGCAATAGTGAGAGATTAAATACCATAGCCAGAAGTCATGTTGAAGTAGAACTAGAGAAAACATAAACATACTTATTTTTACCATTTTTTGTTTCTGTCTAGCAGTAAATATTTAATCAAAATTCCAAAATGAATTGTTTCAAACTCAGTTTGACAAACTCTAGGATTTTCAAACAGATATTAATGTTCATATAGGAAGCTACATAATATTGTAATATAAAGTTGTTTAAATAAATTATCTAAAACCATTACTCCTTTTGTTTTGATTAATTTCCAAGTTTTAACAAAATCTTACTTTCAACACCAGAGACTATCATCTTCTCCATCTCATCTCCCTTCTGAACTTTGGTCTTCATTCTTGGGTGAATAACTGAAGATATAACTTCAAAATGTTTTCACAATATAAGTTAAATTCTGAAACACGAACAAATATATGTGAGCATATAATACAAAAGTGCTACAAAGCCTATCTTCTAATAATCCTTAGAGAAAAATATCTGAGTTATATTTGTAATCGTATACCAGTGACTGGCATAAATGATCTACAATCACATTTAAACCATAGTGCTCTTCAATCTATCCAGGTCTGTACGGCTATTTCAGCCTACATGAGAAGATCATTTATAATTCCTAATTGAGTGTGATAGGCAAAATCATCCTTTTTTAAATCAATGTATAACAAAAGTAGAATGGCAAGACTTATAGCTCCCCAAAACTAAAATATATAGGATGCTAATTGTTAGTCTAATCCTCTCCGGAGGTTAATTCTTAAAATCATAGCTATTAAGTTTCACATGTTATATTTACTGTGGCACTTGGGAACATTGACAAAGGGTTGAGTATCTCTGGTATGGCCATTCTAGCTTTACTCACTGAGCCATATCACTTACTGGTAAGTTATACAAAAGACTTCTATTTTTATGGGTGGTATTTTTTTCAATTGCTTTATGTATTAGCTCCCAGTAAATGTTCAGTCAAAAGTAATGACATTTTATAGAATGTTGCAAACACTTTCATGTTCGTACTGCATATTCCTAGGTATTAATGTACAAAGAATGACAGTGTATTTGGAGAGAGAACTATGGATTTAGTTGCTTCATTGGTTTTTCCTTTTTAGCTTTCCCCAAGTTTTCTAAAGGGACACTTCAGTAAAGAAAACAAAACAGTGCTCAGCAACTCATACAAACTCCCCTTATTTCAACATTGTCCAATCTTTGATTCTTTTTTACATAATTAGCTGACTTTTGAAAACAACCCTAACATGCCGTGTGATATTTGCACGTGGAAACATCTACTCTCGTTAGATTTGACCACAAGAAGGAAGGATGGGTTAGGAGAGAAGGAAGATGTGTATGAGGGCAGGCACTGGAATACTTACCAGCTTAACTAAAAACTCATTAATCCCATCCTCACATATTGTTTATACTCAGGATTCCTTTGAGAAAGACCATGCTAATTTGAAGACACAGAAAAATACAGATTTCAATCAAAGAACTTATCCCAAGTCTATTTCAGGGCCAAGAATAAGTACTAATAATCGTAACTCCAGTATCTCTGCTTCTCCCTAGCTAGCCTTCTAAGAAAATTATTAGTTTTAGTTTACTGCAGTGTAATATCTTATGTTAATATCTTTTGCATAATTTTTATTAATTTTTGCAATTATAAGATGTCTCATTCATATATCCAAGAATCTAATCAACATTTAAATGTAGGTTTACTACCAGTGTATCTCTAGCATTTTTTTTCAGTAGAGAGAGGCATCTCCCTCTGGAAAAATACAGGCACTTAAAGTCATTTGGAGAATATTCCAGAAGTCCTAGGAAAATATTAGTCTTTACCAAAGGCTAGAAATGAGTGACTATAAAGCTTCAATAAAATCCACAAAATAAGACGCACAGTTCATGTTAATTTCCTTAATAGGTTTACAGAAAATTTTCTAATAAAAAAGATGGGCTGGCTATAAGTTAGTGATAAAGAAGAGAAGCTGGATGAAGAAAATGTTTTGGTGGGACCTTGCTGAAGCAGAACATAGGGGACTGTCAGGGATGAAATTGTGTGGCTTCCATGGAAAATGCCACCAGAGGAGGGAAGAGACACAGATGCACCTGGAACACATTCCTTCATTGTTCCTCTCTCCCTCCAAATCCCTTTCTAGGTTTTTGCTCTTGATTTTACTATAGTGACATATGCCTTCATATTTCAAATATGCTCCCAGTGAATTATGAACCCCAAGTAACTGTGAGTCAAGTCTGTAATGGTTGCCTTCTAAAGGACTTAAGCTGGGCTACATAGTTTATAGCTGATAAACTTAGAGTCAATCTTTCACCACAATGATGTATTCACTGCACTAAGAACCATTTCCATTGTAAATTAATTCTTGAAATGTTGGACCATAAATGTCATCAATATCACTACCCAATCAGCTCCCAGAAGCAGAGACTCTGTCAGTCTAATGCAGGTTCTGGCTTCTAAAAGCAAGGTGCTCCAAACCAAACACACTAAGTCATGACTGTGCTTAAGGGCAGCTCCTCTCAAAGGTCTCTTTACTTTATGCTTCTTGGCAAAGATATTAATGGACGTCGTTTCTGAGATGCAACTGGCTTCGGGGTTTTCCTTTTGCCCTTTTAGAAGAAGGCATCCTTGAGTGCCCCTTAATAAATATATTTCCCAAATGTTCCTTCTTTAGAAGGCTGCGCTAGCTCAGTCAGAATTCATACTCTTCATGCCTCTGTTTGGAATATATGGACTTAAAATATAACCAGTTGTCACGTCTTTATTGAGTTGTCAGTGCAGAGAACTTACTAGAGTTTATATGGAGGGATAAAAAATCAGACAATACAAGGCTGCCCTTGAGGAGCTTAGGTTTTTGCAGAATGAGAAGCAATCTTATCTGGATGAATCAGGGAACAAATAATAAGCGAAGCCAATTTCAGTATTAGTTACGCAGGGCTCTCATCAAACATTTAGTGGTGTTTACTAGGGAGAAGATGTTCTTAGGAAAATCAGAGTAACATGAAAGCTTAAATCCTTTGCATGCATTTTTTGGATTAGTACCTCATTTGTAATATTCAGTTGATTCCACAATTGCTATGCAGACAGAGAAGAATTTTAAAAGTAGTTTTCTCGTTTGTCTTTAGAAGCTGAACTCTTCTTTGTAAACTGTCTAGATTAACTCAGTAGAGTGTGCATAAAATCTAAAGCTCAGGATGCATCGATCTGGTAAAAAATCTTAGATGCTGTCAAAGAAAATTGTTACTTCTTTAATCTATCTTCTGATTTCGTATTCCAGAAGAGTACTAAAGAAGTGTTCTGCTCCTTTAAGAGCTGGTAGGGAAATGTTAAAAGCTGTTCACCTGAAAGCAAAAGTCTGATTAATAATTCTAAACTGTTGTTCAATCAGTTTAAGTAAGGAGCGGCAAACTGCAGCCCATGACTCCTAACATGTATTTCTGTGCCTACAGTCAGAAGGACTTTAGTGCACTGCCTTGTCTTTTTATTTATTTATTTTTAAACCAGTGTGGATTCAGACCCATGTCTTTTTTTAAATTTCTCACTAAAGCCCCAGTACATAGTTGTATATCCTAGTCGTAGGTCCTCCTGGTTGCGCTATGTGGGACGCCTCCTCAGCATGGCTTGATGAGTGGTGCTAGGCGCATGTCCAGGATGTGAACCGAGAAATCCTGGGCCGCTGAAGATGAGTGCATAAACTTAACTGTTACGCCACCGGGCTGGCCCCCACTGCCTTGTCTTAATCACAAGTATTTATGGAGAATTATCCTATGGACAGGCATTACAATCACTCCTTTACATGCATTATTCTACAGATCATGAAACCAAGATGAGGATAGATTAAAAAATTTACTCAAATGTGAAACTAGCGTTCAGTCCTAAGGTGTATGATAGAATCCTTTGCTTTTTTCTATAATTAGATTATTCTTGTTCAAAAGAAGACAAAGTAAACTTCTTTCTGTCTTGTCTAAAGAATCTTTATTTTTGTCTTTCTCCCTTCCACCTTTCCCAGTTCTTAGCGCCTCCTCTTTCTCATCCCATCTTGTCAATTCTTAATTGTACGGGTGAGCATCAACACTATGTCAATGCCACTCTAATTGCACACATCATGAATAGCACATGTAAAATATGTGCAAGTGCCAGAACAGCTATTCTGGGCACTTTTCTTCTGACAGACCAAGACTATTTGAGTACTTTAAGAAAAGATGTTATGAGCCTTTCCAAGATGAACAAATTGTGGTGTCTATTTTCAAAAGGTTTACAGTCACATATGAAGGAAATAAACAAACATTTTTTCCTTTGGGTTTCAACCTGACTCTGACAATCATCTTCAAGCACTAATTACTGAGCTTGCCAATTAATGACAGTGTAGCAATGGGAAGCTCACAAGACCCTTTGATCATTGTGCTAACCAAAAATAATCACTGAGATGATTTTTAAAAACTCAAAAGTAGATGCTGAGAGGCAATAGAATATATGTATGTGAAGTTAAAAAATGAAAGACTGGGATTGAAATAAAACTTTGAAATTTTAAATTAAAGCCATGCACACATTCAGAGTGTAAAATGAAGAGAAGATGATTAGGAAGGATCCCTGAAGATAGCCAATATTTAAGCATCAGGGAAAAGAAGAATTGGTAAAGGAGGGTGGTAAAGAGCAGTCTGAGAAAATTAGGACTGTGCTGTTTGGAAGCTAAGGGTGACAAGTGCAATACATAAGATTGCTCTTACATGTTTGTTTTTGTGGCAAGTAACGGTATCAGTTGCTCTTGATTTGATGGGAGAGTGAAGATGGGGTATTTCTCACCAAAGGTTGTGCTCTGTGATAGCTCTAGATAGGTGGCATTCAGGAGCTGATCCCTTATAAAATGGGTGGCGGGCATGTGCGCAGCACAGGACTCTAAGAAAAAGAGTTTGAGTTCTGGTTTCAACTCTGACATGGAAAAACCTTAGAAGTCATCCACCTGTTCATACAAAAAGAAAAAAAAAATGGAACAACCTGAAAATCAACAACCTTTCTTGGACCCATCAGAAAATTGAGGTTGCAGGGCCCACTGCCACCCTGAAATCTGGAGAAACAGGTGAACACAGAGAAACAGAGCCACTATCACCTTACCTGGAGCAGAAGTGGCTAGAGTCATAAACTGGCAGGGATACTTACGTGGTAACTTTGATAAACTGCTGGAAGGGGAGTGTGGACCAACTTGAGAATAAAACACTCCTGGGGGCCTCAGTCTTAGAGGGTTCCCCACACTCTCATGGGTTTTACCTCCAGGAACTGCACTGGGTTCTCATGGTAAAGAACCAAGAAAAATCACCTCCTGTCTTTGGCTGAAGATAGGGAAAAGTTACCTTTTTGAAATACATTCAGAGCATTCTCCATACAAAGGCCTACTCTTCAGAGGAAAATATGTTTCCAGAGCCTTGTCTCACATAGACTAAAAGGGTGATTATCCAATTTAGCCTCTTCTAGCTTTCCTGTCTCACTTAAGTGGTGGGGGGCCGGGGGGGGGGGGTGGGTAGAAATTAAACAAAGAAAAGCGTTTGTGAATGTTGCAGCCCAAGGACAAGCCAATTGAAAGACTGAGATTTAATTATAAGACTGCAGAACGTTTCGCTTCTCCACTTCTCACCACTGTATTTACATAGCTCCAGTGTACTAACTGTGGATCACAACTGACAGAGCTGCAAGGCTCAGGCTTTACTTAAGAAGGCTTCTTAGGGAAACACAAAGCAACAGAAGAGACAAAAATAAGGACACAAAGGAATTTGAAGTTCCTGGCACCTACAGCTGCAGCAAACTTTAGACACTCCTGACCAGATTAACATAAAACCCACCAATGCCTATTTACCTCAGTTCCTGTTACCTGCTATATCATGCCTGGCTTTCAACAAAATATTATAAGGCATGCTAAAGGGCAGGAAAAGACACAGTTTGAAAAGGCAAAACATATATCAGAAAAAAAAATCAGCTACAACACAGATTTTGGAATTACCAGACAGGGAATTTAAAACAATTCTAATTAATATGCTATGGGGTCTAATGGAAAACGTAAACAATATGGAAGAATGGTTGAACAATGTAATGAAGCAGGAAGATGGAAACTCTAAGAAGGAATCAAAAGGAAATGCCAGAAAATGAAAAATTCACTCGAGGAACCCAATAGCAGAGTAGATGATACAGAAGGATGGATCAGGAAGCTGGACAAAAGACTAGAGAAAATCACTCAAGCTGAAGAGAAAAAAGAATTAGATGGAATGAGAACAGTCTAAGGGAACTCTGGGACAATATCAAGTGCCCTAACAATTGTATTATAGGTGTCCCAGAAGCAGAAGAGAGAGAAAAAGGGGCAGAAAATCTATTTGAAGAAATAATAGCTGAAAATTTTCCTAAACTAAGGAAGGAAACAGATATCCAACACAAGAAGTAGGGAGAGCTCCAAACAAGACAAGCCCAAAGAGGCCCACATCAAGACACATTCTAATTAAAATGTCCAAAATGAAAGATAAACAGAGAATCCTAAAAGCAGCAAGAGAAAGGCAACAAGTGACATACAAAGGAAAACCCATAAGGCTATCAGCGGACTTCTCAGCCAAAACCCTAGAGGCGAGAAGAGAATGGCACAACATATTTAAAGTGCTAAAAGGAAAAAACCTACAGCCAAGAATGCTCTATCCAGCAAGGTTGTTATTCAGAATGGAAGGAGAGATAAAGATCTTCCCAGATGAGAAAAAATTAAAGGAGTTTATCACCAAGAAGCCAGTGCTACAAGAAATGCTGAAGGGACTTATTTAAGTGGGAAAGCGATGACCACAAATAGGAATAAAAAAATTATCAAAAAAAAGCCCCCTAAAAAAACCATGCACTAAAAGCACTGGTAAAGGTAAAAACATAGTAAAGATAACAAATCAACCACCTGTGAAGATAATATAAGATTAAAAGGCAAAAGTACTAAAATTACCTATTTCAATGATAAGAGGGTAATGGATAGACACACACAAAAGAAGAGATTAGATATGACTTCAAAAACGTAAAATGTGGGAGGAGGAGAGTGAACAAGTAGAGCTTTTAGAAAGAGGTCAAGCTAAAGAGTCTATCAACTCAATACACACTGCTATATATACAGAATATTGTACAGGATCCTCATAGTAATCACAAGCCAGAAACCTATAATAAGTAAGCAAATAAGTAAGACAAAAGAAATCGAACATACTACTAAAGAAAGCCATCAAACCACAAGGGAAGAGAGCAAGAGAAAAAGAAAGGAACAGAGAAGAACTACTAAAACACCCAGAAAAAAGTAACAAAATGGCAATAAATTCATATGTATCAATAGCTACTTTAAATGTCATTGGACTAACTGCTCTAATCAAAAGGCTTGGGGTGGCCAATTAGATAAAAAAACAAGACCTATGTATATGCTGCATACAAGAGACACACTTCAGACTTAAAGACTCTCAAAAACTGAGAGTGAAACGATGGAAAAAGATATTCCATGCAAAAGACAAAGAAAAGAAAGCAAGGGTAGCAATACTTATATCAAACAAAATAGACTTTAAAACAGAAGCTATAACAAGAGACAAAGAAGGGCACTACATAATGATAAAGAGAACAATCCAACAAGAAGATATAACACTTGTAAATATCTATGCACTCAACATAGGAGCAACTAAATATATAAAGCAATTATTAACAGACATAAAAGGAGAAATAGACAGTAACCCAATATTAGTAGGGGACTTTAACACTCCACATACACCAATGAATAGATCATCCAAACAGAAGATCAATAAGGAAACACTGGCCTTAAATGACACATTTGACCAGATGGACTTAGTAGATATATACAGAACATTCCATCCAAAAACTACAGAATATGCATTCTTTTCAAATGCACATGGAACATTCTCCAGGACTGATCACATATTAGTCCACAAAGCAAGTCTCAATAAATTTAAGAATATTGAAATAATACCATGCATCTTTCCTGACCACAAAGGTATGAAACTGGAAATCAGCTACAGGAAGAAAATCAGAAAAGCCACAAAAATGTGGAGAGTAAACAAAATGCTACTGAACAACAACTGGGTCAATGAAGAAATCAAAGGAGAAATCAAAAAATTCCTGGAGACAAATGAAAATGAAAATAGGACATGTCAAAATCTGTGGGATACAGCAAAAGTGGTTCTAAGAGGGAAGTGTATAGCAATTCAGGCATACCTCAACAAAGAAGAAAAATTCCAAATAAACAATCTAACAGTGCATCTACAGGAACTGGAAAAAGAAGAACAAACAAAGCCTCAAAACAGCAGAAGGAAGGAAATAATAAAAATCAGAGCAGAAACAAATGAAATAGAAACTAAAAAAAAAAAAATAGAAAAAATTAATGAAACCAAGAGCTGGTTCTTTGAAAAGGCAAACAAAATTGACAAACCCTTAGCTAGACTCACCAAGAAAAAAAGAGAGAAGGCTCAAACAAATAAAATCAGAAACTAAAGAGGAAAAATTACAGGAGACTACAACTCAAAAATACAAAAGATAAGAGAATGCTATGAAAATCTATATGCCAACAAATTGGATAATCTAGAAGAAATGGATAAATTCTCAGAAACATACAAATTCCCAAAACCGGACCAAGAAGAAGTAGAGAATTTGAATAGACCAATCACCAGTAAGGAGACTGAAACAGCAATCAAAAACTTCCCAAAAAATAAAAGTCTGGGACCAGATGGCTTCCCTGGTGAATTCTACCAAAAATTCAAAGAAGACTTAATACCTATCCTTCTCAAAATCTTCCATAAAATTGCAGAGGAGAGGAGGCTTCCTAACTCATTCTATGAAGCCAACATTATCCTGATACCAAAACCGGACAAGGACAACACAAAAAAAGAAAATTACAGGCCAATATCACTGATGAACATCAATGCAAAAATCCTCAACAAAATACTAGCAAATCGAATGCAACAATACAGTAAAAAGATCATACATCATGACCAAGTGGGTTTTATTCCAGGGATGTAGGGATGGTTCAATATCGACAAATCTATCAACATGATACAACACATTAACAAAATGAAGAATAAAAAACACATGATCATCTCAACAGATGCAGAGAAAGCATTTGACAAGATACAGCATCCATTTCTGATAAAAACTCTAAATAAGACGAGTATAGAAGGAAAATACCTCAACATAATAAAGGGCATATATGACAAACCCACAGCAAATATCATTCTCAACGGAGAAAAACTGAAAGCTATCCCTCCAAGAAGAGGAACCAGACAAAGATGCCCACTTTCACCACTCTTACTTAACATAGTATTGGAAGTCCTAGCTAGAGCAATGAGGCAAGAAAAAGAAATAAAGGGGATCCAAATTGCAAAAGAAGAAGCGAAACTGTCACTCTTTGCAGATGAAATGATTTTATATGTAGGAAATCCAAAAGAATACACTAAAAGTCTTTTAAAAATAATAATTGAATACAGTCAAGTCGCAGGATATAAAGTCAACATACTTTTGTTGATTTTTATCGGTTGTGTTTCTATACACTAACAATAAAGTAGCAGAAAGAGAAATTAAGAACTCAATCCCGTTTACAATTGCAACAAAAAGAACAGAATAGCTAGGAGTAAACTTAACCAAAGAGGTGAAAGATCTGTACACTGAAAACTATAAAACATTGTTGAAAGAAATTGAAGAAGACACAAAGAAATGGAAAGTTATTCCGTGCTCTTGAATTGGAAAAATTAACATAGTTAAAATGTGCAAACTTCCTAAAGCAATCTATAGATTCAATGCAATCCCCATCAAAGTTCCAACATTTTTCACAGAAATAGAACAAAGAATCCTAAAATTTATATGGAACAACGAAAGACCCCCAATAGCCAAAGAATTCCTGAGAAAAAAGAACAAAGCTGGAGGTATCACTCTCCCTGGTTTCAAAATATACTACAAAGCCATAGTAACCAAAACAGTGTGGTACTGGCACAAAAACAGAGACACAGATCAATGGAACAGAATCGAGAGCCCAGAAATAAACCCACATGTTTATGGACAGCTAATATTCGATGAAGGAGCCAAGATCATAAATTGGAGAAAAGAGAGTCTCTTCAATAAATGGTGTTGGGAAAACTGGACAGCCACACGCAATAAAAGAAAAGTAGATCAGTACCTTACACCATGCACAAAAATCAACTCAAAATGGATTAAAGACTTGAATGTAAGACCTGAAACCATGAGACTTCTAGAAGAAAACTTACGCAGTAAGCTCTATGACATTGGTCTGAGCAGCATATTTTCAAGTCCCATGTCTGAGCAGGCAAAGGAAACAAAAGAAAAAGTGAACAAGTGGGACTACATCAAACTAAAAATCTTCTGCACAGCAAAGGAAACCATCAACAAAACGAAAAGGCAACCTAACAACTGGGAGAAGATATTTGCAAACCATATATCAGATAAGGGGTTAATATCCAAAATATACAAAGAACTCATACATCTCAACAGCAAAAAACCAACAACCCAATTAAAAAATGGGCAAGAGATCTGAATAGAGATGGCCAACATGCATATGAAAAGATGCTCAACATCATTAGCTATCAGGGAAATGCAAATCAAAACTACAGTAAGGTATCGCCTCACTCCGGTCAGAATGGCTATAATTAACAAGACAGGAAACAACAAGTGTTGGAGAGGATGTGGAGAGAAGGGGACCTTTGTACACTGCTGGTGGGAGTCCAAACTGGTGCAGCCACTATGGAAAGCAGTATGGAGTATCCTCAGAAAATTAAGAATAGATCTGCCATATGACCCAGCTATTCCACTGCTGGGTATTTATCAAAAGAACTTGAAAACACAAAGACATAAAGATACATGCACCCCTATGGTCATTGCAGCATTATTCACAATAGCCAAGACTTGGAAGCAACCTAGGTGCCCATCAAGGAACGAATGGATAAAGAAGATGTGGTATATATACATAATGGAATACTAGTCAGCCATAAGAAATGATGAAAACTGGCCATTTGTGACAACATGGATGGACCTTGAGGGTATTATGCTAAGTGAAATAAGTCAGAGGGAGAAAGTCAAATACCATATGATCTCATTCATAAGTAGAAGATTAAAAAAATGACAAGCAAGCATATAACAACAGAAATTGGATTGGTGGTTACCCTTTGAGAAGAGGGAAGCGGGGAGGGCAAAAGGGGTGATTAGGCACACGTGTGTGGTGATGGACTATAATTAGTTGTTGGGTGGTGAACATGATGTAATCTACACAGAATTCAAAATATATATGGTGTATATCTGAAAAAAAAAAAAGGAAATGCCAGAAATCAAAAATGCTGTAACAGAAATGAATGCCTCTGATGGGCTAATCCATAGGCTGAACATGGCCGAAGAAAGAACCAGTGAGCTTGAAGAGATATCAGTAGGCACTTCAAACTAAACACAAAGATAAAAAAAGTATGTATTAAAAAAGATCAAATTGTCCAAGAATTGTGGGGCAATGCAAAAGGTGTAGCATACACGTAACAGAAATACCAAAAGGAGAAGAAAGAGAGGATGGAACACAAGAAATATTTGAAGTAATAATAGCCAATAGCTTTCCAAAAATTAGTGACAGATACCACAACACAGATCCAGAAAGTTCAGACTTTTCTACATCTAGACATACCATATTCAAACAACAGAAAACCAAAGATGAGAAAAATCTTCAAAGAAACCCGACAGGGAAACATAAAACCTTACCCATAGAGGGAAAAAGATGAGAATTACACTGGCCTTCTCATGAGAAGCCATGCAAGCAAGAAGAGAGTGGAGAAAAATATCTCAATGTTGAAAGAAAAAATACATCAACTTTGGAGCTGGCCCCGTGGTTAAGTTTGGCGCATTCCACTTTGGCAGCCTGGGTTCAGTTCCCTGGCGCAGACCTATGCCACTGGAGGGCAGCCATGCTGCGGTGATGACCCACACACAAAATAGAGGAAGATGGGCACGACTGTTAGCTCAGGACAAATCTTCCTCAGCCAAAAAAAAAGAAAAAAACGCGTCAACCTGGAATTCTATATCCAATAAAATTATCTTTCAATTGGGGAGAAGAAATAAAGACTTTATCAGAAAAACCAAAACTGAAAGAATTTACTGCCAGAAAACCTGTCCTGCAAGACACGTTGATATTCAGGGAGAAGGAAAATTATAGAGGTCAGAAAGTCAGATGCTCACACAAAAAAAGAAAAGTTCAGAGAAGAAATAATGAAGCTAAAATAAAAATCTTTTATTTTTCTTATTCTTAATTGGTCTAACATAAATATTTGTTGAAAGTAATAATAGTAACAATATATTATTTTATTACAACATATAGATATGCAAAATGAAAGACAAAAATTTCCTAAGGGACAGTAGGGACAAATTGGGAACGTTCTGTAATAAAGTGCCTGCACTACATGTGAACTGGAATTGTGCTATTTGAACATACACTTAGATTAGTTGTAAATGTATATTGCAAACTCTAGGGCAACAACTAAAATTTTTTAAAAGCATACTTGATAGCTTTTTAAATAAAGTATAATTAATATGAAAAGAGAGAAAAAAGAAAAAGAATTAAAAATTATAATATAAAATCAGGTATAAAAGTAAGCATTCTTTTGGAATGAGAAAATGCATGACAATACATTATAGATTAAAAAATAAAAAGCTGACACATGCCAAAAAATCATCAAATTCAGAAAAATACTAGTTTTTCTACCAACTATCTGGTATATTTTATAACATGTTTTCCTGACATTTCTTTGGCTATCTGCCTTTTGATCGTCTCCACATTTGTCAATGATTCTGTGGTCCCAATCTCTATAGAGGAAATAGAAGACGATTCAGTCTTTCTCCTATGACTGCTGCTAGAATTCTTCCTTAATTGATTGCAGAGGTGCCTAAAACATGTGACTTCACACACAGATGGACGCACTGGTTGTAGCATGGCTGTGAGTCAGACCTTTCAACATAAGGATTTTGATAAGTTCTGTTACACTTATCAAAAATAAAATTAATGTGGTGTGTATTTTTACGCTGCATTTCTAAGTATATTCCTTATCGGAGGGAACTCCTGTTTTGCCCAGGCCTCAGGGACAGCTGAATTCTTCCTGACAAGGTTACTGATTCAATGGGTAAAAACATTTTTTACACCATATATTTCACACATTTTTTCTGCTCCACTGTCTTGTTAACACATTGTGAGAGTACTTTCTAGAGCCTTCAAAGGAACTTATGCAAGGGTGAGGCTCCGAAGTTTCAGCTTCCTTGTCCTTCGTGTAAATGCACCTCCCAGGCGACCATTGTCCGCTGATATCAAAACCTTGACGTTCTTGTTAAGTTTCTCCCTCTCCTGTTTACCTCAAAATTCCTATCTGTTCCATGCCCCCCCAATTCCTGCTCTGAAATTATTCTTTCAGAGAATAATTTCTGTATCTACAGGGTCTGTTTTTTAGACCCCTTTATCATCTCTGCCTCCTTATTGCAGAAACCTAATTTCCTGGCATCTGGTGTTCTCCTAATCCTAACTATCTTTTAATCTTTAGCGGAGCTAACCAAATAGTCCAGCAAATCCTTAGAGGTCCGAAGCAAGCTGAGAGCACAAATCCACACAATTCACAGGTGACTAAAGAGCATTTGCTGATCATTACAGTCTCACATGGAAGAGACGCCTTTGGCCTCGGGGAGGTAGGATGGAACAGAGATGCTCTCCACCACACTGCAATCCATCTAGGTTTCAAAAACAAAATGATAGCATAGAAAACCTGTGTGTTAGAAGATTTCAAAACTCTATTTCCAAGTAATTCAGAGGGCAAAGCGAAGGTTAAAATAAGTATCAGAAAATCTTAGAACCAAAGGTTTAGTGCTATACTAAAATTTGTGTGATGCAGACCGACTGCCAAATAGCATATTAGAAATGTATACTCAGATTTAATTAGCTTTTCATCCAAACTGAGAAATTACAAAAGGAACAGAATAACCAAAATCTTAAAAATTATAATTTAGTACAAAAAATAATAAAGAAAGAAATAAAGATAGGATAAGAAGAATAAAGATAAATCTTTATTAATCCAGAAAAAATGGGAGAAGTCATAAACATTTTTAATTTGTTTTTAAGTTATCAATTTGTTTTTTAATTGTCTGTTTTTCAGAAAAGGCTGACAGAATTTCAGATGCCATTGTGATTTTAAAAATAAGAGATTATTATGTAGAGAATTTCATAGCAAATGTGAAATCGTAGATGAACTAGATAATTCCCTAGAAAAATATAACTTTTCAAAATGGGCAAACAAATGGAGAAATTGAATAGTCTTATATATTTAACAAAATTAGGCCCACAGTTACAAATCTCTTAATAAAGAAAGCACCATGTCCAGATGGTTTTAACGGCAAATTCTGCCAAATCTTCAGTATTATAAATTCTTTTATTTAGTAGCAAAAGTTTGAAAACTCTTAACTAATTATATAAGGTTGCTAGTAAGAGTAGTGCAAAAGAGGAAAAAATGACAAGCCATTCTTGTTTATGAGCACAGAGAGAAAAACCCTAAACAAATATTAGCAAATTAAATCCAAATTGGGTGTGTCCCACATGTAGGATATGATTCTGCATTTAGAAAAATCAATATAATTCAATACATTAGAGATTAAAAGAGAAAAAAATCAAATGATCAGTTCAGTGAATGTAGAAAGTATTTTACATAACTAGAGTCCAGTCATGATAAAAAAAAATAAGTCAGCAAAGCAGGAGTAGAATGCACCTTCCTGATCCTAATAAAGTCATCCACAAAATACTCAAGAACAAACACCGTCCTTAATAGTAAATCATTTGAAGTATTTCCTTTCATATTAAAAAAGAAGCTTGAGAGAATAGCTATACCACAGAAACAAGGCAAAGAAACAAGGTAAGGAAAGGAAATGATATAAGAATTGGAAAGCAGGAAACTGGCTTTTATTTGCACAGGTATGATTGGCTGTTTACAAAATTTAAATACTATACAAGTTACTAGAGCTAATAACGGTTCAGGCAGGTTGCTAAATATAGATCAATATCTGAAGATCCTTGACTTCTTGGGAGAAACTTACAAAACTTTACTGAAGGACATTCCTAAACATCTGAATAAAAATAAAGGCATGCCATAGCCATAAATAGGGGAATGTGATGTTTTAGTGATGTCAATTTTCATCAAATTTAATCTCTAAATTCAGTACAATTTCATTAGTGAATATGAAGTTAATCTAACATTTCATGGAATAACCAGAATACAACTGAAGAAGCAAAAGGTGGGGTTACTTGCTCCCCAGATAGTAAGATTACTATAAAAATTATAGTAATTTGTTGGATACTTGTTCAGGGACAAATAGATCAGTAGATTAGAGAAAGAGAATAAAGATTCCCCAAAGAAAGAGACCCCACCATGTGTGGATACTTTTTCTATTACATTGATGGCATTTGAATTTCAGTGGTGAAATTATGGCTCTTCAATAAATTGTGCCTGGACATTTTATTATCCCAAGGAAAAAAACAGAAAGAGAGAGAGAGGGGGCCAGGGGACAGTTTGAGAGAGGGAGGGAGGACAGAGGGGGAAGGAAGGAAGGAAGGAATGAAGGAAGACAGACTTCCAGGTAGAATATAAATGTGAAAAACAAAAAATTTAGAAAAAAACATGGAAGAATATCTTTGCGATATACATATACATGATATATATCTAATATATACAATATATATGTATATGTGTGTATTTATGTATGTATATTAAAACTTTTCAAATCAATAATGAAAAAGACAATTGAAAATGGACAAAATATGTAACCCAAAAAATCATGAAAGAGGAAATTGGAAACTTGAATGATCAATAAACATGTAGAAATTTGCTCAATTTCATTTGTAATCAAGGAAATAGAAACTAAAACTACAATTGGCTCTCATTTTATGCATATCATTTTGGCAAAAATTTAAGTCTGACAATTTAAAATAAAAATTTAAAAGGTGTTGGTAAGGAGGTAGAGTAATGGGAGCTCTTACACACTGCTGGTGCAAGTGTAAATTGGAACAACCATTTGAGACAACCATTTGTCCCTAACTAGTAATTTTGATCATGCACATGGCCTATGACAAAACAATTATACAAACCCTAGGACAGAGGTTTTCAGACTGGGTTATCTAAATACATTAAAGTATACAAAGATTTTCCGAGGCATTTGAGAAGGTAATTTCAAAGGAACAGATTTTCAGATCTTCAATTTCTATATTTGCAATTCCTTAGAATTGCTGTTCATGAGAACTCACCTCAACAAGCTCCTTGTGTGTTCTTCTCCATCTCACCTCTTGCAAAAATCTTTCTCCCATTTTACAAGTCAAAGGCATCCTCTCATCCATCCTGGATCTTATTATGGTACATTGAGCCCAGGTGTAAAAATCACTAGGGTGTCAAACGATGGAACAACTTAAAACACTGGTGCGTGTATTAGGAAGGTAAATGACTGTAATGACTGAGTAAGACAGCTTTGTGATAGCAAGTGGTTTCTAATCATTTGCATTCCCTTTATTTAATGGAGGACCTAAGAAGGTGTTTGCTAATAGGTCATTAACAATAACATATTATCATAGATCACCCTGTGATCAGAAACAATTCAATGAATTGAATGAATGTCATTAGTCATCTTCTTCCATTCATACTTACTTATGTGAACAAAATTTCTTAATGCTTATTTTTATGAAAAAAAAAAGAATTGACCTGAACCCTGTCTTACTCTGGTAATAAGTAATAGTCATTTTTGGATACAGGAATTGTCTAGGGGTCCCTCCTCCCTAAAAAAAAAAAAAAAACACACAAAAAAATATGTATTTCATTAGGAGATATTTCTAATATGATTTTACTTTTTATGTTTAAGAATTATCAAAATGTGTAATACATTAGTTATTTTGATAAATTATGCCCTACCACTAACTGTACGATCATAACTCAGTTCCAAAGAATTTTTTTTTCCGTAAGATTTTATTTTTCCTTTTTCTCCCCCAAACCCCCTGGTACATAGTTGTATATTTTAGTTGTGGGTCCTTCTAGTTTGGCATGTGGGATGCCACCTCAACGTGGGTTGACCAGCAGTGCCATGTCTGTGCCCAGGATCTGAACTGGCGAAACCCTGGTTGCCAAAGCAGAGCCCATGAACGTAACCACTTGGCCACGGGGCTGGCCCCTCAAAGAAATTTTTTAACACTTAGGATTTTATTGTCAGAAGAAGTTTCATTTTTTAAATTTAAATTTTATATTTACTTTTCATGTAGGAAATTATAATAATGAGATCAATAAAAGTCAATGAGTTATAAAGATTATATTACAAAAAGTTTGGAAATAAGTGTTTGGGAGAAAAGGGGATATATTTAAACTTAACGTATTTTGAGTGGAATCAAAATATGAAGTGGAGTGCAAAATAGTAGACTATATTATCTGGAGTCAAAGTATCATTTCTTAAAAGTGTTATTTCAGTTATATACGGGGGTATGTGTATATACTGAATCATGATGTGAAAATATTTCTTATGAGACTAGCAGCAAAAATCACACTGACCCAGGTGATTGTGATGTGGCAACTGACACACGCAGAAATAATGACCTAGGAGCAGTAAGAGTGAAAGAGAGAAGATGTAAGACTTTGGCTCACCAAACAGGCATTTTAATGTGTATATGGAATTGTACATGCATGTTTGTATAAAATTATTTAAGAACTCAAAATACGTAATAGGGAATCAGACCTGAACTCTTGAGAATTAGCAGCAAAGAATACGGTTTTTAGGAGGTTGTTGAGTGGAGACCACACTCAGTAACCAGAGGAAAGCTGAGCTCTGGAAATAAATTCCAAGAGAACAACACAGGAAAATCCCATAGTGATATGGGTTAGGTCAATGGGGAGAGAAAACCAACTAAAGTAATCAGATCCCGCCTGTACAAAAGCATGGAGATGTCAGGGGTGGGGCAGGCTAAGTCTGGGGAGACTCTTACGCTATAAACAACTGCTAAAGACCTATCACGTCATGTCTTAGGAAGTTGACATCTCTAGAAACAGAGTCCAAGATGCGGATTTACATGCAAGTAGTTTATAAGAAGTGTGCCCAGAAAAATCTGGTAAGAGATGAACAAATCAGAACAGGGTATGGGAAGAATCCAAGAAAGAATATGATTTCAGACAAAGCTCCAGCATCAACCTGATCCCACAGGAATCTCTGGAGTGTAAACTCTGTCTCAGAATTTGTTCTTCCTGCAGGCAAAGGAACTGAGCTATAATATTTGAGTATCAAGTCGGTCATTGGCTAAGGGACCTGCTGGTGACCTTCCAGGAAATCCCTGCTCTCTGCACTTGCAGGCAAAGTGGTTGTAGCCAAAGTCAGCATTTTGTGTAAAAACAAGGCACACAGAACCTGGAGATGGGCACACAGAGAAGATCAAAGGGATCTGAGGGGACCTGGGCTAACCAACGATGGTGTCCAAACCCTTTCAAATAGTTTTCTCTTAGTAGGAGACAAAGGTGTGGAAAGAGCCAGTTAGTGTCTTTAAGAAGGGTAAAGGGGGCCATAAACAGGAAGGTTTTCAGGGGCTCTAGGAATTTAAAAATAAAATCAATCCTACCATAAAATAATTTTGAAAAATATAAGAACTGGAAGTGGAGCTAAAGTGTTTTGGGATATATTACTCCTGTTTTCTTAATTTTCCTTACTTCTCGAGGAATGAAGTAGCTTTGACATGCCAATCATATTGTAGAAATATTATTTAATTAAAACGTACTTTATAAGCTTTAAGAAGGTACTATTTGACATAATTCAGAGGGCGAGGGGAGGATATGGGGAAAATATATTTCTGGAGTCGAGCCTGAGCCCACGCTGTGATAATCCTGCCAGCATGCTGACTATATCTCTAGCTACTAGGAGACGTCTAGGAAAAGTGTGTAGGTACGTAAAAATGCAGGGTGGTTTCAGGTTATTGAGGAGCTGTTTAACATATCCATCAATATGTCACCTCGCATAGTTACCATTTTCTTTTCTTTCTTTCTTTTCTTTTTTTTTGTGTGTGAGTGGTGGGAATCTACATCTTAGTACATTTCAAGTATACAAATGTTTCTTGGCTGCTGTCAGGACCAGATGAGAGAAAACAGAAGTATGGAACTTAAGGCTTTATAAGGATACAGATATGAAAATGAAATACCAATAGAAGTTTTATGATTCAATAAAGAGGAAGAGGTGAGTAAAGTGCATATTAAACAGCAGTTTGATTGAAAGGTTTAGAAACTCATTTTCTTTGGAATGACCAATTATAATTTTAAAATGATAAAAGTTGGCCCTTCCAATCATATGTCAGGGAGAAATGCTTTGGGCTAAGAGAACAGAAAACTCAACCTATAATGGTTAAATAAATAAAATGGCATAGTGGTTAAAGAATCAGTTCTGGACACAGATTTTGTAGAGTTAAGTCTTAGGTGGTAAAAACTTAAATAAATTATCTAATTTCTCTGTGCTTCAGCATTCTGATCTAAAAAATGGGGACAATAACAGTATTTATTTTATGTTTAGTTGTGAGAAGTAAAGTTAATATATGTTAAATGCCTGAAGTATACTGTACATAAAAGAGTATGTGAAATATAGTAATATATAAATAAATAACTTAAAATTTGTGTTGAAGTTACACAAGTAAGACATTATAATAGTTTTACTGTCATGGATTTTTATTGATCCCTAGAATAAGTTACCAAAGAAGGTAGAAACTATGCTTCTCTCCTCCAACGTCCCAGGCTCTATTAGTGGGAGAGGGATAGTTAATTCTGTGCCTGTTCATTTTTTATGCATATTTTTCTTTATCTTTTCCACCTTGATTAAAACAAAGTTCAGACAGCTTTCCATATAAGCACATGTAGCTCTCCTTCATGCTTTTAAAAATCAATATAGCATTCCATTATATGACAATACCATCATCTATTTTGCCCTTTCCGTACTGATAAACATAGAAGCTGTTTACAAACAACACTGTAATGAATATCCTTCTATATGGATCTTTGGATATTTATAAGAATATATTTGGAAGGTAAATTTAAAAGATAAAGCATTTGATGTGTCCCTACTCTATGCAGACCACTATTGTAAAGATTAAGTGAGATTCAGGAAGATAAGGAGAATGATAGAATATGTTAAAACGGGATGCTGAAATATACTCCACATGATTTAGAACACTTTAGTTAAATCTAACTAAATATGTGTTAAAAACTGGGACTGAATATTTTAAATTCTATCTGACTGACCCTACAAGAGAAATCCACTGTCAACAAGTTCTGCTGGTGTCCAGAGAGCTTCTGATCAGCCTTTCAGAGCTGAGCTTTTAAGTTTGAGCAGACAATGAAGAATCAACAGACGTACAGTAAAAGAAGCCGAAATAAATAGAAAACAAAATTTTAGAGGAAACAGAGACTATGTGGAGAGGAAAAAACCTTCAAAACTTTATAAGAATATCCCCAGAAAGATTCATTCAACAAATATCTAAAGGCATACTATGTGCCAGCCACTAGGGATTGAATACTAAGTAGAACAGACAAAAACTCAGTCCTTGTGATGCTTAGAAATTATTGTATAGTGAAATAAGAAAGAATTCTACAAAAAAGGAATATTTGAAGAGCAAAAAAGAGCTCATGGAAATTAAAAATATATAAACTAAATATTCAAGAGAAGCATTGAAGAATAAAGTTCACAATACCTCCTAGAAAATAGAAAAGAGAGAGAAAATAGCAGATAAAAGATTAGACATTTTATTTTACCGGACCAAGTGGTTTAACATCCAAAATAACAGGTGTTCTGAATAAGGATAACAAAAAAAGCAGTGGAAAGGAAAAATTCAAAAAATTCCCCAGAAATAAAGAACAGGATTGTCAGACTTAATGAGTCCATTGAATGCCCCACACCAGGGATGAAAAGTGACCAGAGCCAAATAACATAAGTAGGCAGTTTCAGAAGATTGGAGGACAAAGAGAAGATTCTAAAACTTTCCAGAGAGAAGAACACAGATTTTACACACATGATCAAGATCGAAAGGCAATAAGCATCTCAAGACCCATACAGAAAGATAGAAGACAGCAAAACAATGCCTTCACAATTCTGAGGAAAAATTATTTTCCATCTAAGCTTTTTTCAATTAGATACGAAGGTAGAATAAGGACATTTTTTACTGACATGCATGGTTTCAAAAAATTTACTTTCTTTGAGAAAGTTACCGGAGGATGTTTTTCACTAGTAAGACAGGGTTTATGAAGAACAAGTGAGACATAAGATCCAGGAAACAGGAAAGCAAACATGGGAATGGGCAAAAGGGAAATTTCAAGGGGCAGCTGTTCAGCTGGCCAATCAGATTGGAGCAAGAAAGAATTCTCCACAGAAACATCTCCAGGAAGAGAAAACTGAAGAACACCTTCTATGTTTAAATGCATCAAGAATAGATTATCAAAACATGAGAGAAAGTTAGGCGATGAATTAACGTAAGTGTACAAAAACTCACACAACAAACAGAAAACAAAGCAAAATTAATCTATGAAAAACGAAAAATTGTGTAGGAAGGCGAGAACAGCCCATATGCTATCTGGCCCCTCTGTGAGTAGCATTTACAGAACTCTAAGACCTAAGACGGGGAGAATCTGAAGCAGGGATGACATTAGAGGCTGGTTGGTGGATTTTTTAGATGCTTGAGGTCAGTTCTCTGCTGATATTGATCACAAAATCTCAAAGGTTTATCAGTTGATTGGGTGGACTGAAAAAATATGGCCACAATATTTTGCTGCCTATCAATCATGGGCTAACCTTGTAGCTTGCTTTGAGACGTAAAATGTGGTGTAAGTGATATTATATGAGTTCTTGAGCCTAGGACTCAAGAAGACTTATAGATGCCACCTTCACCTACTTGGAACCCTGACACCAACATGCTGTGAAGGAAATCAAGCAAATCATCTTGAGGACAAAAGAGCACACACAGAGAAAGTCCCTGCCTTTCCAGTAGCCCCAGTTCAGCACAATCCTCAATTGACATACCAACTGAATTCAGCCACATGAGAGATCTCCAGTGAGAAGAGCAGGACAACCACCCAGCCAACCCACAGAATCATGAAAAGAAATAAACTGTTATTATTTATTTATTTTTTGGTGAGGAATATTGTCCCTGAGCTAACATCTGTGCCAATCTTCCTCTGTTTCATATATGGGATTCCTCCAGAGAATGGCTTGACAAGTGGTGTGTCGGTCTAGGCCTGGGATCTGAGCCCATGAACCCTGGGCCACTGAAGCAGAGCGCATGAACTTAACCACTGCGCCACTGGGCCAGCCCCTAAACTGTTATGTTTTAAGCTAATAAATTTGGGGCTCATTTCTATGCAGCATTTGATAATTGATACACTACCTAGCTCTTTATTCCTGCTTCCAGCAGCACCTCTTCCCTTCCCAGCCCAAGTTTATCAATATTACTGCTAGTATAACCAGCTGCTGCTTTTCTTAAGACACTAGGTATTTCCATAGTTAGAACTTGTTTTAAAAACTGGTTTGGTTTCATATTCCCTTCTAACATATACTTAGTACCTACTATAGGTCAGGCTTTTCTTTTCAATAAGATCTGGCCTCTCGCTTCATTTAGGACCATTGTTCCATCCCATCGTTTGTGACCTAATTGCAATCCTCTAATTGTGACATTTATCTCATGCCGCTTAGACTTGAAGACAAGGCTTCCTCTCTTTGGAATAATCTTCCTTCCTAATTAGTAGGGCAAATGCTTACCTAGACACATTGTAATACTACTATTTCTTTGCAAAGCTTAAAATTTGCAATGAGGGATCTCTAGTGACCAGATCTTGTTTGTTTTTACTCAGCATATTCAAAACTTCTTTATTCTCATCTCCCACTAGAATCTGGGCTGATGCTGTGCTTCTGCACTAATTGACAAAGCCTCCATTTTCTCCTGGATGCAGGCTTTGTAACTGCTCTCGCTGCTTTTGTTGTATCATCTTTTAGGCATGTGAAGCCAGCATGCTCCCACAGGGTCTCACCTGGTTTCCACATTTGTTCAGTGCAGAATCCCCTCCAGCAGATTCCTGAATTGATGCTGCTGTTGACATTTTGAAGCTTGTGTCCCAGGGTCCAGTAAAGACCAATACCTCCGCATGTGCTCCCCAAGACATTGTCTTCCTGAAGCTTTTGAACGTTCCAGATCTTTCCTGTGCATATTTTTTACAGAGCTGTTATATTCTCTTTTTATGTCCCCTTGATATTCCCCTACTCCTTTCAGAAAAGTGCAGTTGAGCTTTAATAGTTTACCCGATTCTTAAATTGCTCCCTTTTATAGTTTAGACAGATAGTACTAACGCTCTTTGCTGCATTTGAATGACTTATTCTTTCCTTTCCCTTCTTTATTTTCTGGCTCAGACTTTATTTTTCTTTCATATTCCTCTAGAGTTTGTCTTATTAATGTTTGCCGTAGACAGAAATGTAAGGTTCATTGCGCTGCTAGAAACTTCCACTGTTCAAACAAACTGTGTGCACCTTTATTTCCCCCAAGTCAGATAGTCCCACCCAAGAGATGTTCTTCCATTGGACAAGCATTCAGATCAGGCATGGACTCTATCAGTGCTCTGCCCAGCTTCTTCTAGTGGGTCTCAGCTTGTCTGTGCGTTCCCTAGGATCTATAATGTCAAAACTTCCTGGAGCACACTCCTTCAAGGCATAGGCAATGTATGCAAGCCTGTTGATAATAACTGTCACCTTGAATGTTCACCAAGTAATTCCTGAGTTTCTTTATCCATCTTCCTAGTTTTTCTTTCTCAGTAGGTCCAAATTTTCTATATTAGAATTGTCTGATATAGCTGTCCTAAAACTGTCCTATACAAGAGGCTTTCCCCAGCGTGCTCACTCTGACCATGCAGCTGTACTTGAACTAATGGCATGGTTCAAGGTCAGTAATTTCCTGAATCCTGCTCTTTGTGGAGCATTTTAACCTGCTTCTCTTCCTCTGTTAGAAGTTATTGGACCCTCATTACTCTTTGTGAATAACTGAAATAATTCCTTTATTTCTCATATTCTCTTCAAAAGAAGTGAGATCTGGAAGCATTTTCTTTCGTTTTTTTATATTCGTTTATTGTGGGCTTGAAGATGTAGTGTCATTTATTTCCCTCCATTTCTGTCTAGACTATCTTCTGTGATCTTAAAATTAAAGAATGCTTTCTCTGCCTCGAGTTTAATTATCTACCTTTCTTATTTTTTATTCTTCTCTTGCTCCTTTTTGAGTGTGTGGCTGAACCTATTTTTTCAAACCATTTCTTCATTTCTTGGGAATTGTGATTCCAAGAAACATTGTTCCAGGTATATACCTTTTTAATTAGTTTCATAGCCTTCAGATTTGCAAAACTGTCTTTGAGTTGTTTCTCTGTTACCCACCAAGAAGAAGGAATATCCTTTTTATGGTAAGGGACTACATAAGATTAATTACTAAAATTGACCACTCTAAAATGAATAAAATCATAGTTTGGCCTCTGATATTTAAAGTTGTGGTCAGAACTTGTGTAATGAACGAAGCCATAGCCATTGTGGGACCATGTGGTGTTAGCAGTGGAGTGAGTACAAGTATGAACGTGTGGACAAGGCCCACGAGTCAAAGACGTTAGCTCTTACTTTACCAGCAATGGAGTTTGAGACAATAAAAAGAAGGACAGAATTTCAGGCAGCTGATCTAGCACTGTCTGTTTAGGACTGGCACTAATAATTTTCTGGTTTGAAATTCATCAGTAGAGTCCACTTGGAAATCAACAGCCTGTGCTGTTCAAAGTCCAAATCTGAAAGCCTGGCTGAAAAACACAGCATAAACAGCAAATATTTCTCTCCCTATCAATGTTCAAAGAGAATGAATCCATTTTTCTGTCTCCTTTGCAGTGCCAAGTCGGGATACAGTTTACAGTCAAGCTATAGCAGCTTGCATTCTAAAACCCAAGCAGCCAACTTCTGCCAAGGCCATTATGGCCCATTTTTGCTGAGATACAGTCAGTTGCCTGAGGATAAAGCCACCCTAAACTGTGATGACCAGTCAAGGTCAAAATAACCACAGAGCTTGCACTTATATAACTCCAAGTCCTAAAGCCACTCACCTAAATCATGCCTGTTTAAAGTCAACTATACACCCTTAAAAACATGCCATATAGTACAATCTTGATTGTCGTCTAGGTTTAAAAATAGTGAAAACTTGCTTAAGTAAATTGCCATCAAAACTTCAAGCTCTACTTAATGTAGTACCTGGAGCCTAAGAGCAGACCTCACTATATTCTCTGGAGGCAAATAGATCCCAAAGGGAATCCAGAAGGTGTCGAGCCATGCATGCTTAGTTCTTCCCCCAGAGTCTCCAAACAGCCGAGTCACTCCTCTTCACAGAAAGCCCAGAATTTTCTTGTAGAGCAGTCGCACTATACCACCAGCTCTCAGCTGGAGACAACTTTGCCCCAGTGGCAATGTCTGGAGGAGTTTTTGGTTGTCATAATTGGAGAGGCGTTACTGGCATCTAGTGGGCAAAAGCCAGGGATACTGCTAAACATCCTACAACACACAGAAGAGCCCCCACAACCAAAATTATCAGGCTCAAAATGTGAGTAATATATGGCTGAGAAAGACTGTTCCATAGGGAAATATAAAAAAGTCAGGAAATAATATTTCTTCCTAACACCTAGATTTGCCATCTCCCCAGAATTACGCACAAGAGAGGTAGACATGATACTCCATAGGATGGCGGAGTGCTGGTAGGAAGGGGAAGATACTAGAGGATAAAATGACCAACATTCTTTTCAAAATTATGTGTATACGTATGTGTGCATGTATCTGAAATTGTTGAGTAACTGTCTACTTGGCAGTGTTTTAGGTGATTTTCATTCTAATGTTTCCTTTTTTATTTACATTTTGATTTTTCTGCAAAGGTTAGTTAATATTTCTATGGTGGTACATTTTAAGGAGGAAGTCACTTCCTTTATTTGAGATGGCCAGTCTGAGACCAAGTTGGAGGAAAGAGAATAAATATATCCTGTGATGTGATTGTGAGCTTCTCAAAGACACTAGGGAGCCTGAGTCCCACAGTTGCAACATTGCAGAAAAGTACTGTGCAGATTCTGACAGTCCTGCTGGGAATAAAGAAGAGCTCATTACAATTATTATTATTTATCTTTCAAGTGGCAACAGAATGCTTACTGCTCTGCAGAATATAAAGGAGCATATGACTCGGCAAATTCTTCATTGTGAGTTCCCTGGCGCCTGTATTCTCCCCTTGTGTTGAATAACAGGGAAGAGACAGTTGCGTGACTCTTACCCTATCATTAACTCTAAATCACATCTGAAATGGGAGCCCTGCAAGGAGGATTTAGATAACGGCACTTCAAAGAAAAAATTGCAATCTAAAAATATTTGGTTTAAAATCTCATTCACAACGTGCCAAGTATTACTTTCCTTGACATGCTCTCTTGCCTGCCTTTGCAAAACTATAATCAGAATAATTTCCCACTCGTATTCAGTGTGGAAGAGGGTAAGGATTTCGTGACCCAGCTGGCAAATTTATAGAAATTGAGAAAGTTCAGTTCAAAGAACTCTAGAATCATAAAATTCTAGAATGAAAAGAAAGTTGTGATCATCCAAATTAACTTCCTTATTTTTACGAACATGAAACTGAGACTCCCAAATGGAGGTATATATATCTTGCTGAAGATCACATAGTCCTAACTCCTGTACTGGTCCTTTCTCTGCTCTGTGACACCTTCTCATCTATTACATTATCCTTCCATCAAATATTCATTGAATATCCATTCTAGGCCCTTCGGTAATCCAACACTGAAACACAGAACTCTTACAGAGCTAACAGTTGAGTAAGAGGAAGGGCTTGTATGTTGATAATTATAAGAACTAAGAACAGACATTGCATGATACATGCCCTAAAAGAGATACAAGCACTAAAAGAGAGAACCAGAGAAATGAAACTCAAACTCCTATAGAAACTAGACAGGTCATGTAAACAAGCGAAAGAGGCTGTGTGTGATTAAAGGGATTAGTGAGGATTGGGGCAAACAGAGAATCCAGAGAGTTTACACTCTCAGCTCTGGCTAATTATCACCAAGAAGGAACGCAGGCTCATTTTTTTCCAAGAGAAACTAAGACTCTGAATTTTCATGTAACATGGTCACCTTTTTCTTTTTCTGCTTTTTTTTTTGGTGAGGAAGATTGACCCTGAGCTAACATCCATTGCCAATCTTCCTCTTTTTGCTTGAGAAAGATGGTTGCTGAGCTAACATCTGTGCCATTCTTCCTCTATTTTGCATGTGGGATACTGCCACAGTATGGCCCTGTGAGCGGTGTGTAGGTCTGTGCCAGAGATCTGAACCTGAAAACTCTGGGCCACCGAAGCAGAGCACGCAAACTTAACCACTACACCATCAGACCAGCCCAAAATGGTCATATTTTTAAATGGTGCTAACTAAATAAAATTGTTTTATAGTTCCTAATTTTTTATGTGCATTGTGGGGAAAGAGAATAATAATAAGGAGAAGAGAGAGAAGGGATAGACTGGAAAGATGATGAAATGTTTAGGGAATGAAAAAGCCTTCAAGGTAGATGGGTGAATATTATGCAAGTTTGCAACTGACCTTGTCCCAGGAACTTTTCTCTTTGGGATCCTGTTATGCTCCATACTGATTTTCTTGATTTTGTTTTAGAATGAGGTAATTATTGAATGATCTATTTTGTGTGTCTTTTCATTATCTCCGTAACAACTGGTACATTTTCTGACTATAACAGGCTTCATATGCACCCTGGGTACCATTTGCATTTTTCTTACAGACTGAGATGTGAAACATCTCTGCAGCTTTGTACTAACCCTTTGAACCCTCCGTGAGCAGTGAATCTCTTTTGTGACAAGTTCATATTGAAACTACAAAACAGATGGGAGTTGGCTAGAAATCATAAAGAACAGAGAGAAGCCAGCCATGAATTACGATTGCCAAGAAATCCTCCAATGTTATCCTGTATTAACTAGCATGGAATATGCTGGAAAACCCAGAATACTGAAACAATAATGGAGTTCAGTGTTTTTGCCAGAGTAGTGAAAGCTTTTTGATAGATTTTAGGCACCTGCTTTCCTTCTCCTAACATAGAAGTGGATGATGATTTCCTCTCAGAGATGGAGTGGTGAGGGTGCAGGTTGAAGAAATGGTTGGTACTCAGGTCCTTGTACCACCACAACAGGAGCTCCTGCGCCACTAAAACGTGAAGTGTTGTGCAGTAATGGCATTGCATAGAAGACATAGATGCTGTCCTTCAAGGGACTTAAAAATACAACATAAGAATGAATGCTATTTCAGCTGTGTCTCAGTGTAAGAGGAGAGAGAAATTGTATTGCTCCTCAATCAAGGTAAGGAAAGTACAGAGTAATTCATTTTGCGTGGTTTTCTAGTTTCCATAATTATTCTGTTTGGCGATGGAGAAACCACACAGCCACTGAGATAAACATTTATTGAGTAGGTGCAGGGCATTGTCTCCTTGCTGGGATTTGTAAGATGAACGATGTAGTTCTTGACATATGCCACGCTTTATTTTAACCTCTCAGCCTTGGAAATGTTGTTTCTTCTTTCTGAAACGCAGTTCTCTTCTACCATTCTTCAGATCTCAGCTTAAAGGATCTCTTCCCTTGGAAGTCTTTCCTGCCCCCGTGAGGCTGGATGAAGAGCTCTTCCCTCTGCACTCTCCTCAAACCTTGTGGACATCTCTATCACAGCCCTAGACATCCTGTGTCTCCTCTAGACTGTAAAGGAGATAAGATAGAGTTTTACTTAACCTCATAATCTCAATGTCTCTCATAATGCTTAGTATACTGCACACACTCAATGAATGTTTGTCACATGAATGAATAATGAGTGAATGAATGAATGAACAAGCAAAGGAATAGACGAATGGATGGATGAATGAAATGTGCTCCAGAATAGAATATAGATGGAATGACTTACTTTGCCTCAAGGAATCAGGAAGGACTTTACAGAGAAGATAGAAATATTTGTTGGGACTTTAAACATTCCTTAATTCATTTAGTAAAGATTTCTTGGGGGTCTACTCAGATCCATATGCATTTCTAGTTAGGAATACAGGCTAGAACAAAACTGTCTTCACTCTCAGAGTTTACAGAATAGGGCAAGACAGATTATAAAAAGAAAGAGAGAAAGAGAGAAATAAAGAAAGAAAGAAAAAGAAAGAAAGACAGCACTTTAGGTAGGGATTGCTATGATGAAAGTAAAACAGTGTTATACGGATAGGTGTGAATAAGGGCAAAAATAAATATAACATTTCCAGATACTCACTTACTCCAAAACACTTTATAATTTTTTTTAACCTATTCTGTTCAATTTCCCAGCTTCCTGCTCTTGTGAGTGTCACAGCTGCCTTCTGGAAGGCACGGTTTTTCTAGGTGGGCAAGATCTTCAGCCCTTTGCAGCTCCTTCGTCACTCCACTCCCAACTTCCTGACTTTTTCTATTACACACTCAACAATACCCTTTCCTTCTGCTTATTTAAGCTGAAAATCAAACTCCAAATCTCTTATCAAACAACCTGTACCCCTTTTGGGCTGAGAAGAATCAAGGAAATAAATAAAGTGATTTGTTTTACCTGGGTCAAGAGTGGAAGAATGGGCTGCGGGAGTGGGCGGTCAGCAGGCAAAGATGCTTTCCCCCACATGGGAAAGACAACACTGTGAAACTGCCCTCTCTTTGGGTTTTGCACAGGGATACATAATAAATAAATCTGTGGCTAGCATGAGTTGAGTGGCAGTTCAAAATTCTGCAAACCTATTTAAGTAATAATCAGGGAAAATAGATGCTGGTCAACCCAGAATACACATTACAATTTAAAAATATCTGCTGGAAGCGTTAAAGTGTCAACAGAGCTGTCAAAATTCTCTTTGACTGAAGGTGAGCATATTCAGTTCAGGCATTTCATACTCATACCCATAGGCATTGTGGTTATGTTCTATAAAAATCCCAAAATTCATTATTCAAACTACAGATGCTTAATGAGTCAAGTTTCACTCACATTTATTGCTTAGTAAGCTGTGCTTTTCCAATAGTAATGCATAGGTTTTAGATACTCAGACTAACAAGTCATATTTGTTGTTTGAAACATCACTGAGCATGAATTATAATATCCATTATTCTAGCTTCTGCATCTCTAAGGCAAAAAATCCAGTTTCATGGCAAATTTAAGATGCCTATATTACATGCAAGTCTTCTCAATATGACTTGCTGCTTCCAATTTGGATTTTTTAAAGTGAATGAATAAACACTTTAAGAAAACTGCCCTGTTCCACTAGAACTCAATGTCAAGTACTTTCTATTTATTGATTCACTCAACAAATATTAACAAAATCTTACCATGTAACATAACTTTGTGCTAATTGCTGAGATGCAACGAAATATACTTTCTAATTAGAAAGATATTATATGAAATAATTATTCAGTTAAAAGCTAAATTACAAATGACACAATGGTTACAAAGGAAAGACATATGGTGTTTTAAGAACAAGTGATGGGGACCCTGATATAGTCTGGAGAGTCAGGACAGGCTCCCCAAGGGAAGAAATGAATGCTGTGAGATTCAGGGGAGTTGAGTGGGTGAATGGAGGATAGCTGGGAGAGGGGTCGGGGAAGAGTTTCAAGTAGAGGGAACCACATACAAAGGCCCTGCAGTGAACAGAGGTTTGATCAAAAGGGCCAGTGAGGAGGAAGAGCATTGTTCTCAGATGAAAGTGGAGAGGTAGGTTGAGGCCAGATCTTGTGGGATCCATTTGGCCACTTTAGGTATTTTTGTCTTTATTTTAAGAACAACAGGAAGCCCTTGAAGAATTTGAAGCAGAAGAATGATGGTATGTTCAGGCATGTGTCATGTTTGAAATATATTTTTGTTAAATATGCCTCATCCTACATTTTAATAAAAATAAATACAATCTTGTTTTGCTGTGCTTAAAGGTGGTAAACAAGCTTTCCCACTGAAAGTGCTCCTTTGCTTGTAAACATGTTTTTCCCAATAGTTGTTAAAGTTATAAACATATTTACTCCCTTTTGGATAAGCATACAGCACCTCACTCAAAGGAGATAAACACCTGCTGTGCATCAAAGATGTAAATATATTTTGAAAAGTAAAGACAGTTCTAGAATATATTCATAAGGAGTGACATAACTTGCAAAAACATTTTATAATCAATGATCCAATGGCTTGTGTAACTTTGGGTCTAACCAATCAGAATGAGGTGATATGACTGCAAACCAATTGAACATGAGGTACTTCCAGAGTGCCAGGTTCTCCAATTAGCATGTAGGCCTGCTGGCCAGACTGTGAGACACATTGACTCCCTGCATCCTGGAGAGTGCAGAGTCAGCTGCCAGTTGCCACTTGCAGACCATTGCATAACTGCTACCCTTATCAAAAACATCTGCCAGTGAGCCTATGAGACACCCCTGCCGGCAGTGAGCAATGGCCGAGTTAGTGAGAAAGACTGTCAACCACCGGACCTGTAGCATATGCCCTTCACCTCGTCCCATTTTGCTTGCTTGCAGATGTTCCTTTAGCTTCCAGAGGAAGTAAAAAAGTGAAAGGTGTTTAAGCTAAATGGTGTTTATGTACAATTTCTATTCTTATTCTCAAGTCATAAAACTCCAAACCTAGGTCAGTGTTTTGACCGAAATGTATTTCCGTAGACTAAAAAAGTCATGCCTTTTGAAAGTCTCTTTTAGATTAGATGGAGAATTGCCTCTCTGGACACCTTTTAGCTTTTTCTTTCTTTTTTTTTTTTTTTTTGGCTAGTTTTTCCTCATCTGCGTGATTTACAAATGTTAGTGTGATTGAGGCATCAGTTCTTGCGTATCTTCTCTTATCTTACTATACTTATTCCCTTAGTGAACTCATTCAATCTCATGGCTTTAAATATTATCAAATGTTGAAGACTCCAAAATTTATACCTTTAGCCTAGATTTTTCCCTCTGAACTATAAACTCATAAATCCAACTGCCGGATCAATCATTCTACTTAGATGTTTAATAGGCATCCCAAACTGCACACGGGACAACACTGAATTTTTTTATCTTCTACCCTCAATAAATGACAATTCACCATTTCATTTGCTCATGCCAAAAACCTTTGAGTCATCTTTGACTCCTTTTGTTTTATGTGCTATTATGATTTATCAAAAAAAATCTGTTGGATCCACATTCTAAATACATCAAAAACCAAATAACTTCCTATCACCTCCACTGCTACCATGTTGGCTTAAACAAGCATTTTCCTGCTTGATCATTGCAAGACTCACTTAACTAGTCTCTCTGCTTCTGCCTTGCCCCATTTGGTCTATTCTCAATACAACTATCAAAAAGATCCTGATGAAACATACATCTGATCATGCTATTCCTCTGCTCAAATACCTCAACAGTTTCTCATCTAATTCAACACAAAAGCTAAATTCCTTAAAGTGATCTACAGAGCCTTAGAAGAGGTGTTTCCATATTACTTCTCCAATCTCAGCTGTTCTATTCTTTCCCTGGTTCACTCTCTTCTAGCCACATTGGCCTCCTTGCAGTTTCTTGAACACATTCATTCACCCTACCTCAGGACTCTAACTTACCCTTTCTGTACCTGGAATGCTCTTCCTCCAAATACGCATGTGGCTCACACCCTCCTTCCTTTAGGTCTTAACTTAAACATCACCCTCTCTAAACATAGAGATGTTCCTTGACCATCCCAACCCTTGCACATTTCTTATACATCATCTCCTGCTTTATTTTTCTCCTGTAATTGTTGCCAACCAACATAATCTATATGTTACTTATTTATCTTGTTTATTATTTGCTTCTACCACTAGAATATAAGCTCCTGAGGGCAAGTTTTTTTGTCTATTTTATTTGCTCTTATTTTCTCCATGGCCTAGAAAATTGCCTGGCCCTTAGTTGCTGCTCGGTAAATACATGTTGAATGAAAGAATTCATGTTCACAGCATGAAAAAGTGGAGGGAATGCATTCAATAAAGTACTAGGCAGCAGGTAGAAGTGCTTCATTAGATGAACAAACAGCACCATAGATAAATCTAAAGAGCACAGTTTTGGGTGAAGAAAAAAATAAGATACAGAGTAGAATCTCTTGCATGTAACATTTTACAGTTTTAAGTCTATTATGCTGAAATAACTTCACATTTCTTACCAGTGTATCTACCCATATGAACAAGCGGAATGAGAGGAGAAAAGAATGGTGATAGGGAGTTCAGGGGAAAAATAAGAAAATATAAAACAGAATAACACTGCATGGACGGATGATGATAGTGTGCCATGAGCTGAGAAGTATGAGTAACCCTTGTTTGACGCCTAGGACACCTAAAGAACCACATACACATACAGGAAGCACTCTTGCTATAGTGTGGAGAAGGACGCATAGAGGACGAGAGTCAAGGTTTGATGACCAGATATTAATTCATTGCAATCATCAAGGTTAGATATGTTGGTAGATTGAGCTAGAAAAACAGTGGAGGTGGAGAGAAGTGGATGCATCTGAAAGATACTGAGGAGATGACAATCTATAGGATTTGATGCTGGATTAGCTATTGGATGAGAGGAAAGATAAGGAAGTTTCAAAGATAATTCTTAGGCTTCTAGTTTTGATGTCATTTACTAAAAAAGGGAGTATTAGTATAGGAATTTCCTCATCATTTTTGGTTTGGTCGTATATTCATAATTTTGATCATCTAAATAAAATACATTCGGGTAGTAGTGTTCATGAAACTAACGCCACAGTATTTTTCTTTTCATAGAGCTTCCGTTATGTTTTATGGAATTCATACTCCATATTTTCTGATTCAGTTCAACTCCAGATAATAAGATGAATTAAATTGAGTCCAGTTAGCACTTTAGACTATGGGAAGTTACTAGATTAGAAAAATAATCTTTAAAGCTTCAAGATTCAGGTCTTTGTACTTTGCAAAACATGACTTAAACAAATTGAGGTATGACAAATGAAGAGCGTAGAGTCTGATAACATAAAATGAAACACACCACAATTATTTGCAGTTGGCTGAGGTCAATTTAGTTGAAGCATCTTGCGAGAGATAAACACCCACACAAATTTAAAATGAAATTTAAAAGTGAATATCTCGAAGTATTGGAATTAATCATTCCTATTCCTTTCTTTCTGTTGTGCTCTGTACCCTTACGATAGCACTTATCTCATCCGGCAGTGAATTATAATTATCGGTGTTACATGTCTTGTGTCTCCTAACCAATTATAACCTCTTACTGGGCCAAGACAATGTCTCATTTTCTTTACTTGACTCACAGCCACATTGCTTAGTGCATAATGATCAATCAATATATGTTTGTTAAATTTAGTTATCTTTTAAATTATCAATTTTAAGCTTTGCTGAGGCACTTTTTTAATAGTCTGTATCCAAATCAGTTTTCCTAAGAAAATGACTTATAAGCATGAGCTTATATTTACTGAACTTGACTGCCAGACCTTGAAGCATGGTTAAGGGCTATACTTACATACTTTCTGAAAATCCATTCAAAGAATTCATCATATTCTTTTCTTTTTGATTTTTTCACCCTATTCGCCTTATTGTTATTTTCTGACCCAATTATATACAAAGAGGTGGTAAGATGAGGATTGTGTTTCAGCATCTCCTCCTGGTATCTAAGAAGCAGCTCCCAGGCAAAAAATGATAATACAAGTCTGTGTTAATAAAGAATTGAATTTTGCCTATATCCTATAAAAGAGGAAAACAAATAAATTTGTTACTTGTGCTTAGCACAATGATTCGTAAATCTTCAATGTATCTTAATTCCTCTCCACACACTACTTTTTTCCCTCCACTCCAATTCAGTCATTGAGCAAACATTTATTGAGTATTTTAGGTAGTTGGGACACATCAATGAATAAAACAAACCAAAATTGCTTCCCTTGGGGGGCCTATATTCCAGTAGAGGGAAACAGACAAAACAAAATAAGCAGCGTAAAAGGGGGAGAGAGAGGAAGAACGAGAGAGAGAGAGAAAGAGAATAGAGAGAACATAGACAAAGATACACAGGTTGTTGGAAGATGATGAGTACTAAGGGACAAAAGATTAAGCAGAACAGGGCAATATGAGTTGAGAGCATGAGGGTGTCCACAGGCAGATTGTAATGTTCAATAGAGTGCTTAAGGTAGACCACATTGTGAAAACAAGACCTGAAGAAAGCTTTGAAGGATCTGCAGGCATTAGTCAAACAGCTGCCTCGGGGAGAGTAATCTGGACAGAGAGAAGAGGTAGCTCAAAAGCCTAGAGGTGGACACACCTGCCATTTTTGAGGAACAACACAGAGGCCAGTGTGACTGGAGGGGAGTAAATTAACGGAGACCGGTAGGACATGAGGCAGGGAAGTGAGAGCTGGGCCACAGAAAGCCTTGAAGGACATTGGGTTTTACTCTAGGTGAAGAGTCATTACCGAGTTCTAAGTAGAGGAGTGACACAATCTGACATACTTTTAAAGAATCTGGCAGCTTTGTTGAGAGTAGACTGGGAGTGGGAGTATGGAATCAGGGAGATAAGTTGGGAAGTTATTCTAATAATTCAAGCGAGAGATGACAGCTGGGACCAGGATGATGGCAAAGAAATTAGTGAAAAGCAGTCAGTTTCTGGATATATTTTGAAGGTCCAGACAACAAAATATCCTAACAGACTGGATGTGGGATGTGAGAGAATAATGAAGCTGGGGTCACTCGAATGTACATGGCTTAAACAACTGGCAGGGTGGAGCTGCCATAAATTAAGATGAGAGAGTGCTGATGCGGGAGTGGGGTGGTCAGGAGTTCAGTTTTGGAAGTGCTGGGTTTGCAATGTCTTTTAGTCATCTGAGAGTCAAGAAAGAGCATTGAGACTGCAATAAATACAATGTTTGTATGTCAAGCCAATAAGACTGTTTATAAATTTAAGAGGTTCATTTGTGGAAAGGATTGAATGGCTTGCACAGGGCTACACAGCACGACAATTGTTGTCATGAACAGTTGTTCTCTTAAACTGCAGTCTAGGCATTAAATCATAGCCAAGCTCAGAATCCTCTGGCCTATTTAAGGGAAAACCCGCCAGGGGTAATGATTCCAGTCACCCGAGAAGGGGTTTATAAAAAACCTCTCTTGTAATGAAGACATACAACTAACACTCCTTAAGGGTTTGCATCGTGCCAGCCACACTGTCCCACGATCCACTTAAGGCTCACAGCAGCCCCGTGAGCTAGGTCTGATAACTATTTCTCCCATTTTGCAAAAGAGAAGAAATCCCACAGAGGTTAAGCAATCCACCAGCCAGGGGCAGAGCTGAGATTTAAAGCCAGCATTCTGAATTCTGAGTCTAAAGTTCTGTCCCTTTTCCCTTCTCTCTTCGGCTTAAGGATTCAAGCCCCACGGAAGTGCAGTCCCTGCCGGGGAGGGAAACTTTGAAAGCAGTCACCATGTCTTTTATAGCGATTGAGGTGTGATAACAGGTGTTGAGAGAGGGAGGGAGGTGCCCCAGGTGCATACGCTTGCACTTGGGGAAGATGGGGGTGGGCTTACGGAGTGTAAGACTCAAAAAACTAGGAGGTGGAAGATTAGAACCCCCAGATTTCAAAGACAACTTTTCGAACTTAATTCTACCAAAGACTGAACATCCTTGGGGAGATAGCCTGTTTAAAGAAAACCCAGTGGAGACTTTTATAGCATTAAGCTATTACTTTAAATTAAATTAGAGGTACGTGTCAAGTTGATCTTGTGTATTAAAGAATAATTTGTTTAAACTTGCCTACGAACAAAAATTTTATACTGTGACTTTATTGATTTTATAGTTAGTGGGCTGGAGTTTAATTTTAAAAGTGCCAATGACGAAACTAAACTACTGGCACTTACATTCTAAGTTGGGTTGAGAACTCACTTGGGTTTTTCAGCTAGCTTGGCTGTGACTAAACACATCTTCTAGGGAAGTCTGTGTGCGTGCATTAACTATGGCCATGTCTCACAGAGTTCACTTTCTTTGGACGTGTCAAGTAGTTCCAGGAAAGAGGCAGGGCCCACAGGTACATCTTTTGTTACTGCCTGCTCACCTTCAGAGCGAGGAGACACTGCCTCCTCAATCCAAAGGAAGGAGCTGATGGCTGTTAAACCTTTAAATATATGGAGATGAAAAACGGCCGAGATGTTGTATTTCAGCATATGGCTTTGGGCATCCTTTATTTTTAATACAAAAGAAGCACTGTGTTTATCAATTCACTTTATTTCTTTGGTTTTATTTCCGTTCCTTTTGTGGTAAGTTTTTGACGTTTTCATGCCTAAGTGATTGAAGAACATTTCTTGCAAGGCATTTGTCTGCTACCTGGTGGTCAGAGAGAAAATTGCACTTTCAAGCACGGGAAAACAATATATGTATTTCTGGGCCACATTAAAAAATAGTGATAACATTTCAAATTGGCATTCAGAAGCCCATTGTCTCTCATTTTTATCAATTCAATAAGATGGGTTCTGCATGAGTTTAGATCATTGTTTTCTTAATTTCATTGTGGCTTCAAATATCCATTCTATTATAACGTGAACATCCTAACATGTATCCAGAGAATTTTCTATTTGCTTAATTTCTAGTGTACATAGCTGGGAGGTCAGATGTTATGGAAAGAAAAGGAGCAAAGCAAGATTAAGAGTCATTCCTTAAACTAGGAGGAAGATGGTGTTTCACAAGATGCTTCTCAATGCTGGAGTGGCAAGTAAGCCCAAGGCTTTCCTCTGGTTCCTCTTCTTTTCTCTTTACACACAAACACACACACACACACACACTCACACACAAGAAAAGGATAGGCTTCCCTTGGCAGTAATTACTCACTCATAAGTTTCCATTTTGGTGCTCAGGTCCCAAGCAGTATGGCTACTGTTCAGCCTAGCATCAACTGCATCAGTTTCCTCTCTCTAGTTTTCCTCTGCTGCACGTTAAGTCACCAAATCCCTTAAAACCTATGCACATCCAACCAGACCCAGGTTTACCTTACCCACCTGTAAGTAACTCTGAAATCCACAACCGGAAGCAAGATGACTATGAAACTAAGGGGGCTTAAGCCTTGGGCCCCTCACTTGCAGCAGCCCCTTCCAAAGCACCTGGAAGAGGCCTTAGCAAGAGTTTTCACATCATCATATTTGCACTTTAATGTAATCTGTCAAGACTCTTTTTCCCTGTGACCTGCCCTCCTTCATACTTTCCCCACAGTGGCCTTGGGCATTTTGAGTTTGGGACAAAGGCACATTGGGTTGCAGATACTCCCTTTTAATTGTAGTTTAGAAAGACAGTTTGGAATATTTCCATAAAAGAAGTGAGAAGTTATAAACTCTTGGTATAAGTATATATGGGTATTCTTTTGCCATTTTAAATGTATTCACCAGTGAGCTGAGAGAACATTCAAATTCCTATGAGTGAAATATGAAAAGAAAAGGTCACAAGAATGACAGATAAACTCAATAGAATTTAATCAATATTGGGAAGTGAATAACAACAAAAATCAGATCATATCCAATCAAAAAATGGGCAGAGGATATCAGCAGACATTTTTCCAAAGAAGATATACAGGTGGCTAACAGGCACATGAAAAGATGTCCAACATCACTAATTATTAGGGAAGTGCAAATCAAAATTACAGTGAGATATCACCTTACACCCGATAGAATGGCTATAATCACCAAGACAAAAAATAACAAATGTTGGGGAGGATGTGGAGAAAAGCGAACCCTCATACACTGCTGGTCGGAATGCAAACTGGTGCAGCCACTGTGGAAAACAGTATGGAGATTTCTCAAAAAATTAAAAATAGAAATACCATACAACCCAGCTATCCCACTTCTAGGTATTTATCCAAAGAACTTGAAATCAACAATTCAAAGAGACTTATGCACCCCTATGTTCATTGCAGCATTATTCACAATAGCCAAGACATGGAAGTAACCCACATGCCCATTGACTGATGACTGGAAAAGAAGATGTGGTGTATATATATATATACAATGGAATACCACTCAGCCATATAAAAAGACAAAATCACCCCACTTACAACAACAAGGATGGATCTTGAGGGTATTGTGTTAAGTGAAATAAGTCTGACAAAGAAAAACAAATACCATATGATTTCACTCATGTGGAAGATAAACAAACACATGGACAAAGAGAACAGATTAGTGGTTATCAGAGGGGAAAGGGGTTGAGGAATGGGCATAAGGGGTAAAGGGGCACATACATATGGTGACAGACAAATAATAATGTACAACTGAAGTTGCACAGTGTTATAAACTGTTATAACCTCAATTAAACAAAAATCAGATCATTTCAAAAAGAGTACTTCATTAAGAAGAAAAGAGAGAGTTTGGCCTCCTGGCATAGTGGTTGAATTCAGCGTGCTTTGCTTTGGTGGCCCAGGTTCATGGGTTTGGATCCCAGGCATGGACCTATATCACTCATTAGCCATGCTGTGGCAGTGACCCACACAAAATGGAGGAAGATGGGCAGAGATGTTAGCTAAGGGCTAATCTTCCTCAAGCAAGAAAAGAGGAAGATTGACAATAGATATAAGCACAGGGCTAATCTTCCTCAGCAAAAAAAAAAAAAAGAGAGAGAGAGAGAGAGAAAGAGAAGCTTGAATGGAAGTAATGAGTAGGCTCTTGGTATGATAGGTAATCCAACGAAAAGGAAATGTTTCTCATGAACAAAATTTGAAAAGATGTGAATTTCTTGCAGATTTGACAAGAAACACTGACAAAAGAAGAAATTTTAAAAAACTTACAATGCACAACCACTACCATGAGGATATCAGTAACAAAGGGTTTAAAGAGAATCATCAATTCAAAGAGAATTAATATTAAGATAAATTGCTGAGCAAAAACTGCCCAGAGAATTTATGGCTTATAGATGATGGAAGGTTTTCCAAATTTAACCAGAATCCTAAAAAATTTAATTTGATATTCCAAGTATCAAGTTATAAGAAATCCTTCTAAACTACCAAAAATAAAAAACAAATTTTGATTGAGGAGTTTAGAGAAAACTGCTGAATTATTTTTCTATTCTCTCCATGGAAAATATTATAAAATCAATGTTGTATCAGGAGGCAATTTAAAGAGTATACAGCGAAAAAAAAAGACAGAAAGAAAGAAAAATTTAAAAAAAGGAAAAATTATTATGGACATTTTCAGGTTATTAATAAATAAAATTATGTAACATCTGAATTTTGTGGTATTTGTCAACTTATGAAATTTATAATTTCTTGTAATTTTCTAGTCTAAATAAATATTCACTTTTTTTTTTTTAAAGATTTTATTTTTTTCCTTTTTCTCCCCAAAGCCCCCCGGTACATAGTTGTGTATTCTTCGTTGTGGGTCCTTCTAGTTGTGGCATGCGGGACGCTGCCTCAGCGTGGTTTGATGAGCAGTGCCATGTCCGCGCCCAGGATTCGAACCAACGAAACACTGGGCCGCCTGCAGCGGAGCGCGCGAACTTAACCACTCGGCCACGGGGCCAGCCCCTAAATATTCACTTTTACACCTATTTTTTATTTGTAATTTTTCTTAAAAAGCCTAATTTTCCACCTCCCCTTGTACTTATACCTAAAGTATAAGATTTGGGTCTCTCAAAACCAGTGTCTACCCCTATACACACATTCACTGTAACTATACCAGTTGTGGGTCCCCCTCTCAATTCTTATAAAGCAAAATCTCACACACACACACACACACACACACACACACACAATTAATACTGATTCAGTTTTCTCCAAGAAACTGAATAACAGCTTTATATTTAACTAAAAGGCAACCTTCTTAACATTCCACCCTCAGGCTGAGCTGATGTGATTATCTCTAATGGGAAAGAGACCTGCTTGCACCTTTTAAATGTGCTGCCCTTCCAGTCTTTACCATCACCATCATGGAACAGACAAAACAAAATCCAAAGGACCTTAGAACTTCAATATCATTTAGGATCTCTTCCCCAGTATTTTGAAACTAATGACAATTCTTGTTGAATTTACTGTGCTTCCCAGGATGTACTATTTGCTAAAAAAAAAAAAAAAAAAAAAACAGGTGTTACTAGTACTATAAGCACTAGCCAGAGAAAGATAAGCCGCTGCTCCCTGGTCTCCACGTAGCAGGTTTGTAGTTTTGTGGGAAAAGCTGCATCAGTTCCGCTTTCTTTGTTCAACAATTTCCAGTGAGGTATTGTATGATAAGGACGTCTTTATACTATGGTGTATTTCTGTCCAATATTAAATAAGAAATGCAAATTTCTTAATGCTACGTTGAGTGTGATCCATCTCTAAGCATATATTTGAAATGAAAATTGTAAATCCTAATGCTTACTTAAACACAACAGGCAAATTTCTGTTTTTTTCCTGAACACATAAATTTCTGCAAATTTCTGAAGATACAGCTGAAACAATCAACTATCTATTAGCCTAAGCAGTCTCCTTAGTAGGCTGGTAAAAGCATACTTTTCTTTTCAGGGTTTGTATGCTTCTCTCTGACCAGAACCAGGCATTTATTTAAATGGTACAGGAGGTAAGGAAGAGTACTAAGAGGGGACTTCGTTTTAGACTGTTAAAAAAAAAAAAAAGGCCCCAAATGGAGTCACTTGTGCTAAGCTCCATGTCCTTTCTATTTGCTAGATGAGATATTGCCTGATTCACGAATCATTGAGTAAAGCCAATTAGATCTTCAAATTTACTCAGTTGAATTTTGTTTTTTAACAAAACCCAGGAATCACTGCATGAACTTCAATCTGCTAGATGCCTTGCTGTTGTGATTCTGACCAACTGGCTATAGATTAGAGGTTCCGATGACCTCCTCCTTGGGTTTGAATAGTTTGCTAGAGCAACTCAGAGAAGTCAGAGAAATACTTTACTCACTAGATCACTGGTTTATTATAAAAGGATATAACTCAGGAACAGCCAGAAGGAAAGGATGCCTAGGGCAAGGTTTGGGGAAAGGGTGTGAAGCTTCCATACTGAGTGTGCCACTCTCCCCAAATCTCCATGTGTTCATCAACCCAGAAGTTCTCTGAACTCTGTCCTTATAGGTTTTTAAAGAGGCTTTACTACATAGGCATGATTGATTAACTCATTGGCCATTGGTGATTGAACTCAAACTCCAGCCCCTCTCCCTTCCTGGGAGGTCTGGGGGGAGACCGAAAGTTCCAACCGTCTAATCACATGATTGGCTCCACTGGCAACCATCCCCCATCCTTATGCGACAAAAGGGCTTTCCAAAAGTCACTTCATTAACATAACGAAAGATACCTTTATTGCTGTCATCTCAGGAAATTCCAAATGTTTTAGGAGCTTTGTACCAGGAACTGGATCAAAGACCAAAAATTTCTTATTATAAATCACAGCATCAAACAGGGATCTTATCCTGATTGGCTAAATTTTAAAGCAAATCCATTGCTATGATTGGATTTTATTTAAATCTAAGGACTCATGAAAGGATAAAATAAGTTTAAGATTAGAATGTAACAATTATTATATGTAATGGGTTAATTGAAGAACCTTTATACTTCATGGTATAAACAATGTCTTTTGATTTTCTTCAATCATTTTTTTTTTCAGCAATGTTTTATTGAATTCCCCCCTTGCAATCCTTTTTGACAATATCATGGATAGAGTCCACAAATTTCTGGTTGCTTATGTTTATTGAAACTAAATCCAGTTCTATTTAAAACTACAATCTTTATATTTTATCCAAAGTTCTTCTCCAGAGTGTACATAAGCTGTGCTGTTCAAAGTTTGTCCATAGACTCTTTCTGGTCCATGAATGGTTTGATGCTGGTCAGAGGCACAATAAGTGAGAACAAGGATTTAGAAGCTTGTATAGTACTTGAGATTGATGTAAGATCCAAGCCCATCCAAGCCTCTTCTCTAAGTTCTAGACTTCATCACATGGACACAACAGTACCGTTGAGGCCCTCCTCTTCCATCCCCTGAGGGCCACAGGGAATTGGAATGAAGCAGAGATTCATCCCCATGTTCTTCCCAGGCACCACATTCCCTTCAAGCCTTGCTAGCACAGGCTTTGAAAGAGGCTCCGCTGTCTTCTCTCTTTTAGTACATGTCTGCCCCATACCTCAAGGGACACATTTCAAAGCTCTCCTAAGAACCCTCTCATTGCATTCAGCTACAGAAGAAATGGCACCAGTGAGAACGGATAGATTTCTGCAGCTCAGCAATCATTCAGCTGGGGAGTGAGTTTCTAGTGATTTTTTTTAATAGTCTCTCCTACATCTTTATGAGAAATTGTCTTGAAGCCCCCTCTCTGACATGGCTTGAGTTAGATGGAGGGTAGGTAGAGATGGAAAATTTTCTTTCCAAAAAATTGTATTCTCTACACAACTCTCTGCTGGTGTGATGTTTGCTGGTGGTGTCACCAGCTAACTGCCCCAAGTAGCTCAAAGGAGGTTCTGGAAGCACTTAACTCTTTCTCTTTTAGTTGTGTTAAGAGATGCAATTACCAACAGCCCTGAACCAGTCCAAAGCCCTCCACAAGAGTGAGGCCTGCACAGACAGGCCTAGAAATACCCAAGAGTCACCTTGCTTCATTTTAATCTTAAAATCCCCATCCCAGGAAGAGCTTAGGCCTTAATACCATCACAGGTGATGTATGTGGAAGCATGTTCTCAAACTGTACCTGTGTGAGCAAATACCCACCTCCACATGTGATGATGAAACTTCTCTTTTGAATATTCATTCCCTATCCAAAATAAAAGATACTTGTTTTCCCTTGCTCAGGGGCCACAGCTTTGGAAGTGATTCTCTGTGATCTATTTATTTGCGCAAATAAATTTTACTTCATGTGACAACTACTTCTGGTGAAGGCTTTGATTTCAGCTCACCAAGAAGTGGACCCACTTTGGTTCGGTAACAATAGGGGAGGGAGTTGAAGTGAGTGGGGCAAATTCCACTACTTTTTAGACAGTCTAAGATTTTCTTTCTTTTTTTTTTTTAAAGATTGGCACCTAGGCTAACAACTGTTGCCAATCTTCTTTTTTTTTTTTTTGCCAATCTTTTTTTTCTTTTTCTGCTTTATCTCCCCAAACCCCCCACTGTACACAGTTGTATATCTTAGTTGCAGGTCCTTCCAGTTGTGGGATGTGTAAGATTTTATTTAGATTATGGGAATATATGATAAATTCTGATTTCGGCTTTGAGTCTTAGCAATAATTCTGGGCCAACAGAAAAAAATTCCTCTCAACCTGTTATATCTGCCTCAGTAGATTGCAGTCTACTTTTACATCTGACCAATACATCATCCTATTAGCTATCTCATCCTACATGGACAGCGGGAACTCATACAGCAACTATGCAGAGTAATCTGACTTCTGATGAGGGACAACAGCTCAGAGTTCAGGGAATTCCCAACCTCTAACTCAGATATTTCTTTTTCTAATAACAAGCCACATTTGACCTCCATATGCAGGTAATCTATTTCTCTGAAATGAAGGATGTAGCAAGAATTAAAATGTGTTAAGGTATGTGAAGCTCTTAGAACAGTGCTTGGCACAGTAGGCACTTAATAAATGTTAGCTGTTAACTATAGCTTTGTCTACCCAGGATGCTTCACCAATCATCTTATTTTAGTAAAACTGCTGTTGTAGCTTGAAGTGCCATTGCTGTAGGTTGGGAAAAAATGGCCCAATTTTCTATCCCTCCATGAATCCATGCCATTTGCAGTGAACTTCTCCCATCAAGAGATAGAGACTCTTTCCCCAATCCTTGAATCTGGGCTGGCTTTGTGGCTTGCTTTGGTCAATAGAATGTATTGGAATTGACTTTGTGTCAGTCTGAGCCTAATTCTCAAATGGCTTTGTGAACTTCTACTCTCTCTTGAATTCCTTCCTTTGCCCAGAGAACAAACTCACACTAACCTGCTGGAGCCCACGAGACCATGTGGAGGATAGCTGAGGCACCTCAGTTGGAAGTCAGCCAATCCCAGAAGCTGAGCTACTGAGATGATGTGCAACTGATGATGGACACATGGGGAACCCCAATCAACCAAATCCAGAACTGCCTGTCTGAGCCCAGCCTGGACTGGTAAGCTTCAGAATCAAGAGCTGAAAAAATGCTTTAAGCCAAGATTGGGGTAGTGCCCCTCCTCCAGTCAATGTCTATCTCAGTACTATGTCATTCATTCTACACTTATCAAATCCCACTCAACTTTTAACAAACATTTCAACTGGTATCTCTTCTGAGAAGATTTTTCTAATTCCTTTAAGCAGTTTGTTATCTCACCTGTAATTGAACCTTCATTTTGATATCTGTGTCCCTTTTATAGTTCTTCTCTTAGCTTGCCATGTTGTAGAACTGTTAGAGTGCTGCTCATCCTGGTTTCTCTACAGCTAATAAGTGGACACTCAGTAGGCATAAGGATGTGACCCAGGCCCAGCCAATCATGCCACCTTTTCCTACAGTGGTTTCCCTTAAGACAGGAGCACCAGCACCAGGCAGGGCTAATCAGAATCTGCCTGTATGATACAGCCTCTGAGGAAAAGAGTGTAGTTTACCTTTCAGATTAAAATCTCCAAGAATATAGGCCTGGTGCTGGAAGGGACTAGGAGAGGAACAGACAAGGAGAGAAACTGACCATAGCAGGGAGAACAAGGGTCACAAACAAAAAGAGGAGAGACCTGAGGAACAGAGAGAGGTAAGCAGAGGTGAGTGTTCTATTAACATTGAGCCCCTGAGTCTGGCCTACTTTGGCGGTGGTGAACTCTCTTTTTCACTCAAGCTCTATTGAGTCTTGTTTTGGTTTCTTGCAAGAAAAAAGAATCCTTCCAATAATCTTGTGAATTGAGGAAGGTTAATACAAGCTATCATCTTGGTGTTCCATCACTCCTAGATTGGTTGACAACATAAGATGTCTAAATTGGGCACTGCTGAGAGTTAAAAGGGTGCTATTAGTAATTATTCTGAGAAAATAGGTGGTAACTGAGACTGTCCCAGAGTTTCCTAGAGAAAACAAGTGAGCCCGGATCTGCAAAGCTTAAAACCAGATGCTGGAAAGTTATCTTACAAAAAATCCAGGTATAGATCTTCTATGGGTTTCTTTCTGTGGCAGCTGGTCGACCTCTCCTCTCTCAGCCCTTTTGGGTACAACAATGCAGTTAGTGCACAAAAGCCCACAGGAAGCAAGATTTATTGAACAGGTAGCAATTAAACTCTGAAACTATGTTGTGTTCATGTAGGGTATTTCTTAAAGTTCTGTTTGTAGTCATTCTAACTTAAGGAATGAAAATAAAAGTGCAGGTCTTAATCTATGTGTGGGAATGTTCTTTTAGGACATTGTGTTTTCTATCCTTGGGGGGTTAGATGTTGAATATGTTTGGTATATAAATGTCATACTCAGATAAAATTTTTTGTTGGCAACACAAAAGAACACAACATGTGACTAAAGCTAGAGAAATGTTCTGATTTCTATTAACTTTTATGTTCCTGTATAAGCTAAAGCAGTTGAGATAATAGTAATTAGTCTTCCAATCTCCCATTCCTGATGTAATGGCTTGGCAGCTTTGAGGGTAGGGGAAGACTAATGAAGAGTAGGTAGGTCAGTGTTCTGATGGACAGCAGCAATCAGCAGGACCATTAATACAGGACCGGAGTCCAGTTGGAAGTCTTATTATTATGGTGCTCATCTTGCTTGTTCAGTTGCTGACCCATAACCCAATTTTACCCTTTACCTTTTCTTCCGTGGAATAAGCAACCAAACATGTGGGCATAAATCATCAGTAAAGTCAATGCGTGTGTGTGTGTATAGAGCAGGTAATGGTGGTGGTCATCTAAAACATTTACATTAACCTCCACATTCATTCTGAGAACAAAAATCAGATCAGAAAAACCTAGGAAATGAGTGATAAGGATTACCACTTTTATCTTTATGTTCTTTTTCTTTCCTTTTAAATCAAAATACTCAATAATTAAGGATCTTTTCTCTTTTAAAAGTGTCCAGTGTTGAGATCTCAATTCAGATGCGCTTTGTGGGTGAGCTACAGAGAACTGAGATAGGCCCCAAAATAATCCAGAAGCCATTCTGTGAAGTTGGCAAGTGAAAGGTAATTCCTTTTAAGAAATGTTAAGCACCCACTCCGTATGTAATTACTAACTGCAAGGGAAATTAAGATGATAAAGACACAAATGGGTATAGTATAAAAGAAGCTAAGAAAAGAGTTAAAGAGGGGTACAAATATCCCAATTGGATTTGATGACAGAGCAGATAATATCAGGCCTGGAAAAATTAGAAAAAGCTTCTTGGAAGAGGAACCATTTGAAATGGACCTTAGAGGTTGAGGAATTTTTTCATGCATAGCTAGGGGAAGAAAAGAAACACTTCAGAAACAATCGAAAGCTCAGGGGAAGGAAAGTTTGGACTATTTCCAGGAATAGAAGGTAGTCACCTTCTGCAAGACAGAACAAGAAGGCTAAAAAAGTAGAGTTATATAGTAGGGAAATACACGTCTGAAACCATATTTATTCCTAATGTTAGCATGTTAGCCTATCCCTGCACAATGACACACATACACACATGACACATCCTAAGCCAGTACTTTGGAACTGGTAGGTCATAATCTGATGTAGTCCTGCTAGGTATCTTCACCATAAATCCCTCTATATGCATTAAAAGAACTTAAAGTCATTTGATAATGAAGACAATACTTCCAGTCTGGTGTCTAATACATTTACTTCCCAGCAGCATAATACCACTTTGGTCAGGTTGAACCACTGCACAATTTTGCAGCTCTTTCAGAAAAATAATGAAAACAATTGGAAAGACACAATCACATGCAATGGTGAGAAAATAGTACTATTGCCCAATCTTTCCCTGTAAATGTGAAATGTCCTTAGTTCATCTCCACACTGTGTATTTATTATAAGCCCTTACAGAAGGGATTTTGTTTCTTTCAGGTTTTTGTAGCACCAAATAGACACAGTGGCTAACCATAAATAATTCTGAAAAATCATTGAAATATTTATCGCATGTCTTAAGTTTTCTGGATCTTTACTTTTATCCACACCTCTGGCTGAAGTATTCTTCATGAGAGTAATGTGTACCATAAGATTGAGTTCTTACTCTATTTCTGCAACTGATGTGGTTTGTTGACTATAATACTCTACTAATATCTTTTCATATACTACTTTACAATTTCAAAGTACTTTTATATACAGTGACTCATTTACTTTAATGTGATGGTGTCCGCCAAGCCACAGATAATGGTTAAACACAGGAGCTCCTGTGTTACACTGCATGGGTTCCAATCCTAGTTTCATCTGCTAGCTGTGTGACCTTGGACAAGTCACATATCTATGCTTCAGCTTTCTTGGTTATAAAATGGAACCTACTAAAATTGTTAAAAGGATTCAATGAGATAGTCTATGAAAGTATCAAGCACAGTAGAGCCTAGGAAGAGCTAAATATATGTTAGTTATGAATAAATTTTTACTTATGTATCTCACTGGGGCTCAACTATGGTGTATGGATAAACTGAGCATCATTTTTGAGTGGTGTGTTTAGAAAAGCAGGCTCACATAGATATGTGCAGGGAGTCTTTCATGATTTACAGGGGGTTAGGAATTTTATTTCTTCCATCAGCTGTGAAGAGGGACCCAATGAACAGTAAACTCTAGTTATTGCTGGAGTAAGTGTTGAGGAGTTCCTCACAGTAGACTCCATGAAGGTGCTAGGTCTGTCTTGTTTGCATTGTATTTCCAGAACCTAGCACATACTTGGTGCACAATAAATATCTGTTAAATGAGTAAAGACATGGAAAAGTCTTAATAGCTATGCAACCGGTTAATCTTTAGCTAAGGTACATTCTAGGAATCAAACATAAAAGAAGTGATCTTTTGAAAGCAGGAGAAGACTTAGAGATGGTGTCTCCAATTACTATGAACTCCTTAGAGAAAAGTTATTAATAAATATTGAAAGGTATGTTAATAATATGCTTAATGATGTGACTTTTCTTTTTAAAAGATGAAAACATAGTATTTTATAAAATTTATAAATGAAGTTCCATATTTGGATCATCCTTGCCAACTAACTCAAGGAACTTTCATAAAGAACTAGAAAGGTTGAGTTTTATTCATTGTAAAAACTCTGATTTCCCAAGTATTATTCCTTATCTAAATGTCTTCAAACTCTTGAACCTTTGAAGTCATTGATTTCAAATTTGTCTATTTAAAAAATATTTATGAAGAGTCAATTACTAACTATGAAATTCAGAAATTATAGTACCAATCAGTTTAGTATAAATCAGTGAGATTTTTCAAAATATCAGAAGGCAAATTCATTTATTTGTCTATCCACCTACTCAATCATTCTTTCATTTAACAAATATTAATTGGGTCCCTACATTGTACCGGGCATTATCCCAGATGCCAGGAATACAGCAGTCCACAAGGCAGTCGTAGCCATTTCTCTCATGGAGTCTATGATTTAGAGGGACGAGATGGCATGACGACATGTTTTGGGAGCTCTTGCTCCGTGTCGGCCTACCCGGAACTTCAGAACATCGCTTTCTACTGCATAATGCTGTCTAAAGCTGTCTTACTAACAGCATTTGTCTGTATGATAAACACACACTAGCTGAAAGATGAGAGATTCAGGCATTATTCACACATCCACAAATATCTATAAATGTTTAAAATAATATAGACAAGATATTTCAATGTCTTGGAGTCCTATAGGCACAACTAAGTAAAATGAACTGAACTCAGATCATTTTGATTTGTCACGGTAGAAAACTGCATTTGTAAATTAGTGTAATCCATCTCTAGTCAGGTTCTTCAGAGACAGCACTGAATTCTTAAAAAGCCCCTGAATGCTAGATTCTGCATTTAGATCTTAGCATTGTCTTAAAAGATAGCCATAGTTCATATAACTGGAGAATCCCCTATTGATTACATGATTGAGGAAGCACAAAAGTCTGTTATTCTTTCCAAAGTCAATTGTAATTTAAGCTCATTATCTCCCTGCAGATGTTCTATTTCAAATGGCAACAGAATCAAAATGTAAATGCCCCAAAGAAAAGGCTCAAGTATTCTTTAACTCAACTGTGCTCTGTTATTTGCCTTCAAAATCATAGCAGAAAAGAGTTTAGAAAAATCTGGCCACCAACCCGACCAAGGGAAAGAACCAAAATTTCATCAGGATCACTGATGAATAGTCATAACAGATTTTTCCCCTAACTTTTAATATCTAGTTTAGGATATTAAAGATTGAGCTTCATGTAAGGGCAACCCAATAGGCCTTTATTTTGATATGGTTTTGAACATGTCAGTAGCACTAATATAATCATTAAGAATAAAGAGCATTAGGACAAGTTGTGGTGATTTTCTTCCATTTCCCTCTTGCATCAGTGAACCTTAGGGAACCACATGGGCCCTCTCTGAGTCTTAGGGATGACTACTTTTGATTAAACTTTAGGGGAACGCTTACATTTCAACGACTAGATTTTAGTGAAGCAAACTGGCCATTTGACTGGTCCTTTGTATGTAGGACCACTGTGACATGTAATCTGTCCCTAGATGCCTTCAGTGTGATGGATTGCCCCTCACTTTGACAAAAGGCTTGGCGTACATTTGTTAGCACTTAACATTACGCAAATGAAGCATAAAATACACAGACTTTTAGAAAACACAAATGTAACGTATCTGCTTATTTGATACTTGCTTCTGTAACACTATGACAATATTTATATTGACGTGAAAACATGATCAATTAATATTAACCACTTACAGCTAAATGAAAACATACTCACCTTAAGCTCCAAATGTATACAATGTATTGAAATGTGTTGAAATGACCATTTTCTCATTACAAGGGTGCATTGATTTCCCTTTATGAGAATCTGTGGCATTGCCTGAAGAGCTTTCACATTCTTTGTTAAATGATAACTAAAATATATGTTTTATTAAAGTTTTCTTATAAAAATGAGAACTACCTCTTTCAAACTGAATAATACTCACGTCATCTCCATTCATTCCCTTTAGTCATGCTTGTCTCTTTTGTAAAACTATTTTACATAACATTCAGGGTCCTGACCCTTGCCCTCCCCACCAGTTCTCTAGTAAAAAATGATATGTCTTCAAGGATGGGAACCTGTTGCCACAGCAGGACACTGTTGAAATTGGCATACCTCCTCCTTTCCTTGCTGTTTGTCCTCTGTTGGGTGACAGACTATGAAGAGTAGCCAGAACTTGGGACTGACAATAATACAACCTGACAGGGCAAAATAAAATGTGCTGGGCAGTTCTGATTGGTTTTATTTTCATGAAAACAGTTCCTAAACTGAGCTTCATAAATTTCTAATCTGGAGGACTATCTGAAACGTGAAATTTATTGTATCTTGGGGAATCAATTTCTGCCTTTGAGAAAAGGGTATATTTAAATATTTGCTTAGTTTTCATGATCTATCTAGAGTGTTTTAGCTAGAGATTTATTCTTTTTTCAGGTACATTTGTGTGCTTAACGTATTTAAATGCCCAAATAGTTATTGCTTCCTATTCATTCCATAGAGTCAAATCAGACTTACGTACCTAGATTTATTGTAAGCTGAAAGTTATGATCTGTATAGCTGGCTCTAATAGATCATTTTCCAGTAAATGGTACTTTCTGAAAGATGATATCTCATTGTCTATTTACCTACATGAATATGTGTAATGAAGTAGGTATCTTTTCCCTCTAGATGCAGCAGCATCTTTTCATTCACAAAATCAATATCACTGGTTTACATATTCCTAATTTCAACAGGAATAATACCTTTGATCTTAGATTGCCAAAAATATCCAATTTCTATTTGGGAATACTGATCTAAACTTTGTATGACATATATATGTGTATATACATGCATATATACTATAATTTAGTTTTGTAAAGCCCTAAGCTTTAAAATCTCAAATAGACTTTTATGACAGCACGTCAGTGTAGGTAAAAAGAGTTTAGATTTCTCCAGAGTTTATCAATCAAAAATATAAAACTTAACAAAAAATATTGAGAGCAGGGTTCGATATAAATATCATGAGGATCAGTTCATGAAGCTAGGTCCTTTGCTAGTATTCTCTTACCAGATTCGTAACACTTGGTAAGAAAAGACCTAAGTTTGTAACAAATACACTCTGATAATATATATATTGTGGAATAAATATACATTATATTCTGTTAGAATTAATAATAATAGATATAAGCAATACTTAAATTAAAAAAAAACTACAGTAGTAGAGTTCTCTATTCTTGCTTCTAGCAAACTAAAAGTTGAGCTAAAATTTCCCCACTACATTAGTGCATAATAAAATTTATGGAAACCAAAAATAAAAAGCCAATTGCTTCTAGAACCTGAATGGAGTACAAATATAATGTAATAACTTGCCATTTTCAAGAGGGGGATAGAGGTTGAATTCGCTATTAACTGGAATTCTAACTCAGACGACTCAGCAATGCGATTGGGGAACAGGTCAGGGTGAGAGGCAATGTGTAGGTTTCTTTTAAGTGGTGACAACTTTGAACTGATGCAGTTTGAACCACAGGCTAATGAGGGATTTGTTAGTCTCTGGAAAAGCTATAGACCCAAGAATAAGTTAATCCTGGCCCTGGTGATTTCTCTGAAAGTCATGGACTTCATTCTTCTTATACTCTTTCAGTCTGCAGACTGGAAAACTCTCCCTTTACACATTGAGAATTCCCATCACACTGAATGGAAGGTCTGTGTGTGTAAAGAGCACGTGAGCAGCAGGGGTTCAGCCCTAGAGAAAGAAGGTGTCGAGTTGCCATGGTAAAGAATTTATACAACACGTGTTCACAGCTTCTTGATAGGTATAATTATCAGTATTGTCTTTTCCTTTGACTATGTGCTAGGATTCTGAAGCACGGTTTCAAATTTGTGACTATCAGATGTTTGATCAAGTAGCTTTTCTCCAAGGACCTGAGGGGGAAAGAGTGAAAAGACATCCGTGATTAGTATTCATTTGTCAACTAAAATGTGCTAAAAATACCACAAGAGCATGTGCTATGTGAGAACAGCAAGGAGTATTTTGGGCGCTATCATTCATGTTCAATCTTCCACATTTGAAAAAAAAATTGTTTCATGTTTGCAAAGGAAGTAATTATCAAATGAGGATGGAAAAGACACAGTTCTTCCCTAAAATGAAATAAAGAACACCAGTTTGGAAACATGTAAAACATTTCTTACTCCCAACTCCAGATGATTCTATTTTTCTTCACGAAGGCATACGATAGTTAACCTTTATATTGCAACTCAGGGCGATTAGTGGTACTCCTGTTGAGGTGAAGGCCAGCACAACCTCTCTCTGAAAGGCTGCAAGCACCAATATCCCTTCTCTGAAGCAGATAGGCTTGTTTCTTCTCCCACAAGTTCAGCCTAACACTGAGTAAAACAGAGTAGGCAGCTGCCCATATGGTCAGATTTGGGAGAGCAGCACCCCAAACACTTCCCCCACACCTGTCACTCTTCCACCATTAGGGAGTCATTTTTTTCAGAGAGAGCAGTCGTTTTTAATCTGTATTTTTTTCTCTTTAAAGATTTTATTTTTTTCCTTTTTCTCCCCAAAGTCCCCTGGTACATAGTTGTATATTCTCAGCTGTGGGTCCTTCCAGTCGTGGCATGTGGGACTCCGCCTCAGCGTGGCTTGATGAGTGGTGCCATGTCCGTGCCCAGGATTCGAACTGAGAAACACTGGGCCGCCTGCAGTGGAACATGCGAACCCAACCACTCGGCCATGGGGCCGGCCCTTTAATCTGTATTTTTAAAGCTGAAGATATTTTTATTTCAATGAATGCAGAGCGCCATATACAAAACAGATTTTAACAAACTGCTCTGGTTGACATGAAAGTTGGGGGCGCCTTGCAATCTGCCTCTTCTGCATCAACACTCGCCAGCTGCCACGCCTTCTAGAGATGGGCCTCAAAGCCCCTGGGCCAACAGAGTGGAACTGAAAGCCATGCTTGAGGCCCCTGGGCTTCTTCCTGAGCCACCCAACAAGATAGGACATGAAAGCATGATCTGCCATTAACACTGTAACCACTGCAACACGACGACTACTACTATTACCAGCTACAATTTATTCAGAGCTTGCTAATTGCCACATACTTTAAGAGTTTTACATATTTTTTCTTATTTAATCTCCACAACAGACCATTTTACCGAGTCTTATATTGAATAGCTTCCTACAAGTCCCTTAGCTACCAGGTGACAGAGATCTAGTGACTGAGTTTTTAATGAACAAATTTATCATAGAGTTACATGTCCCAAGGGAATGGGACTTAGGACAGGTGAATTTAAGAGTCTTAGATCTCTTCATCTATCCAGAGGGGAGCAGGCATGAGAGACATGCCAGCACCTGAGAGAGCACTGGGCATCCAAAATGTGGGTCACTGAAATGCACACTAGGAGGAACCTTCTGCATCAAATGTTCTCACTATTTCCCTCATTCCCATGATTTATAATTCAACAGATTAATGATTTTTTTTGAAATAAAGGCGTCTTTTCCGTGTTAGTGTAAAATTTTTTAATCAAATTGATTTGCTAACTTTTAAATGAGCCACTGTGGCAGGCAGAATAATGGCTCCCAAGATATGTCCACCTCCTAATCCCCAGAACCTGTGAATATGTTAGATTCCATGATAAAGGGAAATGAAGGTTGTAAATGGAATTAACGTTGCTAAACAGCTGATGTTAAGATAGGGAAATTATCCCGGATTATCCAGGTGGGCCCAATGTAATTGACAGTGGAAAAAGAGAGAGGAGAGAGAGTTGGGGAAGCAGATCTGACAATGGAAGCAGAGGTCAGAGCAATGCAATGAGAGAACTCGACCACCATTGCTGGTTTTGAAGATGAAGAATGGGACCATGAGGCAAGGAATGCAGGCAGCCTCTAGAAGCTGGAAAAGGAAAGGAAATGAATTTTCCCCTAGAGCCTCCTAAAGCCCAGTGAGACTGCATTGGACTTCTCTCCTACAGAATTACTAGATAATAAATTTGCATTATTTTAAGCCATTAAATTTGTGATAAATTTGTAGCACTGCAATAGGAAACTAATCCAACTGTGAGGATGAAATACTTTGAAGTATGGGGTACGCGTTTGGAGGTAAGTGGTGGGGTGCATTGGATAACTCCAACTCTAAGCAGCATGGGAACGAGTCCCTGGAAAGCTCCTGCGAACGTGACTCCAAGGGTGGATAGGGGAATGCGAGGGCAGGTGCCAGTGAAGACAGAGGCAGAAAAGCACAGTGTTCAGGAGACAGAGGCTTGGAAGCCCATGTTTCTGAGTTTGAATCACAGCCCTATCACTTATGTGGGGGATCAGAATTTGCCACCCCAAAATGTGCATCTCTGGTATGAAGAAACTTTGACCCTCCCCATGACTGCCTAAAAGAATTTAAGACAGAAGGCCTGTCCCAGGAAAGAGCTATCACCAGAGATAACTATACTGTAATATAAAGTAGGTGTGATAGACAGGGAGGCACCCAATAAGGCCCATTTTTATCAAAGTTCTCTCTCATTTGGTTATAGATGGCCCAGAAACATTTGTTTACCAAACATTTGCTTCTCCATCTCCATGTAAATTGCCTTCCTCCCTTCTGAAGTCCCAAACTACTACCCCCAACATCTTCTTTTGTCTTTAGCTGAAGACGATATTTAAGGTGGAGGCTTTGGCCATTTTGGCAAGTTACTTAGTTTTCCTGGATGTCTTCCGTGTATACATATTATTAAACTTTGCTTGGTTCTCTCCTGTTATTCTGTCTTATGTTAATTTAATTCTCAGACCAGTCAGAAGTACCTAGAGGGTAGAGGAATAATTCTTCATGCCTTACACTTACTAGCTGTGAAATGTGGTATAGATTTTTAAAAATCCTACATGCTTCAGTTTCCTTCTTTAAAATGAGATTAAAAATAGCAACTAATACTTATAGATTATTGTGAAGATTAAGTAATTATTAAATATATGAAGCACTTAGAAAAGTTCTGGGCACACTGTAATTGCTTAATAAATGTTATCCAGCCTTATGATGATTATTTCTGGCCCAGTTTTCTGCTTGGTAACTCTGGGTTCCTTGGTTTCAATTTTATCAGAGTCAGCCTTTAGTTCCAGGTCCTCTCAGTTGGGTAGCAGTTCCCTAGGTCAGATCACCAGGACCATGGCTGTGGCAGTGGTAGTAGAAGGTATAGAACAGTCAGTAGTGGACAAAGTTAGATAAATAGGGGCCTGAAGAACAGGAGGAAAAAGAAATTGGTGAGGCCACTGGCAAAGACCAGCTGTACTCTGTATATCTGTTAAGATCCAGCCTGGTTTTGAACAAAATGAATTCTCTACCCCAGATCCAGCAATAGAAGGTCAGAGAAGTTAAATAAGCTTTTGGTCTTGAATTCCTCAGAATGGTGACATCTCAAGGAGTATTTCTCTTCCTTCCTACTTTTACTCTTTGGTAACTGGGTGAAATATGGGTGTACATGCAGTCACACTTTTAAAATAAGATACTTATCAATGTTATGCTTTCTCAAAAATAGTGGATATTGCATAAAAAAAAAACCATATTCTCTGTCCAGATTTCTATATTATAATTGTATAACGATCATATCTTTTACATCTTAAAAAACATAATCTATTCTTCCCAATTATCAAACATGGAACTTACGGGAAAAGACAATTGAGTTTTGCTTTAGGACAGTTTAAAATTAAAAGTAGGCATGAGAGATATTCTCCACACACTACTTGCATTCAGCCTATTTTCCATTTGTATCCAGCACTTACTATTACTGGTAACTTCATAGCTTATACCATCTCAGATAAAAAAAATTATTACTTCTCATTTAGAGAATAGAAATTGCATTTCATGTGATAAACAATAAGACAACATCCGACAAGTATTTCGCTCTACCTGGTCTTTGCGTGAATTATCAAACTTGAAAAAAAAAATCAGAGTTCTGCTCAAAGTAAATAGGTCAAGCTAGCTTCAAATCTCTTTGTAAAAGCAACCATAGCATGAGTTAGCAAGTGTAACAAATCCATTTAATCCTTAAAAATCTAATTAATTAAAATTTGAACAAGAGGTAATGTAGGTCTCTTTGACTGAATTCACCATAAAATCCATGGATGACATGACTTGGTTGTATTTCACTTGTACTTCAAATGGCCACTACAGCTTCATCTCAAGGGGCCACGATCATGTGGATTGCAAGTGCTGTGTTGGCAAGCATAACTATAAATTTCATGTTTACTTAAATAGAGCTTTACCATATCCTGTGCGGGAAAAAACATACTTTGAAAATGCCTTTTAATAAAAATGTTCATCTTTCATGATGAGACAATAGGAAATTCTGAAGCAATTTAATCAAGACTGATGGAAGTGGAATTGAGTACATGGCCCAGCAAATATTTATGGCCAAGTTGTCTACTTCCAAAGATGCCTGAATGACCAGAAAATATTATGGTCATTCAAGCTTTATGTAAGCTTGGAAGCTTTTAGTAAGCTTTAGTAAGCTTCCAAGCTTATGGAAGCTTTTAGGAAGACCTCAGAAGTCTGAATGACAACATATTTCTTTCAAAACACTTCAGAACAATTTTACTGTGGGCCAGTGTGGTAAACCAGTTAGGAGAATTGTTGCAAGTCTGTATTACTGAGGATGGGAGAAAAAAAGAGTGGAGAGAGAGTCAATGTTTGACTAAAGAATAGTGGACTGTTATTTGCAAAAAGATCTTTGGGATCTGACGGTACAAATGGAAAGTAACTTTACATTTGGAGTGGATAGAGAGGAGAAAGGTATGGACAAAATGACTTCTCCATATGTGTCCATATCACTCCATCTCAAGGATATCATCCTAGTCCAAGCCACCATATCTCTTGTTTGGACTACTATGCAATAGCCTCCTAAGTAGTCTCTGCTTTCACTCCTACCCTCCAAAATCTGTTCTCCCCATAGCAGCCAGAGTGATCTTTTTCAATACATAAATCAGATTGTGTCACACTCTTGCTTAAAAACCGTCAGTGGCTTCCATTGCAATCAAATTTAACTTCTCTCAGTGGTCTAAAAGCTTTCTGTGACCTGGCCCCCACCTATCTCACTGTCCTTCTCACTTTTTATTCCCTAACTACCCCGGCTTTCTTTCTGTTTATCAAATGTCAAATGGCTCATGTCTGCCTTAGAGCAACTGCATTGGCAATTTCCTCCTCTTCTTATGCTCGCTTCCTGGCTTCTCCTAGTCATTCAATCTCAGTTTAAATGTCACCTCCTTTGAGAGGTCTTCCCTGATCACCTAATCGAAAGTCACCACCTAGCCAGTCTTTATCAAAGTACCCTATTTCAACTCTGCAAAGTACAGGTCCCAATAGGACATTTTTATTTACTTGTTTATCAACTATCTCCTCCAGCCTGAATGTAAGTATAGTGACAGCAAGGACTTTGCTTTGCTTAACCTGTTTCTACAGCCCATTGGGCAGTGCCTGGTCCATAGCAGTGCCAAATAAATATTTATGGTTGAATATTGTAGTTTTTACAATGGAAGGTAATTTTAGATAAAGACACCAAACTGTGGTATATATAATAAAACTAGCAGACTGTAAAAGAAAGATACCTAGTTGGATTTCCAGGATTGTCTGAGGACAAAGCCCATACTCTTTTTACTTCCCCATGTAGTTTCTCCTTTCTGTGTCACAAAAAAATTAAAGTCTCATATCATATTGAATGTTTCTAATGATAGTGCAAATAGTAATACAATATTAAATGAGTTAAAACCACCAAGACCCACTGTCATCCTTCCAAGAACATTGGAACCTTATTTCAAATACACATTTGTAGACATCATGGTGTGGAAGTATCCGATGATATGAGCTGTCTCTTCCAAAGGATAGTAAGGAAAATTTTTATAACTCCAGAATATCTGATGTTGGCAGATGAAATACCTGGTAGAGTAAGAAGGAAAATAATCCTATGCTACTCGTAAGTGTGGTTGTGGGGACTCCACTGAAGCTACTGCAGCTTCATATCATTCATCTAAAAAAGGAGCTTTTAATGATACTTACCTTGAAAGGTTTTTCTGAGGATTAGGGATAACATGTGAGAAGGGTGCAGCACGTAGCAGGCACTTCAAAGATGGTGATTCTTACTCTTCACATTTTTTTTCTTGAATTTTGAAAAAATATATAGCAAAACCTGACTTAGCATTCTTTGTCACAAAGTGGAATTTAGAAAAAGGCAGTTGCATTTTAGACACATTTTAAGTGAGCACCCAAAGAGAATTTCAGAATCTCTCAGATCATGGACACCGGCAGGTCTCCACTTCATTCTTTTCAGTTGAGCAGTTTTCTAATAAACTGTTCTTTAGTATTCTAAAGGGGATCTTCCCAGGATCAGCACTATGTGGTTGTTTAGGTTGTATACTGTGCAACGGCAGCCAGCCAAGGCGGAGAGTGGTGACTGGAATCCAGCCCACAGTCTTGCCATCTTGCTATGTGTCTAAGGAGCGGGGTTTGCACAGAGCCTGCATTTTCCTAATTTGTATAAAGGCATCTATAGTCTGTACCTGGCCCTCTCAAAGTATATTATTTTTCAAAATAGCTTACATTTGCAGGGAATATAGTTGAATGACATGTAAAGTAAGCAATCATTTTGTTTGCATTTTCTGAGATCATTGTTTTTTGTTTGATTTTTTTCGATTATTAAATCTAATGACTTTGTTCCAGCTGTCTAAGAAACTATTAAAAAAAACCCAAACTTGTATGTGGAAGGGACTTTCCTTGTATGGAAGAAGGCGCTTCTCACCTATGACATGTGGTTTTGCTGTGTTTGTTGCTGCTGCTGCTGCTGTTGCTGCTGCTGAATTAGCAATTGCTGCTGCTGCCGACGCCGGGCTGTCCGTAGCTTTTCAAAGCGAGCCTCCATTTCTTCCAGGACTTTTGGGGTGTATCTGACCACCAGCTTGACAGTGTCCTTAGCGGCCTTGAGTAGTTCCACAGCTTTCTCATGGTGTTCTCCCTCCACACTCTGAAAAGACAGTGACATTTCTTGAAGGGGAGAGCTTCTATGTTCTTTTCCCTGAGAGACAAATCTGAAATGAGTATCATATTAAATCCCAGTTTGAAATTTGAAGAAGGCATGGCAAATGGTATTTACTGCCATCAGCATTGCTATTTATTGCATTTGCAGTTGGACTATAAGCAGGTTAGGCTGCTATAGGGTAAAGAATGGGTTGAATGGGATTCAAGTTAGGAGGGTGAGAAACAATGAAGACCTAGAAGGTAACGCTAACATCTAGAATGGGGTTTCTAAATTTCACCTGGAAGAGTAAATGCACTAGTCAGGAGAATTTTGAAAAAATTAAAAAATAGTGATGAAGGGGGACTTTCCATTCAGATATCAGAATTATTAAAAATCTACAATAAGTAAAACTGTCTTATTGATGTAGTAAGAGACAGTAGATAGAACAGTGAGTTCAGAAGCAGATCCATCATATGTAAAACTTTATTATATGATAAAAATGGAATTTAGATCAAAGGGGAAAAATATTGTCAAATAATGATGCTGGAACAGATAATAATTAAATGATACAAAATAATGTAGACCCCAATCTTAGTCTATGCCATATATAACAGATTGATTAAACATTTAAATGTAAAAGTAAAACCGTAAAACAACTAAAAGAAAACATGGCTGAACATTCACCATCTTGCAATGCAAGAGGAATTCTTAAGTAAAATACCAAGGAAAAGAAATCACAAAATCAGATTTAAAAATTATAAGTTTCTATGTCTCAACCACCATAAAAAGGTCAAGTAACAAACCAGAAAAAAATATTTTCAATATATGACCGTCAATTCATTAATATTCTTCAAATGAAGAGCTCATATGAGTCAATAAGGATCTAAGCAAAATGGGCAAGTGAACACATGGACAAATAATTTTAAAAACTCCACAAATGTTCAATAAACCTGTGAAAGGATGTTGGAGCTCCATAGTAATCAAAGAAATACAGGTGAACACAAAGTATTTCATTTTTATTTTAAAAATGGTAGAGATGTATTTTTAAAAACAGGCATACTTTGTTTTATTGGCTTTGCCTTAGTGCATTTCACAGATACATATTGTATTTTTTACAAATTGAAGGTTTATGGCAGCCCTGCATTCAGCATGTCTACCAGCACCATTTTTCCAACAGCATTTAATCACTTTGCATCTCTGTGTCACATTTTAGTAGTTCTTGCAATATTTCAAACTTTCTCATTATTATTATACCAGCAAAGAGATTATGACTCTCTGAGGGCTCAGATGATGGTTAGCACTTTTTAGCAATAAAACATTTTTTAAATTAAGGTGTGTACGTTGTTTTCTTAGACATAATGCTATTGTCCACTTAGTAGACTACAGTATAGGGAGTGACATCAGTGACATGGCAGAGTGAGCTGTTCCCTTTATCTCTCTCCCTTTGAACTACAACTAAATGGACATTCATTGACCAAAGGAGCTTACCCACATAGCACAAAGGGACACCTGAGAGACCCATGCAGCTATACATCTGAAGGTGGATGGACTCGCTTCCTAGAAAGTGGCAGAGATAGGCGAGCACTCCCCTACACTTCCTCCGCAGCCCTATGCACATGCCCAAATACCTTCCCAGCCAGCACAAGTGCCCATAGTACTGTTGCTGCCTTGAAAGTGGGATTGTAGTGTGGCGTGACTGTGGGAAGGGGTGGCAGCAGCCCAGAGCCTGCAAGCAAACACTATCCTGGTTGGTGGGAGAGCCCACCCTGCTGCTGTGGTCCCAACAAGTGGCCTAGGCTTGGACCCTGTAAAGAAGCCTGGCCCAACAAAGACAGCAGCTGGCATGACCATAAGAATAGGCGGTGGCAGATAGACATGCACGCAAAAGCTTTCCCAACTGGCACAAGCACCCACAGTACCACTGTGGTCCCACAAGTGGGAATGCATCTGGGCCCAGAGGAAGACCTGAGCCTGCATGTGAATGCTTTCCTGGCCAGTGGAACCCTCCACCATATCTGCACAACTTCCAGCAGATGGGGTGGTATCAGAAACACAGCTCCTGCTTCTCCCCAGTGGTTGCAGGTTGCATCTGTGACCTGATACTACCACAAATGCCCTGGCAAAAGATTAGTTCATCAAACACCATGAGAAACTACAGCAACAATTCAGAGCAGGAGGAGAGTGATGAATCTCCAGAAACCAACCCTGAAGTCACTGAAATTTACAATCTAAATCAGAAATAAAAGCTTTCATAGATAAACAAAAGCTGAGGGAGTTCATCACCATTAGACCTCCCCTGCAAGAAATAATTAAGGATGCTCTCACACCTGAAAAAACACCACAAAGGTCTACAAAGCTTTGAGCAAGTAGATATATAGACACACAAAATAAGAAAACTGCAGCTCTCTTTCAGAACAGGGTAGCAAATACTTAATTATAACTTAAAAGATAAAGGGAAGGAAAGCATCAAAAGTAACTATAAACACTTCGACATCACAAACTCACAAAACAAAATGGAATAATTTGTGACAATAATAACTCAGAAGGAGAAGAGGAAAGGGATGGAACCTGCTTGTGTTAATGGTGATAAGAGGCTATCAGAAAATGGAGTATCTAATACATGAGATCTTTTATACAAACCTTACAGTAACCACCAAGCAAACAATCAGAGCAGAGTCACGATTCATTAAAAAAGAGAAAACTGAAAACTCCAGAAAACATATCTCAGCTCTAAAGACAAACATAGGCTCAGAGTGAAGGGATGGAAGATGATACTCCAAGCAAACAGCAAACAAAAGAAAGTAGGCATTGCCACACTTATATCAGACAATGCAGCCTTCAAGATAAAAAGGACAATAAGAGACAAGGAGGGGCAATATCTAATGATAAGAGGGACATTCCACCAAGAGGACATAACACTTATAAATATATATGTACCCAAACACAGGAGCACCAAAGCATATAAAGCAACTATTAACAGACCTAAAGGGAGAAATTAACAGAAACACAATAATAGCAGGGGACCTCAATACCTCACTTCCATCAATGGATAGATCATCCCAACAGAAAGTCAATAATGAAATAGTGGATTTAAATGAAACATTTGATTAGACAGACTTCATAGATAAAAAGAGAGCATTCCATCCCAAAACAGCAGAATATACATTCTTCTCAAGTGCACAGGGAACATTCTCAAAGATAGACCATATGTTGGGAAATAAGGCAAGTCTCAATAAATTTAAGACTGAAATCATATAAAGCATCTTTTCCAACCAGAATGCTATGAAACTAGAAATCAACTACAAGAAAAATGCTGGGAAAGTCACAAATATGTGGAGACTAAACAGCGTGCTACAGAAGGACCATTGGATCAATGAAGAAATCAAAGGATGAATGGAAAAATACCTGGGGACAAATGAAAATCAAAATGCAACATACCAACTCTTATGGGATGCAGCAAAAGTGGTTATAAGAGGGAAATTCATAGCAATACAGGCCCACCTCAATAAACAAGAAAAATATCAAATAAGTATTCTTAAACTACACCTCACAGAACTAGAAAAAGAACAAATGAAGCCCAAAGTCAGTAGAAGGAAGGAAATAATAAAAATTATAGCAGAAATAAATGAAAGAGACTAAAAAATCAGTAGACAGGATCATGAAACTAAAAGCTGGTTCTTTGAGAAGATAAATAAAATTGACAAATCTTTACCCGGACTTACCAAGAAAAAAGAGAGAAGGCTCAAATACATAAAATTAGAAATGAAAGAGGAAAAATTACAATGGATACCACAGAAAATACAAAGGATTATAAGAGAATACTATGAAAAATTATATGCCCACAAATTGGATAACCTAGAAGAAATAAATTAATTCTCAGATTCATACAACCATCCAAAACGGAATCAAGAAGAAGTAGAGAATCTGAATACACCAATCACAAGTAAAGAGATTGAAACAGTAATCAAAAACCTCCCCAAAAAACAAAAGTCCCGGAGCAGATGGCTTCTCTAGAGAATTCTACCAAACATTCAAAGATTTTAATACCTATCCTTTTCAAACTATTCCAAAAAATTGAAGAAGACTCAATGCTTCCTAACCCATTCTGTGAGGCTCTGATACCAAAACCGGGCAAGGACAGCACAAAGAAGGAAAATTACAGGCCCAAATTGCTAATGAACATAGATGCAAAATTTCTCAAAAAAATATTGTCAAATTGACTACAGCAATGCGTTAAAAGGATCATACACCATGACCAAGTGGGATTTACACTACACATGCAGGGATGGTTCAACATCCACAAATCAATCAATGTGATACACCACCTTAATAAAATGAGGAATGAAAATCACATGTCATCTCAATGGATGCAGAGAAAGGATCTCACAAGATCCAACATCCATTTGTGATAAAAGCTCTCAATAAAATGGGTATAGAATGAAAGTACCTCAGCATATTAAAGGCCATATATGACAAACCAACAGGCAATATCATATTTAATGGGAAAAAACTAAAAGCCACTCCTATTCAACATAGAACTAGAGATTTTTGCCAGAGCAATTAGGCAAGAAAAAGCAATAAAAAAGGATCCAAACTGTAAATCAAGAAATGAAACTTTTTCTGTTTGCAGATGACATGATTCTATACATAGAAAACCCTAAAGAATCCACTAGAAAACTATTAGAAATAATCAACAACTACAGCAAAGTTGCAGGGTGCAAAATCAACTTCAAAAAATCAATTGCATTTCTGTACACTAACAACAAAGTAGCAGAAAGACAAGTCAAGAATACAATCACATTTACAAACAAACAAAAAGAATAAAATATCTAGGAATAAATTTAACCAAAGAGGTGGAAGACCTATACACTGAAAACTATAAGACATTTTTGAAAGAAGTCGAAGAAGATATAAAGAAATCAAAAGACATTCATGCTCATGAACTGGAAGAATAAACATAGTTAAAATGTCCAGATTACCTAAAGCAATCTACAGATTCAAAGCAATCCCAATCAGAATCCCAAAGACATTCTTAACAGAAAAGAATCCTAAATTTTATATGGAACAACAAAAAACCTCAAATAGCCCAAGAAATCCTGAGAAAAAAGAACAAAGCTGGAAGCCTCGCAATCCTGGACTTAAAAATATACTACAAAGCTATAGTAACCAAAACAGCATGATACTGGTGCAAAAACAGACACACAGATCAATGTAACAGAATTGAAAGCCCAGAAATAAAACCACACATCTACGGTAAGTTAATCTTCGACAAAGGAGGCAAGAACATACAATGGAGAAAGGAAAGTCTCTTCAAAAAACGGTGTTGGAAAAACTAGACAGCCGCATGCAAAAAAGTGAAAGTAGACCACTATCTTATGCCATACACAAAAATTAACTCAAAAATGGATTAAAGACTTGAGTGTAACACCTGAAACCACAAAACTCCTAGAAGAAAATACAGGCAGTACGCTCTTGGACATCGGTCTTAGCAGCATCTTTTAGAATACCATGTCTACTAAGGCAAGGAGAACAAAAGAAAAAACTAGCAAATAGGAGTACATTAGACTAAAAAACTTCTGCAACGCAAAGGAAACCATGAACAAAATGAAAAGACAACCCACCAACTGGGAGAAAATATTTGCAAATCATATATTTGACAAGAGGTGAATCTCCAAAATATATGAACTCATACATACTGCTAATAATGTAACAAAAACTGGTACAATTTTTCTGTAGGGTGCTACTGTGTATATTGAATAAAGCCCCTATAGTGAATAATTTTACTTTCAGAGAAATTTACTAAGGATGTAACCAGATATGCACACATATAAGATATATATGCACACTATAAGGTACGTATGATATAACAGAAAGCAAAAAAATCATTTCTTAGCTTTTGAGTCTTAAAATAGTCTTTTGAACATCACGGTATAGACTGTACATAGATGGGGAAACTATGTTTACTCTAACTAAACACAAAGAGGCTTCTCTCAACCTTCTAAAGATTCTCCACGTTGGGATTAGGGAGAAGCAAAGCAGAAGAAGGTTGTGATCAGACGTGATAGGACCCTGATGAAGGAGAGAGTCTCCTTCCCTCCCAGCTGATCCCCAGGGCAGATGACATCACTCCTATTTTGTAGGGTCCTATTTTATAGGACTTGCTTCCTGGGTAAAGCTCAGAGAAGAAGCATATATGTTATGTGACAGATAGGGACTGATACAGAGACCTACCAGAGACCTGCCACAACACCTAAGAGTGGCACCAACATGGCAGAGAAGACCAACCCAAATTGGTTGAGATTTCATTTTCACAAAAGAAAGGGACTGAAAATGAATATGAAATTGAGTTACAAAAAACAAAGCTGCATTTCAAGCACACTTCAATCATATCTTGAGATTCATAACTGCTACTATCATATAGATTTGGAGACTTAAGAGACGGTTCCATTCTCTCAGTTGCTGCAGGAAGGTGGATGTGGACTGAGAAATAAAAGCCTTGAACTTAGCAAGGCGGCAGTCCTGGGTGGCCTGTTAGAGCATGACTTCAGTCATTTGTCAGAGTACCAGGCAGATACTGAGAGTTTAAGAAATGACCGTGGTGAGCCCTGGAGGCAACTTACATAACCGCTCCTTCACCAGGTCTGGACTAGAGAGAGAGCAGGGGCTATAAATAGCTGTTGGGCAGAATGAATTTTTATCTGTGGCTGAAGTCTAGGAAAACAGGCTTGTTCACTGATTAGTTCAATCTTTTAACTATTCATTCAATCATTGACTTGGTCACTCAATAGATGTTTATTAAGCATTTATTCTACTAGTAATGTTCTATTAAGTTCTTTGGAAGAACAGGAAGGACAGGGGGAAACAGACAACTTTGTGCAATATAAACCCTATTTTCAGTATGCTTGTAATTTCTTTGTAAATTGCCCCCGATGAATTGTTAATGTATGGAATTCTCCTTTAAAAGGAAAATGTGGTGATTTGGTTGTTCATACCTTTCTCTAATTTCTTTTTTAATATTAAAACTTAGGCTCTTATACGGTTCAATAACAATGGTTTGCCCGTTTTCTAGGACAGATGATTAGCCTCCAGACTTCTTTTTGGCTTTCGTTCTATTTGATTTCATTTAGTAGGGTTGGAAATTCTAGGCCAGACCTTTCGAGGCCCGTTATCCCAGTTTAGGCACTATGCCTGCAATTTAGAATTGCCACAGGAGGGCTGTGGTACTAATACACGGGGCCATCACGCTCTCACCATAGTGAAGAGCTCAGGGATGTGGCTAGTGTGCCATACCCAGCCCCGCAGCACAATCAGGGTGACCCTCTCCCACCCCAGCTCTGCTCTCGCCCATAGAGTTAGCAATGTATAAAAAGCAGACTCAGTGGTCTTTGAATCCAGAATTTTGGACAATGCTGGATTCTTTCAGGCTCACCAGAGTCATCAGTTTTCCCCGTTTGTACCTCTCGCTCTGCCTTCCCCACCAGGGCACAGAACCATCTCGGGAGATCTGGGCAGAGTGTCATATTTCTCTTCTACTTGCAAAAATGCCTTGTTAAAATAACACAAATTACATGATTGAATAGTATAATAGAAACTAAGAGGTAACTCAGAGATTTGAAAAAACATGTTTGTAGATTGTATTATTTCAAACACTCCTTAACCTTGTTTTTAATTGTTTTCAGAAAAATATCTTAACTCTTGCCTTAAGGATTGTTCTGAGTGGCTCTCTTTTTTCCACTGGCTTTGCTTACTCTATGAATACTGTCAAGAGCATATGTTTGTTTCCTTAACCTGTTATTTATCTTGGGAGTGCTTTTAGTCCCTTGCTATAACTTTTTAACAAGAATAACTTTTTAATAAGCAGTTTCTCTACTTCTTTCTTTCCGTTTGAAGGCAAGAACAAAAAGCAGACCACCTTCCCAAGGAAGTCTTGTTCCATGCATAAAAAGAGGCCAAACTATGTGCTCAGTTGGGGTATACATGTTCATGTGCAAACACTTGTTCATAGGTATTCCTTGAGCCCTGAAAGTTTATCATCTATTCCTACTTTCGCCGTGGTCTATTTCTCACTCTTAAGGAAAGTATGCCTTATTTCAAGCTAAATATTTAAAATATGTTTTGAAAATTAATAGATTATTTGTAAACAATTAAGTTTTTTCCATTAAAGCTGCATATATAAAAGCCCTCTCAGTTTAGGAATTTAGTCCTTTATAACAATTAATTCAGTTTGATCAGTCACTAAAAACTTTACAGCGCCAGCTTCTCCCATAGGATGAAAACATGGCTCTGATGTGACTTCAGGAGACCTAGGAAGGCTTCCAACTTTAAACTGAAATCCCCTCCTGCATTTAAAACCTGAAATGCTATATTTTTAGATTTCATCCTCCGGCTTTAAGAGTTTTGTTGTACCTATTGCAATTTTAGGAAGTCATTAGCATGGATTAATTTAACAAGGCTTTCCAATAGACATCTGGTAAAAGTTGGATTTTACTAAGAAGGTGAGTGGCGATGAAGAAGGCATGGGGGTATTCTAGGTACCCAGGACATATTTAGACCGAAGAGAAGTGTGGTCCTGAAAAACAAAAGCCCCTAAAGAGAAAAATTGCCTACTCCGCAGTTGTGCCTAGTCTGTCCATGAGCATTCGCTGAAATGAGTTAAAAAGCGTTAGGAAGAGTAGACATTCCCATCCTGAAAATACTTCTATCTTTCTCTTGCTAAATCTTTAGAAAATACACACACAAATCAATACAGGTAGGAGAGTTCAAATAGTTCTATTACCATTTCCAAATGCATAAATACAAGGTAATAAAATACTAAACTGATGTAAAACTGTGAGAACTGGATCTCCTATAATGTTAATATATGAAGGAGTATGTTTTCATTCAGGAGACAAGGGAAAAATAGCAAAAAAACTGGAGGAATACTTTCACAGCACTTTCATGCAGTAGTAAAGTCTAGAAAGCTTTAAACTGGGTTAATTTGATGGAAATTTACAAAGCCGTCACTGATAAATGAACCACTTTTAAAACATGGCTGCATTTTTATCTTTCAATAGTTTCTCTATCTCCACACATTGTGGGATATCAAAATGGCTGCTATTTCTCAGTATGCTCAATTTGCTAGTTGATTCAGAATCTTCTCTAATAAGAGAGAATTTTGGATTGCACTGCATATATGAATTTGCTCACGACTTGTGCTCTCTCCCCAATGTGATAGAGACACTGGTTGTTAAATTTTGACCCTGGCTAGACCTTAGATGGAAGACATGCCTGCCCTGGGAAGGAATCTTGTTATCTGTGCATAATCAGTTGCCAAAAGGCCCATGCCTGGGTCTTTATGCTGGTCTTTCTCTGTGTGGATTTCATGGAGATAATCCTGACCCAGTTTACTGATGGATAAATTACTTAAACACTTTGTCGGATAATTGAGAGTTGGCTATACCTCTCAGTTATTCCAGGCACATCTACAACCAGGTTTATGCATAGGCTCTTAAAGGACATCAGTCATTCCTTTGGATTAAGGGCCAAGTGATGTTATCAGAGAGTAAGCGATATCAAGGGTATTGGGTTATGATATTTTAGCGCAATTAAGTAGTTTAGAAACTCAGAACCTGTAGCTGTAACGACCCTTAGAGACAATGTCCTTTATCTTCTTCTGCTTTTTTTCCTGTTTTTTTTTTTAGTCTTATTAACATCTATCACTATACATAGTTACAATATTTTTTTATGTGACGAGGACTTCTAAGATCTACTCTCTTAGCACCTTTCAAATATGCAATACAGTATTATTAACTACAGTCACCAAGCTGTACGTTACATCCCCATGACTTATTTATTTTATAACTGGAGATTTGTACCTTTCGTCCAAAGATTGGTTTTTGCGTGATGTGAAAGGATAGGAACTAATGACAAGGATAAGATCCGTCAACTCCTAGATCTTTACGGTATGAGTGGCTAGAGAAGGAGAAGCATGAGGCTACATAAAGGGCTTATTATTAGTGGGTTATGATTCTCCACTTAGAAGTGGCCCAGTAAAGTCAAAGGCACACTTACTCCTTTTCCACAAAGGTAACAGTGATTGATCATTTTGTTCTTATGATAGTTTTGCTTTTAGTCCATTAATGTATTTTGATATTTTATTTTAAGAGTGTTCATGTCTATACATATAACTCTGTATGTGTGTGCACTCTAACATTTATTGAGCATTTATTAATTGCAAGGCACTGCTAGCTGCTTTGTGTGCATTATATCTAATCCTCTTAACAACTTTGTAAGAAAGGTAATGGAGAGCCTGAGAAATTTATCCTAGGTCCCCAGGTAGTCCATGGAACAGAAGGAACTGAACTGAGATCTATTTCCAGAGACTAGGCACTTCCCTACCAATCCCATAGCCTTAGCCAAGATAATAAAGAGAAAGCAAATATCACATGAGTGGCTTTCCCTGTTCATGGTCTTCTAGACCAGCTGTTCTTAAACTTGGATGTACATAGGAATCAACTGAGCCACCTTTAAATATAGATACCTAGGCTGTATCCCAGAATTGCCATATCAAGATCCACAATGATATGACATGGAAATATGTGACTTTATAAAACTCTGATACAGCCAGCCAGTCCCTGATGTGCAGATTAGAGTCTGGACATTGCTGTGGACTATAACAATGCTATCTTATGGATTTCCCTACGATGATACTCCAGGAAAGAGGGCTGGGTGGGTGAGAAAATCTTATAATTTTGCCTTGATGTAGCAGTATAGTCAGCATTTTTGATCATTAAAAAATTCCCTCTATTTATTGGGTGTTTAATTAATAATGGAATATCTTTGCACAAGCTACAGCATTTATTCAGCAAAAATCCTTGGTGACTGTTTGATCCCTTCCTTTTCTCAAATATGTTAATTCCTGTTCTAAATGTATTATCTTTTGCTGAAGAAAAGTGGCAAGTGTATAAAAAGTATCACGTTTATCCCTTGGGAAAAAATATGCTAATACTCTCCCATAGTACTCTGTTCCTGCCTAAATGCTAATATCTATTTCAGTGCACTGTAATTTATCAGTTTACAATCATTCTGCTGTCACCAGACTGTCCAAGGGCAGGATGAGCCTTATTTATCTCTGTGCCCAGCATCTATTGTGTGCTCAATAAATACTTGTCAATGAAGAAACCATCTCTCTCTCTCTCTATTTTTTCTATTAGGCTAAGGAGGCCCAGTACTTCCTGGGTTTGAATTTGAGCTTCTTCACTTATCAGCTTTGTGAGCTCAGACAAGCAACTTAGTATCTCCAAGCCTCAATTTCCCTCTCTGTAAAATGGGTATCATAGAGTGTCTACTTTATAGGATCATTATGGGCATTAAATTTAACATAGACAAAGTACTTGGAAGAGCGTCCGACACTTAAAAAGGGATCAACAAATATTAGCTCTTTGTGGAACTATTTCCTCTGTGGTGATCTTGCTGTAGGACTTCAGATGCTTAAGGACAACAGCTACAACAGAGCACAATTTGTCTTTGAGTAGGTAAAAGTTTCCTTTATATTATCCGAGAAGCAAAAGTTTGCTAAATAAATTAATAGTGTACAGAGTTTGTTGAAGAACCTTTAAAGCTACTTAGGTAAATCAACTCCTTCTAATCACCCTCAAGCAATTTGGAAGCATTATTTCCATATACACAATTGATATTCTAATTACAGGCGGTCATTATTTATTCATGAAAAACTGTTTCTCTCAGTCCCTCTGTAGTGTCACACTTTGTTAAGGAAAGGAAGAGCATGTGCAGATTCACTTGATAGGAGCATGGGTAATGTGAGTGAACTTGACAGGGGAAATCAGCAAATGACCAAACACTACAGAAGTGCAATGAGGTTAACAGGAAAAAAAAAGTGTATATAAGTACACATATTTTTATCCTGTGAGAGTAGTTATAAATATAAACATTTTCAAACCATGAAAGTGGAGAGTGCAGAGCATTAGCAGCAGGCCCAAAGGGGCAGAAAACCTAAAGGGAGCAAAAACTTTGGAAAAAAATCAGTGCCAGAAATCACAAATCTAACATTTGATTGATCTTAGCCCACCTTTCAGATCTGGAGACTAAAACTGGAAACAAATGCAGGTAGTACATCTCAGCTGCTTTATAGTAACTCCGTTCAACCCTCAATGTTCTGGCACCAAAAGGAGGAAAAAACTTCCTAAGGGTAGTTGGGATGAAGATTAAACACACACACATACACACACAAATGCGTACAAACACACAATAAATGCATATACACACTACACACTTATACACCCAATAAACACACACACACGCATATACACATATACACACATGCACATACATACATGACCATCTTCAGGAGCACAAATGTGAGCACTAGAGATTTGAAAACAGGACAACGCTGTGTGGGAAAATATTCCTGGAAAATGAGATCTTTAAATCAGTCTGTTAATTTTAAGCGGTACGTTTCACCCAAGAAGTCGAGATTACAGGGAACCCTTCCCAACCGTGATTCACACTGGTTTGTGCTTCTAAAATGCATGCTGTGCCTGCCTGCACTCTCCAAAGCCATGACATTCTATGACACTAAACCCCCGAGGAGCAGAGCCTCTTGCAAATGTTCAGAAGCAGGAATGTCGAAATTGCCATTCTCAATATTTGCTTCCAGGTCTGGTCTGGCTTAAGGGAGGGGTGTGGCGGTGTGATAACCACCAACCCTCACATACCCACCAAGAACTACCTCCCCCATACTCACTACTCTTACAGCCCCACTGCAACAAGCAAATATCTCTCAGTCTCTATAATTTAGTGGGACTCTTTAACCAAATCATCAAACCAACCTTCAGTACAGCCCTGGTGACAGGCGGACAGGCCAGGGATTGGGTCAGGAGGATGGAGGTGTGAATAGTAGCCAAATCACTGATTAAGAGTGTGACTTTTAGAAAACGGCCTCTCCTCTTTGTGCCTCAGTTCTCAGATAGAGACATTTCCGGTTTTAGCACGGAAAGTCCCAGGAGATCCCTCAGTCCTGGGCAAACCCAGACAGTCGGTCATCCATTAAGAAGCAGAAAGCTGTTGCAAAGGTTAAAGCGTGCATAGTAGTGCCTGGTAAATGATATCTCTTCAATAAATATTCGTTTTTGTTTTTTTTTTTAAATCTGCAGCCCTTATGGAGTTTGAATTTTCAGTGCCCATGATGGGAATCCATTTTCTCAAAGAAGGATGGGTCCCTTGAACACCAAAGGGCAGCGTGAGGAAGTGGAAGGGAAGAAGAGATCTGAGTTACGGGAAAGGTTTGAAGGGGTGGTTGGAGGGCACCTGCATCATTTTTGCTCGCTCTGCAGTTCTGCCAACACCCTAAAGGCAGCCCCAGGACCGTGGAGCATTATCCTTTTGCCACTGTGGATGGAATCCCAAAGATGGTGGAGCCCGGCTTAAAATGGCAGAGCTAGTTTAGAAGCAGTGCCCAGATTTAGGTGAGGGCTTTAAGTGCTGATGAACCAGTGCAGCTTCCCTGGACACTGGCTGGGATCCCCGAGGCCAAATACCAAAGCCCCACCTTCAGAGTCCCCATTGACTTTGACGGCTGGTAGGCTGTTTTCCTGATGGGGACAGGGCTACAATGGAAGGTTCTATGAAAGATTTTGCAACTTGGAAGAAGATTTAGCTCTAGAGGAGGCTTTGGGGAAATCTTCTTTTGCTAAGCGTGGCATACATCCTCCCATCTCTTCTTCCTACAGGACAGCATGGATTATGCTGCAATAACACCCAGATTCTGTCAACCAGAATAGTTCTTTTTTCCTTTCAGTATCTTACTCTAGTGATCTCACAGAGACCATGGTTTCTAAGGAGTGTCAGAGAGACAACAACAGGTTCCTGAAATTATTCAACCAAACCCTTCAAAGGGTACACTTCATTATTTAACCTGGTTTAGAATCCTAGACACCCAGGCAATTAATATAAAGCATAGTGGAGAAACACAACAAATCTAGGCAGAAGTTGTCTGAGTCTGGAGCTGTCAAATGTTTTTCCCGTGAAGTGTAAAGCAGCGGGGACATTTATGTTGCTGTGTACCATGAATAATAAAACATTAATAATAGCTGTAACATTTATTTAATTGCAGAGACTCAACATTACAGATGCCTTCTTGCAGGAGAAGCAGTGAAAATTTAAAGGATATTTCAGGTTTACTGCCCAGTGTCTCTCTGTCTCTGCTTATAAACATCCTTCCCAATTAAATGTACACCCACAGAATATTCTTTGGATTTGTCACCAGAGTCTTATATTAACATTTTTCAGACAGGTCCACAAAATAGATTGTACTTATTTTAAATGCTCTAACCGGCTCTAACCTCTAATGATTCTTTCACCCCTCCTCTCTGGTCCCTGCTCCCACTAGCCGTGCAGCCACCCAAACCAGACCCCTGGGACATCTTTAACTGCCCCCTCAACCCACATGCAATTAACCAGTGATACTGGTTGATATGTATTCCCCCCATTTACCATCTCATCTCATACTCTTCTCCTCTTATTTCTCAGGATTTCTTGACTGGATTTTAAAATATCCTCTAGCTTCTCTCTTGCCTAAACTCTTCTCCAGATTCTAGCCTGAGTCCCTTGGTCTTCCTACGTCCTTGCTTAGACTCTAGTGATGAGCAGACAGAAGCACAGCTCTGGGAGACCCTGTCCTTGAGAACAGAGGCTGTACTACATTGCTTGTTTCTCCCCAGGACCCAGCACAGTGCACAGTACTCCCCCAGAGCTTCCTTAACTAATCTGGGGAGAGCTGGCTTTGAAGCTTAGGCCCAAAGACTACCAGCTGTATGGTTTAGGGCAAGTGATTTCATTTCCCTGAGTGTCAGTTCCCACACATGCAAAACGGGGTGAATGGCATTTCCTTCAAAGATGTCATTTAAGATTTAATGAACAACTCATGTGAAGTGCCAATACTAGACCCGGCCCACGGAATGCACCCAATAAATGTGGGTTTCCTTACCCCATGGGTATTTCCCCATTTTCTAGAAGTGAAAGTAAAAATGTCCCATAGCACGCAAAGCTCTTCCCTCAAGCAGACAGTCCAACTCTATTTTGTGATATTGATCTTCAGTATGTGAGCAACAGCACACCTTTGGTTTTACCACGTTTCATGTTCCCATAATCTCTCAGTTTATTCCCTCAGCCTGGAATCTCCTTCCTCCATTCTCCTGTCCTAGGAAAACTCCATCCACCATCCAAACAGCACTTCTTCTCTACCTCGTCATTTTCTTGCTCAAAATAAAGTAGAAACACCTTACAGCTGCCTATACGGACCTTCACTGTCTACTCTCAGCTGGCCTCTCCAACTTCACCTTCTAAGACGCCCCCCACCATTCATACCCAAAATCCCACTGGATTTTTTTGTGTTGTACATGCCTAATTCACTCCTGCCAGAATTTTGTAGCACTAGCTACCTCTCATAAAGTTCTCAGGTAAAAGATGCTCAACTTTACTGTTAAGATGCAGATTTAATCCAGAATGGGATAACAATTATTCACTTACTTAAAAAAATTGTAACGTATTCCAAGGATGTGGTGAAATTTATATTCTCATACAATGTGGAAGTATAAACTGGAGGTCAATTCGGCAGTATCTATTAAAATAAAGCATGCCCATGTCCCTAACCCGGCTTGCACATATCAGTACTCACCCTAGAAAAACAGTCATTCATATACATAAAAATTTTCATTGAAGCAGGGTTCACAATAACAAAACAAAACAAAACGAAAAACCAAATTGGTAACAAGCGAAATGTCCATCAATAGGGAAATGGTTAAATCAACTGAGGTACCACATAACATGGAGGACTACACAGCAGATTGAAAAACATAAGGAGGTACTGACAAGGCAAGATATCTAGGACATCCTTCTAACTGAGAAGACAAGTCATGACTAATAAGTACATACAAAAATATCAGTGTATTTTTAAAACTTACTTATAATAGTAATGATAATAATAACTAACTTTCATTGAGTGTTTCCTCTCAGATATTGTTCTAAGTGCTTTATCAAAATAGTTTCTCTTCCTAACAACCTGGTGATGTGTGTAATATTATCATCCCAATTTAATATACAGGGAAACTGAGGCACAGTAATGGGCACACCCTTAAGGGCAATGAATCTGTCTCCAAGCCTGGCCTCTTAATCACTGCTCTGTATGGTCTCATATGTTTACATCTAAAAATAAATTTAAAAAGTAGTTGAATAAATGTGTATGTGTGTGTACTTGAATGCAAAGAGAAACGTTCAAGTAAATACCCACTATCAAAGCATTTCTTCATGGGAGGAGAGGAAGAAACTGGAAAGGAGTGTGGGAGAGGGAAATGGTTAGAGGGACTTCTTTTTACGTCTGATTTCAGCCTTTTCACACTGAATTATTTGGACATTTTATAAGGACGCATTCACATATTTCCTGTATAATTTGTTTTAATACAATAGCCCAGTATCATCACGAGGAAAATGAGAGGGAAAGTCATTCTAGAACAAACTGAATAACATACGACAAAAGGTAATTTTGTTTAAAAAGCGCTCTGAGGCACAGCTTTTGAAGTAATATGAGAAAAAATAAATTATGACTGTAATTGCCTGGGTAATTTAGGTGAAATGAAGAGATTTTAGCTGCATTACCTCAGAAATTACGGATGTTGAAGTGTGGTCTGTGGGAGCTTCAAAACCCCGTTTGTAAGGGAATGCCAGGACATTCCATGTGAACAGTCACGACTGAATGCTTTTTTTCCTCATACCGTTAATTTGCTGAAATCTGAGTTCTTCTTTCCTTCATTTCCTCTCAGTTGTTTATTCGTCTGTGCTAACATTTCAGTTGTAGGGCCTGGGAGAACATTCATGTTTAAGCAGGAAGGCCGTAAATCCAGGTTTTCAGGGAATAATGTTTGACTGAGAAATGGTGAGGAAGAATCATGGACTACAGTAGGTTTAAATGTTTGCTTTTCATCCAATGGCTCCTGAGATGAAAAACTGCAGTGTTTTGGAGCTTGATAGATGTCAGCTCCCAGAGAGAGTTACAAATCAGTCGACCTAGGAATTTTTTTGAAAATGAAAAGAGTTGGTTGTATATTTCTTCTTTGGTACAATTATTAACAATCGTCCCCTTCTTTCCCCCAAATAACAATGCGTTGTAACAAAGAAACACAGCTCTTTCCTACATAACAGATTCGTAGTGAGATCTGTTTCTTCTCTCACTAAATGTTAAGTCCTACCTACGCCTGGTCACCCTGCCTCTTATTCTGGTCCCTCTAAATGACTCAATATTGTAGTCACAGAAATCATTCTTTTTTTTTTTTTATTGAGTTAATGATAGGTTACAATCTTGTGAAATTTCAGTTGTACATTAATGTTTGTCATTCGTGTTGTAGGTGCACCACCTCACCCTTTGTGCTCACCCCCCACCCCACCTTTCCCCTGGTATCCACTAAACTGTTCTTAGTCCACATTTTTAAATTCCTCATATGAGTGGAGTCATACACAGATGATCCTTCTCTAACTGGCTTGTTTCACTTAACATAATTCCCTGAAGGTCCATCCATGTTATTGCAAATGGAATGATTTTGTTCCGTTTTGCAGCTGAGTAGTATTCCATTGTATATATGTACCACATCTTCTTTATCCAATCATCTGTTGATGGGCACTTAGGTTGCTTCCATGTCTTGCTATTGTAAATAATGCTGCAATGAACATTGGGGTGCATAGGACTTTTGGAATTGCTGACTTCAAGCTCTTTGGATAAATACCCAGTAGTGGGATGGCTGGATTGTATGGTAGTTCTATTTTTAATTTTTTGAGGAATTTCCATGCTGTTTTCCATAGTGACTGCATCAGTTTGCATTCCCACCAGGAGTGTATGAGGGTTCCTTTTTCTCCACAACCTCTCCAACATTTGTTACTATTAGTTTTAGATATTTCTGTCATTCTAACGGGTGTAAGGTGATATCTTAGTGTAGTTTTGATTTGCATTTCCCTGGTGATCAGCGATGATGAGCATCTTTTCATGTGCCTATTGGCCATTCGTATATCTTCTTTGGAGAAATGTCTGTTCATGTCTTCAGCCCATTTTTTGATTGGGTTGTTTGATTTTTTGTTGTTGAGTTGTGAGAGTTCTTTATATATTAAGGATATTAAGCCTTTGTCAGATATATGACTTGCAAAGATTGTTTCCCAGTTAGTGGGTTGTTTTTTTGTTTCAATCCTGTTTTCATTTGCCTTGAAGAAGCTCTTTAGTCTGATGAAGTCCCGTTTGTTTATTCTTTCTATCGCTTCCCTTCTCTGAGAAGGCATGGTGTCCAAAAAGATCCCTTTAATACTGATGTCAAAGAGTCTACTGCCTACGTTTTCTTCTAGAAGCCTTATGGTTTGAGCTCTCACCTTTAGGTCTTTGATCCATTTTGAGTTTATTTTGGTGAATGGTGAAAAAGAATGGTCAATTTTCATTCTTTTACATGTGGCTTTCCAGTTTTCCCAGCACCATTTGTTGAAAAGACTTTCTTTTCTCCATTGTATGCCCTCAGCTCCTTTGTCGAAGATAAGCTGTCCATAGATGTGTGGTTTTATTTCTGGGCTTTCAATTCTGTTCCATTGATCTGTGCACCTGTTTTTGTACCAGTACCATGCTGTTTTGATTACTGTAGCTTTGTAGTATGTTTTGAAGTCAGGGATTGTGATGCCTCCCGTTTTGTTCTTTTTCCTCAGGATTGCTTTAGAAATTCGGGGTCTTTTGTTGCCCCATATGAATTTTAGGATTCTTTGTTCTAATTCTGTAAAGAATGTCATTGGGATTCTGATTGAGATGGCGTTGAATCTGTAGATTGCTTTAGGTAGAACGGATATTTTAACTGTGTTTATTCTTCCAATCCATGTACATGGAATGTCTTTCCATCTCCTTATGTCGTCATCCAATTCTCTCAGAAAGGCCTTTGTAATTTTCATTATATAGGTCCTTCACTTCCTTAGTTAAATTTACCCCAAGGTATTTTATTCTTTTTGTTGCAATTGTGAATGGCATTGTGTTCTTTTTCTGTTAGTTCATTATTGGAGTATAGAAATGCTACTCATTTACGCAAATTGATTTTGTACCCTGCAACTTTGTTGTAGTTGTTGATTACTTTTAAGAGTCTTCCAATGGATTCTTTGGGGTTTTCTATATATAAGATCATGTGGTCTGCAAACAGCGAGAGTTTCACTTCTTCCCTCCCTATTTGGATTCCTTTTATTCGTTTTTCTTGCCTGATCGCTCTGGCCAGGACCTCCAGTACTATGTTGAATAAGAGTGGTGATAGAGGGCATCCTTGTCTTGTTCCTGTTTTCAGGAGAATGGCGTTCAGTTTTTGCCCATTGAGTATGATGTTGGCTATGGGTTTGTCATATATGGCCTTTATGATGTTGAGGTAGTTTCCTTCTATGCCCATTTTGTTCAGAGTTTTTATCATAAATGGCTGTTGGATCTTGTCAAATGCCTTCTCTGCATCTATTGAGATGATCATGTGGTTTTTATGCCTCAGTTTGTTGATGTGGTGTATCACGTTGATTGATTTGCAGATGTTGAACCATCCCTGTGTCCCTGGTATGGATCCCACCTGATCATGATGTATGATCCTTTTGATGAATTGCTGAATTCTGGTTGCCAAAATTTTGTTTAGAATTTTTGCATCTATGTTCATCAGTGATATTGGCCTGTAGTTCTCTTTTTTCATGGTGTCCTTGTCAGGTTTTGGTATCAGCGTGATGTTGGCCTCATAGAATGTGTTAGGAAGTGTTCCATCTTCCCTAATTTTTTGGAATAGCTTGAAAAGGATAGGTATTAAATCCTCTCTGAAAGTTTGGTAGAATTCCCCAGGAAAGCCATCTGGTCCTGGGGTTTTATTCTTTGGGATGTTTTTGATTGCTGTTTCAATCTCTTTCCTTGTGATTGGTCTGTTCAAATTGTCTGCCTCTTCTTGAGTGAGCTTTGGGAGATTGTAGGAGTCCAAGAATTTATCCATTTCCTCTAGGTTATCCATTCTGTTGGCATATAGTTTTTCGTAGTATTCTCTCATAATCCATTGTATTTCTGTAGAGTCTGTTGTTATTTCTCCTCTTTCATTTCTGATTTTGTTTATTTGAGCTTTCTCCCTTTTTTTCTTTGTAAGTCTGTCTAGGGGTTTGTCAATTTTATTGATCTTCTCAAAAAACCAGCTCTTTGTTTCATTGATCCTTTCTACTGCCTTTTTCGTTTCAATAGTATTTATTTCTGCTCTGATTTTTATTGTTTCTCTCCTGCTGACTTTGGGCTTTATTTGTTCTTTTTTCTCTAGTTCAGTTAGGTGTGCTTTAAGGTTGCTTATTTGGGATTTTTCTTGTTTGTTAAGATATGCCTGTATTGTGATGAATTTTCCTCTTAATACAGCTTTTGCTGTATCCCATATGAGATGGTATGGCATGCTATCATTTTCATTTGTTTCCAGGTATTTTAGGATTTCTTCTTTAATTTCTTCAATGATCCATTGCTTGTTCAGTAGTGTGTTGTTTAGTCTCCACATCTTTGTGCCTTTCTCAGCTTTTTTCTTGTAATTAATTTCTAGCCGTATAGCCTTATGATCGGAGAAGATGCTTATTATTATTTCAATTTTATTAAATTTGTAGAGGCTTGCCTTGTTTCACAACATATGGTCTATCCTTGAGAATGTTCCATGTGCACTTGAGAAGAATGTGTATTCAGTTCTTTTAGGGCAAAGTGATCTATATATGTCTATTAAGTCCAATTGTTTTAATTTTTCATTTAGCTCCATTATTTCCTTGTTGATTTTCTGTCTGGATGATCTGTCAATTGATGTGAGTGGGGTGTTGAGGTCCCCTACTATTATTGTGTTGTTTTTAACATCTTCCTTTAGTTCTGTTAATAGTTGCTTTATGAATCTTGGTGCTCCTGTGTTGGGTGCATAGATATTTATAAGCGTTATTTCTTCTTGATGAAGTGTCCCTTTGATCATTATATATTGTCCCTCTGTGTCTCTCTTTACCTGTCTTATTTTGAAATCCACTTTGTCTGATATAAGAATTGCAACACCTGCCTTTTTTTTCTTGCTATTAGCTTGAAGTATTGTCCTCCACCCCTTCACCCTGAGCCTGTGTTTGTCCTTGGGGCTGAGGTGTGTTTCTTGGAGGCAACAAATTGTTGGATCTTGTTCTTTAATCCATTTTGCCACTCTGTGTCTTTTTATTGGAGAGTTCAATCCATTTACATTGAGAGTGATTATTGATGCATGTGGACTTAATGCTGTCAATCTGTTGCTCATTATCTTGTTTTCCTGTGTTTCTTTTCCTGTGTGCTTTAGCCTACCCATTTAATACTGCAATTTCTTATGCTGGGTTTCTTAGATTTTTCCTTATTTATGATTTGCAACTCTGTTCTGTATTTTATTTTAGTGTCTACCCTCAAGTTTGTATTTAGAATCTCGTATATAATATAGTCTATTCTCTGGTGGTCTCTTACTTACTTGGCCAATACTGATTTAGACCCTTTGCTCTTCCCCTCCTAAATAATTATTTTCATTTCACAGAAATCATTCTAAAATGCAAATCTGATCATGTCAGATTGCTTAGAATCTTCCGAGTCCCCATATTGCTCAGAAACAGCCCAGAGTCTTCAGCCCAGTGTGTTTCACGATGGTCTGGCTCCTGCTTATATTTTCAGCCTCATCTGCCAACTCTCAAGGCTCCCAGAAGAACTTGAATTTTCTCGAGTGTCTGGACTCTTCCATGTGTGGTTTCCTCTGAGGTGGCTCTCTCACCCTCCTCGCTGCCTCCCTTCATCTACCCAGTACCTACGTGCCTCTGAGTTTCCTCCACAGGAGGCACCCTCTCTGGCTCTCCAATGCGTGGGTTAGATGCCCCTTCCAAGTTCTCCCATGGAACCCCACACTTAGTATTATTTATAAAATAACCTAAGTTGCAAGGATGACCTTCCCCACCTATTTCTTCTCCACGCCTACAAGCATGAAGTCAGGGGGATTTTCTTTATTTTTTATTTCACCAGTGATTTTTTTTATTTCACCAGGCCCAATAACATGTTGCCAAAGGAATGAATGAATAAATATCTAAGTTTTATGGATTGGTTAATGTTCATCATCAAATTTGTAACTTAAAACTAGGGAGTCTTTTCTCTAAGAAAAAAATAACGATTTCTTATTTAAAACAATGGCTGCTGCCTTAATTTTGAACTAGTAACAATGATAACAACTAACATTTGTTTAGCACTTACTGTGTGTCAGGAACTTTGTTATGCCATTTAGAAACCACTAATAGTAGTCACTATTATTATCCTCTCTTAGCAAGGAGGAAACTAAGGTTCAGAGAAGTTACCAAACTACCTCTCAAACTCCATAAATAACATTGATTTATTTATGCCTTAGAGGGATTTAATGAGAATTAAACGGCTCAGAGCAGTTAGAGTGTTTATCAGGTGCCTGGCCTGTAAGCTCTCAAAGGAAGACTTTCTCTGTTATTTTTGTTACCAGTTTCGTTACTACACCAGGGGATGTCTGCTTTATTTCTAAACCAAATATCTGGGAATTTTTAAATTACCATTTTAATGTAGTGGCATAGGTAGAGAGTAGAAGATACATTTTTAAAAAGTTGCATTTTTTTAATTAGCAAAAACTTTAAAAATAATAAAAATAAATATGTGAGCTGCTATCACTGAACTCATCTCTAGCTTCCTTGTTGCTTCTCCAACATGCCAGTGCTCTCCCATCTTAGGGACTTTGCACTGACTCTTTCCTCTGGATGGAATGCTCTTCAGCAGACACTTGGATGGCTCACCCCCGTCTCCTTTAACCCTCTCCTCAAATAGCACCTTCTCACTGAGGCTACCTGACCGCCCAGTACCACGCTTTCCCTCCCCATCCTCCTTTCACACTATACTGATTTCTTTTTTTTTTTCCCTTAGTACTTGACACCATCTAACATTACATATATTTACTTATTCATTTTGTGTATTGCTTATCCACCCTACTGGAATGTAAACTTCATGAAGGTAAGGATTTTTCATTTTTTTGTCACCGAAGAATCCTGACTGGCTTGAATAGTGTCTGATGCACTATAGATGCTCAATCAATACTTTTTGAATGAATGAAAGAATGAATATTAAGACTAGACCCAGGCAATGTTATACAACCCTGTTTGGCCACATATGTGCTCTAGATTCACAGGGCATTTATGTATATTTTGTCAACTTATTGCTCTATTTAATATCTTTCAAACTAAGGGCTTGGTGGAATAACTGAACAGCTAATCTATTAGAGAAAGTAGATGACCATGGTTAGGTCCAGATAGAGTAACACAACAAAGATAGTTAACGTTAAAAGTTTGACTCAGGTCTGCACATTCCTATCAATAATTAAAAGTGCATCAGAGGTAATTTTAATAAATATATTTGATTTGTTTTATTCACAGAATAATCAAATATGCCTGCTAAAAGTTGCACAGAATTAAATTCTTGGTCATTTTCTGAAAAAGTAAATAAATCTATTAGAGGCCAAGCAGGTTAAAAGTGATTGGGCTTCTTTGTGGAACATTCTAAATATGTGCAAAATTACATTTAATATAACTGGAGGAAAGCGTATTTTTAACATCTATAAATGTAGAGGCCATAAAATGATGTGTGATCTGATAACTGGCATCATACAGCTTTGCATCGTCCCTCCTGCCAACTTCATCTAACAAAATAGGACCCATGTGGAATGATGTGTGCAGTGGGTTCCCTCGGTAATGAGCTCTGTCTAAATTGCTATAGCTTGGGCGGCGATATTTAAAGTTGCTCCTTACATTGCTTAAGAATGAAAAGCAACATAATAATGATCATTTAAAAAAACCTGAAGAAATTTAAACAGATAATGGACACAAAAATAAAAAGAATTCCAAGATTAACAGTTGTCCCCCTCCTAGCCTGGTGGGCAGCCTCATTTCAGACCCACCGTAAAAATCACTAACTCTTAGGTTCCCTGTAGACTTCAGTTACAGATTTTACTGGGTGGTCAAATGGATACTGTGCCTTCTAGACGTAGGCAGAAGAGAAAAGTGGTGAGGCTGTAGCGTATTTCTATTTATGACATATTGGCACAATATTTCTACAAATCACTCAAAGCTAAAGCTAAAGCCAATTATGAGTAATGCAGCCGTTTCTGTTTATGAAAAACAACTTGATGTTTCTAGGAGAATTAGATAAAAGTAAGCTCCTTTAGAACATGATCTATGTTTTGTTTCAATGGTCCCTTTCCCAGTTCCAGGCACAGGGCACATGGTTAATAATTCTTTTTTGACAGTCTGATTGAAGCCTTTAAAATGATATTCTTAAAATACCGTTTCCCTGTAGAGACAGAGTCAATAATGGTGAGCTGTCCATCTCTCTGCCTTCATCATCCATGGTAATTAAAGTCAACTGCAGGCTCCTCCTCACAAATCCTTCAACTCAGACACAAGCCTTGGATGAAGTCTCTTTTCCAGAATGGTCCTCATTTGTGGAATTCCCTGCGTGCTGAGTTTTGGTGGAAGTCCATTCTATTCACATACACCATACAGTGTAAAAGGCATGCATTTAGATTTTAATCGTGCAGCTACTATTTGGTTTGTATCGTTCCCTGTGAAATTGGATCACTTCAGTTGAAGATAATGGTTCTCAACCAGGCATGGTTTCACTCCCTCAGAGCACAGTTGGCAACGTCTGGAGATATTTTTGATGGTCACCATTGCCAGGGATTCTCCTGAATAGCCTACAATGCAGAGAGCAGCCTCCCCAACAAAGAATTATCCAGTTCCATATATGAACTATTCCAAGGTTGAGAAACTTTGGTTAAACAAAAGTAATTTAGTGAAAAGTTTACGTAGTAGAATTTTTAAAAAATAAAGTTTTCTACTTTGAAATTCTGTCAGTTTGCTAGAACTCAGTTAACTCATTTTACATTACCATCCTTCAAAGGTAAAACTAAATTAAAACTTATGCCCTTCTGCAAAACTGGATGAGATTATTCTAGTTTGTATACTTTCACATGGATGACTCACAAACATCGCACATTGCTGAGGAGTGAGCTCATTTTCTCAACTGAACCATCTTTCCTTCTGTATCAACAGGAGGCAGGATCCATGCCAGAAACTGGGGACTTCCTTGGTAATTCCCTCTCCTTTATTTCTCACATCAAATCAATCAGCAGGTCTTGCTTATAGTACCATTACCTCCAAAACAGCTTTCAAATCTCTTCCTTTCTCTCCATCCTAATACTCTTCTTGCAATTAAGACCTTCATCATGTCTCTCCAGAACTCCTAAGAGTTTCCTAATTGATCTCCCCACCTCCCATTTTTCCTCCCTCTTTCACATACTCCCACTTTCATTTCCTACCGCTTTCAAACAGTAAGTCTAGGCTTTTATTGTGGCTTACAGGGCCCACTGTGACACGGCCCCTGCCCATCCCTCCAACCCACACTTGACCTTACCCTTTAGCCGCGAACATCATGCAGTTTCTTGTATGTCTGTGCATATGTAGTCCCCTCTGCCTGGAGTAACCCTCCATCAACCACTCACTCTGACATTTCTGCAGATAACTACTGTTTATCCTTTAAGATACTACTTACATATCATCTCCTCTGCAAAGTCAGAAGGTATTGTTGTTTGTTTTCAATTCTGAATTATCTGCCAACGCTGTCCACATTCCCCAATGGCAAAAACTGACTGGAGCTGTGACGGAGTGTTTCCTCTCTAGATTGCCACAGCTCCCACTTGTCATCTCTGCTCATTTATATGATCTCCTCTTGGACCCCATTATAGTCAAATTCATCACTTCTACTTCAAGGAGATCCCTTTGCAAAACAAAATCTAATACAGCGTCATGTTCCCGTGGCTTTCAGAAGTAGAAGATCAGAGACTGTCTAGAATTCTCAACTTTTCTAATATCACATTTTACTAGGTTTCTGAATATGTAATGACTACTGCATATGTGGTGATGAGTTCAGAATGAGAAAGCTGAGTTGAGATGCGGGTGTTGAATGATAAGCTAGGTGCAGGCTGATGCTTGGAGATCAAATCTTGTGCACACCAGCCTTGCAGCGATTTGAATTCATGCTCCATCTAAAACATAGTTACAACATATGCAGACTTTAACTCTAAGATGTAAAGTCTTATACCTTGGTTCGTATTCAAAGTTACATTCCTAAGTCTTAAGCTGTGCTATATTTGCCTAGTTGTTGGGGATAATAGGCATACCTATCAACAGAAACATGACTTCTCCTGAGAAGGGTCTAGGTGTCAATGAAAGGCTGTAATTTAGTTGATGTTTCTGAGTAAGTTTCGCAGTGATAAAATTACCAACTAATGATTCTGTATCTATGAGACAACAGAGAGCAAACCAGGGAGGGAAGGCCTTGGTTCAACATAACACACTTTGCAACTTCATTAAAATGGGCCACACCCCATGGTTGAACCTAGAAAGGTGTGGTTCTGGCACCACAACTGCCAAGACTCTCTCACTGCATTTCCCATATCTGAGACTTAGCAACTAACACATGAGTTAAGAGTTTGGACATCTCACATGAACATCCCAGTAATCACACTTAGCTTATGATATGTTATTTGATTCCCATCTGTATCAGTGTCATCTTTCTTTGAGAATATAATCAAGAACAAGACGAGATCAAAATTCATCAAAGAAAACCGTATAAACTCAGAGACTTAACTTGGTTTGCATTTCATTAGCTATAGCCATGGAGCTGTGGTGTATTAACAACATTCTAACTTTTCTTTAGGCTGGTGCCAGCAGTCTACAGACCAACATTTAATAAGTTAAAAGAATGTTCCTTCTCAAGCAAGTAGAGCTTAAATTGAATCATAAAGCATAGATCTTAGGAAATAGAAATTGGCTTCTCCACTGATGGTTAAAACAATAACTGGTAATTGGGTTTGGTGAGTCCCACAAAGCACAAATGATACCAGAACTTGACCTAGCACCTAATTTGAAGACAAACATTGTATCCCTTTGAGATGAACCACCTATTTCTCAGCCAACAAGGAAGGATGATTATTCTACTTATGTTTTCTGCTTTTGTAAATTAAGACTTTGTTGGAATAGGAAATATGGAGAGACCCATCTGGGAGTTTGATGAAAACAATGTTTAATAATAAAATACAGCAATAAGGCTGTGTTTTTGTGGAAAGATAAGGTCTTCTTTTTGTCAATGCTATATTTATTAATTCTCTCTTTTACCCTCATTACTATTAGGAAAGGTAAATAGGACAGGTATTATTACAGCAGTTTTGCACATGTAAGGACACCAAAAAATCCAATGATTTGTCAATACCAGCCAATGAGTGAGAGCCAACTGCCTCTGGAATTGGAATATTCCATGCAAGACTTTTACCATTGCTTGAAGATGAACAGCGAACAGAGGAAATGACTTAGTCTGAGCTGAGAGTTTAAATCTACATGCTGGCAAAATTCTAAGACAGGAAGGAGACTATTACCTGCTTTAAAGGAAAGGAATTTACATTAACAGTTAATAATAATTAATAGTTCAAAATAATTAGCAGTTATTAGGTTTTTAAAAAGTATCCACCATAGTGGCAGACACTTTCAAGTGCTTTCTTTTAGTTAATCTTCAGATCAGCCCTGTGAGAAAGGTTTTGTCGTTTCTGTTTTACAAATGATGAAATAGAGTCTTAAAGAGTATATGATCATATTATGGCTAGAATATCCTTAAATTCCTCAGAAACTACAAGAACTTGAAATTTAATGTCTTATTTAAAATGCTGAAAATCTCAATCGACAATAAAGAAAAAGTTTTCTAATTTCCATTAAAAGTAGCAATAGAAAGACAGAATACGGCTTCTAAAGTTGTTAGCAGGTGCCAGATCTTAGTCAAGTGGTTGAAGGATATAGAAAGAAAATTTCAATATGGGAAAAATAATAGCACTACACTAAAATAGAGAAAAAGTACATTTCATTTCTTAGTGAATAGCCATAGAAGTCATCAGAGATCCTTAGCACGTCGCCAGATTTCAGAAGTGATGGACAACACTGAGATTCTTATTACACTTAAAATCAAACCATTTTGGCAGCACCTATAAGAATTTGCCCCATCTGGCTCCCAACTGACTCTTGAGCCCATCTTATCCAACCCTCTGTGGCCCAGTCACTCTGCTGTCCTCTCAACCACTCCTGCCTGGTAAATCATGGACTTTCTACCTGGGTACCTTCTCATAGCTCTTTCTTCTGATGATGACTGACTCTTCCCTGTCCTTAATCTCAGTTTAAATGTCCCCCCTCAAAGAGGCCATCCCTAACACTATTAAAAGTAGCTCCTCTTTTCTTTTTTTCTTTTTTTTTTTGAGGAAGATTTGCCCTGAGCTAACATCTGCTGCCAATCCTCCTCTTTTTACTGAGGAAGACTGGCCCTGAGCTAACATCCATGCCCATCTTCCTCTACTTTATATGTGCGACGCCTACCACAGCATGGCTTGACGAGCAGTGCATCAGTCCACATTTGGGATCTGAACCTGCGAACCCCAGACCACTGAAGTGGAGTGTGCAAACTTAACCGCTGCACCACCAGCGTGGCCCCAAAAGCAGCTCTTCTTGTTCTTTCACATGGCTCCTTGTCTTCTTCTTTTCTCCCTGCAACACTTGTCATAGTGTTTAATTATGAGGCAGTGTGATATCCTGAAGTATAAATTGCTGTTTTTGGTATATTTCTCCTCCCTCTCTGCTTCCTATAGCCCACACCTAGGGGGGCAAAAACATGACTCAAAAATAGCTAAAAACCTTTCTGCCTGGTAGAAGGCAGAAAGAGATAGCTGCATTTGCTTTTTCCCGTCGTCCAAAAACTAGATGGGACTGGGGCTGGGGGAAGGAGGACGTGGCGGCCGAGGGGCTTCGTCGACGTGTAGGCAGAAGGAAAAGGAGAAAAGTATCCAGAATGGAGGAGGAAGGAATGTGCATTGTCAGAACCAGCAGTAGAGTGGAAAATCCTCAGCACATGCTGTCCTGAGAGTAGAAAACCAACGTGCCCATGGCCTGTGGACAACTGGTCCCATTCCACCGTCCTGGAGACTTGCAAGCCCTCTGCATTTATAATATTAACATTGTAGAAGGCTGGAAAATGGCCCTCAAAGACATCAGGTCTTATTCCCTGGAACCCAGAAATGTTGCCTTATATGGAAAAAGGGTCTTTGCCAACGTGATTAAGTTAAGGGTCTTGAGATGAGGAGATTATCCTGCATTATCTAAATTCCCTAAATGCAACCAGAAGTTTCCTTATAAGAGGGAAGTAGTGGAAGATCTGACACAGAAGAGAAGGAGGTAATGTTACCATGGAGACAGAGGTTTGAGTGAGGTGGCCACAAGCAAGGCATGCTGGCAGCCACCAGAAACCATAAGAAGCAAGAAAGGCATTCTCCCCTAGAGCCTCTGGAGGGTGCATAGCCCTGCTCACACCTAGGTTTTGGTCATTCAAACTTGTTTCAGACTTCTGGCCTCCTGAACTGTGAGAGAATACACTTCTATTGTTTGTCTATCTACCAAGTGTGTGGTCATTTGTTACAGAAGCCATAGGAAACTCATACACACATGGAGTGAAAACCTCATTATTCTGACCAATGTGGGATTGAACTGAGCCTTTGGGGGAACTTCCTTTAGGCTGGGATAAGTGGTGGTTATATCACCAGGTATATATACATTTATATGTATCTAACTATTATTATCATCATTTTCTTACTCTTGACCAGGCAGAAAGTTCCATGAGGGTTATAACCTTTTCTGTTTTGTTCACCATCTATACCCAGGGCTTAGATCAGCAGCTGTCAAACAATAATTGCTCTACAAATAACTGTTGATGAATGAAAAACAGTACTAAAATAATAATAGCATAAAATGGGAAAAATACCACAACAAATAGAAAAAATAACTATGAAAAAGACTGCGCCAGCAACTAAATTGAATAGTTGAATATCCATTACCAGAATCTAAATAGAGATTTAGGTCCATCTGACCCCATGCATAGGAATGCTTTCTAGCATTTAGAAACTTGTACTTTAACACTGACCAAATGTAGGTGTGTTCTGGCATTGATCCATTTTCAGTCAGTTTTCTCAGCGCAATCTCAGCGTATGCTCAAAGCTCAAGCAGGTCTTTTAATGTGTGAGAGCTAATATACCTGGCACCCACTCCTGCAGGCTGAAGTCGCAGGGTGGGAATGAAGCAGTTTTGGCTTGTGAGCTATTGGGATAACACAATTTTCCCCTGTTCCACTTTTTAAACGAAAAGATCTCTTAATGATGCGCCAACTCAGAATGAAGGGGACTAGAATGCCACCTGTTCAGTGTCACAAAATATGCTGGATTGTGCTTGCCTTGTCTACGCCATTCTGAAGGTGACTGGGATAAAACAACACGATCGTATTTCTCTTGGCTTCTTCGCAATAATGAGTGGAGTGTCACATGATGTTATTCAGAGAACAAAAATTTTCAGCACTTAACTGAAATTGCAGCTTGCACTTTTATTTAATTATAACCCAAACAGTCTCCCATTCAGCTGCCAAGAAAGGTAAAGAAAGGTAAAGAACTCCTAGGCAGAGAGAGGATGTGAGGAGAATGACTCTACTCGAGGTCTCTGAGCCCAGAACTGAGCTGGAGATCCTGACACCAGGCCTCTAGGGGAAATGAAGACTGAGGTTCTGACTTCCCTCTCTCTTTTTTTTTTTATTCCCATAAGGAAGATTGTCCCCGAGCTAACATTTGTGCCAATCTTCCTCTATGTTTTTACATATGGGACACCACCATAGCATGGCTTGATGAGCAGTGCTGTGTCCACACTTGGAATCTGAACCAGTGAACCCTGCGCTGCCAAAGCGGAGTGTGCAAACTTAACCCCTATGCCACCAGGCCAGCCCCTGCCTTCGCTCTCTTATGTCTACATCAGCTCCCCTCTAACAGCCAGGTGGACCTCGAGAGTGAGTGTGGCCACATTCTGCTCAGGCCACACTCTGTCCTCTGTAGTGTCTGCACCCAGCATAAAGTGGAGTGATGGGTTAGGCAGGCAGGGAACCAAATGCATTCAGAGCAAAGTTGTCACACCCCTCAGTATTCCGAGCAATTTGAATTCGAGTAAACTCATCCTTTTTCAAAACATTATTCTCTTTAGGTGTCAAAGCACTTTATGAGAAACTGATAGACAGTGCCCCCACCAAATGCACTTATGCAAACCCATGAAGGTTGAGGCAGCTTGATCTTTTCTACAGCATACATGAAAATCCTAATTTTTTCATGGCTCAGATACTTATCTACCCTTAAACTATGATGAGTAAGGCCAGACTGCCTGAGTTACAACTTCCAGGTCTGTCAGCTACTGAGCTGTATGACCTTGGGCAAGTCACTTGATCGCTCTCTTCCTCAGTTTCCTCATTTGTAAAATGAGAGTGCTATAACAGTGTCCACCAGGATAGAGCATTATGAGGAAACAAGCAGTTCCTTAGGTAAAGTGCTCATCATGACGCCTAGAGTTCAACAAATATACGCGGAGCTTCAGCTGCGTACACTTGCTGTTCTAAGACTGAAGATAAGGCCATCAACAAAAATTACTGCTGTCAACAGGGCACACATTTAATGTGGAGCTTAAATTTTCATAGAAATCTTATCATGTATTTCATAGTAATTTAAAAAATCTTATTTGTGTTTTCTCTTTGTTCAGATAACAGATAAACAAGATTTTAATACAGATTTTTCCTCTGGGATGTTGTAGCTCTGTAGAGCTCAAATCTAAAGAGTTCTAATTTTTGTTTCATCCTCATTCCACGTCTGACAGCCTTTCTGCATAAATAATTTGGGCTGTGAGTACTCACCCTTAATCTGGCATAGGTATTTATGAAGCAGGAAGAACGTCAGATTCCAGGATAATGAATTATTCTTTTCCATCCCTAAACTTTTACTCAGTTATCTGTGATGCTTAAAAATCAATTAGCACTGTGCATACACAGTATGGACAGCTTTATTTAAGATTAACCACAGAGCTGGGGGAATTTAACTGCAATTTTCCCACCAACCCTGCTCGAAAACGATGGTTGGATTTCAGAAGCTAGTGAGGCCTCTTTTCACTGTGACATATTTTTAAAGTTCTCCTAAAGTTTATTTTATCTTTCTGTCCTCTGCCTTCCTGTTCCCCACCTGCCCTCTCTCCTTTCAGCACCAGTAGGATATTATATTTCTGGTTAATTCTTTTGGACTTTCCTTTTTGGAAAAAATTTATTAGGGAATAATTATCGATTCACAAGAAGAAGAAAAGAAATGGACAGGGAGGTCTCATGACCCTATATTCAGCTTCCTCCTATATGAATATCTTGTAAAACTATTGTATTATATTAAAACAAGAAAAAATTGGCACAATCCACAGAGCTTACTCAGATTTCACTGGGATTGACCTGTTAAATAACCAATTATTACAGTTGGTAAGCATCAGTTATGATCACAACAAAGGTTGAAGTTCACCTCATGTATGTATATTTGGGTGTGGCTTTGTGTGTGCAGCTGTGTGTATGTGTGTGTGTGCATGAGAGGGAGAGAGAGAGAACAAACTCTGGCCCTCCCCATTTCGTGAGATTTTTTTAAGGAAAAAATAGGAGAATCTCATGTAAATACTGTTCACAAAATGTAAAGTACTAAATAAATAAAAAGTACTGTAGCAGATTTCTAATCTTTTCGTTCAGGAAGAAGGTCTCATTAGTAGTGTACACAGAGACGTGGAGTAGGTCAGTGGGACCTACTTACGTGTAAAAGGAGGGATGTGTGTGCATGTGTGTGTGCATGGGGATATATAGTAGTCTCAGCAAAATCCCATCCAAAGACACAGAATCGTGGAGTTAGAAGAGACCTTGGGGCCAACTATTCCAGCCCTCTACACAATACACATATGGGCATACCCTGTTTTATTGCACTTCGAAGATAGTGCGTCTTTTACAAATTGAAGGTTTGTAGCAACCTTTTGTCGAGCAAGTCTGTGTGTCATTTTTCCAATAGCACTTGTTCACTTCATGTCTCTGTGTCGTATTTTGCTAATTCTCGCAATATTTCAGAATTTTTCATTACTATATTTGTTATAGGGATCTATGATCAGTGATCTTTGATTTTACTAATGTAATTGGGGTGCCACGAACTGCACCCATATAAAACGGCCAACTTAATAAACGCCATATGTATTCTGACTGCTTGATCAATTGGCCAATCCCCTGTCTCTCTCCCTCTCCTTCGGCCTCCCTATTCCCTGAGACACAATAATATTAAAATTAGGCCAATTAATAACCCTACAATGGCTCTCAAGTGTTCGATCGAAAGGAAGAGTCGCACATCTCTCACTTTAAATCAAAAGCTAGAAATGATTAAGCTTAGAGAGGAAGCCATGTTGAAAGCTGAGATAGGCTGAAAGTGAGGACTCTTGTGCCAAACAGTTAGCCAAGACAGATGTAAAGGAAAATTTCTTGAGAGAAATGAAAAGTGCTACTTCCGTGAACACACAAATGATAAGAAATGAAACAGCCTTATTACTGATATGGAGAAAGATGAAACAACTTTATATTGGAAGAAGATGCCATCCTGGACTTTCATAGCTGGAGAGGAAAAGTCCAACACCAGGCTTCAAATGACAGGCTGATTCTCTTGTTAGGGCTAATGCAGTCTGTGACTTTCAGTTGAAGCCAATGCTCATTTACCATTCTGAAAACCCTAGGGCCCTTAAGAATTATGCTAAATCTACTCTGCCTGTGCTCTATAAATGGAACAACAAAGCCTGGTTGACAGCACATTTGTTTGCTACATAGTTTACTTTATATTTTAAGCCCACTGTTGGAGACCCACTGCTCAGAAAAGATTTCCTTCAAAACATTACTGCTCATCAACAAGGCACCTTTTCACCCAAGAGCTCTGATGGAGATGTACAGTGAGATGAATGTTGTTTTCATGCCTGCTAACACAGCATCTATTCTGCAGCCCATGATTCAAGGAGTAATTTAGACTTTCAAGTCTTATTACTTAAGAAATACATTTTGTAAGGTTATAGCTGTCATAGATAGCGATTCCTCTGATGGATCCGGGTAAAGTAAATTGAAAACCTTCTGGAAAAGATTCACCATTCTAGATGCCATTAAGAACATCTGTGATTCATGGAAAGAGGTCAAAATGTCATCATTAACAGGATTTTGGAAGAAGTTGATTCCACCCCTTATGGATAATTTTAAGGAGTTCAAGATTTCAGTGGAAGAAATAACTGCAAATATGATGGAAGTAGCAAGAAAACTAGAGCCCTGAGCTAACATCTGCTGCCAAACCTCATCTTTTTGAGGAGGAAGACTGGCCTCAGGCTAACATCCATGCCCATCTCTCTCCACTTTATATGTGGGACGCCTACTACAGCATGGCTTGCCAAGTGATGTCCACACCTGAGATCCGAACTGGTGAACCCCGGGCCACCTAAGCAGAACGTGCGAACTTAACTGCTGTGCCACCAGGCCAGCCCCAAAGAAAGTGGTTTCTCGAGGTGGAATCTACTCTTAGTGAAGACGCTATAAAGATTGTTGAAATGACAACAAGGGATTAGAATATTATATAAACTTAGTTGATAAAGCAGTGGCGGGATTTGAGAAGACTGACTCCAATTTTGAAAGAAGTTCTCCTGTGGGTAAAATGCTATCAAACAGCATCATATACTACAGAGAAATCGTTTATGAAATGAAGAATCAACTGATTCAGCAAACTTCATTGTTGTCTTATTTTAAGAAATTGCCACAGCCACTCCAACCTTCAGCAACCACCACTCTGATCAGACAGCAGCCAGCAACATGGAGGCAAGACACCCCACCAGCAAAAAGATTACGACTTGCTGAAGGCTCAGATGATGGTTAGCATTTGTTAACAATGAAATATTTTTTAATTCAGGTATGTACATTTTTTCAGACATTATGCTATTGCACACTTAGACTACAGTATAGTGTAAACATAACTTTTATATAGACTTGGAAACCAAAAAATTTGTGTGACTTGCTTTATTGTGATATTCGCTTTACTGTGGTGCTCTGGAACCAAAGCCACAACATCGCTGAGGTATGCTTATACCTGACATACTCTTGTCAGGTGGTCTTCTGATCTCTGATAAAAAACTTCAAATGATGGGCCTATACTGTCTTATCATTCAGTCTTTCCCTATTTATAGAGCTCTAAGTGTTTAAAAGCTCTTTAGTATAATAAGCTGAAGTGTACCTTCCCAGTGACTTGTACCCACTGGTCTTTGTTCTGCCATTTGGCACCTCACACAATGGAGGACAACTGAAGACGCCATCATCTCCCTAAATGTTCTCTTCTCTGTCCTATACAACTCAAGTACTTCCTTAACATGTTCGTTGTATACAAGACTGCTCATCTCTGGATGAGCTTATTCTTCACAAGGATGGAGCCAAGATGGAAGCACAACGGGGTATGAGCTAAACAGCACATTCAAGGGCTGGACCAATCTCCTTCTCCTTCTAAGTCCGTACGTGACATTTGTTTTAACGGGCCCTATAATCACAGTAACATATTTTTGTCCCCAGCTGGCCTCATATTCCTCTTGAAATCAACTGAAATATGCAGGCTTTTTTTTTCAAGTTTTGATGTTGAGCCGTTCCTCCCTGATTTTGCACACAGGTAGCTAGTTTTCTCGACATAGGAGCAGGACTCAAGTAGATTATTATTAGATTAGGCCTATTGTACCATTCTATTGAGAATTTTTATATCAGGACTCTATCACAAAATGTGTTTACTGTCCCTGCTGGCTCCACATTGACTGCAACCTTTATAAACATCCTTTAGTCCTTTCTCAAAATTGCTGATGATACACTAGTCATAAAAAGGTGTAAAGGAGATCATTAGAAACCTATAAATTCTAACTGTAACATTTTGACCTCCTGTTAATGTCAAATTTTAATTGAACATTCAGCTGTAAGTTTTTACTGAGGGTTGACATAAGAAGTAGCCACACACAAAAGGCCTCTGTATTTTCTATAAAATTGTATTAAGTGATTCAATGTCTCCTTTGTAAAAGTCCCATGGGAAATTTCTCTTGGAGCTCATGGATAGAAAAAAAAAAATTCTCTCCCAATGATAGCTGGGCTGGTAGGAGTTTCCTTCTGTTTTCACTTCTAAGATGCTGAAAGAAAAAATCACTTGCTCAATTGCTGTGTCTTGTCTTTACTTCTATTTATTGATTTCCCCTATTCCACTCACTTTATTGCCTAACATGCCATGCTAACAGTTCTGTATTAACATCTATTATTTTTTTACCAGATATGATGACATATACTTTCTAAAAGCAGGCAGGGTAAAACAAACAAACACATAATTGAGACGTCTTGTCAGATGTCTTTTCAAAGGTGTTTAAAGGTCCATGGCATAATGTTTTACTCTTTAAGTAGGACACTAGGAAATTTTCCACAGGGTACTTGTGCTGAAGTAGTTAAGGTTTGCTTCAGCCACCAAATCACTTCCTTCCAAAATTTGTTCTTAGTTTAGAGTGGTATGTCCTGAAAATCTTCCACATGAATTTCCCCACAAGTGCACACTTTGTTTTTAAGTGTAAATTTGACCATTCACTAATCTTGTCTCTTTTTTGGCCCTTCCATTTCACAATAATGCTTTTCATTAAATACTGCTATGTGCCTGGAATTATTTATACTGAAAAGACTTCTGGATTTGGTGTTAGCCCAGGTTCTTACTTTGAATTAAGTACTTTGTGTGACTGTGGGAAACCCACTGGGTCATAAAGTTTCTCATTTACAGAAGGAAAACTACCTTCTGATGAACATCTGATGAACATCATGCACTGTAAAAATATATATAACAGACTTTTAAATACTTTAAAACATGCAGTTTGTAATACATAGTTTGATAATACAGATATGCAGTATTTCAAACTCCAACTTTAGGAGCTTAGACCAGTCCACGGGGGTCGGCAAGCATCATGGCAGGAAGGCAACACTCTAGAGCCTGGCCACCATAAAAGCATTTGTTATACCTATTTCAACACATGAATAATGCTTTGTTTATTAGCAAAAAAAAAAAAAGTGTCAGAAATGGATTTTCAGCGGCAAAATGAGCAACTCATTATCCAACATGATAAAAGGAACTTAATTTGTAAAACTAAAGGTTTTAAATATATGTGGAATATTAAAGTCTTTTGGAGACATTCTCCACCTTTGTGTGAACAGGGTACGAAAATCCTAAGGAGGTCCACAGCCTGTACCATAGGATTACTGGCCTAAATTTGATCACTAAAGTGTTCTATTTCCAACTGTCAGGATAACAGTATTTCTGGTTGTCTGATGCTGACTATAAGGGTAAGAAAATTCTGGCTCAGAAATGTGGTTTCATCTGCCTCAAGTGAACCTTTTTTCCAAGGTAATGATTAGAATATCTGAATTGACAGAGAGCTAGGATTTCATCAAATTTATGGAAGAGGTTGTGAGTCTATTAACACCTTGATGCTAACAAATGTTTGCTAAAATATGCCTCTATGTGTAGCAGAATTTGCTTTAAGACTTACTTTTAACATAACCAGCGTTAGCAATATCACAGGGGGGTTGCTACCCACCTCCAAACTTCTTCAGTAACTACACTTACCTATCGAAGATGCGTGTGACCAGATTACGATAGGACAGTTCTCAACAAGACATTCTGCCTCATTTTATTCTTCCTCAGAGCCTTTCAAATGAGTTCCTACTCCACTTATTCAGATTAGGAAATTCAGGTTTAGGGGATATTAATCCACTATCATATGGATATTGAGTGGCGGAGCCTGATGTGTCTGATTCCATTATTCCAATACCTGCAGCCTCCTAGATAAAGTCACATGGTCATTGCAAGGAAGGGATGAGTGATTATGAAATGCCTACAGCTGTGTGCCCTGCAAATGTTTGGGTTAAACAAAGGCCCTTTAGCCCCCTTAACAGAGAGTTAAAAGTCAATCACCTATTAAATTGGATTTCATATGTATTAATTGTTGCTTTATATAATTATAATTACTATTAACATATTTTTGGTTCTCTTTTTGTACTTTTCAGGTTTTAAAATCTACACTTTCTTTCAATCTACCTAATATATTCAGAGAAATCATAAATTCATACTCTGAGGCACAGATTACTTTTCGACATAATTGCATGACCTAGCTCTAGAGCCCTCTACTAGAAAGTTCGACTCTGAAATGATCACTTGAAACATGCTTTGGAAACGTCATCTTTATCTAAAGGTCAATAACAAGGTCATCTCACAGCATTGTTACACAGAAAAAAGTAAATGTAATGAGAATTTTAGAATTAGAATGCTGAAGTGATATAAAATATTCACGGATTGATGATTTTGATGTACAGCAGAGTTGAATGAATAGATTTGGGCTCTACAAAACCACTAGTCAGGAGAAAAATAAAAAAAGAAATAAACAAAATGCAAGATATAATTACAGAAGAATTTACTCAACAATTACCAATAAAATAATACATTCCAAATGCATTTTATTTTGAATAATGTGTTCTAAGCAGAAATCAATATTGCCACGATAACCCAAAAAGAGTTTATTTATTAAAATATTTGATTTTTAGGGAAAAGATCTTAGGTTAATAGAAAGGTAAGCATTGATACTTCTTATTCATACTTCTGAAATTTATGCCTTTAGGTTATTTATTTTTAATATAAGTAGAAGTTGTGGGGAGAAAATTATTCATTTCACAAGAAGCTATTTCTTTGGCAACTCATTATTACATGTGGAGGTTAATAGCATCTAAAGAATAGGAGGTGAAAAAAATGTATGTTCACAGTTTTACTTCAAAATGTTACATATTTTAATTTACTTTAACTTCATGTGGAAACTAAACTATATATGATGGATAGATAACATAATCAAACTTTTTTGGGGGAGAGGCTAATATATTTTTATCATGCTATAGCTGTACACCAGGGATAAAGAACTACTGTGCATTTGCCTTTTCCATGGATATCATTATCATATTATTAAAATTATCCTTCCTCTTTAATTAAAATGAAAAAATATAGGGTGAGGAGTTTATCTTTATTTTTTAAAGTTGTGTATTTTCTTATAGTAACTGAATAAAAAGTGCCTTGAAATTATGATGTTCTTCTAAACTTTAATTCAATCAGAGTATTGTTTGGAGGAAGTTCTACTAGTTGGGATAATTTCTTGAGACGATTTTCCAACTAGTTCATACTTATTACACGTGAACAAGATGAAATGAGACATAAAAACTACTAAAGTACTGCTTTCCTAGGTTTAATATCCATCAATGCTTAGGAAGCTGTTTGGACATAAAATTGTGATTTATTCTAGTATTTCAACCTTGACCTCAGTAGCAGCAAGGAAAAACTGTGTGTAGGGAGAAAACCTCTGGTAATTTTATGAACATACCACTCCGTTCACTGACAGCAGCTGGTCTCCTCTTTTGAGGCCTCCGTGTCTTTCGGCTACCCCTCCAGGAATGATGCGAGAGATATAAATAGGGGAATTTTGCTCCTTTCCTCCCATCACGTTAAAACCAAGGCCTTCATCAGTCTTTGGCAGTTCGACTACCCGAGGGTGGGAGTGGCCTTCACTAGCTGCAAAAGCTGCAACTGTCGCCTGAAAGAAAAGATGGTCATTTGGTAATAAAACAAGGGAAATAAGGCTAACCATGTGCTTCGCAGTGGGGAGATCAGGCAGCTCCTCCTGTTTTTGTAGCATTCTCCTGTGAAAGAAAGAACGCACAAGCGAGGGGGCTTTCTTCATTTGGATGGCATCTATGGTTCCTTTCTTTGGTAAAGCCCAGCCCAACTATTTCCAGCTTTCTAGACCGGCATTCACTGTTCATATTATTCATTATGGTAAGAATTTCCCTTCGTCATAAGGATCTTTCCCAATTACCCCAGTAGATGCAATTCCTCCTATTCTTGGACTCCAAATAGGTTTGGTCCATCTAATACCTACACATGGTACATATACTATAATTAGTATGCATCTATGTTGACTATGAGCACCTGAAGGGCAGAGATCATGGCTTACACTTCTTTTTATGACAGTCTAACCCAGTGCTTGCATATAAATGTTCATAAGTATTTATTCAATACACTGAGGAGCACTCACACGTATACACATGGTGCAGACACCTATAATTTTACTATTGCCAGACCACTGGCTTAGAAAATTTAGTCTTTTTTGTTTTTGAATGGAGGATGTCCAAAAGAAAAGAAAAGCCACAGTAAAATAATAGAGTGAAACAGATTATTATTATTTTACATCAATATTCCATATTATTATGAAAGTTCCTCTCATCTGGCACAAGTTCTTTTCCCTACATTTTACATTAATATTTCAGCTGCTATAGCAATGCAGGAAAAATGAGCAGTCTATATAACACTATATAACACCTAGATGTACAAAATATCATTTAATATAGACATAATTTTATTTTAAAATTCATATATTAATTTTTAAAAATAAGTTAAAGGAAACAACTTACCATTAGTTCCCACCCCTCATGGAAATAAAACAACAGCTTTAAGTAGTTTCTATCAAGAAAAGATTCTTTGCCTGCTTCTTATTTTCCATCTCCATTAATCTGCCTTAACCACAGTTGATTAGATGCCTACTATAAAATGATTTACTCAACACTGTGAAAAGATTGATTCCCAATGACTGCACATTCTTTTCCACACACAGCATTATCACATCAATTTAGCATTATGCTACTGTCTGCATTTAGTGAAAGATAGTGAATGATATGGAAATAATGGCTTGTTTTTAGCTACATGCATTTTGCTCATGCAAACCTTGTCATGCATAGATTTTAATGGCTGACATGGATGCAATGCAGACAGCCCAGAAACAACCAGAAAATATTGTGCTATTGCAACATTATGCTGCTATCCTGCTGTTCTACATGAATAAGAAATGAGAATGGTAATACGCTACACAATTCACTTTCCCCTTAATTAAACCATGTAGGGATCATTTTTCTGTGTGAGTTCCACTTCAGTACAAGCAAAGCATGATGTAATGATATCAATACTCTCTTTTTGCCTGGGCTAAAAAAATAACTTACAAATCTACAGTGTTCAGTTACAGAACGAAAACTAAAAAATCAGGAGAGAAACCAAACAAGAGGTGATGTAACACAAAAGAATTAAATGGAAGATTGTGATTATTTTCACCAGTTCTTACTTCTTATACATTATTAGAAGGAGAAAATCTTTTCAAAAGAAAGTATCTCTATTATAAGATTTCTGTATTTGTAAATAATTGCATCAGTGATTTTAGATTAAAACTATTATTTCCTAATGGTTTATTTTCCAGATAATTTCATGATCCTATTGCTGTAACATTTCCATTAGTCGGGTCTCTGCAATCTCTGGCTTTGAGTTTTTAAAGAGCAAATGTCATCACTACCACAACAGGCGACAGGCCTTCCCTTTAGGTCAATGTCACATTCTTTCAGCAAGCTGCCACTGCTTAGCTGAATACTTGGAAGAACACCACGTCGGTGGTGTCAGGGGAGTTGTCTTCATGTCTGACTTCACTCAAATCTTTAGACTTGTGCAAATGAGTCTTCACGCACTGAATAGGGAACGGGTTCTTTTGGATAAGAGGAACGGGTCAGAAAACCAAGTAGTGCTTCATACAGTGAACCAGTAGATTTGCTTGTGCCAAATGGACATTTAGTGAGTTTAATGAAATCATTCTCCTTTCTTAAGCTACAGAAGCAGCAGAAACGTTCAATTTTCCATTAGGATTTTTACCTGGGAAGTAGTACTGGTTCTAGACTCTGGGCTGCCACTGATGTCTAAATTCTCTTACAGTGTACACACGAGAATACCTGAAACACACACACGCACAGTCAATTACTAGGTCACTGGGGTTAAGTATATTTTTAAAGTTACTCAAGCCTTACCTTTGCTGTGGCCCTGGCACGGAATTCGGGACAGCCGTTAACAGTTATCGTTTCATGCATATATTGATACACCTAAAATGTTCACAGAAAAAAAAGAATGTGTAAGAAGATGAAGAATATCAATCCTTTCATTGCAGATAGGACAATGCATTTTCATTTTAAGACAGAAGTTCCCTATTACAAAGTAAAATAGTTCTGAATCAATTATCCTGATAGTTTGAACCAAAAATCCCTCCTGTTTTGGGGTGGGGAATGGGGCAGAGAAAGCAATCACTTTTATTAAGAAGTTTTTAATTTGGCTATCCGTATTTATCAAATATAAAAGCTATTTTATATTTGGTTTATAAAAACTACTTTATTGGTAAATATTTTTACCATTATATATAGCTCTAACTCTCAAACATGTGATAAAAAGGATGTAGATAGTTACTTCCTGAATCTAGGTAACACTTTAGAAAGAACTTTCTAAATTAATATTCCACAAAGCTTGGATAACAATATCTTTTCCTCGCATGTTGGAAGGTATTTTACTCCTCATGACACACATTGGTAATTCATAAGTATAGAGATAAACAATATTCAGGGGCAAAGAAAAGTAAAGTAAGATATTCTTAGAAATAGTAACACCGGCAACATATCAACCACGGTTCATGTTAAGATTTAGATGAAATAGTAAGAATGGGGGTAAAATCTGGACCCAGAATGATGTTGTAGAAAGCATACAGGATTTGCTGAGTAACGGACCTAAGTTTGAGCTTTACAATACAATTGAAGAACTGTGAGGTCTTGATTAAACCGCTTTACCACTTAGATCTCTTTTTGCCCATCTGAAAAATGGGTAAAGAATATTTATTTAGTATAGTAGTTGTTTTTATTTGAAATAATCCTTTCAAGTCACTCAGCCCCTAACAGGTACTCCTTAGACAGCAGATACTCTTATTAATTATGATTTTAGACACAATTATAGAAATTGTTGAAACGTAATAGTAAAAATCTTTTCCTTCTAAACCGCCAGCGATGGGATTATGAAATCAGTGGTAAAACAAATTGCTTCATTTTAAATAAACTGAAGTATGGAGAAAGAGTCCTAAAGAATAGTTTGAAGAAGATGGTTTGAAAAAATAACAAGGTTAAAAATGTTGGACTATATGCTCATTTTGAAGATTTAAATAACAAAGTTGTAAATATGTATTGCATAATCCATAGAGGTAAAAGTCCACTTGGTATTATGCTGGAGTATTTTCTGGGAGTGACCATTAGCTATTTTAGTAAAAGATGAAATAGGAAAACTGTAATCAAAGAGGTTTTGTTCCCTTTCTATTAATCTTATTTTACATGCGCACCTATGTGGTGACAGACAAGAAATAATGTACAACTGAAATTTCACAATGATGTAAACTATTATGAACTCAAATTAAAAAAAAAACTGAAATAAAAACAATGTAGAACAAAAAAAGTTATTAAAGTGAATTCAAAATCTGATTAATTCATCCACTCAACAACCATTCATTGAGTGTCTGGAACCAATCTCTTTCCCACATTTTTTACCTGGCTCATCATTTCTCAAGTAAAGTTCATTGAATCTCTGCTAATGCTGACCCGGCTTTCCTAGGTGGGAAGACAAGACTGTGCTCTTGGCTGTGTGCTGCCCTTAGAGTAAAGGCTGCATAGTCAAATGCCTGCAGTAGACAAGCCAGCAGTGATAAGGCAGAGCGCAGCCATCTCTGTAGTCTTAGTTTCCTACTTTGCTCCACCCACACTATTCCCCAAAGATATCATACCTTCCCAGCTGTCCAGGCCTTTGCATGTGCTGTTTGCTCTGCTTGGAATGCCCTTCCACCTCGTAGACTCTTACTTGTTGTCCCAGTTTAACACGAAGATTAAAGGCCCAGTTCAAAGACCATTTTCGCTGTTAAATGTTTCCTGCCTCCCTCAAGCAGAGAACATCTCCCTCTCCTTGGTTTTGGACCACCTGACTTTGTCTGGGGTCACTTTTTTTATATATATTCCAGGGACAGTGATCTTTGCTTGCAACCAAGAATGTTTATGAGGACAATCATTAGAAAATAATTGGGAGCTTGTCATCAATTGATTAAAGCAAAAACTAATTTTGTAAGTGCCTAAAAGTAAAGTGAATACAAATTAAGAATAATTAAGAAGTACAGCCTTAACACCCCAATTTGAACCGTGAATTAATAAGTAGAGTATGCAAGAGGCAGTACTACGTATGGATAATTGCAGAGGCCCTGGAGATGGCTTAGAAATAAATCCTGGCTGTAACCCTTATTAATTGTATGATCTTGGTCAGTTACTTGATTTATCTGGGGCTCACTTTTCTCATTTGAAAAATATGCCTTAGAGTTATAACTAACTTCTAGCTCTGTTATGAGGATTAAATGAGATTATAGCAGTTTGCAACCTGCAGTAAGTTTATAAAAAATTAGCCATTATTACTATTATTATTATTATTATTATTATTATTATATAATGCTTCCCAACTTAAAGACTCCAGGATCTTTGGGAAGAATCTCCTAGGACTAGAAATACCTGAACACTTTTTTACAAAGAATTGATTGGAGACTAGCTCTCAACTGCAGGTGATTTTGCACCCCAGGCGACATTTGGCAAGGTCTGTAGACATTTGGGGTTGTCACAATGGGGAGAACAGTGCTACTGGCATCTAGTACGTAGAGGCCAGGGATCTTGCTAACCATCCTACGACGCTCAGCGTAGCACCCCCACAATAAAGAATTATCTGCCAAAATGTCAATAGTGTCGAGATTGAGAAACTTTGAGCTAAGGAGTCAAGCCACATCTTTTCTTCTTATATGTAATAATTACTAAGCTATAAAAACACACTTGTATAGCACTAAGTAAAGGATCTTGTAAATGTCTAAGAATTAATTTTTGGAGTAAATTACCATGATTCCAGTGTGCAGTTAATGAGCACTTACTGTAGGCCAAGTGTTATGCTGAGCATTTTATATCTGTGAGCTTATTCAATTCTCACAACTTATTATGAGTCAGGCACTCACACACAAGGAAACAGCCACAGAGATGGTGACATGCCTATAATCACACAGCTAGCTAGCGGCAGACTTGGTACATAGATTCATATCTAACTGCCTCCAAAATCTTCCGTCTTTCAACCACAGCAGGCTTTCTTATCTTAAGACAGCATCAGATCACTACTATTTTGGCAGCATGTGGTAACGAAAACAGATGTTACAAGTATTTATTTATATTTTGAATAAAGGTATCTAGGTTTTACATGGTGCCTAGCATTATACAAGTGGTGGCTGTAAATGTACACTACGACAATTCTGAAACCTACAAATTCATCCCTCGAAATGAAAGGGAAGTAGCGGGGCGGGCCCCGTGGTGGAGTGGTTAAGCTCGCGCCCTCTGCTTCGGTGGCCCAGGGTTTCGCCCGTTCAGATCCTGGGCGCAGACATGGCACCACTCACCAAGCCATGCTGAGGGGGGCATCTCACATGCCACAACTAGAAGGACCCACAACTAAGATATACAACTATGTACTGGGGGGAATTGGGGAGAGAAAGAAGAAAAAAAAAAGATTGGCAACAGTTGTTAGGTCAGGTGCCAATCTTTAAAAAGAAAAAAGTGAAATAGCATTTTAATCCTCCTTTATCATTACAATATACTAAGATTAAATGAAATAAATCCCATATTATTGCCAGTCTTTTTTTTTTTTTTTCAATAAAACAACAGATTGATTAGTTAGTTTTCAAAAGTGGGCTGAAGGGGGCATGGTCTGGTTATAGACTCAAGTCAAAGCTTGGAGATACTAATTCCATTTCCAGTAGCTCTGTCACCTTAAGAAAATTTCTTAGCCTTTCGTTTCCTAATGGACAAGTGCATCCTTGCCTATCTTACTTTTCAAGGACAACTGTAAATGTATTTGTAAAATTTTGAAGAAAGTTGGTATGGAAAGCTAAAGTATTTTACCAGGCACCTTGAGTGAGTTCTTGAAGGGAAAACAGAAAATGGCTGTGTGAGTTCCAATAAGGTACAGTGGGGCTTATAGTCTCCTGAATCCTTTGGGTCCCCAAATTTCTAGCAGACATCAGCTACACCATTTCTAAGCACATCCCACTGGGTAAGATGGGTTTAATTACTAGTGAAAATCAAATAGTTGATAGAAACTCTTGTACAGAGTTTTACCTTACATTCTAGCATCAGTAATTTCTTAACCTTGAATAATTCTCACAGATTCAACAGCATTTTGCATATTCAGAACTCATTTCAAGCTATTGAAAATTTACAAATATAGATCAACTCAGTAAAGGCAATAGAATTGTGGTGAGTTGGTTCAGAAGCCTCATTTATTCAGCCAACTTCCATTTAGGAGCTGTTCTAGTCAGTATACTAGGCACTTGGGCCAAAATATGAAAGAAAAAAAATTAAGAGCTGTTTCTAAAACTTTGAATTAACATTAACATTCATTATAGAAAGGCTGTTTTAAAATCTTTTTAATTAATCATTTAAAAATTTTACTTTTCCTTATCTTAGAAAGCAAATAGACCACTTTTTCTGGATGGAAAACTTTCCACTGAGAGACTAACAAATACAAATGAAGTAAAAGCTACCCTTTAACTTCAGTTTATTTACCAAGTTTACAACAGAATTCCCATTTAGATAGGATATAAGCCAAACAGCTAAAATTCTGGTTTAAGAGGATTTTTCTTTGGAGCTTTCATTTATACACTGGCTATGTAGACAATATCACAATATAAGCTTTACATCAAATCATTCTTCTTGGTCTTGAAAACCCTAACAGGTACAGAGAGGTAGGTAAGAGGTGACAATTCTATGTCAGTTATTTTTCTTCCTGAGTCACTATTCTATGTGGCTTTAAGTGACCTACTATCAATGCATTGTCATTTTCTACTATGTAAAACCCTATCTTCACGAGGCAGTCAAAGAAGATAAAGTATGTGGCTTCATAAACCATAACCCATTATTCTTATTATAATAGTGGCTATATTTCTATTATTACCATTATATGCATGCCTAAGATGCAATCGGAACATGATGCCTTTATAATTTAGCTGCTTGGCCAACAAGTGTGGACAAAACCATGAGCTCAAAATGAGATTTTGATTGTTCTGTCTTCTGCTCTTATAGTGTTATTGTCTTTTGTAGTTTGGTGTTATTTAAAATTTGCTGTGTGAGGCAGACACTAGGTAGGCTATTCTCACCCAACCTCCCGCTCCCAGCATTGCCTGGCCGTCTGACCGAGTTCTGTCCAGGGAGAATTCAACAGGAAGTAGGTGAGAGGCTTCTAGGAAAGTCTTGTTCTCTTGGCACAAGTGCCGTTCTTTCCCCCACCTCTACTTGTCCTCAGTGTGGATATAATCAGCTGTAGTAGCAACCTTCAACAACTAGAGAAAGGCCAAGGAAATGCATAGACATCAGCTCTGATTATATGGAACTCCCGAATCCTTGCAAGCAGCTGCCTTTCTCTCAACTTGTTGTAACAAAAAAAATAGTCCTATGGGGGCTGACTCATTGGCATAGTGGTTGAGTTTGCATGCTCCGCTTCTGCAGCCCGGGGTTTGCTGGTTCGGATCCTGGGTGCAGACCCATGCACTGCTTATCAAGCCATGCTGTGGCGGGTGTCCCACATATAAAAGGGAGGAAGATGGTCACAGATATTAGCTCAGGGCCAATCTTCCTCAGCAAAACGAGCAGGATTGGCGGCGGATGTTTAGGTCAGGGCTAATCATCCTCAAAAAAAAAAAAAATAGTCCTATTTTTTAAGCCACTGAAGTTGGATCTTTTGCTATTTTCAGCCAAGAAAATTCCTGATTGTTATATTGTTCAAGTAAATGTTACACAGAACTATGTTATCTTCAAAGTCTGTTTTCTTTTAGCCTCATCAAATTCCAAAAGTTATGTTATAATTTGTTCATTAGAAATTAGTGCAAATTTGTGAACATGAAGGCTTAGAAACCGCAAGAAGGTAGACAAAAGTAGTGATTTTTTTAAAAAGGGCAGAAACTAAGTCTATGAAAAACACTGTTAAGAAAATGAAAAGACAAGTTGACTGGGAGAAAATGCTTGCAAAACATGTATCTGATAAAGGTCTCATATTCAGAATATATAAAGAACTCTCAAAAGTCAATGATAAGAGGGGCCGGCCTGGTAGTGTAGCGGTTAAGTTCAGGGCACTCTACTTCAGAGGCCTGGGGTTCACGGGTTCAGATCCCGGGTGCAGACACATACCACTTGTCAAGCCATGCTGTGGCAGCAACCCACATACAGCATAGAAGAAGATTGGCACAGATGTTAGCTCAGGGACAATCTTCCTCAGCAAAAAAAAAATAAATAGATAAGTCAATGATAGGAAAACAACCCAACTGAAAGTTGGGTAAAGTATTTGAACAGGTATGTCATCAAGGAAGATACATGAGTGGCAAATATGAAAAGATACTCAACATTGTTAATCACTATGGAAATTCAAACTAAATTATAATTAGATACATCTACACACTTATTACAATACCTAGTATGGGCAAAAACGTTGAACAACTAGAACTCTCGTACATTGCTGGTGGGAACGGAAAATGGCACAGCCACTTAAGAGAAAAAGATAAGAATTTTCTATAAAGTTAGACCTACACTTACTGTATGATTCACTAATCTACTTCTAGCTATTTATCCAAGATAATTAAAAACAGCTATTCGCCCAAAAGTGGGATCCAAACACTTACAGCAGCTTTATTGATAATCACCACAAACTGAAAACAACTCAAATAGCCTTCAACTGTGAACGAATGATCAAACGGCAGTACATCCACACAATGGAACACTGCTAGGCAATAGAAAGGAACAAACTGCTCAAACGTACAGCGTGGATGAATCTCAAATGCATGTTGCTAAGTGAAAGAAGCCAGACTCTATGATGGTTTCATTTATAGGACACTCTGGAAAAGGTAAAATAATAGGGACAGAAAACAGATGAAAGGTCGTCAGAAGTTAGGGTGGGGATGAGTTGACTACCAGGCATGGGGGACTTTTTTGGGGTGTTGGAACTGTTCCATATCTTGATAATGGTGAGAGTTATGTGATTGTATGTGATGATTAAAACTCTTGGAACCATACACTGACAAGGAGAAATATTACTCTATGCAAACTATACTTCAATAAAACCGACTTTAAAAAATAGCAGAAAACACTTTTTAAGAGATGAAAATATTCAGATACTGAATTATGATTTTGGAAACAAAAAATAAGAGCTTTGAAACACAAAGACCTACATATATTTAAGAAAGTGTTTAATATAATAAAAAGATGACATTAGCCCCCATTCCTCCAAGTTTATAAAGGTAGAAAGCAAGAGATATACTTTAATGGATGGTAACATCTCTTTCCAACATTTCTCCAGAGATTCTGTAGTGCCTTATTATGGACAGACCTGCTACTGAAATGTCAATAGAATTACTATTAGGATTAAATAAAACCCTCTACATCGGTGGCCAGAAAAAAGAAATAAACCTTTCAGCAACATCGTGAAAAATGAAAATGGCATAGGTCTAAGTTACCTCAAGAGAGAAAAAAGTGGAAAGAAATATGACCAGAATTATTAGAGTAAATAAATGAGAAACAAAGTCCAAATGGAAAAATGATATGGTCTCAATCCTACCACATTACAGTGTTCATTAAGACTTCTTAAATGTATGGCCTTTATTAAAAAGCAAGCAAGAATGTACTTTTTTAATAAGAAAAAAACAATGTAAGCATTAAGACTGACATTTATATCTATATTGATCTATAGTTTTTTAAATGGATTTCTTGATTTTTCAGATTTAGAAACTCACATAAGAGCTAAATAAAGAAAAGTTACTTGATGTGTTATCTGACTTTAAAATATTTAAATATTTTCATAACATTGAAAATAAACATTGAGCCCCCTCATATCCTTTTATAATTACAGGCCACCTGGGTAATTAGACAACATTCACAATATTAAGCCACAACGTATTTATGAAAATATAATAAAATCTCAGCAGGTTTTCTGAAAGTAGATTTTAGGCCAAGGAAGGTATCTAAAATGAATTTGTTCTAAATTTAATTGCATTTAGTGGAGTGGAGACCATACATGCAAGAACCAAGTGCCTTGTAATTGATATGACTAGAATAAAATAGAAATAAAGCTTAAGTCACTGCAAACTTGGTCCACTTATTTTAGGAGGTGTTGTAGAAATAATTCCAGACCAATTGAAAATTGGTTCATCTAGTAAGGAAGAGGTATTGCAAAAATACATAATTTTTGCCTTGAGTTTTTTTCTTCCATTTTGGAAAAATGGCAGCCATAAATAAATTTTATATATTTAAAGCTATAGTTATCTATGTATCTATCATATATAGTTTCCATATACTTTTGTAACTGTGGAAACATTCTGTTTATATTTTTTTAATTGAGGTATAATTGACATATAACACTATATTAGTTTCAGGCGTACAACACAATGATTTGATATTTGTGTATGTTGTGAAATGATCACCACAGTAAGTCTAGGTAACATCCATCACCATACATAGTATTTTTTTAATTGTGATGAGGACTTTTAAGACGTACTCTGTTAGCATCTTTCAAATATGCAATACAGTATTAACTATAGTCACCATGCTGTACATTGCATCCCCATGACTTATTTATTTCATAACTGGAGCTTTGTACCTTTTGACCCCCTTTGCCCATTTCACTCACCCCCAACTCCTACCTCTGGAAACCACCAATCTGTTCTCTGTATCTATGAGCTTGGTTTTTTTGTTTGTTTGTTTGTTTTAGATTCTACAAATAAGTGAGGTCATACAGTATTTGTCTTTCTCTGTCTGACTTATTTCTCTTAGCATAATGCCCTCAAGGTCCATTCATGTTGTTGCAAATGGCAAGATTTTATTCCTTTTTACAGCTGAATAGTATTCCATTGTATGTATATATATCTTCTTTATCCATGCATCCATTGATGGATACTTAGGTTGTTTCCATATCTTGTTTATTGGAAATAATGCTACAATGAACATGAGGATGCAAACATCTTTTTCAAATTAGGCTTTTTTTTATTTTCTTCAGATAAATATCCAGAAGGGAAATTGCTAGATCATATTATAGTTCTATTTTTAATTTTTTGAGGAAGCTCCATACCATTTTCCATAGTGGCTGCACCAATTTACATTCTACCAATAGTGCACAAGTCTTCCTTTTTCTCCACATCCTGGCCAATACTTTTCATTTCTTATCTTTTGATAATAGCCATTCTAACAGATATGAGGTGATATCTCATTGTGGTCTTGATTTGCATTTCTCAAACATTCTGTTTAAAACTGCAGTGTCAGAATTCCATAAACTAAGGAATTTATGATATGAAATTCAACGTCTAGAACCAACCATTTTTTGGAAAAAAAAGAAAAATTAAGTGGCACACACTGGTTACAAGTCATGTCTGCTACAGTAAGACCATCAAGGCCGAAATCAGTTCTGTGAAAATCCATGAAAGATAAAATTTCCATAGTAATGTGTTTTTCTACATCTCTCATTGCCATCAACTTTGATGCCAACATGCCACCCATTGGAGAAGAAAAATACTGACAGATATAAAGAGGCAAAGGACAACACATCTCCATTGGGTTGAAAGGATTTTCCCAAGAGGGTTCAGTCATTAACACTGACATTTGATGGTATTACTGGTACTAACAAAATGGTGACTGACATTCCTCCCAGAAATGGGGCATGGACTTGAAGAGGAAGTATTCCTCCTTGGTTCAATGACAACACTGCCACGTGAAGTACTCTTTCTGTCCTCAAACTAGGAAGGGGAAGACAAATGGACTCTGCAGCTTTTAGTCACAAAAGACACAAAAGACCTTCTTTTATGCAGTTCGCTTCATTACTTCATTGCTATTTTTTCAACCATCCTGATGCAGTGTTCCTGTAAATGCCTTTGCCCAGACAGCACTTCCTTTCAGCACTGAAGACAAAACCTCAGTTAACTCTCGTCGATACAACTGTTGCCTTCAAGAAACAAAATGGGCCTTACTAGAGAGCTTCCTACTTCGATTGTATCCTGACAAGATACATCTGACATCAATAGGATGGCATTACTTAAATACAAAAGCAAAAAACTACTGAATTTTAAAATTGAAAATAAATGTTACATTTGGGGACTAAAAACTTCTGGCCCTCCCTCCCTCATGTTAGCCTCTGCCCGCCTGCTTCCTCATTGCCCCAATACCCCAGGGAAGGAAGGCCTACCTGCTCACCCAGGAACTGTATTAGGCCACGGTTCTACTAGTGGTGCTGATAGTGTCCCTAAAAGGTCAGCAGCCATGAGGCACACCTTCCCTTTCTGCATCCATATCACAAGAACTCAGGTCGGGGCAGCCTGTTTGGAGGAGATGTAATTGCTCCTCTGCTGTTACAGTTCACCTTCTTAGGCCAAATGAGACGTATCAGACAGGAGGAAAAGCGAGGAGTTCACTTAGGCATCTAGGCCCAAAATTCATGCTCCAATCACATTTTATCAGAGAGAGTTGCACTAGCCAGGATTTGGGTGCTTCCCATGCCAATAACAAAGTGGTCATTTGTTTCCTATTTGGTTATGGTCCTTGCACCTAGCTTGCTTTGGTTGGTAACTCCCTGAGAAGAAAGATGGAGTGCAGAAGAGATGTGAGCACTCCTGGACCCCTGGCTATAATGCCATCTTAATAACACTAACCTCAAGTCTACTTCTCACAGCCCACACATGTATTTCCAAGCTTGACTCCATGATCAGACTTTCTGCTGCGATGGGATACATGTCATTTATCCTTTGCTTTAAAGGACATTCAGTAGACTACAGCAGTAGAAGAGCTGAAGTGAAATGGTCTATAATTTGTGACCAATCTCTTGTCTTAAAATGAATTTATGTGAAAATGGTATTAGTAGACTGAAGGAAAATACACTCTCAAATGGCAAGTGATCTCCAATGCTTAGATTTAGGTGAAAATGAGGAACATTTTGGACAAAGTAATGCCTTTAAATAGCTACTCACTTGTCTAGACAAGTTACAAAGAAACTGGGACTTTTTCTGAAATGCTGTTTCTAGGTTAATTCTAATGAGAAGGGCACATTAAGAAAGTTCTCCAGCACTCTCCTCCTAAGTGATGTGGGAAGGATGAGAGGACCCTCAAGGAGAGTATTCTGGGATCACTTAGCAGTGAAGATTAAACGCCCGCTCATGCCGGACAATAAACGGCACAATGGCACATCCTTTCTTTTGTTTTTGGTTCTGTAGGAACTCAGTAGGGAAGCATCAGGACTACTGGTATGTTACATAACACAATCCTCAGAATCTCTATCAATTCTGAAATTTCCAGAAGTTATTTTTATCACTTGTTTTAAGTGAATTACAACGACTATGTCATATACTTAATTTTCCAAAAGAAACAGAAAATACTTTGCTCAGTTTTAACGTTTTACAACTAATTATTCTGTTATATAAAAGCAGAATAATTAGTCGTGGAAGTATAAAACTGAAGAATGACTATAATTTTAAAAACTGTGCCATTGACCATTAATTTCTCTACTTATTTTTATATTTGGTTTATAATACCTAGTGGGTTCTTAACACATATAACTTTCATAAGGTAGTACAAATTAAATACTTTGTACAAATCATGTAATAACCGTGAGAAAAAAATAAATCACAAATAACAGAGCATTTCCACAGGGTCCTCAGGGCAGGTGGCCAAGCCACCAGGGAGAAATCTCTTTCCTTACGGTTGTCTAAAAAAGAATTCCCCTAAGACATCTGTGCCCGTCCTGTCCTTGTTACACAGCCAGAGTCCCCTGTGACAGGAAATGCCTGAGCAAAATTTTAGGAAGATGTCATTTCCAATTAGTATAGCACCATTCAAAGGGACTGGATTATCTCTATTTGCTTATTTTGGGTAAAATTCAAACAAGGTTTGGGGCTTAAAATCTGTCTCTTTGCACTAACTGGATTAAGATGATATAAAATCTCACGAAGGATCCCAAAGTACAAGGGCATTGGTTGAGAAGGGTTGAAATTTACCAATGTACTTGAAAGATTTCAAGAGTTGTAATCAGTTTTTAGTCCTTAAAATAGGTTTTTGTCAGGAAAATGAATTAATTAATAACTTTGGATTAATTAGTCTATATTGTCATAGAAGTCCTATCAGCTAATCAAACACTAAAGAAAAAATTTAATTCAGTTATTAAGAACCAACCTGATTATTCAGTCTAGTGAATTAAAATTATTATAGCTAATAATAAAGTTGACAGAGGTAGCAGTAAAATTATAAGGTGCCCAGTTAAATTGGAAGTTCAGATAAATAATGAATAACTTTTTAGTTTAAGTATGTCCCACACAATATTTGGGACATCATAAATAGATTATGGTTGAAAAGGAGACTATTATAGTTTGGCAGGCAAGAAAAGTTGGATACAATTCAGAGCAGAACGGTCAATATGACTAAAGAGTAAACTGAACAGAGCTTGGTGAGGGTAGGCTCCAGGTGAGAAAAGATGGGAAGTGGTCCAGTTTGGTGGTGTGGCCAGGGGTGCAGGATAAAGAGTTTGACTTTGGATGATGCTGTTTGAGTTGTCTTGTGATCTCTAAGATATATGTTCAGTAGACTGCTAGATATGTAGGTCTGAAAATCAGAGGAATAATATAGGCTGTAAGATGTAATTTGTGAGTTATCTATTTAGTTGGCAAAAGAAGCCCTTTGTGTATATGTTACTCTCTGGGAGAAATTTAGAGTAGGAAGATGAGAGCGTTTGAGGGGCTCCAACATCTATTTATGTAATTATAAGCCAACCCTTAGTTTTATACTAAACCTATGGGACTAAGGAATCTTTTTCTAATTTAAATAACTCACATATACTCTGTTTCAAATGAAATATACTCAGGAGAAAGGGATTACAAAGAAATAAATTTTTAAAAAGTGATTTTACAGTAAAAGTGATTCATATACACTGCAGAAAATTTGTACAATATAGAACTGTAGAAGCAAAAAATTAAAATAATTAAAAATTCCATACCAAGATACAACAACTGTTAACATTTTGGGGATTTATTTCGAGTCTGTTTTAGTTATTGATTTTTAAAAATCAATATCAAGTCAGTCATTATATACTTTGTATAGCCTGATTTTCACTTTAAATATTGGGAATATTTTCCCTGTGTATTAAATACTCTTCCACATTGTTTTAATGATACCATTATATTTACTCTTATAAATGTGCCATAATGTGTTTGTGAAAAGGTAACTGAAAAATGAAAGGCACTCTACGTACAGATCTACGTATAGATCTTATCACCTGTCCACGTAAAAGAATTTATCAATTATCCTCTCATTGTAGCTTGTATACTTGATACTTAACTATTCCTACCTCTTCTCACTTCTGTTCAGAGAGACTCAAGAAAATACTGGCCCATTTACTCATAACTAGAAGTCTGTTAAAAATGAAAGAAATGGTATGGGGTTGATAGAAAAGAAAAATAGACTATTTATAATTCCCTCCTGATCCACTTCAGGATGTTCGCTGCCAAATTTCCATTAAACTTGTCTTGATTTTCTTTATGTCCTATGCATAAAAATATACAGTATATAATTTAACTCAGTATTTTACCAATTAGATCACGGCCAGATCATTAAGACACACAAACACATTCCTTTTATAATCCTTACTCATCAGAATCCTAGTGGCACAGCAATGTTAAGTAGTGGGCCCTGATCCTCACAAGAAAAGATGAATTAGAAAAAATCCTACTGGAAATAGACATACGATTTTTTTAAATTAATTAATTATTTTTTATTGAAGAAGATTAGCCCTGAGCTAACTGCTGCCAATCCCCCTCTTTTTGCTAAGGAAGACTGGCCCTGAGCTAACATCCGTGCCCATCTTCCTCTACTTTATATGTGGGACGCCTACCACAGCGTGGTGTGCCAAGTGGTGCCATGTCTGCACCCAGGATCCGAACCGGCGAACCCCGTGCCGCCGAAGCAGAACGTGCGCACTTAACCGCTGTGCCACAGCCGGTCCCCAGACATATGACTTTTTTAAACCACAGAATTTCATTCCTAACGCAAAAACATAAGAATCAGAATGTATGACATTTTTATAATCTACTAATTATTTTTGTTTGGTTTTGCTTTTCTGTCTTTCTATTTTGATTACTTGAAAGTTAAATGAAGTTAAAACTGGGTTATTGACAGTTCATTAAAAAGAGAAGATATTAACAAATTATAGTTCTAGTAATTCCCTATCTGAATCTCCTGCCAATTTATGTGGTATATAGAAACAAAGTGTTCTTATACCTACTACAGGAAGCAATTCTTACTACAGATAAAATTTTCCGTAATAATTAAATATGAAAATTACTAAAACAGATATTTCTGAAATTAGGTGATTACCAAGAAAGATTATTTAATGAAGTTTCAAAGCAGAAGAAGTTACAAACGCATGTTGAAAATGAGTAAAAAAAGAATCCTGAGTTCTGGTCTGGGTTTTATTTATTTATTAGGTACTTTTAAAAATTTTATTGAGGTCATATTAGCTTATAACATTGTGCAAATTTCAGCTGTACATTATTGTATTTCAGTTTCTCTAATAGGCTGCCTCGTATTCATCACCAGTAGTGTTTTGATCCGTCACCATACATATATGCCTCTTTACCCCTTTTGCCCTCTGCCTACCTCCTCTGGTAACCACTAATCTGTTCTCTTTGTCCATGTGTTTGTTTATCTTCCCCATGAGTGAAGTCGCGGGGTATTTGTCTTTCTCTGTCTGACATTTCTCTTAGCATAATGCCTTCTAGGGCCATCCATGTTGTCACAAACGGCACAATTTTGTCTTTTTATTGCTAAGTAGTATTCCACTGTGTGTGTGCGCGCGCATGTGTGTGTGTATAAAATCACATCTGTATCCATTCATCTGTTGATGAGCTCTGTGGCACAATGGATAGCACACTGCACTTCTAGCTAATCCTGGTGTGGTCTGGGTTTTAAAACCAAATTATTGCATCATCGCTTCAACTTTCCAAATGTTCCATGGCTCCTACTACTAGTTAGAAAACATATTCTTAACATATGTGCTAACCCACCATTTGAAGACTTTTTAGATAGTAGTTGTGCAGCCTTCAAAATAGATCTTCAAAATAGAGAGGTAGAAGATTTTATCCTGTTCCAAACAAGTTATCAGATGGCAGATGTTATGAGTGTCTCAGCTACAACCAAGCCCTTCAGCTTATGTTAACCCTACTGTGAGGCACACTTTGGTAATTTCTGTGAAACCTGTAAAAGTAGTTTCATCAAATTTCATAATTTCATAATCCTGGAAAATTATGAATTATGATCCTCTTTATATTATACAACTTCATTCCTAGGCCTAGTCTCTCATCTGGAATTGATAATATTGAAAACAAGCACCATAATTGATTCTTATTATTTCCAGGTTTTATGGTCCATGAAGTCCCTGCAAATGCTGAATTAGCAAATGCTGAACAATTGCTCCCATGGGAAGCCAGAGTTGGGTGTCTGCGACCCTCTGGTCGCAACATGTCCATTAACTGATCAATTTATTAACTTGTTTTATGTGTGTTTTTGTTTAAAGACACCTTATTCAATACTTATTGTTGATCGTTAACATTGAACTCAAGGCCAACAGCACTATAACTTAGGCCTTAATGAAGTTAATTTAGCAAGAGCACTCTCTCTGTAAGGTACATCACAGCCCTCTTGCACTTACGAACACTGGACAGCACTTCAGCACTACGCTTGGGGACCAATATAAACAGCAAAATCACCCAAAAAAAGCACAAAAATGCAACTAACATGACATTAAATAGACCCTGAAAAGGACATTTGTTTAAAGTATGAGAGCTGAAACAAGAAGGCAGAGTGTTCCCTTGTTTATCTCAACTGGGAATGTGAGGCTGCTCGTTGGGCAACTCAAAGTTTTCACAACTCTGCACATATTGGAGAATGACCACAAAATAAATTTTATCAAGTAGATGAATTCACAAATACAGAATCCATGAATAACGAGGATTGACTGTATACGGATAATTCGTTTAAGGAGCTGCAGAATGAAGAATATCAGAATGGGCTTGACTTTCCTGACACTGTCCTGGCTCATCATTACCGAAACACCAGATGACACTCTTCATGGAGAGTTTTTCATTTCATCTTTTCTCACGTGTTCTGTTAAATTCGCCTATGTTCAAGGCACCAGGCTTGGCTCTGTATAATTAATCTCACAAAGTGCATGTTATGACTATAAAACAATCACTAAGTTCTAATTGGTAATCAAAGATGGTCCCGAGCTCTCAAACACGTGCAGGTTGATCAAAAGAAAGAGGGAGAAAATAAAAGGGGTTTTAAAAGTGAGGCTTAAGGCAGACGTCTGTTAGCGTTGTAGTTTAAGCTCATTCATTCAAGGGTTAAATAGACACTCAGAAATAATGACTTTGTTCTTCATTTTCTTGTAGATTTAAAATGTAATCGAAGTACAGCAAGGAAACAAACATAATTAAACATATTTTGCTTATGAAGGTAGAGCCTAAAAAGTTCTAACATTGGTCCTAAAAAGGCAGTCAATGTGTCCCCTCACAGATAAGAGAGAGAACAAAGTAACCTACCCATAAGTGCACACAAACTTAACCAAGCTGCCACTGATGACAGATTTTACGTGGCTTGAATTATTGAGATTGCTCAGGTCCCCTCCCCTTCTATTCTAATGAGTTGTTGCTTGTATGTCCTAATGACTATGGTGGCTCCATCACCCAAGGAGAGAGAGGAGGCTTTCTGGTGGTAAATAAGTTTTCAAAATGAGGATATTTTGATGTGGTCCATCTGATGCGGCATTTTGACATACTCCTCCTAACACAGGCAAGTGAATTTAAAACAGTACTTTTTACAACCAAGTAATGGGAACAACAGACGTCTCTGGTCCTCACGCCATCCTGTATCCCATCTGGTGGTGTGGGTTAGGTTTGTGGTGAGGCTCAGGAATAAGGCTTCGTGACTTTCAGGGCATCCATGATACTTAAAGAATAGGGTACATGCTAATATCTCTTCAAGATCCTGATTTCAATTCTTTTGGATAAATACCCAGAAGTGGGACTGCTAGATCACATGGTAGTTCTACTTCTAATTTGTTCTATTTCTAATTTTTTGAGGAACCTCCATACTGATTTCCACAGCAGCTGCACCATTTTGCATTCCCACCAACAGTGTGTAAGGGTTCCAATTTCTCCACATCCTCATCAACACTTGTTGTCAATTATTTATGCTAAGCGAAATAAGCTTGTCACAGAAAGACAAAATACTGCATGATTTCACTCACATGAGGCATCTAAAATAATCAAATTAACAGAATCAAAGGGTGGAATGGTGGCTGCTAGGGACTGGGAGAATGGGCAAATGGAGACTTATTAAACAATGGACGTAAAGTTTTGATTAAGCAAGATGAATAAACTCTGGTTCTGCTCTACGACATTGTATGTGTACTCAACAATACTCTATTATACACTTAAATTTTGTTAAGAGGCGATATCTCATGTTAAGTGTTCTCACTACAATAAAATACAATTTTTAAAAAAGAATAGAGTAAGGGCATCTCTTGTGCATATCAATTGGAAATTCTTTTTTAAAAGCTAACTGATGAAAACCTTGTTCTTGGAACACATTAAAATGTCCCTTTGAGGAAAGTGCAGCAGCAAATATTCACACAAACCCCAAAATAGATCTAGAGTTTAGTTTTAAAAAAATCTCAGCTGCATTTTTGCAGAAATTTACATTTTTTAATGAAAAGATTTAGCTAACGTTATTTACACAGGTCTTTCATTATGTCCATCTACGTAAATCTCAAAAGACAAAGTTACATTCATAAGTTTAAGGGCATACTACTTATAGCAACTGTATTTATTTCTTTGTTGAAACCAAACCAGCTGACCTAGACATAAGGTTCAAGATGACACGGCAAATCAATTTCAAGAGTCAATAGCAGTGCTTGACCCGCTGCTCTAAATATAACCCCATTGCTCTAATTATAACCCCACTTCACTTGAAATCTGCAGAAGATTTTGTAAAACTTGGTTCTATATCAAAACCAAAAAAAATTTTTTTTAAAGAGAAGAATCTCTTTATTGAAGCAACAAAACAGAAAAATGATGTGGAAAATAATGAATTGTTTATATTTGCCATCTTAGGATGAAGGCATTTGAATATTTTTTTGCGTGAAAAAATTATGATTTTATTTTCCAGGAAGTAGGCATGTGTTTTCATTAGGGATATTGTTGGAAGATTCCCACAACGAAAAACATCTGCATCATTATCACTGCTGTCAGGAAAATTCCCTAGCATGCAAAGCAGTGAATGCCACTTGTCTCAGGCAGCAGAGATGCTAGCTCATTAAAAAGCCCAGACCTGAAAATGAACTAAATTTCATTTAACTTTTGGAAGTGATACGCCAGGTTTAATTATAGAATGTAAGAAGAAAGACAGCAAAATGCAACACTTTTTTTATGTGAAATATTTCATAAGACATTTCCTCTCTGAAAGGAAAAGTAGGTCAGTTTTATCAACGTGGAAGATGATTTGAATCTGAATGTATTATTAACCTGTCCTCAGGCATGACAAAAATCTGCCTTTGTATTTCTATATCTTTCAAATTAAATCCTATAAAAATCCAAGTTTTGAAAGGACAAGGAAAAGGCTCAGAAAGTTTTAGTTAGGTTGAAGTGCTTCACCACTACCTACCCTCAATCAGGTAAACGCTATCAATTCAGACTGATGAAAGAATTTCTCTCAGCTGCTGATTATCCCGTCACATTGCCCACTGATTTCTATTAGAGATAATTTTCAATTCAGCATTAAAGGAAAACGACCTTCTGATTCCATGTCTCTTTCAGTCTATAATGTCCTCTTTATGTTCTTACTGCCTCTGTAAATGCATATTTTAAAAGTATTTTATTTAAAGAATAAGATTGGGTAGTCACTTTTCTCATCTGTTAAGCAAATTATCTCTACTGTAAAATTAAAGAAATTTTACATTGATACAACCAATGAGATGAAAACTCCATTCCTCTGTCAATTTACCAGGTTGTGTTTTTTTTGTTTTTTTGTTTTTTTTTAAATTTTATTTTTTTTAAAGATTTTATTATTTCCTTTTTCTCCCCAAAGCCCCCCGGTACATAGTTGTATATTCTTCGTTGTGGGTTCTTCTAGTTGTGGTATGTGGGACGCTGCCTCAGCGTGGTCTGATGAGCAGTGCCATGTCCGCGCCCAGGATTCGAACCAACGAAACACTGGGCCGCCTGCAGCGGAGCGCGCAAACTTAACCACTCGGCCACGGGGCCAGCCCCTACCAGGTTGTTTTTTTAAACTGAATGGCCTATCCTGCTGTCTAATGAGACTAGGGATGCCTACTTACATAGTATCTACCAAGTTTTTATTATTCTGAAGACAAAGTAAGAAGTCAAGACCCTCGTCCAATGACTCAGCAGTGGAGAAGAGGAATGGGATCAATGACAACTATGCACTATTCAGAACATCTCTGAAGAAACTGGAAGTTTCCTCTGGCAGCTGTCACATTAGATCAAGATGTAGTGCAGTTACAAACACAGTCAGGATTTAAGGGCACCAAATATATCCACTCTTGGACTGCAAGGTGATGCTGAGATTCTCAGCAAGATCCTGAGTCCACTGCATTTGTGATGGTGTGAGAAAAGGCAGGCCCCTGCCTTCTGGCTCTTAGATAACGGGACAGACTGAAGAGTTATTGCTCTGCAATCTCTACCCTGGAGAGGTAGACGATGAGAAGTTCCCCTTCTCAAAACAAGAGGAAGTACAGAGTACTTCTCTTCTGGAGAGTAGACAAGGTTTCTGCTGTAAATTGGTAGAGTCATAGAATTATTGCCAGGATTCACAGTGGGTTGTCAGGTTTGCTGCCTGTTTCCCCATCTTGATTTCTTAGATGGTTTCCTAAATTCGATAACATCATAATCATGGACCAGGCAAGGAGGTAAGATATCAGAGGGCCTTAATCCAGGATTCACCAGTGGTTAAAAAAAAAGTGTGTTTGGAGAGGGGGGTTTGTAACAGCTGACAAGGATAATGAATCTACTTTTCTTGAAATTATATATACTAGAAACCAATATTTGTTTCTATTATGTAGACATATTCTTCAAAGACCAAATTTAATAAAGAAGGAAGGATTCTCTCACTTTGGATTATTTTACATAAATTAAACTTCAGGTTATTAAATAGATACAAAGCTTTATAAAAGGAAATAATCAGTAAGATGACTATCAAGAGTAGTAGGTACTTGATTACATTTGAATATGGTTCAACTAGATTGCTAAGTAACTGACAGAGTTCCTTTTGAGAAGTATTAAACCATTTTTCTGACTCTTCATTATACTCTTCCTAATATTGTTTCTATTTTTTTATCCGGTGTAGCTGCTCATACAAATAATGTCTTTAGTTTCAATTTTTTTTAAATCTAAATTCTGTTGTTCACTTAGGAAGCACTCAGATGGAAATAACAAAAGATATAATTCAAAGTGGCTCAAACCAGATGGGTCCCAAATGTTGCCACATAATGGCGTCACCTGGAAATCCTTAAAATAAACTGATTCCTGGCTCCTACCCAATATTCTGATCAAACTGCAATGGGGTGAAAGCTGGGCATCAGGAGTTTTAAAAGCTCTCCAGGTGATTCTCATGCACAGCAAAGTTTGAGAACCACTGGCTCAAGCACTGAGAACAGCTAAAAGGAAGTTCAAGGTAAAGTGAATCTAGAGAATGACTTCAGCGGTGTCATCTTGTCACCCAGGACCCAGGTTTTTACTCCTCTTGAATGCTCAGGATGTCAGCCTTGTCTATGGGGGCTTGTTCTCCTTGTAGTCCTCAAAAGGCTGTCAGAGTTCCAAAAATCACATCCAGACAGGACAACATCCAGTAGAAAAGAAGGAATTATCACTCTCTATAACTCTTTTTAATCAAATGGTATCATTCTCAGAAACTCGTTATTGGACTTCTACTCAAGCCACACTGGCTAGATCAGGGTCACTTCTCCCTGCGCTGCTAATCTAATTCCCACAAGGGAAGGACTCCACGACACCTGCCTTACATTAAACCAATCAGATTTACCCTCCTAGCTGAGGCTGGGGTTACCCTTCCCTAAGCCATGCTGGGGCCGGAGTGAAGGGGTAGTGGGGAAGGCACCTTAAGACAATCACATTTTTGCCAGTTAGAGAGAAATGAGGGAAGTTGTTTGGCAGAAAACCTAGAGTATCTGCTCAATGCCTTTTTTCATATTCTACTCCATAGCCTGTCATCCACCTGGGTAGGTTTCCTCTTATGCAAGACTTCTGTGTGTTTTTTCTTACTCTCCTCTCTTTACATGAGTGTGACACTCTATAAAGGTGAGAAATCACGAAGATGTCAGGGCTCAGAGGAATATCAACTGGAAACAAACCCATTCTCAAAGCATGCTTCCTTGGTGGTAGGTCTTATAGTAAATTTCAATTCTTTCCAAGTTATGTTTTGCTAGGATTGGCAACTCATCCCCTTCAGAACCAGAAATGTGTAAAAAAATGTTCTGCTGCATGTGTTTTATATTGCCAATTTAACATATTAGCACTATTTCAATTTTCATCTAAGTACACTTCAGATTTACAGTCCATATGAAAATACTTATCCCGGAAGTGTTACTACACTGATTGCAGAGCAAAGGGAAAGCTAGAAACAGCTATTTTAAGCCTCCTGTAGTGAAATAATAGATGATTAGCAACTTGCCTGCACCTTGGTCACTTTTCTTCTCTCTGATAATGCTGAAGTTGCCTCCCATGAGAGAGTAATAGTAATTATGGGAGGCCATCTGCCTAGTACCGAGGGAATCATTCACAGACTTCTGCCAACATGTCCGTGTTTGCAAATTGAGAATAAAGAGACATCAGCCCTGCTGGTAAGAGAGGAAAGAAAGTGACAGGAGGGATACCTTTCTTCACAGCGATGTTGTCTTTTGGCATAATTTAGGTCAGAGTTCCCAGGCACTAATTAACTCAGAAACCAAGAAGTGGCTATTATCTCATTTAACTGTCCCCTGGCAAGACAGATCAGAAATGCTACCCACCCAGCTGCTCAGCAGATGTGTTGCTCAGCTATCATTAACCAAGTGAGCATATACAACCTACGGGATAAGATCAGTGGCGGCCAGTCCTTGCCTCTGAGCTGGTTTCACGAGGGGCTCCTATCAGCCATAATCACTATCAGGTGGCAGGAGAGACTCACCCTTGAGGAAATCCTAGAGCAGAGACTGTTCTCCAGCATCTCAACTGCTCTGCACTTGACACTTAATGAAGAGAGAGAATGATGTGATACCCAGTCTAAACAATGACACAAATGCCACTAAGAAGCTGCAAGGCAAAGTGCAGGGTGAAGTGAAGGTGGCCTGAGTGTTGGCTTAGATGGAGAAAAGGCATTGGCATTTAGCAATTTAAACCAAGTTATCTTTACCAAAAACTGTCATATAGTTCATGAGACAAATAAGCAGAAACCTACGGAGTTCAAGTGAAGGCTTCAAGGCAACTCACTCTGGTATTTAACATGCATGTTTTCTGGTCACACATAAAGAGAGCATTTCAATCTGAAATAGAGGATTTTTCCATGAGGGGAGTTTTGGGGACACCTGGACATGTCTGTCCCTTCCACTCTTTTCAAACTGCTCGGGTGGAATGTTTAGTTGGCTGGGTGTGGGTCATCTTCAGGCAGAGGGCATTACACTCCCTCGGAGCACCTTGGGATAAGCTTGGCAAAGATCCCCAGAGATTTGGGCTGAAAACCATGTCTGCTGGCCATCTCTGATTTTTTTTTTTAATCACATCTCAGGTGTCCTTAGAATAGATATATCCTTAATTGTAAAACTGTTAGGAATCATTTCACTGAATAATGTGTATTTTTTTAAGATTCTTAGAAGTAAATGGACATACAATAGTATATGTAGTGTTAGAAATTTAAAGATTGGCACCTGAGCTAACAACTGTTGCCAATCCTTTTTTTCTGCTTTTTCTCCCTAAATCCCCCCAGTTCATAGTTGTATATTTTAGTTGTGGCATGTGGGACGCTGCCTCAGCATGGCCTGATGAGCAGTACCATGTCCGCGCGCAGGATCCAAAGTAGCAAAATCCTGGTCCGCCAAAGTGGAGCACGTGAACTTAACCACTCTTCCACAGGGCCAGCCCTGTATTGTTAGAAATTTAAATGACTAATATATATAGCTACTAAGAGCATAACTCAACTGGATAATGCCTAAGGCGAAATATATATATATATATATATATATATATATGTGTATGTATATATTTTGCAAACTATCTTCTTTTCAATCCAAGAGAAGGCCACACTTGAATGCTCTCAAATCTGGCCCATGAGATACCAAAATTAAGTGGACAGGGATTACTTAACACTGTTGCATGTAAACTGATCATACAAAACATAAAATTATAGAATCAAATCTTTCCACTAAGCATTTCTCATGAACTTTGGCGTTTGTGGAGAGGAAGGTAACCAGATGATTGAAGAGACGGGAAACTACGCCATATAAGGAAAGTTAAAGGATGTGTAAACGTTTAAATTAGGGAGAGGAAACTTGCTGGTTGCAAGGTTCCAGGAACTCCTGCTAACTCTTAATAGCTTTGGGATCTCAGAATCTCCAAGCATGTAGTATTGCCCCTCTTTTGTAAATGTACAAAATGACAAAGAATATGTTACGGGAAATCCAGTCCTGTACTTAGCACAGTTGGTGCCTCTGTGCATGTTAGGAAAAGCTGGCCTTTCCTCAAGACAGAGCCATCTGCCAGGACATTACAATAATAAATATTCAAATCCAGGATGACTACAAAAATGAATGGTGTCCCTAAAGCGTGCCGTGCACAATCTTATGTGGCACCCTTGAGAAGTTCCAGGGGAATTTCTAAAGTAAGCACACTCTCCTCTTCAATACGACGAACGGCGAATCCTGCCAGTCCAGGTGATCAGAACTGATGCTACATACAAATATTGGACAAGTCCTAGGCAGAGGGTGGACGACAAGCAGCTGCTGTAGAATGAACAGAACTGCGGAGTGCTGTGAGCATAGAGGACTAAAGAAATGTTCCAAAGATGCATGAAATTATAGCTATCATCACAATCCCCTATTAAGTGTTTGGCACCATCATCTATGACTTACAAAGGAAGACAAAGCCTCTTGTAACTAGACATGAGCAGGAGAAAACTTGCTGAGCCGAGACCATGGCCAGACTATATAGCCATTTCACCAAGAGCTCTTCCAGGTGCTGGGTGCATATTGAAAATCAGTACTTTTTAGGGAAAAGTATTTTTGTTGCATTATCATAGGTACACTCAGATTCACTAATTTTGGGCCTAATTTGCCATTGTGCATGAAAACTGTAAATGTTCATATTATTTTTAGCAGCAAACATGGATTCTAAGGAATTATTTGTATACCCTTGGAAAGGTCAATGGAAAATTCTTCTACAAAGTGAAAAAGCATTCACGTAGAAATGATCTAAGCCCCAAGGTCATAAAACTATAACTGCTACATTTTTAAAAGAACCAATATCACATACGGAATTAAGGTATCTTAGGCTGAAACAGTCGGGGAGGAATGCATCCATCTCATTCAGCTTCTTTCCTTCTTCTAGACACATTAGAGGATCAAGGCAGTGGGATGAGAGAAGGTAAAGAGCATTTATCAGTGGCTGCTTGGCTTTTAGAGGCCAAGTGAAAGGGAAGGTAATGGAGAAGAGTGGGAAGCAGGAAGTGTCCCTCAGAGTTAGTACACAGCCTATAATTAATTTATTTCCTAAGTAACTTGCTACTTTAAAATAAAATTATGTATATTGAATTGCAGTGTCTGAAATGACATCTCTAAAAGGTTATTTCTCTATTAGCAAGGCAAGTCAACAAGCTTAATTACAATGCAACTGCTTTTAAATCTAATTAAATAGTTTTATCTATTCAAATTAGCCATCATATTGAGGAAAACTATCCTTTTACTTCTTTTTAGCTGCCAATATGTACATCAATACCAAATACACTGAAATATAGTTACATAAGCATATGTTTTTCTAACAATTATAAATATCTTAACATTTAGCATTAAATAAACAAAATAGGCAGATAGATGATTAACTTATGAATATTTTGCTTGCAAACTCATGTTTACTTAAGCATCCATTGTAAAACATCTTTCAAAACTAAATATAAGTATTGATGGTCAAAAACTTTCTGAAATTATATAATAAATGAACAAATGTAAACTTTTTTATCACTGGGAATTCCAGAGGAAAATATCATTTTATCTTCTACCGAATGAAAACATTTTATGAAATATAATCACATTAGTCAATATTTTTTTCACTATTAGATCATTATAGCTATTTAGCTAACTAAACTAAAGATAGAATAAATGTTCTGAGATTTTTTTTAAGCTATGGCATGACAGAGCCCAATTTTCATTACATAGAAAATTCATTTGTATAGTCACATGTTCAAATATGTGCATACTGCAATCTGTCTTTGCACTGGGCAATGCAAATATTATAAAGTCATAATTATAATAATAGTCAATTTCATTTGTTTTCATTTTATACCCTGATGATTAAATCAATTTTAATGGACTCTCTCTTACCCAATTTTACCCTTTCTAAGATGAAAATCTGAGTATCAAGTACGATTCAGTGATTCTATAACTTTCGGTCTGTAAGTCATGGAGATCTTGAAAATTCCTCCCTAAGCTTGTAATAATGTGCCAACATTAATTAAGGCAAATGAACATTCTAAGTGAATCTCTTCCTCTTAACTGCTGTTTGAGTAATTGCCTAGGGTTGACAAGGTATTTCGCATGAAATATCAACAATGTGATTTGAATCACACTCACAATTACAAACTCTTCAACTATAGTCATTAATAAATTACTGTCCTCTCATGGGACTATTTTCCAAGATTTAAAGTATTCATTATTGAGAAGTTCTATCGAACTATTATGGTGTCTTCCTAATTTTCTAAGACCTTCAATTTCTTCCAATTTTATTATTTGGCTATTTTAATTTTTATTAAAATATAATTGACACAAATCTTTGCCATACCTGGAGGAAAGACATATTTTATAGCCTGTTTGGGAAAGTCTAATTTACTTATTAGCTAACGTCTAGCCATCCCAGTTCTCTCAATGTATCCTGGACAAAGTAATTACCATCCTATCTGTGAGGAAATTGAATGATTTTCAAAGAAATTTTAATAGAATTCTCTTACAATGCACTTTTTGAAATAAGGAGTCAAAAACATCTGGCAGTCAAGCAGGTGGTCATACGGGAAATGTAATGGAATATTCTTTCAATTAGAAACTCCTGGAAGTAGGATTTTTTAATTTTGCTACACTGCCAGTAACCTTTGCCACATTGACTCCACATGGGTTTATATTCCTCACAATAATTAGCCCTGAGCATTCTTTAGAAAGATGTGTGCGGCATTGTTATCCTTGTATAGTTGCATGCTTGTTGAGATCCCAAAGTGGGTAGGACCTGAAAATTGTTTAGGAAGGTGTGTGAAGAAAGCAATGTCAAGGAAGTCAGTGAAAGAGAACTTATCTATTCTACCGAGTGTTCCAGAAAGACTAATTTCCCTCTCCTTTCTTGACTGTAAAGAAGGAGGAGCATTATTGCATTTAACATGGAAAATACAGATCTGTCCCTTGTCATGGTGCTATCCAGACCTCCAAGATTTCCCTGTCCCTGGTGTCCCTGGTAACTGGCTGCATCTTTCCAGAAGTAAGACTGAGGAGAGGAAGAGGATGTGTCACTCTTGGCCCCTAATCTCTCAATTGGTCACTCTATGGTAAATGGCTTATGGTATTTTGTTGTTGCTTTGTTGGTTCTTGGTTTATTTGATTTTTACATTTGTTTATTTCTTTGCATAGCCTTTGAGAATTTTGGAAAGATATCTTTTAAAAGGGCTGCTGTCTCTTGCCTATCAACTGGTAGGGCTGGGTGCTACGATGGCACCTCCAGGTGCTAGCAAACGGGGAATAGATAGCAAAGTAGTTTTGGGCTGGACTTAGGCAGTAGGGAAAGTCTGGGATGCAATCACTGCTGAGCTATGGGAAACACAGCAGTGTGGAGAAAACGCAGTTCGAAAAGCTTCCACATATCAAGCTTAATAAATATTGAGGGTCTCTCATACAGTCAACAGTTGGACATTGGAAAGACAAGGTAGTTTCGGAAGACAAGAGTCCCTGTAACAGATTTCTTTTCTCTTTATCTAGGAGAGCAGGCCTTCTCCCTAATGTTGTGGCTGCTGGTTGAAAATGGTTCCCCTGGCTCCAGCGCTAACTTCCTAAGTAAAGGGCTATGGGCACATTTGAATAGACACACATATTTGTGATAGATCCTGAAACACATTTGCTCAATTTGGTCTTAAAGATGCTAAATTATTCCAGAAGAGGCTGAAATTTTCTGGAAGTGTCACAATTGTTTTATGATATAATGCCAATTATACAATGATTAGTAACTAAATTTTTCACATTGCCTCCTGGAAATTTGGATAAAAAATATATGAGAGAATATATTACTAAAATACAATACCTTGTCTTGTGTTAAATGAGGCAAAAAATAGCTAGAAGGCAAACATTTTAAATAATGCTGTTGGTACACATGGAACACTGATACGAATAGGAATTATAGAAATAGGAATCATGATACAATTTTCCAATTATTTTTGCTCACTGCTGATGTGTAGTGAAAGGTACTCTTATGTAGTTCATTGTTTCCACATTTCAGAATGTTCTCTTTTTGCCACTGTCCATAGCGAATGGAACTGAAACTAGACCAGGATTCAGGAGACTTTGTTCTGGTACTAATTCAGGCACTAGCTAGCTTGAAAGGCCACTTACATTTGCCAGATCTTGTTTTCACACCTGTAAAATTAAGATGTTATAATAGATCAAGATGCCAAATGGATCAGTTTCAAAGGATTTATCAACTCCTTGAATTTGAAAAAGAAATATTTGCACATGAACATATTCCTGGAGAATGATCCATAATTACACCAGATTCACAATCACCAGATTCACAAAGAAATTTATGACTCTCCAAAGGCTAAGCACCACAGGACTAGGTGCTTTCTATGGTTCCTTTCTCTCCCTATACACATTACTAAATTTTGTGTCAAATACAATATTCATACATTTACTACACGGAAACCCATGTGTTACATACGTACACATTCATACTAGCGCATATATTTATGCAAATACATAAAAACCTTGAAAATTTGATTCTAATTACATGTCAGTTTTCAAGGTTGGAAACAATTTTTAAATGTAAATAAAATTTTGGTTATAATAACAAATCACCTTTTAAGGTTGGAAGCTATTTCAATGTAAGTAAGATCTTGTTCTGAACTAGAGGTATCATATTTTGTCTGGGATTTATATGAGCTCAGAGTCCCATGTGAAATTCAAGACTCATGAGAAACAAATATAAGTTTGTCTTATAATGAAAATGAACCATCTTAATGAATTTCTTCAAGCATCCCACAAATATTTATTAAATGCTCATTATTTGGAGGACACTATGCTAGGTTCATATTTTGCTGTGATAAAACATTCTCTGCCTTCACTAGAGTAAGATTGATGACTTTACTTAAAACCTTAATTAACCTTGGTAAAAGAAATTGAAAGAGACCCACAAATCATGAATGTGAAACTATTCTCTGTTTGAGAATATTAGACTACATTCTTTTTATTTCTTCCCTCACTGGACCTCAGCTATAAAGAACAGAACTGGGGTTATTATAATCTTTAGTTTATGGCACAATACTCATCCTTTTCCATTGATCCATGAATGTCTTGGTTTTATTAATTTACTTTTATACACACACACACACGTATACAAAATAAGCACTCATAAACCTCCTAATGAAACAAAAGCTAGGAATACAACTAGGCTAGGATTAAAACTATGCCCCCTTCATACTCTTTGCCTTGGCTATCCCAAATAAGATAAATGGGGCACTAATGAAGGGGTAGATAAAATGACCAATTAATTGGAAAAGCCAGAAAGAGATCCATGTGTATAGTCTTTAGTATATATTAATATGACAGATCAGGGAGGAAATTATGGATTAGTCAATAAATAGGGCTAAAAATAAAAAAGTTACCCTTATAGATAAGAGGCAAAATCAGATCCCTACCTCACACTATATATAAAAATCAACTCTAGATAGATCAAGGACATAAATTTCAAAAATAAAATTTTTACCTTTAGTAGAAAATATAAGTTAATATATTTTCAACATTGGAGTAGGAAAACATTTAAGTGAGATACCAAAAAAGCATTGATTATTAAAAAATGGTCAATGTGAATATTTAAAATTAAGAATTGTATTCATGGAAGACATCTTAGAGACAAGTTACAGACTATGAGACTGTATTCACTATATATACCACCAGTAAAGTATTAGTAATAAAAATATACATAAAAGCATAAACCAGTAGAAAAATAGATAAACAGACGTTTCACAGGACAAGAAAAATATATGGCCAATAATACAAGAAGGGATATTCAACAATTTAGTGATAATTGGATGGAAATGATGACTGCAATGAGATGCCATTTAGTATATTCAGTTTGTAAGAACATAAATGTCTCATACGCCAAGTGTTGGAGGTGATATGGATACACAACTTGCATATTGCTTGTTGGGGTATAAATTGGAGCAGCCAAGTTTGAAAACTGTTTGGCATTATCTCTTAAAGTTGAACATTTTCACACCTTATGATCCAGAAATTCCACATCTAGATATATACCCAAGAGAAGTCTTGGTCACCTAACAAGAAAGGCATGTATGTTAACAGCGGCACTAATGATCACAGTGAACACCTGGCAACAAGTCAAATGCTCATCAATGGGAGAGTGAATTAATAAACTACGGTATATTTACACCATGAAATTTCACACAATAGTCAAAACAAATGAACTACAGCAACACAAAAAACGTGATTGAATCTTAGCAGTCTGATATCAAAAGAAAAAAAGAACATCCCCAAAGATTTCATCAGCATAACTTTTTATAATATTTTAAACAAATAAAATTAAAATTAATATATGTGAGGAAAATACACAAACATTCAGACTATATAAAAAGCAATGAAATGATGACCATAAGATGTACTGGTCAGTTTTCAGCCCTAAATCTCAAATAAACGAAAAAAGGAAGGAGGAAAAGAAGGAAAGGAGGGAGGGAGGAAGTTAATAATTGCATATATTTGAATTATAAGTGATACTAATTTCATTTACTTTTCTATATGGAATTCACACTCAGGAATAACAGCAAGCTGGTTAAAAATGCCAATTTTTGACTTAACATTCACTTTGAGATGGCTTGTACAAGTGGGCTTGTCTCTGCCTATGTTGGCAATACTAAAGCAAGAAAAGGTTAAATGACTTGTTCACTGGAAACAAAAAAAAACTGTTGTCATCCATGGTGCCAAAAATAGAAGTTCTGATTTCCAGTCCTATGATCTCAACCAAAGACAGAATGTTCACTTTATCTGACTGATGTTAAATACAACTTCTGCGAGGACTCTATTATTTTGAACAACTGTGTAAGCATGTGTAATTACAAGCTTCTGGAAATATGCACTATTTATTTATTATTTGTAAAATCAAATAGAAAGGCTTGAGCTGAGTATTTACCCAACAGTGATGCTAACAGCCCTCAGAGTCATTACAGACTATTTGTAAGAGTCTGTTTACATATCTTTAAGATCAATGACCCATTAGTGCAATTATAGTCTAAGATGGTTCCTGCCACACAGACCCTGTTCTTGCTACCAGAAAGTGACACATTGACATTACAAACACTCCTCACATTGTTAGAGATGTATCTTTCCTTTGAGAAAGCTGCAGGAATAGAATTATAACTATAGTTTAAAAATTCTGTTTCCAGCGAGTGACGTAGTCATTCTGTTTTTGCAATTTCCTGTGATAAAATTATAGTTTATAGTCTCCAAAAAACTCAATGAGTATATTTATTTTTTGTTATTATTTCAATCAGTTTAAAAATCTTCATAGTATCTCTCTCCCGTACACCATTCATACAGAGTCTCATATTGGCACATATTTCCGCCATCCATTCGTGCTCACCCTTACGTAACACCATGTAATCTACGTGAAGAAAAACATCAATTACTTGCTATTTAACTATAGACTCCTAGAATTGGAGGAACCTTAGAGATAGAGACTAGCTAGTCAAGTAGCATTTTTCAATTGATACAAGAATCCTTTATTAGGGAGTAGTCTTCATTTTGGTGGTGGTCGGGGGGGCGGGTAGGAGGAGATATCATGGACTCTTTTGAGAATCTGATGAAGTTATGGTCTTATCCCAAGAAAAATAGACTTGTGCATAAATATTCATGCCTTTTTTTTTTGCTTTTGACATTGAGTTATTTCACATATTACAAAGGATTACGTGATGCTTATTTTTTTTGTAAAAATTCATGGCTGCTTCCTGGAAAATATAATTCCAAATTAACCAAATCATATAAAAACAAGAAAACTTTGTGTCTGCTTAAAATATATTTCAATGAGAAAGCTGTTTTATTTGGTTTGGAAGAAGTTAGCATTTGAAATGATCTTTTACATGGAAATATTTATGTCATTTTTTAGGATTCAATCTATTTTGAGTCTGTTTTAGTAGCAGCAAGTGCTCAAAGTTTCAGCTCACATTGCTTTCAATAGCAAACAGAATTAAATTTCCTATCAGAGCAGAGTAGACCTGTGTCAAGGCACCTCAGCCTTCTCTAAGACACTTCAAGTAGAATCCAGGTTCTACCAAATCCTTTGTCCTCAAGTCAAAGTTATTTTTGGAAAGGCTGGCATCAACAGTCCAGCCTCTGTCAGCACAGAAAGACCTTGAGTCCATTTTTCAATTTTAAATCACGTAAGCAGAAGTAAAAGTAACCTTTAAGAGTTTTGCGGTCTTTCCCGTTGTTGTAGGTCTTCCCATGGACAAACTGGCAAGGCTTCCTCATCTTCAACTCCTTTTCCCTCACCGAGACCCCCTTCTCAGCACTGGAAAGGTCACAAGTTTTTGGCTCTAATCTCTCCCTCCAAGATGGCAGGTGTTTCCAGCAGCAACCATACCAGACCAGTGAATCCTTCTCATGGCCTAACACTTACAACCAAGTCTAGCCTCGAATGAACGTCCCTTGTCCAATTGTTCTAAGATACAGCAATCCTTTACTTAAAAAAAAAAAGTGAAATGTCTGACCCAAGTTCAACCAAGTGCATTAACACTTATCCTCTGGAAAGCCAAGGAAATTTTGACAGTAAAAAGAACACATTTTGCTCCATTTCTAAATGAAAACTTGAAAATATAGGTTCCAGCCTGTGGCTGTGAAATTACTGGACCACTTTTCACGGAGCAGGAATGGCATCTCTTAGGATAATTGTCAGAGTCTTTGACACTAATGCATGCTGATGTTCAAGGTACTAAATCTCTATAGTAGAAACCTCTAAAACCTCTATAAAAAAGTACAACCTCTGTCTTCTTTACCAGAGCAATCAAGGTGGATGCTGGACCCACATGTGCTCCACATGCACACACATTATCAAGATTTTTCTTCCATTAGGAGTTTTGCTTGACAAAGAAATTTTTTACTGTGGAACAACTTGATCTTTTAAGTATCCATGGATTATCTCACTCACACACACACATGCACACAATAGGACATCAGCATTTACATGACAGATAAAAAGCAGAGCTTTGCTGAAACAATTAGAGTTTTCACCCAATTGCATGCCAAGTGGGAATGGCACAGCTGTTATTTTCACTATAACTGGCTTTAAATATTGGCAAAATGTCAGAGTTCAGAAGTAGGTTATATCAAGTGAACAGAGACACTTGTAATCTTTTTGGTTCTGAGCAACCCACCAGTTCAAACATTTCCGGAGTACATGATTTTATCAAGCCTTCTCTAATTATTTATAGTTCCTTTTACTTGGAAACCTGTCAAGACACATTGGGGCAAATATAAGTTGGTAAATTTCCACTTTTTAAAAATTGAACCTTTGGGCCAGCCCCATGGCCTGGTGGTAGAGTTTGGTGCACTCCGCTTTGGCAGCCTGGGTTCAGTTCCCGGGCACAGACCCACACCACTCATCTGCAGCCATGCTGTGGCAGTGACCCACGTACAAAATAGAGGAAGACTGGCACAGATGTTAGCTGAGGGCAAATCTTCCTCAAGCAAAAAGAGGAGGATTGGCAACAGATGTTAGCTCAGGCCGAATCTTCCTCAGGAAAAAAAAAAAAAAAAAAAAACACTTAAAAATTGAACTTTTTCTCCAGAAAATAAAAATTCTATATTGTGTGATGTATTTTCAGGATGCTCAGAAATAAGCTTTCTTGACTTCACGCTCTTGTTGGCAGGACACTCATCACACAAGAAACAGTCTGGCTTTTGTGTTCCATCAAATTTAGCAATGCAAATAAAATCAAAGGAAATGTAAGAGCCATCAAGCTTTCTTTTCTCTGTCATCTGCCAACTTAAGCTAAGTTTAATATGAACAGAAAGAGATACGCATTAGCATAACGTCAGATAAATTTTTGTTAATTCCATGAATGCAGTGCTATTCTAGATGCCATTATGTAACAAGGATGATAATTTTACACAATGAATCCATGCCACTCTATGCATGTTTAAAGTAAAACATTATAGAACATATTTGCCATAAAAATGTTTTGCACATAAAGGGAAGGAAACAAAAATAAAGAAAATACATATACATATGTATATATAAATTTGCTTTTACCTCACCTAAAACATGGAGCGTATATGTGACCCTAAGTTAAAAACTCCTGTTCTAGAGTGAGCTGAAATATGTCCATCTAACCTCTGCTGTTGTTATAGGAAACTTCCCACAGCACAAGTGAGCCCATTGCTGGGTATGGGTAGTTATCATTAGTTATCTGTATTCATCTATCTGTCATCCATTGGTCTAGTATAGTTACCTTTATCCTACCAATTAGATGACAAATATCACATTACATATTATTTTTCTCTTTTTCTGGCTAGGTATCACCAAATCCTTAACTTATTGTCATATGACAAAGATTCCAGAGTCCTCACTATACTGGCTTATTCCAAAAATCCAGGTTGTCAACCTCTTTCTTAAAATGTGGAGCCTCCTATTGAAGAAATTCTTCATTTGTGTGGATAATTGATAACTACAAGACTATTATTCTCCATATTAGTAACTAATGTTTCTATTAGAACATATTAAAAGTTTAGCTTACTGTCACTAAAATCACCAAGTTTCTATCAGAATAGCTACCATTTTTTAACTACTTACTCTTTTAACTAGGCACTGTATTACTCAAGGTACTTTTGACTTTTTATCTCACTTGATTTAATCTTCCCAACGATCCCATGAAGTTATTATTGTCTTCTTTTATATTTTAAAAAAGGATAAAACCAAGATCATAGAAGTTAAGTAACTTGCATAAGATCACATAATTAAGTGGCCTAGCAAGGATTTAAATTCATGCCGTCCAAATCGACTGTCAGTACTTTTCTGACCCCATGTAATGTTCTTTCTCTTTCTATTACAGTACATTATGCCATGGTTCAGCATCAACCTCCCTCCCTCCCTCTCTTTCTTCCCTCTCTTGCTCCCTCCCTTCCTACCTTCCTTTCTTCCTTTCTCTTTCTTTCTTTCTCTTTCTTTCTTTCTCTTCCTTCTTTCTTTCCTTTTTTCTTCCTTTCCTCCCTCTCACTCTCCCTTCCTCCAGCTCTTCTCTCTCCTTCCATGTATCCCTGTTTCACCTTATCTTGTCACTATTAATCCAAGTATGTGTTTTCTTAAGGTAATTATAAATCTATATTCTATCAGACAACCGATATTAGCTTTCTCATAAAGCTGATTGTCTGCCATGTTTTCATTCACACAGTACATTAAGATATTGTACAGAACAGCCTCAAGAACAAACACCTCTGTCACAGTGCGATGTCCCATATGATTTACAATTAGGGTGCAATGGCTCAATTTACTTTATTTTAATGATTGATGGTGGAGCAATGAATATACGTCTATGAATCTTAAGAGATTTTTTAGATCTAGCCTACAGAAACTACCATTTTTCTTTCCAACTGCTATCCATTTCCTGACTTACCGAAATACTATACCTAGTGATAATTTGGAACTCTACTCTTTAGTCATAATAGCAACCACTGATTGTGTAATTATTGGCTGCCAGACTCTGTACTAGCCGGCTTTACATATATGATCTCTAATTGTCAGAACCACCTCAAGGCTGGTGGTGTTATTCCATTATTAAAAGCTGACAAATAAGATTTCAGAGAGGCCAAAAATAAGTAGCTAAGTTGGGATTCAAACACTGGTCAACTTGACTACAACAGTGCTCTAATGTCTTTGGTGTTCCCTCTAAACTGACAGAATGCCTCACGGGAACATTTCCCACAAGTCACTGGTGGGAGGCATTGTGGTGATAATTCCCAATCTACAAATACCTCCAGGAAAAAAATAACCTCATTGGAGACTAAGAGCACTTAAAGAGCAGATGGTTGCATTCCAGCTATTTCTTCTCTGTTGACTATGAATTTAAGTCAATAAAATAAAGAAATCCTTCTATAAGGAAATGGTGTGAGACTTAGCTGGGGTGGGAGGTAGTGCTGGAGGGTTAATGAGCTCAGTCCTCAGGAAGAAAAAAATGAGAATAGGAGCAAATGGGAGATAATCTAGAAGCAAAGAATCTATGATCCAAGTGTCTCAAAATTTAAAAATTTATGAACCATCTTATGGGCATGGGTACTTTTATTGGTTACCAAGTTCCTACAGTTTAAAAAAGATTGATCACAGCTTACTAAAATACAACATAGTGTTTAAAAATTAATTTTGTTTTATGGCAGTTAAATGGTTGATACATCTTATAACCTTTTTCCAAGGTAAATTTGCTTGAGGATTGCGTATTATCGGTCAGGATAGCTTGGGTTCTGCTGTGGTATGATAACGCTAATATCTTGGGGGCTTAGAGCAACAAAGGTTTATTTCTTGCTCAGGCTACATATTCATAAAAGGTTGGCTAAAGCCTATATTTCTCATTTTCTCACTCTGCAACCAAGGCCGATTTATCATTTATCATATAAAACATCACTAGACACATGGCAAAGGGAAGGGAACATAGCAAATCATGCACTGACTCAAAGGCATCCACGAGGAAGTGGCCTGCATCACCTCCATTCACATGTCCCTAGCCACGGAAGTTGTCATAGCCACATCTAACTTTAAGGAGGCTGGGGAAATCTAGTTGTAACATGTGCTAAGAAGGAGAGGAGAACTGGAATATTTTCCAACAATCCTACTGACTATCGCAGAATGATAGATTCCATATGGAGTTGGTTTATTTTCTTATTCTACAACATTAGAAAATACTACCATATAACATCTGGTGATTGGCCAAGGAAGGCAGTTTTTGGTGACTGTCATTTTGTTCTGCATTTTTTATTCAAACGTGCATAAGACAGTCATCAATGTGGGAATAAGTCCTCACAATAGTCCGCTCTCAGCAGCATGTCACACAGCAAGGCAACAAGTACATCACCTGAGAAAGCAGGAAGCTTGAATGTTTTAAACTTGGAAGATGATGATAGCAAATAGGTTGCTAATTCTGTTTTTGATTATTTTAGTTGCAGAAAGAATTTCTCTGTATTCTGTTGCAGAAATTGGATGTCCTCTTAAAATATGACCAGTCATATACTATCGATTTTTTTCTCGGAGGCACGAAGAAAATGATGTGCTGGGGAAAAAGTCTATCTCTTGGTAAGTGAGCTATTTGAACTGCAATTCAGTTTTCTTAGGAAATTCTCTTATCCAAAATCAACATTTTATAATCCTTATATTTCAATCCTAAATTTCTAAATTTAGGCCATTCAAGCTAATTAATAGAGTGCTGAACTAAAACTTGAGGAAGCCACTTAAAATCATAGAGATAGTCTTTACTGGGAATATCAGTACCATAAAAATTTTTATTTCATCTCTCATTAAACAGCTTGGGTGAACTTCCTCTTGTCAGCCAGTACCCCTCATTGTGGAAAAGAGGCATCCTGTGTCAGCTCGTTTCTCTGCCATGTATTCCTAAATGCCCTGCACACAGTAGGTGCAATTTAATGACTGATCAGGCCCTTTTGAGATCCTTCAGCAATAAAACAATCAAGAAAAGTATTGCCAACCACTATCTGTATTCTGTGAATAAAGCTGTGCGTGGGTGGGCATTCAAATGCAACTTATTTTATTGATAGAGTAATGCCTTTCTCAATTGTATACATAGATGATCTTCCTTCAGTACTGATCTCAACAAAACTTTTTCAGTCTTTATTACAGACAAAAAGTTAAGTAGAGAAAACTTTTAATTTCTTTTAATCATCCATTTTAAGTGAAAAACAAAATAAAATTTCATGAAACTATTCTCCCTAAATAAGTGCAGCACATATGCCAAGAGCCCATTCAGTGGCTTTCTCCAAACGTAAAGCAAAATCTGGGATTGCCTCAACATGTAACGATAACCACTGTTACACTTGTGTATGGGGAAAAAAAGTGGCAGTAGCTTGTCCAGCTTTCTTTTTGAGCATAATTTGGGTTTTACAGTCTTGTTGGCAATGGTGTGACCTGTAGCTGGTTTTGGTCTGGCAAACACAACTAAGAATGATGCGACTGTAGTTCTTGTTCTTTCCATTACCTGTCATGACAAAATTCATAATTTTCACACTGGTAAGTATTAACGATCAAATCTTTCTGAAAAACTCAAATATTGAAGCATGGAGATTCTGAGCATTATCTAATTAAGAAACCAAAATTTCAAAAGCTTTGTGCTAGCATAACGGTCAATATCCAAGAGACCAGGAGGGAAAGGGTTCTTGGCTCAATAAAATTTAATTTAAGGTACTCGTTGTCTTACATCCTCGTACTTCCTAGTTGAACTTTACTGGCTCGTGGATTCACCTGTCTGGCAACATGTATTCACATTTTGCATTTTTATTGAAGAACTTTTCACTAGATGGATTCATAATATTATTGTATGATTCAGAATTGTTGTATACATATTGCTATTTTTATCATTACTTCGCTCAGTTAATGTAAAGTGAAGCAATACGAATAATGAAGAAAATTCCAGATTTAACGAATACAAGCAATTCCATACAACTGGTGTGAAATGTTAGCCAAGATGAAGTGACCAAAATAATTTCTGTATAACACGCATTGCCTTTAAGAACAAAATTATTACAAGGACATTACTACGAACATAAAATTAATCTTATCTATCCAAATTTGTAAAATTAAGGTAGATAAATTATATAATCTTTTTCCCTTTGAAATTGTTCAATTGCCTATAGTTCAGTTATAGATTTCCATGAACCACTAATGATACACATACCACACTCTACCACAGACAGGGTTTATAAAATATATTTATAATTCCTATACAATGTCTCCATATTTATCTTCTTTTTTACTCCCATTCTCTTTTTCCTTAGCAAACTCTTTAAAGAAAAAGACTTGTGCGTTTATTTGAACAGATATTTATATTACACTTACATCTCTAGCCCCCAAGCTTCAGACTTAGGTGCCTGCTAGACATCCCTACTCGGATGTCTGAAAAGCATCATCCATTTGCTATGTCCACAACGGAGCTCCGGATAGCCTTCTCCAAACCTGGTCCATCCTCAAAGATTCCTATCTCGTTATATCACCATTCAGCCCAAATCTAAAAATCAATTGAGACTTCTCTCTCTCACCCTTACGTTCAATATATCAATTCCTGTAGACTTTACTCACAAACAATACATACTGAATCTGACAACTTCCCATAACTTGCACTTTTGCCACCTTCATCCTGGCTGCCGTCACCTCAACTCTCACTTGACTACCCATTACTTTTTTACTGGACTCTCTTGTTTCTACTATTGTACACACACTTGTATTCTCACAGCAGTCAGGGAGACCTTTTCCAAAATCTAATCACGTCAGATCAATCTCTCCAAGGGCTTCCTATCACTCTTAGAATGAAATCCAATGTTCTGGCCATGGCCTGCAAGGCCTCACATGATCTGCTCTCCAGCTGCCTCTAGGAAGCCTACCTTGCTTATTTCACTGCAGACATGCGGGCTTTTGGGATGTTCCTTCCATGGACTAAGATCATTCTTGCTTCTGGGTTTTTGTACCTGTGGTTTCCTCTGCCTATAAGAACACTATACCCCCCTTATATTTATGTTTTATTCCATTACTTTAATCAGGTTATTTTCCTAGCACCCTAAGTTAATAGAGATTTACTCCTACTTAATCCTGCTTTATTTATCTCCATAGTTTTTTCGCTCTCTGATATTTTTTTGAATATTTATCATAAATTTTCTCACTGAATTGTGAGTTCCGTGAAAGTTGAGACTTTGCATTGATCACAGGCCAAATTCCCAGTGAGCAGAGATATATATTTGTTGTGTTCTATTCGTTCGTTAGTTCTGTGGAGGGTAGAAGAGATGATAGAATATCTAAAAATGAAAAGTCAGTCACAAAATCTCAGGGAAGCAGCACTCTGTGAAGGAAGAAAAGAGTGTATAGGCGATTTAGCAATGGTCTACAGAGTGACCACTGGAGTTTAACTGCTGGGAGATCCATGGGGTTTTCATATATCTTACACCTTTTCCACCGAGCAGCCAGTGGCCAAGAATTCATACACTTTGAGAAATTTCCTTTCAGCCTTTGATCAAATTCATAGGTTAAAACTTGGAGATACAATCACGCTTATTTACTTAAGCTGTGTTCATTGTAAACAAAAATTAAATCATAAATTACTACACCTGATAAAGATTTAGCACAAACACCGTCTAAATCAAATCCCAGCAAAATCCAAATTGTAACTGCATTGGGTAGGCTATAGTTTAAATCTGTAGAGAGAGAAGTTTTTTACATCTCTACTTTAGTCATCTGGCGACTACCTAGTGACTAACTAGACTACTTAGTGACTACTCATAAACTAGCATTATTGAGGCAAAAGAACGTTCATTAGCCACAAGTGGAGTTGCAAAGAGGAAAAGAGGTTGATGCAAGCATTTCTTGAGAGATGTATGTCCTTTGAGCCAGCCTCACAGAGAATGACTAGAGCTTAATCCTACAAGAACCCTAGCAAAGGGTACAAATCACATGCTCCAGAATTATCCCATCTGAGAAGAGACGGATACAGAGAGAATAGAGGCTACAGGTAATGATTGGATTCAACCGGCTTTGGAAGAGATGACAGTGGGTAATTCATTACTGGGGACTTCTAGCAAGGCAGATACGCTGAATTTATGGACTTTAGATTCTAATTACTGAATTATTACTTCATATCTTGTAGGGAAGAGGTGATGGGCTTACTGAATATTGTTTTATTCAAAAATAATATAGTGTATGTATCTCAAGTGAACTCTCTTATAACCAATTAAATTCATTAGTTGACTAGTCAATTCCCCTACAATTCAAAAGAAAATTCAAGTAGTCATTTATACACGTGTTTCACCCTAAGGTTCTTGAAACCATTAGCCAGGAAAGCATTACAAAGATTTGTTAGAAGGGCATATCAGCCTGTTCGGAGGGTTCCCATTATTGCACTAGATAGTAGTGTTTGGAGAACTACAACTTTGGTCAGTAGGAGGTTACTCTTTCAGATTTAGCTGTGAAAGATTTAGCTGAGTGTTCTTTCGAGAAATGCTCAGCCCTCACTAATTATGACTATGTCTAACTGAATTTCCAGATGACTTCATGTAACCACTAAATAGTTTAGACTACATGTAACAGTCACCTGCTGAGGTGGTCACTTCCTTGGTACCATAAGATCAACATTTGGTTTTATATGAAAGTGTCAATCCTGACTGGATCTAATTTAAGAATTTAGCAAGCTAAATTATATTTTATCATCTGTCCAAGGAGCTAAAAACAGAAAGCTAAGATGTAGCTCCAAACTTAATCATTTCAACTGTTTGTGTGGAAAAGACGTGTTTTCTACTCAGAAGACATATGGCCGAATATAGTTATTAAAATCTTGGTGTCATACCTCTCGAATAGCAGTACAAAACTCACTCTGAAGAACTTTTTTGAGGGATTGTAGCTTGTGCACTGGTACTTCTCCAGATTCCTGAAGTTTTTCCAGTAATTCAATTGCTCTGGCAACATCTGAATGAAAAAAATCAAAACGGAGAGATCTAGAGTCAACTGTATCTCATCAGCACAGTAACATCATTCCAGTAGAATGGTGACAATTAAAAGGAGGTGCAATTAATTGCAAAATCAGAATTTACAATTCATAGCTTATTGATCTCATCTTTTGGCAAAAGGGCATTTTAATCTATTCCACACGATATGTCACTTAATACATCTTTGAAGGCATTTCATGTATGTTATTTCTGTCACACAAATCAGGTTGAGTATTCTTTCAGGAAAGGAGACCAGGGAACATGTCTTTTATTTATTCTGATACCCCAATAACCAAATGAGTCCTGTCAATTTCACCTCTGAGATGCCTTTTTCAACTTGACTTTCCCAGACCACATGTATCACATCTGCAACTTTACATTTATTGATATGATGATTTGATTAATATACATCTCCTCCATTTGTCTGTAAACTCCTTGAGGGTAGGAACTTCTCTAGTGTGGTCAGTACTCCATCCCCAGAGTCCAGAATAATACAGTGAATAAATATTTGATGAATTAATTAATTACTTAATAAGATCTCTCCATTTCACTGCCATTGCATTATTCCAGGCCCTCATCATCATCTCTCCTCTGTCAAAATGTCCCCTTGCCTCTTCATATAATCCTAAGCAAAGTTATCTTCCTAAAATAAAATCTGATCATGTACCCATCTGCCAGCTTCGAGGACAGTACCAAGCAAAAGAGTTTTCGATAGCAATTAATTTAAATGCTTCTCTTTCACTTGACAATATCAAAGTGTTAATGTATCAAGAAACATAGTCTGTTATTACCACAGCTTTAAAATTCCCAGGATGGTTTTGCATTTTCAAGAGAAAGTAATATGATGAAAGGTCATTTTAAAAATACTCATAGTGATCTCTTCTACCTCTGTCACTGTAGTCAATAACTCAATGATAAGTTACTTAGGCATTTATGTATAGGATAGAGATTTTTAATTCCTAAGTGATTAGCTCCAGAAAGTATCCTCTATCCCTGCCATCAGATTATAAATTCATTCATCCATCCATCCATTCACTCACTAATCTGTGTTCTGTTAGACCCAGCACTAAGCGTAATAAGAAGAATAAGATGCTTCCTTTCGGAACTCACGGAACTCACAATAAAATGAGAAAGGAATATAACAGCATAGCTACCTGTAATAAAATTGTTTCCATCTCAGAATTCGAGTGGAGTTGGCATAGGTGTATGTATCTAACCAAAGAACACAACCAGTAAGTGATTTTAATGGAGACTCTCCCTTGAACTATTGCCAACTGATAGCGAATTGTGGCCCAAAGAAGCATAAGTCGTGAAATCAATATGACACTGTCAGTTTCAAAAGACTGTCCTTTTGTACGGAAACCAGAAGTCAACATAGTCAAGTGAACAATACCAGCCACATCAGCAGTCAGTAAGGTACCAAACTAAGAATTTTATGCATTTATAACTGCATGAAAGACTCTATCTGGGTATCCACTGGTACATGGAAATCTCCACGTGTTTAAAAATGAGCTCATTATTTTTTTTTCCCTGAAACTAGCTCTTGTGGTTCTGTATTCCTTATTTCCATTAATAGCATCCCCACCCAGCCTGTCTTCCAAGCTAGAGCATAGTATCATCTTTCACATTCACCCCCACATGCAATTAGTCAGCAAGTGCTCAGATTTTATCTCAGAAATGCCTTTTGAATGGAGCCCTTTGCTTCATTATTTCAGGGAAGACTTTATTATTTTTTACCTGTAGTACTGGAAAATCTCCTAACTGTCTTTGAATCAATCTTTTCTTTTTCAGTCCATCCTCCACACTGCTCCCAGAGAGAAGGTCCCGAATGATAAACCTCATTATTATACTTCCCCACGTAAAACCTTATCTGGCTTCCTACTGCCTACAGGGTGAAGTTCAGACCCCATAGGGTTACATACAAAGCCTTTAACAACCGACCTTTCGTGATTCATCTTTAGAAACCTCCTCCTGCCCATCTTATCTTTGGCCATCCAAAATGTTTGCTATTCTAGGACATGGCACAAAATTGCATGCTTCTATGGCTTTGCACGTATCATCCCCTGTTCCTGGGATGCAATTAATTCATTCATCCAGTAGTGCCAGGCACTGTGCTGTGCAATAAAGTGGGCATGTGCTATTAAAGAAGCACTATAGGCTAGCACACAGATGTATAACAAAGACATTTAACACCATTCAGGAGGTCAGGGAGAACCTCTTTGTGGAAGTAACAACTAAGCAGAGTCCCAGGTAGGAGGTACAGGAGGGGAAAAGAGGAAGAATGTTCCATGCAAATGAATGCACATTGAAGTCTTGTCAAGAGAGTGGGGGGCATTCAAAGAGCTGAAAGGAGTTCAGTATGGCTGAAGTTGAAACCCAAGCAAAAGTAGCAAGAGCTGCAGTAGAGAGAAATCATATCATGGAGGGTGTCTTAGGTCATGGAAGGAAGACTTGGCTTAAATAGCATCTCCTTAGACATGTAAGGCAGATTTAGTTGCTAACGTATCTGTGTTCCCACAGTTTTTTGTTCATGCATCCATTGTAATAATTACTACTCTTTGCTATACCTCTGTTTGCATGTATATCTCCCTCCTTCACCCTCGGAAATCTAGAAGCTTCTAGAGGTGTCAGAAACAGTATGTTATTTGCCGTTGTATCCATAGTTCAATACAAAGCACTTGACAAATATTAGATGTTTAATATATATTTGTTGAATGAATGATAGATTAATTAACGGGACTGGCTAGCACTTGACAAATATTAGATGTTTAATATATATTTGTTGAATGAATGATAGATTAATTAACGGGACTGGCTAGAAAGGCAGGGGTTATGTCTAGGTGGACATATAACTTCTCATGAGACTAGACTTCCAGATCACTATCAGCCTTGGTCAAGACTTGCTTGGGTCTGGTGTTGGGGCAGGAGGCAAGCCTGATTGAGTAGGCTAAAGGGTATTTAGTGACCACACTGAAAGAAGTTCAGAAAAGCTGAAAGTGACTGACTCTTCAAGAGTTCTCAACCTGGGCTGCACTTTAAAATTACCTGGGGTACAATTAAAAGTTATTTATTTACTTCCCCTCCACCAGTTTTCTTGAGATGTAATTGACATATAACATTATATTAGTTTAAGGTATATAGCAAAAAGCTTACCACAATAAATTATTAACACCTGAGACTCATCCCAAATGAATGAAACCAGAATATCCACAACAGTGGTTCTCAACCTTGGCTGTAGACTGGAATCACGTGGGGAGCTTTAAAAACTACAGACACCTGGGTCCCACTGCAGAGATTCTGATGTGATTGGCACAGGGAGGGGCCTGGGCATGGGGCTTTTTAAAGCCCTCCAGGTGATGCTGAGGCACAGCCAAGGTTGAGAATCACTGGTCGAGCCGGCATGAGTATTTTTCCAGCCTTATGTTATTTGAATGTTCAGCCAGGGTTGAGAAATTGATGGTTCTAAAACATGAATGTGCCTAAGAATCAGCTGGGGGAACGTATCAAAATGCAGGTTCCTGACCCTGCCCGCACCCCAACTTGAGAGACGTTGATTCAGGAGATGTGAGGATGAGGCCCAGGAATTTTCCTCTTAAAGGAATGCTTCAAGTGATTCTGAAGTTGTTGGTTCACAGACCCCATTTCAGGAGAACATAAACAAAATGACCTTTCAGGAGTCTTTCAGCCCCAGCATTCCTGGAACTCTTGCAATTTTCTATTTTTCTTCTTCTTTTCTTCTTTTAATCATCAATGGGATTTTATTCAGTTATTAACACATCTACAAAATAATTCTTTATGACTTAGGAAACTGTTTGCAATGCAATTTTAATTGAAAAAAGAATATAAAATTGCCAGGTAAAACTTCATACTAAAAAGCTTATTAATTAATACAATAAGGGTGATGGAATTATGGGTGTTTTTCCCATTATGTTAGCGGGGAGGAGAGTGGGCAAAATAGGTGAAGGTGATTAAGGACACCACCTTCCAGTTATAAAGCGAATAAGTCACAGGGATGTAATATACAGTATAGGGAATGTAGTCAATAATATGGTAATAACTTCGTATAGTGACAGATGGTTACTAGATTTACGGTGGTGATCATTTTGTAATGTATACAAATGTTGAATCACTGTTGTACATCTGAAACTAATATAATATTGTATGTCATTATACTTCAATAAAAAAATAAATAAAAACTGTTGATTTTTTTCTATTATTCTTTGATACCCTGTGTAACAGAATACTGAATGGGATTCTTCCAGGAGTCTCGGAATTACTATTAAAATTCCAGGAATGAAAGTAATTAGTGTTAAGTACCAGCCCCATTCTGAAACAGTGTTCCATAGCAAAGGCTGCTCATTAGAATCACCTGTGGAGTTTTTAAGCTAGCCTGCTTCCCCAGACCAATTAAATCAAAATCTCTAAGAGTAGAATCCACTCTTTTTCTTTTTTGTTTTTTAGGCTTCCAGATGATTTCTCTGACTGACCATCCAAGTTTGAGAAATATTGTTCAAAAAAGGGCCAGCAAGGAAACCAGACATCCTTCCATTAAGACTTCTTAAATGCTTGGCTAGCCCTCTTACATTACACCATAGCCTCTTCCGTTCCTTATTAAGAGGTTATTGTGAGATAAAAGAAAATTCATGGAGCATTGTTAAGTCATTAACTTCGGACAGAATTCTAAGTCTTTTGTTTCCCTTCCATTAACTAAGTAAGGAGAGTTCCAATAGAATCAATTGTAGCCATTGGGAGTGCCTGCAAAGGGAGACTAGAATCTCTTTCCTGGTTACACAGGCAACGGACTTGGTGATCTGCCTGCCCTCGGTGACTATCTGATCAGAGGGAGAGAAGTGGAAAGAAGTGCCCAGTAGAACCTGAACCATCTTGCTGGTACCCAACCAAGGGGATCTAGCAGTATGCCGTCATGGGGTATACAGCAGTTGGTAAAAGCCCAAAGGAGTCTAAAAACCAAAAGAGGAGGAAATCAGGTCCCTCCAGTCCAGGCCTGGCTGGTGCTCCAAGCAAAAACATGGTGAGTAATAAATTGGATATGAGACTGGAGTTTTAAATGGAATTCTGATTTCTTTTAGCTCTGTAAAAGTACCAGAAACCTGCAAGGCCAGGGTCTGGAAGGAAGCAAAAGAAGACTTTGAGTCAGCAAAATACCTGTTCTTAAAACTATTGCAATAAACTGTGTGTAAGTTATTTATAAGTCCCCTTAAGGTTCTTATTCAGAACCTCCTTATACTTATGAAACTGTTCTACCGAATTTGGTTACCAATATAGCAGTTTGGGTTTATTAGTATAGCTCAGACTAGGAGGAATATTACAGATAAGGACTGAAGAGCCTGCTAGGCAAGCACAATGAAAGCAAGAAGATCTCCAAAGTTCTTCCTGAAACTGACTCCTGTCGGCCAACTCTCAGGTTCATATCTCTACCATCCGTCCCGTTATCCAAGCAAAGTACTTGGTTATTACCCTTGCTCCCTCACTCTCACACCCCACATTCCAATAATCCTCACTTCTAAAAGCAACAATAACAAACTTTTATTGAATGTCTATGAAGTAGGAGTCATTGGATGCTAAGAGCTCTACATCTTTTAACCCATTTTATCCCTATATCAACCCTATGTGGTAGTAAATATCCAGATTTTGCCATGAGAAAATTAAGGTTTATTGAGAGTTTAAGTATCGCATTAATGAATAAGAGATCCAGTTTTGGAGTCCAGATCTAAGTGGTTCAAAACTCAGTGCCTTTTAATTTATTCCAATCACAGCTTTTCTTTTAGCAGTTTTTTCCTTCAACATCCAGCCCTTTTATAAGTGCTCTGTGCTCTGCAGGCTTCTTGGTCAGAGGCTGAGCTCTTAACCTTTCTTCCCTCAATAAAGATTAACCCCTATTCCATTTACCAGTATACCTCTCTCAGGTAATATTCATTGATCAGAATCATGTAGAGAATATTTAAATAATAGAGAGGAGTGATTCTCAGCCTTGGCTACCCACTGGAATCACCTGGGGACACCGGAAAAAAACCCACATACCTAGACCCTACCCATATATATTCCTGATTTCATTGTTCTGGGGTATGGCCTGGGCTTCAGGATCTTCAGAGCTCCCCAGTGGTTATAATGTGTGGCCATGGGAGAATCATTAATATAGAGTCTCAAGGTACACCCTGGGTATCCTAATAACAATGTTACTTATAATACTAATTGCTGTCACATATAGTGTCTTGTATGGCACTGATCTAAACATTTTATTTCCCTTAACAGCACTATGAGGTAGGCACTATTTTTATCTTCATTTTATAGAAAAGGAAACTGAGACCAAAAGAGTTAAAATTACTTCTCCAGGGAAAGACGTAATAAGTTTTAGAGTTAGAATTTGCATCTCAGATTTACAGCTCTAGAATCTAGGCTACATTTGAGATGTGGCTCAAGGATCTATATTCTTAAAATCATTTCCCCCTCCTCTTCTGCAAAGTTAAGAGAGATTAAGCTGATCTGATCAACAAATCCTTGTTTGCGGGCTGAAAGACACGGTTCTCAAATTTTAGTCAACATAAAAATGTTTGGATTGGTGGTTACCATAGGGGAAGGAGTGGGGAGGGCAAAAGGGGTGATTAGGGTCACATGTGAGGGGATGGACTATAATTAGTTTTTGGGTGGGGAACATGATGTAATCTACACAGAGTTCAAAATATATTACGATGTACATCTGAAAGCTATATATTGTTATAACCCAATGTTACTGCAATTAAAAAAATTAAAAATTAAAAAAAATTTAATCCTGGATCACTTAGTAAAAATCGAGATTTAAAAAAAAAGAAGCTGAGTGTGGAGCCTTGAAATCTGCTATTTTAGTAGTCATCTCAGATGGTTCTGATGCAGGAAGTGGTTCACAAATGCACTTTACAGGCTACTGATAATTTAACATGTGATCCAGAACAAAGTGAGTTAACAGCCATCATTTATTCAGTGCTTACTTGCCTTATTTAGATCATCTCATAAAATTCTCACAGGTATGTATATAAAAGTATTACTATTTTTTCCACTATATAGTTAAGGAAAAGTAAAAGAAAAAATGACTAAGGCTCAGAAAGATGAATTCTCTGGCCCAAGGCTGTACAAGTAGTAAATGGTGGGGCCAGGATTCAAACCCAGATATGTTTGACTCAAAATTTCTCCTTTCTGTCACAGAAAAGAGATTAGAAATAAAACAATAAATGTACAGCAAACTTTTGCTTAATTTTTGAATATAGCATCATAGACCATTGTAAACTGAGGCAAAGTCGTACCACTGCCCAAAGACCCAGGAGGTAACCCTCCAATACATTATGGTATAATCAATATGTTCATATTGATAACATATTTTGATAATTGAAAAATGATCAAATCATCATCAATTGCCTGATGAATGTAAGCTGACATCTTGGAAAGATTTCCTTTAAAATAGGTGGAAAGTTATAAACAGAAACAATAACAAAATATTGGAACTTAAGTGGGATGAGCTTCCAGTGATCTAGAATAGTCCAATTATCATCTTCTCTTTCCTTAATGATGAATTCTGATTAATTTGACTGAAATTTATACTGCAGAATTTGACCCATGACTCATCTAAATCTGGAACCTGGATGAAGATAGAGCTGGATCATTTAAAGCATATTGTCCATTAATTTCATAAAAATTTATTGGTTACTATGGCAAACAATATGAATTATCTACCTCAAAACTATCTAAAACCCTTTTATCTGTTGCCTTCTTCTTCAAAAGCTGGAAAGCGAACATACTTCTCTTTCCAGACTTTTTTGTCATTTGGCCAAGTTGTTGTAAGTGTAAAGTCACCGGGTGTGGCTTCCAGGAAGGCTTTTTAAATGGACAAACTGCTAGCATACGCCTTCAGCATTTTGGTCTTTGCACCCTTCCTCTTTCCCCATTCTCTTGCCAGCTATAATGCTTTAAAGCACCTAGAGATGAAACAGCTGTTTTGTGATCACAAAAATGACTGTCACATGCTAAGGAAGGTGGAGCAGGAAGAAGGAAGGGGCCTAGCCTTCGACATCATCACTGAACTGTTGTACCCGCCTTGAGCTGTGCAACCCCATGATTCTTGCCTATGAGACAAATATGTGCTTTACTATTTGGTTTTCTGTGGCTTGCAAATAAATACAAGCTAACTGATAAAAGAGCACATGACGTCAAAGGCACTATTCTAAGTGCAGGGATGAGGCCGATGTTATTGAGAAACTGGAGTCACATATGGTGTCCTTTGCTTAAGATAGTCGGGAAAGCCTCTCTGAGAAGGTGACATTTGGACTGAGACCCAAATGTTGAGAAGGAGCTAGCACTATGAATACCCAAAGGAGGGGCATCCAGACAAAGAGAATAGCAAGGACTAAGACCCCAAAGTGAGGTGAGCAAGCGACCAAGCCTATATGTTAGAGGAATAGACACAATCAGGGTCAGTAGAACATGGTGAATGAGGCAGAAAGCAATAGCAACAGTGGTGTGCTCGTGAATGATTAACAACCAGCTCTCCAAAACGAACAGATAAATTTTAAAAAAGACCTAATTTGTAGCATTTGCTGATTTCTGTGGTGTAAATACTCCTAGCATGGCCAGTTTCAAACTACCAACACAATACCACTGGCCTGCAAAATTCTTAACTACTTAACCATCAGCTCTCACAAGGCAGAAAGTACCAATCCCAGCACACTGCTATATGAGAGACAAAGTTTAAGAAGTAAATGGGAGCCAGACTTTCGTGCGAAGATCTCATAAGAAGGTTAGATTTTAGTATAATTGCTAAAGAAAGCCATTGGAGAGTTTTGGGCAGAAGAACGATGTGATCTAATTCGCATTTTATAAATACCACCATGATGGTTGTTTGGAATATTAATTATTGTGGACCAAGGGTGTATAGAGAAAACCAGTTAGGAAGAAGGCTATTACAGTGGGCTTGGTGGTGGAAGGTTCGACTAGAATGGTGGTAGCAGGGATGGCAAGACACGGACAGCACACAGGTGGATAGAAGAAGAATCTGTACCCCGAGGGGGTGCACAGGTGTATGATGAGGTCTCAACAGAATGCCTCTTGAGCAGAAAAGGATTTATTAGTGAATACAGTCACATGCCTTAGCAGTGTTTCATCAATAATTGTGGCTGTTGCTTTACTTATAAGCAAATCGTGTCTTATTACACCTGTTACGTATTACAAATTTAATAAGTAACAAGAATAACAAGGGAGAAGAAAAGTATCACCACCCTGAAGACAAAATTATTTTAAAAGGAAATAAAAAGAGGGTGGCACTTTCTCCTGTTACTCTCTTCCTGTCCATTAAAGATCCCTCGATTCAGGGTCAGTAAGGGACTATGTATAATGTTTTAGCACCGCACCAAGCAGGTAGAGAATATGGATATAGACCTCAAAGTCAGAGACATGGGAAATATAAACTGTGGTATTACTGATTTTATACAGTTACTGCGAGGTCCAGATGAGATATAATTATAACGAGATTTTCATATAGAGTGCCTGGCGTATGATCTGTGTATGAGATCCATATCATCTTTTCTCCAAATCCGTTCTTCCTGTGAATTCTTACTTCCTGTTCTATTAGTGGCAATGTTTGAAGAGGAAATGTAAAATTATAGGAAGAGAATTTTCTACTCAAATTTCCCTTGACAAGGTGACTAGATGTCCTCTTTTTAAAGACATACTCTTATACTTGAGCAACCACAGTTTAACAGCTGTAAACAACTAAATCCATCCCAAAGTCAGTATTTCATGTACAGTATTGTAGAAGTCATTATTCAGACGACATTTTAAATAGTGCACATGAAATATTGACTTATAACTAGCTTTTTGGCATATCTAAAAACTGGGCCAAAGAATATTCAGTTTAAAAATCTAATGCTGTACAACACAGCATAAGCACCAACAAAATAAATAAGTGGTCAATAATGCTTTGTGCTTCCATTGCTGTGATGTGACAGGAAACTGTCAATTTACAAGTTACTAATGAGACATGACAATCAGTGTGTCCTTCTCATGTGACAGTCATCTCTGCTTTGATCCACCAACAACTTGCCATATTCCCTAAATGCAAGGTAACCAGTAAACTCTAGGAAGAACAGCTCAATTTAAATGTGCTCAAACTTTAAAACTTTCTCATTATGCTGTTAAAAATAGCCCACTTTATACTTATTATCAAAAGCTGACTTTTCTTTATGGGATTTGGGATGACACTGAAGTGTATCACAAAAAATGTTTGATACTACTAGCATTTTTAAATCATGAACTTATAGAATGACAAAATCCTGGCCCAGACTCTGCTCAAAGTGTTTGCCAAACCCACTGCCATCAGGGGAACAATTTATGTTACAAAATGAAAACCTGTACTTGCTAAGAGATTCTCTGAAATGGAAGATACCTATTTCCTTTGAAAGTAATTACTTACCCAATAAAGGAGTCTGCAGGTATACAAAGCTTAAGATACAGCTGTCTCTGTTCAACAATCCCTGTCATGTGGCAGGAATGAGTAATGTGTTCCCAGTTTTTCTAGGAATTATGTTTAGTCTTGTGTTCTTTTTCTTTTCCTCTTCTTCCTTCCTTTATTTTTTTAAAAAAAAAATTCATCTAATTTTCCCAAGTAGCTAAAATTGAAGCTTGCTTTGCCCATCATTACCGGAGACCTCAAGAAATCAAAAGTTCCACTTTCCTTTTTGCTTGAGCTTTCTTTTGTCTCTGTTATATTTGATGTCTTTCCTTTACTTCTATATTTTCACCTCACTTTTCTATTTAATCCTGCATCCATGTCTACACATCATGACAGCCGACTATAACCTTATTCCTAATGAGAGTGCAACTAGTTCATTTCATTTGTTCTTGTTTCCAGCCTTCATGGCCTCCATGCAAATGAACACCTAACTTGATTGTGTTTTGGGAATCTATGAGGAATTAGACCTGGCCAAAATATAATCTGTTTTTGTGTGTCTGGAAGAAGTTGAACAATCTACTGCCCTCTTTCTGCGTCCTATTAAATTTTGTATATGCCATTGTATCCTAAACAGAATCATGCCAATTGTAGCCACTTGGAAATTGTATGGAATTAAATTTCCTCCTTATATTTATATAAGTATTTGTATTCACTAGTTAACAATGACACTTGGGTCAAGCCCTTTTTGACAACATTTAGGTTTCTTACAAAATGTGAATTCTGAGAAAATGAGGATTTAAGGGACTGGACTCCACCTTTCTATAAAGATCAGATTTAATCTTCTGCAAGTGGGAAGAATAAGAACCAATGGGTATGACTTGACAGTGGATTAGAGTCTATTTTAGCACTTGTGGAAATTTTTAGGGAAGTCTTATTCTAAGCTCTCCGGAGAGGTCATTAAAGTGTATTGTCCAATCTACAACATTCTATATGCAGACAAATTGTTTCAGAAGTTTCTTAAAAAATAAATATGATAAGCACTTATTCATTCACCAATTAAATACTGGAAATACAGCCGTAGGAATACAACTACCACATAAGATTAACAATATGATACTTCAGCAGTGCATCACCAGCTACCCAGCCTGTCCATCCACACTATTGCTTATTTACACTTCATCTATGACCTCATTCAATTTCAGACGCAGCTGGATGAAAGAACAGAACACCTTTCAAGAGCTTGAAGTTCAACATTAAACTGAAGTGTATGTATTTTACCCTTCCTTCCATAACTCTTTTCCTATCTAATGTTTTCTCAACAAAAGTCAGTTAAACAAGTATTGTCCAGCATCTTAAAATACCAGACACAAAAAGATGTGTACCCTTAGGCTCTGTGAGTTGTAATTCTTCCCTAGCTTAGTACATGAAAAACGACCAAGCTTTTATATTGGTAGTGATCCCATCTGTGCTTATCATAAAATTGGGAGTTTTTCATTATAATTATTATCAGGAAATCCCAATTCCCCTCTTCATAGTGCTCAGGAAATTGAAGGGGAAAGCTTTCATCATGAAATTGCTGGAGAGACACCCAATCAAGTTGCATGTTTTCAGAAAGCTTGCTATAAAGAAACCTTACAAATTTAACTTTTCATGCCCTTGAATATCTCCTATACTAGAAAACGGATGAATGTTTTTATCTAAGTTGACACTGATATATTATTCTGCTATCAAGTTACTTAATAATATGTTTTCTCTTTTACCCTATCACCGCTGTATCATCTGTCATCCAGTTGCTTAGTTACTTTGAGAATTGTATGGTGAGGTTAGTGTGCTGCTATCTAAGTCTTTAAAAGATGATTAGAGGATAAAGTGAAGCTTGGTGTTTGCAGACATTGTTATGGTGAATAGTTTATATATTTATATATACACATATATGTGAGAACATGATTACTATGAGCTGCATAATAGATGATTTAAAATTCCAAGTGAAAATTGTGAAGTAATGAGTTTCTCCTCATTATGTTAGATTCCCTGGGGCTGCTTTCTCAGACTTTCTGTTGATATTTCATTTATAAACCAAATCTTGGGAATAGAGGAGGAGGAAAAATAATTGTTTAGTAAGTTATTGCATTTGCATAGCAAACTAATAGTAACTAATGAAGTGTTATTTGGTCATAAATACAATTATATGATGTATTGAATAAATTTAAAGATTACAAAAAACAAACTTGAGTGCTTTTTTTCCCAACTATAAAATAAATTCACATCTTGGGGGTTTATAGAGTAAGTATGAATCCCAGTCCTATGCTTTAGATATTTTTTCTTTGTTTAAAAAATATTTTAAAATTTTTGTCTATATTATTAAGTATCCCTAATCTTTTTTCTAAAATTAAAACTTTCAAAGATGGTTCAAAATAATTTAACTAAATAAATCATTTTAGTTTAAAATTGCAGTAGCTATCTTATTTAATTTTCTCTAAATTCCAAAATTCATTATTTTACTAAGAATTTTAATCATAGGCATGTGATGATTGCATTTCTTTAAAATTTTTGCCTTAGGGTAATCATTTTCTTTGTGTTCAGATCATTCTTTATATTAGATTTAATTGAATTCTAACTAGTATTTTATTTACTGAGTCACCAAATATTTCTCTATTAATTTTAACATATGCTCTGGAGTAGTTGAAATATTTTAGAAGTATCTGTTGTTTGAAGAACAGATCTTTGTAAATTCATCTGGACCTGGGGACTTTCTTAGGGATAAGTTTTAGCTTTTCTTTTCAATTTCTTCTGTTATTGTGCTATTCCGATTTTCTACCACTTCATAGTCAATTGTAAGAATTTCTACGGTCCAACAATGTACATTTCATCCAATTTTCTTTTTTTTTTGCTCTACAGTTGTATATAGTACGTTAGACTTTTTAAAAACCTCTCCAATATCTATAGTTATGTCCTAGTTCTCACTTCAAAGTTAGTTATTTGTACCAGTGCTCTTTTTCTTGATCAAACATGAAAAAATTTCATTCATTTTATTGGTCTTTTCAAAGATCTAGCATTTGATTTTATGAAATACATTGTTTCATCATCATTTGTTTACTAATATCTGCTTTTACCCTTATTGCTTCCTTCATCATTAGCTTAGATTTACGTGTGTATGTGTGTTTTAACAACCCTACATTTTTCTCAGAATTCCACCGTAGCTATATCTTCTTCTTTTGACAAAGTAGATCACTCTTTCTAGCCAACCATTTAATTTTGATTTCTTAAAGTAAACGTTATTTAGAGCAAAATAAATTTTTTCCAAGGGAATGGTTTTGAGAGGATTGTACTTTTATTCTTTACTTTTTGATTTCATTCCATACCAATCAGAGAAAATTACTTGTGTGATTTCTCATTTTTGGATTTGAACAACATTTTTGCAAATATTCCAGATGTTTGAAAATAATAGATAATACAGATACAAACATAATATGTGTGCTCAAGATTGTTAAGTGATTTACTGAAATTTCAAGTAGTCTTACTTTTTATTATCTATTTGAGCTGTCAGTCTCTAAGAAAGTTTTGTGAATTGCTAATATTTCCCATGAACAGGTTTTGCCTCATACACATACATTTCTAAACTATGATGCTAGGGACCTAAAGGTTTAGGATTCTAATAGAGTCTCAGTAATTTTTCTCTACAGTAAACATCAACCTTTGTCACACTTAATTTTGGCTTAAATTTTATTTTGCCTGATATTTTTAAATTATTCTGACATGTTTTTGTACTAACTTTTCCCTGGTATTTCATCTTTCATCTCTTTATTTTCAAACTCTCTCTTTATGATTGTTTCTCATATCAGCTTATCATTTTCTTGATTTTCTCTCATATTTATTTTTTAAAGCATGTATTCTGTTTCCTCTATTCATTCTATTTTCTCTGGGGTAACTTTTTTTTTTGAAATAGGTACCTTTATAAATTCCATTATTCTCAAAGAGTTGGTGATTTTTCTGTTTTGTTTGTTTGGTTTGTGTGTGTGAGGAAGATTGGCCCTGAGCTAACATCTGTGCCGGTCTTCCTCTATTTTATGTGGGATGCTGCAAGAGAGTGGCTTGAGAAGCAGTCCTAGGTCCACGCCAGGGATCCAAACCTGTAAACCCCAGGCCGCCAAAGCAGAGCACTTGAACTTAACCACTACGCCACCGGGCTGGCCCCTGATTTTTTTGTTTTTGTTTAATATTTATACTTAAGGATTTATATTAGACTGTATGCTTCCATAATCAAATAGGTATTCCCATTCACAGGTGAATACAGAGCCTAATAAGAGCCTGCTTCTAAGACTAGGTATGCAGGTGGCCAAGGAACGGCCACTTCAGCAAGGAGGAATAAAGAGATAGTTTGTCACTGGTGTCATGATTCAGTCACTCCCAGCCTTCAGCACTTCTTAATAGTCTGATACAACAATGATGAAGGCAGAACTAGAACTAAGATACTCTGAATCCCAGGCCAGATCTTTTCCCACCACACCGCTCAATATTTAACTGAAATTGTTCAGACTTGTTTTTGTCCTTTGATCCTAATTAAAAATAGCTTGCTGTATACACAAACGCGTACAATCAAGAATGATTCCAACATTTTCTAAATCAATATTCACATATCTACTACATCAGTGTTCATGTTTTATGAAATTGAGATATATCAGTAACAAAAGTTAAAATGAAAATTTGATCCAGGGGAAAGAATAATGAAAATAATCAAAATAAATGCTGTCGTTTTAATATGCACAATTGTATGCAGAGTATCTCTTACCGGAACTATGTATCTGTATACACCTATTGATACCATAGGTAAGTCAAACGTAAGTGAAATACACTAATTTTGCCTGATTTTTATCAAAAAGTTATCTATTTTAGGAGTGTGAACTAGTATCACAGAGTTGGAAGGGACTTTATGTTCCAATCTCTACTTTCTACATATAAAAAAACTGAGGTCAAAGGACACAATATCATTTGCCTGAGGTTTTGATCACAGGGATGATTTTGGGAAGATGAGAGTTTATCATCAAATGAAAAATAATTACTGGAGAGAAAAGGCTGAAGCCATGAGACTAGGTAAGAGATCTTGTATGAGAGAAGAGCCATTTCTATACTGTTGTGTACTCGAGATAACGACAATGCAGAGCAAAGTTTGCCTTTTTAAAATCATACACAGAAATGAGAACTTAAAAAAAAAAAAAACCAAACCATTCTAATTGGAGTATCTCAGTGTAGTTTTAATTTGCTTTCTCTAAATACTAATGATACTAAATATCTGTTCATATGCTTACTTGCCATCTGTACATCTTCTTTGGTGGAATGTCTATTCAAATCTTTTGTTTATTTTTTTAAATAGGTCATTTATTTTGATTGTTGAGTTTTAAGAGGTCTTTATATAGTCTGGATACAAATCCTCTATCAGATATGTTTTGCAAATATTTTTTCCTAGTCCTTGGCTTGTCTTCTAATTTCCTCAACGATACCTTTTAAAGACCAATAATTTTAAATTTATCATCATTTCGTATTATGGTTCATGCTTTTTACATTCAATCTAAGAAATCTTGGATTAACCCAAGGTCCCAAAGATTTTCTTCTATACTTTCTTTTAAAAGAATATAGTTTTAAGTCTTAAATTTATATCGATGGCCCATTTTGAGTTGACTTTTGAGTAAGGTATGAAGGGTTGAGGCTGGATATTTTGCATATAGGTATCCAATTTTTATGGTACCACTTAGGTACTTTAGATACCTTTTAGGTAGCCTTTCTCCATTGAGTTTCCTCAACACAACTGTTGAATATCAATTGGCTATATATTCGTGAGCCTATTTCTGAACTTTATTCTATTTCATTGATCTGCATACCAATACTTACACTAATATCACACTTTCTTGATTACTGTATCTTTATAGTAAGTTTTGAAATGAAGTAGTAATATAAACCCTCCAATTTTGTTCTTGTTTTTCAATATTGCTATTCCATATTCTCTGTATTTTCATATAAATTTTACAATTAACTTGACAATTTAAAAAAAAGACTTCACATTTTAACTGGGATTTTGTTGAATCTGTGTAACAATTTGGGGAAAACTCACATCTTTAAAATATTGAATCATGCAATACCATGAACATAGTATACCATTCCATTTATTATACTTTTAGTTTTTCTCAGCAATGTTGTAGTTTTTAGTATACAATTCTTGCACATATTTTGTTAAATTTGCAAAAATTTTCAATGTTAAATGTTTCAAGATTGTGATGCTATTGCAAATATTACTGTTTTTAAATTTTCGTTTCCTATTGTTCATTGCTATTATATAGAAATACAATTGATATTTTTATGTTAGCCTTATATCTTTTCACCTTAGTAAAGTCACTTATTAGTTTTAGCAGCTTTTTGATAGATTTTGTAGGATTTTCTATATAGATAATCATTTTGTCTGTGAATGAAGGCCAACCACTCCAGCTTTTTCTGTCACCACGTTCTATTTTGAATTCTTATTACAGGCTCACTCCTTTTTATCTGTCATATGCTATCTTGCCACAAAAACTTGTTTTTATTTTTGTTTGAGACCTTTTTTCCTACACTCTTTACCAACTGAATGCTTATTCATGTCTCAGATTTCAGGTCAAACATAACTTCTTCAGGGAAGCTTTCTCTAGGACAATTCTCCATGTTATCCCTTTCATTCAGTTACTTTTCATTAATTCAACAAATACTAAGTACCTACTATTAAATGTCTACTATGCACCCTGGTTCTTTCATAGCACCATCTATCTTTGCTTCCTAGTACTCATCATTATTGTAATTTTACATTTATCTCTGTAATTATTGGACTACTGTCCCCCGTATATTGTAAGCTTCATAAGAACAAGAGCCATGATTGGTTTCTGTTGTTTTTTGATGTCCACGCCCAGCTGAAGACTGCAACATGGCAAGTACTCATTAAATATTTATTGAACAAATAAATGAGCCAAAAGAAAATAGTTGTCCAGAAGATGGAGGAAATATTTTGGGGTAGGCTTGACTTGCTTGATGCTATTCAACACACACTGCTCAAGACTGTTCACTGACTCTATAATCATAATTCAATCTCTATAAACCTGAAAATTATCAGAAACTTTTTTTGAATGTAATTTTAAGGAAGTTCTGGGGGATGGAGTTTGGAAGTTGGGTTGTAAACTCTAAGAATGAGGACTTAATTTTAAAATTCACAAATAAAACATTTAATTGGGTAAAAACAGATGCTGCAACCTCATATTAGATTAAAAATAATTTAATATTTTCTTGTCAGATGAAAAAATTTTAATCCCATAGACCACTAGTAGTCCTTAAAATTATACTTGTACCTTTTCTAGTTTGTGAGTCATTAGGATATAATTGACTCAAAATAAACAGGCAAATCAAATAAACTTTAAATGACTTGTTTAACAAGGTCTTGAATTTATAGTAAATAGCTTGTTTCTGTTCCATTTAAGAGAAGATTAAATAAAATAAGCTTAGTTTTGTTTTGTCTTTTGAACAAGATAAATAAGATCCCAGGACTTAAGTCTGAGTATGAATTCATGTTTTCAGTAATACAAGGCCAGTTCTAACGTCATAGAAGTTCAAAAGCAGTGACTGAGAAAAGCACATGACTTACCTGAAAATCACTGTTTATTCAAAGGCATTATGTTCTTCTCGTGTATGGGGGTAGATGATGGACTTAACACGCGACTATTACATTCAAGGAACACTTCAAACTGGATTGATGTGGAATCAATATGGCTATTCTCACCATCAATCATACATGTCCTTTAAAAAATGCATTCTATAGAAAAAATGTAATATACATATTTTAAAATTGAACAGGTCTTAAAAGTGACTCAAGCCAGTCTCCTGAAAAGTGCAAAAAGAAATCCTTTCTATGAGTTGAACCACTATACTTGCTTTTCTAGTATCATACCAGGCAATATGTTGTAAAATACAAATAAGCATTTTAGGAATTCCAAGATATGAGTAAATGTTTTACATTTCAAGAAAAAATAAGAATAAAAAACATGGGGCATTTTTGGTGGAAAAAAAATCAGGATTTATTGTTTTTATTTGCAATTAAAATGTCAAATGCAAGAATTCACATGGCAAGGAGTAAGTTGAAGAAAACACAGGTGCCTAATTCATAAGCTACAAAAAACAGTACAAAGGTGACCATCTGGGGAGAGCTGGCTGACTTAATTTTCCTATGAGCTTACCGTCTGTTCCATATTTTTCTTCCAAACGCCACATTCTGACCTTGAAAATGCAACTACATGTTTTGCTACATGCGTTTCCTTCTAAATACAAATGCAGGTAGACATAATTATGCAAAGGATATTAATACAACAAAAGACATATTGTGCTGTATTTTATTTAATCTCAGTTTTCTGATCTTTTAAAAGGTTTTGTTTCTGGTGGTGATGCTTTTTCAGCCTTTGAGTCATTATATAAGCTCCTACATTTTCCATGATACACCTGCAGTGCTGACAAGCACAGTTTTAAGAAATAAGTGCTTCTTTGAGAATGATGGTTCACAAGCAGGCCCAGAGGTAGACCTCTGAGAATGTCAAGGAGAGGAGATGCGAACCTAGGATTGTAATCCTGATGTAGACACAACGGATCATGATGAGGTAAGGCTCACAGGAGGAATGACAAAGCTAAAACAGTGAGGAATGCCTGGCTTGTCACAAAACACTGATTGCCCAAGTCTCCTGAGCATGTCGGGATTGCCGAAGGAGGCATCACGCTCTACTGACACAGGGAACTAATATGCAGAGCAGAAAAACACTTGTTACATTGGTTTTCTTTTTATATCTCCGTCTGAATACTGATAATGATGCTTGTCATACTAACAAAAAGGTACTTACTTTTAAGTACTTGTTGCCATATCTTTCCTAAAACTAGGCTTTTGCTCTATCTCGCATTTTTTTCTGAAAAAGAAATCTGTCGCTATTAATTCTTCAATATTCCTAATTCATGCTCTAATTATTTCAAGATTATTCTCCTGCACTATATACTATATGGAATATGTGCTTCTGAAATTTGTTTCCAGCCTTGAACACTTTGCCAAGTCAAAGTCCCAATTTATACTTGGTTGTGCCCTAGCATCTTTAAGCTCATTAAGTGCTAAGCTAAACTCATCAACTGTGTGGACCAACATGTTTCCACTTTGACTTTTTCCTTTCCCTATTTTCACTACCTATTATTCAGTAAGGCATGCTCGTTTTTATCTCTTCCTTCCTTTCCATTTCCATGACTCCTCCTCAAGTTCAAGGTAGGACATCCAGATTACAATGATGATACAACCCCAAACTGTCAAACTGTTCCAAAGAATAATAGGGTTCCTTGAACAGAGTTCCATGATCTGCATATTCCATACAACTTGGGGATTCACAAAGTATATCATAGGCCACATAAAGAAACATCTTTAAGTTTGTTTAACCTAGTGTTTGGGAAACCCAATGCTTCCTAAATCATTTTACCATGGAAACGTTTTCAAGGAGCTTTCCAAAAAATCTCCCAGGGTAAAGTGTGTAAAACACTTGTCTTTACCACACATTCAATCCTGCAACGAATTTTCATATTAGTTAATAAATACACAGCTCAGGTCATTCCACTTCCCTGCTCAAAATTTTCACACACTCTCAATTACCCATTAAACAAAGCTAAGCACCTCTATCTGTCTGCAACCTACATGTTTCATCCCAGTTGTCATGACTTCATTCATCTCTGTGGTTCACCAGATGTCAAGCTTAGGATCTATTGTACTACAATTGCTCATCCCCACATCACACAAATATGTTTCACCAAGTAAATGTGAACCATCACTTAGCAATGAATCAACATTTTACACACAACTACGGTACCAGAAACATCTCTTTAAAGACTTAATGGTTTCCTGATGTTCTCTAAACTTAAATCAAAGTCTTCTTTGCAGAAGAAAAGTATGTTTACATTCTTTTCCCCATGATTTGAAAAACTCTGCTGTAGATAATTAAAGCTACCTGCACTGAATATTTTTGGTAAACTAATTTGTCATATTGTACTTTTTTTTCTGAAATAAAAGTGGCATGTGGTGCTTGGCATAATTGAGTCAGCTGGGGAACTGATGAGTAGACGTGGAAGGATCATATTATCTGTGATCACTTCAGTTTTTAACCAATGTCACAATACATATTCTTGTCCAATTTCAAAGAAAAAGTAACACCTATTGAAAATATTTCTAAACCATCAACAAATTTTAGGTTATAATTTTAACTGAAACGGTACTTATTTGTTTAAGAAATATTGAATTGTGCATCTGCTTTGGGTCAAGCATTGTACTCGGCAAAAAGAAGTTAACAAGATGGACACAGTTGTTGCCACAGTGTATAGTTCTTACCATTTTTAGACTTAGGAGTGTCCAGTAGGTTGAGTATTATAGTTCCCTCCAGCTACTGTACTATGTCTTTGCTCCCTTTGAAAGCAAAAGTTCTCCGCAAAAGTTGTTCGCATTTTCCCTAAATTACTGTTCCCATTCTCTGTTGAACCTACTCCAATGAAGCTTTTACCTCCTATTTCAACAAAGTGTCAGGACCAACAATGACCTCCACACCGCTAGACACAATGGTCAATTCCCAGATGACATCTTACCTCTCCTATTAACGTTTAACACAGACAATCCTTCCCATCTTATTAAAAGGCTTCATTTACTTGGCCTCTCATCACCACTCTTTTTGAGTTTTCTTCTCTGCCTTGTGCCTCCTCATCTTCTCAACCTTTAAATGTTGGACTTACCCAGAGGTGAGTCATCAAATTTCATGTCTTTTCATCCTCCAGATTGCTTTAAATACCATCTGTATGTTGATAATTCCCCTATTTATATCTCCATCCTGGACTTTTCCCTTGAGTTCCAGAATTTATATATAGCTGCCAACTCAGACTCTTCCTTTGAGAGTCTACTAGATATCCCCACATATCCAAAATCCATATTCCTCCTGGACAAAATTCCTCCCACTATGTTCTTCTATATTCTTCCCAATCTGAGTAAGGGGGAGTTCACCTTTTCAGATACTCAAGCCAGACCCCTGTTTCATCACTGACTGCTTTGTTTCTTTCACACCCTATTTTCAACCTTTCATCAAATCCTGCTGGCTAAGTCTTCCATATGTAACCAGAATTTACCACTTACCACTACTTTTCCGGCTGCAATCGGATCCCAACCACCATCATCTCTGATCCGGATTCTTTTCATTACTTTCTAACTAATCTCCCTGTCTGCCCTTTCTTTACCTGCTCGGGTCAACATAGCAGAGGAAACCTGTTCAAACAGAAACCACTCCTGTGGTTTTAATACCTTAGAGTAAAAGCCAAGTCTTTAAAATAGCAAGCCTCCGCCTCACCCAGTCGGTGGGGGCAGTGGTCTCGCATGTGCTGGGCTCAACTCCACGAAACGTCCACCCGTTTTCCAGGAGGCCGCCAAGGGGGCCATCAGCAGCCGCAGGTGCCACGTCTGGCGGCGGGTTGCCCAGGGCTTTTGCTGAGACCTGACTGCTTGGGCCCTGCCTGCCCTAGCTGCCGCAGCAGCACTGGAGGGAGCTGACCGCTGACCTGTTGCTGAGCTGGCTGGGCTGGACCCAGTCCCCAGGCTGTGACCTCCCAACTGCACCTCCAAAAGATGGGCATCACAGAGGCCAGGCCCTGGACCCGGGGCTGGGATCCCTGGACCGGGGTGAAACCCCTCTGAGGCTTAACGAAGTGGGGCGGGGGTTCCACCAGGCCTGTGGAGGGCTAGTCCTGAAGTCTTCTGGATTCTCTGAGTCCCCGCTCCCGGCCCTGGACCGCGCATCTGTAGAGCAGCCCGTGCAGCCTCGCGCCACCTCGCCACTGCTCCTGGGGCTGCACCTTCGGGACCTGGCGTTCCTAGCAGCATCCAGCCAGAACCCGCAGCCAGCCCGTTCCTGCTGTGCCCTGCCCATCCCAATGGCAACTGTAACGACTAAAACATCACATGTCAAAAATAAAAAATAAATCTCTCTCTGACTTCATCTCTTAACACCCTTTCCTTTGTTCACTCTGCTCCAGCCACAATGGGCTCATTGCTGCTCCTACACTTGTAGAACATTATTGTCTCAAGGCGTTTACACTTGCTGTTTCCTCTGACTGGGCCACTTGTCCCCAGTTATCCTCAGGGCCAACTCTTCATTTACTTACAGATTCTCTTCTGAAACACCTAATGCATGAGGACTTCCATGGTCTTTTGTATAAAAGAGCCACCCCCACTTCCTCAGCTCACTCATCCCCTAACACTGCCTCATGTCTCCTCACCTGCTCGCAAAGCTAGGAAGAACTCTGCGCTTGTTTACTGTCTTCTGTCTACCCTCCACTCTCACCCACTAGAATATAAGCCTCACAAGGGTTGAGAAGGCATCTGTTGTGTTCACTACTGCCTCCTCAGGGCCTGGAAGAGGGGTTGGGACATAGGAGGCACTCGAAAAATATTTGTTGAGTGAATGATTGAGTGAATTTACAAAAAGGCACTGTAAGGTGCTAGGAAAGCATAAAAAGGAAGGATCTAACCTAGGCTGAGGGAGCAAGAAAAGATTTCTTGAGGAATCTGAAACCTGAATGCTAAGAAGATAAGTGGGAGTTTGTACTGGAAAGGGAAGAGGAAAGGAGAGTTTTCCCACAAAGAGAACAACATTGCCAAGACTCTGAGTTTATTTAGTTATTCAACAAATATTGATTAAATATCTACAACGTCCCAGGCTATGTTCTAGGCATGTGGGACATAAAGAGTAAAGGGGAAAGGCTATATACAAATAAATATTTGGTATATGGTCAGTTAATAAAATTAGGAACATATTAAGATATACTAAGAATGTTGGACGATGGGAAGGCACTGAAGAGTTTATGCAAGGGATGACATGATCAGATTTATATTTCAGAAAATCAAAACCAGACACAAGCCTTATCTCCAGTACCTGCCTGTTTTAATACTTAACCCACAGTTGCTTCTTTTCAAGTTCAACAGTCATTTCTAATATATGCCTATTGCGTCAGATAAAGTGAAAATGGTGCTATTTAAGTGATTTTTCCCTGTATGTGAATACACAAAAATGGTCTTATAAATAGAAATTTTCAAACTTTTCAAAACTTTAATATAATTTGACATTTTATTTTTTTAAAAACTATTCTCTCAGCATTTTTTCTCATATTTTTCAATAATCTTTTTAAAATTTCCATCTCATTTTCTTTACTTATCTCCTCTATTCTTTTAAAATATATTTTTAAAATAATTATAAACATGCTTATTTTACAGTCTCTTTCTGATTTCTTCTATATCAAGTTCTTTTAGTTTTGCAGACATACCTTGTTCTCTCCAAATTTCTGTTCCCTCTGCCAGAAACGCAGGGCTCATTCACGCAGCACTGACTCACTCCAGTGTTCTACGTCCTTCTCATACGTTTCATATATTTAACTGTGAGTGCACCTTTGTGAGACAGGCATTGTTTATTCTGTGAGAAACCGATGTAGCTAGATGTTTCTTCAGAATGCTTTCATTTTACTTCCTCTAGTCTGTTCTAGCCTAGGACTCATGTTATGCAAAGTTCTTGAGGGAGAGTTTCCTGAACCAAGTCTGGGGCATGCATTCAGACTCCGAGCTAAGTACTGAAGTGTAGGGGGTGGGTACAGCGTAGATCTAAGGACTCAGCCCCGGCTCCTGCTTTGCCTCCAGCTGTGGGGCTTATTTCTGAGTCTGAGACCTCTTGGCGTATTTTCGTCTCCCCCTCTCCGCTTCTGCCAAGATGTCAGCTCAATACCATCACCATTCCAGCCATCCCTTCCCCTTTCATTTGCGGCACCTGAAGAGCATGCTTTCTCGCTTACAATCTAAGCTAAAGACAGTTTTTAATTGCTCCATTTTATCTGGTACATCTTGATGTTTGTAATAGGAGAGGTTTTGTGTTAGCTCAGTGTGCCATAATACAGATTCACTCAAATTAATCTCTGAATTGGATTTTAATTTGAAATATGAGCAACAACATAAAGACAGTCTGCATAACCAAACAGTTGCTCAGATGTGCAAACAAGAACCAAAAATTAGCCAGGCTGCAAAAACGCCTTCAAAGTCTGTCTTCCCGACTGGGAAGGTGGTTTCTTACTCCACTACGTTAATGTGAATTTTATCTCACATTGGATGAGTTAACTTTGCAAAACAGAGAGTAGTAAAGGGTGTAAAAGCCCCTCCAAGCAGAGAGAAGGGAGCCCAGGCTCACTCGCCAGTGGTGCCATGGGCAGAAGAGGCACCAGGAGCCATACAAGTGGGTAAGAAGACTTCAGCTAAAATTTCTAACAAATTGATGAAAGTCCAAATGTAAGCGAGCATGAAAGTATAGAACCTCTGGGGATGGAAAATATTCCAGGCTTTTTTCCACAAACTTTTGCTGGAAACTCATGAGAAAGAATGGACCAGGGTGAAGAATAGAGGTGAAGACCCATTACAACTGGGAGAAGGTAAAAGAAAAAGCCCTCTACCCCAAGAAGCAGGGAGACAGAGGCAGGAAACAGTCCCATTTCCAGGATCCTATAACAATAGGGTTAGAGGTGCCCTACCACTGGGGAAAGGGCAGAGAAGTCTTCCACACAAGATCCTCCAACGACGAAAGCAGTTCAGGCTGGTAGACCAAAGAGAGGCAGGACCGCTGAAAATGCCCCATCCTTCCTAAGACTGAGGCTGGGCCAGGACAACAGAGAAGCCCCTTTGCCCCTGCAACAGGCCAGTAGGTATCAAGTAACAAGCAACAGCAGTCTACCCCTGGGGGAAGGTAGAGAGCAGAGAGAGAACCATCTGGGACACGCTGCACAAGGAAGACTGAGAGGTGAGGGTGGAGCTCCTCAAATGGTTAAATTGAAGATAAATATAAAAGACATTTTCTCTTCCCTATTTTTTTAATGCTCTAAAAGCAGAGGTCAGCAAACATTTTCTGTAACGAGTCAGAGAGTAAATAGTTTCAGCTTTACAGGCCAAATGGTCCCTGTCGTACCCAACTCCGCCATTGTAGCCCCAAAGCAGCCACAGACAATATGCAAACGAATGAGCATGGCTGTGTTCTAATAAAACTTCATGATGGACACCGAAATTTGAACTTAATATAATTCTCATGTGTTATAAACATTATTCTTTTTAGATTTTCAACCATTTAAAAATGTAAAAAAAACATTCTTACAGGCTGGATTTGGTCTGGTGGCTATAGCTTGTAACCTCTGGTTTAAAGCAAAGTAAGTAGCAACGAATTATGGGTTTTAGCATAGGTACAACAATAGCAGGAAAGACAGGAGGGAGCAATTGGAAGTACACTGCATATAAATAATACTATTTGAAAGAAGACTGTGATAAATTAAAGATGTGTGCAGTCAACCCTAGGGCCACCACTGTAAACCATAAAAGGAAGACTGACAGAAAGACGAGCAAAGGCCTCCATCAGTATCAGGTCAGTAACGTATTATTTGAACATAAAGCAGTTGATTAGTTAGAGCGCCTTTAATTTGGAAAAACTGTAATTTACAAATAATAAATCTCATCTTGAAAATTATTAAGGAGAAACTTTCAGGAAAAAAATAATTAAATTTATTTTCTTTTAAGCTCTGAAAATAATGGAGAGCAATCCAAGAGGAGAAACTTTAAAAACTTGTTAGTACAGTACGGTAATACAGAGGTTTGTAAACCTAGAGGGAAAAACATGAAAGAAAACAAGAAATTAGGGCCTCCGCATGGCCTAGTGGGTAAAGTTCTGTGCGCTCCTCAGGCAGCCTGGATTTGCAGGTTGGGATCCTGGCAGGGACCTGCTCCACTCCTCAGCCATGCTGTGGAGGCATCCCACATGCAAAGTGGAGGAAGATTGACATGGATGCTGGTTTGGGGTAAGTCTTTTTCACCAAAAAAAAAATAATAATAATTAATTTTTTTTAAAAAACAGGAAATTCAGCATACCTTAATGTGTACTGATGCACAACTAATCTCGCCTATGGCTTCTTTCTGCAACTACTTAGGATAGAGGATTTCTGGGGCCAAGATCATGTGATGATTGCTACACTGTCCTAGTCAGCTCAGATTGCCGTAACAAAATATCATAGTCTAGGTGCTTTAAAAACAGACATTTGGCACCAGCCTGGGGCACGGTGGTTAAGCTCCGTGTGCTCCACTCTGGCAGCTGGGATTCAAGGGTTCAGATCCCGGCACAGACCCTACATCACCAGCCACGCTGTGGCGGCGACCCACATGTAAAGTGGAGTAGGATGGGCATGGATGTCAGCTCAGGGCTAATCTTTCTCAGAAAACAAAAAACAAAAACAGATATTTATTTCTCACATTTCTGGAGGCTGGGAAGTCCAAGATCAAGATGCCAGGAAGTTTTTTTTTCCTGGTGGGAGCCCTCTCCCTGGCTTGCAGACATCTGCCTTCTGGACGCATCCTCACATGGTGGAGAGAGAGCGAGCTCTGGTCTCTTCCTCTTATAAGGACACTAATTCCATCATGGGGGCCTCACCCTCAGGAATTCCTATAAACCTAATTACTCCCCAAATCCCCCACCTCCTAATACCGTCACATTAGGAGTTAGAGCTTCAACATAGGACTTTTGGTGGGAGGGACACCAACATTCAGTCCAAACATGCACTCAATCTTAACACTTTGCTATTTGCATTTATCATTTGGATGCCAAACTGGCAATACTTAGAAAATGTGTGAACTCAGAAGAAATGAGTGTCTGCATGATCACAGAATACCCCATTATTCAGAAGCAGTATCTGTCAACTTCAAGTAACTAAAATAGGTCTCAGAGGCTGGAGTGATGCAGAATTTCCCTTTGATCCATCAAAATAATTATTTCAGCATTCCTTCAGTAAAGTGCATCAATTTTTACTAGCTTATTTTATCTTCCACTATTCCTTTATAAAAACCCCATTTTCTAGAGAGTACATGCTGTACTGAAAAAGAAAAGGAAATGAACTCTACATTTTTAAATTAAACATTAATAATCTGCAGCCTAAAGGAGTGCGCTTCACTTATCTGTAAGTTTTGTTTAGATGGAACGTTTAAGCTAGACAAACAGGGCATTACTTGGGCCACTGAAATTCATAGCAAAACCTGAAGACATGCATTTTAATGATCGTGGGTAAGCAGAGAGTGTTTCTGCCCTTCGGGACATTTAGAGCTAATCTTGATGGAAAAAAAGAAGGCAGAATTTTCTCTCTGCCTGAAATTCAGGTTCTGCTACACCCCCAAATCCCTCTCACTTATCCCACTTGGAGGCAAAGACTCTGGGAAAGAGGATTTGGGGCTCTATTATCACTTTTTCACACCCTTACAAGCACTTGTCAAAATTCCAGGTCTATGAAATTTTGGCTGTGCATTGCAGACCACTGGAAGGTAATCTGAATGTCACAGTCATTATCTCTTGGGTCACTGGCACAGCATGGGAAGAACGAACAGAATATTGATAGTACTTTCTCATAATTCTATTCATGGGCATTTTGATCTTTAGTACTAAGAAATTAATAACCACCACTAATAATAAGCACAAGCGTTTATTAAACACCTGCTATTTTCCAATAATTGTGCTAGACTTTTAAAATACATCTCTTAAATTAATCTTTCTCAACGTTGGTATACGTTCCTTTTATAAGCATTGGACAGGTTCTTTCCCTTTTGTCCTAGGCGACACGCTCCCCTGGTGTGCCTCCTACCTGCCTCCCTGTTCTCTGAAGCCTTTGCCAGCACCTCTGCGTCTGCTGTCCAGTACAAGTTCAAGTTCCTCAAGGCTCGTTACAGACTGATGCACTTGCTCTCCACAGTGTAGCCGGTGATTAAGCCCAATGCCTCAAGAATCAACCAGCCTGAGCTCCAATCGCTTTATTTAGCCTCTTTATGCCTCAACTCCCACATCTCCAAAATACTAATAGCATCTGCCTCAAAGGTTTGTTGTGAGAACTAATTGAAATGAAACATGAAAAGTGCTAAGTCCAATGCCTTGCATGTAGAAAATAAATACTCAATATGTGTGAGTTGTTGTTAAAATACTAACTATGTGATCACAAATTATCTACCTAACATCTATCCTCCCTAGACTGCAAGCTCTACCCCTAGCCCTTGACTTGGTACCTGGCTCGCGGTAGACTCTCATTCACCTTTCCTTGAATGGCCAAGTGAAGGAGGAGTCAAAGGGACGTATCACCATGTGAAGTGGGTGTCCTTATTCCTGTACTAAGAATGAGAGAAATAAAATGTGGAGAGAGTAAGCAATATTCCAAGCCTCCACAGATAGTAAGCGGTAGAATTGTAATTCAAGTCCGTATCTGTCTAAATCTGAAGCCCGTGCACTTTTCATTTCTTGCACTGGGAAAAACGCACGTCCCGGGGAGAAGAGGTAGGAAATAATCGATGGGTATTGAGCACGACTGTGAACCTGGCAGTGTTCTAAGCACTTGCTTTGGTTTTCTCAGTTAATTTTTACAGCACCCTTAAGAGGTAAAGACTAGTATTATTTTAATTTTACAGACGAAGGCTAAAGTGCAGAGAAGATAGTTACAGGCCAAGCTTCCACAGCTGGGAAGAAACAGGAATAGGTAGGATTTGAACCCAGTCGTCTGGATCCAGAGCTCACACCCCTGACTGGCACATGTATGCCTCTCTCAGCATCATGTGATGCTTCACAACTAAACAGCACTAAAAGACAGTCAAAAAGTCACTCTTGGTTATATTTTCCCCAGTCAACTATGTAGTACCCTTTTGAGTCTGCATATAAACAGAATAAAATCAAAACACTGAACATCTACATAAACGCCAATCCTAGTCCTAAACAATTACTGAATCTTAAAGACCATCTTTAACAACTTTTCCAATTTCTCATTCAACTTTTGTCTACATTTCCAGTAATCCAGTAATATGATGGTCCCTAATCCTAGAATTCCATTCTGATTTTGAACTGGATAAATGTAGGGAATTTTTTCTTGAACAAAAATCTGTCGTCTGTGTCCTCTGCTAACTTACCTAGTTTAACTCCCTGAAACTATGCGATATTTGAAGACAAACCATGAATCTATTCAGCAGACACTGGAGCACTTGTCTTTCAGGCACTGCGACAGGCAACGGGTACACAAAAGTGAATGCAAATAACTCATGTTGTTGGGGTGGCAGCAGTGTAAATGAATAACTTCAACCTTGAGTGGTAAGTGTTCTGCTAGAATTATAAAAAAAGGGTTATTGAAGCATCAAGAAAAGTGATTTGAGGAAAGAGTGAGTTGCAAATTAGGTGTGTATACAGGAAACTATTCTTTTGACCTCCAGGCATCTCCAAATGCTTCCTGCTTCTAGATAATACTGAAATAAACAGGGTCCCTGCTTCTTAGTATAGTCCGAAGGCAACAAACATGGTCTCTCCCTGCCCTCTGGCAGTAGGGCAGGAGTATATGACTTCTAGGATCAGGGAAGAAATAATTTTCATTGTTGAGTGGTTACTATCTATCAGGACTGTTCTAAGTACTTTACATATAATAACTCATTTAAAGCCAACATTCTATGAGGTCAGTGCTATTTTTATCACTTGCCATTTCACAGATAAGACTGAGATTCAAAACAGTCTAGAAACACTAGAAGTTGCAGACCTAGTAAGCAGAAAAGCAGGGATTCAAACCAGAGTCGGCTGGCTTTGGAGGGCATGTTTTAAGTGCCATGCTAAACTGCCCTGGCCCCAGCCCACAACTGAATCACAATGGCTTGATCAAGGTACAGGGCCTGCCTGAGAGATTCAAGATGGTGGGGTGGAGTCCAGTGGAGCGAGTTCACTGGACAGTACAACCAAGGGCAGTGAATGACCAGGGCTGGCTCCCTGTTCCTGGTGGATGAATGAATGAAGACTATATTTATTTCCATTAAATTTGATCTCTTTTACTGCAACTTGCCATTCAAGCTAGGCATAATTTTAGAATATTGATATGCCTGGCCAAAACATTTGCTATTCCTCCCAGTTCTATGTGACCTGTAAAAACTTTCTATGACCCTCATCCAAAATACTAGTAACAAAGTTGAATAGGACAGAGAACCAAACTGCCCCGGAGCAGTGTTTCAACACCAGAAATCCTGGAGCGCCATCGTCTTCTTCCCACACCTCCACATTTCCCATAAGGCTTCCATGAGCGCTGTGACATCCTGAGCACAGAGCGGCTATGGCACCCACCTGAAACTTGACAAGATCTACTTTTAGTGACCCCATGTAGGCAATGTGGGATCACCACCTCCTTCTCTAAGTGCGCATATCTCATTCTTCTTTTAATATGCCTTAGATTTTTCCGCTGGGAGGCAAGAACAAGTAGATTGAACTATAGTTTTCTAAAAGACCTTGCTCACCTTTTTGGAAGCCAGGCTATTTGTCCATCAGCAATTACTACTCTTCTCCAATTTTCCTCAAAAGTCACCTTCAGCAGTCTCTAAGCTATTTTCCCCAATCATCTCGTTACTGTTAAATAGACTCAGCTGGGACTTGATGTTTTGGGCTCCCCCCACAACCCCACATTTAACTTGGGGTTTAAATCTTATTGCCTTCTTTGATTCTCATTATTCTATCCATTTTTTGGTTACAGATAATATTTTGATATTAAAAAAACAGATTTCGTACTGAAATATCATAACTAACACCACACTGGACAGGTAAACAAAAGCGGCAGAACCAACTGGACTTGAAATAGCTACAGTATTTCTAGGGGAAATTACCACCAGTTTAAATTAGAAACCCTAGTTTTCTGTCCAAGACAGATAACTACCTGAGTATAACTTCAGTGTAAGTTTCAATTCAACAAAATCTTCTTCAAGTAGTCTTTGGGCATATTTACTTTTATTAGGCAAGTTTTCCAATTCAGCCAGCACGTTAATTAGTAAAACTCAATCATAAAAATCTTCTCTATCTCCTAGACCGGAAGTAAAGCACTGATGTAATCAACATGACTTTTTAAGGTTATGTTCACATTTGCCAACACAGAGTGACTTCAACTTAAATCCATTTTAACTTGGTTATCAGGGCATAGCTCTACCATTCATCAGTTTGTGGTTAAAAAAAAAAAGATGAGGCAATGTGGCTTATGTGTGGGTGGGTGTGTGTGTGTGTGTATGCAGGAAATTCTGCTAGGGCCTCTTCTCCCTACTGATTTTTCACCTTTTCAGTTGTATTCTGGCATTATATTGCCTGGTTCAGTTAACAAGTGAGGAGAACAGGTGGATGCCAGCCATGGCAGCAGCGCTGTGAATATCAGCACCAGCACCTCACATCCTTTCTTGGCCCTGGAGAGTGTTCCACTTTTAGGAGTCTGCTACATAGACACACAGAAGCAAAGTGATAAAGTAAGGTAGCCACCACTTTTACATGAGTATGGGTTGGAAGGCTTTTTTATTTTATTTTTTTAGCATTAAGAATGACTCCAAGATAGCTAGTCCAGCTAAGTCAATTTCATTCATTCACTCATTCGTTTATTCATTCCACTGATCAATCAACAAATATTGAGTGTACCATGTGTCATAAAATCTGTTGGGCTCTGCATAAACATTAACAGTCTCTGACCTGATGAAGACTATATCCTAATAGACAGATGTCAAGACTAAGAAAAGTACTCTCTCCGGGAGGTATTGGCTTTGTGCCTATAATAGCATCCCTAATACCCAGGATTCATCTTTCAATTTGCTACTACTCTCTAAATGTTTCCTTTTCCCCACTAAACAGCTAAGCCCTAATTGTGATTCCTAAAAAAGCACTCCGAAAGCAAAGGCACTCATTTCATAAACAACCAGGGTACACCAAACACACCTCAGGGCTTGCACAGCTGACACACCAAACTAGAAGGCGTTCACCAAATACATTTTGCTTTTTCTGGAGGCTCTATCATTAATTTCTCAATTCCTTTTCAATTTCAAAACTGTGTTTAAGATTCTTATTAAATGCAAAATATCATTTTTTTAATCAAAACTCTTCAGAAATTTGAGTCCTTCTCTTTGTAACATTTTATTATCAAAGGAAAAAAAGGTGGATGTGGCACAGTTCTGACTCCCAGAAAATGTTGTCTAACTATATAGTGCAAAAAGAAACACTCAAATACTGATTCACAAAAAAAATTCCATAAAATTTTCTTTTGATGTTTAGTGAAGCCTACAGAAAATAGGAGACAGCAAGCCAGCACTTAATGTTTATAGACTAAAACTTATCTGGCTACTTTAGGACAAGAGACTAAGATATAGCCAGCCCCTCTCTCTTTCCTGCCCCATCACAACCACCAGGGCATACATCTTTGAAACAATATAAGAACTAGATTAATTTTTATTTTCCTTCTTCCTTAATCTCTCCTCATGTTAAAAATAAATAATAAGGAGAGAGATAAGGCGCAAGCCCTTTGGTCTGTGAGCAAAAGCAATTCTCAGGAAAATACAGATTTTATAAAAACTGGTGAATACAGCTGATTAGAAAAGCTATAGGATGCCCAAGGCTTGAATTGCGAGATGAGCTCTTCATGCCTTGAAAAGTGAAAAGAGAAGAGAGAAAATGTTAATGTATCATAAATTCTATGAAAAGTGTGGTACCCGTGGGATTTTCATTTGCATTCAGTTTTTGCTCTCGTGTTTTTTTTCCCCACAAGGTTGAAATCCGCAAAAATAAAGGCTCTTGGTTTTATATTCGAATTTTTTTTTTAAAGATTTTATTTTTTTCCTTTTTCTCCCCAAAGCCCCCCAGTACATAGTTGTATATTCTTCGTTGTGGGTCCTTCTAGTTGTGGCATGTGAGACGCCGCCTCAGTGTGGTTTGATGAGCAGTGCCACGTCCGCGCCCAGGATTCGAACCAACGAAACACTGGGCCACCTGCAGCAGAGCGCGCAAACTTAATCACTCGGCCACGGGGCCAGCCCCTTATATTTGAATTTTTAAAGGACAAAAAATTTGTTTTTGAAAGGGAAAAAATATCAAGATTTGTTTAATAAATATTTTAAATTATGGCTTATTTTAGAAGCGAAGAAATCAAGATTTCCATTTACATTTTTGCAGCTTGCCCATGTTGAATTTAACTCACAGAAAAGTTAGATCACTGTGATACCAACATTTTATTTTACATAGGCACCTAAACGAAGCTTGTAAGCTATTGATCATGTCAGAAGCGAATATTTAAATATTTAAAATATTAAACATCTCAAATATTTAAAATCACAGTTTTATTACTCCTAGAAATTATTTTAATTATCCATTTTTATTCAAGAGTTGATTTTGTATTATTTCTTTATTAGCCATGAGTTTTCAAAAAGCCAGTCTGCTTAAAATTAGGGGGAAAAGTAAGCAGAAGTGAAATTTTGAAGAGTTCTGTTGTATAATCTTTTCTGACCTTGAGATAGAAAGTGAAGGAGTGTTGGCGCTACTTTACCTGGGAAAGTGCCTCAGTCCAGGAAGTCCTTACTACAGGAAAGTGTTCCTGGTTCTTTGTGATGAAGGTGTTAAGTGTCATGGACTGCACCCTGCTTTGTTCTCTTGTGTTTAGCTGAAGGTCACTCCTGGCTTTAGAGATTAAAATCTGGGCAAACTAAGCTCTAGTGTAGTGAAGAATTGCTGTGAATATTTTAAATTCTGGAAGAGAAGATTCTACACTAATCTCTTTATCTGCATCTTCTCTTTGCCACAGGGTAAATTATAGGTACTACTTTTTACATCAGTGTCTAATATAAAATATTAGACTGAAAATGAATATATGTCATATTATGACCACTTGAGTTCAACATGTAGATTTATGCACAGTGACATGTAAATTGCAGTGTTCAGTATATCTTTGAAGATCTAATTATATGATGTTTTAGCCTAGCAATAAGAAGCAAAAAGCTGATCTATAGATTTTCTTGGTATACTTACAACCAAATTTCTACCCCAAAATGCATACTTGGAATGTTACTATTTCTTGGTAATTTTTCTTTTTAATCATTTGCTTGGTTAAAGATGTATTGACAGAATAGTAGTCAAGTTGAACATGTGGAACTGCTTTTCTTTGCATTCTTCCCTTTATCCAGAATGCTTTTCCTAAGGATCTTATTAATACATCAGAACTCAGTTTAAATTTTGCTTTCTCATTGAGCCTTCTTTGACCCCACTATCTAAATTGGTCCTTCTCCATTATTCCCTATCCTCATGTCCTGTTTATTGTCTTCAGAGCACTTCACACCTTCAACTAATCTAAAATCCTAATTATAATTTACATCATCTGCCCCTGGCTACCAACTTCACACACTCCATTTTCCACCAGTCTCCACTGTGCTCACATTTTCACGCTGACTTCCTTGATGGTCCCAGGATGCACATGTGAGGTCCCTCTCCTGAGCACATTCCCCCAGGTATCTACAAAGTTTGCTTCCTTAGTTTCTCCAGGTCTCTTCTCTAACATCATCAGTTCAGGAGGGAAGACCTTCCTTGATCATCATATCGAAAACAGCAGCCCCCAGCACCCTCCTTGAGCCAGTGTTACTTTTTCTTACCAGCACTGATAGTTGTATGCAGATATGTTCAGTGTGTGACTCTCTCATTAGCATGTAAACTCCACTAGACTTTATCTATTTTGTTCATTAGCAGTACGACATTGCTGAAAACAGTGCTTTCCATAAGGCTGGCACTCAATCCTTATTTGTTGAGCCAATTAATTAATCCCTTATTATCTGTTTCCCCTCTAGACTCTCAAGGATCATAAAAGTAGAAACTTTGCTTCTGGTATTCCTATAGTATCTTGTATACATGAACGTGTATATTCACATATAGTGTGTATTTGATAAATGAACATTTATTGAATGAATGAATTGTTTGCATGTGTGTGTGTTTAATCTCTCTCTCCCAGAAGGTTCTAATTACCATGAAGACCAGAATTATGCTTGTTTAGTTCACCACTGTATACCAATCCCACAGTAGTCTGGCTTACAGTAGGCACTCGAGGACTGGGACCAGGGCGAACATGTACCTACTCTGAACATAGCCACCCAGAGACCACAATAGGGTTAATCTGAGATCTTAATGGTAGGTAGAAAAGAATTTAGGATGAACACAGAGCAGAGAAAACCTTAAGTCACTAAGTTCATCCTTTTAGGGCTCAGCCTGGTCCTGGAAAAAGCTTGCTTCCCAGACAAGATCCGAGAAGCTAGTGCAGGCTTCGGAGCTTCTTACTTTCAGATAATATCTTTTGAACTCTGGGAAGAGTAACTCTTCATTTCAATCCATAGCTTTGACTTGTTTGCGTAAAACCTTTATCCTGAAGATTCAAGACGAATCAGTTTATGGTGCCAAAGGGCATCAAACAAGAAAAATCAGATTTTGGAATAAAATCTCCTACCAACTAGTAGGGTAACCTTGAAATATCTCTTATCATCGCTTCTTTCACATTTTTCATTTGAAAAGTGAAGATGCTAGAAAAGAACCAGCAGCTCTCAAATCGTGGATTATGTACTCAGGTTCACTGAGATGCCCTCGGGAGCCTTTGTAGAGCATCTTCTTTCCTTCCTCCCCTTGGCCCACCGGCCACAATCCCCCTTGGTTAATAATCACAGCCTTGGTGAGCTATGGTTACTGATGGGAATCCACCAAGTATACAGGGGAAAAGAAAGGTTAAGACCCACTGGCCTATGTTCTCCCTGCCCTCCTTCCCAGGATCAAAATGTGGTGAATCCATGAACTGCACCTCCGTCCACTACTCTATCCCTGTATTTTAACAGTGCTTAAGTTACTGTAGTCCTCAGTTAACTGAAACTAACTTTTATTAATTTTTCATCTTCTACTGTGAGTCAGGGACCACGGGAGGCAGTGAGAAGACAAAGGTGAATTTAGAAATGCTCTGTTCCCTCAAGGAGCTCCATTCAATGAGGAGACAGATGCAACAGAGTGTGAGAAATGCTTGGATGGGGCCAAAGCCCTGGGTAACGTCAGAGCGCATCAAAGGGAACCAAAACAACCTGGGAGAGGGAGGGTTCTGGAAAATCTTCCAGTAGGCATCCAGAAACTGAGTCCTAATTTTAATGAATTGAATTATAGACATTTAAAGCTTCACAGCATCAGAATCATCTAATCCGAATTCCTTATGTGGCACAAAGGAAAACTGATGCCCAAAGAGGCTATCAACCCCTCCAAAGCGAGTATCAGAGTTACAACTAAGACCCAGAGAAGTATCATCAGGCTGCCTCTTTTAAAATACTTTTTTTGTAGGAAATTTTCCAGAACCCCTTCCTTCATTGGCTTAATGATGCAATTAATCAGTTAATTAATCACATTTTAATAGGACAGAGAAAATATATTTATATATATTGACTTCATGCACAGCAATGATGCCAATAACCCATCATCCGCAAACTACCGACTCTGCAGCGAGCTGCCGGTGAATTGATTCGGACACGTCCACAGGCTCCCCTAGGCAGCGTCCTGTAAGCCACTTACTGCATGGACCCAGTCGCACAGGGAAGGACAGGTGCAGACCGGCTGTGAACAGGAACAAACTTTAAGAATAGATCTAGGTCTGATTGCACTTCCCCTCCACAACTGAGCCAGGCATCTAAGGGCTAAGGTAAAACGCCCAAAGTGACATATTTTTCGTAATGGTACATAAAATTGCTCAGGTATGCAGTTTTCTTCGAGTTCGTTTTTTTTCCCTCCTCAAGTAGTCGTTTTACTTGAGATGTTTAAAGACTGATTCAGTAATGGGACAATATAAGAGCGCATTACATTAAAGCAGAAATACGTGGGAAATCCATAATTTCTAATAGCTTGCCATCTGTTTGGCTCTTACTGGCAATGGATTTATCCTGCTTAGTGCAGATGATGATATTGGGGTGAAATCACGGATTATACAAGGGACTTACTGAGCTCTCTAACTACTGTTATTAATTTACTAGCTTGCAAATCAACATTTCCCAGCACAAAATCAATTATTTTTTATTTTTCAACTCTTGCCCCAAGTAAGGTTGCTACGGGCACCACACAACATCTGTCCTGGCGCCAACAGATTGCATTCAAGTCACCCACAATCTCTCCAAATTACAAACCTCACCGAGTTCACTGGCTTTTCCACTGTTCTCGCAGCAGGATGCTATTTTGCCTCGCCCCACAGTTCAGTTTGATTAGGTAGAAAGAATATTTTTAGAGACACATCGGACTAAATCATTTTCGTGTGACCACACCATTGCCGAATGGCCGCCCAGGGTCCTAAATCCGGCCCTTGCGCACCGGGACGCGCAGGTGTCCTCCGCGGCAGAGTCGCGGGACTCCAGCGCCTTCGTAACTGGACGTCGGAAGCCAGGGAGGAAACCCGGACACACAGGGACAGGTACGACGTCGCACCAGTGCCCCAGAGAGGCCCCGATCACACTGGAGGATTCCATCCTTAGGCTTGGGGACGTCCTGGGGAGGAAGCAAAGGCTGCTTCCCCATTCAAGGCGCAGAGCAGCACGCCCAGGGTCGCGGGTCAGAAGTTGAATTTGAACCCAGCCTGCGCTGCGTCCCAGCGCCTTCCGCAGCCCGGGCGGGCGGTGGCAGCGGGCTGGCAGAGAACGAGGCTGGCTCGGGCAGGGAAAGCCGAGTTGCTGCTGCCAGAGGGCTGCCGGCGGCGGGGGTAGGGGCGACCCCCGCGCTTCTGGGCGCCAGGCCGGGGAGAGCCGGCTCGGCTGCCGCGACGCTGCGCCCGGGCCCGGGCACGGCTGTCGGCGCTCCGCGTGCCCTTTCGGCCGAGGGCAGCTCTCCGCCGCGGCCGCCCAGCAGCCTTGCGCCCCGGCACAGGCCACCGCAGGTGCGCCTTCCCGCCGCGGGAGGCTGCCCCGGCACCCGCTGCCGGACCGCCCACCGCCCCCCGGCGCCGGGACAAACTTCCTTCCTCCTGGGCCCCGCGGCCGCGCTGGCTGGCAGGCGGCTCCCTCGCCAGGTTCCCGGTCTGCGGCTGCAGGCGCCCTCGCCCGGCACGGCGAGCTTCCTCCTGCCCCGCTCCAACCCCAGCCCCGGGCGCCTAGCGGTCCCCGCGCATCCGCTCCAACAAAGCCGGCGGCCCGGAGGCAACCCGGCGAGGGGCTGCGAGCGGCAGTGGGGGCGCCAGAGCCCGGCGATGGCACCCGTGGGCCGGGCGAGTGCAGCGGGAAGGGGCAGTGGGGACGTGGCGGGCAGAGAAAGGGGAAGAAAGTATCCTGCTCTCGGCGCGAAAGCCTTCTTCGCTTGCCCTCGCTGCCCTGGTCCCCCTGCCCGAGCGCGTCCGGCTGTCCCGGTGGGAGTCGGCAGGGGCAGAGAGGGAGGCAGGGGGTCGCAGTGGCCTGGCGGGCGAGCCGTTCCCTTACCTCTGTCCAGAGTGAGCGGCTGGACCACTGTCAATGTCGCCATGTCTGCCGTGGGAGCCGAAGTGACGCTCGGCTTCAGCATCAGCAACCGCTTCTAGTGAGAAAAAGAGGAGGAGATTGGGGGCGGGGTGGAAAGGGAAGATGGAAAGGAGGGGGAGGAGGGGGAAGGAGGGAAGGTGGTGGTGGCGGAGGAGAAGAAAGCTTGGGTGGGTTGGCAGCCAGATGGAGACGCAACTGTTCCGCGGCGGGCGGACCTTCAGACGCGGCGTGAAGCTGAGCAGGTATCTGAGAGCGGCTGCATCGCCAGCTCTAGGCACGAAGGCTGTACCCTGGAACTTTGCTGTTCCACCCCAAGCAGCACTGGGAGGGTGTAGCTGACGTGTGGCTTGCTTTCAACTTTCCTCTCAAACAAAATGGTCAGAGTAGATGTGTGTCTGAGGAAAGGGAGAAGGTCGAAAGGGGACATAGGGGAGTAAGATAGAGACAAATTTTTTCAGATTGAGGGATATTGTCAACCCAGTAATCCCATCCCTTTTGGAGAGAAAAGCTTCTAGTGTCAGAAATGTTGGGATTTGGTATAGTTGCTGTTAATGTCTGTTAAAGATTTTTAGAATGTTGACTTATAACAGTTTACCAGATAACTGACAAGGCCAGGGTTCCATCACTAGTTGTCTATTAAGGCGCTGAGTATATTGCCTAGAAAATCACTTATATTAAAAGCAAACTTCTGAAAAATGGTGTTAAGTAAAAAACAGGAAGAGAAGTTTCTATCACTAAGTTTGAAAAACATGTACCTAGCATATTTTCAGGTTGATCTATAACCAGAGGTAACTCAGAGTTGCCACTTAATGATTAATTCATGACAGGAATTGAGCTAGGAGTGTCCCGTGCCTTGTGCCATGGCCTGACTTGGGGGTTCAATGCAGTCCCTGCCTTCCTGTAGCCTATAATCTAGGGGGAGAGGATGTGATTAAAAGGGTGACTTCAGAGTCAGTTGATGAGGATTCAAGTGCTAGAAATTTCAAATACTGGCTGTGACCTCGTCACCCCAACAGACTGCTTTCACTGTCTTATTTCCTGATTAAGAGATTACAAAGCCTAGAGAAATCTTGTGTAAGTACAATGGTGATGACTGTAGGTTCAGGATCAGAAAAGACAAAGCTACCTCCATCCCCTTCCTTGTGACAGAGCAGAATTGTTTAGGCTAGCAATAAATTCTTAAAGTCACGCACTGTTTTGCAGCAAAATATTTACATATAATCTATGTCATCTTTTTTTTTTTGAAAGTTTGTACCTTTTGACTACCTTCACATGTCATTTCCTCTGATTATAATATGGATGGTTTCTGAAGATCTTTTGCATTCCATGGTCTACATTTGGAAAAAAAAAAAAAGAAAAGAGCAAGATTTCATCAATGATTGAGGAAGCCAAAGATGACTAGCCATACACCTAACATATGAGAAAGATATACCTAAAATACTAGGTAAATGTGCCTATATTTTCATTTAGTGTTTTGGAAAAAAACTCTGATCTTGAAACGCAAGTCTTACTTATCTGCTCTTCAGAAATCATATATTCTCTCACTGATCCCTGATTTCCTCATTTGTCAAATGAGGAACTTAATAACCTTCAATCTCACTGAGATTCTGTAAAATGAGGGAACTCATTCTACCCTGCAACCTCCCAGCAATCTCACTGAGGGCCTGTTGAGATAATGTGCATGAATGTCCGTTGAAAAGGGTAACATATTTACAAATTTATGCAAACAACGAATGTTAAGTCCCACCTGAACCGCAGGGCAAGCACTGTGCTAGGAGTTGGCCATGCAAAGATTAACAGGATGGGGCCCTCTCCCCCAACAGCGCTCAGTCGACGTTGGGAGACAATGAGAAGCTATGAGAATTCCATGCAGTAAGTGTTCTAAGAAAGCTCCGGAGAAAGGATGTGCTGTGGGCAAGAGGAAGAAGCAACGATTCTGATTGATTGACATTATTCACATCCCCTAAATCAAACAACAGAAAGAAGTTGAATTGTGCACAGTATCAGCAGAGTATGTTCCAAGGTTTTGCACAAAATGTCAAACCTCATTCAATAATTGAGGATGAAAAGGACGTACAAATCCCCTGGCCACTAATGGAGTTCTTTTAACAACATACTTTATTATGAATATGCGTTTGAGCGGCTTAATTCATAACTCTAAAAACCATAGCTGTACCTATTTCAATACAAATCCCAGATTGAGAGGTCTATGAAAGTAGGCTCTTTGTCTTTTTGTTTTCTGATGTATCCCCAGCACCAGACATTTAATAGCATCTTTCTAGACTTATGCTTTGAGCTCCCTAATTGAAAATTTGCTCTATCATTCTCTCTGTGTTGACTCTGTAGAGTTTTTGTAAGGATTGAAAGAGAAAGTAAGAGGAAGCACGAATCACCATATATTCATCAGTTATTATTTCTAATAGTGACAAGTTCAATGCCTTTAGTTTATGTCTACACAGGTGTAGAAAATGAATAATAGACAATTCATTATCTGTTAGAATTTGTTTTTTATGAATAACTAACTACTGTCCAGGAACGTCTGTGAATTTCTCTTTGAAATAGGCATAGACGTAAGGAAATTTCCTTAATCTCTTCTTTTGCTTCGGTAGATGTGACCATACTTAGGTCTCTTGAATAATTGCCTGGACAACGATAGTGTTTTATCAAGGTCAATATACTTCATCTATTCATATGTGTGTTGCTTTGTTGATTGTGTATTAATCAGGGAATTGTTAAAACACCTGTGATTATACTTTTATGTTAGCTCTTTGGTTACACAAGCACTACAATTTTTTATTGTGTCATATAGTAATTTAGTTCAGTGGTACCTGTATTCTCAATGGGATTCCTTAATTCAGTAAATACTTACTGAGCACTTTGTATGTGCCAGGCTTGGTGCTAGGTTGCTTTCTCTTTCCTTCTCTTTTCAGGCCAGAAAAGTAGGTACTGCTATCCCATTTTATAGATAAGTAAACTGAGACTCAGAGAGGTTAAGCAACTTGCTTAAGAATAGTCACACCTGTATTCAAGAGCCCATGTGCTTCCCACTAAGAAACACACTTCATTTTGTATCATTGAAGATGTAGTGATTTCAGCCCTCTATTTCAGAATTATAGATATATTTATATACGTCCTAGCTGGGTTTTTTTGTTATGCTTGAGATATACACTCAAAGAGAGGAATGCAAGGAGGAAATTTAGGTCAAAGGAGAAAGGAACTATGATATTGGTTCCATTCTATGTAAATATAGGTTGATATTAAAATGGCACCCACTTTGAAATACAAAATCTGCTCTTGTTAAAAAAATATATTCAAAGCTACGGTAAGGTCTGTTTCACTTAAGTGAATCTTTTTGAATTATATGAAAAAATTAAGAGAAGGTTTGCGTAAAGCATTAGCATACTAAGAAAATGTATTTAGTTAGATTATAAATGGAGTAGAATAAGCACAGTTTCATATGAGGAAAATAGCATCTTCAAACTGGAATTCTTTCAGCCTTGGGTGTTGGAAATTATTTTTGACTGATTCAAGCTATCACATTATCTTCCTTAATTCTCGCAGCTTTGTCAACATAGCACTGGATTAAGATGAAGTGACAACCTATACTTGGGAATATAACTGTTTGTGGGTTTTTAAAAAAAAATCATCATAAATAGAGAATGTTACTATATTTTTCCTTAGATTTGTTTTGATAACTACTTATTTGTCTGTTCATTCAAGAAATAACGTACTTAATATATTCCAGGCACTGTTCTAGGCATTGAGATATTGCAAGGAACAAGAAAAGGCCCTGTTCTCACTTATCTTATATTCTGCAAGGGAGAGAGACAGTAGAGAAAGTAATAAACAGACAAGAAAGAGATCAGTTCGTGACTAAGTACTGTGCAAACAATGAATAATATGACAATTGAATTGTGTCTAGAATACTGTCGGACTTACGAAAGACAGGGAGAAAAACTTACAAAGATAGGGAGAAGGGCATTCGGAGGAGCAGGAGAGCAAAGCCAGGGATGGGAGAGCAGATATGGCGTGTGTTTGGGTCAAATAAGCAATTTGAATTTGGAGTTTAAGAAAAACAAGCTCAAAGAGGGCCATTGAGAGTCAGGTTGTGAGAGACAACACAACTAACAGAAATGTCACGAGCTTTTTCATGAATTACTTAGTGCCCATGATACAATAAAATGTACAAATACAATATTGGCTAAGAAAAAATTGGTAGCATCTACATTAAAAATTACCAACAGGGGAGTGAAATGAAGAATTACTAATTCAGAGTTGGATGTTTGAAAATTAAAGGTGAAATGAGGGGCCGGCCCGGTGGTACAGCGGTTAAGTGCACACGTTCTGCTTCAGTGATCCAGAGTCCGCTGGTTCGGATCCCGGGTGTGGACATGGCACCGCTTGGCAAGCCATGCTGTGGCAGGAGTTCCACATATAAAGTGGAGAAAGATGGGCACGGATGTTAGCTCAGGGCCAGTCTTCCTCAGCAAAAAGAGAAGGACTGGTGGCAGATGTTAGCTTAAGGCTTATCTTTCTCAAAAAAAAAAAAAAGAAAAAGAAAGAAATGAAAATATAAAAATTCAATTCTAACTTTGAGAGAGGGAAATCTGAAATCTGAATAATTATTCCTAAGTTGTAGGGTTTTATTTGCTTTATTTTGTATTACCACTTATCATGCAGATCTTAAATATAATAATTAACTCTTACTCTGATTCTGGCATTGGCAATAGCACGTATAATAAGTGCCAAGGCTTTCTTTCAAAACCAGGGGTTTTATTTATGTCTATTTAACTTGTAGAATATAACATGATGTTTTTGTTTCATTTTGAAATGAACATTTTTCTATTCTCACAGTTGGAAGTTATGATTGATCTTTTTATAACGAAATTTAAATTCAAGGCTTACAGTTTTCTTTCTTTTTCTTTATGTGTCCCAACCTTACATTTACACCACTGGGAAAGCCTAAGAGATACAAGAGAAGGAAGATAAGATGATTTTTAAAAGTGATATTGGACTCATCTCTTTCTCACATGTGCTCAGGAGGTATTTCCAAACTTTTAGAGCCTACAACCTTCAATGGTTTTAAAAAATATTTTTATTACTATTGCATCTTAAAAAATTTAATATATTCAATTTTGAGTCAAAAATTATGCTTTTATTCAACAAATGTTTATTATGTACCTGTAATACGCCAGGCACTGAATTGGGAGAGCTTCAGTGGTAAATGTGGAAGAAGTGCCTTTCCTTACAGAGTTGAGTTTTTATAAAGGAAGATAGATAAAATTCAAGTAAATGATAACCAGAAAATTTTAGTTAGTGGTAAGGATCACAAACAGGGATACGCTGCAGCCTGTTCACACTGTGATTTGAAACCCAATTATGTGCATCTTGTCCCAACATCACTTTTAGTGACATCACGTTGTATCTTTAGATTGGCTATGGTGGGACTGGACACCATGGGTATGGGCAAATACGATATGTATACAGTACTGAAGTTTTCTTTTTTCCTCTGGAAAGCCACTTGTTAAACATTTACCAGCACACCACAAAGTCCATGTAGAAAATAAAATAGGAAGTTGTGATGAAATATGCAGCAGGGGAAGAGGCTGCTTTAGAAAAGTCAGAAAACAAGTCCCACTGTACTTGATAGAAAAATTTTTTTAACAACAAATCTACACTGTTCTTGATGGAGTACTGACTAGGATGCTGGACGTGGGATGCAGTTAGAAGTAGGAGACATTCATGTTATTTTTGAGGAGTTTACAAAATATTTGGAAAGAAAATAGAAGCATCAATGAAAAAGGCATAGAAGTAATTACTAAATGATGTATTAACGAAAATAAGTGATATTATAAATTTGTATACATTAAAGACATACAGAAAAAAGGTAAGTCTGGATTCTGTGAAGGCTTCTTGTGGGCAGTGGCCATTCACTTTCAGAAGAAACTTGGAGATATTTTCTTGGCAAGTAGATAATAAAATGTTATACCTTTGAGCAGAAAACTACTCCTCACAATTTTGAATCAAAAGATTGCTAACCAAGTGGACCACGATCTTCTAAAGGATTTCATGAGAAGCTAAAGAAAAAGGAGGGACATGGTCATTATGGTAATTCACTTGTGTATTGGTAGAGAATTTTACTATGGTGAAGAGAGAGGTTTGTTACCTTGATCCTTGAAAGGGACAATAACCACAGTCAAGACTGGTTTGTTTGGGACTTTAGCTTCATTTAAAATATGGTTTAAATGGCTTTTTCTTGAAAAGCATCTCAATTCCTGTCTTTTATTTTTTAAAATCCAGCTCAACTTATTTGTTTCTCTCTAGTTCTGGTACTATGGAATTAATTAAGGATATTAGAGAGAAACAGATGAAAAGGCCATCTTTGAATTCTTCCAAGATCGTGACACAGTACAGTAATTGAGGCTCAGAACAGAATTTACTCTAGGTGTGCTGAGGGACATACATGCCAGTAATTAGTAAGTTTAGGAGCAAAAGGCAACATTAGCATGGACCGCACATTCAGAAGAGAGTTCTAAACTCTCGTTTTTATCCTCCGATGCTCTAATTTAAAGTAAAAATTGCACAATTTAAATTGGTTTGCATTTAAATATGATGTTTCTGGGCCCAACCTGAAGCATAAAGTATCTTTGTCTTAAAACTTATCAGTGGGATCAAATTAGCTCTGATAAACTATGCTCCTCACTCTCAGCTTCTCTGCCTTCCCTGCCTTTCTGCTCCTGGATGAACTCTTAATCCCTTGCCAGGTAGGTGGACATTTCTGATGCTTATAATCTTATTACGCCATTCCTCAAGTCCACAGTTATGCAAGGTAGATCTGTTTTCTGAAATACAGTGTCTCTGAGAACTTTCCTCTTTCAAAGATTTATTTGACTTCTTGCTCAAAGCATTTAGTCACATAATAAATCCAACTAAAACTTTACTTTGGCCTCTGAGGATTTAACTAGAATGAGAAAAAAAAGAGATAAATGAAGATTGCTTTAGCTCTGAATATCTTTAGGTTCCTGTCACCTGGAATTTTGCATAGATCAGTAGAGGCAAACCAAGCCAAACAAATATTTTTGTCTAGACCCCAAGTCAAAGCAATCTCAAATAAATGGAGAGAATAAACAAATCTTTGCCATTTGCATCTAGAACAAGCAAGTAAATGATTCTATTAAATCTTTTATATGGTTTACATATTCTCTTTTTAACAAAGATTTTTGTTTTGAAATTTTAAGTGTAAGGCAATGAACATGGAAAACCATTCTCAAAGGATATCACAAAAGCCCACTCACTCAACACAAGTAACCAATGTTAACAGGAATTTTTTTGGTGTATTCTTCCAGAAATTATATATGTGTGTGTGTGTGCGCGCATGCACATATCCCTTTAAACCTTACATAAAATTATATTATACACCATGTTTTACACCTCGATTATTTTATCTAGAAATATTTTCATGTCCATACATATAATTTATGTGATCCTTCTCAACTACTTCATAAAATTCCATCGAAATGGTTTCTTATAGAGGGACTTTCAGGTTGTTTCTAGGTTTTTGCTAACTCACACAGTGCTGCGAATGAAAACCTTTCCTGTTTATATCATCTTTGTGAGCATGAGTTCCGCTCAGTTACAGCCTGTTCTTTTGTATAATCTGGTGCTGAACAGCCATTTGCAATGATATGCTTCTAGATTATAATACTGTGACCATTCTATTCCCACTTCATTGTGTGCATTCTATCACTTGCCAATTGATACCTCTTATCTATAGAAACGTCATGTTTAATTGAGTGTCTAAAACCTAAAATGCCAAAGTGATTTCAAAAAAAACAAGCTGCCATAACCTGGTGACCATTTTTCTGTTTAAAATATGTGGTATGATACACCATCCAGTAACCCAGTAAGTCAACAATGATAACCATGTTTTTCAACTAAAAAGCTAACAGTATATATGTTTAAAAGCAAGTTAAAAATTAAAAGCCCAAAAAATTCACTTTGGGATATTTGTTTTAATGAATATTTTATTTCCACCAAATTAAATGAGATAGGAACATAATGAAAACACAAGGAGATGTTTAATTGTCCTGTTTTTCAAATAAAAATAACACATTGATGCATTAATTGGAGGAAAAGTCTAAGTAAAATTTAAAATGACAAATAATATTTTTTCACTAAGTGTTGTTACTAGCTAGTGTTTGGAAGAACGGTTAAAAAGTTAATGCTTGTAGTGCTCTCTGCTGGTCTCATCTTTATTGCAACTACAGTCGGTCTCAAATTTGTATTTGACATAGGATCACGAAAATTGTTCTTATCTCAAAAGTCTGCTCGTATTTTTATTTTAATTTCTATTCGAGTTCTACATTAAATGTGTGTGTATGTATGCATGTGCATACAAATATTTATGCTTGCTTTTCTATACTGCAGTCAGTTTTGAACTCTGCAAATGAATTGTGCCATACAGTATCACAAATAATTCCGTAATAAAGGGATAGTACAAAAAGATAGATGCTGAGCTTTAATGTAAGGCATAATGGTTTTCAGTTCAGTTAATAAGCAGTGGCAGCATCTAAGGTGCTTGCTTTTCCTGGTTCCTGGAGAAGACAGGTGAAGGCCTCCCAGGAGAATGGGTGACTGTGTATATTCAACAATTCATAGGAGACAGTGACCGCTACCAGGGGCTCTTCCCTTTCTTCTGTCTCTCTGCCACTCCTTCCTGCACCACTCCGTAAATACTCAAAAAATCAGGATACTGGTGCTTCTTTTAAAACTTAGGAAGAAATTTTATTACCAGTAGTTATGAAAGGCATTTGCTTCAGAAGAGCTTGCGTGTGTGTGTATGTATGTGAAGGAGAGAGACAGAGACACAGAGAGACAGAGAGAATACATTCATTCATTCATTCTATGGCTTCATGTCCAGTGGCTACTATGCACCAAGCACAGTGCTAAGCACTGAAGATAAACCAGTATTCAAGACCACCAGTACCGTACTGGAATTATTGGTAGTTGTGGAATTATTGCCCAATTAGAGTAGTTAAAAATATTATTAAAGAAAGTACCTGGTACAATGAGAGTCTATAACCTAAACCAATATAAAATAAACCAATCTGGGGGTTCAGAAAAGACCTCCAAAGATGGAACATTTATGGTGTGTTTAAGGAGAGACTCGAGCATGTTTAAATACTGGGGAGAAATAGCCAGCAGAGATGGAGGGTTGAAGATAAGGAGAAGCAACACTAGATGTTGTACGGTTACCAAGAAGGCAGGAGGGAATCCGGAGAATAGGTGGCAAGGTAGGCTTTGATAAGAGGAGGATGCCTCTATGATTTTGGTGATATGGAAAGCAAGACCAGGTGCTGGAATCAAAGTGGGGCTGAGAAGAGTAGAGAGTGTTTGAAATAACTATTGCATAGAGTTGATGAAAGTGGATCAAGGTCCAGGTTTAGCCGGTCTTTGACAGATTTTCTCCTCCTGAGTTGACTGATAATGTTTCAGTCATGTAAGTTCTTCTGCTCTCAAATCCCTTAAATGCCAAATTGTGGACTCTGTGAGTAGCTTTGTGAATTACTCTCTTTAATAGTCCTTAAAGTAAATCATGACACTCTATAGGTTAGCCATCATTTAGTGTCCTCAGTTCCTTCCTAGAGCACTGAACTGATTTGGGGAGTCATCTTCTCCATCATGGCTGCCTGACTGAGTAAACATGGATGGAGGGAATACTCACAACTCTGGGAACTTCCTGGCCAGGATTTTCCAGTACGGCCATCATTTATTTAAAACAATGCATACCATTCCTATATTTTTTATTATAACCTTTCAGTAAATTATGCTAGCCCTACTAAAATATTTGTTTGAAGCTTATTTCTATTTCTTTGTGACTATTTGATATTACTCAGTAAATATCCACATGTGCTCTTTCTGTATTTGGTCTGCACAGAAGGAAAGCAGTTTAATTAAAAAAAGAAAAAAAGGAAAGCAATGATATAGATATATAGGTTATTGAACAAGCTGAGTCCACTCAAATGTTTTTCTCCAGAGTCAAAATATAATATTTTTGAGCCATGAAGGATGGTAAAGAACATCAAATCTAACCAACAGTGGAAAATGAGATCCTGAGACATTACATCAACTGTCCAGTTTTTCCTAGCTAGTGAGGAACAGGGCTCAGACCCCAACCTAGGTGATAATCAGTCCTGTGCCTTTCATATTACACTATTTTATAATACTAGACTGTAAATTTCATGAGCAGAGGACAATGTTTGGCTTTCCACTCTACTCCTTGCTTGGCATATAACTGATATTCAGTAAACATTAGTAAATAAAATAATAAGTAGAAGAACCATACTTCTTAGAAGATAGTCTTTATTTTAAATACATTTTACAATGGTAAATTAGTTCAACTATATTTATTGATTCCTTACTTTGTACAAGACATTTTCTCTACCATATTCTATTGAGATTTACAAGAAAAGGATAAACGAAATGTGAATCCTGCCCTACAGGAACTTATAGCTGTTATAATTATCTGCAAAACAGGGTAGGGCATGGTAAGTGCCGCAATATACAAGACTTGCAAACTAAGTGTTAGATGGAACATGGAGGGCTTCATGAAAAAGATGGCATTGATGCTGAGTCTTTAAATCAAGAGGATGTTTTCGGTGGAGGTAGGATTGAAAGACATTTCAGTTGAACTGACCAGAATATGTAAATGTACAGAGTCAGGAAACGATGGCATGTGTTTTACCTTTGAAAGAGTCCACTTGACTGGAACATGGAAGACATGAAGGAAGTAACAAAATATTAAGACAAGAAAGAAGCGGGTAGGGAAGGAGAATGGCAGGTGCCATAGGAGATTTGGGGAATCACTCTAAAGAGTTTAGGATTTAGTCAGAAGGTTTTTTAAGCTTTCTGAGCAGGAAGGTGATATAAGGTTCTTCTTGAAATAGTATATTAAAATTTATTATAGAAAAATGATTACAAGTTCTAAATAGATATATTAACAGAAGGTCAAAATTATCCATATCAACTGATGATGTTCTAGTCACATCTGAAGAGAACAGATCCAATCTGAGGGCATAGAAACAGGCCTTCACACCAACTATGGCTTGGTTTATTGGTTGGATGGCACTCAATGCCATTTTCTTCAATGGTCATCATGGTAGACGTGAAAAATACATTACTTTCTTGAGGGCTTTTGACTTTGGCTGTAGAAGAATTGTTAGTATACAAAAGAAAAGTATGCAGTGACCTAGGTTTGAAATCGAGGACTGAAGATTTCTTAATACCCTGTATCTTTCCCAAAATGTCACTAGATATACCCCCAAATGACTCTGCTCTTTTGTGAACTCCTGCTAATTGTAGTGGCTTATCTTATCTCCAAGTACTATAAAAAGAACAACAATGAAGTAATGGGAAAAAAGATGAGAGGTTTTTCTCGTTGAGGAGACAGTGGTTAATAACACTATGCAAATTTCAGGTGTACATCATTATATTTGGGCTTCTGTGTAGACTGCATCCTGTTCACCACCAAAAGTCTAGTTTCCATAGTCACCTTACATATAAGCCCCTTTACCCCTTTCACCATCCCCCTGATCCCTTCCCCTCTGGTAACCACCAATCTGTTCTCCATAAGATGAGAGATTTTGATGTGAACAGGATATAAACAAAATACTGGTATTACACCAAGGATAAGGTGTTTGTTAGGGGAGGCTTTAGGGAATTACTGAGGAAACCTCTTCATTCCAGGCTGAGTTTTGAAATAATGATGGTATGTTCATTCAGTAGAAATGTTTTGAAGAAAATGAGCTAGATGAGGAGAAAGAGTGGCTATAGAGATTTAAATAGTGGTGCATACACTGAGTCATTTATGTCAGCTCTGTTATAAATACTATTAACACCAATCTTAAAATGGGAGAAAAAGACTGGGAAAAAAATTGAACGTGTGATTGAGCATGTAGAAATTATATTATCAGGTGGGAGGGATCTTCCTCCCCTCACCTCAAGTCTTTATGTGGACGATATTCCCACCAAAGATTTTAAGCATCATAATGTGTTAGTACATAATGATTGATATTTTTATTCAGACTAGTGGATATATAAGACAAAGATTCATATGTGTATGTAAGCATAGGCAAGAGATTTAAATTTTATTTTCATATGGGATATATATAAATGTTATTGCTTTTAAGATATAAAGTATCTTCATTTGATGTCAGTGGAACTCACACATTTGTGCATGAGATAAAATATTTAGGGAATAGGAAAGATGATAAATGAGCAAGTTAACAATTTGTGTTATGTGCAGCTCATAATTGCAGCTCCGTGAAGAGCTCCCACTGAGTCAATGGGAAGTGTGGGTGGAGGTTAGTGCCAGGTTAATCGTTGAATTCAACATCATTCAGGAGAAAAACTGGAGATAAAATTGCAGCATTTATAATTCTTCCCTTCAATTTTCCTTCATCTCTATAATTTGTTATATCCTCTTCACTTGTTATTATTTATATCCCATGTCTGTTTTCTCCCCTCACCTGACTCCTTGGGTTATTAAAGAGATGTATTCCATAAAGTTGACTTTCAAGGCATTTTAAAAATAAAGAAAATGCCATTCATCTATTCATTTTCAATGTAGAATTGGAAATATAGTTCCATGGAAAATATTACCAAGAAACCTGACTGAAAAATAGATCTTGTGAGGAAAGAAGTATTTTACTAGCTGTCTCCACGGCATGCTAGGGATTGCGGTACACCATGGATGCTAAGCCTGCAGGTAATTTTAATTATCATCTGACAGGTCATTTTTCTTTTTTAGTAGTTTTCTAGTCCTCTGAGACTCACCTTCTCAATGACTATAGAAGTTTCTTCCATGTAAGGAAAGAAACTCTGACTTCAAATATGCAGCTTCAATAATTTAGTTTATATTCTCTGTGTCCTCATCTTTGCGATGCGATTTAGATCTGGATTGTGGTATAATAATGTGTCAGGGACGCCCCTAACCATCATCAACTCCAAGCTGAAATTGTCTTTAAATTTGAAGCTTCAGATACTATCAACGTTTTTTCACTACTCTGTTAGTTCAGAAAGTTAATATTTATGTAAAGAATGCTTGTATTTTGCTTCTCATCTACTTATGTATTCTTTTCTTCCTCTCACTCTTCAAATTTTCCACTTGTATCTTTAGTTTTATTTTCATCCTTTTTATCAGCATTAATGTTGCCTTCCCAAATTTTAATTTTTGAGACATTCCATTACTAAATTTGGAAAGCATTTACACAAATCCTGAGGGAACTAAAGGTGGCAAAAAGAAGTCTGAAACAACCTTTCGTGGTTGATTAAATGCAGAAATCCTTTTTAAAGAGGAGGAAATAACTTTTCTTTTGTCTTCACCTTTCGAAGAGAGCCCTGGAAAACAACTTTCCATTAGGTTACAAATTTTATTGGATAATTGGATGAAAGAAACACTCAAAATTAAATTTGTAAGCTTTTCTCATCACATGTATGTTTGAAATTGTCATTACCTTGCTTACCTCACGATTTAACTTTTTTAACAGAAAAAGCCAATTTTAATAAAAGAAAAATCACTCAAAATTTTTATAAACCTGAGTGTGTTCTATGGTAGTAAGGCTTATATAATTACATTTGTTCATAGACTCATCAGTGATTTTGATTTTTCTTTTATCTGTCTGGAATCCATGAGTCATACATTCGTTTTCCAGGATATACAAAATGCAAGTGCTTTATAAAATTTGAGCTAATTAAAATATATTAAGATGTCTTTCTAAAACTCGGCAACATCCTTGTCTCCGTCAGAGGAGCTCTTCTTAGATGGGCATTACCCTAGTGCATGGAAGCAATATAAATGCATTTCCTTCAGAATGAGATGTAGATTTCTTCCTCATCTTCTTGGCCTGGAATCTCTACTTTCTACAAGATTCGTTTAATAATATTCTGGTGATACTCATGACTTAGAAGTTTTCATTTGGACACAATAGCATTTGGACATCCAACTATTGTCTAATTCTATTTGTATCATTGGAACATTTAGAAGTTAAAATCCAGAAATTCTTTTAAAGAAGATTTTAAATGTGGAAATATAAAAGTAGAATATAGATAACTGCAATTGGTTCCCCAGCTTCATAACAGATGGACACTTTTAGAGTTAAACACATTATGTTTATTATCTAGCAGTAAAAGAAAGTATCACAATGACAAATGCATTTACCAAATTCAAATGAGATTTTTATAATCCTCATCTTGTACTAGAATTTTCTCCATTAGGGTTCTAAGATATAAATATCAAGACACAATCCTATGCACCTTAAATTTTTCTGTGGTTTTAGGCAAAAGACCTAATTCCATTGATCAATATTGGGTACGTTTCTAAGAATTAAACCAACACTGAGAAATGTGGAAGATCCTAACTCATTTAAAGGACAAAAGCTAAACATAAAAAGACCATGTTTGGGTTTTGTTTTATTTTTTGTTTTGTCCACACACCTAACACATGGTAGTGAATGAATAATGTTTGGATGGAAAGAAGAAAGGGAAAGAGGAAAGGGACAAATGAATAAATGAATGAAGAGTGCTTAAGGCTTATCTGCAAAGGCAACAATACTAATAAAATATATTTCCAAGTATTTTTTGTATGCTTAAATTTCATGTCCTAGCTGCAATACAGCAGGCAGACTAATTTTACCTAAAAATGTCTGAGCTCTAATGAACAGATAAGTTATCTGTAATTGGCATATCCCAGCACTGTGTTAGGGAGGGCCGGCTTCTGTTTCCATTGTACTAGCTCTACAGGCTGGCTGTGATTTTGCAAATTACAGTGACATTGCTTCTTACCAGGGCTAAGTTCTAAAGTCAGTAAGTAAAAATTGCCTGGAAATCCTAAAACTTGATTTGGGTTGATGTACTTCATAAATGCCTTAAAATTTGAGGACTACTATCCTAAGCTTAAGACAAAACAAAGCAGAAACCCTCAGTAATGAGTAACCCGGTGCTCCGTGACAGTGTGTCTTGACACTTGAGTCCCTGCTTTGTAATCAGCCTGCTGGCTTTGAATCCTAGAGCCATTGCTTAGTACCTGTGTGACCTTGGCCGAATGACTTAATATCTTTTGCTCTGTTTTCACATCTGTAAAACTGGATTATAACTATACCTAAGGAATAGGTTGTTGTGAAAATCAAATGAGATAATCTGTGTAAACTGTTTTAAGCAGTGTCTGGCATGCAGTAAATGTGTTTGCTATTCCTCCTGACTTTATGATAACTATAAAATTCCTAATAGAGAACAAATGATGGATGAGAATTATAAAATGTCTCTGTTTGCCTGAAGGATTTACTCCATTCTGTTTTAATAAATCAGCCTCTGTAAATTTAATGAATATAAATAAATTGTTTCCTGGGAGGAGGTAAAAAGATAAAATGTCACCTGGCACACAGTAGGTAATGCTTATTGGATTTTAATCTAAATCTTGCATCAGCAGATGGACACACACACTATTCTTGGAAAAGATACAGAGATGACATTGACTGCCTGCATCTATCTTTCTATGAATCAGTCTCATGCTCTTAGGCATTAAATGTGAATTACATGAGGGTTAGGTTCTAAACCTAGCTTAAAAGGTAAATGTACTGATAGTGTAACTCCATTGCACAGTTCACTCCTCCAGCATAAAAAATTTTTGGCTACTTGGCCAAAAAGCTTTCGCTACCATTATACCTGATCAAGTTTCAATTGCATATCTAACCCCAGCTAGAATCCTCAAAGGAATATTTTCTCTAGGTGCTCCGCCTTAAAGCTACTGGGTCCGTTATCTACCCTGCACATCCCTGCCTAAGGCACGCACATGTGCATGCACACACATGTCCGCACGCACACACGTTCTGTAACTCAAGTTACTTAAATTTCTACCCCTTTGTCACCATCACCTCCACTGAGCTTTTATCTGTTAGGGCCATCAGATATGGGGGAGTCCCCGCCCCTGCTTGCATAAGGGCAAACTGTATCCTTTCCTACTGAAACATGGTGGTGGATATGTTCCTAGCACACCTAGTCTAAATATCTCATTCATTCCACCAATATTTGTTCGGTATTGTAGCATAGCGGAGATTGTGTACTGCCCTGAGGATGCTAATAGATGAAGAAGATACACTAATCTCATGACACCTCTGAGATGGCAGGGAAGAATGAAAATTATATTAACGAACATTGGCAGTAATATATGCCACCAATGCATTCTGTAGCTAACCTTCCTTTGTAGGATAGCAAGACCAGAATACATCCTACATAAATATGAAATACTTGTGAGCATTCAGGTATATGTGCTGTTCGTATTTGAGTGGCAAGTGTAGTCATTTGAAAAATAACCATTTTTCCCTGTTCTACTTTTCGTCTGTGAAAGAAGATCCAAAAGAGTTTGACAGTTTTCATTCATTTTTCTCATTCTACCAGTTGTTACACGATCTCATTTGAGATGAATCTTTCCTTTTTATTTTATTTGGAAAATGAGGAAAACCCTGTGTCATGGACACTGTTCCTCTGTGCCATATTTAAGAAGAGATTATGCTTCTTTTCATCACCTTTCCTCATGCAAGCAGGAGCCAAGTTCCTAAGACATGAAACTGTGTTGGCCAAACCTTATGTTAATGACTTATAAATATCTGGACGTAGTATAGTGTCACAACAATGTTGCTTTTTTCTGATGCTTTTCATTGTTATAATGTAAAGTAAGATTCCATAATAACAGATATAATGACAGCTACAGTGATTGGGGGCCTATTATGTGCCAAGTACGTAGGGTATTTACTAATATTTTAATCTTTCCTGAGTCTCTCTGAAGAAGACATTATTATTCTCTATTTACAAAGACAAAAATCAATACACAGAAAGGCTAAGGAATAGAACCACTCTCCCTCAGGAACCAGATTTCAAAGCACATCCTTCTTTTGCTCTCTCCAACTTCCACCTCTCGAAAAACCACATTTAAAGACCATGGTGGACCATATCAGCTTTTCATTCACTGTTCAAAAGCAAACTCATTTATCACCATCCGAGTCTGTTCCTTGTTGATAATTGTTATATTAGTATTCAAGGTTGGCAGTTGTTTAAATGCCAGCAGGTTAACTGGCCAAGAGGATTCTAATTGATATGACTATTACTTTAAATAAGACATTAATGTGGACAAAGCAGATAGAGACACAAGAATTATATAAGACAATGAGACTCAATGAGCAGATTGATTTATTTGATGCTACAATGTATTTCTTGTAACAAACTAACACACTCAAAATGTTTTCTTTAGCGTTTTTTTACAGATGTATATAATTGGCCCTAAGAATTGAATAGTGGTTTGAATGTACCACTTACATGGAGAGAAATGTTGTTTCTTTTTCATTTAAATCTCTTGTCTTTATCCATATGAACTATGCTCATCTTTAGCTTCTCTTGAAAAACATTGAGGCATTCTCAAAGCAGGAAACCAATGCCTTAAAAACTATTTGCATTTTCCCTTTGGCTATTTCAATTACTGTGAATAGCTCCCTTTAGGTTCTGCTCTGTCTTTATGCTTTGTTCTGTTATCCAGATGCCTTTGAAAAATTTAGGAATTTGGGAAACAGCAAAGGACCATATGCTTTAATCTCCTTAGCTGGCTCTTTTTATCTTAATAGTATTTCTTGCCTAGTTTCAAAGTAACTTTTGGCATATTTGTGTTCTCTAACAAGATTGTTTTAAGCCCGTGTAAACCAGGGACATATATGTAATTTCTCCAAGATGATTTCTGCAACCATTTTTTTCATAGAATCCTTGGACTCCATATCTCCCCTAATTTTTTCTTATATTCTTCTTAAAAATTGTACTCTGTAACTTCATTATTGCTATGGACTCAACGTGTCCCCCCAAAATTCATATGTTGAAATCCTATCTCCCAATATGATGTTACCTGGATGTGGGCCCCTGAGAGGTAATTAGGTCATCAGGATGGAGCGCTCATGAATGGGATTAGTGCCCTTACAAAAGAAATCCTAGAGAACTCCCTTGCCCCTTCTGCCATGTCAGGACACAGTGAGAACCAGGAAGCTGGCCCTCACCAGACATAGAATCTGCCGGTCCCTTGATCTTGGACTTCCCAGACTCCAGAGCTGTGAGAAATATATTTCTGTTTTTCATAAATCACCCAGTCTGTGGGATTCTGTTATAGCAGCCTGAACAAACTGGAACAGTTATGAAATTTTCCATGGATCAACATATTAAAAGAATTGACAGAAAATTTCTAACTTCCGTACAAAGGTGTCATCCTTATAAACAACATTCAAATTTATAATTTCATTCTTTTTATTTTTTGTAACAACTTTATTGAGATATAATTCATATGCCAAAAAATTGACCCATTTAAAGTATACAATTAAATATATTCACAAAGTTGTACAGGAATCACTGCTATGTAACTTTAGAATACTCTTGTCGCCCCAAAAGGGAACACTATACCTTGTAGCAGCCACTTACCCCAGCCCCTGGTGATCACTAATCTGTCTCTCTGGATGACCTATTTTGGACATTGAATATAAATGGAATCATACAATATGTGATTTTTCATGTCTAGTTTTCTTCACTTACCGTGACATGTCAAGGTTCATTTACGTTGTAGCATATATCAGTACTCCATTCGTTGTTGTGGACGAACAATACTCCCTTGAATAGATAGACCATATTTTCTATCCATTCTTCAGTTGATAGATGTTTGAGTTGTTTCTAGTTTTTTACTATTATAAATAATTCTACTATGAGCATTCATACATGAGTTTTTGCGTGGGCATAGGTTTTCATTTCTCTTGGGGACACACCTAGAAGTGGAATTGCTGCATCTTATGGTAAATTTATGTTTAACAATTTTAGCAATGGCCAAACTATTTTCCAAAGTGGCTACACCAGTTTAGAACCTTACCAGCAAACTTGTTTGTTGAATGACTTTCTAGAACTAATTCAGTTTATATTCTCTGTTTTGTGGAGCCAATGAAGACTCTAGTCAGTTAACTTAGCGATCAATTAATGATTAGACAGAGATTTCCCTAAAGACCCTGAACCAATAAGTCTCCCAGTCTTTGCTGAGGGGCTCTGCTTATATGTTAGGATATGCCCTCCATGTTCCAGTGCACTCCGCCTTAGTCTGTACTTCCATCTTGGGCAGAGCATTAAAGTCACCAAAGGGGAGAAAGTAGGGCCTTCTCAGGTTATTCCTGAGCATATGCACAGCCCTGAATGTGAACATGCTCTTCTAGATTTTCAGGAATATGTTGTACCTCTTCAAATCTCCCAATAGACATCACATTCCCCCATTTCCTTTTTTTAAGATTTTTGTTTAGCCTCTTCTTACCTACAACTGGCATCACTGCCTCAGGAAGCTGCCATGTTAAACAATTACGACTAACTGTTTCCCCAAAATACCCTAGAGATAAGACTCACACAGAGGGAGTTCTGAGTCAGGTCAAATAAAGGCAAGCCCTAAGAATGGAGCTTTACCTAGGAACTGATACAAAGATCAAATAAAAACATTTCTCTGGAGATGGGGCTTTAGGAAACTCCAGACCCTCTCTGCCCCTCCATTGGCTGCTAGGCTGCTGGCTGTTACAGCTGCATAGTGTGGGCGTGTGTGTTTTCAATGCTACTATGGAGCTGGGAGGAGGTTGATGGGAATAAGGCAAGTTAAAATACTACAGAGCTTGTTGTTCTTACTGAGATTCAGCCATTTCTCTTGCATAAGAGCTTCTATAATTGTTGTAAGCCTTTGGTTAATTTCCACAGTTTTAAAAAAAAGTTGATTTTGACAATTATTGCCAGTGTTCTCATCGTTTTTATGGGGAGCCAATTTTCAGAGATCCTAACTCTGCCATTCTGGAAGTGCTTCTTGGGTCATTCCTTCCTGTGTGTCTCAGTGGTATCTTAAAGTCAACATCCCCAAATGGACTCATTCTATTCCACATCATCTTCCCCCACATTTTAATAATCTCCTTTTTAGTCTGTCTCATTGAATAGCCCCAGTACCCATTAGGCTGTACTAGCCAGAAATCTAGAGGCTAATCTCCACACTTGTTCCTCTTTCTATCATTTTTCTCCTACCCCATATTTAACCCATCACCATGTCCAGTGCATATTTTTCCTAAATGGCTCTCAAATCTATCCACTTTTTAGCATCTCCAGGAAAATCATCATGGCTCAAGTTCTCAAAAACTGACTCTTGGATACTACAGTAACACTTTAACTAATCTACCTGTAGCCAGGCCAGCCCCATCTCATCGTTTATCCACATAATAGACTATAAGACATTGTTTAAATGCAAAAATAGTTATGTTGCTTTGGGTTAAAACTCTTAAATGTTTTCTTACTCTCTTGGATAAAGGCAAACTTTCTTACTGTGATCTTCTAAGCTCACTCATGGCCCAAACTATCTTCCACTAGAAAGTAATAGCAATACATTCTTCCTTCTGTACCTGGGAATTTTCCTTCTTCTCCTTGTCTGGTGAACTTTTACTTACTCTTTATATCTGGTCTCCAGTGTGACTCTCAGAGAAGCTTTTTCCAGCTCCCTGACTAAATCACATAGCACCATGCATTTGCCCGTCCTACCAATTATTAAACAGCAGTTTCACATTTATTTATGTGATAATTTAATTAAATCTGTCTCATCTATTTGACTATAAGCTCCATGAGGACAGAGACCCTTTCTGATTTTGCTTACGGTTGTATCCCCAGAATTTCTTCATAATGCCAGATGCAAATTTTGTGATCAATAAACATTTGTTAAGTAAATGAATCTCGATAAATGATCTATGCTAAAGCTATAATGAGAAAAACAAAATTAATTCCTTGCTCTTTAGCCAAAAGGATAAACAAGATAACTGTCAAGCAGTTAAAGAAATCTGTCTGTCTGTCTCGCCTTTACTGTTTTACTCTTCATTGAAAGAAATATTAGTTGTTTTTTAAAAAAATATTCAAACAATAGACGTCAGGCCTAAGCAAACATGTAGAATTGATATACTCAATTTGTAGTTACTCAGTATAATCAGATTTTGACAATTAAGTTCCTAAAAGCAGCACATTGTATTGATTTTCTATATTTAAATATTAACATAGAATACCTATAAGCTGTTAAATATTTTTATATTCAATAAATGTTCTCTAATCTAGCCTCATGGAATAGATAAGTTAAATTGCTTTATTATCCTAAGTTGTTTGAGGACTATCTGTGTTTTAAAAAATTATATTCTAGGCAAAAATGGGATGATTCTAAGTGGCTTTTTTAATTATATCAAGGGAAGCCATTGAAATCATTGATTCGTGGTTAACTACATTCACAATAATATGTCTTTTGAAAGGAATATCGTCAGTCTTCCAAATGATTGCATTGCTTCCTTATAGTTGAATAGATTGAAAAAGCTATTTCCTGAGGATTGAATCAGGGTCTTTCGCTTGACTTCTAGCATCAGAGGCCTCAGGGTATCAAGGACAACTTATTCCAACATGACCTGACACTGCCTTATGAAATATCAGTTTCTCTTTCAGAAAGATTGCCAGCACGGCTTAATTTGGCTTAGAACCATCATTGTGTAACTAAGCATGTTGTCACAGATTTAAAATGCTTCAGATGACAGCTTTAGATTTCTTAAGTTTTTAAAGCATTCGAACTTTAGCAATGTCTGGAATGAACTGCGTGTCAATTTTAGATTTATTCTTGGCATAGACTTGCCCTTGCATTAGTAGCTGCACATTATAAGCTGCACATTTTCTACCTGGTGATAGTCATTTCTTTTGGAAATATGTTTATGGTTTAGAGTATTTTTTTTCCTGTAAATGCAGGAAAAACTTGTTTTCTTTCTTATTATGCTGATTTTTCTCTCCAAATATACAAACGAACTGCCCTTCTGTTGTATTGCTCACTCTAATTTCTCAGACATTGTGCTAAATCTCTTACTGCTTTTGGGTAGTTTCCAAAATACAATACTTGAATTAAATACATTCCCAGTAGACTTTACCCTTTAACTGTATCCTTCTCTCTTTTTTTGTGCTGCTGTTATATAGAACTTCTGAATGACTTTATTATATTTCAGAGTATGACTATTTCCTGCTATTTTTGTCTTTTGTATTTGAAATAGAGTTTCTTATTTCTCTAGCATTTTTAGAATTGGAACTCATTAGTTATAAATGCAAAAGATGCAAAAAGTTTCAAGTAAAATATTTGAGTACAATATATTATTATAGGAGAATACATGTACCTAGAACTCTTTTGTTCATTTTATTCTGCTGTTAGATTCATATGGTGAAATAATGTGTACATCTAAGTGTGTAAGATATGGCCATCCAAATACAATAAATTTTCAAGTATTTTCTGCCAAATTTTTAAATAAACTTTTCATTTTAGAACAGTTTTAGATTTACAGAAAAATTACAAAAATCAAACAGAGCATTCATGTATGCCCCAAACCTAGTTTCCCTTATTATTAACATCTTCTAATAGTATAATACATTTATTACAATTAGTGTGGCAACATGATTGATATTTTATCATTAACTAAAGTCCATGGTTTATTTAGATTTCCTTGGTTTTTACCTAATGTCCTTTCTCTGTTCCAGAATTCCATCCAGGAAATCACATTACATGTAATAGTTATGTCTTCTTTGGCTGTGACAATTTGTCAGATTTTCCTTGTTTCTCCATGTTTTTGATAACCTTGACAGTTTTGAGCAGTACTGGTCAGATATTTTGTAGAATGTCCCTCGGTTTGGATTTGTTTGATGTTTTCCTCATGATTAGAACTGGGTTATTGATTTTGTGGAGGAAAACCACAGAGACGAGGTAGCATTCTCATCAGATACTATCAAGGGTATGTACTATCAACCTGACTTATGACTGTTGATGTTGACCTTGATCAGCTGGCTGAGGCAGTGTTTGCGAGGTTTCTTTGCTGTAAAGTTGCTCTTTTTCCCTTTTTCCTTACTGTACCCTTGAAGGAAGTTACTATGTGAAGATCAACTTAAGGAGTGGATGCTTATGTTCCATCTCCTTGAAGGTAGAGTATCAACATAAATTATTTGAAATTCTTCATACTGGAGATTTTCTATTCTCCCCTTGTTATTTATTTATTCAATCAATTGTTTATATCAGTATGGACTCATGGAGATTTATTTTAGACTTTGAGTTATAATCCAATACAATGTTTTATTTGTTTACTTATTTATTAATTTATTCAAATTGTTCAAATGGGAAGCACCATTGTTTGTCTCCTGTGTCCCGTTGACATATAGCTATTGTTGTTTGTTCACTTTTTCATTTTTAACATTTCTTTCCTTTCTGGCACTCCAAGATGCTCCAGGCTCATTGTGCATATTTCTTGTCTCAGCCCTAAAATCAGTGATTTTTCCAAGGAGCCCTGGTTCCTTTTATTGGAGAATAGTGTTAGGAAGCAAGATCTGGGCACTAGTTCTGTCATATTTTTTTCCAACTAAAGGGAAGGGACTAAAATTTCCTGAGCTTCTACTGCTATCTAAGCTGGAGATCAGTGAATATTTTCTGTAAAGGGCCAGAGTAAAGATTTTCAGTTTTGCAACCATATGATCTCTGTCACAAATACTAAACTGCCTTTGATATGAAAAAACAGCCAGAGACAATATGTGAACAAATGGGTGTGGCTGTTTTCCGATAAAACTTTATTTACAAAAATAGGTGATAGGCTGAATTTGACCCACAGGTCTCAGTTGACTGGCCTCTGATATAAGCTGCTTGTGTGGCTTATATGGTGTGTGTGTGTGTGTGTGTGTGTGTGAGAGAGAGAGAGAGAGAGAGAGGGAGAGGAAAGATTGAGAGGGGGGAGAGAGAGATGGATTAAGATAGGAATTCATCCTTAGAGAAAGAGTCATGGATTGAGCTCAAGTGGTCTGATGACAAAGCCAGTGTTATTTTTATTTTGTCTACTGTCTTCTCATCGATGATTCTTCAAATTATATTCCAGTAGTTTTTGTATTTTCTTTTTCCAGAAAGTAGTAGACTGTCTCATGTATAGACTACTCAGATGTCACAAGTGGTATAACTGTGACAACAATCCTGGTTCTATGTGTTGTACCTGGACATTGATCTTATTTACTTTTAGTCACATGTTGTATAGTTATAAACTCTAGGTTATTAATAGAGAGATCAATCTAGCCAAGGAAGCTATTTGCTGAAATAGGCTATTGGAAAGAATCATTCAAAGTAAAGACATTTTCCAGCTAACATTGTTCATGGCCAGCGGTATCTGTGTAACTATGCCATGAGGAGACTTATTTGTCAGCAAAAACCAGCATACAAAGATAAAAAACTCAACAACAGACTTCTCCAGAGATTCTCCAAAGACAGATATGATTATTTTAAGATACAACTAAACCCTTAAAAAAAAAAGGAAGAATGAGAATCAAAGAAAAATAAAGAGACTCTAATGCGAGTCAGACTGATCTCTTAGAACGTTTAAGTTCATTGCTGAGCCAGACACTTTCTCTCTATACAAGTTCTGTCTTTTCCAGACCATTTTTCAAATTCTTCCCCAGTTTTAAGCCCTCACATTTATAAACCAGTCTACAAATGTATAATTCTGGATGCTAAATTTATTGATCAAAGTTTCTCTTACAAGGCAGTCCAGCTATTGGAAATAAACTGCTTTTGCTTCAGGAGTAAAACAAGGTTATTGGTGTGGTATATATATTTCCTCCTTCAAACCGTTATATTATAAGTCAGGAGTAATCAACAGAGAGCTGGAGAAAGATCACTTATTAAAGGTAAATCACAATATTTCTAGACGTGTTTGCCTTATAAAGGACATAAGAACTCTTCTATTATTGATTATACATTTTTTTAATTGTTCAAAATATGTTCTCCCAAATACCAGCGATCTTTCTTAGACTAATGTCAAATGAAATAAATCTCTTTACCCATTAGGCCATTGATTGGTAATAGATATAAACCTGTAGTGGGGATTTAAATGAGACACCAGTTCATATAACTATTGATCATTCGTTATATATGCTTCTGGGTCAAGGACGAAGTCTGTGGGGAAAAGGACTTGAGTAACGGATTGGAAAACTTGGGTAAGAAGGTTACATTGTTAGACTTTTTGGCTCCTAGACAATGTTTCAGATGATATTAATAATAATATTAATATTATAATATATATTAGTAGAAATAATATAATAAAATAATAATAACTGTGTCTATCAGGAAAATAAAAACCACTCTAGATATTTCAAGTACAAAGGGATTTAATGCAGAGAGTTAGTTACAAAGTTGTTGGAAAGGCTGAGTGAACCAAATGGTACAGTGGAACCATTGATCGAGAGCTGGTACCACTCCTGGGCGGAAGCCCTGCCTTGCTCCTACTCTGATCCAAGCTGTGTTTCTCATGTTATTGCAGCTGAGTTCGGGAACCTGGGAGCCATGCTCCCACTGAAGAGCCTAAACGACGCTGCTGCTACTGCTTTCGCTGAAGGCAGCTCTAAAAGTGAGGAAGCATGGTCTCTCTCTTCCTCTTGCTTTCCAAAATTCTGAACTCAACTAACAAGGGAAATATAGTTTGTAGGCTACCACTCCTATAATTCAAAAGTAAGTGTAGAAAGGCAAGAATAGAGCTTATGCCAAGAGAAAAATTACCAAAATGCATACAATATGATAGGCACTATTTTAAATATTTTAAGATAGATAAATATTCATTCAGTTCTCATAACCCTCTCTGGTAGGTATGCTTTATACCTGTTTCGCCAATGAGAAAACTGATGAATAAAGAAACTAGGTCATATCAAATTTATATAGCTATTAAGAAGTAGAATTAGGATCTGAACCCAGGCAATGTGACTTGAGAATTCACATCTGCAATCTTTGTACTGCCATTCAACAAGCACAGCTGCTCTGGACCCTCATTCATTGTCCAAAGGAAAAAGCTAGTCTTTTCTAGGACCCCTTTCCAAGTATTTCTGACATACACCTGCCCAGGTATTTCACATGACCTGATCTTCCCTTGCCACTGGTATTGGCCAAGTTTGATCTGTATAGCTCCTCCTCTATAGTATAACCAATAATTTCAATGATAAGTAATTTCATATGGGTTCTCTTGCCTGGTCACCTTCCCTTGAGCTGCTACTCTACCGCCAAAGTGGCCCAGCTGGAGGAAAAACACTGCCCCGCTCCTTTCTTTCCATTCCTAACATGAATGCTTCATTCAAACATGGACCAGACCCTCTCTTTAAGTTCCCACAACACAGCTAAAGATGAGGCTATCACTTGGCAGAATTTTACTGAAGCCTGCAGATAAAGAAAAGTTATTGAAACACAGAATAAATTACAATTACAAGAAAATAAGGCTGTTTTTGGAGTGTGCCAGTCCAGGCCAATCCTTGAAGTGTCCCAGTCCCGGGGCAGCTCCTGGACTGGTTTCTGATCTGCCTGTGTAGGACTGGGGCCAGGTGACTCTTATACATGGCATGGTTTTGAGTCTATATTCCTCAGAGTCCTGGCCCACTCCCCAAGCTCTGTTAGAGAAGGAGTCCCTCTGTCTCCCCAATTTAAGCCTCAATTTCCCATATTTTATTTCCTTTCCCTTGCTAAGATAAAATATCCAAAACTTGGGATGCAAAAGGGTGACTACCTGTTCTCTCCATGGCGTACTAGAGCACTAACAGATCTCCTCAAGACCTACCTAATTCTCTAAGATGATTCAGTTTTGTTTGATTTATTATTTACTATTGATAAAGTTCCAGCCTCTGTGCAGTCAGATGTTAACCTTTAGAAGATTGTTAAATTGCAAATGATTTTTGCCTAGTTGAGACACAAATGATTTCTGTCTGATGGAAAAGAGTCCCAAAGGTTATGGTTTATGGTCCTAGAGGAGATTAAACAGTTTTGTATTTAATTTAGCAATGTCGTTTCAGCATTTTTTCTTTCTGTGACTGTACATACTTTGGTCTTTCCTATACTCAATTGAACCAGTTTAACCTCTCGCTTAATCTCTCGTTACTGCTTTTGACTTGAGCTCACCTTATGTTTTTATGAGTTATATTTTCACCTTTTGGAAAATTGAACTTTGACACTCTGTTTGGCTTCTTCAGAAGATTAATAAAAATAGAAGCATTCACTGCCTTCAGAATGAGTTTCACCACCAGGTTTATACCTAATATTTGTGGGACCTGGAAAAATTACAAACATAGGTCCAAATACAATGAGATCAAATATTTAAAAGTTATAAATTGGGAGTACAGCCTATTATATGAAATATATTCTTTTCTCTACCTTGATGAGTGATCCTTCATAATGAATACATTGAAAAATATGCATTAAGCTTTGGTAATTTTTGTTACTGAAGTCAGCAAAATAGAAAAATTAACAAGCTTAAATATTGTACACACACATGCTTGGCTATTCTATTGAAAAGAGGAAAGTATTTGGATGTGTGATAAAGCAAAACATATATAAATTATAAATTATTATATATTTATTTCATGTAATTTATTTTCCTAAACTTCATGTCAGCAAAATTACTTGTTATGTTACTTTAATCAAGATTTTCGATTTGTATTCTGATGACAGTAATGCCAAGTTAGACCTTTGCTGAAACATCGTAGTGCTTAAATAGGATTCATTTGCTTTAATAACTTCAATTTGGAAGAATTTGTCTGGAAGTGCTTATAAATTTAAAATACAATACTTGGAATTATTCTATAAATTTATGTGCTCAAATGTTGTAATGAGAGTAATGTTTGAAAAGTTAGCACTTCACAGAAACTATTACAAAAATATTTAATTATATAATTTTGTATTGTTTATATCAATATTTTCAGCATTCCATAATACAACATATATGTTTCTTGGATTCTTTCAATGCTAGGATATTATTAAAAACATTTGAAGTAGTAATATATGCCTCACTCAATTTGCTCAACTCTCTATTCCTTCAAGACCATACATTGAATTTATGATAGCCAGAAAACAGTATCTATAGAAATTAGTTTCAGCATTATTTGTATGTGAATCTTGTCCTTCATAGTTACGCAAATATTTTCATTTCCTTAATTTTTGCATATTTTATTAGACATTAAATTTTGTTGCGTATGTTACATGTAGTTTTTTTCAATTTAGAAAAATCATTTTCTCTAAAGTTTGAAATAGTGTATTTTAACCAGTTTAAGACTAAAGTATTCAACCTTAGATTTGTTTACTTTTTTAAGTGTTTGCTAACATTATCAATGGGAAGCAAAAATTCATAGCAAACAACTGTAGATGGCACAAATTCAAAATTGATTTTATTTTCTGTCAAAGATCTAACTTCACTCTTCTTTGGTTGTTAGTATTTAAAAGATTGTTTAATATTTTAATACCCTATCCAATTATTTACATTAAGCCCAGGGAAATTTTTTAATACATGATAAACATTTTCTACAATTAATTTTTTGCAGCACATACACAACAATTTTGAGCATCACCTGTATAAAATTATAGACAGATTCTAAAAATATTGATAAACATTGAAACCTCAAATTCTCATGACAGCACTATATTTCAAAGATATAATTCCATACTTATACACACCCCATGAGATTCTCAGACCTCTGATAGAATTGGTCAAAGCAGATAGAAGAATTCTGTGCTCAAGACACAATCTTAATAATTTTATCTTGCTGGGGCAATGCATGGACTAATTAACTTCATTTAACAAGATAAATGTTTTGGTATAACAGATGGATATCATATGAAATACGGAAATTCCACAAATCTTTCCCCAGACAGAATGAGACCTTTAAGCATCCCTTTTTTCAGCACTCTGAGTTTAGGGTATGTGTTCATCCTTTAGAATCTTGTTGTTTCCCTTACTCCTCAGGTGTGCCTGGTTTAACAGCATGCAGTAGACATTTCCACAGTGAGTCTGAGAGTGCTTATCAGGTGGGATCTGGTATTTACACCACCAAATATTTCACAGCATGTTTCTGCTATTGGCGTAGTTGAAATCACTTTTTTTTGCAGCAGTTTAAACAAAGTGGACCCATCCATAGCACAAAGAATGATTCCAGGTCTTTGGCCCTGATTCTTTAATGCACACATTTCTTCTTTAGCAATGCATTTACCACTCTTTCACGAGCTCACCTTTGACAGTCTTTTAGCTAATTTAAATAAAATAGAAAATTTTAACCATTTTTTGAAATTTCAATTAAACATTACTAAAAATCATTTTACATTACTAGTTGTAGCAAATACTAGTATTCTGCTTTCTAGTGTTTGAGGACCTTCTAGGAGCCTCCATGAATGTTTGCTATTATACTTCACGCATCTTAGGTCTAGCCCGGCACTGTCCAATAAAAATGTAACATGAGCCAAGTATATCATTACAAATTTCCTACTTGCCACAATTAAGAAATTAAAAATAAAAAGTGAAATTAATTTTAATAATGTATTTAATTTTACCCATCTCCAAAAACAGTCATTGCAACATATAATCAATATATAGTCAATATAAAACATTATGAAGATATATTACATTATTTTGTTTCGTACTAAGTCTTTGAAATCCTGTATTTACTTTACACCTATAGAGCTTTGGAATAACCTCATTTCAAGTGTTCGGTGGCCACATTGGCTAGTGGCTACCATATTGGACAGTGTAGGTATAGACCAACCTAAACTCAAGTTTAAGAGAAATATGAATTGTTTTATATTGTAAAATGTTTTTCAGCCTCCGTCAGTGACTGTCACAAATATTGCACAATTTGAAAGTGCTTCTGAAATGGTGAATTAGAGCAGGAAACAAGAAAATGGACACCCTGTACAACAGGGAAATCGTGCTTTGTTTGGCAAGACAGTTGCACACCTAAGAGAAGGAATTTGACAAGTCAGTTAATCTGTCTTTTCTCTTTCCTTTGCCACTCCTCATCCCTGTCTTTGGAAGTGAGGTCAGTCTCAAACTTCAGCAGCAGCACGACACATAAACCTCCACACCTACTAGCAGCAGTTGCCTCTGCCTCAAAGATACAGGGCAAGAGATGTGAAGGAGGCTTTCCCGGGCCCTGACCAGTGTTTGTGAGTTGTGGATCTCTCTAAAGTGCTGGGCCCACAATTTAATTCCTGGTTAAAGGTCAGATACTCATGATCTTGAGTGTCTGAGACTCAGCTTTTTTGTTTTGCGAGTAACTTCCCGCAGAAGAATATGCAGTCTTTATGAAAGCAAATACTTTGCCATTGCAGGACGTTGAACTGTAACCATATTTAAAAAAAGAGAGAGAGCGAGAGAGAATCAGGGACATTTCAGACAATGGAAAGAACAAGCATTCAGAAATACAGCTGTGATTAATTAGGTCTAAATAATTGCCCCAGTTTCCCTCAAGAATGGAGAGCAGGAGGCAGAGCAGTAGCTTTGTTTATGTGTAACTGAATAGCCTAATAAGGGTTCCCCAACAGGGAAATCTATGCTTTGAAGGCCTATTCAAATTCCAGCATTTTCTCCCAAGTTCCTTTCCAAGCTTCTTTTTCTAATTTTATCTGACCTCAGAATACAAGAGTAACATTTTTCCAAATTGAGATCTAAAATAGTTAGTATTTTTTCAAGTCATTCATTCATTCATGTAAGCAAATTTTACACTACCTCTGTTCCATTCCAGCCTGTATTCTAGTTGTTGGGAGTATAAGTGCACAATTCATGCTTTCTGGTCTACTAAAGGCTACATGCCATTGTCTGTCTTATTTATTTGTTCAAGTGAAAATATTTCTGTAGGCAAGTTGTCTTGGGAGCACAGAAGAAGGCTCCTTAGACAATCAGGGATAGCATCCATTCCCAGTGCTATTTCTCCAGAGTAATGAGAATTAAATTCAATTCCCTATATTAGTCTACATTAGTTTTCTGACTGTTGAGGACCTTGAAACCTTGAATAGCTGCAATTTAACTGGGGGTTGGAGAGCCCAGCTGGGACTCCCTTCCAATAATATACTGAAGCCATAGAAAGAATAAATTCAACCCTGTTACGGCCACATTTCTACAATCTCCATGACTGTCCCCATTGCACACAACTGCTTATTCTGTGGGAAGGATCAATGGATTGATTATCTGTTGTTTTTGATAACTTGCCTCATTACTCTTCTCTATTTATGGGCAAAATGATGGATTGATAAAATGCAATTAAGATTGACGATAACAACGCAATGACTTATAGAAATTAATGTGAAGAATATAATTTGTTAACTCTAGATAGCCACTGACTTAACTGTTTATAGTTGTAACATCGGTCGAAAGGTATAGATGTGTTTCTGAGTTTAGGCTCAACAGACCAGAAAATATTCCAGTGAGTGCCGGCCAGTGAGGACTTACTAAGGTGATCGAAAATAATGAAGTCAAGAGGAAAAAAAATCAATAGCATTTATTCTGAATCATCTGAATCAGAAGATGTGGTAAATCACTGATTCCTTTAATGAAAATATAGTGAACATATTTATGAAATGTTATTTGAATTAAGTATAAAAATCTTATTAAATGTTCATTCTATAGTTCCTCAACAACAATTAATGTTAGCTACATTTTAATTTTAAAAGTTTTATATTTTTATATATATATATAAATACACTCCTTCAAGTTGCCCAAAGCATGCTCGCATATAACATATATTATCCCATTTATCCTCATAAGCCCCTATGAGATACAGGGGCATTATTATTATCGCTTCCTTGGAGATAGAGAAGAGAGGGAACTATTGTTAACCTATTGGTTAAATGACTAGAAACACGCATAAACTGATTATAGCTTGAAAGTCCTGCAAAATAAAATCATGCTTAGTTTACAATTTATTTTTAGAAATTATGATTTCCCTGGTGTTTGAAAGGCAATATTTATCACCTTAGACTTTATCTGATTATTGTAAAATGTGCTGTTTTTTCAATTACCCTAGAGGCCCATATTTTATTTCTGGAGATATACTCCACATAAGAAAATAATGCCTGAATGATGCATCTAAGTATTAATACAATTTTGATCAATAACTAGCATACGAAGAAAATTCAACAGTTTCTACTTATGCATGAATACTTGAGTAATTAATTTATGGATAAATGTCAAAAATGCAATTCACATTTCCCGGTACGGCTTTACTATTCCAAACATACCTCGCATAATCATTCACTTTCAAATGTGTCATATTGAGAGATTTCATGAGGATGTAAAATGGCTAATATGCAATTCAGATCACTTGTATAACCTTGGTTCAAATGAAAATATGGGGGCGAAAGTCCAATATGCTTTAGTTACAAAAAGAAACAGCAAAACCCAAGACAATAAATAAGACAGTCTGTAAACCCTGCCCTAATAGACAGTCTGCCCTGTGAGGCAGCCCTCGGGGAATGGTTTAATTTATGTCCTAGCCGGAGAGGGTACACCACAGAGGCTCTCAATCTGTGCTCCAGGATTTGGCTCTTCCCTTCATCTCTTCCCAGTATTGACGTTTTCTTTTCTAATACTTTCTTTACTAATCTTTTCTTTTCTAATCTTACAGTATAAAAGCTTTAAAAAAAAAAATCAGAGGCAAGATGATAGAATACTTTATTTACTTTCTTTCTTTGTTCTTTCTTTTCTATTCTTTTTTTTAATGAAAGAGCTTACGTAGATATAATTCAAATATGGTTACAACGTAGGATTCTCCATCTCCTGCATATAGTTTCCAGAAGGAGATTTTGTAAATATGAATGTTTAGCCTTGTATGAGCTTGTATTTACTTCTCTTGTGGGGCTATGCGCACTGCTCTCCTGTACTGACAGACTGTGACTGCGGCCGTGGAGCATCCATGTCTATTTCCCACTAAATGCTGCAGAATGACTGAAGCGTAACTGGAGAGGGTATATAGGGGCAGAGATTGATGCCCTGATGAAGTATTCCAATGAAAAAAACGGAAGGGCGCCTGGAGTGAGGAAATTCATGTCAAATATCTAGCACATTGTCTGAGTAGTCATCAAAAGCACTAAATAAAACTTGGTTACTTTTTCCTTTGCTCCTTCAGATTGTAGGTGCCAGCTAAGCCATTGTCTAGCTTATGGAGTGTCATCCTCTGCATTAGCATCTGTGGAAAGCTCAGAGGAGAATTTTTAGTTTTCTGTGCACTGAGGCTCAATAATTGCCCTCCTCGATGCCAATGAAAGACTCAAATCCACTGAGCATTGTCTTATTGACCACTTAAACCATGCACTGTTCATTTTTCTAAATGACTGTTTCATTTGCTGTCAACACAGAACGAAATATCTTTGGTGCTACAAGGCACTTGAATTCTTCTCATTGACTTTTTAAAATTTGGTTTTGATACGAATAATTCTCCTTTTCATATCTGTCAATAAAAGCACTATGATAAAAATGAGGGTGTTTAGTGAATATAACACTGACGGTATTTTCAAATATGAAGTGAATTGGCTTTACATGTCTCCACGCCTGGAGCATCGCTCAGAGCCAAATGCAGAGAGTCAGATGGCAGTGTGATTCACCACATTCATAAACTCATCTTGTTCTGATGCAAACTGTTTTGACTGCATTTGGAGCAGGTCTGAATACTGGAAGGCGGGATGGTGTAAGCAGCAAAACAGAGAGAATTGACCAGGTTCTCTGGAGTCAACTTGGTCATCTTGCTTCCCAAATTCACTCATATCTTTGAGGGAAATTTTCTGTCTTCTGCTACTTTTGTTTTTGTTTTGCACAGCACCCTGTGCAGTGTGAGCTCACCCAGAAGAGCACACTAGAGAACCAAATCACATTCATAAGGGTAAGGTGTCTCCCCTCACCGCCCAACCTAAAGTGACCTACTTCCATGTACACTGCATAGCACATCACCCTATTTAATTTTAAGTGTAGCCATCTCTCTGTCTGATATTTTCTAGTTCATTTGGTTTCTGCTTATTAACTCGTATCTGCATGAGGGCAGGGCCCTAGGCACATAGGAACTGCCTGAACCACTATCATCATAAAGTAAGTATTTGTTCAATGAATAAATAAATGAAGAGTGCTAAGATTTGTAACAGTTTCTTCTTCAGGAAAGTAATTATTATTGTCAGGCTGTTGTGTTTAATTTGGTTTAGAACTACAGACACATCTCTGGGAAATAATGAAACAGTCCTGCTCCTTTCACACCGCTGACTCCCCTGAAACAAGAAAAGGGGAGACCAGAACAATCTAGCCTCCTACGTTTCCTAAAATCCCTGAGGAATTCCAGCTAATCTTTAGTACTATGAAACAAAAACCGAAGGAACTCTGGACTGTATCAGATTTTAGGAGTTAGGCTGGAACTGACTCAACTTAGGAATACAATGAACCAAACAAAATTCGATTAATAGCAATTATTTTGATGAGGTAGAACTTATTTGTAAGAAGGGTTCTAGACTAGGAAAGAATTATTTGAGTCATTAGGATCCATCTTTTATCAGGATAAAAGTTAAAATAGACAGAAATTCTGGCTATTCTACTTGTAGTAGCTATCCATTGTAAGCCAGAGATTTTTCTAGGTTATTGGTTCACCTGGGGCAGCCTGGTGAGCTCTTTCCAGCTTCAGCCTGGAAGCTCTCTCTTTTCATTCACAAGTTTAAATGTTGATGAAGAATTTCTGCCAAGTTACTGAGAGACTGACCGATAATGCTGTGAGGTCAGACTGAAACTCATTGTAGCCAATGATTGTATAGCTCAAGTGATCAACCTTATGAGAAAGAAATATATGTCTAGGAAGTTCCTTTCTCTGTGGTCAAGTAGATATAATGTAATCTTTTATTGGACTGAGAGGACTGATGTCTGCTTCTGGCCCATGTTTAAAAAGAAATGTCTATTTGTGTTATTCAGAATATGCAAAGTTGTGTGCAGAAGTAAACAATGCTAAAATCCTAGTCACTTAAAATAGTGTTTACTACTTACTTATGTTATACGTGAACACCGTTAGCCTGAGAGCTGTGCGTATTGTCACACCACAAGGATCCAAACTGAAAGGTGTTCTCCTAGCTTACAAGTAAAGTCTCTATTTCAACAGGATGCTTCCATGTTTGTCTTGGCAGGGAGGGAGAGCATGAAGATTTGCTCTCCACACTGAAGTGCTTCTATCCCAAAGAGACAAAGAGACACTCATCGCTGCTGCTCACATTTAATGGACCTGCGCAAGTGAAATGGGCGTGCCTAACTTTAAAAGGATATATCTTCTTCTTGTCCCTCCAGGAAAGCTTCAGTTATGTCTGTCATCACAACTCTGAGTATAAAAGAAGGGTTACAGGAGAATCTGGCTGTAGCAGGGTCGCACAATGCAAAAAGGTGTGGAGAAAAAAACTTTTCAGCAGAAAACAATGCAGAGGTATAGGCAGCAGGAAAATGAAAAATGGATATGGAGTAGCCAGTAAAAGGAAGCAGTGTCACCTTTGACCCTTCCAATGTCTGGTGTGGGACAAGAATATTGCTAAGAATTTGTGGTTATAAAGATAAAAGGATAGTGTATTAGTAATGCCCGCGGATGTTACTCAGGTCATAGACCTGACTTCACGTCTGTCTCAGGTTCTTTCACATTTTAGGATGAGGACACTACATATTCACATGTACTCACTTTCAGTTTAAGAATGAGACCACTTTCTTGTTGGCTGTCACTGAGGGCGCATTGCATGAGCTCCCCTAACAGAAGGAACAGGAATTAGAAGTATATCTTTTTTTTTTAAGATTTTATTTTTCCTTTTTTCTCCCCGAAGACCCCGAGCACACAGTTGTATATATTTTAGTTGTTGGTCCTTCTAGTTGTGGTACATGGGACGCCACCTCAGCGTGGCCTGATGAGCGGTGCCATGTCCACAACCAGGATTCGTACCGGCAAAACCCTGGACCACCAAAGCAGAGGGCACGAACTTAACCACTCATCCACGGGGCCAGCCCCAGAATTAGAAGTATATCTTAATAGTCTGTGAGTCCCCATTGTATGGTCTTCTTCCTGTCAGTGAAGAAATATCTTGGGCTGGCCCTGTGGCATAGTGGTTAAGTTCATGTGCACTCTGTTTTGGTGGCCCCAGGGTTCGTGAGTTCAGATCCCAGACACGGACCTACACACCGCTCATCAAGCCATGCTGTGGCAGTGTCCCACATACAAGATAGAGGAAGGTTAGTGCAGATGTTAGCTCAGCAAAGATCTTCCTCAAGAAAAAAGAGGAAGATTGGCAACAGATGTTAGCTCAGGGCCAATCTTCCTCACCAAAATGACATTTTCATCAGCACATCACGGCAGGCAAAGAGTTTGTGTGGCTCCATCAAGTTGTCCCCCAAAAGGAGGTCTAGCACCACCACCTTTTAAGTAGCTGAGTGGTTGAAACTATGATTCTTCTCTGTCATCACCAGAGGTGCTCGGCTGGCTCACTGCCATTCTTCCAAGTCAATCACACTTATTTAAATACAAACCAACATGTATATCATTATAACAAATTATTGTCATTTTGGGGCCTGAACACTTTTTCAAATTTGATTTGGTGACCAGCTAGACAGTCTCAGCAGCAGACAAATATTAGCCAAAAAGCCTTGCCTAGAGTATTCCCAGGATTTTCTCCAGTCATAAGCACAAAACCTGTATAAAAGAATTTACAATATAAAAGGTTAGACAATCAAAACTGGAAAGCTATGATAAAAATAAATAAAATGTGCCAATTCTATATGTTTGGATGATGCTTAGTAATAAATATGAAAAAGTAAATAACATTTTGTTGAGCATTTCCCTTGAGCTAGGTATTCTGTTGAGTCTTTTACAAGGACAGTATTTAATTTTCACAGCACGCCTATGACAGAGGCACACTTGGCTAACATAGATTTGCAGGAGGCAATGAGAGGAGAGGTGAGGTTCTGTCTATGTCTTCCTGAAGAAATCAAATCAATAGAACCTCACTGCTGGTGATGATTGCAGGTAAGACTTGAATGATTAGGAGTTTGCCAAGTCATATAAGCATCCCAGGCAGAGGGAAAACCACATTAGAAAAAGATCAAGTTTGGAGGAAGTAGAGAGAATTAAGACTCAACAGGTTCAAGGGGTCAAATCACAAAGTGCCTTTTTCTTTTTCTTTTGTTTGAGAAAGATTCACCTTGAGCTAACATCTGTGCCAGTCTTCCTCTATTTTGTTTGTGTTGCCACCACAGCATGGCTGCCGATGAGTAGTGTAGTTCCGTGCCTGGGAACCAAACCTGGGCTGCCAAAGCAGAGCATGCTGAACTTAACCACTAAGCCAGAGGGCTGGCCCCTACAAAGTGCCTTTTGAGCCACAGTAAAAAGTGTGATTGCATAATGTGTGTGATAGGGAACAATTGAAGAATTATGAGCAAGCAGTGACTGTATTATTTGCTTATGGAAGAAAAACACCCTGTTGTAATAGAGGATGAATTGGAATAACACAGAAGGAAGCTATAAACTTTAATATAATCACAAATATAGGTCACAGAATGGACTGGTATAAAAAAATATGGGCTTCAGGGCCACAGACACCTGGGTTTGACACTTAGCTCTACTACCTAGTAACTTTGTGACTGTGGGAATATGATTTAACCCTTTTTGAGTCTGTTTTTTTTTCACAGTAAAATGGAAATGCTAACAGTAACTATGTCATAGAATTATTTAATAATTTAATAAGATAATGACTATAAGCTCCTTAGCATAGTGCCTTGAACATAGTATGCACAAAAAAATATTACCTCTTACTATTATGGAAAATGTATCATAGTTGGCCGGCCCCCATGGCCGAGTGGTTAAGTTCATGTGCTCCACTTCAGTGGCCCAGGGTTTCACTGGTTCAGATCCTGGACACGCTGAGGCTGTGTCCCACATGCCACAACAAGAAGGACCAACAACTAAAAAATATACAACTATGCACTGGGGGTGGGGGGGTGGGGAGAAAAAGCAGAAAAGAAAAAGAAGAAGATTGGCAACAGTTGTTAGGTCAGGTTGCAATCTTTAAAAAAAAAAGAAAATACATCATAGAGTCTTTGGCACATAGTTGGTTCTCAGAAAGTAGTAGTCTTTACATGTGTATTTATAGATATCAACATCTTTATCCATCTATTTATCCACATGCCTCTGTTGTAGTGCTAGAATATGTTATAAAAGGAGGAAGTGGGCAACTGGCTGAAAACAAAATAATCAGAAAATAACACTCTGGCAACTCTTTTACTAAGGTGAAAAATAGAAACTATGACTTTCTTCTCTCCATGCACTCCCACAAAGACTCAGCCCACCCATGTGAAATCAGAAAAGGTCTCACATATTGTCCATGAGGAGACATCTGGTGAAAGCAGGAAGACAATTTTGTGGGCCATGGTTTTTCAAGAGATAGAAAGTGGAGCCTATTATACTACAGGCACTAAGACAGTGACCTCAGCAAGGAGCACGAGTCAGAAAGTGTCTCTCTTTTGTAGATATCCCAGATGAAGCTACAGCAATACCAAGGCAAAGGAGATGGCAACATGAGAAAGCCTTTTATAATAGCTAATGTTTAAAAAAAAAAATCTCAAATGTATGGATACAATTGTGATTCCACAGTACTTCAAAATATGTGTGTAGCATATCCTCCAACATAAATATATCAGTTAAGTTTGAACAAGAAAAAACAAAAACTACTCAAGTAATCCAAGAAGGAAGAGATCTAATACAATGTATTAGAAATGGAAAACCATTGAGTTTGTTGGAAGAGCAAAGTTCTGGAAAAGCCACCATAATGCACAGGTTCACTGCCAGCTTTCTGAGACTCAGACAATTTCAAGAAATGTAAGGATCCTCTATAAATGTTTTTAGCTGCCTGTAGCCCCAAGGAAGATAATTTTCAGGGGAATTTTCAGAGGCTCTTGCAAGGCTTCACATCTGCTGAAGCTCACATATATCTCAATGTTGATCTAGGAGCAAGGCTTTCCGTTTCTCACATGAGTGCTTTTCATTGGTAAATCTAGGTCGTAATCCTGTCGGCAAGAGAAACAGAATACTGTGATTCAGGAATGGTGATAAATTACCAGCAATCAGAGTTAATAATGGGAAATAACTTTTATACTAATCCAGGTAAGGACATGCTAACTAAGACAGAGACGTTTCTAAAAGTTTTAGCCTGTTTCTTTTCTATTTTGTCAAAGAAGAATGGAATTTATTTATACTCACACGTGTATTTTCAGTATATTTATTTAAACTGTTATTTAAATATATATTTATATGTGAAATATATATGAGTAACAAGCAAATAGAAATCCTAGTTCCAGTCATCAAAACTAGGTTAGTCTTTTCAACAAATAGTGCTGGGAAAACAGGATTTCCAATGCAAAAGAATGAAATTGAACCCCTACCTCACACCATATACAAACATTAAATCAAAATACATCATAGACCTAAATGTAATAACTAACCTATAAAACTCCCAAAAGGACACAAAAGAGTAAATCTCCATGATTTTGGATTAGGCAATAATGATCTCTTAAATATGACGTCAAAAGCACAAGCAACAAAAGCAAAATTAGATAAATTCACCTTCATCAAATCAAAAACTTTTGATTTCAAAAGGTGGCACCAATAAAGTAAAACGACCGCTCAAAGTATGGAAGAAAATATTTGTAAATCTTATATCTGATAAGGAACTTTTTTCCAGAATATACAAAGAACTCTTACAACTCAACAATAAAAAAGTAAATGACCTAATTTAAAAATGGGCACAAGATTTAAATAAACATTGTCTTCAAAGAAGATAAACAAATTAAAAGATATATACATGAAAAGAGGCTCAATATCATTAGTCATCGGGGAAATATAAATCAAAACCACAATGAAATATCACCTCACACCCATTAGGATGGTTAAACAAAATAGATAATACGAAGTGTTGGTTAGGACATGGAGAAATAGGAACCCTGATACATTGCTTATGGGGTTGTAAAATTGTGCAACCACTTTGGAAAACAGTTTGACATTTTCTCAAAAAGTTGAACATAGAGTTACCATGTGACACAGCAACTCCACTCCTAGATATATACCCAAGACAATCGAAAACATATGTCCATACAAAATGTTTATGGCAGCATTATTCATAATAGCCAAACTGTGAAAATAAACTAAATTCAATCAACTGATGAATGGATAAACAAATATGATCTATCCATAGAGTCCTATTCATCCATAAATAGATTAGGTATTACATGCTACAACATGGATGAATCTTGAAAATATCATTGTAAGTGAATGAAACCAGATGAAAAAGGTCACATATTGTATGATTCCATTTATATGAAATATAGAGAACAGGCAAATCCATAAAGACAGAAAGCAGATGATTATTTATAAGGACTGAGTTAAAGGAGGAATGCGTAATGATTGCTGTGGCGTTTCTTTTGGGGTGATCAAATCTTCTAAAATTAGATAGTGGTGAATATGCTAAAGAGTACTGAATTGTACACTTGAAATGGTTTAATTTTATGGTATGTGAATTATATCTCAAAAAAACTGTTATTTGATAAGCAGTAGAGCTGAAATCTGAAAAAAAAAAAACAAACAAAAGCAAAAACCTGAAAATAGAGTGCTATCTTTTGAGCCCTTTATGTTGACAAATACTTAGAAGTAAACTAAGTTATAAAATACCAAAAGAACTATAAAACAATGAAATGAGATTTTTTTTTAATTCACAGGTGTATAAAAAGAGAGGGATTTGGAGTGATTTATAAATTAGATTATAAATTACTAGATGGCAATGAGCGTTTGTTTTGTATTATGGTGAACATGGTGTCAGTCCTAGTACGTGGTGGGTGCCCAATACATGCTTCTAATGATGCTTCTTTCTCAATTTCCTGCCAGTACTGTGATATTAAGAATGTGTAATGCTAATACTTTGGACTCAGTGAAATTAAAGAATCTGGACATATACTCTGATCTTTAAAAGTCTGTTATATGTACATCACCATAAAATAAAGGTAATAAAATGTGAAATTTAAAATGCTAAAAGAATTATTAAATATTGTTAAATTACAAGAAATTTGGGGAAAATATGTTTTTGTATATATTATGTTTCAGTTGAAGCAAAGAAAATTATTTCTAGAACCAGTTATATCATTCTAATCTGCAACAGTAGCATAAAGGTAACTAATTTTACCAGGAGAGAATAACATTGAATTATTCAAGAGAAATACTTAATTTTTCTTCACAACAATAGCAACTAAGAAAACAAAAATAATGAATCAGCATATTTGGGTTTTAGATATCTACATAAAGATAAACATTGGGTACATTTAAATTTCAAATAAAATCTATGATTTTCCTGGCGTTGGCCCTCTAGCAAAATGTTATTTTTCTCATATGCCAATCATAAATGCCTTCATTACTGGCAATATTTTCCCTTTCATAGATGTTAATTTAAAAAGAATATTCATTACAGTAGATAGAATAATTTGTGAATGGATCACCCTAGCATTCTATACAATCACTACTTTTTTTCTTTGCATTATCTGTACTCATGCCTCATTTTCATTCTCTCCCTGAAATTCATTTTTAAGTTCTTACTTCTTGTATCCTATGATCCCATCTGGCCACCTCTTGCCATTTTACATGATTCTTGTTCTTTTTACATAACACTCATACTCTTAGATATCACTTTTAGTCATTTGCTTTGTTTTATAAATCTGCTTGTTAGACATGACGATGTTTTTCTTCTCACCCAACTTTAAGTTTTTTTAAAGCACTAATTTACGCAAATGAAAAACCTATGGCCAGTCTGAAGTTAGACCCGTTAAAAAAGATTGCTAGAAGCAGTTTTCTTTCACCTACCAGTGTTATTTTAATTTTTACCTCTCCACAGGGATTCTCCACAGGAATCTTAATCATCTCTCCAGCCCATAGGGTTTGGGATTTACTACACTGATGACATCCTCTTTGGATCTGGTTGTTGAGAATTAACGAATATCCTAAGTGCCTTGGTATGACAACCAATGTGTGAGAGGTTGGTAAGTAGTCTCCCCAAAGTCCCCGGGGCCTGCTATCTCAGTGTTCTTAAAGTGCCAGCGGCCTATGTCGTGTTAACATATTCCCTCCAAAGTGAAAGATAAGTTGCTACACCTTGCACCCTCCCGCCATTGAGAAAAAGGCCCCTTTAGATTCTGCAGGCAACAACATTGCCACCCCTCCCTCAGCCTATACCTGTTGACCCCATGGGGAGTTTCTTATAACCAATTGTATGAGAAAGAAAAATTTCAAGGCTGGTTTACACATAAAAAGAGATTTGCGACCAGTCAGAACTACACAACGATAGTATAACGACACTCAATTGGGGTCCTGGAAGACAGAAGAAAAGAGAAACCTTCCTGGTGGGCAGAATCTTGAGCAGTACATTTAGTGTTTCACTTTACTGGTAATGGAGATGACCAGATATATGGATGTATACCAATTAATAGATAATCTCAATGGATTTACTGAGTAGTGATGAACGTGGAAGAACATGACAGGAGCATTAGCGACAAGGAATTCAGAGAAGGAGGTAAATGAAAAATCAGCAGAAGAGGACCTCCTAGGTCATTACTTAGTGTGAGGATATTTGTATCCCCTATATACACTGCCTCACCAAAGGGCACACACTGCAGAGGAGACTCAAAATAATCAAGTAGTCAAGATGACCGGACCTGTAGGTGTTAATAATCTCTTTCAACAGCCGCTCCAGTGTTTACTCAATGAATTCAAGACAGTTCAGATGGAAGTTACACAAAAGTTGAATCATATGGGTGTACGCTGTCCAAGGCTAATCTGGCCAGTGAACACTACTGCTGAGTACCCAGTCTGTCAAGGGCTCAGGCAAAAGCTGAGTGTCCAGTCTGGCACCATTCCCTAGGACCACCCATTCACTTGGTGGCATATCGATACATTGAATTTCTATATCTTACTAAGAGTGGCAATTTAAGCTCTGTGGAATAGTCACTGTGGATATGAATTTTGCTTCCCAGTCACATAAACTTTTGCCAGCAGCAAAAGTTTTCTTTGGTTTTGAACTTCCCATCATAGGATCCCAAACATTGTGTCTGACCGAGGAACTCATTTACTGTGCTATAAAGTGAGGGAATAAACTAATACCCATGGGATTCACTAGTCTTACCAGTTATCTGACCACCTAGAAGTATAATGAAAACACATGGGTCTGGAACTAAGGGAATAAGTGAGGCGGCTTGTCTCATTACGACTGTCCCAATTCCTGTCCTACCAACTTTGGCTTCCTTGTTCTTCAGGGAGGAATGCTTCTACCATTGGACAAAATGAAGTTTCTGTGAAACTGGAAGTTGAGATTGCCAGTGAGCCAACAGGCAAAGAAAGGATTTACTGAACAAGTGGGAGTAAATGGTCTTGGTTATTAAGGAAAAATAAGGTCACTGCTACACAGTAGGGTCACAGAAGTAGGACGGATTCTCTGGGAAACTCTTAGTGCTTCCATCTATGTTGGAGACATTAACAGAGGACTACAGCAACCAAATGCCAGTGGGACCACTAAGAGTAGGGCAGGCCACCAGGTAAAGAACTACAGGCAGCTACAGTGCCAACTGAGAACAAAGGTGACATAGAAGAGTTACTAGAAAAAGGAAGTTATTAATATTAATTATTGGCTCCAATCCAGGTGCAGAAATCCCTATAGTGCCCAGGCATACTTTCTTGTTTGATTTGCTATGCATATATTTGTGTGTATTAACCTATATTCCTTTCTCCTACTATTTTATATAAAATATTTGGTGGTGGATAACTTTATAATTTATTGTTTAGGTTAAAGTTTATCAAAAAAAGGGTTGTGACCAAACTAGAAAGATAAGGAACAACACCCTGGTTTGGATAAAGTAACTGATGGAATTTGGGATCTTTGCTTAATAGGGAGAGCACACTTGTATTTAAATAAGAAATAATTGCTATATGTTAGATTTAAGAATATTGTTATTTTTATTGTTGTTTTTAAATGTAAATACAGGTAGAAGGGTCTATGTGGATGCTGAATGGTCAAAGGAGTGACTGTGTTGCATATAAGATTGGCACCTGAGCTAACATCTGTTGCCAATCTTTCTTATTCTTTCTTCTTCTTCTTCTCCCCAAAGCCCCCCAGCACATAGCTGTATATTCTAGTTGTGGGTCCTTCTAGTTGCGGCATGTGGGACGCTGCCTCAGCGTGGCCTGATGAGCAGTGCCATGTCTGTGCCCAGGATCCGAACTGGTGAACCCTGGGCTGCCAAAGTGGAGTGCGCCTCACCATTGCCTGATGAGCGGTGCCATGTCTGCACCCAGGATCCAAATCGGCAAAGCCCTGGGTGGCCGAAGCAGAGCTGGTGAGCTTAACCACTTGGCCACGGGGCCGACCCGCATATAATTTTTTGAGAGTAACCAGCATGCACCTTTATTCCTTTTTATGGCTGTCTTCATATCACAGTGACTGGAAGTCTAGGAAATATATTTCCCAGAATCCCTTGCCAGCAGGTTTCTGATTTAGAGGCCATCAAGCAGAGGCCACAAAGTTTGAAAGAAGCAGAAACCATCATTCTTCATTCAGTAAGGAGACCTCATGGGCTTCAACAAATGTGATGCTTTACAACCCCTTCACATCCTCTGGAAATTGTTCGGCTGGGGCAGTGGTGAGCTGAGATCATAAGTGGAAGCTTCCTGTGATTCCTGGGCTTCCTCATCCTCTCACGGCTGGTGATAAAGCTGAGGAACAGCCAGTGCCGTCCACAATCACTGCTCCTCCAGACCTCCCTGTGTATTTTTGTCACTAGTTCACTGCATTAAATTTCTTCCTGCTTGAAATACCACAGCAGTTTCTTTACTTTTTTTATTGAACCCTGACTGATACCATGAAATTGCTAAAGCAATCCTGAAAATTTGAGATTTGGCAACCTTGCTTGTTTTGACCTAAACTTTTTTAATGAAAAATTGATCACCTCTTACCACACTGGGAAAAAGCCTTAAAGAGGCTTTACAGGAGAAGAAATGAGAGAACACTGTTGATTTAGAGGAAGGACATCAAAAATCTATGATACTCTATAACGTAAATATATTGAGCTAACACTCGTGAAGGCTTACCTTGAGCTAGGCTCATATCTTATCTCGTTTAATCCCCACAACAACTCCATGAGGCAGGCATGATTATGACCCCTCTTTTAAAGATGTAAAAACGGAGGCTCAAAGAGGTAACTTGCCTGGCATGAATAGCTTGAAAATGGCAGACTGCGCTTGGATCCAGGCATTCTGACTCCAGAGACCTTACTCATAAGCTTTGTAATGTAATAAATAAAGGTTAATTCAAAATGCGTAGTCAATAAAAGTGGTTAAAATAAATGATGTAGATGGGCATAGGTTTTATATAAACTACAGTGTTTTCAGAGGCCGCCTGTGTGACGTGAATATGCTCCTTTCCCTGTCTATCTTTCAGTGGCCCCCAACTTCACTGCTATTCTGGTTCTGGCTGTTTGTGAAAAATACTCATGATGGCTATGTTAATAGCTAACATTATTGAGCAGATCTTGGCCAGGCACTGTACCAAACACTTCAAAAATGTATTTCATCCAATCCTCCCCAGAATCTTATTATTGCCCACATTTTACAGACTGGAAAGTTGAGACCTAGGGAATTAAGTGATTTCCCCATGTAGGTGACAGTATAAATAATAACCTAGCCTACTCGCTCCAAAGCCTGGCACTTAGCCACCAGCTTCCTGTCACGTTTAGGAAGCTGTCACTATGAAGGAAATGCATTCATGTTCCTTAGAGAGAGACTTGACATCTTGAAGGCATTGGAGAAATTCAAATTTAAACTTCTCTCTCTCGTTTTCTTCTCTCTATAAATACCTCTGTGAAAATAAACTCATGCCCAGGACCTAAATTAAACTAAAGTGGCAAAGAAAATGAGGACATTAGCCTGAAAGAAAATCTACTTTCTGCTTTGTGGATAGTGGATTTTTATGGGGCTCTGCTTCTCAAGGAGAAATCTGGATTTATTTCCTGCAGGTGGAATCTTTTATTCTCTTAGTTTAAAAGAAAATGGAACCAACCAGGAGAAGGAAAGCCTGCATACATGTAAGGCAGAGTTTTGCAGATACTTTGACATTTGAAGCAACCAGAAGGCATTTATTTGCCTTTTCATGACTATCTTTCTCAAGTGACATGAACACCTATTTTGGGCTGGTGAGAGGAGGAAACCTGGATCCAAGCCCTTTGAGGTTTCAGGCTCCAGAACTCCAAGAGGAAAAGAGGATTAATAAAGCATACTGATGTCAGCAGGCTGACACACCACACATCACCCTGTGCTTCAGTTTGATCTGTGTTAAACACATCAGCTGGAGAACAGCCTTGTATCCAACAGCTGCCAGTCTTAATGTGATCCAGATTCCACCTTTAGAATACCTCTGAAAATTATATTGCTTCTCTCAGAGGCAGTCATCTGCCAGGTGCCTCGTTATATGTTCTCATAACACCCTATTAAACTTCATGGCACTTACCACGACTGTAATATATTTGTAAAATTATTCTTTTTATATTTGCCTTCCTCTTTGGCCTGGAGATTACATTATATTGTAGACTAAAGAAGTTGGCTTAGTTGTAATTGTTGTCAATTAACAATCAAAGGCTATAGCCACATGATTAAAATAATATGGAGGAGCACTTTTTTAGGAGATAAATTGGTGAATGTAGTTTTCTGTTTTAGAACTTTGGTGGCTATACCACAGAGCAGGAAAATAAAAAACCTCAGATTTAGAGCAGACTTTGTCAATAATTCTAATTCTGTTACACGAATATTTGGGGTGGGAGCTGTCAAACCATTTGGTTAAATATAAACTTAGTTTGGAGACACTTACAACATGTAGATTCAGTTACTATGTAAAGAATCAAGAATTTTAGGGGCCGGCCCTGTGGCGGAGTGGTTAAGTTAGCATGCTCCGCTTCAGCGATTCAGGGTTTCGCTGGTTCGGATCCTGGGCGCGGACATGGCACCACTTGTCAGGCCACGTTGAAGCAGCGTCCCACATGCCACAACTGGAAGGACCCACAACTAAAATATACAACTATGTATGGTGTGTGTGTGTGTGGGGGGGGGGGGGGGTGTTGGAGAGAAAAAGCAGAAAGAAAAAAAAAAGATTAGCAACAGCTGTTAGCTCAGGTGCCAATCTTAAAAAAAAAAAAGAATTTTAGGTGTGGGAGCAACGCAAATGATAGTCAAATATCCTAATTTTACAAGTGAAGATGGTAGGTGCTCAAAGTCACACAGTTATTTAGTCTCAAAACTGAAATTAAAGGTAGGTGTATTCTTTTTTTTAATTTTTTTTTTTTGAGGAAGATTAGCCCTGAGCTGACATCTGCCACCAATCCTCTTCTTTTTGCTGAGGAAGACTGGCCCTGAGCTAACATCCGTGCCCACCCTCCTCTACTTTATATGCGGGATGCCTACCCCAGTATGGGGTGCCAAGCAGTGCCATGTCCACACCCAGGATCTGAAGCGGTGAACCCCAGGCCGCCAGAGTGGAACGTGCACACTTAACCGCTGTGCTGCCGGGCTGGTCCAATAGGTGTATTCTTATCGACATCGGTACCCTTTCCAATAAATGGAAGACATTACTAAGTTCCATAAATCTATATCAGCCAGTGAGTGCCCTCTGTTCTAAGCAATAGAAATGGACTCTGGTTAATTTCAGTAGAAATGAAACTTACAGAATAATTTCAGCAATTGTAAAATGAAATCACTATGAATTAGGTTTCAATTGGGCCCACCAAGAGGTAGCCCTTGGTCAGAATTCCACTGACTTTCTGACTGCAATAAACTCTCCTTACTGGCAGACTGCAGTGGCAATATGGGACACTGGGGATTAACTGGGCTCCGTGTACCATTCCCTGAAGGTCTGGGCAAGTTATGTAGGTAACTAGTCACAAGACACTTGAGGGAAGCGAATAGTTAGACCCATTCAGCTGACTGAGCTAGTACCCTGAATAGGAATCTCTGGGAAGTGTGCTCATATCGATGTCTTCATCCCAATTTCAAATTATATTATTCCCTCTTTTCTTGAGCACTCTTAGATGTATTTTCATACATATTCCCACACATTTACAGACATAAATATCAAAGTTTTGAAATTCTTTGAGCTGTAGGAACCATGTTGATAGATGGTTCTAATGGGAAGCCTAGAGACCTTGAGGACGAATCGTTGGATATGAAAGAAATTGGCTTAAGTGTCTATGTAACACTCTCATGCAAGGCAGTTCCAGTGTTTAAAGCAAATGGGAAGGGGTTTCTTCGTATGGCAAGAGAAGTTGAGTGGGACTGGGGAATTGAGCGTATTTTAAGTCCTCCAGAATTTCACCCATATAATCGTCCCTATTGTGTCTTCACTCTTTCTCAACAAATGCCATAATTTGTGAGCCAGAAATGAACCTTATGTAATTTAAAATTTTCTAGAAGCCACATTTTAAAAAGTAAAAATAAACAGATGAAATTAATTTTTAAGTTTTATTTAATCCAATATACCCAAAATATTATCATTTCAACAGGTAGACAGTATAAAAATTAATAATGAGATATTTTACATTCTTGTTTTTTTAAGCACTAAGTCTTTAATATCCAGGCTTTGCTTGGCCATATGGAGCTAGTGGCTATCATAATGGACAGCACAAGTTTTATTCTCTTCCTCTTTCATTATTCTTTCCAGTATGACTATAAGTACCCACCCCACCCTACAGTCTTGCATTCTTCACGCCTTACATACCTTCATTGCCAGATTTCCGCCTGTCGATAGTAACAGATTTTCTTTCCCCTTCAGCACTCTTTAGGCCATAACTAATCCAAAAATCCTCATTTCTCTAAGCATCTGCCGTGTACAGTCTATTCCCAAATACCAATTTCTTTACCAGAGATTTTATCATAAGCAACATCACCACTCTGGAGAACTTAAGAAGAAATGATCTTCCTGAATGAGTAATGATTAGTTCGAGAATGTATAGGAAAGCTGAAGAATCAGTCTCAGATAAGCAGACACTAAAAGGTTAGGAATAAGGCAATAGAGTCAAATTCATGCCAAGGATACCACTCTTGCTGCCTCTGCAAGATTCATAGTGGCACGCTAAACTCTTCAACTGTACCTGCATCTTCGCAGATTTGAGGTCGGAGCTGAAGACTTTCTGTGGTCCAACATCACGAGCTGGTGTGCTAGGGGATCAAAGAATGGTGATATCTGGATCCTAGAGCTTCTGTAGGAGTAGACAGAACTCTCTCTTCGCTTGAATCAAGGGAATTCTTCCCAAATAAAATGAGTGGTAGGATAATAGACGGCAGAATAATCAGCAGTAGGATGAAGAAGTCAATTGTCCACATGAAAACATCCAAGAAATAAATACAGTGGAATCAGTGCATTTTCTTATTTATGGCAAATAAATTTATGGACTGTCATAGGTGTGCTCAATAAAAACTAAGGGCTCCCTAACTTCTTCAAAGTGAGAGTTTATTATATTTTGTGATAAAATTTATGTTGATAAATATTTTAAATTTCAAAAAATAGTATTTATGGTTTTAATAAGTCAAATAAAAAAATGTCATAGTCCTTCCCAAGATAACCAGTGTTAATAGTTTGGAGGGGATTTTTTTATGCCAAGAGTGAAATTTTAGATGTTTCTCTGACTGAATTATTTTGAAGTGATAAAGCAAAGCCTCCATCAACTCTTTCTACTTTTAATTTTGATGTTGTCAGAGTCTTAAAGTCCATAAGAAAAGGAATCATTTGGTTGTGAGAACAGCTTTAAAATAAGCATGAAAAATCTTTGTTACGGTATCAAGGGAGTAGTATTCATCATTTGTTTTTAATAGAAGAGGAAGACAGTCACAGAACTCACCATTTACATTAATTTCAATGTCACTATACTAGGACTTAAAATGCGTTTTTCTTTCCATTTGTCACGTCATCAGTTTCAAAGGTTAGAAAAATGATATATACTATGAGCCAATCTTTCCCACGTTTCATTTTCTCTATGTAATGAAATGTGAAAACGGCAAGACAGTGAACTCTGTGGGATCAAGGGACTGTGTGAAACCTCATCACAGCCAACCAATAATACTTCTTAATCAAGAGGAATGTATGCAGGACGCAGAACAGCTGAATTGTGATCCAGAGGTTGGCAGACACATAGCAACGGAAATAGGGAAATTTAAAAATGAGCTGTAATCTAATTTTGATTGATTCTAAATGGAGAATGACACAAGGAAATTCAGGTGCTGAATACCGTAGATTTGCGGTCTTTTTCTTAATTTTCCAGTTGATGCTGCAGTACAGATTTTGGGCTAATCAAAAACATGTGTTGATAACTAACAGAGTTTATGATTAGGACAATATTCCACAGGCATAATATAAAGATAAGTCCAACATTACAAAAAAAATCAGCTGTGATTTTATTTGTTCTATTTTTTCCCTCCATAATTAGCATTTTTATTAAGTGCCTACTATGAGCACCTATTGAACACATAATATTAAGCCATATAACTAGGTAATTAATTCAATTTCCTTATAATGATTTGAAATACCAGTTCTGTAAATGTGTCCCAGCTGATTATATTGGAAGCAATTTGGTGTAATCAGCCAGCTAAGTGACTTATCTCCACCTGCATATTGCTGCTGTCTTCATCCCGCATCAGGCACTAGCGCCGAAATGAGCTGTGGTTCCAGGTGCTTTGGTACTGATGCCCCTACCTAGTCACTTCTAGAACACTTTCCTCCATTAGACACTGAGGAGCAGCTTAAATAGTAGAGGAACCAACTTTATCGAGGGGCTTTATTTCCCAGAGTACCGTGCATGCCAGGAGTTAGGAAAAAATCAACAGAGATGGACCTGCCTCACATTTTTCAAGCAGAACGTCCTCGGCAGTGAGAAGTCACAATGAGGATGGCTGAATGAGTCACAGCGTCTAAGGGGAAATGGAAAAGCAACCTATCGCTAGCATATCTGATTCAGCTTTCTAGCTTCTACCATATTCCCACCTCTCATAGCACATGCTCAGCTCCCAATTTAATACCTTCATTGTAAACACGAACCCAGAGTACTGAAAACTTCACTTCTATTTTCTATATCAAGGTTCTGCCAAATCTTATGGCTCTATACAACTGTATACATATTATGAGGGAGTACAGAAATTCATATAAACTGACTTTTTAAAGCAAATCTTACCAAGAATATTAAATGCTATATTGCATAATACAATCAAAAACATTCTACTCAAAAACATTCCTCATTGCTCCCTGTAACACCCCTGATACTTTCTGTATATCTTCTTCTATAGTGTCTATATCATTCTGGGTTTTGTTTTTTGTTTATTCACCAAATATTTATTGATAATTTACTATATTCCAGGAACTATTCCAGTAGCAGTGACTAGAGCATGAACAAGGGCACATAACATCCCCAGCATCACGAAGCTTAAATTCCAGAGCAGGGAGGCAGACCATAAATGAACAAATAAGAAAAATGTAAAATATCAGAGATGACAAATTCTATGGAGCAAAATAAATCAAGTTAGGGGGTAAGGGATATTGAAGGTATATTATTAAATAGGATGGTTAGAGAAAGCCTTGCCAAGAAGATAACATTTGAGTTAAGACCTGAAAGAAAAGAAAGATCAAACTTTGTGGACATCATAATTAAGTTATTAATAAGGATATGGGGTTGTGTGGCTAGAGTTGAACTACATAAAATGCATTCGTGTAGGTCTCATAGAAATTGTTGATACAATAACCGCAATGCTGTTGTAGTGCTTTTGACAGAAGTATTCCAGTTTACTCTTAGAAGCAGCTTCCATACAGTGCCTGTAAACTATCAATCAAATAACAATGGAAAGTTTGAATTAAAACTGTGAAATAAGAGTGTAAAAGAATGTACAATATGCTGTGTTCAAAACTGTAACCAAAATATAGTGTTGGAAGTTAACCAAGCAGAAGGTAGCAACTTTTAAAGGTAACGTTATATGATAGTTTGAAATATACGTGCAATGTAATGTTATGAGACAGGTTAGTCCTCATTAATATAAATCTACCACTAGAATTTTTAGAGACAATTTTCTTAGCTGGAGAAGAGACTAGGCACCTGCAATGAATAATAAGCTTACAGGTAGAAGGCTGACACGTAGCTTGGATAAGAGTGAATCTTGTGTATTGATCATTATTTAGAGCCTAATACCAAAAACATGAAAATCAGGGACTTGATAATGCTTCTTTTTATTGAGATAATTTAAAACTTACATTAATAGATATTAATTCCTTTCCTCATTTTTTTAAAAATTTGGACTGGCTTTCATTTTATATTTAAAAGCTAAATGTGTCCAAGACACAAATTTTGATTTGATCCTATCATACATACAAATTAATGTATCAAACTCATAAAAGAAGTCACAGAGTAGTTCACTAGGTCCTATGAATAACTAATGTCTATGATAAAAAAATAGACTATTCTAGTGATTTATTTAGTTTTCTAAATATTGAAGATATTCAAAAGATAGCTCAATGTGTTTTTCTTTGGATTCATTTTATTTTTATCATTATCCTACAAAATACCTTGTAATCCAGCTACCACCGTTGGTACAATTCCCTAGGCATAAACTAAATTTAGCTTTGAAAATGTTAATCACACATTCTTTGAATAGACACAGGATGCCTGAACATTAATTAACTTAAAGTTAGATTAGTTGATGAAAAAGTTTAATTTAACGTTAACTTTATTAGTGATGAGATGCTATAAAAAGTATATTCATATATTCAATGAGCAGAATCTTTAGTAGAGAGAAAAGATCCTTTCTGTCACAGCAGATTTATTGTCACTATAAATATTTTACAAATTCAGTCTCCAAAAAAAAGTAGCAATGACTTAGTTACTTATCTTCCCAATGCTCTCCTAGAAACCACGTAAAGTATCAGGGAGAATGGAGGGGAGGAAGGGGGAATTCACACACTATATGTTCTGTAAAACCAGGAAACGCGGAAATTCTAGAAACTGCATGTACATATGACAAAAGCGTATGAGACCTATGGAATCTGCAGGACCAGCTGCTGGGCAGAGGCAGTCAGGCACAGATGGGGAGTTCTGACTGGCGAGTATCGGACATTGATAGGAAACCATCTCAGAAGGGGAGAGCCCTACACGGAGTAAGAATTTAAAACCTTAATTAAAAAAATTCCCAAAGTAACGGTTCAGTAGAAAATAAAGTCTGTATTTAGATATAAAGAAAATGAAAATGAGAACTTGTGCGGCACAGCCAAACATATGCTCAGAGGTACAGCCACGTGCTTCAAAGAGGGCATTTTCTTAAAAACAAAGAAGAATAAGGAATGAATAGTCAAAGACTAGAGAAGGGAAAAAAATAGTTTACACACAGTAAGAGAATGGAAGTAAATGGGATCAAAGCAAAAAACTGGTAATTTATAAACCGTTAGGAGAGAAACATTAATTCATAAGTAAGTCCAAAAACTGCGACTTTTGGGGCTTTTTTAAATTGTTTTCTGCATGTGTGTGGAGGGTGGGGATAGGGGAGGAGGTATGGGAAAATAGAATATAAACTCTCTGACAAACGTAATAAAGGAAAAAATAATTTTAGACGTAAAATAGAATATAAAATAAGAAATATTAATTAGTTTTAAGAGACTACTTTCCATAGGCCTACTAATAAATTTGAAAATATTATTGAAATAGGTAAGTTGTTGAAAAATTACCAATATTGACTCAAGAAGTAAACAAGTAAATTCTAAATACACTAATTACCATGAATAAAATGAAAATATATTGTTAAATTTATTAAAGAATTTATTAAATTCATTAAAGAATTCTTCCCAACAGTATGGCGATTCCTCAAAAAATTAAAAATAGAACTACCATATGATCCAGCTATTCCACTTCTGAGTATTTTTCTGAAGAACACAGAAACACTAATTCAAAAAGATATTTTCACTCCTACGTTCATCACAGCATTACTCACAGTAGCCAAGACTTGGAAGCGACCTAAGTGCCCATCAACGGATGAATGGATAAAGAAGATGTTGTATATATATATATATATATATACAATGGAATACTACTCAGCCCTAAAAAGATGAAATCTTGTCATTTGTGACAACATGGATGGACCTTAAGGGTATTATGCTAAGGGAAATATGTCAGACAGAGAAAGACAAATACTGCATCATTTCACTCATATGTGAAAGATAAACAAACACACACATAGATAAGGAGAACAGATTAATGGTTACCAGAGGGGAATGGGGGAGGGGGAAGGGCAAAAGGGGTAAAGGGCACATGTGTACCATGACAGATGGGAGCTAGATTTTGGTGGTGAACATGATGCAGTCTATACAGAAATTGAAGTACAATGACATGCACCTGAGATTTATGTTATAAACCAACGTGACCTCATTAAAAATGTTTAGGATGAAAAAAAAGAATTGTTCTCTTAATGGTTTTATTACAGATGTAACTAATGCTATAGAAACTACCACAAGATAGAAAAGTGGAAAGTTTTTTTCTATCATTTTCAAAGTTAAAATATTTCTGAGATAAAACATATTAAAGATCTCTCTCATTTTATGCAAACCTGCTTATGAATATGTAGAATGAAAAAACAACTTTTGGAATTGCTTAAAAAATCACAATAAATTAATAACCCTCTACAACCACACAGTTATTCACAGAAATTGAAGGATACATTAATATTAGGAAATATGTTGATATCATATCATCAATGTGTTATGGAAAAAAAGTACAACCATTTCAACAAATAACCAAAAAAGGTATAGCTGATGAACTAGGAGGAAAATGAGGCAAATGTGGCATCAGAGAAACTTAGAGAAAAAAATGTCAATATCGGGTTGGGTGTTGCTGGTACTGAGAGCTGGAATATGATAAAGATAGAAAGTCACTGCCTTCAGTAAGATGGACATCATTGTGACCTTGATAGATGGGGTTTCCATGGAATGGAGGAAGCGAAAGGGAGACGAGAGAAAAAACACAGAGGAAGTATAGGTGATCTTGTGGTGTCCAGCTGTGAAGTCAACACCACATAAATAATTAGATTTCGTGGCAAACCAATTTCCATAATACCAACTTTAGAACAACTAGAAGTCAGAAAACTGTACACCCAAATAGTGATTCTTTTATTTATAAAATTCATTAATCTTTCTTTCGTTGACCAGTAGTGGAGCAGCTACTAGGTAGAAAGCATTGTACGAAAGGGTTGCAAGAAAAACCGAATTCTATTCTATTTATGAGGAGTCTGTATTCTAGTTTTGGAAATTAAGATAATTAAAATACAGAATAGGTTTAGGGCTATAATAAATTTTTGTCCCGGCAAAAAACACACTGCTGCAGACTATTTCCCATAATTCTTTCTTGCAGGCCGTAGCTTAAAGCATATACCAGCACAATGCACACTAATACTTTTTAAATTGCATTGTGTATAGAAAATAAAGGTAGGGATATTTAAATATGTTATATCATAATAATTAATGTGTAATGTCTCTAAACAAAAGGCAGTTGCTTGGGTGCTTCAGGCAGTAATAAAATGAAACTGTAAATCTTTCACAGAAAACGTGAGTTATTCAGAATTTCTGTTTGGATATAAGTCTCATTCCCTCTCTAAATTGTGAACTAATTTTAGTAAAATATCTGGAGAGTACAAGTAAGTCAAAATCTTCAAGCAACAGGAAAAACAGAACTGGACTAGGGAAGCAAAAATTGCAAAAGTAAAGTTGGAGAAGGAAGTATTGATCGTTCAGGTAATAGGTCCAAAACAACTTTTTATTTGTTATTTAATTACAAACATGGATTTTGAAAATATTATTTATTGAGAACATACCTTCTGTAAGGTACTATGACATGCAATGGGAGGAATATATAAAGGGGCAAGAACAGTTTGTTCAACTGCATTTTATAATCTCAAGTCTTCAGCATTTCTAGTAGTGCAGATCTCTGGGAGGAATTATCTCAGTTTCGGCTTATCTGCAAAACGTCTTTATTTTGTCCTTCTAAGGGATATTCTTGCTGCACATAAAATTCTGATTTCTTTTAGCACCTTAAAGATGTCATTCCATTTTCTTCATGTTTTTCTAAGGAGAAACCAGTCTACTTAATTCATAAGTATCATTCCCCTAAAGGTAATATATCTTTTTCCCCCTCTTGCTACTTAAGACACTCTCTTTGTCTTTAATATTCATTTGTGCTTTGATTGTGTGTCCCTTTGTGGACTGTCTTTGTATTTATCCTGTGAGGGGTTATCTGAACTTCCTGTTATTCACGAAATTTGTGAAAAATTTCTCCAAATATTTTCTGCCCTATTCTCTGTCTCTTCTCTTCTAGAATTCCATTTACATGTATGTCAGACCACTTAGTATTTACCACAGTTCACTAAGAGTCTGTTCTTTTTTTTTTTTTTTACAGTTTTCCTCTATCTTCAGATGGGATAATTTCAATGGATCTACATTCAAGTTCACTGACACTTTCTTCTGTTGTCTCCAATCTGCTGTTAAGCCCATTCGACATATTTATAATAGCTCCTTTGAAGACCTTGTCTGCTGTTTCCAATATCTTGGCCATCTCAGGGGTTTTCTGTTGAGTACTTTTAAAAAAATTTCTTAACAGTGAATTACATTTTCCTGCTTCTTTGAAGTTTAGGACTTTTTATTCCACATTAGGCATTGTGGGGAGAAAGTGGTAGAAACTGTGCATTCTGGTATCTTCCTCCAAAAGTGTTTATTTTTGTTCTAACAGACAGTTAAATTACTGGTCATTCTCTTTGACCTTGTGTAGACCAGGTTTAATGCTTTGCTACATTGTTTTAAAATATGAAACGTACTGTTTTAAAGACTGATATTTCACTAAATCTAGCTGAGATACAGTTGAAAGCAACTATAACAACAACAAAAAACCCATAAATGAGTTGAAACAGTTTTACAAAGTAGATTCAAACAGAAAGAGAGAAAAGAAGAACGAAGACAAGCCTGCTGTCTTCCCATTGTGCATAGGACTGAATGCAATCTCTTGAAATTAAGATTCATCACCCTTTAGAGTCCCATCCCAGAGGAAACGTCCAGTTTTCTCATCTCTGCTATATTCTACTAACACGCGGCAGTAGGATCCAACTCAGTTAGAGTCTCAGAGCTTCTGCAAATGCTGTTTTCTACACCAAAACACTCTTATGGTTAATATCTTCTAAACACTGCTCACATGCTACTCACAAAACTTGTTCTAATTCTATCAGACAAGGCTGGGTCCTGCATCCTGAGACCTTCCACAATACTTTTTTTTCACGTCTCTATTACAGATTTTATTTTACCATATCACTTTTCTACAGGAATTCTTCTTAAACATTTATTCATTTATTCAACAACAACTACTCTGTACATAAAACGTACCAGGCATTGGCCTGGGTGCTCAGGATGTACTGATGAAGACAATACAGATGACTTCTAGCCTCAGAGTGTAGTGGGTATTGTATCCAGATTTTATCTTGAGAAGCAGTACTGGACAGTGGTTAAGGGAATGAACTTTGGATTACTGGGCATTGTTTGAAGCCCACCTCTACCATTTGTGAGCTGTGTGTCCTTAAACAAGTTACTTAATTTCTCTGTGTCTCATTTTCACCATTTGTTAATTGTAGATAATATTTCATAGGTTTCTTGTGAGCAGTAAATAAGTTAAAATGTATAAAACATTTAGAATGGTGCCTGGCATATAAGAACTCAACAAATACGATATTATTATTTTTGTCTCTTAGACCTATAGTATGATGTCCAACACGTAGTAGGCACAGACCACATACTATTGAATGAAGGATTAAATGAATGAATGAATATTTCTGCTTCTGGATTGAAAAATATGTATCATATATTGAAGAAATTTTATATTGCTTCTCTCTTTTCTAGCTATGTTTCGTATAAGAAGTTCCGGCTAAAAATGTTACAAGTGGATTTCTTAACGCAATAATTTGCTAATCCAATAATGTATTTGCTCCTTCCCTACTGCTTCTTCATTGGCTCATTCATTCCTTCAGCAAAATATTTGTGTGTTCTTCTTTATTAAAAACAAAATATGTGACAGCCCTTTTCCTCAGCAGTTTACAAGCTAGATGGGAAAATGATATATGTTAATAACATACAAGAAAATGTAGCATGCAATGATTACGCTGAGGGAGTCAAATGAACCACACATTTGAAAGCATGTCCAAACTGCTTGGCATATGTTACTTTGAATTATATGGAATTTCCAACATTTTAATGGTTTTATTATTCAAATGACAATGTTCTGTGGTTCAAAATAATAGCAGATAATAAAATATACATTCCATGTATCAGAATAATATGTCCTTCAGAAGAGGGGAAATCTTTCAACCAGGCTGACCAAATAAAACTACAGAAAAGGAGGCAATTGGAAGAGATTTGAAGAAAAGCTAGCGCAGGGTCAAGTGATTCAAAGCAGTGATTCTCAAAATGTGGTCCCACAATTTTCGATGAGCATGGGAAATGATGACCGAAATACAGCTAACCTGAAAGAACACTGCTCAGGTATTTTTTTAATAGTTATTTCTTTTCATTTACTTTTTTTCTCATGGTATCCCACTTTCTGAAGCTGGAAAGGGAAGAGAAAAATCACTCAAGATAGGGTATGTCTAATGAAGTAAACATTCTTACAATTAGTTAAATTTTACAGATCTAATAACTTTATAGATCTAATAATTTTAAACATCTAAGTCTATGTACTGTATGATATTTCCCCTGGGTAGTTTTTACTTGATATAGCTTCTAAAATTCCAAATGACTAAGCTAGTTTTCAGTTATCTATTGTGTAGCACTTAAATATTCTCCAAGTTACAAAAATTTTCATTTTTTTCTTAATCTACTTAGACATTCATTTAGTGAAACACAATGACGTGCGTTTCAAGGAGTCAGTTCTTTGTTCAAAATAATTCATTTAATGAAGAGAAGGATGCCAGACACTCACTACTTAAAGCTCTGCATAAAATTAAAAACACCGTGTGAATTTAAAAGAAGGATTTTCAGTAAAGTTTCATGCTTTAAAGTGAAGTAATTTGACTCTAATTAAAGATAGACTGTTGTTGATATTTCTCGCTTGCAAGCTTGGGTTTATGCTTTTTTAAAGAGGAAATTTCAAATGATGTGTGTGTTATTTATGATAACTGCACTTAGCCGAGGAAGAATGTTGACTAGATTTAATATTAATTTGTATGCCTTCAGTACTGATAATGTTATTTCAGTATCTTCACACAAGATGAAAATAAGCAAAATAACTACTCAGTTTTTGAACAAAATCTCATATTACTACTAAAGCAATGTGTTTTGTCTAAAGGACTTATTAAAAAATTACTTCAATATGCTAACTAACCTGGTCATTATTCTGTTACAAATATCAGTTGCATTCCTTAAACAATTATAAATACAAATGAATATATAAAGAGGCAATAGCATTTTCATGCTGTGGAATTGCCTCTGAACTGAGATTTAGGAGATCTCTGCTCATCACCTGGGAAATGAGAGATCTAAATTAGATAGCCTTTATCATCTCCAAACTTCCAGGATACTAATATTAGATCCACAAAGAATTCTGAAACTAGGATAACACCTTAATGGAAAATGCAAATGGTCTGCCAGAAAATAAGCTATATGTTTTGTCCTTTTTTCCCCGTAGTTTAATCTCAGTCTGTACACATCTTTTGTGTTTAGAAAAACATTTTTTTTATACACATAGAAGAGATATTTAACTGAAAACCCATTCAATCAGCATTAACCCAGTGGAAGGATTGAAAATAGTCTCATTTTTTTTTGAGGAAGATTAGTCCTGAGTTAGCATCTGCTGCCGATCCTCCTCTTTTTGCTGAGGAAGACTGGCCCTGAGCTAACATCCGTGCCCATCTTCCTCCACTTTATCTGTGGGACGCCTACCACAGCATGGCTTGCCATGCGGTGCCATGTCCACACACAGGATCCAAACCAGTGAACCCCGGGCCGCTGAAGCAGAACGTGCGTAGTTAACTGCTGCGCCACTGGGCCGGCCCCAAGAAAATACAGTCTTTAACTTTGATCAAATTATCTGTTCCACAGTTGATCCCACTTGCAAAATAAACATATTTTTACAGAATCAACCAGAGGCAAATCTGTGAAGAATCTATAGGAAGACATCTTCCTGCATCCCAAACATTTATTCTTCATGCTGGGCTCCTCCTTCCATTATCGTCTGATCTTTTCTAACCTTGGCAGTTGTTCTTTTTCCCCACTAATACTGAGACGGGTTTGCACCTGATTCTTCTCAATAGGGCAAGCGCTCAGCAGTTTAAGGTATGATCCTATCCAGTGAGAAATACATGGATTTTAATACTGAGGACCCAAAGGAGTGAATACATAAGTGATGAAATCTCAATATTATACTATATAATTACTTAAAAATATATATCCATATAAAGGACACAATAGTCAAAAATCATATATTTCAGGTGCAAATTAACAAAATTAAGATTGGATTTTTTACATTATATCAGGGTATTTTGACATTATGAAGACAGAAAAACTCATTTTAATTTTTGTTATGAAGCATACCCACATTATGCTACATTGATGACTTATGGAGGGGATGTTTACATGACCAATTAGTGGCTATATTGCAGTGGATAGAGTAACATGTGAAAAAGAGTTTTCAATCCTTTCAACCTTTTTACTAGCTTTCCTACTTCAGTTACTGAGACTTCACCAGGAAAACGTATAGAAAAAAACTTTTGGAAAAAATTTATTTAAAAGATACAAAATACAAACAGAAAACTTTTTACTGGATTGCTGGTTATGAGAAATGTATGGACACTTGTCAAATATATCAATCATTTATAGTTAGTAAATTTATCTAACTTCTTCAAAAGAATTTATGTCAATAATTAACTTACTCTGTCATTGGTAGTTGAGTAGGAATGGGAATTCCGGAAGCCTGGACTCAGGATACTATACAACTAACACAGAAGGAAGACAGGATAAATGACAAAAAGCACTCCTTAAGAAAGACAGTTTACCAAAAGCAACATCATAAAAAGTTGTCTGAGCAGTTCTATATCTGTTGAAGAAATTGAATCTGTTACTTAAAGTCTTCATAAAAAAATAAAACTCCAGCCTTTACTGGTAAGTTCTTTTAAACATATAAGAAAAAAATATTAATCAAGAAACAAAAGCAAAAAACTTCCTTGGCATATAAAAAGACGAAATACTTCCCAATGCATTTTATGAGGCCAGAATAAATCTGATACTAAAACCTGGCAAAGAAAATATAAGAAAAAAACTTACAGGCCAGTATCTTTCATGACATGTAAGCAAAACCCCTAAATAAAAATTAACAAGTCAAATAAAGTAACATATAAAATACATGATATATTAGCACAATAAAGAGGGATTTATTTCCCGCCCCCCCCCCCCCCCCCCCCGCCCCAGTGCCCCTCCAGGCCCTCTGACAAGCAGGCCCTGGGCTACCGGCTGCTCCACCAGATCATGCAGTTCGTCTTGTCAGTAGTCAACATTGTCCCCCAGGTACTTGTATTGGCAAACAGAGAGCTGACACTTATACATTTGGAGCTTACCACTGACATCCACTGATTCAACGCACAGCCTCAGAGCTTCAGGAGCATCCAAGGACTCAAGGAAAAGATCTCAGTCCCAGCCTAGGAGACTCGGGTGAAATTTGTCTTTGAGCTGACTCAGACTACTGACACAGACCTGGGCCAGTTTCTCACCCCCATGAACTGCGAGGTTGAGGAGCCAGCTGCTTTAGGGAACCTGACCTTGGGCCAGGACTAACCCAAGGGGGAAAGCCAACGTTGATAAAACGTTTGGCCAGAACCACATTGTAATACAATGCCCACTGCCTTGCTCACTCCCAAGAATGAGGCCGGGGGTAACGGGGGGCCAGCAGGAATCTGGTTCTCCCTTCCTCCCCACATCTCCATCCCTCAACTGACAGGCTTTTCCTGTCTTCTTGTCCCAGCAGTCTTAGAAGGTCTCTGGTTTGTCTGTCCTATGATGGTTATTTAACTGCTTCACCTTCCAGGCTTGACTTAACAAAGGCAGATTTGAAAAATCTCAACCAGGTGTTACCTGCTAGAAGTGTTTAATTTAGGGCACACTTGCCAGGCTGCCTTCTCCAGGGCTTACACGTTTCATCTTGTTGTAATTTCCTTTCCATCTTTTTTCCTCCTTTCTTGGATTATTTAGCTGTCTCTTCATGTCTCCTCTCCGGCCCCACATCTCTTCCCCTACCCATCCATTTATTTTACATCTGGAGCAGGACTTAGTCAAACTGTGATGCTACCTTAATTGTCACAACAATTGGTCAGATAAAGTGATCCATGAAGCCAAAAAAAAAGAAAAAGGAGCAAATATTTGGAGAGGACCCTGAGCCTCAGGTCAGACCCCAGACCCCAGACCCTGCCAAAGGTTGGCTGCAGCCTTGTGAGCCCTGGCCTTGGGCAGAGAACTCAGATAAAACAAGCCGCAGAGTTCTGACTATGGAAAATGAGGTAATGGATGGGTGTTATTTTAATTCTCTAAATTTGTGGTAATTTGTTATGCAGCTATAGTAAACTAAAACACTAATGATTTTAAATCTCACCCAGATTAATCTATAGATTAAATAAAATCCCAGCAGCTTTTATTAAAATGAAAATGAACAAGCTAATTCTAAAATGTATAAGGAAATGCAAAGGATTTATATGAGTCAAGGAAATCTTAAAGAAAGATGAAGCTGGATTACTTATATTACTAGATATCAAGATTTATTATAAAGCTACAGTAATTGTGACTGTGTGGTATTGGCACAAAGATAGACATATAGATCAATGAAACACAATGGAGAGTTCAGAGATGGATTCACACATATGTGTTCACCAGTTTTGTGATAAGAACAACACTGAAGTTTGTTGTACAAATATAGTCTTTTTAATACATGGTTCTGGGTCAGTTGGATAATAATAAGTAATAACATTAACCTTGACCCATAAAAATTAATTTGAGATGGATCATAGACATAAATATAAAAGGTAAAATAATAAAGCTTCCAGAATAAAATACCGGAGACGGTCTTCATGTGCTTGAGATATGCAAAGATCCCTGAAACAATTCACAAAAGCAAACCATAAAAGAAAAGATTGATAAATTGGTTTTTATGAAGTTAAGAATATCTGTTCCACAAAGAACACTATTATGATAGTGAAAATATAAGCCACTGACTGGAACAAGATACTTGTCTCACCTAGATCCTTGAGAGAACTTGTCTATATCCTATTCAATAGCTAATTGATCAATAAGGTTAAGATTAAGAAAATCAATCAATAAGAAAAACACAGATTTCAATTTTATAAATAGGGGAAGGAAAAAAAGAGAGGAGATTCAGTGGCCAAAAAATATGAAGACATGTTCAGCATCGTTAGTCATCAGGGAAATGCAAATGGAAACTGTGATGAGGTATGATTGCACAGAAACTGGAACTGTTAAAATTAAAAGACTGATAATACCAAATGTTGTCTTTTTACAACTTTCTCCTTTAAAAGAACCTGGATATGAGGTACAATTCAGATCCTTGATTTGAGATTAAATTTGAATTGATGATATGGGGTCCTAGTCTTTCATTTCAGGAAGAAGGACCTGGCCACCACTTCTGAAAATCTTGGCCATGAAAACCCTATGAATAGGGGTGGAGCCTTGTCTGATACAGCGCCAGAAGGGGAGAGGATGGCGCAAAAGACCGGGCAGGATTCCCACTGCAGCACACAGAGGCGCTGGGAGTCGGGCTCCACTCCACAGAGCTAACAACAAAAAATTCTTTCTGCGTGTTAATATTCAGAATGGGCATTACAAACATTAATTAGTTTCTTGAAAGAAATGTGTGGTTCTTCATATTAACAAAGAAAACCATGGTATCCTTCAGTACAGTGGCGAGAAAGGTCAGCCATGCCGAGAGGGAAGGAAGCTCATGGACAGCTTCCGACCAGAAAACGGCTCTGTGCACGCTGCTCTCTGTGAAGGGATGGGAAGCGGCTTCCACAGACATCGTGTCCGAGGACCTGGTTATTGCACTTCCAGGTATGAGGCCTTAGTCATTTGTTGTTTGGTTTGGTCTTTATATTCTTTCACTTCTTAGCTTGTAGAAAGAACATTTTTTAAAAGAATGAGTGTGACGGCAGAATACTGCCAGACAGCAGCGTCTTCTTAGCGCGATGTTCTGTAAGGCTTGCTACTTCCGCGCTTTACCGTCTCTAATAATCTTAGCTATAATTTCTGATGAAAGTCTCTTTTCTGATATAATTTTATAATAATATTAGGAAGGTTTCGTTGACAAATTATGAGGAATTGAATGAGAATGACTCAATTCATTCTACACTCAAAGCAAATATGCTATGCAGTTAAACACAATTAAGCAACTATAAATAACTCGTAAATTTCCCACGCTCATCAGTAAAGCACTTGCTCAAACCCTTAGACGTACAGCCAAGGAACCGTCTGTGTAAAGTATCTTCCCTTCTCCCTTGTCCAGCCCCTGCTGATCTCTTTATGTCCCATTTCCCACCAATCCCACTAAGTGCTGACGTAATGTCACTTGCTTTTGTTAGGGACCTTATTCCTAACAGCAAACCCGATCAGTCTATGATATATTTTATCCTCCTCCTCTCTCTCCCTTCTCCTTCTCTTCATTCTCCTCCTCCTCCTCCTTCTGCTTCTGAACTATAAGATTCTTCCTCCTGGATACAGCCAAATGAATCATTGATGGACATTTAACTCTAGCTGGACCAATCAGACTCTCTTTTCCAGGAACTTGAAACTGTGATTCAGAGACAGGCAGTCTTTGTGTGTCCGTGAATCGGAAGCTGTGAACTCAGAAACTGTCGGGCTCCTGTGCATGGAAACTCATGCTGGTAAAAGAGCTCTAGATTTGTCACATAGCAGGGATGTGTGTGTGTGCATGTGTGTGTGTGTTAGGGGATGACAGTATAGGGATTCTTTCTTATAGTGGTTTATTCAAACTATAAAAATAACTCCTTGCAGCACAGATTGCTATAAAAGATAGACATACTCAAGGGTTCACAATAACGTGTGCTACTTTAGAAAGGACCAAAACAATCCTTCACAAAAAGTCACCATTTTGAGGATTGAAAGAATTAATGCATATAAAAAACTTAAAAGTCTGGGAAATAATGGGCACTCAATGAACTTTAGGTGTTATCATCATTATGGAAAGATAGCTTTGGTGAATCTCTTACAATAGAAAAAAGAGGTGAGGGGAAAGGGATGGTGAAGAAAAGAGAAATTCCATGTTTATCACAACCTGGGAAAACTTTGTCTTGCAAGTTCACGAGAGTGTGGTCAGAGCGGAAAATGAAACTACACAGTGGCTCAGTTCTGAAGAGGAGAGTTGAAATAACTGCGAAATGAGTTTTCTTCCCTTCAATTTTCTGAATGTGCTTTTGAAAAATCCCCCATTTTCTTTTAATCCCTTTAAGTATTCAGCCCAAATTGGTGCATTGGAAAGTGTATCATGAACAGGTACAGATTGAGAAATAACAGACTCGTTAATGAAATTACCCAACTGTAGTTTTTGTTGCCAAATCAACCATTGCTGAATGATTAATTTAATTTATAAATACTTTTCATGGAAAAAAATGAAGGAAGATGAGAGCAAAGAACTGTTTGAATCAAGATATATGATTTGGTTGTCTGGACAACCAAAATTCAGCACATAAAACAACAACAGTCTAATTCAGTTATGTAGAATTGTATCCTGAAAAAATTATTTCTAAGATACTTTATATAATCTTGCCTTCTATGTTTTAGATTGTCTGCTAATAAAATTATCAAAAGAAAAGAAAATAAAGTAAAAGCATTAGAAGAAGAATATGGTCTAGCATTTATGTATCTTTTACTGTGTGTCAGAAGCTTTGCTGGGTGCACGCCATAGATTATATCATTCATTCTACGGCCACCCTGTAAGGCAGACTGCAGGAGACATTGATTTTGGCATCCCTGGCCACCACTCCTGCCTCTTTTCTTACTGTAAAGTCGCTATGTGGTCTGTTTAAGATCGCATATCAACACGTTGACCTAAACCAGTAAGAGTATTTCTTCCTGTTCTTCTTGCTATAGAAACAATTTTAAAGGATAGTCATGGGTCTCTAAATAATTAAATCCAGAAGAAACTTGAAGGGCCTGTATTTAACGGTTTTGAGAAGAACAGAGCTCTCTTACTCTGGAGGAAACAGTGTGAAATGCAAGACTCAGACAACTATTGCAGCCATTTGGATAACCTGAAGTAAGGCAACACTGGCACAAAAACTTAGACAAATGGTTTTTCCAGAGCCAGAGCTATGATCAAAGCATCTCAAAACCCTTGAACTCTTAATTTACATGAGCTAATGCATTTGGCTATTTAAGTTTGTTTTGAGTAGTTTTGTGAAACTTATAACCAAGAATCCTAAATGACTTATAGGTGTATTATTAGCCCCATTCCACATATGGGGAAGATTAGAGTCAGAAAGGCTATGTCATTGCCTAAGGAAATAAGCTCTAGGCCTAGGATTTGGATTCTGAAAGTCAGCACTCCAGAGCCACGGTGTTCAATCATTCAGACAGATGGCCTTCCTAAATGATGCTTGGAAACAGTGCAGCAATTACTATCATCACATTTAAGGACATTTAAAGAAGTGTTTATTATTTCTTTATCTAATTAAAAAATTTTCGATGATGAGGTTTATTTTTTTCATTTAATTTCTTTGGGAAAAGTGAAAGAAAGGATTGAGATAATTATTTATATGTTTTGGAATCCAAATACTTGCATTACTCTGTATAAAGGAAGAATTTTGAGAGTATGAACAGTCACACAGTTGTTCCATTTCTCTAACTTGGAAGCATTGCTGGGCTCTTGAGTTTCCACCATCTTTGATGTATTGAACAGTCCACTTGGAGTAGTAGCAAAAGTATAAATTTAGGGGATTAGCAGTTTTGAGACCTTTGATTAAATTCTAATAAATCCCTGGTGGTCTCTGTGATAATATTTATCAGTCTTTAAACCTCAGCACTGTCTATAAAAATTGGTTATTGATACTTCCCTCACTGGCTTGTTGAACAGATGAAATGTGATAATAGAACCACGACTGGCATGAAATAAGCTTTCAATAAATGATATCTAAATCGTATGAAATATTTTTGTAAATTCTATATCACTATAGAGACTGTTAGTAGTAGTATCTAATATTTTAAATTCTCCAAGAAATTGAGTTCCATAGGTAAATGGTGTTTGCAGCATAGTCATTCCTTCTTTAAAACATAGAAGAGTGCTGAAAGCAAACTTATGGTTTATTGGACATATTTGACATCCTATCACTCTGAGTCGAAATTCCCTGTTTACTTCTCCTTGTTTCATGGTTTGTTGGATAAGATATTGAACACGGTCCTACAGACTACAGTGTTCAAATCCTGACTCTGACACTTAGTAACCATGCAAAGTGAGCAAATTGCTAGCTTCTCTCAGGTCATTTGCCAAAAAAGAAGACTTTTTTTAAATAAAATGAATGAGTAGATTACAAGAGAGAACATCAACCACAATAATAATATAAGTAATATATGTGCATGTCTTACGTAAATTAGTCATTAATATTCATTCACATTTGTCCCTCTTGCCTATCTCCTTCCTCATTGTCACCTGAGCACCACATCAGAGCATTCTTTTACGTGTGAGGAATCAGCACTTTCCGCTTTAATGACTGAAATTTATTCTCTTTGAAATCTGAGGAAATTGGGAAAATTAGAGACTATTCATCTGAAAGTGCTGAATATAGTTCAAAGCGAGGTTTAAAACTAAATCAAACAATATTTCCCCCTATGTTTCAGACTCATGAATGAAATCCTGCTAACTACCGTTGGAAAATACTGCTTCGAAAACATCACCTGGCTTAACAAATGTAGGGTCCTGTGGAAGTCTTTTGTTTAATTTTTACTGTAAAATGTAAGACCAAATTTTTTATAAACATTAGACTGTCAAGATTTTAATCCCATTGTTTTGCTCCATACCCATACACACACACAGAAACTATACACAAAATAATGTACCTAAATTATACAGATCCAAAATCTTTGTACATATATATATATATATATACTGGAATTTTTAATCTGAAAAGCATGAATAATTGCCTTAGTTCTCTATTTTTCATGCGCTTCATATATCAACTTTATATTTCACTCTTCTAAATTAACTTTGCTTGCTGTCCCAATAGACTAGCACTACATGGCATATATTAAATACGTAAAAAAGGTGCTTTATAATGCATTACCTTCACCAAAGTAAATTAAGGCTCTCTTTCAGAGAAAAAGGATGTCTGTGTAGAATGTTAATAAGTTAAATGTTTATTTTCATGGCATCCATTTCTATTACAAACAACAATAGTTCTTTAAAAAGAAAAGAAGGAAAAAGAGCAGCAGAACAAAGCAATAGCGTGCAATAAACCCTGAGCAGATGCCGAGTAACGCGGGATCCAGCGTAGAGGGAGGCTGAGCTCCCCCTTTGGGTATTTGTCATTTATATGTTTAGCATGAGCACAGTGTCTGTAAGAGGTTAACTCATACAAAGAAAACCAAATTGGAAGTAACAGCCCCTCTACAGGAGATGCATATCGTGCAGAACTATCTGTCATCCTGGGCTCCTGAGAGCCGGTCTAACGAGGGGCCGTATTAACATGCAGGCATGCGTGTTCTGTTGCATTTCCAGTTTTTGTTCTTGGAATGAGGTATCCCCATGAAACTCATTAAACCTCCTATTTCTGCAGCTGACACTCCACTCAGGCATGAATAATCAAAGGGGTAAACAGAAAGTTGAAATAAATATGCAAACATTTTTGATGAAACGTTAATAGGTAACTAAAAAACTGAAAGTGACTCATTGGCACAAAAAGAACATTTTACTACTTTTATTATGTTTACTTTTGAGAAATTCTAATCTGAGTTTTAAATGCTTGTCGAAATTCATGTTAGAATTCTTTAAAATTAAAATTGTCAACTGCTCAAACAGAAGATAGTATTATGAATATTTAAAGCACAGAGATGAGAAAATTCAAATAAATAATTGTAAACTCCTTTGTCTTGATCACATTTAAGATAAGTGTCTTACACACAAAGTAACAATTGGGGGGAGGAATCATTAGTTGGTACATTCTTTGGGGATATTTACTTATCACTCTGAAAGTAAGTGGGATTTCCAAATCATGCAAACTCAGAAAATAGACCGTCCACTTTGAACAAGTAGTTGTGTAATATATCTCAAGTAAACAAACTGAAAGAAAACAATGACTATAAAATGGCTACTGATAGAACAATTAACACTCATCAGATTGGTGCTAATTAATGTTTGGTGACACTCGTAGAATCATACATTATGGTGATAGTGTCAATTTGAACATTCCTTTAAGAGAATAATTTGTCAGTAGCTAGTGAGTATGAAAATGAACATACTGTTCCCCCAGTACCTCCAATTTTAGGTGCTACCATAGAGAAACAAGTGCTCATGTGCATAGGATGTCAGTTGCAGCACTGTTTGCATTTGTAAACAACTGGTTTCAACATGGTTACTTATATTGCAAAAGTAAATTATCAGAACCATGCCTTACATCATCCCTAAAATCAATTCCATATGAATTAAAGGCTCAAATGTAAAAGCAAAACTTTATAAAATGTTCAAGAATGTATAGGACATTTATTTTTCTTACTGGGATGGTAGAGAAAAAAATGCACAAAGATAACACCACAAGCCGTATATAAAAACTTGTTGAAATATATATTACATTAAAATAACGAGTTTTACCTCAAAAAGAGATACTGAAAACTAAAAAGACATATCTTAAACTTAAAAAAACATGCTTAAGATGAATATAACAGAGTACCGTTTCTCAGAATAAAGTAATTATCATGAATCAATAAGAAAAAAAAAACTCAGAAGAAAATAAAAGATGTGAGCAGGTAATTCAGAATTCAGAGAAAATATGATAAAAATCATATTAAAAATGCTAAACTTCATTAGTAATCACAGAGGTCAAAATTTAAAAAACACTTTGATACCATTTCACACCCAATAGATTGGCAAAATCGAAATAGTCCGACGATAAAAAGGTGGTTAAATAAATGTAGAATTGTTGATTCTCCTAAAATATTGGCGTGAGTGTAAGCTAGCACAACTGTTCAGATAGCAATTTGGCAATATTTAATGAATTTGGAGATGTGCACACACTTTGATGACGCAATTCCACATCTAGGCATATACCTCAGAGAACTCTAGCTCGTGTGTTCCAAGTTACAGGTACAAAATATCAATAAGAGCAATTAAAAACTAAAATCTGTCTATTTTTTGTGTTCTGCCGTCTCATTTATGAGCTTTTGTAAGTCTGATTTTATGTGGTATTTTTAAGTATTTATTTCTTATATAATTTTCTCGATAACGTTAGCTCATTTTTTCTGTTTGTTTTTTTTTGTTTTTTGTTTTTTTTGGAGCAAGATTAGCCCTCAGCTAACTACTGCCAGTCCTCCTCTTTTTGCTGAGGAAGCCTGGCTCTGAGCTAACATCCGTGCCCATCTTCCTCTAGTTTATACGTGGGACGCCTACCACAGCATGGCTGCCAAGCAGTGCCATGTCCGCCCCCGCGATCCGAACCAGCGAACCCCGGGCCGCCGAGAAGCGGAACGTGCGAACTTAACCGCTGCGCCACCGGGCCGGACCCTGGCTCATTTTGAAATAGGAGGTATGGTTATACTATTTCTTTGTCTATCTATCTTTCATCTAGCTAGAGCATGTCTTTTCTGAGGTCCTCCTGTTGTGTAGATGCTCTTTTGTTCTTTGTTCTCTTTTTAATTTGGGATTTCACTTTAATATTTTTCTCTTGCTCATTTTTGTGTGAAATTAGTTTTCCTGAATTTTTAAAGGGAGCCTTGATTCAGACATGTTCTCTGCTTTCAGAGCTCCCTGTCCTTTTGCTTCTGGTAGTAGCTTGCTTCCTGATATTCCTGGCTCTGCTCTCTTCCCCACCTTTACCTGGACACGCGCTTTCCTTCCTCTCTGTTGCCTATGCCATGCTAAATTTGGATTCTACTCTAACAGTTACTCCCTAGGGCCATGCCCTGGAAGTTGACCTTGGCAGGTCAATTTCAAGCCTTTTTACGGCTAGATTGTCCCTATTTGTTTAGCCTTCCTTAAAGCAAGCCCTTTTTCTACATTTGGAACATACCAAAACTGCCCCCACTGCCAGTTCTGGTGGTGTTGTCTCACAGTGCTTTACAGTGAGCGTCTCTTGGCTGTTGGAGTGCTCTCTTCTCCAGTCCATTTGCGGCCCCATTGCATACTTCTACTTCCTCCTCTTTCCTCCTCCCCTGGAGACCTCTCCCTCCCCACACACAAACCCACAGATTCATGTGCTTCTGTTATTTTATTTCTTATTCTCTGTAGCTCTCTATTTATATGGTATCATCTCTCTCATAGAGCCCTTGCTCTGGAAGAAGCAAGCTATCATGTTGTGAACTGCCCTCTCAAAACATGGAGAGGCCCATCTGGCCAGGAAGGAAGTACAGCTTCCAGCCAACAGTCCTTGAGGAACTGAGGCCCTCAGTCTAAAAGTCTCTAAGCAACTGAGTCTTGACAACAGCCATGTGAGTGAGTTTGAAAGCAGATCTCCCCCCAGTCAAGCTTTCAGATGAAGACACAGACCTGGCCAATCGCTGATTACAGCCTGTGTGACTTACTGAGGCAGAAGAAGCTAACTAAACTGTGCTGGGATTCTTGGCCCACAGAAAGTGTGAGATAATAAATATTTGTCAATTTAAGCTGCTAATTTGTTATGCTGTAATAGATAAGTAGTGTGACGTGTAAAATTATGTGTGTCATATATTGCTGCATTGTTTGTAATTGCTAAAAAATAGAGACAATCTAAATGTAAGTTAATAAAATAGTAATTAAACATGTGAAGGTTCATTCATAAAATGAAACGATGCTGCACTAAGACAGGATAAGGATGTTCTTTATGCACTGATATGAAAAGATAATCAATATATTATGAAGTAAAAAAAGCAATGTACAGAATAGCACATAGCATGCTAACGTTTACTTATGCATTTAAAACACTACTGGAAGGATATACAAGAAACTAGTAACCATGGGTACCTATTTTGGGGGACTGAGGTGGGTGGAAGCTGAGTGGCTAAAGTACAGAGGTGGGAGGGAAACTTTTAACTCTATAGCGTTTTACGCTCATTGACTTTCGAACCATGTGAATGGGCTAGCTATTCCACAAATTAATTAATTGTTTAAATGTTTAAAGGGAAAAATAAGTAAAATATTGAACAGAAATGCATTTACTTTTTTGAAAATAAAACATAATGTTGAATAAGAAAAAGAAAATTGCATTCTGTTTGGTGCATATATATGTTTTTTATAGCAGGTAAATCAATAAAATATAACTTGTTGACACTTGTGTGTAATAATAATTTAAAAACATGCCTGAGAATGGTGAATTCCAAATTTAGGCTAATGGTTATTTCTAGAAAGAGAAAAAGGGAATAAAATTGGAGAAGAGGAAGCCAGGTGGCTTCAACTGTATCTTTCACACTTTAATTTAAAATTAGATCATATAGATTGGAAAAGTTCAGAGAAAGACAGAAATATGGAAAATATTTGATGTTTCAGGTAAAGGAATTATTTTAGGCAAGTAGTTTAAGTATATTTTAATGATATTAACACAAACTGGAATTCTGTAAAAAAATCATATGAAATTTAAAAATGACTATAAATTGAATAGTGATTGGACCTATTTGTGAGGGTTCCTAGAAAGAAATGTAAAAGCTCATTATTTATCATAAATATTAGGAACAATAAAAGTAAAGATGCTAACATTATTAGGACCTATTGATAACTAATTACCTTACCAAGGCAATTTCATTTCACATTCATAATAAGCAAATCAATCTGTAACATAGCTGAAGCTGACTTCGTAACAACAAAGCATTGTAAGCTCACTGTAACAATAAAAACTAAACCAAAACAAAGAAAAAGTTATAATATTTTAAGGAAAGCAGAGCCATTAATATGTATATACGCTCATATATAACATGAGTAATTTTTATAGCACCAACGTAATAAAATCTAGGAATTTTTCTGGAATTCAAGGGTCTTCTAGTTCATGCTATTAAGCCATTATAAGAATAGTCTCTACAACACCTTGGAAGGATGGTCTTTCAGTTTCCATTTTTCTCCAGTTGGTCCCAATTATGCCCTCCAGAGCTAGGCAGAGCAGACTCAATTCCACACTGCATAAACTATTTCAAATATTTGGAGATTGTTTAAAATATGTTCTAAATCGCCCATTTCCAAGCTGTGCATTTATAATTCCTTCAACTATTCTTTTTACGACAAGTAATCTAGGCCTTGGGAAACTAGTTTTCAAATGCTTCAGTTTGTCAAATTCCTTTTAAATTTGGTCCTAAGGATTTACTTTATGACTACTCTAGATGCGTAATTTGAGTCAAAAAGTCAACTCCTACGGGAATTAGGAAGATAAATTGGGCTTATTGGAAGTGGTGGTGAACTAGATTGCCTACCACTGTCTGCAGTAGGTCTACTAGTCAGATTAGCGATAGACAATCCCAAAATCCCAATAGTTTAACACAATAAAGGTTTATTTATTGTTTATGTTACAGTGAAGATCAGCGTGGGAACTCACTCCATGCAATAGTTCAGGGATCCGGGCAATGCCCCCATCATCTCTTATGGTCTTGAAGTCTTCCAACTGTGTCCTCTGCATCAGTCTGACCTACAGGAGAAGAAAGTGAGCCTTGAGTACCATGCGGACAATTTTTTTCAGCAGCCTTTCCTCAAAACTACATACCTCACTTTTAACTGTGCTTGATGGGTTGAACTCAATCAAACAGCCATACTTAATTTTTTATTTATACCTAAATGTATTTTAGTTGTGCGCTCAGGAAAAAAAGGCATGCAATTTAGGGAACACATGGCATTGCCTCTTCTACAAGGGATGGCAGCTACTCAGCTCAAGTCTATTAATAGCATGTGGGAATGTTGACCCAATGTTGCCAGATCTTTGCATTTATCAAGAGAATCTAGAAATTCAGGGGTTTTTTTTATGTGACATCTCCTGATTTTTAAATATTGGCAAGTAGATCACTCTTTTGATGACCTTAGATGAACCAAACAAAATATCTCCACAAACTAGATCTAGTCTGTAGGCCAACAGTCTGCAAAGTTTGACAGTATTAAAATATCCACCAAGTGAACACTGAGGGGAGTCAAAGTTCAAGATTCCTTCTTCTATGGATTGTGGCTACACAGTGTTCTAACACTATCACATTAGTTGGCACTCATAAAAAGAGTTGGGGTGGGATGAGTTTTTGTAAACAACAGTGGTCAAGAAGGTTACACCCAGTAAACCAGAATGAGGACTCAAAGGACACTGGATCAAGCAAATCAAAACTTAAGACAGGTCACAAACCCGTAGTAAACTCACACTCCTTGACTTCCTGAAACCTGCAACGCAGTTGGAGAAAGGCTGCGTACAAAAAGAAGTGGCTGCAGTACAACACAACCAGACCTTGTGTACAGACTGACTACATCAAAAGTCAGAGAAACCATCCTTCTGAGGTGTGGCGGCTAGGAAAAGCTTTGTGAAGCAGGGGAGACTTGAAGTATGACTTGAAGAATTTCATAATAAGAACCTCGCATAGTCACATAATAAATGGAAATGTGGTAAAGAAAGAACGGACAGGAATTCTAAAGAGCTAAATAACTCTCCAGTTCTGCCTTAAGTAGCTTCCTGAGTGGCAGAGGCTGCTAATTATCTCCCAATCACTATTCTCACTTTCTTCTCAGTTTTTACTTGGGCGTGTGCCTTCCTTGCCTTTAGGTTTGACCATATGTCTAAATTCTAGCTAATGGATATAAGGAGGGTACGTGTGCAACTTCCAGAAAATGCTCTTAAAGAGAGTCCTTTTCATCTCCCTCTGCTTCTTGCTCCTTAGAATGAGCACCTAAATGCTGAAACTCCAGCGGCCATCAGGGGCCATGAGGTGGCCTTTGGAATGGAAGCCCTTTACAGCACGGCAATAAGACATGAGCCTGGGATAGAAACATTTGAGTTCCCTGAATAGGAGAGAGAAACAAACTTGTCTCTTATTTATGCCACAGGGATTCTGTTTGTTTATTATTATTTTTCTCTTAACCTTTGCTTTTTTTTACCCTAATACTCAAACTTGAACATATCACTTTACCTTTCTGAGCTGGAATTTCCTTAAAACAAGGGAGGTAAATTTATTTAGATAGTCCTATTAATGTCTTCATACCTGAAAATTTGGTATGATTCAGCAGGAAATTTTTTAAATGTCTATTTGACCAATTGTGCCATGTCTCAGTTTGCATCAACACATCTCATATAGAATGTGAAAAATTTGGTCACTTAAGTATTTTCAAATGTACAGACACTTCTCTTTGAGAAAATACATGATGATATGCATCACACCTAAAATGGAAGACAGTGTAATCCAATAGAAATTGGAATAGAAAAATATTCCAAATCTGCTCATTCAGTAATATCACACTTGAAAAAAAATTACATCATTAACGACAATGTTAAAATTTTTATAATTGATTCTTTAAAACAGATGATTAATGTTACCTTCTACCAGGTTAACATTTCCCAAAGTATTTTCATTTGAATACAAATCTTGAAAAGAAATCAACAAAATAGATATGCTGAAGTAAAATAACTGTTTATACTATTTTTATCCATAATTCCTTTTGAGAGATTCACCAAACACATCAGAACAGGAACAACTCTGGGTCATCTCAAACAAGCAGATGAACAGAAACGTTTCTCTATGTTTAACCAGTTACTTTTACAACATAATGATATTTTTCTCCAGAAGAGGGCAATTCTAGATGGTAGACTCTTCCAAAATTCTTTCTTTATATCCTGCTGCTTCTCCAGTTAGGAAAGTAAACAAAGCCTCAAGGTAAGAGAGAAATTAAAATCAGTTTGTTATTTCAGAGCGCATTCCACAAGAGAACTAACTGTGAACCACGGCTTGAGGTTCTCAGAGGAAAACAAGAACGATCAGGAAGCTCAGTATAGACATTGCACGTTTAATTTTGCCTTTCGGGCTGTCCTCTTGTAGCAAAGTTCAGTTTTGATTCAGAAGTTCTGTTATCCTATTACGAGCTTCAGTCAGACACTTGGCGTACGCCCTGGACTTCACGTCCTGGGAGAGAGGTTTCAAGAAGAGAATTTTAGTGGTTCCTTCTAGGCCTATCCTGTCCAGGAAACTTACAAGTTTACATAGGCAATAAATATTTGTTTTTTATATCAGTAAAAGTGGAAGCAAGAGACTAACTTGTGTGAGAAAAGTACAATATAAAAATAAGCAGTTAGTACCTGGAAGCACCGCCTTTTTGTTACAGTGTAATTTTTTTGTTCCTTCAAATTTCTTGTCTATCAAGAGAACAGAAATCTACATGGACTAGGAGATGCCATCTAGTGATTTTATACAATATTACTATTTAAAAAGCTCTACTTTTCCCAATTGTAGTACATCTAAAGACTCATTCTTTTGAGATTTCAGTGATTGTGCTCAGGGAAACAGATTTTTCTTTAATTTCTTTTCAGTATTCAAGAAAATAAGCTATAAGCTATTTTCATTATTTAAAACTCCTCCATAGAATGCAAACTGGTGCGGCCACTATGGAAAACAGTATGGAGATTCCTCAAAAAATTAAAAATAGAGCTACCATACGATCCAGCCATTCCACTAGTGGGTATCTATCCAAAGAGCTTGAAGTCAGCAATTCCAAAAGTCCCATGCACCCCAATGTTCATTGCAGCATTATTTACAATAGCCAAGACGTGGAAGCAGCCTAAGTGCCCATCAACTGGTGACTGGATAAAGAAGATGTGGTGTATATATACAATGGAATACTACTCAGCCGTAAAAAAGAACAAAATCATTCCATTTGCAACAACATGGATGGACCTTGAGGGAATTATGTTAAGTGAAATAAGCCAGATAGAGAAGGACGATCTCTGTATGACTCCACTCATATGAGGAATTTAAAAATGTAGACAAAGAGAACAGATTAGTGGCTACCAGGGGAAAGGTGGGGTCAGGGCTGGGCACAAAGGGTGAAGGGGTGCACCTACAACATGACTGACAAACAATAATGTACAACTGAAATTTCACAAGATTGTAACCTATCATTAACTCAATAAAAATTAAATTAAAAAAATAAATAAAAATTAAAAAAAAACTCCTCCATAGGTTTCTAATACACAAGTTAAGCAATGGAAACAAAAACTGATAGATATTAAGAATCACAAATCTATAAAGTTGTTGACAGTCCGAACTTTTTGAGAAGTACCATCAAAAATTATCTTAATGTATTTCCTCTGGAAATCATAATAACTATCAAAAGGCTACAAAGGGCCAGGTTACAAACACATGGATTTTGAATACATAGAACAGATGACAAGCTTTCATTTTATTAAATTACTTTACAAATAGATGAAGCAAACATCCAGTTGAATTTTTATTTTGATTTTTCATTTGCACTTATGACTCTAATTACATATAATAGAGTGCTAAGAACAATTAACAGAATGCTTTTATAGAAATGTAACAATAATAATGTGAGATTATTAATTGAAAAATGCCATTTCTGGGAAAAGCCTGGAAATCAGTAAATGGCAAGTAAAATATGAAACATTTTCTCAGAAATAATTGTCAGCTTCACATTTCAAAATATATGGATGTCATATATAGCTGTTTTTGGTAATGATTAGCATTGATGTATGTTGTTAGGTTAAAACAATAGATAAATTGTACAGAGAAGAAAGAACATCAAGAGATCAGACAGGAGACTGTCAATTTTGGGTTTTAGCCAAATTGAATTTCACTGGGTTGTTAATAACGTGATTGAAGGTGACCATTTGTGTTTATTTTTGAAACTTGTGCATTTTGTATGATCACAAAATGTGATAACGCATATGTAACTCAGACTGGAAAATACGTTAAGCTATAGACCAGAGGGTTGTAGTTTCAATTTTGATTTAGATGTTTACTGGCCCACAGCAGTATTCTATAAAGCCCTTGAACTCATGAACCCGCACCATTCTACGTGGCTGGTTTAACACATGCAATATTTGATTGTTTTTCTGAGTGACCACTGATATTAGTTTGTGTACATAATTCATAATATTCTATTTTGAAAGCCAGCATAACGTTTCATTTCAATCTACTGATTTAGTCCTCCAGGGAGGACAGAGACTATTAAATTTTCAAAGCTTCTCAGTACTATTTCTGTGTCTAATAGAAACAGCCAATTGAAAATAACCACTGTGGTTTCTCCAGGGAATTTAGCTGTACCTTATTACACATTATATTCTGAGACATAATTAATCTTGAGCTTATTAAATTACTGTACTGGCCTTTAGAGATGACAATTTTATGAAAATAAATTCTAAAAATTTATTTTTAGAATAAATAGAAACAGTGAGGCACTACCTGTTATTGTTGCCATGTACCCACTGCTGTTGTGAAATGCCCGGTGGCGCAGTGATTAAGTTCGCACGTTCTGCTTCTTGGCTGCCCGGGGTTCGCCAGTTCAGATCCCAGCTGTGGACATGGCACCGCTTGGCAGAAGCCATGCTGTGGTAGGCATCCCACGTATAAACTAGAGGAAGATGGGCATGGATGTTAGCTCAGGGCCAGTCTTCCTCAGCAAAAAGACGAGGATTGGCTGTAGTTAGCTCAAGGCTAATCTTGCTCAAAAAAAAAAAAAAGAAAGAAATACACCCCTTCAATAAGGGAATTTCAGATAATAAATTGTTTCTGTTGAGTATCAAAGATAACATTTTAAATAATATGTATTTCAAATTACAGTCCTACTAAGATGGAAATAAAATAAAAATCCTACCAAAATAAACACACTTACCTACTTATTTCATGAACAGAAAATATCAAGCATAAATTAGCTCTTCTTTTAAAAATTTAGAGTCATTTTCATGACCATTGATTCTATGCTTGGTTTTAGTCTGGTTGTTTTTCTATCTCCTCCCTTTATGCTATTTAGTTATTATATAGCAATTTAGTTCCTCAGAGTAGTGCTTAGCACATGGGAAGTTTTAAAAAAATACTTGTGGAATGAATGCATAAATTTTCAAAGAAAGCTTTCAGTACTTCTCTTTCTAATTTGATGTGGACAGAGAAGTCAGACACCCAATTGTTGGAAATGGATTATACTGTATTCATTGTATCTAATGTTGAATCAAGAGTCTAGCCGAAAGACAAGACTTACAAACTTTAGAATACCAGGTATTTCAATGGGTCAGAACTCTTTCCATTTACTATCAGGTTCTGTGATTTTTTTTACAGGTGTTGAAGTTGCCAAAAGATTGACCACTGAATAAATCAGATGTTACTCTCGTGAGAAAATATCTGTAGAAAATAATATATTGTGCTCTTGGGCAATATTATTATGCTAACAAATACATGTATTGCCTTGAATGGTTTTTATGCTTAGTCATTGCTTTAAATATAGAGGAAAAGTCACACATAAACTGTAGACTCTAGTGTCTTTCCACATCTGAGGTCAGAATCAATCTTAAATAATAGTACCCTGAGAGGATAATGTGGTATGAGCACGAGCTTAGGGAACATTCCCCTGGGAATGCTCCAGGTTCTTTATATATTCCCAAACTGTTCTCTGTGATTTTCATTCTTACTTATATTTTCTGGGCTGAGTGTATTGCTACTTTGTCTCTGTTATACCTGCATTATAGGAGACTGAGCTGTGTCTCTAAAACTTACTTGTTTTCATGCACCTGGAGGCTATTTCCAGTTCCCAGTGATGTTAACTTGATTAGGTCAGTGATAAATTAGAGAGTGGTGACTAAAAACAAGCCAAAAAAAGCATCAGTGTTGTTAGGTAATTATTTTTAGAAAATACGTGGATCTGGGACAATAGTCTTTTCATCCAGATTGTCAAATTCCCTATAAAAACATAATTTCATTGGGACAATTATTATATTTTCTTTATATGCTTTTTCTTCTCTTCTAGTTTTGGTACATTTATTCTGTACTAAAGTTTTAAGGAATTGGCTGATACTAAAGTACTAAAAGTTGTTCTTAATTTTAACCTACAATGCTGATCATAATAATCGTAATTATATTTCATGATTTTTCCTGCAATTTCTAAATAAAATTACAGCTAATTTAGAAATGGGCATATCTATTTTGATTTTTTAAATGGATGTGAGTGAAATTTGTTTTCTGAAGAGTAGTATAGACTTCTTCTGTGGTATTGATGTCCTCTCCAGTTCACAGGCTGGCTTGGATTTGGATGCTGCCTGTCTAAAAGCTGGAAAGCATACTGCTTATAGAACCTCAAGTTGGGGTCTGCAATCCCATGGATCTGAGGATGTATTTTGCGGTTTTTACAGCAACTTCACTGTACAATTTTTTAAATCTATGCTTCATTCCCTGTGTGTGTCCTGAGTAGCAATTTCCTTATTAATAATCTTAAGTTTAAAACTTTGAAAACCATAGACTGAGAATAAAGGGATACCAATTCCCTAACATTCTAAAGCATGCCGAAAATATTTAAGAGGCTGTGATCTCCCTGGAGGCTGACAAAAGGGGAACAAATTGCTCAGCCAGTCCCAGTCATTGCCCCAGTCTCTGTCCCCACCCCAAGTCCATTTAAGCAGATCCCCAGGAATAGGGAGAGCCAAAATGTATCCAAGTGGTCAATTATTGACCCAGGGAAAAAACTATAGGTTTTACTTCTTTGCCTTAAGGGTGGAGAAATAGTGCTTATCAAATCCAAGAGAGAAGGCCTCAAGAAGCACCACCCCCAGAAATTAGACGTCAACACTACTCTTATTCCCCAGTTGAATGTTTTCTTATACAGCATATAATTGGATTTATGCCTATCTGTTCAGAGATAAAAGGATTATATTACAGATATAAATTGAATTTGATTGATTAAACATTTCCTATAATTATAGATTTAATATGTATTTTTTCTGGACTGAGTTATTTCAATATGATATGCAATTTACCAAAACAGCATGTTCTATAAATGTTATCCAAAATAACTAAAAGTAAAATTTTATTACAAATATAAAATAATTTATTATAATTGACTATCTTAACGAGATTAACTTATTTTAAAATATCAGTTAATATATGCAGAAATGAATATTGCTTAATGTTAGAATGCAACAAGTTTGGGATCAATTCTATTTCTATTTTTCATTTTTATAGTTATATAAACCAAAAATATACTTTCATAAATACGTTGATAGGAATGACAGTAATTTTTATTATGAATATCACTCTATTACTTGAATTCTATGTTATAAGTAAAAAATAACATAGTAAGCTATCATAAAAAGTTACTCTTAGTAATCTGTTTACTCATAGTTCCAATTATGTCCTCCTTCAATTTTGTCAAAAGCAAAGAATTTGAAAACCACTGACTTGCAGAAGGATTTGTTACCTAGTTGTCAGAGTCATTCACTTTCTCTGTTTCTGGGAAGTATTCTGAAATGGCTTTACCAAGACTTATCAAGCAACTGTGATCTGGAACCCACACTATTGGCATCTAGTTTAACTGAGTAATAGCTAAGACTTACACAGTAGAGTCTTCACCACATGCCAGGCTCTGTTCTAAGAACTTTCTCTATTAGGTTGAATCATATGAAATTGCTGTCTTTAGAGGTAAAAAATGCTTGAACACAGAAATTTCATACAGTTTAACCTATCTATTAACCTTCAATACTCATCACAACTTTATGTATAGATCCTGCTGGTATGCCATTTTAAAGATGGAAACTGAAGCACGAAGAGGTTAAGTCACTTGCCTAATACTCTTGGCTACAATGTGGTGAAGCAGGATTTGAATTCAGATCATCTTGCTCAGGTTCTCCTATCTACGAAATTAAAACTGCCCCTCGGGGCTGGCCCCGTGGCGCAGCGGTTAAATGTGCACATTCCACTTTGGAGCCCGGGGTTCGCCGTTGGGATCCTGGTTGCGGACATGGCACCACTTGGCAAAAAGCCATGCTGTGGCAGGCGTCCCAGTATAAAGTAGAGGAAGATGGGCACGGATATTAGCTCAGGGCCAGTCTTCCTCAGAGAAAAGAGGAGGATCGCCAGTAGTTAGCTCAGGGCCAATCTTCCTCAAAAAAAGAGAAAAAAACCTGCCCCTCAATGTACTCAGAAGGGCTTGGAAAATAAAAATATTCTCAATTTCAACACATATTTGTCAATATAATATTTTTAATAATATGTTTTTATCTTCTCAGGTGCTTTAAATTGGCTTTAGAAAAACTCTGGAACTGCAGATTTAGCTAAATTTAATTACCATGCAATTTAACTGGTAAAGCCAGTTCTCATTGTCAAACCAAAAAGCCATTATCAAAAATACTTTCTGACACAGAAAGTCTAACTTTATTTTTCTATTCAAATAGCCTGTTAATACTCATTTTGAAAATTATTACAAAAACCACTGAGAAATATAGTACAGAACATGTAAGATAGAGAGTCCTCTGAATCAAGACAAGATTAATTCATACAATTTTATAATTTATAAAACAAAATTCTAAATCAATTGTGCTATCTCTCATCACTTTTTGTTTTTTAAAGATTGGCCCTGAGCTAACATCTGTTGCCAATCTTTTGTGTTTTCTTCTCCCCAAAGCCCCCCAGTACGTAGTCGTACATTCTAGTTGTAGGTCCTTCTAAGTTCTGCTGGGTGGGACGCTGCCTCAGCATGGTTTGATGACGGGTGTCAGATCCATGACCAGGATCCAAACCAGCGAAACCCTGGGGCGCCAAAGTGGAGCGTGCAAACTCAACCACTTTTTAAATAATGCGATGTAATAGGTAGCTCAGATCATAAATCATTTATTTACCCAGAAATATCTCCCTATTAAATATGTGTACATACGTGTATCAAACTCTGATGCTCAGTCATAGGGAATAATTAAATTAAAATAATGTATAAAATCAGAAAGATCTCTATTAATTTTACCAGCCATCATGATCAAACTTTTCTTGTATCTAAACAAAGAGAAGCTTCTCTATTGCCAAAAACTAACCAATCTGGGAGCTAGCACAGACTTCTATTTTTTGTTAGTAAAAAGTAGAAAATACAGTCATTTTATAAGATGAAATAAGGAGAGGATTAAATAATTAGAATAAATATTTCATATGACTTGATAAAATAAATTTTAACTACTTTGTTGAATAATACATACCAAATCTGAAAGAAATCATAAAAATTTGACACATGGGTTTTACCCAGTGTATCTTGAAAAGTTTGGTGGTCTCAAAAAATATTCCAATTACATTAAAAAGATCTCCCTCATTAACCTGTACTGCTTCAACTCTTCAAAGCTTTTCTTTTCAGCTAATGCCAGCTCCCAAGGATGAGTGTTGAGAACAGCTGAAAAGAACTACTCATATTTAAACACATAAAAAAGCAGTTTTCGATATTTAATATTTCTTACCTATATGTTATTTGCTTTGCTCTTGTGGAACTTCTTCAGAATTGATTCATTCTTTGACAATAGTGGGAAGATGGAAGTGGTGGACTCTTCAGACAACAATTATCAATACCAATCCATTTTAAATGCCAGTTTTTCACCTTTAACAGAAATATCTGTAAGACAGGAAAAGACACAAGTCCTAAGGTGGTTTGTATTTCCTTGGTTATCCATTGACAGTGATTCATTTTCTTAAATCAATATTTTGAAGTCACTTTGTTTGACGTCTGGAGAGATTTTTGAGGGGCGTGACTTTCTTCTGTGAAGCAGGATGGAAGCAAGAGGGAGCAGGAGATGAAAGGTGCACCTGCCTTTTAGTCTCTTCGTCAGATTCACTCTTAGCTCGATCAGTCTTAGGAAAGAACACATAGGAAATTGAGTATATGGAAACTATCCTTGCTCCTCATTCCTTTTAAAGTCTTGGTGTTATAGCAGTTTGCATAGCCAGGTTTAAAGACTGCTCCAAAGAGGACTATAAAAGCCGTGCTAAGAGAAAACTAAAACTCTCTATTTGCACCCAACCAGGCCCAGATGAATACTGGATGGACAGATAGATATGCATGTACATATACAGTTTTAGATCATCTGATAGTTTCCTCTATCATCATGCAACTGCCTTGTAATTCCTATGTAAATTTGCGCTCATGGTTTATTAGACCAAGATATAACATAATAAGACTGTTTAGTAGTTAATTGTAGTACAGTATTGGGTCCATAGACCCTTAGGCACCCACAGATACATTCTCAACAGTCTGCAAGTTCTCAGGTCTGAGAAATTCTGCTTAACGGACTGTCATTAAGAGTTCAGACCATCAGAGCCGATCTCATCTGGGTCAAATTGCAGCTCCCCACTTATTAGCTGTGTTACCTTCTCTCCCTGAATCCCAGTTTTTTCATTTGTAAAATGAGAAATGTAATGCAATGTAAAATGCTCACTTCCTCTTATGCTGAATTAATTAAGACAAACATTTCATTCACCCATAAAATCAGTAAGCCAAAAATACTGTTTCAGAATAACAGAGACGCCTTGTTATTCTGATGTTTGGGTTCTGGATATAATTAAATAAATACAATGTACAATACTTCAGAAATAATCATACTACTTTTGTTAGCCATCACAATTGAACTTTTTCTGTGCATTTAAAGAATGAGAAACTTTATATTGCTCAAAACTAATCAGTCTGGTAGCTAGCACATAATTTTGATTTTTTAAATATCAGAAAATATATTCATTTTATAAGATGAAATGAGATGAGGACTAACTCTAATTGGAATGAGTATTTCATGATATGATTTGGTTTAATGGGTTTTAACTACCAATATGGATTTTCACTAAATCAGCCTCCCTGCAATCTCAAATTGTTCTTTTTCTATTAATAGGAAATTGTCCAATAGAAATATCTTAGCAGAAAATACGGAGCATGTGGGAGAAGAAAATATTACTAAGCATTAACAAAAGCATTTTAGTGTTCCATGTGGAAAAGGGAGAAGATTTTGGCTCTATGGTGAGCACTGTATGCTTCCAATTTAGACTTACATTTCTTATTGTAAAAATGCTGGAAACAATTGATAAATAGATTTCCTAGCAATATCCAGCTGAAAGCCACCTTTATTTAAACCAATTGGTACACAATTAATGATAATTTAATATATAGCAAGGTTGAGTGTGTTGGGTGGTATTTAACAGAGGAAAACACGAGACAAGTTTGGGGTTTTCCTCATATCCTCTGTATTATTCAGATTAGACTATCTACTGTAACAAATCTCCCTAAATCTCAGTAACTTAACACAATAGAAATTTAGTTCTCACTCACATCACATTTAACCCAGGAAGTTGTAGACTCTGTTCTTTATGGTTTATCAGGGACATAGGTTCCTGTCACGCAGCTCCATCATCTTCTAAGATCTAGCATCTTCTACAGGATTTTCTGCAGCCGGTTAGCGGAGAGGTAGGAAAAAGGATCTGAAGTATCTTTTTCAAGGGTTTAGGGGCCAGGCTGGGAGAGCACACATCATTCAGGACCCCATTAATAGGACAAACCTTAAACTCTTGGCCCCACCTCATAAGGAGCTGGAAATGTAGTCTAGCACTGCGCCAAAAAAGAATAGAACATAGATACTGGTCAAGAACTGGCTGGGCTCTGCCAATCCCCTATAGAAATTCAGGATATTTGATTTAAATTCACAGACTCTTGCTGATATAGTGATGACACTATTTTTACAAATGTTTTTCTTACTTCCACACACTATTTTTATCTAGTCATAATTGACATCACTTCATTGATTCCTAACACCATGAGACTCTCAGCAATCTTATATATATATATTGACTTAATTCTATTATAAAGAAATTGAATTAATTATGGCAAGATCAATTAAGTAATCACCAACAGGTTAAATTTGAATGCTTTTAAATCCAATTTCTCAAAAAGAAATCCTCAAAAATTAAGTACAATTTTCCACCCAAGTAAACAAGCATCAATATCTCAAAGTTAATAATAAAAATAATAATCACTGGGGGCCAGCCCCATGCCCAAGTGGTTAAGTTCGTGCCCTGCACTTTGGCGGCCCAGGGTTTTGCCAGTTTGGATCCTGGGCGTGGACATGGCACCACTTGTCAAGCCACGCTGAGGTGGTGTCCCACATGGCACAGCCAAAAGGACATACAATTAGGATATACAACTATGTACTGGAGGGCTTTGGGGAGAAGAAGAAGAAAAAGAAAATAACAATCATAAAACTAAAATGTCATAGGAGATCTTGCAAAAAAATTACTATATTTATGGGTGATAAGATTGAAATCTTATGATGCAAGATTTTACAAGAAACATCACCTAAACCTTGCTAATGTCTTAGGGTCTTCAAATTAGTGACTTAGTGTCTTGTAAATATTCTTCAGCCTCTATTCTGTCATTTACTAGATGTTAAAGCCTGGTCCACTGCTTTGTTTTTTCAAAACACTCATATTAAGAACTTTAAGTTTCTTATCTTCTCAAAATTCTAAAGGTTGGGGGTAGGGGGAGGTGTCACCTCTAATTTATTTTATTTGATGCTGCATTAAAGACATTTGAGGTTTTAATTATTTTATTTCCACCTAATAATATTTTTGCTCCGAGAGAAATTAAGCGAATGCTGCTGGTCACAATGCTGATATTTGTGTATCAGCAGATCCAGAATATCTGGAGCTGAATTTTCAACTCTCAGCTTTCCCACAGTGAAATAAATCATGACCACATATCTCAGGCAGAAAAGTGTATACTTTATCCAAGCTTGAAATACAGTTAGGCCACAATACTTTCACCCACATATTTTCAATCACTAAAAAAAAATGGAATTATTATATCATGCCAATACAACTGCTGAACATCAGCAAAGTCGATACTAATGTCTAAGGTGACAATATTTGTCTCACTTTGCATATCAATACAAGTGACTCTATCCAGTAATCTATGTTCTCCTACAACCCTTTAAAAATATTTTTGTATTTGCACTTTACTCTCTATCTCAAAATCTTACAATCTCTGATTTGGTTCTAACCTAAGCTTGTCTGCATACTCTCAGTTTAGTCTTCAGCAAGACATTAATTTTTCTGAAGGTGAAATTCTTTGCCTGTAAAGTAGGGATGATTCTATCAATTTAGCAGGGTTTTGTGAGACTCAAATAAGATGATAATACTGAGCAATAAACTCTTCATAAACACTCTGGGTAAAGCATCAGCACAGCGTCCTGCCCTGCCTTCTTTATTTTATGTGCTCTTCAGGTTGTTTGTTGTTCTGATCTTTGGTTTTTTGTGGGGTTTTTTTTATCTTACTCATCGCTCACTCACTCATTAAGTCAACTGGAAAATCAGATACAGTTTCCAACAAACATTTCTTAAACACTTACTACGTAACAGTACTATTCCAGAGATCATGGATACGAAGGTGGGCCAGACTCTTCTCCTCACAAATTATAGTTTATTGGGGCAGAGAGTAAAGTGTGATAAGTGCTATGACAGAGGAAGAAAATAAGCAGACACTCCTACTGTACTCAGAAAACGCCTCCTAGAAGAGGCAATGTGGAAGGAGAAATCTGAAGGCTGAGGAGGAATTATCAAAGCAAGTAAGAAAAGAATGGTCTAGCAAAAGGAGACAACGTATATAAGCAGAGGAGCGTGAGAACCAGGCATAAAGAAACTGAAAGTCCAGAGCCAGCTTGGGGATATGGCAAGAGATGAGGGAGGGGAGGTAAAGAGAGGATAGATCATAGAGTGCCTTGCAAGTTAGGTCGAGGAATCTGGAGTTTATTTGGAGTGCAATAAGCAAATCAAATTATTTTTCCAATTTCTCTTCAGTCTCTGACCCACATGGTCCATTTCTTGGGTCATAATTTGGCATAAAGACTTCTGTGAGTTTTCTCAGTGTATAGTCAAGCTTGTATTGTCACTACTGCCATTACTGTATCTTTTGGACTGCACATTCTGCACATTTGTACAATTATATTCTGCAAGGTTCAGTTTCCCGTCTTGTGGAATGTATCAAACAGTCTAATATCACAGCAGATACTGTTTTCACACTGACCATGGGGCTTTCTGCAACTGAAATTAATGCTATTACTTGCAGCTTCTGGACCATTCCATCTGTGATTCTCTTTTTCTCAGCAGCCCAGGAAGACCCATTTCTCCTTTCCTCAAGGTAAATTGATGCTGTCCAAGTAAAATGCAAAGGGGAATATTAGCCCCCAGGAAACAACATTGTCTCTCTCACACACACACAAACGCAGACGCACACGTGCACTTAAAGACCTTCAAGGATTTCCTGTGGCCCTGAAGATAAATTCTGTGTCACATTATGTGGCTTAAAAGGCACAAAAAGACTTTATCAGTCCTGACCACGTCTTTACTTGACCATTAGGCAGCGTTGTGTATGAGTGAGGCAGGATGGCGCAGGGAGAGTAGAAAGAGGCAGAAGAGTGTTCCACACAGAGAGCGCAGCATATAAACAAGGCTAGAGATGAAGATGAGAAAAGCATATGCCTGTCTGAATCTCTGAAAACGATTAAAGCCATTTTCCTATGCTGTTTCCTCTGTCTGGAACACGCTTCTACCTTGTTTCTTTCTCAATCCCGCCCTGTCTATTCCTGCATCTAAGCTTAAAAGTCATCTCCTTCAAGCAGCCTTCTCTGCCTTACCTCCTTCCCCCACCGTCTTCAAGAGCGACCATGTGTTCCCATCCTACTACAGTACTTTCTTATAATCTGTTGTTTAATTTGCTCTCCTTCCTACTAAACTATAAGTTCCGTGACAACAAGAAGCTTTCTCCTGTTATATTCCTATTAGCCAGCAGAGTGCCTGGCATATACCTGGTGCCTAATAAATATATATTGAATGAATGAATGGACATAACCATCTGTTAAATACCAACTATGGAGTAAGCACTGCACCAAGTAGTTTATACGCATTATCTCACTTAAGCTCCCCAGTATTGCTCCCATTTTATACACAAGGAAACTGAGCTTGGAATAAGAGACTTACCACAAATCACACAGCTAATAATATACAGAGCAAGGACTGAAATCAAGGACTGTCTGACTCAACAGCCTCAGCTCCTAACCTCTCTATTATAATACTTTCTCCCTGGTTCTCTGTATTATACTTACTCCTTTGTTTTTGATGACCTGGGATTTGCAACTTGTGTGGCCCACATGGAAGGTTATTATAGTGTGTGGAAAAACCCATGCAATTTTTAAATGTTCTTAAGTTTCCTTTCTCTGTTTCTCTCTTCTCTTGGATAAATATTAGATACACATGTTCACTACCAGTGTTTCCACATGTTTTGACCAGATGTATTTTCTAAGTGTGCATCTCAACATTTTGTTTATTTGCCCCTACAGTATGGTTAAAAGGGGACTTTGTTCCTTTTGTTAATAAGAGGGGAGGTCACAAGTAAGTTTAAATTAGAGTTAAAATAGTTACGCTCTTTTGTTCTTAATAAATCAGATTTGATTGCATGGCATGGTCGTTATTTTTTTAACCTATGTTCCATTTCCAAAGAGAAATTTGAAGTGGGTTGTGTCCTTTCCTTTGCAAGGTTACTGATTGTTATCTTTCTAACCTGAGCTGATTAAGTGTATTTTTAAGAAGTGGAGGAAGAGTGTTGCTTACAAAACCCAAATCTCTTAGATCTAGATCTGAGACAAAATCTTGCTCAAATGCCGAAAGCAAAACTGCAGCTCTTCCAGTTAAACATTCACATGATTCTTTATTTTGAATTAATTTATATGTATATTATAATAAGCCATTTAAATGTTATTTTCTAACAATATTTGTGGAGAAACAAGTCAATTTTGGGGTTATTACAACAATCACAAATAAAATTTGGTTACCATTCAGTTATAAACAACATAATTAAATCCCTAGGATAGATTTACTTTCATTTTTACTGTAAAAGAATTTGCTTTGCTCTATGTTATTATTTTGGCTTTCAAAGAAATTTAAGATTTTGTTATATATTTTAATTACAACTTAGTTATAGCAGTTCAGTCTTTTTAATTACCACAAATGCATTTAGAGTGTTGAGGCTCAAATTCGCTTTCCTTCTGTAGAGTCTCATAGAGTGCTACCACATGCAGCACTGTCAAAGTCAATGGGCGCTGCACATATGGGAGATAAGAAAGAAGTCTATGGGGCAAACCTTAGTCACTTTTCTCTTATTGCTTATCTCATCTTGAAAAGAGTAAGTGTTCATGTTTAAGAAAATTTTGTGGGTTTTTTAAGCTAAATTTTGAATTCAAATATTGATTGTGATCTAAGTGTCATTCAAAACAGTTGCTCAAAGACAGAGGTAAAGGTTAGCCCAGTTTCTAAAGCATCTAATCCGGGGAAGACGAAGTACAAAGGAGGCATTCACTTAACCGAGCTTCTGCCTCTTCTATACTTGTTTATACAGGTGGCTCTTTTGTTTGTTTTTAATGTTTTCCCGTTACAAAGAACTTACATGGAAAAAACTACATCTTGATAATATCAAAGAGGATGTTTTTTGAGTAAAGGGCTTAGGAATATCTTTTTTTTTTTTTTTTTTTGAGGAAGATTAGCCCTGAGCTAACTGCTGCCAATCCTCCTCTTTTTGCTGAGGAAGACTGGCCCTGAGCTAACATCTGTTCCCAATATTCCTCTATTTTTGTATGTCAGCTACCTTCACAGCATGGCCACTGATGAGTGGCATAGGTCTGCCCCCAGGAACTGAACCTGGGCTGCCAAAGCAGAACAGGGAAAACTTAACCACCAGGCCAGTGGAGTTGGCCCTCACTTCTGTTTTTGAGACCCATCCAATGGCTCTCAACTGCATTTCAAGTAAAATCTAAACTCTGTTCCACAGTTTATAAGGTCCTTCATGATCGACTCTTCCTATCTCTCATACCGCATCTCTCAACCTTTGAAGGTGCCCTGACTTGTCTTGTTAATTTCCTAACTCCCATATATGCCGAACTTGCTCCAACCACAGAAGCCTTGAACTTGTTGGTCTCTCTGTCCCTCTACCTAAAGTTTTCTTCTCCTAGATATTCACAGGGCAATTCCTTCCTATAATTCAGGTCTTGGGTTAAATATCACCTCATAAGGGAAGTCACTCACTCATTCATCCTTTAGATGTTTTATTTCCATCATAGCCTACATCCTTATCTAAAATAATATTTATGTATTGTGTTATAATGTACTAGTTATTATTTTTTATATCTGCCCACTAGAATGTAAACATTATAAGTTCTAGCAAAAAGTGTCCGTCTTCTTGACCTCTGTCTCCATATATGCCTGACATGTAGTTGACATTCAATAGCTCTTTGCTAAAAAGGCTACCTGAATGGATGAGTATCCACTGAATGAGTCATATCTCCAAGCAGAGGATCAGAAAGTTGTGCAGCAGGAGAAGGTCCAGGAAGCCACTCAACATCTGGAAGTTTTGATGGAAGCCAGTTAGGGTACGTTCATGACTGGCAGGCTGGATCTTTCATGCATAGAAATTCAGGAAAATAGAGAAATCTGGAATCTAACACCAGAAGCAAAACTCCAAGCCCTACAAGGCTACTAAATTATTCCTAAATAGCATGGGTGCTTCAGTTAATAAGCTCCTCCTTAGGTTAATGCATTTGGATATTAGAATAGTAAGCTTCAGTTTTCATGGCTTCAGATTGTTGTTGCCCGTAACTTAGCCCATTTGGTACTTATAAAAACACCAAACAGGATAGTAACCTTTTATCCTATTATTGCGGATTCAGTTCAATAAATTCTATTGGCTGTAACATAGCATTTTTAGAATTCATATTAACTCTTTGAGTTCAACAGCTAAACATCATTAAATGCACTAAAGCAGGATTATTCTTTCTTGACTTATATAGCCTCTTAAACTCTTTAACACGAACATTTTCTGAAAGAGGAATGTATTAATCAGGCAATGCTCCCTAAAATTTACAGACATGATCTATGAAAATATAACTTTTGGTTATCCTTTGGCAAAGCTATAAAACGTTTATTTAAAAAAATATAAGATGTGAAGGCGAATTTACACTTCAGTAGGAAACAAACGGAACAAAGCAGAGTCTGGGTTGAAACAGAGCAGATGAGCTGTTCTCAAGCTTTTACGTTCTGCAGTTCTCTCTTAAGTGGCACCATCCTTGTACACACAGGCACACAAGCACAGACCGCATACCACTAATTTGGTCATTCATTCAGCTAACTTGTATTAAGAAGTGTTTGCTATGTGCAGGGACTGTGTAAGGTACGGGGACACTGAGATTAAACTAAGATTATAAAACACATTCCTGCAGGTGCTCATGGTCTCCGGGGGGAGAAGGGTTGGTAAAGGTAATTACAGCAGTGTAATAAGTGCTGTAACAAAGACATGAATAGGGCACAGAAAAGCAAGTGTTCATCTGCTTAATGTGATCAGGAAATGCATCCAGGAGACGAAGATATGTGTACTAAATCCTAAAGAGGGAGTGTGAAAGGTTACCAAGGTGAGGAAGGCACTGCTGCCAGGAGGAGGAATTGTGGCGATCAGAGGGAAGAGGATTTATGGCGAAGTGCAAGAAGCCGGGTGCAGATAGAGCCAGGTGTGTGCATGTGGGCAGAGGTGGTGTACACAAAGTGTAGAAGAGCTGGCTGGCCACGCTGTTGGCAATTTGATGAGGGGTGACAATTCTTTCTTGTACAAGACTTTAATATCCTTGGTCTTTGCCCATGCTGATAGCAATCACCAGTCAATATGACAAGCCAAAGTATCCTTGCTCTTGGTAGCCAGCTTCCAGGATGGCCCCCAATCATCCAAACTCTTGCTCTTCACACCCTTTTATAGTCTCCTCCCACATTGTACCAGAGTTTGTCTGTGTGACCAATAGCATAAAGCAGAAGTGATAAATTGCCCTTCCGAGATTGGATCATAAAAGTTTGTGAAGACCGTCTTGGTCTCTCTCTCTCCTTTCACACACACACACACACACACACTCAATCACTTATCTTGCTCTGAGGAAAGCCACCTTTCTGAACACCCCCATTAACTGAAGCCTCCTTCCAACAGCCATGTAAGTGAGCATAGGCCAGATTCTCCTGTCCATTCAGATGATGGTAGTTCTGACCAACAACATGACTGCCACTTCATTAGAGCCAGAACCACCCAGCTAAGCCATCCAATTCCTGATCCTTAGAAGCTCAGATGAGATAACAAACATTTGTTGTTCTAAGCTGCTAAGTAAGAGGATAATTCATCAGACAGCAGGAGATAAGAATACACTACTCACTTCCAATTGCCCACTAGCGGAGCAGTATAGACGCCAAGTAAAACCACAGGTCTATGCTAAGTGCTTGGACTTTTCACTATAGGCTGGGGGGCCATTAACAGATTTTGGGCAAGAGAGTGGTACAGTTGATTTATGATTTAGAATGATTAGTTTTGCCTTGAACACAGAGTTTTCCATTCTCTTCTCTTCTTCGGTCCTCTACTATTGCTTTTTCAACTACCTCTAAAATGAGTAAAAACCTATATGGTACTTGTTGACTTCCTCCTAAACAGACTGGGAGTTACCTGAGAACAGAGGCAAATTCTTAGTCATTTATAAATAATTCTTTGTGTTCCTGGAATCCTTTTGAGCATGGTGAAAAGCATTCAGTGAATACTTGCTGATTAATTGAGTGATATCTTAGAGGTAGGTGACCTGAAGAGAGGAGAGTTGGGTTAGCAGGCTATTATATTAACTCACTGGAGAAGTGATGAAGAAATGGACTTTGGAGACGTTAAAGAAGAGGAAATTAGTCATGTTACACACATATACACATGTAATTATGGTTAGTTTTGCAGATGTAATCATCTGGCAAAAAACCCAAACCTTTGTACTGCCTCCTGGTGTTGTCACAACTCTTAAGTAGAGATGCAAGGGGGAGACTCCAGTAGTTAGAATAGTCTGGCAGAGCCCAGGAAGATTACTTAAGTTTGTAGTTATAAAACAACAATACAAAAAATGACAAAAAAATAAAATTAAATAGCCAATAACAGTTTTCTTGCTCTTTCAAATGTGATAAGTTGGTTTATACTAGCCTGATACAAGTTTCAATGGGAATAAGCACAAATAATGTTATAGAGAAATAAACTCTATATTCACATAGAGTTATTAGTATATAGATATAAAAAACTTTATATTCACACTAAGGTATAGAAGTATCTGAATTGAACAAAAATGCAAGTACAAGCAAATAGCAAAGAGATGTCAATTAAAATCCTTTTTATACACAAAATATCTTCACTGGAAATTGTGAATACACTCTGGAGCTCTTGATAAAATTTACAAAAATCTCTTTTAAAACAAATATTCTAAGCAAGCTGTAAATATTTAGTTGTTCAACTCCGAAAACAGGTAGGAAGCCACCCCAGGTAAAATATAAAGGTATCACAAAAATCTTCTAAGTGTCTCATCATTCAGAATAACGGTTGGAAAAACATGTTCAAATACCCAACATGTATTCCATCCATTTTAGTTTTCTTATCTACAGTGCTTCCAATAAATAAATGAGACATCTGGTTTCACGATCTGCCTAAAGTCTTTTCTTTGTCCCTATATTTTCTTCAATTTTAAAACAGTACTTCTGTTGAAATCCTTGTGTTGTCTTGGAAACCCCAAAATTATTGCCCACTTCCTGGTTACGTAAGAGCAGCTCTTGTTTTGGCAAACCGGCTTTAAGTTTCATTTCCTAGTTTAATTTTGTATTCTCCCACCACAAACACATAAAAAATGGCAACCTAAAGTAATGTTAACTAATCAACTACATTTTATGAAAAGATTAGTACCGAAGATATCTCTTTTCTATTTCATCATTTATTCCCTGAGAGTAAGATCATTTCTTATATATTCAAAGTATTATTATAAATATTTGAGTATTACAGAGTGGTTTTAGTTTAGGAATATGAAACAGAAACAGGATAATTTCTTAGGAGTTATCTGGGCAGAAGAATTAAAATGATCTCTCAAGGATTTGGGGGATGTGATTAAAATATTAATGATTTTTATTTGATCTTCCACCACAACTGCATTGATGAGGTATTTTTTCCTCAATGGTAAATTGCTATGCAGAGAAAATCTGAAACAAAACAAGAACTTGAAATAAATGATTGAAAATATTTGCCTAGGCTGTTCCCAACTAGTTTTTTCCAAATAGCAGCAACTGAATACCTTTATTAAATAGAAATAATTTTTAAGGGTTTTTTTTTCAGAAATAAAAATAAGCCTGTTGGATGAATCCTCATGTCTTATTTGGTTGCTAGAATGAACTGGAGTTGTAGAGTGTCTTCCCATCTATCGGAAAGTTATTTGTTTTAAAACAACTCTTTCGTCCTTTTCACCTTACTTTTATTGCGATTACTATGTGGGCAAAAGGCAAAAATGTTCAAAATAGGAGGTTTGCGCTATATCACCTCAGAAGTTTTAAAAATATATAAATATATTTTTTTGTGTGCGAGGAAGATTGACCTTGAGCTAACATCTATGCCAATCTTCCTCTATTTTATGTGCGATGCTGCCAAAGCGTGGCTTGACGAGTGATGCTAGGTCTGTGCCTGGGGTCCGAACTTTGAACCATCGGCTGGCGAAACAGAGCGTGCAAACTTAACAACTATGTCACCAGGCCAGCCCCTAAAAATATTTTCTAAGCCATGAAAATCAGCATATCTTCCAGAAACCCTTTGCTAAATCAGAATAAATCTGCTCTGTTTCTGCAGGCTCAAATTTCAGCTCAGCACGCACCTCTGCAGAGATAAAGTCCTTTGTGTAGACTATCGCTTGCGTACTTGCCAAGTTTTCATAATGTCACAGAAATTAGATGTATAGGAACATTTTTGTTTGTGTCATTAGCAAAAATTTAGTATCTCTAATAGTTACCCAAAGTTAGACATCTTACTCAACAAATTTGTGTGAAAATATGAATTGTGTGGCCAGCAGAATACATGACCAGGGTAATCTACAATTATTTTAAAATCGTGTTCTCTCTAATCACTTTTACTCTCTCTGGTAAAAAAAGGTTAGCCTGTACTAGGGATGACCAATCCTAGGCAAAAAGTGTAAAGTCGATGGGGCTGGCCCTGTGGCCGAGTGGTTAAGTTCGCGCCCTCCTCTGCAGGCGGCCCAGTGTTTCGTCGGTTCGAATCCTGGGCGCGGACATGGAACTGCTCGTCAGACCACGCTGCTCAGCGTCCCACATGCCATAACTAGAGGAACCCACAACGAAGAATACACAAGTATGTACTGGGGGGCTTTGGGGACAAAAAGTAAAAAATAAAATCTTTAAAAAAAAAAGTGTAAAGTCGAGAAAATTAAGTTGTAGAATTCCTGTATCTTTTTTCTCTTTTAATTCTAATTCCACTCATCTCTCTTCCTATATTTCAGCATCTTTTCCTTAGGTCATTAAATATTCTGACTCCAGGTTCCTCCCAACCCCTCATTCTTTCTTGAGCAGCCTTTCTCTCTTTCTCATTCTCTGTACTCTTTCTCTGCACTCCTCTTCATCATTGTGCTTTCTTCATTTACTAGAAGCTTCTCTCAGTTAATCTGATCAATTAATCTTTGCCTAAGGTGTTTAAAATGTCATCTTGAATAGTATATTAATGATGCTGGGTCGGTGTGCCGAGGAGTCAAAAGAAAGATTTCTTAGACTCTTAAGATCTGGCAGTAGTGCTCTTTTATTTAGAGAATAGAATAGCAAGGGGACACGACCCATGGGCAGTCAGAGCTTCTGCTGCTGCCGGCATGGGGACAGGACCCATGGGTAGTCAGGCTGCTGCATGGGGACAGGGCCCACAGGCAGGAGGAGCCGCTACTGCTGCCGATTCTGCTGTCCCCGCTACTGCTGCCATGGGGACAGGACCCATGGGCAGGCAGAACTGGTGCGTGGGGACAGGACCCAGGGGCAGTCAGAGCTGCTGCTGCTGCTGCCCCGAGTTGAGGGTTAGGGCTAATTTTATAAGGCATGGGTATGTGAGTCATCTCTTTACAAGACAAAGGAAAGAACATGAAAAAAGTTAAAATGGTATCAGTGCAGGTGGGGTCTGGTCATTGGGTGATCCCATGACTTTTAGACAAGAATCAAATCGGATTAAGTAAAGGTCAGAAGCCACCACCCTAAATCAGTTACATGAAATTGCCAGACAGCAACCAACCTAAGTTCTTGCCTTCCCCATTAAGGGTTTCTAGGGACAAGGTCATCTCTTTTCTTCTTCCTGGTACAGAGAGGGAGGCACCTTTTACAGATAGAGATTTACCTTACAAATGTAAATGTGTCCCAACAAGGGCAAGTTCCATTCCCCAGAGCCTCCTTCCCTGTCCCAGTTTATCAAAAGCAATCAGCCCCAAACAATCCCGATGCCAAAGAGACATATCCTGGGGTGGCCAATTTCAGGTCCCTACAAGGTCATCCCCCCTTCCTTCACAAATGCAAATATCTCTCCAAGAGCAAGCAAATTCCAGTCCTCAGAGCCTACTTCTCATCTGCAGTTTTAAAAGTAACCAGCCTAAAATCCTCATCATTAATACATACCATTTATTGACATACAATGAAATAAATATAATGTATTAAAAAGCTGGAGTTTTAGAGGGCTTAAACACCGAAAGGGTTGTGATCACCCTGTTCCCAAAGCAGTTAAAAATATAATTTTATATTTTGAAGCAGTACAGAGTGTACATGCACACTTGAATTAAAATAATTTCTGTAAAAGTTTTCTGATTGTCAAAGTTTAAGTACGTTAATGACGCTAGAGGGCTTGGGGGTTGATTTTTGGAATGACTGTTCACAGGCTTGGCTGCTGTCCTATAGTAGCTCCGTTTGCTACTGCCCTGAAGCTAAGCAATCTGCAGCAGGCCTGCGAGGTAAGGACTGTCAGTCTCAGAACACAGATACCGAAAATTTGCAGTGCAGGAAAGTGAAAAACTTTTCCAAGTTTTCCCACCTAATAAGTGGCAGTACTAGGATTCAACCTGAGACTTGGTAGTTAATGATATTAAGCTTTTTATATGCTTAGTGACCAGTCAACAGGCTTTTACTGTCTTAATTTGAAGGCCAATGGTCTACCCTCAGGCCCTGGCCTGCCTTTGACACGATTTGGCCCCTCCCTATCTGGCTCCAGCAAAAGTTTCTAGTCCTACCGCCCATTTCTGCCCTAGTGGGACACTGTACTCCTTGCTTTTGCTGGACCGTGTCTTCACTCGTGCTCCTCCCTTGGCCTCACACGGAACTTAGCTTAACAGTCGATTTTGTACAATTATTTAAAACAAGACAACGGACTGTCGGGTCCAGAGAAAATGGTTTCACCTGGCCACGTGGGGGTCTAACTTCACCTCACACAATCTTTTAATTAATCTTTTTGTTTTTAAGCCTGTAACCTTCATTCTGAACCTTCAGAGGAACCCAGGGCCTCCAAATCCTGAGACATTCCAGGTTGCTGATGAGGATACCCATTTTCTCCTCAAAAAGCAGTTAAATTCAGTCCCCCCGCCCCCCCCCCCCTTTAAATTATAAACCATGAATCCATCTTCCTTCCATTCTCTCATCTGGTTTCTTCCTCTCTCCCGTTCTCTTTGTCCTTGTAGGTTTTTACCACCACCATCGCCGCCACCCCTCTTTGATTCTCTTTTGGTAGGGTTTTGAGAAGGAGAGGAATGGATGTGAGGATTCAATTTGTCAAATTTTATTGGAAGTCTAAAATATTTCTTTTTTTTAAACAGGAAGATAATCAGTCTGGTGTGAAAATCATGAACCTCAGAGTCAGACCCCCCACCTTATTCAAGTCATGGCACAGAGAGAAAATGATAGCATTTGTATAGAGCACTGGGGGAAGTGACAGCCCTGGGGCGGACTGTCCCTGAGCAAACCCACCTCCTTGAAGAGGCTGTGATCCCTATCACAGCAGACAGGTACTTCAAGGTGCACCGGCTGCCAAGCTCTGAGCATCAACAAGGGTTAAATCTTGACTGTTTTGCTTGGTAGCTGCAGGGCCTGGAGCAAGTTCGCCTAACTCTGAGCTCCCTTTTTAAACGTGAGGATTATAGCTCCCACTTCTTAGTACTCCTTTGAGAGTCACAGGAGCTAACATATCTGACAGTGTGAGCACAACAAGGTGTTCACACGGTAGGTGCCAATAACTCTGCTTCCTTCCTTCAGGTCTCCTCCAACAAACCACACCTCGCAGTGTAGGTGCTAACACTTGTTGAAGCAATGACTGAAGAGGACATCATTGCAATACAGTAGGGGATCATTTGGGGTCAGACGATCTCCTGTACCAGGGAGGAGCACTAAGCAACCGGGCAGAGGAAAGGAGGGGCCAGGAGGTTAAATGGCTTTTAACCTTCTGTGGATTCAAGGGGTGACAAGTGTCTTTTGAGACTGAAAATCATTTGATTTGAGGTTTTTGATAAAGTAGGCTGCAGGTTCAGGAAAAAGTCTAGCGTCTTGTTTCTCAGTTGAAAGGGAATAGCTGAGGTGGTTATTTAAAGAAATTTTCTGTTTTGCAGTAGATTTATCTGTGTCTTTAACCTTATCTCCACATTATTCTTTTCCTGCAGAATAATCTGTTTACTATCCTTCCTAGGGTCAAGGGCGTTCCACTACTTCTCACCTTGGACTTGGGAATACACGTATTTACATTCAAAACTGCAAGTATGGTCACACCAAAACCGAATGATTTTAGCACAATAATAAGGCAGAGGTTCACTCTGAGTTTCTGAGCTCTGCTCTGGTGTGAAATAGTGAAGGAGGTTGAAGAATGTTAAACCCAGATAGAAATTTATACCATCTTTCTCTTTTACTTTTCCTCAGCTTCGTCTTTTTCTCTTTTCCTTCATTTCATCTTTACTTAGCTCTTCCTTTTTGCTTTTTTGTTTTGTTTTATTTTGTTTTTGGCTCATCAGAAAAAGGGCCACAGAAACTCCAAAGAGGCACATTGGAAGGGAGGAAATACCCCACGTCAGTTCAGCTTTCTGCCTCTGGATCCTGCGGAGAGTTCAGCCAGCAGGTGACTCCCATCCCAGTTGGGATACCTTCCCCAGTGCCCTGTCAATCACCCCCACGAAGCACTTCTCAATTTGGCTGGCGCAACCTCCTTCCACGCCTCCTACCCTCTCAGCTGTCAGGAAATCCTGGAGCAATCCTTGCCCTGGAGCCGCTTGTGTTTCTAATAACCATTGAGCTGAGCTAAAAAACCAAATAAACAAAACGAACACTTCAGGGGCCCTGCCCCAAAGCCCAGGGTTGCTGGTGTCCGCCGTGGACCGGAGGCGATGCCGCCTCCTCCAGCTCGCTCTCTAAAGAGGAACCCGGGCCAGCTGCGCGCCACTTGCTTGTTTGAAAACGGGGAGCGAGTTGGGTCCTCGGCCCCATTCTGGGGGTGCTTGTGCATCGGAGGAGGGAGGACGTTCTGCAGTTTGAGGGCGCCTTTCCCAGGAAAGCCTCGCGGTGGGCAGTGCGCAGAGGGTTGGGTTTCTGGCAGCGGCGCGGCCACCCGACGGGAACACTGTGACCCCCATCCGCCCCCGGCCCCAACTCCAGCCTGTTGCTTCCCCGCCGCTCCAGGTCGGTTTTTCCCGGCGACTCTAGTGTGACTTCCAAACTCTTGGGCTGCTGGTTCACCTCGGAATTTGCCCACGCCTCCCGCCTGCTCCCCTCGGGCGGCAGAAAGTCGCGAGCGCCCCAGCTGTCGCCCAAGAAGTGAACCCGGGCCCGCGGGCAGTGCAGCGGCGGGGGGGCCAGCGGCGGCGATGAAGCCGTCGTGGCTGCAGTGTCGCAAAGTCACCGGCGCCGGGGGCCTCGGGGGGCCCCTGCCCGGCTCCTCTCCTGCCCGGGGACCCGCGCCGGCCCGCAGGGCTTTCATGGCCCCCGGCCCGCGGGGCGCGCTCGGGGGCCGGGGCTGCCGGGCGCTGTCCTCCGGCGGTGGCGACTACAGGAGCCACTTCGCGGCCTCGGTGACCGACCCCGAGAGGTTCTGGGGTAAAGCCGCCGAGCAGATCAGCTGGTACAAACCCTGGACCAAAACGCTGGAGAACAGACACCCGCCTTTCACCAGCTGGTGAGTGACTCATTCGCCAGCCCAGGTCCTTCTTAACTTTTCGGCACCAGGGCTCGACGTCCCCGGCACCGGGAGCCTGGCGTTCTGTAAGGAAAGGAGATCGAGGCTGGGGATGTGCTCACTCTTTCAATTTGTGTTTAATTTCAATTCCATAGCCAGCTCTCTTGCCTTCTCTTGAGGGATTCGGTTACCTCTTGTGAGCCCAGTTTCCTACAGACCAGAGATTTACCAGTCAGGCAGGCTCCGCTTGGCACAGGGGATGTTAAGCGCACTGAAAACAAAGGCCTTTCGCCAGGGCACTCACGGTCTAGTATGGGAGACAGCGATGTAAACAAATGCAAGCGGTGTAGGTGTAATAAACTAGGGAGGTGCATTACTTAGTATCTACACCCTGTGGAGAGGAAGAGGGTTGAGGACAGACTTCAGTAACATGTTACCTAAGTAGAGTTTGGAAGGATGGGTGTCTTCTCAAAGTCAAGAAGGACCTAATTATTAAAGACCGGGAGGTGGAAAACAGGTTGAAATTTGTTAGTGTGGTTGTGAAAAATTGTGTTGGCTGGAGAAGTGGGGGAGGGGGCTGCCGAGACCGGGGCTGGGTTGGGTGCCATGCCAAGTAGATTGGGTTATATCCATAGCCCTGTTGTGGATATGAAGCTGCACCATGGGGTACCCAGAAAGAGTGCACATGTAGGACAGGAGGTGCTAGGAATCATGGTAGGAATGACGTTTTTTCTCCTAGAGCTGCAATTATAAGTAGTTATAAACATCATTTTTATATTACAACAAACAGGGATACATTGTAGAATAAAGGCCAAACTTGGCAAAATATTAAGAGTGAGGCACTCAGTCTGGGAACTCAGAGTTGTGGCTGCTCTTTGGGCTGTGTGCCTAGCCCTTAAGAGTGTGGTTGCTCTCATCTGCCAGACATTAGGGAGAGAGATTTCCTGTAAAACTTGAGAAACACTGCAGTGGGATTTCCCATTCCCATTTCCAGGTTCCCAGCAGTGAGATGGGAGAATGACATGGTCAAGTTTGTATGTGACAAATGTCTCCTGGTTGAGAGCAGGGAACTTGGAATGGAGAAGGGCAAGTTGACCTGAGCCTGTTCCGTGTCCCCACCAGGGCCTGTCCTCTCCTGATTGTTTGGAATTGTTTACATGGTTTTCCCTTTAGAATGTAAGCACCTTTCTCCTTCTGATTCAATTTTTTCAATAGTGTTTGACTGACCCTCGTGTATGCTCCTGGCAGGGACCCAAGAAGTAGGTATACACCAGTGAGTACGATGTGGCCCTTGTTGTTTGGGAGTCATGATGATTAAGAGCATGGTCTCTGGAGCCAAAATACTGGATTTGATTCTGGCTGTCACAATTATTGGCTGTCTGTTCTCAGGCAAGTTACTTAATCTCTCTGTGATTCAGTTTTCTCATTTATAATTGTGGAAACAGTATGAGGATTAACTGAGTAAAGGATTAAGACCATGTCCTGAATCAAATAGACCCTATAAAAGTTAAAGGCAGAATAGCTATCTTTGCACTCTTACGCAACAATTGTTTTAGGAGCAGGAAACCCTCGTAGTGTTCCTCAGATCAAAACACAGAGGTTACTGCCTCTACTAAAAGTGTATTCTCAAAATTCTGTGTACATGTATCTTTCACGAAGTATCGTGCTGAAATTATTTATGTGACCTTTCTCCCGTAAAATTGTATGCAGAGAACTCAATTCAGAAGTCACTGGGATATTCCAGGTAAAAACCAGTGAGGGCCAGACATTGGCAGTGGCAGTGGCAATGGAAGGAAAAGGACGGATTTTTAGAGGGTTAGTTGGGATCTGCAAGGGCCCAGCGGAGTGCAGAGAGTTGGAGTCAAAGGGTCCATCAAATAGACATGTAAGACCTGGATATTTTCTAACTTGTTCTTTGTTCTAATCTCTAGTTGCTTGCCTACATTTTCTAAAATTGTGTGCATAAAATGTTATTTTATATGAGAATTTTTGCCAAAATGTCCTTGTATTTTAAAAAATTTATTACATTGGAGATTATTGACATTTGGTAATACCGTATCTGAATTCTTCATCTTTGAACTCTTGGAATTGCGTGGCCATACTTGTTTTATCAGCCCAAAAGATCAAAGAGAATAAGAGATAAGTCTTTGGGTCTGTATTTATTTCAGCAGGGTGATCCAATCTTACTAAGAAGTTTGGTCAGCAGAGCAGAGCTGGGAAGGAAGTAGAGCTGGGAGACCATACATCTAATCTTAAACTTTGTTCAATAATTCGTTTTTGGTTTAATCCATTATTGTGTTGGATACATTATTTGCGGATACTCCTCATTGGTTAACAATTTTCTACAAAGCTAAATTCAAGGGCAGGGTCAGTATCTTTTTGTGTGTGTGTGTTTACATCCCTAGGTCTAGGACAGAGCTGATAATAGGGGTTTAAAACATGATAGTCAAATAACAGGATACGTAGGTTTGCTGAGTTTTGCTTGTGTATGCCTTTGGGAAGTCGTCAGTGGGTACAGGCACAATTTGAGGTGAGGGAGCTTTGCTTATTTTCTTTGAAGCTGGGATCTATGGAAGGGAATTGTTGACAGCCAAGTCCTTAAGGAAAATGAGGAGGCGTCGCCACAGCTAATCTTCCCTCCTAGATGGAGCTGACATACATGCAGTCAAGATCTCTGATGCCCTTTGGCTTCCCAGAGGCAAGAGGGATTCTCCTGCTTCATTATAAGCTCGTCTGTTTGTTTTTCATGAAAGAAAACTCCCCTCCAAAATTACAGGTCTATCAGAAAGCCCAACATATAAATAGTAATGCGTATTCGCTTTCACAATGGCATAAACTACCCAACAGTAGATTCCATATGCAGAGGTATGAACATGGACTAGAAACCTTTAAGGGTGATCTACTGAAAGGACTTTCCATTATAGGAATGGCCCTGTAAATTTCATTTCTGGCACTGTAATCTCTGAGATCTTTGAAAAACAAATCCCAGTTGCATGTGGGTTCTTTAGGCAACCGCCTTTCCTCACAGTTTAGTGCTTAATTCACATTGTTGACACCTGGCTTTTGAAAGGGTAATGAAGTCTCTGTTACAGACCTCAGTGGAGAACTGCAATCAGAGGTGAAGCAATTAGAAATTGGAGTAATTTCTCTACTCCTGGAACAACAGAAGAAATGTTTGGGTTATTTTTTTCCTGTTGAATTAGACATCCTGCTGCCTATCCTGAAACTGAAATCTAGCCACCACTCTCTGAAGGATTAGGCAATTCACTTTTGTGTCACACATTGCCATTGACTTTTCCATCTGGGTCATCAGTTTATCCCTTTCTGTGGAAGCATTGCAATTCCGTTTTAGTTTATTTTCATGTAAACAACATTCATGATAAGGCTATCATTGAGAGTCTATCTATTTGATTTGAGAGTCCTACTATTTGATTTAGAATTTAATATGTATTAACAGTGACTGTTAGCTGAAAAGGAAGACTCCAACCAAATGCAGATTATAGAAAATGATTTCAGCTTGGTTAACACTTCTGTAAGGGAAATAGTGTAGGTTTTTCAACGTGCAAGATCTCAGTTACTTCTAGTTATGAGATAAAAGTTGTTTAATCCCTCCAAGTCTTAAAATGGCTCATAAAAGTTAGAGGCATCAACCATTCACTGACTGTGTGTATAGTACAGAGAAAATGGTGAAAGAGATAGTGAAGGAACTTATCACGTGGTAGAAGGGGAGACATGCATTCATTAAATAAATCATTACAAAACCATTTATTTAGAGTTACAGCAGATGCTAAGAAATACAGTGGTTAATGGGGGATTTAACATAGTCTTCTCTAGGAGGATCATGGAAGGAGTCTTCAGAAAATGATGTGTAAACTGAGATTACAATGAGTAGGGATTACGTCTGAGAAGTGGGGAGGAGCATTCCAGGCAAAGAAAATAGCATATGCAAAGGCCATGAGATATGAAGTAGCTTAGTAAATTCTAGAAAGTGAAAGACGGCTAATGAGGCTGAGGCTTAAGGAATGACAGGGCAACGATCAAGAAATGGCAGAAGAGAGCCATATCGTGCATGGTCTTGTGAGTCATATTAAGGATTTTAAAATTTTTTCCTGACACATAACACATGTCACATAATGGATGATCAAAAATGCATTTTCCACTCGTCTTTCTGCACTGGAACAAGATAAGTTTGAGTTCAACTTCAGCTTTAGCACTTACCTTGGGCAAGCCTTAATATCCTCATTTACAAAGGGAGAATAATGATAGTATCAATTTCTTAGGATTACATGGGGGGAGAGGGGACAGGAGCTTGTCAAATGTCTAGGACTGTTCCTGACACACAGTACTAGGTATTAGTGTCTTTGGAATATGGAAGCGATAGTCCTATAGGCTAATATAGTCCAGGAAGTTTTCAGAGAAACGGTAGCATTTGAATGGATCTTAAAGTAGGACTTAGGAGAAAACATTTTTGTGTGGGGATCACACGTGACAGGCATAGAGGTAAGAAAGAACCAAGTGTGCTTGGTATAGTAGATGAGTTGGCTCACAGTGTTTATTTTGAGTTAGTGATACTGGACTTCAGAAGATCATTTCAGGATGGTTTTAGAAGGCTGGAATAGCAAGCTAAGGCATTTGCGTTCATTCCTTAGGCTACAGGTCACAATCTGACTGTAAGCTGGCAGATAGGTTTTGTTTGACCCAGGTGCTGGGGTTTGTTTGTTTGTTTTCTTAAGTAGTTGTTGTATTTAAACATTGGAATTTCATTTAAAATATAAATTTCCTTTTAACATTTCATTTTTTGGGCTTCTCTTGAAGAAAAGCAGAATATCAGTCAGCATTCTTGCATGGCAACAGTTGGCTGGAACTGCGTAGCTGCCGTCCCAGGTTAAGTTAGACGTAGTGACTGCCTGGCAGTGGAGTTCAGGGAAGGAAAGAATTTATGGTGACTGCAAGAATTTGAATCAGGTATCCAAGTGGAGGAACTGATTGTGAAATTAAAGATGGTAGTTTGAAAACTGGGAGAGGGCTTAACGTAGAATTGTAGATTTGACTATATGTTGCAAAAAGGGGCAAGTTGAAGCCTGATGAATATTGAGTGGGGAGAGAGAGAGAGAAAGAAAGAGGAAGAGTAAAATACCAAGAACTGAACTTTGGAGACAAGTTAAAGTAAAAACTTGTGAGAATGGATGAGACTTGTTCAAAGAAGTAAGAGAAGGAAAGGCAGGATATTTTAGTGTTGGAGTATGAGGAAGAGAAGAGATAAAAATCGGGAAAGTCAATAGTGGTGAAGGGCTCTGGAGAGATTTGAGGCTATTGAGGATTGAAAGATAGCAGTTTTGGCTCAGAAATCCTCAGTGACTTATAATAACATGTCGTCAATGGAGAGATGAAGGCCACAGCCAGAATAGTGCCATACAGAGAGAACTGATGGTAGGCAAAAACATCCCCTAGAGGTATGTGATGGTGACAGGAAGGGGAGACAGGCTGATAGCCTTTGGAGGTACCTGGGTTATGTGAAGTTTCCTCACTGTCTTAGCTTTCCTCTCCTCCCCCTTTAGGAGACACTCACATTTGGAGGCAGAAGTGAAGAAATCTGTTAAATAGGAATGCAAGGAGTTTTGCTTATTTTGAAAGCTGTTCCTCATCGACAGGCCCCCATGTTTTTGCAAGTTTAACTTTGTGTGGTTTCTTATCTTTTTTTCTTTAGACACTAGAAGTTTATGAAAGAAACAGGATGGAAGAGTCTAAAAAGTGGAATAAAGAGCTGCTTAGCAGATGTGTATACTCTCCTTGTATAGCACAGAGATTCCATTTAGCTGGGTATCTAAACACTTGATTGTGAGTTTGACAGAGGAGGGAAGGAGACAGTTGAAAAGGGTTGAAAGAATTAACATTTGTTAATTTGTAAATTATCCTGGGGATATCAGGCATCGAGTCTGTAGGTCGTTCAGGGGGAAAAAAAGTTCTTTATCTCGTACTTGCATCTTTTCTGTGGGCTGGCATTGTTTCCAGGGAAAACAACCGAGGAAAATATCATGTGGATTTTATGCAAACAGAAAGTAATTTAATTCCCTTACTGAATTTTTGTTCTTTGGCAAACAATTGGTCTGCTGTATTAAACTGTTTGCGAAATTCAGCCTTAAAAAAAATGTGCTAAGATTTTCTGAAATTTCCTTCAGATTTATCAGATTTTATTAAAATTATATTTAATTGTGGTTTGAAGGTGAGGGTTTTATCTAAAGATGAAAAATTTGCCCCCTTTTGACAAACTGTAAATGAAATGAATTTATTCATAATATTGTGCACAGTACAGGTATGTTTAAAATTTAAATTATCATTTTTTATAAATACAAAAAATATTTTAAGAAGGTACAGGATCGGCATGAAAAATGTCCTGACAGAAATACAGTCCTTCAAAATCACCTCATCAAGAAAGACCAATTTCTAGAGATGGGCCTTATTTTATATGCTGAAGGTCAGCAGCCTGGTGCTGTGCTGTATCTAATTTTCTCAGGCTGTCATGCGGCTGAACCTTCAGGACAGAACAGAGTGAACTGCAGGAATGCTGCAATTACATAAGCAAGGGTGGATTGCTTGGCAAATGGCGCAATCAATGAACAATGGAAATTCAGTCAGCTGTGACTGATCAACTACCAGGTGTGGGGAAAATCTAAACTCTTAGCACTTCCTGGAAGCTGGCTCACTTTTCTTTTCTTCATGCCATATATTATGAGTTGAGGAAAAAAATTTAATGATTGAAGTTATTTGCTGCTTCTTCATCTTCTTTTTTTTTCTTAAAAAAAAAAAGAATTTCCACTGTCATAAGAAACAAGCAGCAACTCCGTGAGGGAGATCATTGCTTTGCACTGTGACATTTGCAGGAGAAGTGTGTGGGAGGATGATCAATCTTCGTGATAATATATCTGAGTGTAATAACCTCTTTACATTTAGGAAGCACATCTGAATGTGGAATGCAAATCCTTTATCTAAACTATGTGGATAGAAAACTTATTATGAAAGATAATGATTATATTTGCTTTTGCTGATGTCATGACCAAATGAGGTAAGGGACAGTGCATAGAAGGAGAGGTACTTTTCTTATAATATCTGGGAAAATTGAAGTTTAGGAATTTCAAATTTGAAAGTATCCACTTCAAAGTCTTAGAATATCCAAAAAAAAGAAGCTCTTTCAAATACTAAGTTAGAGGAGGGTAGATTTTAATGTATGACTTTTAGGTAAATAGTGAATTTTACTGGTTTAAAATATGAATTGCTCTGAGTGGGAGAAAAGCAAGTAAAGTCTGTAGGTCTCTGACTTATGAGCTAACTCTGGATAATAGGAAGACCTTCTTATGTTTCGGTGTTAGAGTAACAGCATTTCCCAAGTATAACCCTTCACGATGTCTCTCTTAAGTGGATACATCAGTTAAGTAAAAGAAATTTGGGAAGATTAAGAAAAATGAAAGAATGCTCAGTATCTACTATAGCTATGACCAATACAGATATTTGTAAAAAAAAATTTAGCATGATAGAATGGTAAAAAAAAATTGGTAGCTGAAGGGACGTAAAATCAGTATTGTTGACTGTTTGCTGAGTTACTGTGAGCTGACGCATTGGAACTTAGAAAAGTCTACTTTCCCACTAATCTCACTTTGCTTTCTCTCCACACTTTTTATTATTTTCATAGAGTTCATTGATTCTCCATTGAGAGTGAAGTGCTTTTCTAAACCACGGATGCCCGGACGCTGCTTCCTCCCAGCTCTCCTCTCTTAATCTGGCCTGAATGAAGTTTGCTAGTGTTACCAGTGGGAAGTTGTCAGATACCCTATTTTGGCGGGTAGGAGAAAAGAAAGTTGAGGATCATTAATAGTGGAGAAAAGAAACTGATTTCTGGGTTAAAATTTTGGTTCCACTCTTTGAACAGTATCTTGCCCCAAATAATTATAAAATGGAGAAATTACAAAATGCGGACTCTGATGGCTGTTATTGTTCAGAGGTATCTGTTCTCCTCTACTCCAGAGCACACAGGAGAATTGGATTTCCCCACCCAGGCGTGGTTGTGAGATTAGCCTTGGCTCATTCAAGAAGAGAAGTAAGGTGTGTCACCTCAGGGAGAAGCATTTAATTGTTAGTGCTTCAATCCTTAGGCCTCTCTGGTCTGTCACAGCCATTGTGGAAGCACAGGTAGGACAGAAGTAGTCCGGATTGTTGAGCAAAAATGCATAGATGACAATGCTGTGGGGAGGTCCCCTTGAACCCACAGTGAAGTTGCATGACTGAGAAGTAAACATTTATTTTTGCAAGATACTGAGAGTTTGTGATAGGTGTTGTAATCTAGCCTATCCTTATTGATTGAGAGGGAAAGAATAATAGCTTTATAGGATTATTGGAATGATTAAGTAGGCTAATGTACATACGTAGCGTCCAGTATATAGTAAAATAGCTAAGCTTTGTTGTTTCCATGCTGTGAGCCAGGTACCATACTAAGTGCTTTAATTCATTTAATATTTATAACAACCCTGTGAGGTCAGGTCAATATTTATTTCCATTTAATGGGTGAGGAAATAGAGATACAGAGAGTTTAAGAAACTTGCTTAAACTTATAAAACTACTAAGTAGCAGATCTAGGATTTGAGTCTGAATTTAGCATCTGTACTCCATCTAAATATGATGGTGATGTGGGCTCAGCGAGTTGAGGAGTTGAAAGAAAGATTTCTTGGAATCTCAACGTTGGGTAGTAGTGTTTCTTTATTCAGAGAATAGCATGGAGACAGGACCCATGGGCAGTGAAGAGCTGCAAGTATGGGCACAGGACCCATGGGCATGGAAGAGCAGCAAGTATGGCCACAGGACCCATGGGCATGGAAGAGCAGCAAGCATGGGGACAGGACCCATAGGCAGTGAAGAGCTGTAATGAGTTGGGGGTAGGGCTAAATTTATAAGGTATAGGTATGTGAGTTATTTCTTTACAAGACAAAGGAAAGATCATGTAAAAAAAATCATTAAAATGGTATCAGTTCAGGTGGGGTCTGTTTATCGGGTGGTCGTATAGCTTTGGATACGAATCAGGTCAAATCAGGTCAGGACGTCCTATGCTTCCCGGAGGATGATATAGATCGGTATGTAGGGCAGGATGCCTTGGACTTCTCGCCCTGGGGCAGCCTTGATCCTCATTATAAAATTCCTCCTGACCTGGCCCTGAAATCTTTTGGGAATATGGACGACGGTCAATCTTCTGCAACTACTTCCAGCTGTACAAGGTTGTAGAGCTGTCCCTAAATGGGGCCATCGGGGTGCAGACAGGAAGTTCAGTGGACCGGAAGGTTGGGCCTGCAGAGTCCAAAGCAGACAAGGTATACAGATCCTCTGGAGACGAAAGAATAATTTGACAAGAAGTGGTCCAGGAGGTGAAACTTTGTTAACATATGGAAGACAAATAACGATATAGACTACAAATTATAATAAGAAATACAAGCAATGTGATTAACCCAATGAATAAGTAGTCCAGAGACCTGGACCTGACCAGGAGTCCAACCAATCATTTAGGGATAGGGTAGGGTGACTCATATCAGTTAGGAGGCCAGACATATTTTGATGGCAGTCAGGAATATAGACACAACATTTAGTTTTTATAATGGCACAAGTGAGCCCCTCTGCTACCATCAAGACACCCAGCGCCATTCAGTTCTGGAGGACCGGCTTACACATTGGAGTTACTTCTACATTGAGCAGTGAAAGGCTATGTTGTGTATCATTTAATGCCTTCATGGTAAATTTGTTTAGGTCTCCCATGTGCCAGATGACAATTTCGATTCCTAATTGGGGAAGGAAAATTGGGGCAAGGTGATCATATCAGTGGAAGACAGAATGGGTCCAGCATTGTTATAGATTGGGTAGGTTAGCAGGAGGAGAAACAGTAAATTTAATTCTACCTTGCATCCAGATGAAGCCTAGGGTGCATCATCTGATCCATGCAGGCAGCAGCCAGGGCCATAAGTTGGAGCCACATAACCACCAAATGCCTTTAGGGGCTAGCCAGCATATGCTGGGCTGTCTATCCCAGTCAGTCCCAAACGAATCAGTATTTTTTAAGACTATGATATGAGAACACATATAAGGGGGAATTTGTCACATAGGTTGGGTGCTATTAGGCCACTTATTACGTGCGATTGGTTTGTTCCTGACATAGAGTGGCCTTTTGACTGAGTTGACCACTAGTAGGAGTAAGCCAAATATATTCATCCCAAATTTGATATAGTCCATCCTGTGTGTATTGATAGATTGAGGACTTTACCTTTGCAACTTGTTGTTTATGATGAACCTATGACAAGGCAAATTTAGTTAGCATTTGTGCAGTAGAATTCAAGGAAAAGGTCTGACTGTGGCAAGGGAGCTCCCAGGTATCAGAGACGGATAACCACAAGGAGACATTATGATTAGTAATAGATGAATCTTGTAGAAGAGAAGAGCTAGAATCTAATATCCATGAATGTGTACCATAGCTTCTACTGAAACATAATTTTTCTCTCTAAAATCACCCTCGTTTTTACAAAAGATAGCCAAGTTAAGATGAACTGCTTTTCAGAATAAGTGTAGTTTCAATAAAACATCATCCAATTATTTACATAAGTTCAGCAAGAATAGCAATTGATCATATAGGCTCTTTTAAATCGGCTTTGCTGGAATTTTTTTATGAGGAATTGCAGATTGAACTTTAAAGGCTTCTCAAGGCCAGAAAACCCAAGCCAAGGACTTGCCGTCAGATTTTGCCTGCAATACCTACAGATTTGGGTGGATTCCTCTCTTTTCGAGGTACCCCCAAATATTTTGAGGTTCCTTGCACCTGCCAGGTAAGTGACCTTCCTTGCTTACCCATAAGGTTGCTAGGAAATGATGTACCAGGCCAATATTTCCAAGTGGCTTTATTCCAGAAAGTCAAGCTTTACTCCTCAGAAGCTGTCTTGTCATCTGAGCCTATGTATTTCTCTCAAATATGACATTCCAGTCAAAGCCTTGGTAATATAACCAATGTTTCCAAATGTGTCCTGTTAGAAGGAGAACAGATTCTTATTGGACTTATACAAATTACTATATTGCTGTAGTAAATAACCATACTCACCTGCTCACTAAGTTTCCAAATTCTGGAGGGACCAGGTAAGGAGAAAAAGATAAATGTTTCAGTTTTGCTCACAAAGGTATAATTTTACCAAATTGCTATATGTCATAGTTAGCATAAAAGAAAAGAGAAAAGGATTTCCCTAAATCTGAGAAAACAAAGCAAAACATCCAAAAATCAACAATATTTCAAACAAAAGTCATAAAAAATTATAATCATCCTCATCAGTTCACACACTTCTGTATAATCTATTCTTGATCTTAATCTTCTGTTAGCAGATTTATGAGGTCATCAGTTTCTCTGTTAAAGTTCTGTAATTTCTTACCCCATTCAGTTTTATCATCTGAAAGTTTATCAGAAACCTATACTCTAGAATCCTGTGTCAGAATTCTTTCCGTGAATTTCTCTGAAGAAGAAACATATTTGCAAAAGCAAAAAGCATCAGGGTAAAAGAGCAACTATCTGCAAATGACGAAAGACTCAAAAGGGCAGTTGACAAAGAAACTTGGTTACTTTTGTGACATCAAGATAATAGCTAGAATTATGGCTGACAATCAGGACAGATCAGAATTTTAGGAATGTTGTATAATTTCAAAACATATCAATAGCATCCACCCACATAATACCACCTGAGAAAGTTTATCATCATTTATTTGACAATGCTTCCCATGTAATTTAACAGACAAAATAATCCTAATTAGTTTGGTATTTTCCTCCTAATAGGAAGAGAGAGAAAATTTCTTTGAAAAGTCTCAGGGGCCCTCTGAAAATCCTCATGGAAATTTTCTTCCTTCTACTAGGTTGAAAGAAAGCCTTTATTCAGGATTTGAATATTTCGTTTTGAAGGAGAAGCTTGTCAAAAATTTCAAAAGGTTTTAAAACATTTGTTCAAATAGGAAACAATGCTCACTGCAAAACGATGCTCAGGTTATCTATTCAAAGTGACAACCAGAAACTGTCAAGAGCAATTATAACAGTCAGATCTTAGTAGAGAGACCTCAGCCCTTCTGAACATAAAAAATTATTTTAACAAAACATAGATTTTCTGTCTTTCAGGTAGACTTTACTCAAAGAAAAACCTTTTATATCCTCTTTATCAGGAGCAGACCAAAAGTTCAAGAAAATTACCTTTTGAGAGAAAACCAAATTTTAATTTTTGCACCAGCTTATTTTTAACATTAAAACTCATTTGCTTAATTTGATTTACTTTAATCTCAGCCAACTTGACCAGGCATAAAACTTCTTTCAGAATTTCTCCTTCACAAACCTTTTGCAACCTTCGTTTTACCTTCAGAATTTGTCCCATGCATTCTTTCTTCCCTTGTAGTACTTTAGGACAAATTTATCTTCCTTAACCAAATAAACAAATATTTCCGTTCTTTATACCTTCTTTACTGAGAACATACATTTTAATTTCCTTGTATACAAAGATGTTTTCCTTATTAATTTTAATTTTAGTAGCTTTAATTACTAATTTATATTAATTAGAATTTTCATCTCTTACCCTTAGTGAAGACTAAAAACACAAGCAATTATGAACTGTCTTTTACATTAGCATTCTAAACACTTTTGATAATTTCCAGAAACATCTTACTTCATAGTAGTAAAACACAGGCATGTTTACTAGTAGACCCAAACATCCTTTAGCCTCTGCAATAAGAAGCCAAAATTAAATGACTTAGACATGTTCAGCAATGATGTTTCAGTGTTCCATGCTATCCAAAAATGACCCAGATACTTAACAGATTTTTATCACTTAACTTAACTTGACAAAACTCTAAAGTTTTAAGTGGTCAAAAAGAATTTGGAAGCTGTTTTTTTCCAAGTATACAGACCATCACACATAATTATTGTACCCAAAAACCCTTACCCATTTTAATCTATTTAAATCATTTGTTTCTAACAATTATAGTCAGATTACCCATGAAAACTCCATGAGACATTAGACAAAATTAGCTATCACTTAAAGCTATTATTTGCTGATGACTTTGTAACAGACAACATGAATTTATTTGACTAGTAAACCCAGGCTGCACGTCTGCATCATATTCCAAATACTGACAGTTATGACGACATGCCTATTTCAATCAAGACAATAATCTTAAACAAGCTTTTGTTTACCAACGATTAATTGATCTCATGCTAACTTGAAAGACATTGGGTTAATTTCTATTACATTTAGAACTTATGTAAGTGCTTACTTTAAGCCACTTAAACAGAGCTCTTAATTTTGGCCATACCATTTGGAGGTAAAATATCACTCATATGTAACATACATATAGACACACATACACAGAGGCTCCACAGCTATTGTTTTAAGATTACTGAGAAAATCAGGTACAGTCATACAAAGCTCACCGGTTATGAATCCAAATTTTGTTTTGAGCCTTTTTACTAATATTTGTGGAGAAGACACTCAAGATGCTAGATTTTTGGCCAGGACTCTCCTATGGCCGTCTTTTGACCTTTTCCCTTTTTCTTTTTTCAGTCCTAGGAATTAACTACATCACAAAGGCACAGAGAAACCCCTCAAGTTTTCTCCAAGATGGAGTTTCTGGGGCATAATCCATCCAATTGAAAGCGTTTCCAATTAATTAAATTCACCCGATGGGTGAGTTTCCAGGGATGCTTGAGGCATTCCCCATGGCTGTAAAGCCAGGGTCTGACTGACAGCAGCTGGAGAAAGGGTGCAGAGCCCGATTGCAGGTGTCAACATAGTTATAAGTCCCACTCAGCCCAGGCACTTAGTCCCTGAGCCAGCACAAGGTGAGTCAGGGAAGCAGGAGTCAAAGGCCTGGAGGCTGGGGGCTGGGGCTCCCAGTGCCAGGGTTGAGAGTTAAGTCCCTGGCAAGAGGATTTCAAGTTTTTGATTTTACAGAAGGTCCCGGTTCTGCTCAGGTCCAGCCTGAACTTAACCTTGACTTGTTGACAACAGAGGATGTGATGAATGAATCAGACAGAGAAAGGAAAAGAGGAGATCTGGCCTTGCCCTCATGGCTTCTTCGTGACGCTTATCAAGGATTGCACAACAGTTCCCGTGCTGGGGCACACCACCCCAGCAGGACAGTTCACAGAGTAAATCACAGGTCGCCTATCCTCATAACCAACTCAGTAGGTCCCTAAAATACTCAATGAGTCAACGATCAAGAGAGGGCACCCCACTTGGGGTTGCTGGGGTGATCAGGCCTGGAAACCAGAGGCGGGGCTCCAAGGGGTGGAGCCTTTGACTCTTTAAAGATTTCTTCTTTGTTTCTCAGTTGCAAAGCTCAAAAGGAGCCCCAAATGGCCACTGTAATTCTAAGAGAGATGAAAGAATAGGGTGCATTACTTTGAAATCCCCCTGAACCTAGGGCAACATCCTACCCATTGTTCCTCCTGTGGGGTTCGTATAGCAATGGGTGATGGGGGCGTCCCTCTGCATCGCATCCCTTGTATATCTTCCCTATTATGCCTGGCAGTAATAGGTGCCTGGTGAATGGTCTCAGAGGTAAAAGAATAGAGAAAAACAGTGAAGAATTTTCTGCTGTCTGGGGGACATTCTACAAATTACATCCTGGAGCCGTTGTCCCAAGAAGGAGTTCCCATACTCAGCCAAAGTTTAGAGTTTGGTACTTTCCTTGAACCGGAGTTCCTGATTTGGAGTTTCCCGTGGTTTGGAATGTGGTCAGGAGCCATAGAGAGGGATACCCATCCGGCCTTAGGAAAAGAAACCTGCCATGGGAGTCTTGGAGATTGGCGACCATCCTAATGACTTAAGTAGTCAACCTGTGCCTATGTAAAATTTATATATTAGGCACAGGATTAGGAAGGAATGGATTAATTCATTCTACATCACCCTCAGGCTTAAGGTACTGATTCTCTTCAGGTTGAATGCCATGATTTGCCCCATAGAGTAGCTATGGGTGGCCAACTTGGATTCATACAGTTGTCTGAGAAGCTTCCCAATGGAGAAGTGAATTTAGATCCATCCTTGAAAAAGAGGAAGGCACGAGGAAGAAAAGTGCACTTACCGGAACATAAGCTCACAAGTCTGCGAAGCAAGATCCCTGTATGGGCCACCAGAAGAAACGATGTGGGCTCAGCGAGCTGAGGAGTGGAAAGAAAGATTTCTTGGACTCTCAAGGTCTGGTAGTAATGCTCTTTTATTCAGAGAATAGCATAGGGACAGGACCCATGGGCAGTGAAGAACTGCAATGGGTTGAGGGTAGGACTAAATTTATAAAGCATAGGTATGTGAGTTACTTCTTTACAAGACAAAGGAAAGATCATGTAAAAAAAGTCATTAAAAGTGGTATCAGTGCAGGTGGGGTCTGGTTATCGGGTGGTCCTATAACTTTGGAAACGAATCAGGTCGGATCAGGTCAGGGCGTCCTATGCTTCCGGAGGATGATATAGATCGGTATGTAGGGCAGGATGCCTTAGGCTTCTTTCCCTGGGGCAGCCTTGATCCTCATCAATGGTATATTGTTTTTATAATAATAGTCTCAGTTAATTTTAGTTTTTCTTTCTTTTTTGTCCTTTCTCCACTGAAAGCACTAAAAGTAATTTAGAAAGTTGGATCTATATCTCAGAAACATTTGGAAAATATCCATATTAGATATGAAATAATAGATTGATGCTCTTTGAAAAAATAAATTGTATTTTATATAAAAATTGTTTAACGTGTGCAACAGTCCCAAAGGTATGGGAAGGAAGGGTTTATGTTAATCGTTACCTGCTTTAGAAATGTTTCCTGGACAGTAGAAAGCAACATTAATCTCTTTTCTTAAAAAATGCTCTGTTGATTTTTTGGCTTAAGGAAAATCTATAATGACCACATTATTCATTGCTTGCAGCATGCTTTAATATTATTTTTATGAGAACATGGTGATAAATAGCCTAATTAATTCATCTAATTATGAATGTTTGAAAATTTTTCTTTTCTCCAACCTCTCGGTAAAAGAAAATACTAGAACTTGTATGTTTGTAATTAGGGAAGTTGGTGATCTTATTTACTTTGTTGTGCATTTATGGTATAGTATTTTTTCCTGCTTTTCTTTCGTTGTTTTTCATCTCCATCCTCGTGCAGGTGGACAGATGTTGATAAACAGCATATGTTAAATGCAGAGATGAGTTTCTTAGGAATCACACTGTGTACAGCTCTCTTCGTTCTATTATGAATATCCCATTCTTTGAAATCCAGTACCAGTGATGCGGGGTCGGTGAGCCGAGGAGTCGAAAGAAAGATTTCTTAGACTCTCAAGATCTGGCAGTAGTGCTCTTTTATTTAGAGAATAGTGTGGAATAGCATGGGGACAGGACCCATGGGCAGTCAGAGCTTCTGCTGCCCCCAGTTGAGGGTTAGAGCTAAATTTAAGGCATAGGTATATGATTCATCTCTTTACAAGACAAAGGAAAGAACATGAAAAAAAGTTAAAATGGTATCAGTGCAGGTGGGGTCTGGTCATTGGGTGATCCCATGACTTTTAGACAAGAATCAAATCGGATTAAGTAAAGGTTAGAAAGGTTAGACGCCACCACCCTAAACCAGTTACATGAGATTGCCAGACAGCAACCAACTTAAGTTCTTGCCTCTGGCATTGATTAAGAGCTTCTAGAGATAAGACCATCCCCCCTTCTTCCTGGCACAGAGAGGGAGGCATCTTTACAGATAGAGGTTTCCCTTAGAAATGTAAATGTTTCCCAACAAAGGGGCAAACAAATTCCACTCCTTGGAGCCTGAATCTCATCTGTAGTTTTAAAACTAACCCGCCTAAAAATCCTCATCATAAGCCATTTTAAAATTAAGCAGCCTAAAACTCCTCATCACCAGGACAGTGAGTTGTGGTCTGTGTCACTTACCTGTGTTATTACATAGAGGTTGCCAAACTTTAGGGAACAAATGATCTAAAAATGTTGAATGCTTCCTTTGAGTGCTTAGGGCGTGAGGCACAAGACTTGGGATATTTGGAAAGTTTGCAATAGATTGAGAAGGAAACTCACTTGTGATTATTTTTTGGCTCATGACTCAGCTATTCCTTTCTTTAAAGCTCATGCATTGTCTCTCGATAATGATAACCAATAATAATAATAATAACCATGGCAATGGAACGGCCGTTTCTAGTTCTTGAGCGCTTGCTCTGGGTCAGGCCCTATGCAAAGACTATGAATTCGTTCTTTGAATCCTCCCCACACCTTATGAGCTAGATATAGTTATAATGCGTTTTTATAACTGTGTAAACTAAAGGACAGAAAGATTAAGTGACTCGTCATATAGTGGCGGACTTAATTTTTTAACCCAGTTGAGTTATGCTGTAGAATCCAATTTCTGTAACGAGTTTGTCAACTGAAGTAAAGAGTCTAGGTAAAGGTTAAATGAAGCAGTTTATTTGATAATCAAAGTGAGGAACTTGAGTCCTCAGGAATGGTCCAACAGAGAATTGTGAGGAACCGCTCCAAGGTCTTCAGATCTGAGGGCCGTTTATGTACTTTTTTTTTTTTTTGAGGAAGATTAGCTCTGAGCTAACATCTGCTGCCACCCTCCTCTTTTTGCTGAGGAAGACTTGCCCTGAGCTAACATCCATTGCCCATCTTCCTCTACTTTATATGTGGGACACCTACCACAGCATGGTGTGCCAAGCGGTGCCATGTCCACACCCGGGATCCGAACCGGTAAACCCTGGGCCACTGAAGCGAAACGTGTGAACTTAACCACTGAGCCACTGGGCTGGCCCCTATGTACTTTTCTTTTCTTTTTTTTAACAAAAAAAGGGCTTACACATCTAATAGTCATATACCTCAAAGATAACATAAATAAGAAGTTTTTGATTATACATCAAATAAGGCTTTTTATGTTGGTGTTATCTACGTGTGGAGGGAGGCAAGGACAAAGGTCATTACTTTTCCCTCAATCTTTAAGAAATGAGGCTTGGAAATGTGAGAGGGAGGAACCCTTTGTCTTTTCCCATTGTTGATCTGTCCAGCTGGCGTCTTCATGAGGCTTGGGCTTGCAAGGTCGTGCTAACACAGGCTTAAAATGGCCTACACGGCCGCTTCACAACACAGCGCGCATTTCTGTACTGACTTTAAGCCTGTGCAGCTTGCTTGCTAGATTCACTTGTTAGACCAGGGAGAGGGGTCCCAAAAGGTCGTTCACAGGGTATAACTACACTTTAACTTGTGTCTGGTGGTTATGTGACTGTTTAGATGTCAGGACCTAGAGGGTACAAAAGAGTGTGAACAATGTTAGAATTCTAAAAATTTCAATCAGAAATGCAACTTCCTTTCTCCTCATTTGTCATCTGTTTCTATGCGTCTTCTACTCTCCTCTCAATTTAGAGGAATGTAAATCTTCTCTGTTTTCCCAGAGTCAATTTGCACATGTCTTCTTGACAAATGGTTCTTTCCTAAAAAGCCTATCACCTTGAATCTTATTTCCCTTTAAGCTAGTGCGGCAAAGAATGCTCAATCCTCATCTCCGTTTTGTCACTCTACACCCACTACATAAGCTCACACTGCGCTGATGCTTTTCTCTTACCGTAATTTAGCAAATCAGGACTAGGTAACAGAGAGCAGGGATCAGGTCTCAGCTGCCTGTGTTGTCTTCACAGTGGAATGCACCTAACCTTGTGTATATCAATGAACTGGTTTTAAAACTTTGCCACATGCAGATTAACTTTCTTAATCCATCTCGTAAATCTGGGTTCCTGTATAAACTGCAGGTATATATTATCTGAATCATTCATTCCATCAGAACCCAAAATGACCCATGAATCTTCTTTCTATCAAGGCATCAAAGGGTTTGAAATTCTCTTGTCTTCATGGGTCTCAGTTTCATGGTGAGGCAGTTGGCCCCCTTCGCTTCTCTTTAGCTCCTTTGTCTTTAAGTTGTAGTACAGGGTACCCATGAGGATGGACTGGAAAACTTGTCTTTCTGGCACAAGTTGGATTCCAAGAATTTCAGATATAAGAGTTGGATCCATATCATGTTACCAAATTGTCATATTTTAGTCGTTTTATAGTAAATGTGTTAACCAAAGAAACTAAATTTTATTAATCAAATAAAAACCATTGGTTAAAAGTGATAAAAGAAAGACAAATGCCATAAGATCTCACTTGTACATGGAATCTAAAAAACACAACAAAACAAAAAACCCAGCTCGTAGGTACAGATAATAGATTGGTGGTTGCCAGAGGGGAGGAAGTGCAGGGTGGGTGAAATGGGTCAAGGGGGTCAAAAGGTACAAACTTCCAGCTATAAAATCAATAAGTCATGGGGATGTAATGTACAGCACGGTGACTACAGTTAATAATACTGTTCCGCATATTTGAAAGTTGCTGAGAGGAGTAAATCTTAAAAGTCCTCATCACAAGAAAAAGAAAAAAATTTTTTAACCAGACTTACTGTGGTGATCATTTTGCAATGAATACAAATATTGAATCATTATGTTGTACACCTGAAACCAATATAATGTTATATGTCAATTATACCACAATTATAAAAGGAAAAATAGTGATAGCAATCAGAACTCATAAAAAAAACTATTTCCCTTAGGACACATTGATGGTATTACCACAAATGATGATAAAAATCTTAATATTTATGTTATTTGGAGTAAAAGCTGTTTTTGATCTGTTAAAATCTTGAATTTTTGAAAAATATAAAACTGATTTTATTATTGTTTTAAAATATTGGGTCCTGACTGCTCAAGATTTCTCACACATGTCTACTATAAATATCCCATTATTTCACCTGGATATTTCAAGAGCCGTTTCAAGTGTGATTTGTAATTACAGGCTTAGTTGATCTCATTTGATGAAATTCTCTTATCTTAGTTTAATTAATTTATAGAAAGATTAATTTTTAAATTCATAGTTAGTAAAAAAAAGCCCTTTAATTAGGAAGATTTTCTTTTTCTTATTAAATATTTAGTTATTTCAAAGACTATATTTGATGGAAATAATAATACTCTTAAATCAAAATCTCTTAAATCCTAAAAGATGATTTTACTCTATATGTGTCTATTTGTATGAGTGTGTGTGTGCATATGTGTGTGTGTTTGTGAGTATGTGTTAAAGTGATACAGGATACAAAATATATTATTATGGCAATAATAACAACAATGATACTCCTTACTATTGTTCTTTAACTTCTCAAGAGCATTTGTTTTTAAAGAATTTAAGGAAGGTTAAGTAACTTGCTCATGCTTACTTGGCATGCACGTGGCAGATCTGGGATGAAAAACTAGATCTCTTAGACTTTAGAACGTATCCAGACCTTACAGTGTATCAGCTTCTCACTGTGTCATATTTCTTCTCCAAGCAATCCTATTTTATCTTCGTAATACCAGTGTTACAGATTTATAAACAAGCCAGTTGCATTTATACATGTATATACACACATATATGTTTCTTGGCCTGTTATATTTACAAAACTGGAGATTTTGGGCTCTAGAATTTATTCATTCATTAACTCATTTCTTCCTTCATTCCTTCTTTCCTTCTTTCTCTTGTTCATACAACAAATATTTATTGAATGCCTTCTACAGGTCAGGCATTATTCCAGGTCTTCGGTGAGAGTCCAGATAGAGTATAACTTTGAAGAACAATTTCATACATTGAAGGAAAAATTAGTTTTGCTTGTAATAAGATAACTTTTATTTTCCTGTTTAATAAAAGAAGAGTAATCACGAGTGATATGGATTATCTAGTTATTATTTTCTGAAAATATGGGTAATACAATTCATATTATTTTACAATCAACTGTACTCAGAATTGCCTTTGATTGCTGAGGTGTTAGTAGCTGGAGTATAGAGCCTCACATTTTGGTGAACAGTGGCCATTTTCTAATTAATTAATCCTTTAATAGATAAAGGAATCAACAATTTTAATTTTATCCCTTTGTGCAGCCTCTCATTTTCTGCTAGAGGTGCTAACACACAGGAAGGTGAGAAAAAGACAAGTAACAAAAAAGAAAATAAAAGGAAATAATGGGCTTGGTTAGCACCAGCTAGATAATGATGTCTTGGATAATTGAGAGGCTGCACTGTATTCAAGTTCCACATTATTGAAATGTTAATGGAAAATGTTTTATCTATTAATGTGATATGTAGATAGAGGGGGAATTGGCAAGGATAGAGCAAAGATGTGATTGTGACATTGTTCTCAGATTATTTTGAGAATAAGGCTTGGGAAAAAGGGCATAATAAAACTTTTGTCTACTTTGCTTAACACTTTAAGTTATGCTCAGTGGTATCTAGTTAAGTTAGATTTACCTTTGCGAATATGTCTGTGTTATGTTTGCGTCTGTGTGTAAGGTTGTATTGGCGAGAGGTGAAGTGGGAAGTTGGATGAGATGTATGTGGTGCAATTAAAAAAGCAGAGGTTTTAAAAATCACAAGGCATAGTTCTGAGATCTAGGTTTGAATTACTTCTCATTGACATTTTTTATTCAAAAAGGATTCTGATGGAAATTTAGTTTTATGCTTTTTATTCCACAAAGAAGCAGTATTACTTTAGATTTTAATGAGATAAACTTAGGAAAGCCAAAATAGGTGGAAAATCAACTGTAGTTCGATATCTAAATACATTCTCAGTATATATCTTGGTATGTTTGGTATATTTCCCTTGAGTCTTTTCTTTTTTTTCTTTTTAAATTTTTACTTCGGAATAATTATAGACTCGCAAGAAGTTGCAAAAATATTACAGAGAGGTTGTTCGTACCCATCACTTAGCTTCTCCCAATGGTAACATCTTACAGAACTATAGTACGTTACCCGAACCAAAGTTGACAGTGGCACAATAAAGTTGACTGGACCACAAACCTTACTTGGATTCGCTAGTTCTGGCATGCACTCATATGCTTTGCATGTGTATGTGTCATGCCTTTAAAAAATCTGTACTCTATGTCTGTCTGTCCGTCTGACTCTCTAGGTCTCTATTTTTGTTCTTGCAGAAAAATGGAATATACTGTCCATGCTATTTGACAGCTCATTTTCCCACTTATACCAAGTTGTGATTTTTCTATTCTTCTATTCTTCTATTCCATGATTTTTAATGTATGCAGAATATTTTTACATTATTGGGTGGACGTAAAGTTATTTATTTCACAATCCCTTCATGTAGATATTTAGGTGGTTTCTCTTTCCGGGTTTTTATGAAGAGGCAGATAGATTTGCATCTTTGGACATGACATTCCAAAGATTTCTGTCTCTGTCTCTGTCTGTCTGTCCATCTGTCTGTCTCTCTCTGTTTCTTTTTTTCTTTCCTTACTTTATGCTGATGAATTCTTAGAAGATTTCTGAGTCAAAGATAAATTATACGCTTTCTGATGTATATTGTCAGAATTTTTCTTTAGAAGGATTAATAAATATTGTGAATAAGATCCCACAGCCTTTTTCCTAATGAAATATTAGCGAATAAATAAAGGTTATAATTTAGTGGACACTGAGCACTGGGCTTTGTAAAATCTTAATGTTTTGTCACATTTGCTTCAGATCTTTTTGTTTTAAGCAGTAAAACAAACAAATGGATGTTTCTTGTGTATCTCCCCCAATTACATAGTCTTTATAGAAATAATCTCAGAATAATTTATAAGGCTCAATAGAAAGAAACGTTTCTTCTTAGACGTCCTAAAATGATTGATAGTATTCTTCCTCTTTAATAAGAGCTTGTATTAAACGTCTCTCTGTGGACATGAGCTAAGCATTGTGCGGAATGAGTTAATGAATGTGGTATCTCCCTTCTGTGAGCCTTAGCTGTAGACGAGAGTTTGATCAGAACGTTGCAGTGTGCCATTCTGCATGAGTTATAGCCTTAAAGAGAAAGAAAGGGGTAGCTAAGATGAAGGTGTAATATGAAAATAGAAAAAATAAATAGTCCTAAGGTTTTCAGGTTTATAGCTCATGAGTGTCAACACCTATTTCTCCCCTCTCTTCTTCCTATTTCTTCTTAACCAGAGTAGAGAACACCATGCCAACAAATTGGCTTCCTCCTCCCCAGCATGGTGCCAGGGCAGCTCTTTCTTCCCCTTCCTTCCTCTCTTCCTTTCCTTTTTGTTTTTCCTCCATCCCTTCATCACTGTCTTCATCAGGATTAAATGCTGAGAGGCATCTTCTCTTCCCCCCAACAAATGCTGGCTGGCACGGGAGGCGCCCCTCCTATTCTGCCCGCCCCCGGTTCTCCGGATAGGTCTGAGGTTTCTGGGTTATCTGCCTGGGGCCGGGTGGGCATCCTGGTCTGTACGTCTGGTTTTCTAGGAACCTGCTCTGGTTTGGAGTTTGGTTCCTTCTGAGCTCATCGTGACTGGTTCTCGAGTTTGTCGATGGAGGACCATTGTTCCTAAGGATGTCCTAAGTACCCTCTTGAAAAGGGCTGACCCATACTGTTTTCTTTCCTTTAAAAGGTACTTTTAAATTGATACTTAGTTAGGATTATATTTAGATTGTAATAAATTTATCCCTTGAAATGTACGTGTATTTTGATCTTTCACATTTGACCTTTACTATTAATTTAATTAATTATAATTTAATCTTTTCCTTTTTAAATATTAAACCAAATCCTATTTCCTTTTGCTTCAATTCTCTGTTCTACCTGCATTTCCTCTAGAATAAAAATAAAACAAGCAAGATAGAATGGTGTCCTTACCTTCTGCTTTGAATTTAACTGTCAGGCATGACTCACCAGCGAGGCTCTTTAACATCATTCATTCCTGCCTTTTCTCTTCATCGACAGTGGATCCAGTTCAGATAACAGGTATTGATTTCTTGAAAGCCTTTCTATTCTTTTTCCTGTTGGCTGCATTTTCACCATTGGCAGTTCACTCAGTTTTAATCGGAGATTATCTGGCATGGGTGAGGATGTCTGGGCTTTCCTTTCATGTCAAGAGGGGGCAATCTGTGGGTCGAGCTGGTGGGATGGGACCAGGGTCTGAGTGTGCGTACTCAAGTATAAAGGATCAGTAAAGAATTTCTCTCTTTTTTGTGTTAGGTTTTTCTGTTAAAATAATTGTCCTATAGAAAGATGTGCTTCCCGAGTACTTTTACAAAAACAACATCCCTAGTGGTTAAATTAACTTGAGGTTATTATGCTGCCCCAAGTAAGCAATTCTCCAGTTTGGAGTGTTTCCTGGAACAGTCAGTTGATATTGCTCAAGGCCAAGTATCTGTAATTTAGATGGGATGTCACTGTGCGAAGAAGGCAATATGACACCCTCTTAAAAATCTGTTTGTGTGCAATAGTAGTCTTTTGAGCTAGTCATTGTTTTCGGTGAGTGTTTACCTCATGAGACTCTTTTCCTTATTTGTATCAATGTGTCAGAAGTGTACTTCTGCAACTCACATTCATCCACACTTGCAGAGGTTTGTTTAAAAATAATTATTGAGCATTTGCTGTGTGCCATTAATGAGCTGCCCATAGGAAATAATATCTAGTGAGGGTGCAAGAATTACTCAGATCACACACACACGTAAAATTAGAAATTCATCACATTTTCTTTGGAGTCAGAAAGCATTGGGTTCCAGTCTGCACTCTTCGTTTTAAAATTCTAGGAAGTTATTTGACCTCTCTGAGCCTCATTCCTCATCTGTAAAATGGGAATAACATTGTCTTCCTGAAGAGATAGTGTGGAGATTCAATGATTTGATGTATATAAATTACCAAACTCAAAAGCTGGCACATTACTGGTGATTTAACAAAACATTAGTTAGTTCCCTCTCCTACTTCAGAACTGTTTCTTTTTCTTTCTTGTTCCAGGTGTACCTTGCAGAGAACATCAACTTGACACCCACAGATGATAAAATCCATAGGGTTTTTTCTTTTCTCCCCAAAGCTCCCGGGTCCATAGTTGTATATTCTTAGTTGTGGGTCCTTCTAGTTGTGGCATGTGGGTCACCACCTCAGCGTGGCTTGATGAGCGGTGCCATGTCCGCACCCAGGATTTGAACTGACGAAACACTGGGCCACCTGCGGCAGAGCGCACAAACTTAACCACTCAGCCACGGGGCCAGCCCCCATGGGTTTTTTGATATGGCCCTTCCTCCTAGTTCTACTTCCTTTGTTTCGTTTCTACGATACTCCTTCGCACGCATGTTTTCATTACTTATCATGACTTCTTAGGCTAGTCAGTAGACCTAACTGATTCCCTTTCCTCCTTTACCTCTGAAGTCTGGCCTGAAATCCATTTTTGAGTAGGGCATCCCCATGCTCAAAACCTTTTACTGGCCTCGCCTTCCTTAACAAGGCATCCAAGACTTTTAAGACAGGCCTTGCACTGATCCTTCTTCCCTTAGCTCATGTTATGCTCCCACCCCAAACACACATCTCTCAGTTCAGCAGCACCAATTCACTTGCACTTCTAAAAAAGAGCCTGAACTTTGCGCTATTTTTGTACTTGTCTCACTTGCCATTGTCCTTAAAAAAAAAAACAATAGTTCCATTGATTTTCAATCTCTGTCCCTTCAGCTACCTTCACTTTTCATCCTTCTCTTTTTTTTTTCTTTTGCTGAGGATGATTTGCCCTGAACTAACATCCACTGCCAATCTTCCTCTTTTTGTATGTGAGCCGCCACCACAGCATGGCCACTGACAGACGAGTGATATAAGTCTGCACCTGGGAACTGAAGTCAGGCCACTGAAGCGATGTGTGCCGAACTCTACCACTAGGCCACCAGGGCTGGTTCTTCCCTCTCTGTTAATAAAAGCCAGTTGGAAGATTTGCATGAGCTAAAGAGAAGCCAGAACATCCCCCTTCTCTTTATATCCTAACTTCTTGGCCATGTTGTCTGTACCCTGAGTCCTCCTTGCTCTTGTTTTCCTGAATCCACTGCAAGGTGGCCTCAGTCCTCATCTACCCAAATTGCTTTCCCAAAGATCATCAATATCTATTTCTGGCTTAATTCAGTGGATAGATTTGAAGTCCCTTCTTTATTTGATCTCTCTTTAGTGTTTGACCCTGGGGACCACCTCTGCCTCCTTGAAATTTGCTACCACTGCACTCTCCATAGTCACATCAGCCAAATGTGGCTGTAGAGCATTTGAAAAGTGGCTAGAGTGATCAAGGAACTAAATTTTAAATTTTATTTACTTTTTATTAATTAAAATTTAAATTTAGCCAGCCACCTGTGCCTAGTGGCTACCCTATTGAGATGTGGAGATATAGAACATTTCCATCCTCACAGAAGTTTCTAGTGGACAAGGCTTCTCTAGAGCAAGGATTGGCAAAGTTTTTCTTTAAGGGGCCAAATGGTAAATATTTTTGGATTTGCAGGCCAGATAGGTTTGATTGCAGCCACTCAATTCTGCTGTTGTTGAGCAAAAGCAGCCACAGAGTATATATCAACAATTGAGTGTGACTGTGTTTCAATAAAACTTTATTTCTGCAAAGAGGTGGTGGGCCAAGTTTGGCATGTGGCTATAGTTTGCTGACCCCTCTGAAGCCCTGGTTTCTTTGATGTACACTCTTTTCATTCTATTCCTATTTTTCTCTAAAACTCTCCTTTTTCAGTCTTTCATATTTCTCAAATCTCTCCCGCCTTTCTGTTGTTATCACCACAGCACTTTGTTATTTCAAAAACCCTCTAAACAGTCACCCCCTCCTGGTATCCTGCTCCAGCCCATTGTACCCATTGTCACACAACTTTGCTTTCATAACTGATATAAGCCAGTTTCCTTATTTGTAAATCTGTAAATTATAGTAATCACCTGATAGGGTTATTGAAAGGAGTCAATGAAATGTGTCTGGGGAAGGGTAAAGGTCTCTCACATTAGCTCATCAATGCAGAATAGGGGTTGTGACTCGGAGCCTGACTGCCTGACATCCAGTTGCAGCTGGTCGTGCACCAGTGTGGACCTCGGTAAGCCACTTGACCTCTCTGTACCTCAGTTTCCTCATCTATAAAGTGAGGATGGCATTAGTATACACACAGAGTTGTCATGAGAACTAAATGAATTAATTTCTGTTAAATGCTCATAGTGTTGTCTTGGTACAGAATGCTATGTTGTTGGTTTTTATTTTCCTTTCTTGGTTTTATAGATGAGAGAAGAAAGGCTTAGACATATCAATTGGCCTGCAATCGTACAGTTAGTAAATGACATGTCTGAGATTGAACAATGCACTTTTGACCTAAAAGCCCAGGTCTTTACACTATATACTATACTCCTTTCAGCACCCACTAACTCCTTACCACATTGCCTTATCTGGAATTCATCTCATTTTTGCTCTGTGCTTTCATCATACTTTGTTTATACCTCAAGAAATTTGCTACACTTTGCTTTTTCTTATAGTTTTTACAAATCAGTCTTCCTTTTAAAGTGGAGAACATCTTCCCAGTTACGTTTTTTTCCCTTCTTTCACGGTCTCAGGTCTAATCAACAACAAACTATTGTTAAATTTGTTGAATAGAAAAGATTTTGAAGAGAAAATCATTATTGATAGTTAATATTGAGGGTTGTAATCTGCCGAAGTCTGCTTATAAAATAATGAATTATTTCTTATAAAGGTTATATATTCAATGCCATTTTAGTGTATAGATTTAGTGTTTTAGTATGTAGATAACCAAGTGTGTCCTTCATCTTTCAATTGTTTTCAATATGGTAGCCTTGGTTTTATTTAACTTTTGAAAAAGAGCTTGAGGTTTGTTTTTGTTTTTTCCTGAAACTGTGATGTAATGAAGACCCAAATGAGAGGTCATCAGGGAAGGAAATTGTAATATGATCTGAAGAAGGAAGCTTGTATTAGGAGGTAAATTACAAGTTGGACTTTCCATTTGTTTAATAATGAATATATACAGAGTACAGAAATCAGTAGCTGAGATTACAGAGAGGGTTGCAACATTGTGACTACTAATATGGTTGTGCTGAGGAAGCTTTCAACACTCATTGCATACAAACTGAAATATGCTAGTTGTGAAACCATTTCCTAGACCACACTGTTGAAAATACATTAAGTGTTATTCTTGGAATAGGAGGGAATGGTGGAATTGAGACGAACATTTTAGACTTTACCAATTCAACTTTCTGTAGTTGGGTAATCAAATTCAGAGTAAATACTATCAATTTCCCCCTCTGAAAGATGTGATTTTTTTTTTTGAGTGTCAGAGTTTTATTTCCTTTTATAATGTTTGAAAACTGATTTAATAAATACATGCCAAAATAACAGAATTTTAGCTCTGAACAAAGGGAAGGTTGGCAGTGATGAGAACAGAAGAAACATGTGAACATTGTCCACTAGCTTCTTCTGGCACCCGGAGATCCAGACCATGGACTTTGTCAGGCTCCCAACCTCTTAAAGATCCTTCAGATATCCACTCACGTTTGTTGACAGCCCTGTGCGTGGGTCAAGTAAACTCTCCACTCTAACTCGTTTGATAAACAAGGCCAAAGTGAAATACAGGATGGGCACAAGTCAGGTATTGTGAAAGACAAAAGAGTCAGGGTGGGCTAAGGTGAAGAAGAGAAGAAACCGCATTCAAGCAAGATTCCCTTCAAAGAGCTGAGTCCAAGTTTGTACACTAGATGTAAACTAGCAGAGGTTAATAAGGAAAAGGTAAGGGAAAATACATAATTATGTATGAGAAGAACTCTAGAAGGAATTTCAAGGACTTTCTTCTTTATGGACCCCCTTCTGAAGGCCCTTAGCTCCACCTCCATGAGCTCAGACACTGATGATGGCGCCTCTTGACTCCTTTTCAAGGACATCTAACTTTACTCTAGTGACTGTATAATTACACTAGCTGAGATTTCTCCCATTTCATTTGCCCTGGAATGTATCCCTCTGCCTCTTAAATTATGAAATATGACAATTTTAAAATTTGTTTGGGCTTGCTAACATTCGTGGATCTTCAGACTTTTGTATCAATCAGGATAGACTAAGTTATGCTGCAGGAATAAATAGCCCTCAAGTCTCCCTGGTTTAAAATAGCTCAGGTATAGCTCCCTCATCCAAGTTCATCTTAGGTTACCCGGGGGATTTGCTCCATGTCATCTGTCCTCACTCAAGGATATAGGCTGATAGTGCAGTTAGCGTTTGCAGTGTCACTCGTCCTTGTGGCAGAGACAAGGAAATACGACAAATGCATTAGATCTTGAAGACTTCTTGCCTTATTTCTGTGGCCATGTCCTGGTCTACATCAAGCCTCGAGGCCACGCCTCATTTCAAGTAGGTTTGAAAGTGCAGTCTTATAATGCCTGGAACGAGGGCAACCACAATCACAGGAATGTTGACCACAGATTCTAGCAGATCTCTCCATGGGACTGGAAGGTTCTCTGTACCATTTATTATGACTGCTCAGCTGCTTGAGGTTGATTCTGGTGAGGCAAATAAATAAAAAGAAGAGGCAAAAATCATATTGCCTAAATTTTAGTTTCTTAAAACTGAGTTTACATGTGTCGTAAGTATAAGAAATTCTCCTTTTTATTGGAAGAAAATTGAAAGAAAGATGTTTTTATTTAATTAAAATTTTTTCATTCACAGTAGTTATACTGATTATGGAGTTGACCAAGAGCCAAGCAACTTTGACTGTTAAAATTTATATTTTTATTTAAATATATTTAAATCATCCATTTAACATATAAATGTTCTTAAGAATAAAAATAACAGAAGTATTTATTTTATAAAAATATAGACTATCCCTTCTCCATTCTGCCCCTCAGTTTTTCTCTTACCTGAGTTTACCACTAATTGACATTTTCTTGTCCATTTTTCTAGACTCCTTTTTGTGCTTTTGTACAACCCAGAGATAAATACACAGACAATTTGCTTTGGCCAATCTAAAAGTACATTTTGGAGATTATAATACATACGTATACACACACACACATATATCTCCTCCTATATTGCTGAGCTAATTTATTTGCTCACCAACATTATATGAGAATGCTGCATTCTCTTTACTGTCCCCAACACTGTATAATATCTTTATATCAACCCATTGGGGGAAAATGGCATCTCATTATTATTTTAATGTTCATTTTCCTAATTGTTAGTAAAGCTGAGCATCATGTGCTTTTGCTTATTGGCCATTATCATTTTTTTCCTTCTATTGCTAGCATACTGCATTTCTTTGCCTATTGGATTTTTGGTTTTTTCTTATTGATTTTTAGGTACACTTTAAATATTATTGAAGTTGAGAATATATCTTTCCTCTTGTTATTTATGTTGAAAATATGCCCTCCCCACAACATAAACCCCAGCTTTATGTTTTGTTTTGTTTGAGGAACATTAGCACTGAGCTAACGTCTGCCACCAATCCTCCTCTTATTGCTGAGGAAGATTGGCCCTGAGCTAACATCCATGCCCAACTTCCTCTATTTTATGTGGAACGCCTGCCACAGCATGGCTTGACAAGCAGTGCATAGGTCCACACCTGGGATCTGAACCCTGCAAACCCCAGCCGCCAAAGCAGAATGTGCCAACTTAAGCACTGTGCCACTGGCCTGGCCCCGTATGTTGTTGTCTATTTCACATATATGTGAAATAGAATATATGCATACACATGCATATACACACACACTCATATGAGTGTCAAAATGCAGGTAGCTGAATGGAGTACATTTCAGAATCCAAGTGAGGATCCTTGTTTGCTTGCCAATGAATCCACATTTTGATTACTACAGCCCTTCTTCCTATGATTGCTTGAGAGAGAAGAGGGAATTTCCAGGTGGCAGTGGTATGTAGGGTTTCTAGGCCTCCTGGAAGTTATAGAGAGCCTTGTTCCCGTTCTACAGGTCTTAAATCTCCTAGGGGATCATCCATGCAGAAACTCTCCCTATTTCAGAAACTTAGACTCTAGGCTGCTAAAAGTGTGTGTGGTGTGTGTGTGTGGCACTTATGTCTTAATTATCCATCTAAACACCAATGGCCCCTTCTTTATTCCTACCTGCCACTGATCTTGGAGTTATGTCAAAGTTTTATTGAGAGAGTTTTTTTGTTGTGTCTTTGTGTTATCTGCTTAGGGTTTATAGGTTTCTCATGAATGCATTCTATGGTATGATTGTTTATGTTTTTCTCCACCTTTATTTTCTTTCTTTTATTTTCACCTAACAGTATATAACATGTCATGGAAATTTTTCTGTGTCAATGATGCAGGCTCGGTGAGTCAAGGAGTCAAAAGAAAGATTTCTTGGACTCTCAGGTCTGGCAGTAGTGCTCTTTTATTCAGAGAATAGTATGGAATAGCATGGGGACAGGACCCATGGGCAGTAAAGAACTGCAAACATGGGTTGAGGGTAGGGCTAAATTTAGGCATAGGTACATGAGTTCTCTCTTTATAAGACAAAGGAAAGATTATGTAAAAAAATAGTCCTTAAAATGGTATCAGTGCAGGTGGGGTCTGGTTATTGGGTGGTCCTATAACTTTAGATAAGAATCAGATCGGATTAAGTCAGGATGTCCTATGCTTCCCCATTAAGAGTTTTTAGAGATAAGGTCATCCCCCCTTCCTCCTGGTATAGAGAGGGAGACACCTTTACAGATGGAGATTTCCTTTACAAATGGAAAGGTCTCTTAACAAAGGGTAAGCAAATTCTACTTTTCAGAGTTTCTTTCCTGTCTGCAGTTTTTAAAAGTAACCAACCCAAAATAATCCTCATTATCAGTACACTTGGATCTACCATGTTTCTCTTGGCTTCTGGATTTAGCAGTCTTTCTGCTCCTGTCTGTTTTATATATGCCACGGTTCTGATCAGGTGGTAGTACCATTTCTAGTGGTTCCACTATTGCTATCAGTTTCATTTTAGTTTTATGTTGTGTTCTGTTATTCAGGTAAACTATGGGGTAAATTCAAATTGCATGCAGTTTTCTGCAGAAGGAATTCGGGGCCGGCATGGGTAGGAAAAAAGAGTATGAAATTTTTCTGTTCTTTCTTCAACATCAGTAAAAGCTGACTGAGTTTAAAGAGAGAACTAGTCACTAGCCTCTACTGACAGAACACTCCAGTGGTTATATCTAGAAACCATATAGCCCTGACAAAGACTCTGATATATATATATATATAATTAGTATATAATACTAATATATATGGGAAGATTGAAGCATCACAAATGAATAAGCACAGTAAGGATTAGTCAAAAATGCTGCTTGGAAAATGGACTGTTGTTAAACAAATATAATTTTACTACCTCATCATAATATATATATATACATATACACACATATCATACAATACATATGTGCCATATATAATATATAACAGATATTACATACATTTTACATATATTAAATACATATATGAGTAAATTATTGCCACATTTAAGAGATCAATATAGAAAGTGAAACCAGAAGAGAGTAGGATGAACTATCTTACGTAAGATTATTATACATATAGCATACTTAGAAAAATTTGCAAAGGAAAGGGAAAGTTTATTTGACTATATACAAATTGAAAATATTTCTATTTCAAGAAGCACCAGGAATTAAAATTAGTGAATAAACTGAGAAAATAACTTGTAACAATGTCAGACTAAAGTTCAATGTCCTATATAAAGAGCTTTTAAAAATTGGTAGGACATTGTACTTAATACTAGTGATCAAAGAAACCAAAATTAAAACTATTTTTCACTTCTCAAATTGAAGAGGATTGAGAATAATCTCTGTTTAGAAGAGTGTGATGAAATGAGCTTTCAGGTAATGCTGAAGGTAATATAAATTGATTCAATATTTCCAGAAAGCAATTTGATTATTTGATTTTAGTGTGTGTGTGTGTCTGCTTGACTGTAGGAATCTAGCCTGCAAATGTAATAAAAAACAATATGACTAATATTTCTCTACAAACAACGTCATCCCAGAATCATTTAAAATAATGACAATATTGTGAAAGGCAATTTACAACAATGCAGGATTAACTTTATTACTGAATAGCCATTGAAGGGAATATTATGCCATCATTAAACATGTTTTTTGAGAGTTTTTCAGGCCCTTGGAAAAAATTCATAATGCAATCTTAAACATAGAAGAAAAATATTTACATATAGAAAAAAAGATACTTGAAATTGTATTTTCTCGGTTTTCTACAGTGAGCATTAGTTATTTTAATCATCTGGGGAGACAAACATTTAAAACCTGCCCATCAATTTAAAAGGGCCAGTGAAGATATAGCACACAGAAGACATTCAATTGAACTTTACTGAAATGATTTGATTTAAAATGGAATAAGAATCTTGTCATAGTACAGTAATCAAATCTTTGAGCTGGGAGGCCCCTTGCGGGTCACTTGGTCTGGTCTTCTACAGTAAACCAATCTTTAAATTGAGCCAGTTTATATTGGTATATTCATTACCTGTAAATCCTGCTGGAACCATGCCAATTTATCTCCTGCAACATTTCTCTCTTAACATTATTTGCAGGCCCTTCTCTCTGAATTTTTTTCCTGCCTACCTCAAAGAATACTCTTAAAATTCTTTAAAGTTCTTTAAGGGTACCCTTAAAAAAGAAAATCTTAAGGTGTTAGTAATTTAAGTGTTAAACTCTCTCAAATTTGCAAACAATCAAAAAAAAATCTAAAATTCTTCGAGTATTGTCTGTAGAGGTAGTGTTGCATGGTGTTTAAAGGTTTGGTTCTGTAATCAGGCTGCCTTGAGCAGAGTACTGTCAGATGAGTCTCCTTGTATGTAAAAGGGGGTTTATAATAGCACCTACCTCCTACGGTAAGGTTGTATTTTGATTAAATGAGTAAATGCATGTGCAATATTGGCCTAGAGTAAGAGATCAGTAGATATTATTTAGAGACTTCTGGTTTCAGGACAAGAGGGAGAAAATGCACTTCTCCTATTCATCCTGTTAAGTACAGCTTAAGAAGAAGGCTCCAAAAGGTAGGTAGAAGAAACCAAACCAGCTAGGAGCTTTGGGACATGAAGAATGGCATGGTCATGAGTTCCTGGGGTTTTCTCTCCACCTTCTATATCCTACAATGGAGTGCTGGAGAAGCCGGCAACCCAGAAACATTACTGGGTGCAGGGAAAAAAAAGCCCCAACAAAAACCTTCTCTCTCTGGACAAAAAAACAGAAGAAGGGCAGCCTAGCAAGACAGAAGATTTTTAGACAGTAACCACCCTAATCTAGCCAAACATCACAGAAAAAACTGTGGTTCCACTCCCATCCTCACCAGTAAAAACCTGGTGGAGAGCCTAGACTACTCCTCTTACTAGGCTGTAACAAGGTGCCCCAAACATCGCCGCCTCTCCTGGTGCTGTCTGAAAACGTTATATGGGGAGTTAGAACATTAATTCTGGCTAAGGTAAGGAGGTAAGGTGGCTCTTACACCTCTCACTGTCAGTGGAGGTCACGTGGGGAGCAATAATGAGTACCCTCCCTCTCTCAGCCAGGAAGCTTAGTGGGCTGACAAGGACTTTAAAGCAGCCATCATAAAAATGCTTCAACTAGCAACTGTGAACATTCTTGAAGCAAAGCTTTTAAAAAGTCTCAATGAAGAAGTAGAGGGGCTGACCCAGTGGCATAGTGGTTAAGTTCGCACACTCTGCTTCATCTGCCTGGGGTTCACCAGTTCGGATCCTGGGTGTGGACATGGCACCACTTGGCAAAAAGCCATGCTGTGGTAGGCGTCCCACATATAAAGTAGAGGAAGATGGGCATGGATGTTAGCTCAGGGCCAGTCTTCCCCAGCAAAAAGAGGAAGATTGGCAGTAGTTAGCTCAGGGCTAATCTTCCTCAAAAAAAAAAAAAAAATAATAAGGTATTAAAAACTACCCTGGCAACTCTACCTGGATTCTAAATTCAATGTTTCTTGAAAATGTACTAATATTTTCATTCATTCATTTACCAAATATTTAGTGAGTGCCTAATATATGAGAATGGCTATAGTAGATCTTAGGACTACAAGAAGGATATGACATAGTCTCTGTTCTTAGGTAGTCAGTCCTGGTGGTCTGGTGGTTACGATGCATTGCTCTCTGCCAGTGCACATTTCCCTATCAAAGAACCATGTCATCTCTTTGTCTGTTGTCATACTGTGGCGACTGTATGTTGCTGTGATGCTGAAAGCTACACCATTGGTACTTCAGATATCAGCAGGGTCCCCCATGGGGTGGACAGGTTTCAGCAGACCTTCCAGACTAAGACACACTAGGAAGAAGGACCTGGGCACTCACTTCCGGGAAAATTAACCACGAAAACCCTGTGAATAGCAGCAGAGCCTTGTCTGATACACAGCTGGAAGGGGAGAGGATGACGCATAAAGGCTGGGCAGGGTTCCCCTCCACTGTACACAGGGGCACTAGGAGTCAGAATTGAGTCTATGGCACTAACAGCAAACTGCTCTTAGATGACAGTATAATAAAGGAAATGGAAGTAAGTAGACCAGTTGTTAATGCAATGGGATGAGTACTATGATAGAGACATGTGCACAAGGCTTTGGAACTGCTCGGGAGAAGGTGGTGATAAAGGTGAAGGACAGCCACGGAAACAGCTGCTGACTGGATTCAAGGAATTGCAAATTTTCTAACTCAATATAACTGAAGGTGGGAAGTTTGATGAGGGGAAATGAACCTGTGTAGGTGAATGAGTTTTGCATGTCGTCTAAAGATAGATAGTTTCTATACTGAACTTTATGGAAAAGTAATACATGATTCTGAGCACCATTTGACACAATAATACTTACACTGAGGAAAGACATTCTAGTAGCATAGGAAGATGACTTGAGAGGATGGGGTAAGGCTAGGGCAGGGACATTAATTGAGATGCAGTAATTGTAACCCAGGTTATCAATGAGAGAACCAAGCAATTACAGAGACAGATGTGACATATAACTGATTGTAGAGGAGGGATTAAATCTAACTTTTGGGTTTCTAAACCTTGCGCTGGGTACAAGGCAGTTCCTTGAAATATGGAAAACAGGAGGAAGGCAAGTTTGCAGTTGGGATGGGGCTGTGGGTTAGATGTGGGCTGAAAATGATAATAGTTTTGGACATACTGTTCTTTCCAAGTAGAGATGTCCTGCAGACTATTGGCTGTAAGGGTAAGGAGCTCAGAAAGGAGATCAAGCCTGGAGCTAAAGATGGAGCTTGAAAGCATGGGAGTGTAGTGATCACCCAGGGAACGTATGTAGAGTGCGCAAAGGGATGGATATAGAGTTTTAGGGACCACTGTGGATTAAAGATTCGGCAAAGGAAGAAAATTTCTTGGAAGATGTTGGTTCACAAACTGGCCCTGGGTACACAGAAGGCCAGGAGAAACTGAAGAAAGAGGCAGATCAGTCCAGATTGATAGGTGGGAGATTTAATAAGAAAGGGAAATTACGTGTGAGCCTTGTCTTCAGCAGCCACAAGAGGAGTAGGTCTCCGCAACCACCCACTAGAATCTTAAAGGTTTATATAGAGGCCTTAACTGTGTTGAGGCACGTATTCAGTCCAGTTGGTCTCAGTGACGCCTTACTCTCTGAAGGCTGCGTCCTTGAAAAGGCAGCTAGTATGGGAATAGTAGATGGGATGTACCTTCCAAGGACAGGGGAGTTTCTGATTGCCTGGGTCCAGCTCATGAGTCAGCCGGTGCTTATGTCCTCTCCATGACTTCCTCCAACAGACATTAAGAAGGAGCAGGCAAAGAGGTAGGAGAACAATAAGGTAAATGATAAAGTGAATTCTCCATGAGTTTTCGGAATTGAGAGGGCTCCCAATTTGGTGAAGTGTTGAGAGCATAATTAAATATTGAACACAAAGAGTGGTAGAGTAGAAGTTGTAGATAAAGGGAGAGAGAATAATGACATCATCAAGAAGTGTTCCAGCAAGTTGATCTTCCATGAGTCGGCTTTTCAGAGGCAAAAGCAGAAGCAAAAAATACAAATAAATATTTTGTGGGAAAATTCCATAAGACATCTAGATATTCTTTAAAACATCTTTATTTCTGCCACAAAATGTTGAACAAACTTTACCTTTTTCTTGGAGTATTAGTTAATTATGGTCCCAATGATGCTGCAAATCAATTGACTGTAATACTCTCTGAATTATGAGATATTTAGCATTATTTCCATGTATCTGGAGGTCGTAATGGGATTAGCTGATCTAGGATAGGCATGACTGGAAAATTGCTCCAAGACATATATCTGGCTGGGTTGGGCTCCCTACTTCTTTGGAGTTCCGCTCGTCCCTGCGAATATTTGTTCTGGGTACCAGGCTGAGGAGGAGGAATGCCTGGAGGCTCGTCTCCTGGAGAAGGTAGAGGTGCAGACGAGCAAGCCCTATCGTGCAAGTGCTTTCAAGCCTCTGCTTGCGTCACGTCAGCTGATTAGCCAAATCATGTGGCTGAGCCCCAAATCTAGGGGCGTATTCTGCCCTCATGGAGTTGGGGGCGAGGGGAAAAGACAAAATATGGTTGATGGAAGTCGAGGTTGGGGAAGAAACGATGTTTTTGAACAAACATCAAACCTATCATACTTGGCAATTCAGAATCATTAGATTAATGACTCCTTGTGCTGTGCTGTAGTCGTATTCAGTGTTATTGAAGTGTGTAGGCTCGTTTGATGCTGATTAAAGGATCGCTCCTCTTGCTGCCTTCTGTACCTGCTATTTCTGAATGCTGCCTCTGTATCTATAGCTGTTCTTCGTTTCCCGTTTCGTTTCACACACAGCTCTTTGAGTGAAGACTTGAAGGTGATACTCAGCTATTTAAAAGGACTTTTTCTTGTGGCGTCAATATTTTTTCCTGTTATTTTATTTCGTTATTTTCCTGTTATTATTTCCTGTAATTTTGCATTGTTATAATTTTTGGTAGTCTGATGTTGGGATGAATGCACCATTACTGTACTGTATATTTGATTCCAGTCCCCTCATCCTAAAAAAAAAAAGTGGCAAAAGTGAAGCTTCTTCTTTCAGAAAAACCAGCTTTATTTCCTTAAAAATTATCTCCAGCTATCTGCATTATATCTTTATTTGCAAAGGAAAGCATTGATCAATTAGGAGATGAAGAGTTCTGAATTACAAAGGCTTTTTTAAAATTAAAATTGTATGTGTGTGTCCGTTCTTTATTCAAATTATGAAGCACCTCGTATATACAGAAAAGAGTTTATCTATTCTTTATAAATTGGAAGCGTCACATTTAATTGAAACAAATATATATGTGTGGCTCTTTCAAGGAATAATTGATTTTCCAGTAAGTTGGTCTTTTCACAGCAGGCACCCAAACTTCAGCTCTATATCTGCCGTTTGCCCTCTCAGCCTAGTGCGTCTGTGCTGCACTTACATACAATTCATTTCATCCATATAAAGTAGATTATTTTGATTCTTTATCCTCTAGTTTCATCCTAAGCAATAAAATCCACAAAGTTGTCGCCTTGAAGTGCAAGGTGTATTTTTTTCTAATGTACATAAAAATAAATACACATCTATTAAAATAAAAATGTCGCTCTGTACCATCTTAAATATCTAGTTTACGACCATTATTACCTGGCATAACACACATGGGGAAACACTGTTTTAAGGGTAGTTCTGCCAAACTAGAGATATAGGAAGCTAGTTAAGCAATAATATATTTTGAAAAGACATTCACTTTTACTTTCCAATTTTTTTCCAGGTTTGTGGAAGGAATGCTTAACATTTGTTACAATGCCATTGATCGTCACATTGAAAATGGTAAAGGAGATAAGATTGCTATCATCTATGACAGTCCTGTTACAAATACTAAGGCAATGATTACCTATACAGAAGCCCTGGAGCAGGTAATAGCAGAAACTTTCCACATGTGCTATTTGAAAATCATACAGAAATTACTTAAATAGCATACATTCTCATTGTATGCTCATTTAATTCACTTAATTCATTGACGTGTTACTGTGTTTTTCTTTTGGTGTGCATTGTAAATAGAAGCGTGTTAACTCAGGGCGGCCCCGTGGCTGAGTGGTTAAGTTCTCTCGGTCTGCTTTGGCGGCCCAGGGTTTCACCGGTTCAAATCCTGGGTGCAGACGTGGCACCGCTCATCCAGCCATGCTGAGGTGGTGTCCCACATGCCACAACTAGAAGGACCCAGAACTAAAAAATACACAACTTTGTACCACGGGGCTTTGGGAGAAAAAGGAAAAATAAAATCTTTAAAAAAAAAAGAAGTGTGTTAACTTATTTAAGGGGTTTTTATCCCTTAAATTTATATTTTACAGTACTGGAAGATACTCCTTTTACAGGCAGTGGTTAGCAAATCTCCAAGAATATGTTTAAATCCTCTTCTGGCCTTTGCTTTCTGTCCTCATTGCCATCACCTTAGCCTAGCCACTTTTCACCTCTTGTATTATCAAAGTACAGCCATTTAACGAGGTCACATGTCACCATGTCATTTAATGATGGGGGAACGTCCTGAGAATTGCATTGTTAGGCAATTTTGTCATTGTGCAAACATCATAGGGTGTACTTACACAAACCTAGATGGCATGGTCTGCTACACCCCTAGGCTATATGGTACTGGTCTTATGGGACCACCGTCGCAAGTACTGTCCATCCTTGACTGAGACATCATTATGAGGCGCATGACTGTGGTCTCCTAACTTCCCTATTACCAGGCTCTGTTCATATTTGATTGTCACCTAAAGTGACAACAGTCTTTTCCTAAGAAACAACTACTTAATCTTTTCTTTAAAAATTAGAATTATTCAGAGAGTAAAATCTGGGCTCCTGTGATGAATAAGACCTTTTGGAGTCTGATCACAGCATCCCTCCAAGCTTCATTTCCTGACCTTCTTGGCCATGGACACACCTCCTTTTTACCCAGGATGTCCTGTCAAGCCCTCAGACACTCCTGGCCCTTCACAGCTCTTTGCACATGCTTGTTCCTTTCCCTTATTTGCTCTTTTTTAGTTCTTTCCTGACTGTGAGGTTCTTAGGTGAATGATGATGTTGACAGATGAGTCAGGAGATTTTCTTCTTTTAACATTACAGTATAAATGAGGGTTCAGAAGTAATTATAAAAGTATTTGGGTATTGTGGGCTGTGGGAGAGTTATCCTAGCTCCGTGGAGCATTTATTTATATAAGATTTAAAGGGTGACAGTAGTGAGGGGCAGGGTTTCTCAACCTTGACACTGTTGACGTTTCAAGCCAGAGAATTCTGTGTTGTGGGCTGCTGTTATGTCCTTTGTAGAATATTTAGCAGCATTCCTGGCCTCTACCCGTTAGATGCCAGTAGCGCCCCTCCCCTAGTTGTGGTGACCGAAAATTTCTCCACACATTGCCAAATGTCCCCTGTTTGGCAAAATCGCTGCTAGTTGAGAACTACTGGGCGAGCAGAGTCTCTCACACTAGGGTTTGGAAATATTTGCTTTTAAATTAAAGCTGTTTGAATCCCATTCTCTTTTTTTTTGTTTTGTTTTTTTTAACCTATTTAGGGTTTCCTTTAGATTTTTAGAAACTTTGGTCAACTCTCCCTGACTCTCTGAAATTATATCTGTTTGCATCAGCAATATTCCTGTTTAGCTTTCCAAAAGATTTCAAGAAAGGCAGCTGAGATAAATCAGTGAACATGCCAATCCTAAATTCCTGCAAACAATCAAGGGACAAGGCTTAAGCTAGTTGTGCCAAGACTGGGTGTCAGTCTGGTTGTAGCAACAAATCCCAGCTTCTGCTGATTTAAATGCAAGAGGAATTTATGAAAAGAGAGGACTGAAGAACCAGGCTCAGAGAAATGGTGCACCCCAAGAGAGAAGGGGCACCGATGAAGTCAAGGAGAACCAGCACATTGTCTGATAACTGGACCTGCTGACTTGCATCATTCTCCTTCTAGACTGATGGAGTAGGAGCATCTAGTTGACCAAATTTAGGTTAAATGCTTAACGTACCAGGCAGTAGGGAGGAAATATCTTGTCCTCTTTTGATTTTAAGGAAGGAATTGGGACCCTGGCTCCCTGTAGGACTCCTGCTAGGGAAATTTCAGTCTAATAAGAAAGGAGGTCAAATGCTGGGCAGACCAAGACAGAAAAAACCAAAGAATGTCGCAAATATACTGTTGGGTATTGGTCTGTCAGTGGGAACTGGGTATTTTAGGAATGAATTGTACAGAGACAGAACTCACATCAGGGCTGAGGAGGGAAGACACTCTGTCACCAAATGACCTTGTCATTCATCTGAGGCCATGTTTTATTATAAGAACATAAATTTCCTAATAACCTGTTCTATTCTGTGTTTTATTTTAGGTTTGCATTTTCAGCTTTTAGATGAGTTTTAGTCTATGATTAAATACTTGTTCATATGTTTTGGGCAAATCGCCACAGTCTTATTTTACTAACATAAAGGCCAGATTAGGAAGCTTATTTATATATTGTAAAAATATTGTCTATATCAACAAACTGAATTTGATACATAAGCAAACATCAGAGTCAAAGAAAAAGCTTTAGAGGGATCTAAAATAAGAAGAGTTAAATAAGGATTGCTGCTATGCTCATTTTCTGTTGTTTTGTTTTTAGTTAATTATATTGTATATGATACATATGCACCCATTTTGCTCAGAAGCTTTTCTGTGAACTCATCTTGAGCCTAGACTCTTAGAGCCTTTTGAGGTTTGTACTGGTTCATTGGTTTCAGTTTAGCTTGACATCAAAGTACTTAAAAGGGCTGTTTCTCTCACCTGCTGACAGCGTCTGATTCCCCAGGCTTCTCTTCTCTCAAGTACTAAAGGAAGTACTGTTAGGGAAGAGTGAGGCATTGTGCTCCACGTAGATTACCTGCTCCTGGTTCCCCGTGGCCTTTCTTTTATTAGGTAGAGAAGACAGAGAAAGAAAGATTGAATGGATAATGCCATTGAGGACAAACAAAAAGAAATGCCTTTGTTCTTGTTTTAATCTCCCCTGTCTTGTTTCTGCTGGGAGTTTCCGGCTAGGTAGAACTTGATTAAGTTAGTTAGCATTTCTTATTCAATTAGTGAACCAACAAATTTTGGGTTAAATCGTTTCAGTGACATGAAGGATCTGAAGATTTTATAGAATGATTCAGAAGTAGGGCTTTTGCAAAACGGTTATCTATTATGTGGATCTGATAGCTTAAATAACTCTTTAGTAAGATTTTTCTAGAGAGATTTGAGCCTGGTTTAAGATTCATCACTCAATCAACAATTATTTATTGTGTATGCCAAACCCTGTTAGGAACAAGAGCTACAAGGTGAATGGACCCATTCTCTATTTTTAAGGAGCTAATGAAACCATGTAAACACAGTAAAGGTTACAACAGAGGGTAGTGTTATATTCTGTGGGAACACATGGGAAGGCACCCAACTCGGCCATAGGGCATAGGAAGGCTCTCCGGAAGAGTCAGTGCCTAAAACTAGCCCAAATGACCAAAAGTGGGAAGGGCAAAGCAGTGGGGAGCAAGGTCCTGCAGACGGAGGGAATGGTATGTGCGAGAATACGGAGGGAAGAGAGCGCTAGTGCCTCTGCATGGGCTCACATAAAGCACAGCACAAGTGGGTAGGGAGCTAGGGCTTCCGGAGCCAGACTCCGAGCACTCTGCTTGCCACACTAGGATTGTACTTTATCCTGAGGGCAGTGGAAAGAAAAGAACAAGAGCTGGTCCTCCCTGTGACCTGTGGTTCTGTGTGATCTGGCTCCTGTGGCCTAGTCCGCGGCCCACTGCACTGCTCTGCACACCCAGCCTTGCCTCCTGCGGGTCACCCTCCTGACTTGGCCCACTGCCCACCTGAGAGCTTTGTACTTGCCTACCCTCTGCTTGGAAGTTTTTCTTTCAGATATCTTCTGGTTCATGGAAGGTGGATGCTGTTTTCTCAGGGAGATCTTCCCTGGCCATATTAAGTACCAATGTTCCCATCCACACCACTTTCAACTCCTCGTTTCTTTCTTTTAATTCAGCCATTTATTGCTTAGGACCATTGTGTCTCTCTCTATATATATTTTAATCTGTCTTCTGTAGTGTTGTCGCCTCTTCTTGATTGGAAGTTCCGTGAGGGCAGGAATTTTTGTTGTGTTCACAGAACAGTGATTGGTACATAGTAAACACCTGTTGAATGATGAGGAATGAAATACTATTTGAAATTTCTAAGTGACTCTCGCTTCTTCATTGTAGGAACTTATCTTTACCTTGTATCAGTAATAGAACTTTATCTTCTTTCCAAGTAAATTCTAATTTCTTACTATCTGTGAAGAATTTTAGCCTATTTATATTTGGCTTGGTAGTTCAAGGAGACTTTCCTCCTTGAATTTCCCACACTTACAGCTCAGAACATCTGCATTCCAGGAGACATATGTGGATTTATTGTGTCCCTTTCTTCTTAGCTCTTTTCAAGTTAGTAGTTATATCAAACCTCAGTGAAATAAAAGGGATGTACGTGAGAGTTTATGTTTGTATGTATATGTATATATTATATATAGTGTTGATCAATTTTAGAAACTCCTACATTGAATTTATTTTCTCCATCTCTGATTTTACTTTGAATTTACTTCTGTGTGTGGCTTTTTTTATGTTCAAATAATTGTGAACTTTTATGTATTTATTTGCTAAATAAGAATGTGACCACTAAAGGGCATGTGAGAAATTTTCATGAATATGTGTTTGCAGGGAAAACTGATGAAACCCAGTGTGTGCTAAATTTTCCTGATTTAATTCAAACTGGAAGTGTCTATTATCTCTATCAAAGGTAATTTTTGAAATATAATTATGGCAGTGGTTGTCATTATGAAGGCTGAATAATTTAGAGGAGAAAATTACTCTGAAATCAAGGGCCATGTCCCGTGACAAGTCCTCCTTCTAACCTCTGCCCTTTAGGATCCTCTCTTCAACATGTGAATTTCATCTTCTCAGAAATATGTCAGGGTAAGATAATATGATATTCCTTTGTCATGTCATCTGTATTTCCTTAAGCAAAAACCTAAAACAGAAAAACCTAACGATGCCAAAATTCAGCCTTGCTGGTGGTCGCTTTGTTGAGGGGAAAGGACACGACAGTGCCTATGATCAGTTTTCCTTCCTTAAACTTCCTAAATAAGCAATAAAAACTTCGTTTATGCTGCAGTCAGCTCTGCTAAAAAGTGTATCTCTGTAAGGTAAATTACCTTTTCCATGTTTGGTAAATAGGTGAATGATGATGGTATGAGATTGAATTTACTGTGGCTCGAGTATGTTTTCTTCTAGCTTGAAATTTTTTAAAACTTTCATTGAAATGTAATATACTTTCAGATTGGTGCATCATAAGTGTAAAGCTTATTAGATTTTCACAAATAGAGCACACCCATATCACCAGATCTGTCATGCAACCGGAGACAGAACATTCCCAGTCCCTTAGAAGTCCTTATGATGCTTCTCTTTGGTCATTTCTCCCCCAGCCCTTACTGATTGTATCCAGACATCTAAACACCATCCATGATGAGGTTTACCTGCTTTTGAACTTAGTATAAATTGAATAATAGAATGTACTCTTTTGTGTCTGGCTTTTTTCACTCAACTTTTTATTTATGAGTTTCTTTCATTTCATTGCAAGAGGTTATGGTTTAGTCATTTGGCTTATGACTAGTTTTGGGCTGTTATAAATAATGCTACTATAAATATTTTTGTGCATAAATTTTGGTGACAATATGTATGCATTTGTGTTGGGGATGTGCTTAGGAGTGAGATGACTGGTTCATGGGGTATGTACTTGTACCAAACAATTTTCCAGAGTGGTTGTACCAATTTAGTTTCCAACTTGTTGTATATGACAATGCTAGTTGTCAACACTTGGTATTGAGAATCTCAGGTCTTTTTAATTTTGGCCTCTCTGGTGAATGTGTCATGATATTGCACTGTGGTTTTAATTTGCTTTTCCCTGATGATTAGTCAAGTTGAGCTTCTTTCCCTGTGCTTATCGGCTATTTGTTCTACTTTTCTGAAGTGTCCATTCAAATCTTTTGCCCATTCATTTTCTATTGGATTGTTACCGTGTTAGCAAGCTTGCAGGAAGACTTTCTGACAATTAGAGAATACTTTGTCAATATCTCAAAACCTTAAGAAAAAAGTGATGAAGATCCTTTAGTGCAAGTGTTGATAAATTAAGTGGTTTTAAGAATCAAAAGCTGAGAAGACATTCTCGTATATTTTAAAAATAATTAGTGATAAAGTCTATACTCTGTAGTCTCGACTAGTCATCCTTTGGAAGGAAATTTGGAAGCAACTGCCCTCCAGTAGACTATCTTACAGCAGGAAGCATAAGCCCCAGTGTATAGGCTATAAATGATCTACTGAAGATGATGCCGTATTGGTACTTTTATTAATGTTGAAAGATCTGGTTACATTGATTTTAAGTGGTCTGGCTCAAGCTCATTTTCCCATCAGCTTCATTATTTTTGTGAGCTATTTTGTATAATGCAAAGTTATATAGTGTATTTTAGCAGAAATACTTGTATTTTATTTGAAATTAAAGATGAGTAGATTCCAACTACTGATTCACATTTTTATCAAAATTCTAATTGGAACTTTGTTTTAAATAACATTTAAACTTAATAAAATTAAAGTTAGATTCTGAGAGTATTCCATATAAAGAAAATAAGTATTAGATCAATTTAATAAATAATATAGCAATAAATTAAATGAGAAAGCAACATGTATTTCCTAGCTTCCTTTTTGCCATGTTTAGAGCCATGTTTTCAAAACTAAAAATGTCTAAAGATAATTATTAGATCAACCCAAAGTAGCAACAGTACAAGCAACCCCTTTGAATTTTCTCAGCCAGATTTTTAGAGAGATTATATTGTTTTTGAAATCAGGATTACTGTTTGAAGTGTAAACTCGCTTTGTTCTTCCCTCCATGCCAAAGGTTATTCCACCATGCTTTGAAGTCCAGAACACTTTACTCATGCCTTTCTCTATCACTGGTACATTTTTGGTTTTTCTATTACTGAGTAGTTACTACATTATTAATGTACCTGCTTGTTGGTCTACCTCCTGACTGGAGTAAAGTCTCCTTGAAGATAGGGCTAATATTTTATTTATTTACTTTTATAACATACACAGTGCCTAACACAGGCCCTGTAACATAGGCCCAGAGTATATACTGAATGAGTTCATGAACATTCAAGAACTTGTTCATTAAAAAGTAAAGAAAATTCTTGTCTAAGAGAAATAATTATTTCCAAAAATATCACTTGTCTCCTCCACATTGTGATTTTTTTCACATTGAGGAATCTTTATTTTTTAATAGGATGAGAATCGAATCTTTTTTGTTTAAATGTGTTGCCTGGCTGTGATGGTTTGCATCCTGCCTTGTCTGAAGCTCTGCCTAGAATATTTACCTTACTTGGCCAGTTTGAAAACCTGGAGATCTGGTCTATGGTTTTTATTCTGCTTAATGAATTTATTTTTATCATTCATTGTTAGGTTCTTATTAGATGATTTTCTTATCTTGAATTGGTTAAATGCTGACCTTTTTGAAGGTTAACTCAACAAAATTGTAGACTATCTGCTTTGTATTTATTTTCTTGGACTGGAATGATGGGGCCAAATGTATTTATTTATTCATTCAAAACATACTTAGGACACCTAATATCTACTTGGCGCTGCATTGGACACCATGGGTCACAGTAGGGAATGATACAGTGTTTGCCTGCAGGAAAATTGCATTCTAACCGGGGAAATATGTTATGAATAAAAAGATAATACAATATAAGTGAAGAAAAATATGAGGCAGAGAGTGACCTGAGCTGCCATTTTAGATAGGTTTGTCAGGGAAAACTACTGGTCACTGAGAAGATGACCAGTGACATAGACCCAAATAAAGACTTGGAGAGCACCATGTGCCATGTGAACATTTGAATGAAAATCCTATGAGGGAGACGCCCTAACTGAGAATAGACCTAAACCACTGGGGAGAGCCAAGAGGCGGGTGGTGAAAGGACGGTGGTAGAATGTGAGGTTGGGGGACTGTCCAGCAGTCAGGTTATGTGGGATCTTGCAGACCACGGCAGAGATTATAGTTTATTCAAAGTATGGTGGGAAGCTCCATATTGTTAAAGGAATCACTTTGGCTTCTCTGAAGAAGAGAGAATAGTGGGCAAGATTGGAAATCTGGAGATGACACGTGGTCCAGGAGAGAAATGAATAGGCACCACTTAGCTGAAATCCCCTCAACATAGCAGCATTCCTTGCATTTGGGCAGTTAAAAGATCAGATATGGTTTGTGCCATAGGATTCTGGAAACTGTTCCATATATGTGTCTCATTTTGGATCTCTGGCTACACCTACTGGATTTGAAAGAAGTCTGATTATATTACAAAGCAGCCACCTGTAAATGTCCTGCTTGCTCCACATCTTTTGAGATGTTTTTATGTAGCACCCAAAGGGAGGATTTCTGTATAATTTTCAAGTAGAATCCTAAGAAGACTATGTGTCATAAATGTTTTAGTTTTCTTTCTTTGAGTTATATTGCATGAAAAAACTATTTGGATGATTTTCATCGTTAAAAATTTGTCTGATACTTGACATAATATTTTTCAAAAAATCTTTTCAATTTTAGGTTGAGGACAAAGCTGCTAAAACAAAGATATCCAATAATACAGTGGCTTAAATTTTAAGAAATGCATTTCTCATCAGAAGATGATGAGGTTCACTTTGGCAAAACCTAGATTAAATCTTATCGCGCTTTCATCCTCTGGTTTATTGGCCTCATCTGCATCGTTGAAGCTGAGGCAGAGGCACATGTGCCCAACTCTTGGGATGGTGGAAGAGGATGTGGAAGATCAGACATGCTATGTTTTAAGGCCCATACCCAGAAATGTCATATATGACCTCCTCGAACATTCCATCACATTCCATTTGGTGATCAGCTGCAAGGAAAGCTGGAAAGTGTAGTGTAGCTGGATGGATTTTGATGGGCAATTAGGAGTTTCTACAATACTGTTTCATTTCATAAACAGAATGAATACCAGATCTTATACGTAAATAATTGTAACCTGTTAATGTCAATAAATAATGAGTTCAGGGAAGTGAATAATAGCTGAAAATAGCCTTATCGGTGGCATACTAAAGATGGAGAAGGAGGACAACTTCAATGATGTCCTCCTCACATGTAAATTGAACGCTTATTGTGTATCATTTACTGTATTAGGCAGTTGTGTCAGAAAGATGAATAAGACATGATTCATGCATTCAGGGAGTTCATAGTTTGCTTAGTGAGAAAAACACGAAATCAATTGTGTGATAAAATAACAATAAAGCTTTGTGCATTTGTAGCACAGAGGAAGAAGGGACCAACCTGGCCCTAGCAGGTCAGAGAAGGCTTTGCTGTGGAAGTGATGCATTAGCTGGGTCATAAAAGAAAGACAGAAATATGCACCCTGCACATAGTTGGTCTCCCTACAGCTGTCTCCAAAGGTCTGCAGCAGATACATTCAAGAGTTGCATCGGCCATCCTTCATGATGAAGGTGTGCACCCAGAAGACAAAACTGAATGCCTTCGCCCGCCTAAATTCTAGGTCTACAAGATGAATGAAATGGGAAACAAAATAGACAGTCAAAGAGTACAGGAGGGAGACAGGCCGAGGCTAACTTCAGGGAAGAACAGACTAGAAAAAGAAAGAAAATTTCCTACAGGTGGAACTGTGATGAATTGGTAACAATTTTTCTTTCTTCTGTTGACTAGCACCTGCACCTGTTATGTAAGTCAGCAATTTTAGGACAGCTGAACACATCAACAACTTTCAATTTCTGACCTTCAGTAATTAATGTACGAAACTATGAAATCATTTGACCTGATGCAATTTTCATAGGAAGTAGAGGATAAAGCTAAGTAACATAAATTGAAGACATTGAGTGACTTCAGTGATGCAAATAAAGAGGATAGAATCATATTTTGAGTGTACGAAACAAAATATTTTTCATGTAAGACTTTTTGAAGTCAATAAATATGTAGATCTGGAAACGATGCTATTAACATTATTTAAATTCATTTGGCAGTTTCATGCTCGTATTTGTAATAGCTAAGTAAAATAAATTTGAATAAATCAACAGAAAGTTGCTTTTAATAGAATTATTGTCAAGATTAGAGATCTTGGCAAAATTGATTGTTCGATTACTCATGCCATACTTGATTTAATATTGTTTTCATTACAAAGCTGAATTATGTTAACTTTATTATATATAGATTTTATGGGAAATTTGATATATTTATGTATATTTATAGTAAATTCTTGGCATATGTGATCTGTGTTTGCTTTCTTTATTAGTTATTAGTGTATGCATTACATTTGTGAATTTTTCACTTCGTAAAACTATATATGGCTCCTTTTGTTGAGTGATGTTAATGCTATTGGAGCAGATCCAACTATTGCAATGCTCTCATGTCATTGCACCATTCCTGGGGTATTTAGCAAGTTCTCTATGAGCCTTTCCTATACGGCGATTGACTTTTAGGATGTATTGACCAAGAAAACTGTAAAAGGTAACAAGAACATAGCCCGATGCTGGGAAGTGTGGGTGGTGTACCCAGAGAAGTTGTCATGTTTTAGGTACTGTCTGTAAAAATGCCAAGGTGTTTGTTTAATTAAAGCTTTGATTAAATAATCACTACAGAATTGATCTAAATGATGCAAGGTTTCTGTTGACCTCTCTTGTGCCTTTTATATTTGCCTTTCTTTATGAGAAAAAAAAAAATCAAAGAAACCATTTTTTTCTCTCAAAATTGTGAAACATACAAACACTTTGTAAAAGAACATTCTTACATACTTTTTGAATTGACTTAAATTATTTTTATTTTTACGTACAATTAAAGCTAGGTTACTTAATATCTTCTCTTTACAGCTTAATACATATATAAAGCCATATCTGATTTATAAACAGGATGAAAACAAGTCTACAAAGTCAGTCAAGCTCAAATTGACACTTAATTTCATATAGTGAGTGATGTTTACTGGAACTGAGTGACTGATTGCCAAGTGCCTATGGTTCTGAGTGCTGTGGCTCTGGGTCCTTTGAGTTTGGGAGCATGTTCCCTGTGATGCCTCAGTTCTCTTGTCACATAGTAGTACCCGAACTTCCATAAAGCCTTTTCTTATACAATGCACCATGTCATCATCTGGCCTTTACTTAATATAAATCAGATTATAAAAAGAAATACAAATAAATATAGTGAAATTGCACGAGTGCTCAAATAATCCAGAATATACTCTATTAATTTTTTTAAATTGTCATCAAAATTAAAACCCAAAGTTTAAAAATTTTCAGAGAACTCATGGACTCTGAGACTCTGTTCACAGACCCCAGTTTGAGAAACATATATTACACAATTTATTAGATCGAGAGAAAGGAATCTGACTTTAATTGACAGCATGAGTTAATGTTACTTAAAAAATAATATTTTCTATTAGCCATTTAATGTAGTGTTTATAGCAGCCGCAGAGTAATTGCTTTAAGCTGATAACTCTGTTTCACATTTTGCTTGTTTATCACTGTATAAACAAACATGTAGGGCAATAATTACTATCTCAGCCTTTTATGTTCATTGGAGGAATATAGCCATATCTAGATGACATATAGTTTGTATTGAATTGTATGTTCTTTATTAATAGTGAGTAATAGATTCTGTACCATTTTAAACATAAATTTGGAAAAATTTGTATGTTAACCACATTATGCTAGAATTTTTATAATATCTATATAAAGAAAGATATGTGAATGCAAAATTGTGAAAAATGACTGCTCTAATAGTTGAATTTTCTGTTTCATTTTAGTCCGGGTGGGTTATATTTTTAAAAATGTAATAAAACTTGCTTCAGGACTTGGAATATTTTCTTTAGAAACACTCTAGGAAACATACAGAAAGTAATCAACTTTGAATTAAGCTGTGTTTTAAAAATTCATTTGAGAACTCTGTAATTGGAATTTGTGCTGTGTTTCTCCATATATTTCTATGAATGGTACTTTTCTGAGTGCTGCTTGGGTTCCAACCTAGCCACCAAAGTGCCTAACGCATAATACAGCTGAAATACAGCACATTAGCAGTGAAAAATAATAAAGTCAATATTCTTGCCATATTCATAATTAAGGGAGGGAAATAAAATGAATACAAATTTAAAATTATTGGAAATATTGATGCTAGAGAAAAGCAGTTCAATTGGAGGAAAGTATAGAGATAGATAGAGGCCAATGAGGAAGTTTTGAGAGGTCTTTCTGAGTATTTTAAAGGGTTGTAGCGGCTGACACATTGCTGTGGAGGAGGCAAGTGGAGGTGGTCTGTGAGAAAGAGACTACCCAAGGTGGGATAAGCGAACGATGGGGTGAACAGTGGAGGGAAAGGGGGACATCGTAGATGTAATTTCACAAGGACAAAGGACACTGAAAATCAGCTGGAAACAGATGCATGAGGGAGCCCTGGGGTTTGGCTTTTTTGGTAGATGGAAGGTGGGGAAGGGGGAAAGAACGTGTTTAAATTGGGGCTCCTCACTTTCAGAGCATCTATTTTAAACCTCTGGTATTCTTATGCAATGTAAGAAAACCACATTTTCAGACAGTTTGCATTTTTAGACACAATATCCATTTAAATACCATGGTTTCAAATGGTTTTGACTGTGTGGTCACTACCTGAGGGTCTCTTCTGTTTTCCCCTCTCTGCTAGCCTGGTTAGATTCTTTAGGTTAACACCACAACTCTCTTGCTAATATCCTTACCTGTCTTCACAGTGTTGTTCCATCTGACCTCTGTGGCAGAGCTCTAGACATGGATCAATCCAATTATTTACTGTCTTCCTTCCTGTATCTAATGTGTTGAATCCTGTTGGAGGAAAATCACATAGCTACAAAAATGGGTTTACTGTAGATTCATGGTCTCCAGCATCTATTGAGACTTCAATGCTGCATTTTATTTATTTTCTTCTTTAGCATTTCTTTAATAAGTTTTGTCTTCTCTCTCAAAAGTTATTGTAACCGTTCGACCTTCCCACCTCCGTGCTTCAAGCTTAACAGGGAACATCGATTCAAACCAAGGAACCCTGATGGAAACTGTCCGGTGCTGACCTACAGACTCGCCTGTATCCACACCCATTGTTTTCTCTTTCCCTCACTTTGCAGTGGAGGCCAATCCTTCTTTGTCGCCCTGAAGTCATTCCTCAACTCTTTTCAGGGTTTTCCCTCTGTTGTCCTCTCTCATACCTGTATCACTGCTGGCTCTTTCTCTTAAAACCATGCTTAAATCTTTCTGCTGCTATTGGCTAGTTTCCTATTTTTTTTCACAGGTTAACTTTTAAATAATTGTCTACATTTCCCTTCTCCTACTTCTTTACCATGCACTTTTCCCAAATCCTCAAAAATATGCTACTGCCTCTGAAATTGCCTGAGCTAAGGTAATTAATATGCTCTTATTGTTAATTCCAATGGACATTCAATATTTTACTTCATTTCTTCATCACATCTAACATTCTTGACCACTCTCTCTTTACTCACTTCCACCGTACCATCCTGCCTTCATTTTCTTCTACGTTGTCGGCCATTTTGACTCTCCTCTCATTCTGACTCTCGTTATTGGGTGCTGCTTTCTCTGTCCATCACTTCACTGTCTAGCTCTTCTTGGCCAGCTTCTCTTTTCACTTTACACACCCTCTGTGGGTGATTACATCTGCTTCAATGGCTTCTCTTGCCATATAGATGATGTTTACTCGCAGTGACACCACTGATTATTACCAATTCTGCATCACCAGTCCACATCTTTCTCCTCACATTCAGATCATATATAGGGCTGCTGAGTAAATATCTCCACTTGATTGTCCCACTTGCATCTCAGGTTTAAATATGTTGACACCAACTTTTCCTCCTGTGTTTTCCATCTCTGTGAATGGCATCACTTTCCAACCAGTTGCTAAAACCAACAATCTGGACCTGTTCTTGACCTTTCCTTCCTCCCACTACTTCCTTGCATCCATCAATCATCAATCCCTGTGCAGTCTACACTGTTTCTCAATCTTTCATTTGTTTTTATTCCCATCGTTATAATCCTAGTTCATGCAGTAATCATTGCATTGTAAGAATTTGGGAAGTGCCTATTTCTAAAGAAGACAACACTTTTGAATTATTACTCATTGTTTTTAGGATAAGTTCAACTTAACAGGGCTCAATAAGGCTCCAAGTGATATGTGATGAATTTCTTTTCACCTTTCCAGCCCATCTAACAGCCACATTCACCCTGAATTCTTGCTCTGTCTATTCTGAATGCCTTTACTTTCTCAGGCAAGTGCCTCATCCAAATAGCAAATGCCATGAGGATTGGTAACTTCGGCAGAGACTATCGAATGAGTGAAAGCAGGAGGAAGTCATTATTCGTTAACCGTTAATGCCTAGAGAGGAAAAACGTTCAAGTGGTAAAAAGTGGAGGCAAGCATTAGTTATTCTTTTCTATGTACTTTATTTCCCTTTTATTACACGCATGGTAGTCATGTCTTGTGTTAATGGTAGGCATCAATTCTATTTTCCATTCTTTTGGACCTTGGACTTCTCCTTGATGTAGGATTGTTTTCTCTGTCAACAGTGACCCGACTGTTAAATAGAAGTATTATTTTAAAATTAATAATCTGTCCTTTTAAAGATGTGATAAACTCTGATGATCTATTTGTAAATCACAACATGTGAATCTTAAATAAATGGAATGGCACATTCCTTATCGAGCCTATGAGCACATATGCATAGAAAATTAAAGGATTGAACTAATTTTCTGTGAAAAATGGTCTGAAAACCACATTAGTCTTCAAAGCACACAGATTATTGAAATTGTGGTTATTTTAAGCCTGAACTAAATGGATTACAGGATTCTCCATTTCACTTTGCTTGCAAATACACAGTCTTAAAATGACCAAATATTGATTGAAACCCACTTGTGAAGAAAATGGAAACGAGAAAAATGATTATTCTGAGTAACGTTGTTTACTTTTGGAGTAAAAGTAATTTGGAGAAAATTGTTTGAGAAGAAATGTGTTAGTAAATGTTTTCTAGTCCACTGTCAAATAACTGTTTTGAACATAACATTTTATAGCTTTTCTTCTACAACTTAATATAATTCCATTTTTAAATACAAAATATATATTCCTCTGTGTTTTAGATAGCAATAATAAATTTTAGTCTTGAACATAAGTGGTACACTTTTATCTTTTATTTTTTAGTGAGGAAGATTGGCCCTGAGCTAACATCTATTGCCAGCCTTTCTTTTTTGCTTGAGAAAGATTGTCCCTGACTTAACATTTGTGCCAGTCTTCCTCTATTTTATGTGTGGGATGCTGCCACAGCACGGCTTGAGGAGTGGTGTGTGGGCCCATGCCTGGGATCTGAACCCATGAACCCCGGGGCGCTGAAGCAGAGCATGTGAACTTAACCGCTGCACCACCAGGCCAGCCTCCGCTTTTATCTTTTGAGGAAAGATTTTTCTTCTTTTAATAACATCACCTCTACTGTGCTGCTGTTAAAGGCCTATCTCATAATTAAATTGACTTAGTCTAGTATCATAAGCCAGCCCTGGTGGTCTAGTGGTTAAGATTCAATACTCTCACTGCTGTGGCCCACGTTGGTTTCCCAGTCAGGGAACCTCACCACCGTTCTGTGGGGTATCGTACTGTGGCTACTGTGTGTTGCTGTGATGCTGAAAGCTATGCCACTGGCATTTCAAATACTTGCAGAGTCACCCATGGTGGACAGGTTTCAGTGGAGCTTCCGGACTAAGACAGAGTAGGAAGAAGGACCTGGCAATACTTCTGAAAGAATTGGTCATGAAAACCCTATGAACAATAGCACAGCGTTGTCTGATATCGCACCGAAATGTGAGACGATGGCACAAAAAGACCAGGCAGGGTCCTGCTCTGTTGTGCACAGGGTCCCTAGGAGTCAAAATCAACTTGAGGACACTAATAACAGCAACAAAGCATAGTGTGGTATTTAAGTGAAAATTATCTCAATGCCGTATCTAATAAATTGTCACTGTCTTAAAAAGTTACAGTATATGAAAATATTTACATTCCTGAAAGATTCACTTTCAAAACAGATAGTTTTAGTACCACTTTAGATCTTAAGCAGTTTTAGTTTCACTGGTTCTTTTCATAGGTATTTGCTAGATGCATAGTAAGGGCATGGCCAAAAGAATAAACTATTTGGGGCCAGCCGGGTGGCCGAGTGGTTAAGTTCGCACCCTCTGCTTCAGTGGCCTGGGGTTTTGCTGATTTGGATCCTGGGTGTGGACCTAGCACCATTCATCAAGCCACGCTGAGGCAGCATCCCACATAGCAGAGCCAGAAGGACCTACAACTAGAATATACAACTAGGTACTGGGGAGCTTTGGGGAGAAGAAGAAGAAGTAAAAAAAGAAGATTAGCAACAGATGTTAGCTCAGGGCCAATCTTAAAAAAAAAAAAGCAACACAGAGGACTTGACTCTAAAATAAATAAATAGGGGGCCAGCCCAGTGGTGTCGTGGTTAAGTTTGTGCGCTCTGCTTCCGTGGCCCAGGGTTTGCCAGTTCGGATCCCACGTGCAGACCTATGCACTGTTTATCAAGCCATACTGTGGCAGGCGTCCCACATATAAAGTAGAGGAAGACGGACACAGATGTTAGCTCAGGGCCAATCTTCCTCAAAAAATAAAACAAAACTATTCATTAGAGATAAATTTTTATCTTTTTGATAGCTCTTTGTGTGCACAAGTAAAAAAATCCAAGAATGTGTGTGTATGATGTGTGTGCCTACAGGAACACATGATTCACTGAATATGTGGATTATATTTTAGGTAATCATCTCTTCCTAAGGGAAATTTCATATGTTCTCAAGAATAGATCGTTTATTTCGAATTTTAGTAAACTGTTTTCTCAGATATTATAATTTGTTTTTAAATTACTTATATTTTCTGTGATTGATTAGACCAGGGTTTTCAGTGTAACATCATCATTGCAACTTGAAAATATGTTTTCTGTTTTCTTCTTTTTCATATAATTTTCTTTGACGTGGCTCTGAGGTTTCCTGTGATTGTTATCTTTTTACTGTAATTTGGATGCCAACACTATCTTTGTCATGCAAACATGGTTTTCTTTAGATGGACACACTTGCTATTTGTGAAGCAAGTACTAATTTACTCTATAGAACATAGTCTTTGGTCAATTTTGGCTAATGTTTATGTTTGTGTCATGGGCGGTTGGTCATGAAGTTATACTCACAGACTGTTTTTAAATGAAATTTTCCAGAACGAATACATGGAAGTTTTATTAAATTCTTTTTCATTATTTATGCTAGTATCTTTTCATTTTATGATTGTAAAATTTAATATTTTTACTTGTAACTAAACAAAGTATAAATATATGTGTGTTGTGAATAAACCAAATATACGTCTATCATTTTACATTACATAAATATCTGTTGTTGCATTTTCTTATTTTATAATTTACGGTAATATGACAACATATATTATGCATACATATAAATATGTGTATATTTTATATGTATGTGTGTATGTATAACATATAACATTTATGTATGTTATTTTTTCTGACTCCTGGTTTCTTTGCTGTTAGGACCATGTCTTTCTCAGTTTTGCATTTGCAGACTTAATATAGGATGCAGAGAGAGTCTATATAAATTGAATCAACGGCAGGATACTTACATATTAAAATGGCTTTAAATTAGTGCCAAATAATGGCTAATTCATATACTCTCTAATGGGACGAAGGAAACCATGTGGTATCTAAATGGATGTAGACATGTGTTGTGTTTCTTCAGGCTTCCTTCACAGATCACATCCCCACGTGAGCAGGAAGCACGGCCTGACCATGATTGTAGTGGCTTGTGTATAGCCCTTGACATCAGAGTGAAAACCAGTTTTGCTGGTGTGTGCCTGATATAAAACTGTTAAATTGTTGGTAGATTACAATACAATTTTAAGAAGGTACAGAGATGAATATGGATTGGGTGAATGGTATGATTTGTTATTCAGTTGAGAACTATAGATTATATGAGACATATGTTAAATATTTTCTCTTTGGATAAAAATAGAAATTATAAATCTACACTCAGACATCTGTGGTAGGAAAAGACTATAACATTGAATTAAACTAATATTTATTTTCCTTCTCTTTGGTAATTTTCCATCTGAAAGTCAAGAAAAACAAGGTGAACCCTGAAATAGCAATAATCAAATTGCCCCTTATGTTGAAGTTTCAAGGTTTAAATTACTTTATTTGAGTGAATATGAGATCTTAGATGATTGAGGTTTCTAAATTTTTCCTCTTATTGCTCACTGTTGCCTACACTTATCTTCAAAATGATTTATCTGCATCTGAGACAAGACTATTAAGTATTCTGTTCTGGGGCTCCCATATTAACCAACTCTAGATTTAATATTGAAAAGGAATACTTTCTAATGAAACATTCTCAGATATTTTCATCTTAAGTCAATGTCCATTTATTTTTTTGCTGCTATGAACTAATATTTTGTTTCTCATAAGTCTGTTTATTAGAAGTCTCACCAGAAACATATTTTCATATATCTATAAATATATATATTATTACTTTTTTAACTTAAAAATTACAAAGGAAAATTTTACTGGAATGACATTTAACCCTGGGAAGTACTGAAAAAGAAATTTTCTCTATTGATCGTGTGCAGCTTTTCCTGGTGTGCTTAGGGCAGTTACCAAAACACTGAGGAGTAGCTGCAGGAAGCAAGGTTAACAAGGCCATGTGCACGCCATCTAGTGGTTATAACGACCTAGTGCAACCTAATGTGACTGAAGGTTGTCTTCACTCGTTAACAACTCAGATGCCTACAGGAGCCGAGCACATAACAGAAATGGGACAAGTGGGTGGGACAAAAATCAATTATTGGTGTATATCACACTTCTGTCTTTACAGAGCTACTGTGTAAGCAAATAACATAAACAGAATATAAAAGAATATATTTTAAACTCAGAATGGAACGAAAAATGTAAGCTCTGATAAATATCCCCAGGGAATTGTGTGTTCTATGGCAAAGCCAGCCGTTGACCATCAGGTTCAATGGTTGTCATTCAAGAACACAGGCCCAGTGTTGCTATATCTTCCAATTTTTCTAGAGAAACTGGAAATCTGATTTGTATATAAAAGTTACTAATTTTAGTATGGTGGCTCAATTTTTTAAGATGTGATATGGCCCAAACTTAAATACATCTGGGACCACATTTGTCCATTTTGAGATCTTTCTTTTGAAAGAGGTCTTGAATTTATTGATGTCATTTCTTTCAGAGGACAGGAAAGTTTTGGGCATCTTCCAGCAACATTGTGAAGTGAGACTGGAATATAAAGTTACTGAATCGTTGCTAGATTGTGTCTTGGTTGAAGATTAATTTTATTCAACAGCAGACACTCTTCAAGATGCTAAGGTTGTAGCTGTAAATAAGAGAAACCCTTCTTGTTGGTTTCTCCCAGTGCTGTACCTTCAATGGGACGCCCAGTAATCAGAGGGCATGACCACTTTCTGCAGGGACTGCCCGTGGAGGGTTTGAATACAACTTTCCAGTGTTTTTCTTGATTCTTGAGCTCCATATGGAATTTAGTTCATGATTTGTATCACTTCAATGTATCTTTCTTATAACTTTTTGCTGGGCAGCTTTGAGTTCTTAAAAAATAGCACTAAATTATAGTCTGTTATATAGGGGAGAATAAAATGCTGAGATAGTTGTTTGTTACTTTCTGTCTTTCACCAGAGCCCTTAAACTTGACCACATCTTTCCCCAACTGCACAGAGGAAGTGAATAAGGAGAAAAAGGAAGAATGATCAGGATTCAGAATCCTTTGAACTTGTTCGAAAGTAAGAGAGCCAGAGTGAAATGAAAGGAACCACAAATAGCCGTGTGGCCTAATTTCTTCTCCCAGCCCCCTCTGTTCCTTATTTTGAACAGTCACTTTCAAAGGCAAGCTGTAGTCCTTCCAGCTGCCCGTGGGATCCCTCCGGGCCCCTTCTTTCTCTCTCTGACCTGATCTACGACCACTTTCTCAGGTGTTCTTTCTATTGCAGCTCCCCTGGTCTCCTTGTTGTTCCTTGATCACATCACACGTGAGCCCCCTCACACCTTTGTACTGGTGTACTCTCTCCCTGAAACAGTATACTCACAGAAGCTGCTTATTCTCAGCCTTCTGTGTGCTTTTGCTAAAATGTCACTTCCTTAGTGAGGTCTACCTTGATTGTCCCTTTGAGAATCACATCCCCTGCACTCCCAGTCCCCAGGCCCCTCTACCTTGCTCTGTTCCCCCCCCCCCAATAGCACTGATTACCTTTTAACGTAGCACATAATTTACTTATGTTTATTGTAAGTCTTTCCTCTGCTAAAACATCAGGACTCTGAGGATGGAGATCTTTGTCTTGTTGTGTTTCCTGATATTATCAGAAAACAGTGTCTGGCATGTACAGGTACTCAATGCATATTTTTTAGATGGAAGAATGTTGAACTTCTTTCTCACTTAGATGGGGGCATACTTCCCTCAGCCTGCTATAATTGCCCATGGAAGAGTTTCTTGTAGTAAATTATATCATGTATGGGCTTATGATCTATTTTGCCTTTATTACTAAAAACTGCAAAAACTCATGTTAAGAGGAAAGAGATATTTCCTCTTTGGATGTTTGGTCCCCAAAACACATGTTAAAAGTAAAAAGAAGTTTGTATGTTTGGTCTCAATATAGAGGGCAGTCATTTTGTATAGAAAATTAGTATAATTATCTATTATACTATTATCTAGTATAATTATACTATGTAAGTAGCATAAAAAACTATAAAGAAAAAATAATTGGCTTGAGGCAGTAGAGAGGACAAAGAATATGAGGTCAAAAGACGTGTGATGGTGTGCTGGCTACACCATTTACTAGCTCTCTGACCTCAAGTTAGCTATTTGTTATCTCTGAGCCTTAATTACCTTATCTTTTAAGCAGGAATAATAATAATAACAGAATCTGTCTTATTTACCTTATAAATGTATAATGATGTTTTCTTTCTTAACACGTCTATTTGTTTCATTCACCAGTTAAGCCAGTGCATTTAAATTCGAATTATTTTATCTTTCTGTTCACTTGACAGATACACTCTTTAAAATAAAAGCTCCACGGGAACATATTCGTGTTCTTGTTTTGCGTTGTTGTCTCCTCAACTCTGAGCACAATGTCTGGCACGTAACAGTTTCTCAGTAAATATGTTGTTGAATCAACAGTTAAGCAGTTGTAAGCCATGAAGTTCATATGGCAAAATAATAGTAAGCTGGTTTGTAGTCAATTATTATAATACAGATGTCTGTTATTATTGTCACTATCTAAACTCTTATCATCATCGTCAAATATGCTTTACTCAGGCTTTTTGAATCCACTACCAAGAGGGTGATCCTCTTCTTGTGTTACTGCCTAACTTAGAAGTTTAGTGAAATAACACAGAAAACACTTTGCTGATCTAATGATTTTGTTATAGGTCTCTAAACTGGCTGGTGTTCTGGTCAAACATGGTATCAAGAAAGGTGACACTGTGGTTATCTACATGCCCATGATCCCACAGGCGATGTATACCATGCTGGCCTGTGCAAGGATAGGAGCCATCCACAGTCTCATATTTGGGGGATTTGCATCCAAAGAACTAAGTAGTCGCATTGATCATGCAAAGGTAAGTGCTTTATTTGGAGAAATCAAGTAGTACAGCCGTATTTATCTGTGAATGAATTGTCCAAGAGCAAGCTATGCTTATGAGAACCTCCTTTCAAATGCAATACTTAAAGTTTACTTTTTCTTTGGCATATATTGATTCACCAAAGATTTATTATTGAGTCAGTTCTATATGAAAGACATCTTGCTGGATGCTGTGAGGAATATAAAATAGAAGATAGGGTGCATACCTTTCAAGTTAGCTTGCTATATATTTGAATGTATAAGACATACAAGAAAAGTAACTAACTTATTCATTCAACATATATTAAGCTTCTACTATGTGCCTGACATTAACCTTGGAACTGGGCAATAAATGATACGTGTCAAATGGATGGGACACATACTTCCTGGAATGGTGGTGTAGAACAGTGGTGAAGAAGGGTTGTCCAGGAGGGGTGGAGTTACATAATTAGATGGCGTACTAAAATAAACTTGATAAGGCTGTTGTGAAATATCACTGAGATATTGAATTTAAAACACTTAACACAGTGCCTGGCAGGTAGTACTCATTAAAAAAAGATGCTATTATTTTTCTATGAATTTAGGTCAGAGATCAGCAAACGTTTTTCTGTGAGTTACCAGACAGTAAATATTTTAGGCATTGCAGGTCTCATGGTTTCTGTTGCAACTGCTCAGCTGTGCTGTTGTAGCAGGAAAGTGGCCTTAGACATTACGTAAATGAAGGGCTTGGCAGTGTGCCAGTAAAACTTGACAGAAACATGCTGTGGGCAGAGTTGGGCTCTCAACCGTAGTTTGCAGACCCCTGATTTAGAGGAAGGAGTGATCTCTTTTCGTTGGAGTGGCTGACGAAGGCTTTCTGAAAGAGCTGAGATTTGAGTTAGGTCTTGACTAAGATTCAGCTAGCTGAAGACAGTGATGTTGTGGAATCCAAAAGAAGAGAAAAAGAATATGAGTCTAGCATTAGAGGCAGGAAAGGGCAAAATTCAGTGGGAGGACAGTGAATGGCCCAGTGTGACTGAAGAGGGAGAGAAGGTGAGCTTGCAGAGGCAGCTTTTGTCTGAACTGGATCCTGTAGACGTTGACCAGTCAAAGTCGTTGAGCAAAGTGTCATGTTTCATGCAATGTTAAGAGGAGGCAAGTCTTGCAATACGATGTGAGTGGGAGAGAGGCTGGAGGCTGGAATAAGAACCTTTGGTAGGTGGTCTGTTTGTGTAGCAATGGACAATGTGCAGGAGAGGAACAGCAGTGGGAAGACTAAGGAAGGAAGGTCGCTCCAGGAGTAAGAAATGGTTGACCTTTAGAGCTTTACAAGCCCTAGATGAGACATTCTTCACAAGGAAGGGAACTAGTGTGTATTGAGGGTTCCCTGAGTGCTAGGCATAAAGGATAGTTTGGCATATCTGACCTCCTCTGGTAACAGATCAGTTATTAGAACTAGGAATTTTGGTTTATGGGCTAACTGGCTGGATTCTTTTTTGTTCTTTTTCTCTTTTTAAAACATGTTGACTTAGTGCTTTTGGAGGAAAATATCAGTCATTGACCTGCAAATCAGTGGGCAGTTGGAAACTTTTCTCACAAAGCTGTAGACTCCAGGCTTTTAGCTACAGAAATTGTAAACACTATTTGAATAAAGGCGTGAGGTGTATTATGTGGCGATGTGGGAAAATTGAGATATATAACACAATAAAGATTTATAAAACTTATGCTATGCCACTGGAGGAGTTTTCATTCCTAACACACACACACACACACAGACACACACATATATAATCACAGACACATATAATCAGACACATAACACACATCATCTTGTTAAGGAGTTTAGGCAATCAGTGCGTGTTCTTATGGGCAAGGCCATTGGGCAGGTCAAATTAAAGGCGAGAGGTTGAAGACAGAGATACATATCTGGGATATTTGGATAGAATTAATAGTTGGAATCAGGGATGATTTTAATGTCATGATTTTCAAAGAAATAGGCTGAAGAAAAAGTTTTATTTTAACAGATGAAGATGGGAAGAATGTATTCTAACAAGTCAGTCTAGACCAAATAAAACCTCCAATAGAAGTCTATTAATAGAAAATTGAAAGGAATTGTTTCTCTAGAGGAAGAATCCAATTTTGACGTTATTAAATTATTAAAGTTTGGATATATCCTACATATGTTTTTAATTTGATATGTAACTTACTTTCATATATTCAGAATTCTAAGCTTGAGGAATATTATCTATTTTTGTATTACAGATATTAAAATGTGAACTGTATTCAAATGTCTGACCTTTAAAAATGTAATAAAGGAAAATAAGACTAATTTTTCTTTTCTTTCCTTTTAAAAGACAGCTTGATATAGTGGAAAGAGAAAGGTTCTGTAATCAGACAGAACTGGTCCATGTTCTGATTCTGCCACTTGTAACCTGGGGCAAGCTTTGTAACTGCACGGAGCCTTAGCGCCATGAATATTAAATAATATTTGAAAAGCAGAAAGTACTATATATGCATATATTGGCACAATAGAAACCTCCCCTGGACGGAATGTACTGTAACCAGAAATCAGAATTCAGGAGCAGTTGCACTGTCTTGGATTGATTACCTGTCTCCTGAATAATTAGTTATCTGTTTCCTTTTCTTTGGATTTCTTGGTGAAGAAACAGTGTGCCTAAAGAATGAAAACATGTTTATTCCTGCAAATTAATGAGAATTTTGATTCAGTTCCACAAATACTTATTGAGAGCTTATGGTATGGCAAGCATTGTGCCAGGCTTAGGAGAGACAGAGATAAATGGGATCCGGATTTGCCCTTGGAGAGCTGTGGTGTGGATGGAAGAGTATTTTGACTACTGTGAGACATCTGAGGCCTGGCCAGGATGTTCTGAGGAAGGGAGAGTAACCCCAGGGGACACTTAGGCGACATCTGCATTTATCTTGAAGAATGACTAGCAATTTGGCAGGTAAAGAAGAGTGCTAAGTGTGCCTTAATGACGAAACTTAAATCACTTAGGGGCTGTTTTAAGGAAAATATGACAAAATTACAAATATAATATTTGGTGAACATGAGTATGTATTTAGAATGAGAAAAGAATCATAAAAGAATTTTGGGAGATTTGGGTCCCTTCCTTCTGTGGTCTCTTTAGGCGTTTAAGCAGACATGCCTCCATTAAAAGACTTAGAAATGCTCCCTCATGGCCGTGGCTGGGCTGGCCCTCCCCACCTAAGAAACGCTACAATTTTAGCAACAAGCAGCTGTGACGGGCGCCTCTGGAAGGGAGCACCTCTGCCTTTCATGGCAAATCCACCTACCTGAATGAAGTCTTTGGAAAGTCTTTTTAACAGCTCATACTTATTAGACAAAAGCATCACTCAGTGTTCAGTTTTGAACAGGTAAGTGAAATTTATGTGGAAGTGGTTAAGTTACAACATTTAGAAAGAGTTTATTGATTTTCAGGTCATTTATTCAATAGAGAACAGAATCATTCAAACATTTTTTTAGAAAAATTAAACTGCCAGTCTGCGCCTGAAATATAGTGATTACCTTAATTAAGATTGTTAAACTTTCTCAATTATTTCTTTTTCCTTGTAGCCCAAGTTGGTTGTTACAGCATCCTTTGGCATTGAACCTGGAAGGAGGGTAGAATACATACCACTTATAGAAGAAGCGCTGAGAATAGGACAACACAAACCAGATAAAATTCTCATTTACAATCGTCCAAATATGGTAATCTGAATACTGAGTTTGGTTCTTGCTTATGGTGATGTGCTAAGGATGATTCTAGTTTGGACCATTTGAAAGAAAAACTTGATTTATAAACCATTAAATATACTTCCTGAATGTGTATTAAAGATAGTTTCTGTCTTTATGATAAACTAACTTAAAACAAAAAAATTGAAACACAGAAATACCCATTTAATGAATTGGATTCTATGTATTGTCTATGGATTCTGTGGATTCTATTGTAGTGTCATACATTAATTTAAGTTATAACAAAGTATTAATACTATCAAACGCTTATACTGCTTACCATATGATTTTTAAGACATTCTGCTAACGGATAATTTTTAAAATCTTCCTGATAACTCTCTGAGCTAGGAGATAGCATTATTCCTATTTTAAAGAAGAGGAATCTAATAAACAGAGAGGTGAGTAACTTGCCCGGCTAGTAAGGGTCAAGGTCATGATCTGAATGCATGTGCTTTGCATGCTTAAACCTCCAGCTATCCTGCCTTGTGGTGAAGTGTGATTAATTTATATGTAAAATGTCTTCTAAAAACTTTAGAAAAGGTATTCAGTCCAGAAATAAAAAATACGTACAAGAAAACAAAATATGAATATTCTAAACAAATAAATTATTCTGTGATCCATGGTGGAATAAAAAGCCGTATAATGCATCAATGAAAGTATTTTATAATGCTTTTCCTAGTATGCTTGACCTAATGATCACCTTATTTCTACATCCAAGCAAGTGTCCAGCTATTTATGATGAGATCCACTTGGGTTTCTAGCAGATTAAAATTTTTTTGCAGAAGAAAAATTACAAGAGTGCAAAGACTCATGTATAATTTTGTGGCACACTTGAGAGGTTATCTGCAGAAAATGCTTAAATGACAAGATATAAAAACAGAGAGCATTAAAACTTTGTCATTTTGATTACCAGCCAGCAATTCCCCTTACCACATTAAATTCCTGTGCAAAGTTTTAGTGATCTGTGCTTCGCACTCAATGATTTTAATATTCTTACTGTCCTGAAGAAAAATTTTAAGTTTCTTTTAGATGACCTCAAGCATATTTTAAAAAAAGACTTGTTGCTGTTACATCAGGGAATGCAAAGTCAGCAATAAAGAAGGTTTTGGGTAAGAGAAGATTGGAGCAAGAGCAGGAACGCACACACACGTGTTTATGTGCGAATGTGTGTACTCTTCACACATAGATGGATTCGTGTAGAATTTACAAAGAACTTATGCTAGGCCCAATGCTGAGTACTTTCAAATACTTCCTCTTATTCAATTCTCACAAACCAGTGAAGTAGATGCTATTAACTGGCCCTTTTAACAGATGAAGAAACTGAGTCATGGAGAGGTCGTAGCCCAAAGTCACATCGAATAAGTGGTGGAGCTAGGATTTGAACTCCGCCTTCGTGACTTTGAATTAACAAGATATGTGATATTTCTTTTACTTTATTAACACGCTAGATATGGGTATCAATGCTTCCTAATCAGATTTTTCTAATGCAAATTTCTCTTGTCTTAATAGGTAGAGATCCACTGCCCCTCGTCTCCCTCCCATAACTGGCTCACTTTCTCTCCCTCTCCCTTTTTCTTGAGACACTTCTCTCTGCTTTGACTTATCTTTTTTTTAGATGAAGGCTTTGGATGGCTCTTGTCCTTCATATTAGACCTGCTGTTTAGGCAGTGATTAAGCCCAGTGGACTGGCTTTGCTTTGAGTTTAGAGAGACACAAATTATGAGGCTTGGTGGTACTTCTCACTAGCCAGGATTGCATTTTGTCAGAGGAAGTAAAAATCTGGACACCACTCCTAAGCCTTAGGCAAGCAATGACAGAGTCAAAGGAATGACCTCAGTCACCGCTGCTGCTCTCCCGGTATTGCCTTTTAAGAATGGTAACAGCTAGGAAGGGCTGGCCCGGTGGTGTAGCAGTTAAGTTCGCAGTTCTGCTTGCGTGGCCCAGGTTCGCTGGTTCGGATCCCTGGTGGACATGGCACCGCTTGGCAAGCTATACTGTGGCTGGTGTCCCACGTGTAAAGTAGAGGAAGATGGGTGTAGATGTTAGCTCAGGGCCAGTCTTCCTCAGCAAAAAGAGGAGGATTGGCAGCAGATGTTAGCTCAGGGCTAATCTTCCTCAAAAAAAAAAAAAAAAAATGATAACAACTAGGAAAGACATGTCTATAGAAGTAAATGTATGTGTGTAAAAGCTCATGTTGATTTTTTTCTCCCTCTTCCTTTCGTCGTATCTTCTTTACACATCCTTTTAACTTCTTAGCCTGAAGAACAACCATTCATTCAAGTCCTCATTTCATTTCATCTGTAATTGGTTTTGTGATCACTCAGTTGACATTTTTCATTATGCAGGGTGATAATTTTTTAACGTCTGTAATTGTGATGTCAGAGGCTTAATAATTTGAAATTAGTCGCATTTATCTGATGCATAAAAACAAATGGAAATATAGAATTTGGTCGTAGTTAACTATTATTATTTATCTAAATGGCACATCCAAGACATATCAGGGTGAGGCTGGAGAAGCCAGCTGGCCCTAAAACTTCACCTTCATGAAGATCACTTCGAGTTGTTATCAGTCAATGTGTTTATTCATATAGGCATCGTATTTGTGATGTTAAATTGGAATGTTAATTTGTAAATGTACCCATTTAAATGGATGACCATGTTTTACAGCTCTGATTAATATATTAAGGAACTTGAAAAATGGAAATGGCCTGGCTTTTCTAAATCTCTGGATTCTGGGCTTAGCTCCGGGATCCCCTTGATGAAATAAATGGTTACATACACTCTCTACGTGGTGGATCTGCTAACTTTCCCTGAGGAATGTGCAGCCTTGCCTTGTGCCCACACTAACAACTTCACCAGCTATCAACTTTCTGATGTGCTATTTGAGTTAACATTTGAGAAAATGACTAGTCATGTACCAGGTCTTAACTCTACTTGAATAGCTGTAACTCCTCATTAGAGTAGTTTTTTCATAAGCTGATTCCGTACTCTTCATATATCTGGCTTATTTCATTGGCACCATTATCAAAGAGGTCTACCTAACTTCTTTTACGGTGACTCTGTCTAACTCATGATTCTGTTATCATAAGATTTACAACACAGATCTTGGTTCTAGGAACAAGGAAACCCCCACACATTTCAACCATATTAATCAATGACCTAGATGGAGGCAAACTTGGATAGCGTTTTAGATGTCACATACTCTCATTAATTTTCAAAATTGATTTTTTTCTTGAAAAAGCAAAAGAAGATTGCTTTCCAACCCCTGAAAATAATGTAATATTCTCTTATTTGGAAAGATGGCCACAGTATTACTCCTAAATGGCCCTTGTTTAAAGAGAAATTTTAACGCGTTGGTTGACATCTCGTTGTGAAGACATTCCAATGTAAAAACAATAGGTTACAAAAAGTAGAAATTAGTTTATAAAGTTAATAGTGTGCATACATTTATGAGAACACAAACCTCTGTTAGTTAAGCTCTGACAGTTGATGAACACTTGACTGCATCACATCGAGTTTCTTAAGGATATCCCAAGATTTGAGTAAAACGTTCTTTTGTCAGTTCAGTTGAAGCCAGCATCAAACTGTTGGACTTTTTGTGAACATTTATCTTAACTCAAGATTCTGAGATATTTAGTCATAAATCTGATATTTAGTGCTATATCAGCCTAGATTTTCAGTCAGATGCTCAGACTAATATAGATTTAGCCACTCGTCACTCTTCTCCTGACTTAATCTCCTTTGTTCAATGCCTGTTCCTATATTTTTGCTGTGCAGGAGACAGTTCCCTTGGCCCCAGGTCGTGACCTTGATTGGGATGAAGAGATGGCGAAAGCACAGTCACATGATTGTGTTCCTGTTCTCTCAGAACATCCGCTGTATATTCTTTATACATCTGGAACAACAGGGCTGCCGAAGGTATTCTCTCTCGTAGGGATAACTATCCATAGCGGTAGATTTCTTTTGCACTGAGAATATTTGATTACTGACTAAAAATGTTTGCTGACTGTAGCTTGAGGTTTGGACTGAGATGCTTTATATCTTAAAGACATCTTATGTTTAAAAATAGAAAAATATTAATTATATTTAAGGTAAAATGCTTTGCCCCAATTTCTTCCAAAGTCTTCACATATATCAGCAATATAGAATTGCTTTAGTAAGCTGTTAAAATTAAATTAATAGATGTTTGATTGAATATGATTGATTGAATATAATAAAATTTTATAAAAATATATTTTAATGAACTATGTTTATTTTTTAAATTGAGGTATAACTTACATATAGTATGGAATTGATTTTTGATATAGGGGAATTCAATTCTTTGTTATAAATGCAGGTTTGAGAACTGGCTTAGACAGTTTGAACAACAGGCAATTTATCTGGAGTATTGAACTATTTGATTTGTAGCACTGAAGACACTCAAGGATTTTTATATCTGCTTACTATGAAAGGTGTTTTCACAAGCCAGAGCTAAAAACATTAACATTTATGAAGGTGTCAGATGAAAAACAATTGTCACCTTGGCCTGGTACCTCCAAATAATAGTGTTTCCTCGTACAACTTCATAAAGGCAATATCACCTTCCTATTCATCTTTATTAGGAGGTTCAGTAGTCATTGAATCAAAGAGTGTCAGTGGGGGAAGGAACTTTCACAATCTCTTGCATCCTGGAGGACAGTGGACTCTTTGTTAATATTAGATCTCTGTAGCATCAGAGTGCTGAAAACATAATCTGTTAATAATCTTAAAATAGTGGTTCTATTAGATTAGATTTTAAAAAGGAAAACTGAGGGGCTGGCCCCGTGGCTGAGTGGTTAAGTTCGCGCGCTCCGCTGCAGGCGGCCCAGTGTTTCGTTGGTTCGAATCCTGGGCGCGGACATGGCACTGCTCATCAGACCACGCTGAGGCAGTGTCCCACATGCCACAACTAGAAGGACCCACAACGAAGAATACACAACTATGTACCGGGGGGCTTTGGGGAGAAAAAGGAAAAAATAAAATCTTTAAAAAAAAAAAAAAAAAAAGGAAAACTAAGACCTTCCATATAAAACTCCCTTGCTTGTGAAAAGAATACATTTGGTAGGGGAATGTATTTTCTCTGAGGTCAGGGACCATGTTTTATTACCTTTTGTACTCTACCATTGTGCTTTGTATGTAGTTGGTTTTCAATAAGCTTTTATTGAGTGCATAAATAGGTAAATCGTGTACACAAAGATATTTATGTCATTGTAGAATCAAAGCCTAATGATTTCTTTTTAACTCTGGTCATCTGAAAAATAAATACTCCTTCATATTGAAGACTCTAGGACTTGTTTAAGCAGTCCAGATGATCTGCTGGACTCAATCCTCAGCCTCCAGTTTTTGCAGTTCTGCATTATGCAGCAGCCACGAGGAGTCCAACTGAACGTTTGACTGTAAAATAAAAGGGGACTCAGCAAGTTATCCTTTAATCTAAAAGTATCAACATGAGAGGAAACCCATGACCCTGAAAACTTAGTATAACCTAACCAAATAATAATAGTAAAAAAAAAAAAAACCCAAAATAAAAAAAATCAGTTTAGCTCCTTCAAAGCCTGAAGGAATGTTATAGAAACATTTGCACCACCTCAAGATTTTAAATCCCTCTGAAATTCACTGTGGCCTGGATAGGGATCTGTATGGGAGGCACAAAAGAAGAGCTTGTCAGCAACTCAAAACTGGCTCAGCCAGTGTAGGAGAAATAAAATAAAAGTAATATGCAGAGCATTAAATTTGAAAAGTGGTGGTTCCAAGTAAGGAAGGGTCCTAGCCATTTCAGGTTTCCTCTGGGTCAAGAAGGTCTCTTCCGGATTCCTAGATGCCCAAAGTGAAGATCATTTGCGGTTTCAGTCATTCTCATTTTCCTCCTAATGTACCATCCTGAAGATACTCTAGTTCAGTAGATTGGGGAAGGCTTTGATTGTTTGCAGATCTCTGTTGACATTGGATTCAGCTCAATTCAATATAGCTGTATTGAGTGTTCATTCTGTGTTACAAGAGATAAAAATATGAGTAAACCACAATCCCTTCAGTCTAGTGGGGTTGAGATATATATGAACACAGGTAATAAAAGCTGGATAGTGATCCTTGCTCTGAAAGGGCAAGGCTATTTCTCTTTCTCCTGAGGAAAAGATGAGATCGAATGGCATCTGAAGGATTAAATTCAACTAATTCAACAAATATTACTGGTCATCCAAATGTGTTTCTTGCTCTCTTTTTAGAAGTTTATATTCTATAGCCAGGGCACAGACATTCAACGAACAAAGAGCTATGTAATATGTTATAAGTGTTATGAAGAAAAGTAAAGGGGACAGAGTGATGGGAAGAGTGGGAGTGCTATTCTATCAGGGAACGTCAAGGAAAGCTCTTGATAAGGTGACATTTGAAGGATGAATAGAACTTCTTCATAGCATGACATCTCGGGAAGGAGGGCATTCCAGGCAGAGACGATCAGAATAAGCAAAGGCAGGAGTGTGTTAAGGAAGGTTCCAGGATGGCTAGTGCATGTGGTGCAAGTGAAGAAGAGAAATCGCCAGATATATAGGCAGGGGCCAAACTCTTAAAGTTTAGCTGAGAAGTTTAGGTTATATTCTGTATGTAGGGGATGGAGAGCATGAATTCTTCAGCAGGAGAGAAGAATATGAAGGAAGGTAACCCTTGTAACATTATGTTGGGAAGATAGACAAGTACACACAATGGAAGTAAGGAGGTCAGTTTTCAGGCTGTTCAGTTAGTTTAGGACTTTACTTAGGACAGCACACTTAATGGGGGGGATCAGATTTGTTTCAAGGTTAGGAGTCAAGCAGAGAAGTACAAGACTTAGAACCTGAGAACGCAGAAGGATGGCTTTGAATATTTATTGAAACAAGAGGATGGTTTAGGGCTGGGGAAACTGAAAGATTTTGAATATATTGAGTATGATGTGTCTTTGGGAGATGAACATGGAGCTGCTTAGTCAGTACTTGAAGGTGAAGATCTGGGTTTAAGAAGTACATCTGAGTTTGGAGATAGATACTTGTTGGTCATCCGCTGTAGACGTCTGGCCTTTAAATCATGAGAGTGAGCAGGTTTCGCAAAGTAGGACATGCAGAATGGCAAAAGAACATAGTCATCTCTCAAGGTCCCTCAGAAATACTTCCCTCATACCTCTTGTGGACTTTAGAATTTCAGTTGCATTTAAATTATACATTGCCAACAACCCTTTATGCCACTTATTTATTCTACCTTATACATATCAGTTTTTATTCTCTTATCTTCATAAATTGCATTTTCTCTAAGGGCCTTAGAATATATTTTATACATCTTTGAAGCCACTGTCACTAACCTTAAAATTGGGCCATGCTAAATCCACAGAATATTTGTTAAATGATCTCTTCTCCAGTTAGCTCCCAGACTCCTCTTTATTCATAAGATTCTCACTTCATTTTTGGTAGGTATAATCAAGATTAATGGGATCTGAAATTTTAATACTGGGATTCTCAGAATAGAAGTATAGGAAAGATGAGCACACATGCACTTATGAAGCATTTAAATATAAATTTTATGTCATCATTATAGTTTGTTTTCTTGGTGTTTGATCTTCATGAGGAAAAATAATGTGAGGCTATAAGAATATTCTCTTGAAAATGCTCTTGTCTCATAGGGTACTTATAAGACAGAGATAAAGCAGTTCGTTCTTTGGTTAGAATTTGCAGATATATTTAGGGCATATTTGCATCTCTGCGTCTGCCATCCTTGGATTTGTCAGGTTGCTGTGTGACAGGTTAATCTGCTAGCTGCTGCAAATATTCCGGCAGCCACAGCTGAGCTGCTCTGCACACATTGCTGTCTTGTTGTGGGCTTCTGTCCTGTTTGGTTGGGTGCCTGTATTCAAGATACTTCAAAGCACTACACAATAGAAGGATCCCTCATCTGGATTGGGTGTCCTTTTGGGAGTGGAAGATTCAGTGATGGTCATATTTATCTTCTTCTAGCTTGATATCATGGAGGGATAGTGATAACCAAAAACAAAAATAAAAAAAGTCAAATGCCAAAGGAATAGGGTAAAAGAAACCAAAAGCAAAGGATTGAAAGGAAGGCGGCAGATAAGGCCTTTGTCCTGATGTGCATTTACACAACTTATGGCACTTTTATTCCTGCATGTTATCCCCTAGCCTAGAAAAAAAATAAGAGAAAGTCAAATAGAAAAGCAGTGAACTTTTTTTTATCTGTGGCACAATTCTTGCAGATAAAAATGCTGACTTGCTACACCTTTGCCCCTTATCTCACGGTTGTTAAGATCAATAAAAAATTATACTGCTGCTAAAATATCCTCCACAGAGGCAGCTTCAGAGTCATCCAAAAGCCTGTAGCAAGAGATTTTATGTTTGATGAAATATCCCAAATGGAACCATTCCATTTCTATTAACATGATTCACCACGTTCTGCAAATTTCAAGGGTTTCTCCTGAACAAAGAAGAGTATTTTAAAAAAGAATTATATTTTTCATATGTGTGCTTATTCACCCAACTGTTCACTCATTTACTGTCAACAAATGTGTTAAATGCCTATTCTGTGCCAGGCACTGTGCTGAAGAGACTGAGGCGTTCTCCTCAGGGCGCTCAGAGTGCTGGAGGAGATGCGGGCCAGGTGGGTGGTCAGTGCTCCAGGGAGGCTGCAGGCCAGGGGCTGTCGAAGGGGATGGGGAGATGTGTGACGCAAACTGTGGGCCTGGACAGCTTCCAGAAGGGATGGCACTTTTACACTGTCTTTAAGTACTTGTGTGATGAAGTAGGAGCAACCCAGGGTCAGAAAAGTGGTGGAGGCTCCTTCTAGAAAGAGGCTTATCATCTGTAAAGCCACTATCAGAACAAGAAGATTGTTGATATGTTGGATTTTCTTAAGTAACAGAACCATGCCTTTTATTTTTCAACTCACTGACTACAATTACCGTTCAGTGATGGATTTCTTTTCCTCAGGTAAAATATTTATTTCCTCTTTCTTCTTCTTGTGTTTTTTTCTCAACTTGTCAGGCTGAATTGAAATATGTGTGTGTGTGTGTATAAGATATGTATAAATTTATATACATACATACATAAGCATATACATATATATACACATGCATATAGACACATGCACATATGTATGTGTGAATAAATATATATTTTATGTATGCAAATATGTATATTTGTCTTGTCTAAGCCTATATTACAGATTAGGATGATAGAGGGCCTCAATGTAGAAAGTACGAGGTTTTTGTCATATTCTTCAAACTTGATTCACCTGAGTATTCATTTTTAGAATGAAGAATCCCAAGCTCTTAATCTTACCACACATCTGCCTTCCTTCCTCTTCCCCTGCAGCCCATGTGATTCCAACTGTACTTTTCTTAAGTTGCAGCAAGCAAAACTGTACACACTTGGTCATGACATGTTTTCTGTTTACTGACACTATTTATGACATTTTGTGGCTTTCTTTTTCTTCAAAGGCAGCTCATTGAGCTGGAAATCATAAAGAACCATCTGGGATAACTGTGGTCCCATCTCTCGGTGATTAATAATCGGCCTTTAATTTTACTTGTATGGATTGAAGTTTGAAATACCCATATACGTTAAAAGTGTTGTTGCTTTTTCTAAAGAGCACCTTTACGTCGTCTCCTTTCCCATTTCTGAGTTAGAATTCACTTTCCTGTCTTTATTTGGGGCACGGAGTGTTATTCCTGCCTGAATATCTTTCAAGTTCTCCAGAAGACTTCAAGGATTATGGCTGATCCTACCAACACCAGAGCAGTAGATGAGCAGGTTACAGGGCTTTCTTGAGAATATATTAGATCATTCAATGTCCTTACTGATAAGTGCATAAAGAAAGTAATAACAGATTCAAAAGACTAAAATGCAGCATGCTTGTGTTTTAGGGGTAAGCATTGATACTGAATAAGTGTTTTTACCAGATATTCAAGATTTCAAATGTACTTTAAAATGCCATTTTTAGTTTCTGGTTAATTTTGCATACTTAGAATATAATCATTTGTTTTCTTGAGCATGATTTATGTGTTTTCAGAGGCTGAACAAGGTTTATCTTTGCCATTTTGTCACTACCTGGAAATTATGACTACAAGCAAGAAACAAAGAAATGCTTTATCACATTAATTTTAGTCACACATTAATGTTATAATGAACTCTCTTTTTAAATCTAATCTTTCAATTTTTTAACTTTCAAACTTCTTATAAAAGATCTACATGGAGAATGAGATTATGCAGTTCTCATTGCCATACCATAGCAAATACTCGGAAAATTCGAAACTGTCATCTGAATATTTTGGAGGCAAGATGAAATTTCAGATCTAGAGTCTAGATTAATGAATGGTAAAATGATGCTTGATGAAACTTTTTATACTCATCCTTTAAAAAAGTAAAAATAAGTACATAGCAAAGATCAATGAAAAACAGACATTGTGGCTTTTCTCTCTCCTTTAGTTCCATTTTAATTGTTTTTAATGAGACTCTTTGATAGTAACCTCTAATTATTTTGACATTTCTGCCTTTTAGGTGGTATTACCACAGGTAAAAAGAAAATGAATAATTGCTAGAACTAAGGAAATACTTTGATTAATAAAATATTAAATTTTAGCTTCTATAATTAAAATTATTTTCATGCATAGTCTTATTTTTATACTCACCTTTTTGGGGTCAAATGGATTTAAGTACCCACCATTTTACAGACAAAACAACATTGGTAAATATCCTTTAAAGAAGTGTCCACTTGAGAAGTAAATAGAAATTTGAGAAATCTTTTAAATTATCTTCTAAGTTTTACAAATTAATTCTCATTTATATTCTCTAGCTTTTTATTCCTTTTATTACTTCCAGTTGGTTCATCTTACCCTCTGTGCCATATAATTTAAAAATTTTCCCGGTTACAATAATTTATGAATAGCATATTGTGTATGAAAAAAACTTCATTTTTTCTCCTATACAAAATGAATAAAAAGTTTTAGAAAAGAGTGTTTGCAAGATGACTAATATTAAATTCCTCAGGATGTTGAACCATAGGTAAAGGCCTTTTCAATAGAACAAACTAATTAGCAAAGTGCACGGAAGATGGTACAGGATATACTGCGGAAAGAGCTGCTCAGTTTACTTGGGAAAATGCATGTGTGAAACTTACTGGCAGGGGGCTTATGATTTCTAATACTCCCAAGGTGATCAAAAGATCCAGCTGCATGCTAACCATGTCATACAACTAAGAAAATAGCTGTCAAATGCCAACAAAGCTGCATGTGATATTTACCAAGAGACCAGGTGTCGCTGCTGGCAGATGATGTGTGTTCCACAGCTTGATATCTATGTTTTATTAGTGGTACCTGAGGAGAGAAGCAATTTTAGGAACTAACAGAAAGTCGATTTCTTTTTTATTTTCCTGATTCATGTCTGTGTGTTACAGTTGCAGAGTTAATGCCAAAAAGGTACACCTAATAGCATACTTTTAATTAGGACCATGTTTGCCCGTTTATGTAAAATAATTATTTTCTGCACAGAGCACTTATAATTACTCTACTTAAAGATGCTTCAAAATACATGTGAGTGAAATATAACATATTTCTTAGCAAGCGTTTACCTTCTCGCTCTAAATATTCACATTGTTAAGTCTTTTTGAGCCAATGATGATTAATTTTTATAGGAAAGCACTAAACAAAATTAAATTTACCATCAGTTCTTATTTATGGTGACTCTCGTACCCAGTTTTAAAATATTAATGTTGTATTAAAGTTGAATGGTGGCCTAGTGGTAGATTCAGTGCTCTTGTGGCTACAGTCCGGGTTCTGCCCCAGTCAGGGAACCATACCACCCCTCTGTTTATGACAACCAACAGAGGCAGCTGCATGTTGCTGTGATGCTGAAAGCTATGCCACCAGGATTTCAAATACCAATAGGGTCATCCATGGTGGACAGGTTTCAGTGGAGCTTCCAGAATAAGAAGGACTAGGAAGAAAAACCTGGCCACCCACTGCTGGAAAAGGCCACGAAAACACTATGAATAGCAGCAGAGCATTGTTTGATATAGTGCTGGAAGGGAGAGGACGGTGCAAAAAGGGTTCTGCTCTATTGCACATAGGGACGCTGGGAGTTAGCGTAAACATGGCACTAACGCCAACAAAAAGTTGAATATGTTCAGTGTGGAGGATCGCTTCTAGAAACTGATTCACGAAAGCTGTAGTACTATGATGTAATGATCCCTACATTTGCCTAAAATGTAAGAGAAGGCAAATCTGTCAGCCTTAGATCCATCTCATCAGTAATGATTCCTCAGACTTCCGGAACTCGTCATTGAAGAATTACTCAGCTCTAATACTGTGGTAGTATGGTTCCTAGGATAGCATTGTAATGAGGCTCTAGTTAGAATATGACTGTTTCCTCTAAGCATCCTGTTATTATTTAATAATATTAAGGAATAGACATCCTTATGTTAGTCTGTATTTTAAGCACACAGCTACCTTTGACCTTTCTGTGCACTTAAATTGAGAGTTTCCATTTCTGTTCCGGAAATATGTTTGAAAATGTTGATGATGTTGCCACTGGAAAAGATTTTTATTATATGTGATTCTGTGAAATCATAAGTTTTCTTTAGAAGGTCAGGAATGGTCTGTGAGAATGGATTCTACAAATGGACAGATATGAACAAATTATTCCGTGTTTATTATTGGAGAAGCCAAAGAAATAATGATGCAGGTACAATTATATGAAAGGCAGAGTAATGTGTAGCTTATAGAGTATAAAATACTTTAAATAGGAACTTTTTTAGGTCGATAGTATGTAGACAAGAATCTTTTAACATATTTTTTATTGACTTCAGCTTCATTTTTTCTCTTTTTTAGGGTGTGGTTAGGCCCACGGGGGGATATGCTGTAATGCTAAACTGGACCATGTCTTCTATATATGGACTTAAACCTGGAGAGGTAATCATGGTTTTAAATTCACATTGTGTGACATCCCTCTGATTAAGATATATGCATTTTATTATCTTCTTATTTTTTAGGTGTGGTGGGCGGCTTCTGACTTGGGCTGGGTTGTTGGACATTCCTATATCTGTTATGGACCTCTTCTACATGGGAACCCAACAGTTTTATATGAGGTAATAAAATTAATACCACATATAAAATTTATTTTACCGAAACTTTTTGAGAAGTAGTTCTAAATAGGAATGGCAAAATTTGGATGGAGCAAAATTTAGATTTTTATATTTTCTTCCAGTTAAAAATATGATTTCAAAAGAGAAAGGAATATGTAGAAAATAATAGCCAGCTATTTAATTGTGTTGAACAAAGCCATAAAAATTATGTTCTGAAAAATGCGCACTAACAAGCCTGATGTTTATCCCTGACAGATTTCTAGAAAATCTTATCAAATTGATATTGATTTAAGAATCTTAGGAAAAAAATAGTTATCATAAAATAAATGACAGATTCACCTTTTTGAGTTCTTATAGGATTGATGGATTTACAAATATACGGTGTCCTGATTTTGGTGGTTTATTTATTTTTTTTTAAAGATTTTATTTTTCCTTTTTCTCCCCGTTGTATATTTTTAGTTTTGGCATGTGGGGTGCCGCCTCAGCATGGCTTGTTGAGCGGTGCCATGTTGGTGCCCAGGATCTGAACCTGTGAAACCCTGGGCTGCTAAAGCAGAGCTGGGAACTTAATCACTTGGCCACGGGCCGGCCCCTTGGTGGTTTCTGATAATAGCTATATGTAGACGGGAGAGAATCATAGACTGACCAGATTCATGGCTGAATAAATAACTGCTTTAATATTATTTTGCATGGATCAGTGTCACCCAGGAATAATGTTTTTGAGTGTATACTAGAAAATTCTGCTCATATGCTTATTCTGTTTAATTTTATCCATGCCTTGTATAAATACTTAGAATACCTAACTATCAGATTTGTAGGAGATCAAAATTTTAGAGGGACAGAAAAATGATAGTTTACTAAATCAGTGTTCAAAACGATCTTGGACTTTTGGGACAAAATGCACAAGATGGGAAAATAGAGAAATCTTTACAGTTTTGTATTAAAAATAGTTGCAGAAATGAAGCAGGGAGAACGAGTTGGTTGCAGTTTATGTGGTTAAGTTCTTGTGTAATATAATTATCCATGGTTCAAACATAAGGGTTGGTAGGATTGCTTTAACAAACATATTCACCATGTGCACTGGTATAATTTTACTTTATTCTTTCACATTTGGAAATTTGTGTTCAGTTTAATGGGGAGGAGGAAAAAATCATTAACTTATTAGAAAGCATCTGGAAGAAAGGAATGAGGATGAAAACAATGTCATACAAGAAAAGAATGAAAGAATTATGAATGATTAGTTTGAAAAATATTATATTAATGTGCATATACATTAAGTATCTTTTGATATTTAAAGAGTTGCCACATATGAAGGAAGAAATATGGTAGCGTAGAGTTCCAGAGACACACATTTTGGGAATAATCAGAGACAAGTTCAGCTGTCCAGTAGGAGAATAGGCAACTTCTGAAATGAAAAGCTCTCTTTCACTTAAACTCTCTCAACATCAGGCAAGGAATGTGAAGAAGGGAATTTTGCTTGTGGGATGCGTAAATAGTATTAGATGATGTCAAGTTTCTTTACAATCTTAAAATTCTGCAACCCAATGATTCTGAAAACTTTAGAGACTATTTTCTATCTTCACGCAATCCTGCTAGTCCCAGTCACCATTTAAAGACGTTAGTGTTCCATGACTTTTAGCCGGCTAGTTGTCTGTCTGAATGCTCAGCGATATTAAGGCGGACTTTGACACAGGTATTAAACCATCACGCACTACTCCACATCTTTCTTTTACTATGCTTTTATGCTTTGCAGACTTAATATGCATTGTGGCATTTGTAATAATTAAAACATAAAAAAATCTTGACAAATCTGTTCTATATCAAAGTTCTTATAATAGAATAAATGTTTTTATTAAAATAATCATCCCCCTTGAAGTAATCAAAATAAACTTCAACACTGAATGCTTATAATGAATTGTGATATTGCTGACATAAATGTGACAGAGCTGAAGGTGCCATTATATTTATAAATATTTATAAGTATTAAGCAGCTCTTAGAACTTTGGAAGTACATACAATTTTTGTGCATTTACCTTTGGCCTTTTATTATTTCTCAAGTTTATTTAAAACATAGTTTTAACACCATGGAAGAGGCTTGGTTGTTTGTCTTTCTCTTGGGGTGATGTGCTCAAGAACGGTGTAGAACTCTATGAATATTTGTTGTGTGAAAAAGTGAACTAAGTAAGCTACATTTATAAACCTTTTCTCTGCGCTCTGGTTTCTTTCCTACAACTTGTAACATCTTCAGTTCTCTCTGGTCACAAAACAAAGCCTTTTAGGTCTTTGCCCACTTCTAGCTAGCCCACCTTTGTTTTCTTCTCCACTAAACTCCTTGAAAAAATACCCTACTCACGCTGTCTGAACCTCATATTCTTCCAGTTACTCTTCATCCCAGTGCAGTCCAATTTCTGTCTGCATCACTTCATAGACGCTACTGTAGCAGAGGTCAACAGTGATTTCATAAGTGGCAAAGTCAAAGGGCCTTCTTCAGTTTGATTTTATTTTCTCTCTCAGAGGCATCAACCCTGCTGACTGTTTCCTGCAGGTGATTCGCTCTCCTCTCTTGAGCTCCATGCCCCTTTGCTATTGTTCAGGCCATTTCTTTTGGCTCACGTGACTTTCCCGCTGTCTTTCCTTACCTGGTTAATTCCTACTATCCTTCAAGACTCTGCTTAGATGTTGTCATCTCGTGAAAGTTTCCTCACACAGTCTTCGGCTGTGTTCAGTACCGCTTTCCGTGGTTCCATTGCCCCCTGAGCACATGTCCCTCACTGGGCTGACCACACTGCACAGAAATGATCTGTTTATATGCAGTAGAATGTAAGATTCTCAGAAGCCAGTCTCCCAGCACTGTGCATAACATACACTAAGCACTCAATAAATGCTTATGAAGTTAAACTGAACTCTACTCCTCTGTTCTCTTTCGACCTCTTTGACAGCTTGGCCTCCTTTTCCTCTCTGGGTTTCTGTTACTTTGGTCCTAAACATTGGGGTTTAGTTGGGTCTTGTTCTTAGCCCTCTTTTCTCATTCTGCTTATGTTTCCTGGGTAATCTCCATGCAGTAGGATTTGAGTATTACTGATTAAACCAAGGCTCCTGCTTCCTCCTTCTAGATCTGACACTCCTGCTGAGTACCAGACTCATTGTTAGACATCTTCAGTGGTCCATACACACCTTAGGCTCAAGATGACATGAATCGAACTCACTATTTTCTCTCTTGCCTGCAGAACACATTCCTTTCCATGTACTCTGCAGTTTTCTTAACGTTACCTGTATCCACTCAGTCATCCAAACTAAGAATCTAGGCGTGAGTCTAGTATATCACGCTCTGTTGCTCATTACATTCTAGTGAGTCTACATTTTAGTATCTGTCTAAAGTGTCCTCTCTTTTCCATGCCTCCTGCCGTATGTTCAAGGCTTATATTCAGCTGGTGTGCAGAAGTATGTCATGTTGATTGGTGCCTATTCTATGTTTGCGTATCTGATCTGATTTTTGCCTCTGCATTCCAGTTGCATATTTCAGATTATCATCAGGTAATCAGTATAAAGTACTTTCTAACAAATGCTCCTGCCTTTACTGTCACTCCCTTCTTGACCATCTGTACCCTATGTCTAATTTCTGAGCTTTCCTCACTTGCAGTTACCTGTCTAAAATGCAAAGGCCAACATAGAGCTTGTGCTTAAAATCCTTCAAAGGCTTGCGTTATGCTTCCGAGAAGATGGAGATGACATACTTTATCCCATTCCTCCCTCTAAGTGGAACTAAAATCTTAGGCATTATCTCTAAAACAAATGTAAGAAGACTGAAGAGTGGAGAGAAGAAGGAAATCTGGCTTTAGGGCCCTTGGGAGCCAAGGGACAACATGGTGATGAGACCCTGGGTTTTATTTTTCCCTCATATATCCTAGACTTGTTGCTGAGGAAGCTGGCAGGTTAAAAATGCCAACAACTACAGACAAAAAAAAGAGCCTGATCTTTCAAGCCAAAGGAGTAGAGAGAGGCAACCTCAGCAAGACGTAAAACTTTTAGATTGCTCTACTCCAGACAAATACCACAGAGAAATCCATTTTCTCACCCCCACCCATAACAGCAAAGGTTGAGTGGGCAGCTTAGACTGCCACATTTGTCAGACTGTAAGGAGAAGCCAGAACCCTCCCTCTTCCCGCGGGGGTGGTGTCAGAGAAGAGCAGCTAGGGAGCTAGACATTCATTCCTGCCAGGTGGTTATGAGGACTCCTCAACCTGCAGTGACAGTGGAGACCATATCAGGAGCCTGAAGTTATACCTCCACCCATCAGTAATGAGTTACCCCTTCCACTTCCCACTGGGCTGTGGTCAGTGGAGGCCTAGCAGAGAGTCAGGACTTTCACCATCAATAACAAGGCCACTTGTTTCTTCCTGTGGTGTCAGTGGAGGCCATGTTTGGAGCAGTAATGGGGTACTTTTACCTCACCTAGCCAGGGAGGTATTGGTGGAAGCCTACTGTTGGAACTGGAACACACCAAGGGCATCCTCCAAACTGGGTATCAATGGGGGCAAATGAGGAACTTGGATTTCTACCCCTACCTCTAACACTGAGATGACAGAGATGTTAGAATTATCTGACCAAGATTTTAAAGCAGTCATGATAAAAATGCTTCAAGAGTGATTATGAACATTCTTGAAACAACAAAATGGAAAGTCACAGTAAAGAAATAGAAAGTGTCAGCAACGATATAGAAGCTATAAAAAGCAAAATTTTAGAACTGAAAATTACAATAAACAAAATAAAAATTCAGTGGATAGGCTCAATACCAGAATGGAAGGGACAGAGGAACGAATCAATGACTTGGAAGAAGGAACAATAGAAATTACCTGGTCTAAATAACAGAAAGAAAATAGACTGAAAAGTTAAGAGAGCCCCAGGGATATGTAGAATTATAGCAAAAGGTCTAGCATTTGTGACATCAGAGTCATGAAAGGAGAGGAGAGAGAGAGTGGGGCTGAAAAAGTACTCAAAAAAATAATGGAAAAGTTTTGACCTTCTCAAATTTGGCCATATTCAAGAAACTGAGCAAACCCCCAAACAGGATTAATCTAAAGAAATCCACACACACACAAAATATCTTATTTAAACTTCTGAAAACTAAGGACAAAAAAAATAATAATCTTGAAAGTAGTGAGAAAGAATACCTTATCTACAGGAAAAAAACATTCAAATGACAGAGGATTTTTCCTTGGAAACCAATAAGTCCAGAGGGAAGTGATACAACATTTTTCAAGTGTGGAAAGAAAGGAACTGTCAATCCAGATTCCTATATCCATCCAAAATATACTTCAGGAATAGAGGAGAAATAAAGACATTCTCAAGATGAAGAAAACCGTAAGAGAATTTGTTGCCAGTAGACTCTGCCTAAAGGAATGGCCAATGGCCAATACTCAATGATGAAAGACTTAATCCTTCCCCCATGTCTGGAAACATGGAGAGTATGTCCAGTTTCACCACTCTATTCAACATAGTTCTGGAAGTTCTAGCAAGTTCCATAAGGCAATTTATGGAAACAAAAACAAAAACATAATCAGAAATGAAGAAATAAAATTGTCTTTATTTGCAGATGGCATGATTATCTATGTAAAAAATTATAGAACATATTAAAGGAACCCATCATTAATCAGTGAGTTCAGTCAGGTCTCAGGATACAAGATAAACACACAAATAACTGGATTTCTATATACTAGTAATGAACACCTGTGGCTGTCAAAGGGCATCATGAGGGATCCCTGTGGAGATGGAACTGTTCTCTGTGTCTTGACTATATCCTGATTGTGATACTAAACTATAGTTTTGCAAGATATTACCACTGGGGAAAACTGGGTGAGGGGTACATGGCATAATCTCTGTATTATTTCTTATAATTGCATGTGAATCTACAATGATCTGATATAAAAAGTTTAATTGAAAAATAAAAAAATAAAAGCCTTCAAAGAACTCCTGTCTCTTAAAGAACATAATCATAACTCGAACTCATTTGCATGATACAAGTGATCCACAGTCATCTGTGCCTCGCCTGCATTTAAAGTCTTGTCTTTGATTCCTGGGAAGTCTACTCGGCTTCCCATCCAATAATCCTGTCATACTGGCACTTACATGAACAGAACTGCCAGGGATTAAGTTGTTCCCTCTACTAAAATTCCACTTTTGTTCGGATCATGTGGCAGAGTGGTCCTTTTTGTTAAGGGATCAACTTAAATATCACCTCCTCTCTGGTATGTTCTTTGCTTTCCTCAGGCTGATAGAAGTGTTCTTCATGCTTCCATTGTACCATCTAGATTCCTCTGATCGTGCAGATACAGTGCTGTGTACTGTAAACTCTTTGAAGGCAGGGGATCGTTGTCACTTCTGTACCCCGCAGTGCCTGGCACAGCCTTCCAGAAGGTAGGGAAAATTTGTTGTGTAAAATAGCCATTTCTAAGAGGATTAATTGACAACTTGAGCATGCAAAATGCAGGGAAAAAACTTGCTTCCTTGATTAATTATAACTAAACGAAACTAAACTAAAAAACTAAACTAAAAAAAAAGTTATGACGTCACTAGGCCAGCAAGTGAAAAAATATTTATTAACCTTGACAAAATAATTGTCCCACTTTTCTGCCCCAATTTTAGGTGGATTATCAAATTAATATTTAGTATTACTTTGTTTCAATATTACTAGTGTTTTTTATTAGGAAGCTGAAATCTCCCATTAAATAGTAAAAAATGCATTCTTTATATAGTGAACAGAATAATTTAGGAGATCATTCATGTACTTTTCATAGGATTTCCTTTTCTAAAGAGAAATAAAAACATATACAGCTCAGTATGACCAGAGTTTTATTTTCTTTCTTAATGAATTATAGCATTTCAAAACTATAATATAAGGTAGATAGTGAATTGGTGTCAGTGATGATATTTTTCCTTAATGATGAATTTTGATTCAACAAAACTTGATGTTCTGAAGTACGTGGGGATTTGCAGTTCATTATGTGCCCAGATCGTAAAACGTATCTCCTTGATTGAATGTGAATGGTTCACATTTTATAAGTGAATAATGAATGAATCCTTTTTTCTCTACAAAGATAAAACAATTTTATATTCTGAAATTTAATACAAATGTATAACTATACCAACTGAAAAGAAAGTAAAAAATGGTTATAACTAAGTTGGATATTCAGTTTAACTTCCAGATACATGAGAGTTATCACTGGATACAATCTATGTTTCAACATGAAAGCACACAATGGACATTTAAATAAGATTTTCTTTCCTGCCGTGGAGGATGTACAGCTCTCCATCTACAGGGTGAAGCCGTATGGGAAATCCTGGTTGTCTGCTTTGGCTTTAACTTCCTGATAATTTCCAAATTTTTAACACAGTTTAGTCTATCTCATTAAAACAAACAACCACCACAAAACCTCACAAAGTCCTTAATTCATATCCCCTTGCAGTTACAACACTGTCTTCATCTTTGAAGGCTCACCTGCACCCAGTATCTCTGTTTTCTAACCTGGAACTTAGTCTGCAGTCCTCTCCAATTGGCCTCTGTCACCATCATCCCATAATAACAGCTTTTCTTAATTTCCCTAGTGACCTCTGTCTTTCCAAATGCCAGTGGACATTTTCAGTTCTCATCATACTTGGCTTCTCAACATCTGTTGTTGAGAAGTGTTGGTCATTCGCTCCATCTTACTCACTCTCTTCCCTTCTAAGGCACAACACGCTCCTATTTTCCTGAAGTTATTCTTATGCTCATTCTTGCTACAGGAATTTGCCCATTTGTTGCCTGAAATATATACCTCTTATCCTTTAGATCTCAGCTCAAGTTTCACTTCCTGGGGAAGCCTCCTCGACCTCCCCGACTAGCTCAGATCTCCCTTTTGGGGTCTCTGTTGAGCGCCTTGCATGCTTCCTTCGCGACTTGTGTCACGTTGCGGTTTCACGGCAGTTTCTAGGCTTCTTTGATTTGTGTATTTGCCCCTCTCTGCTCTAAATTCTGAGAGGGAAGGAATCATCTTCGCATTTGCTTACCATCAATTCTCAGCTCCTAGCCTTGTTCTTGACACATACTCAGTTCTCAGTAAATATTTTTGTTTAATAAATGCCTGAATGAAGATATCAGGAAAAAAAATAACTTGATTTGGAAAAATAAAGATTTTTTCACCGAGGGAGGAAAAAGTAATTCTAATTTTCTCTTTACCAGACAACTTCATGAACAACTTAAGTAATAGGTTATATTTTTTTTAATAAGCAAAGATTTACTTTTATTCCTTGAACGGGGCATAAAGTATGCAATTCTGGAATCCAAGCTGAACTGACCAGTCAGAATATGCAAACCGAGTCTGAAAAATTCAGTCATTATTTTTGAGAGAAAGAAAACGAGCAGTACCTTTTCAGAAATTTACTTTATTGATGGAGCGCTAATTCCAGCAGACTTAACCCCAGTAACATGTGGACCAGGACATATTTGTATGGCAGTTTTGTCAAAGAGGAGGAAAGAAACAAACAGGAAATGGTGGTTATATTCAGATATGTTTTCTGATCTCTCTCTTCTATTTTGCGTTTGCCACCGTTTTTAACAAGCCTGTCATCTGCAGAATCAAAACTCAACACTTCTTCTCAAGGGCAGACAAATCTTCCTGTCCCCTGCCTTTCTCCTTATCTTTGCTGGATACTAATGTACAAATGTGTGTCTTGTCCGTGCATTTCACTTACATAATACAGTGGAACCCAGGCTTCCACAATGGCAGTGGTGTGGCTAAGCAAGAAATCAGCTTACTTGACAAAGATCTCCCCATAATAGACTCTTACGATCCTTTTTATTTCTGAGAAATCTGTTACATTGTCTCCTCTTTCACTGCTGATTTTATTTGAGTCTTCCCTCTTTTTTTCCTAGTCAAGCTGAGGGTTTGTCTATTTTTTCTTCTCAAAAAACCAACTCTTATTTTTATTTTTTTCGTTTTTTCTACTCTCTATTTGATTTATTTCTACTCTAGTCTTTAAATTTCCTTCCTTCTGAAAACTTTGGGCTTAGTTGTTCTTCTTTTCTTAGTTCCTTGAGGTGTAAAGTTAGTTTATTTGAGGTCTTTCTTTTTTTGCTGAGGAAGATTCGCCCTGAGCCAGCATCTGTGCCAATCTTCCCCTATTTTTTGGTACATGGGCCACCAGCACAGCATGGCTGCTAATGGAGTGGTGTAGGTGCATGCTCCGGAACTCACTTGGGCTGTCAAGGCAGAGCACATTGAACTTAACCACTAGGCCTCTGGGGCTGGCTCTCTTTCTCTTTTTTTAATGTCAGCATTTATCACTATAAATTTACCTCTTAGTATTGCTTTTGTTGCATCCCTTAAGTTTTGATATGTTGTGTCTTCATTTGTTTGTCTCAAAATACTTTTTAAATTTTCTTTTGATTTCTTGATTAACCCAATGGTTGTTCAAGAGTATGTTGTTTAGTTCCCATATATTTGTGAATTTTCCTGTTTTCTCACTATTATTGATTTCTAATTTCATTCCGTTTTGGACAGAAAAGATGCTTGGAATGATTTGTAATTTCTTAAATTTGTTAAGACTGTTGTATGACCTAACATGTGATTATCCTGGAGAATGTGAGCTTGAGAAGAATGTGTCTTTTTCTGCTGTTGGGTGGAAAGATTTTGGTCAAGGGGTATAAAATTTCAGTTATTCAAGATGAATAAGTTCTGGAGATCTAATGTACAGCAATGTGACTATAGTTAACAATAATGTATTATATACTTGAAATTTGCTAAGAGGATAGGTCATAAGTGTTCTCACCACAAAAAACAAAAAGAAAAGAAAATGGTAACTATGTGAGGTGATGAGTACATTAATTAGCTTAATTGTGATTATTATTTCACAATGTATACATCGATCAAAACTTCAAGTTGTATACCTTGAATACACACAATTTTTATTTATCAGTGATACCTTAAGAAAGCTGGAGAAAAATTACGTAAAACTGCTTGTATATAAAAATAACACAAAGCAAAATGGATTTTACTTTAAATTTAAAAAAAAAAAGAAATCAGCTTACTGTTCCTTGGCTAAGTTATGACCGAGGAATGGAATATTAGTTACTGGTCACCTTAAGTCTAGCTTGGCATTAAATCGCAAACTGGTTGGTATACTTGATCTTTATATGGCAATTGTCATTTTTATGTAATAACAGTCTCTTTGAAAGCCCTCAGGGAATGAAAGCTTGTTCTCATTTTACATTTGTTTGCATATCACAAATTGTATGCTTCATAACAGCCAGCCATTTCAATAAATGCTTTGGTATGCTTGCTAGTTTAACCAGGGCAGATGGCTGTCTGTTAATAATTCAACAATTAACTTTGAAGCTATGTACTACATTCTGCCTTCTCAGGCAATAAATTAGTTAGAGGAAGTAGAGGATTTAAAATTCTGACCTGTGATGTGGGAGCATGGTCACTGGACTGGAAATATGAATATCTGTGTTATTTATTTTGCTTTGACTTTATCTACCTACATGACCTTGGGCAAATTAATTCAACCTCTTCAGGAATCCATTTGTTCATCATTAAAACTGGAGGACTGATGCATGTTCTCCCAGTTCTGTGCTTCCGTGACTCTTCTCCATGTCAGCTGTTTTTCTTTTTCTAGAATAAATAGATTATTTGGTAAAATGTTTTAATTTTTTTCCTCTGTACAACAAAGAGTCTTTGCTTTTAAATGATTATCGGTACACCAAGTAATAATATGTCACAAGTTCTTGAATTCTATCATCTAGCAATTTTGATTTAGAGACACTAAAAGCAGCCCAAACAATTATGCTAGCGTTCGTTGTTCTAACCCTTAGCCAGAAATGACTATTTTAAGGCTGGGTGCTGCTTCACATGTTACAAATGTCTATTTACTACTTTTTTCATAGATAAAGCCCATGACCTTCAAGAAAGCTTTAGGGAAGAAAATATTTAATTCCTTTATTTCTTCAACAAAAAATTGTTTTTACTACATCTAGGAAAGAAAAAGTCAGTATTTGACATATATGTTGCTTGAACTAAAAGACCTAGGAAAACAGACAATGCATCTCCATTAAATTTCTAAGAAATGAGGTGAAAAGATGAAATCTTTGGATAAGCTCTAAATTTATATGAAGAAGCTAGATTGACTGTTCTCCAAAAAGTGAAGGGAACTACTCAATAATATACAGAAATAATTTAATGCCTTTTCACAAGAATGTGACTCAAGCCTTGCTAAAGCTTCATATCTCATGAAGGCATCTGAAATGCCCATCCACGAAACAGGTGTGTCTTTTTATTCCCCTATCCATTGAAGCAGTAGTTTTTATGAATTTCTGGCTTGATGTCACAGACAAAGGTCAAGAGGTTATCCAGAACTTCCTCCCTGTTCTGCCAGAAGCAGGTCTGGAGGATGGTCATCTTCCCCGGGTCTCTTTCTCCACTTAGGTCTGCAACTGCCAGGGGGTCCCAGAGCCGCAGCTTCCTTGGCTCTGAACCCCTCCCCTCGTACTGTTCAGTTTCAGCGTGAGCTGCTTCTTTGGCCTGCTTCAGGCCCTGGGTCTTTCGCTTGGGGGTCCGACCCCTTCTCAGCGGCTTGCTTCTCAACCTACAGCAGATACTGGATGCTCTGTGACTGACTGGCCATGGCGGCAGTGAGTCTGAGCCTGAGGCGAGTGGCCTAAATCTGCTCAATGCTTGTGTTTTAATTTTTTAACTCTGAAAGTCATTGCAGTTTCTTTTCATAGTGAGTGATGCTGTGTATTCAAATGCATTTCAAATGAAGAATGGTTTCATTCTAAATTAGTGAAGAATTTCAGTGTTCAAGAGGAAGCATAGCAGTGAAGACTTCCATGGTGTGGTTCCTGAAAGTTCTCCATATTGTTTGGTTTCAGACATGTTTACCTAAAGGCTCTCAGCCTCAGTTTTCTCATAATAAATATCAGTATTAACAGTACCTTTCTCATATGTCATTAAATTGGTTAATACATGAAAAGCCCTTAGAATAGTTGCCACAATATAATAGTAGAATAAATGCTGGATATTATAAGCTACTCTTATTATTCAAAAATATGAATTTATTCCTTCTCAGAATAAACTTCTGCAATGTAAACACCCACCATTCATTCTCATGCAGCCCAGCCATTGTAATGCTTGAATTTTCAGGTACTCCACACTTCCTCTTTCAAAGTCTGTTTGTCCTCATAACTCTGACACAGCCATCAGAGCACTAGAGGCAGCTCCCTTTGGAGCTCATTAATTCTCTTCTAAGCACCAGGCAAACGGATCAGCATACAAGGATGTGTTGATCCTGCTCCTACCAACTTTGAGGAATGAGCAGCAGATGTGGAAAATAACCCGTGGTCGCTCCCCTAAAGGATCTGTCCTTTCAGAGTAGAACTTGTGAGTGAAATAAGAGTGGCCCTGAAGCCTTTCATGTGCAAATCATACAGTACATTTCATGGTTCACCATTATCCAAACATTTATAACCTTTCCCGTCTATTTTTTGATGGGCTTTATCATTACCAGTTTTTAAACTGTGTACATAAATAAATATCTTTGAAAACTTCAGAATTTTCAGCTTGATAATCTCTTATTGAATCCTCTTTTCCTGAATTCATAGGAGGAAGGAAGAGGTTAGATACCCCTTTCTTTTCTTTCCTTATAGAGTAATTAGTGTGAAAATGAGCTCTCCGCTCTCCTTTATTTGTATAGGAATCAAGTAAGATAATGTATGTGGAATTAGTTTCAAAGCTTCAAAGAAATATCACAATATATATGTATGTATATATAGTAAAATATGACAGTATGTATACATTTTTACTATTCTGTGTAAAGGATGAGAAATTATTGTCACTTTATATACATGGATGTATACATCGCTGTATGTACAAACTTTAAGCCATTTTCCAGTATGAAAGTCTCATGTTTGAGAATGTTGAGGATACTACCTTGGACTACTTACAAATTATTTTTGTATTGAACACTTGTTAAATCATCGCCGGTGTATCTTCAGTGCTCATGTCATCTTCCTCTGCACTGCGCTGGAGCTATAATCTCCATGAAGACATCCTATGAGGTATTTTCCACTCACGGACCTTCTGAATCCTTAGCCCCTCTCGGGCTTCGTTTTAACAATGCAGTTGTTACTTGCTTGTCTAGAATTGTCTTCGCTTTCAAGAATTTTGCATTTTCGCCTCTGTTAACCTGTTTTCTCTAACTTCATCATTCCTTTTTCAAGGACAGATTTGCTTCTTTCAAGCACGGGCATGTATTACTTCCTTTTAAGAGTAGTAACCACAGTGTTGCTAGCTGATGCATTCATTTGGAGAATATCATAGTCTTTTTTTTTTCTCTCACATGTAATGGAAAATTCTTTCTTTCTTTCTTTCTTTTATCTAGTATAACAGCAATGTGCTTTTATGTGTGTACAGAATGAGAAAAATGATGACTTCGTTGTTACTCTGATTCAGGCCATATAATTTGATCTTCTCAATTAGAAAAGATTGTAAAGCTAATGCCAGCATCCTTTAGATTTCTCACATGACTAGTTGTTCAAAGATGTTTAATTGTGAGTTTATTTTTCTCTGTGTGTGCCCGTGTTTTATGCTGGAGCATGTGCAGCTCTTGTCATAGCTCCATCACCAGTGTTTGCTGGTGTCTATTGTGAAGTCAGCATCTTGCTAGGGATTCATAGGGAAACAGAATAGGTATCAGATACACCCCTGCACTGAAGGCTCTGACAATATAGTCAAAGAATTAAGATTAATGTAAAGGACAGAAAGCAAACAACTCAAGACACCTCCAAAGTAAGAAATTTCTTACACTGTGTGGAAGATATGAAAAGTTTTTTGGAAGCTACATTGAGCCATTGCCTGTGATAAATACTCTACATTTTTTGCATTTGTTGCAGATTTGTTCCAGATGCAAGTTTCTGTTGATGGAACTAAATGAGGATCACAGAAGTGAAATAAGTTGTCTTAGGTCACATAGCTTGTAAATGGCAGAATAGAGATTCTGCCCTGGCCCAAAAATTTGTCCCCTAGTCCCTTAAGGGAAGTTTAAGACTGGAGTGAACAGGGGAAGCTTTGTAGATGAGACAGTACAAATAATAATAATAGCTACTATTGATTGAGTGGTGGGTGATAGGAACCCTTCTAAGCACTTTATATACTGCAAATTAATTCTTAATTAACTCTATCTGCAAACTCATGGGGTAAATATTTTGAGTCCTTATTTACAGCAGTAGAAACCAAAAATCAGAGACATTAAATAAATTTACCAGGGGTCCAAGAGTGCTCGAGCTGGGATTTGAAACAAGGTTCACTGGCTCCGAGGCAGTGCTCACTAGTTGTCATTTAGAGAAGAACGTTGGGAGGCTGTTGCCTAATGCAGGCTGCACGGCCAGCACCAGAGCATCAGTGATCCGAAGGTGCGGGAGAAGGCAGGATGTTAGGGTGTCACGTGGGTATTGTGAGATAAGGTAAGAAGGAAGTTACAGGAGCTCTGATGTTCTCGTCTAACAACTGATATAATGGCAGTTATCAACTGAAGTCCTACAGTAGAAGCAACAATTGTTGTGGAGAGGAAACAGTACTTGTGGTTTTGGTAATGTTGAGTTTAAAGGTGCTACTCAGACATTTTATGATATTGGGAAGTCAAGTTTGAAGCTCAGAACAGACATTCAGAATTAAAGTTGTAAAGAGTTAGTAATTTAAGTCCCTCAAGTGATCAAGACACTCAGAGAAGTGACGACTGAGAAAGGGAAACCCTTTCTCAAACTAAATCTCAAACTAAAACCCCAGATGGGAATGATCACTTTCATAGGTCTCTGGGCAACGCAGAAAGAGCTGCAGAGCTGGGGCTAATCCTTCCCTCTTTGGAGAAAGGGCACTTGTACTCAGTCCTACATATCATGATGTATGTATATGCCCAGTGTAGAGTCTGGTTTATAGGTCAAGGCACAAAGAATTTGCAGCCATGAGGCACTTCTCCCCAATTATTTTCTCAGCATATGACCCCCTATAATCAGATTTCAGTTATCAGTATATTCTTTTATTAATACTTGGCTCAATTATTTATAATAGATAGAGAAAACCTGCCAAGACTAGTGTACACTGAGAATGAGAAATCTGGAAAGGCAGTAGGAGGGTCGGAAAAGCAAAGTGTTCTGAAGACCAGTGGAAGGGAGATTTTTCAGAAGCTGGAAGATCAGCAATGCCAAGAGCTACAGAGAGATATCTAGTAGGACAACAGTTGAAGAGAGCTTTGGTGATTAGTGTCGTTAGTCACCATTTGAGAGCAATTTCGTAGGGAGGTTTGTTGTGTTTGTTTTGCTTTTTTAATGTGGGGAAATATGAGTGTGTTTTCAGTTTGTTTTAGGTAGAGTATTAGATGGTCTGGAGGAGCCAGGCTTTGTAGAACCTCAGCCTGAATTGGAGGATCCACATGGAATAGCAACACTTCACTTCCTGGGCAGAAATCTGATAGTATGATAAAGCAAGAAGCCATTTAATTTTTCTGCTTAGAACAAAGTCTTACTACTCACTATGAATTAGAAAAACCTTAATTTGTCCCTCTAGTGTAGGGTAGCAGAATGATTGCACATCAGCATGGAGGAATTCAGAGGTGAAAGCAGTCCTGCCAGAAGTCATGAGCCACCAACCATCCTAGTGATAAATGCTCTCTGTAACTACCGAGGATGGTAAATATGTCAGAGTCCCTAATTAGCTCAGCACTGGGTCTGCAGAATTACCAGTTCCAGTGCTCTGCTTCGTTTCCTTGGCACAAATACTTTCAGAAGTAAGCATCTTTTTAGTGGGACAGATGGACTCTTATGACCTAGGTGGAAGCAATGGCTTATTCATTGAGGATGGCCTCATCACAAGGTCCTGTAGGGTCAACTCTCATTGCTGGGAGAAGGCAGGGGAAGAACCGAACCCAAAGGAATAGAGCTCCATTAAAAAAATTAACTTAATTGAAGTGTAATTGACAAATAAAATCATAGGATATTTAAATGTACATCGTGGTGATTTGATGTATGTATACACTGTGAAAAGATTCCTCCTTCTAGTTCATTGACACATCCATCACCTCACATATTTATCTATTTTTTTGTGTGTGAGAACATTGAAGTTCTACTCTCTTAGCAAATTTCACTTATACAATGCGGTCTTGTCAGCTATAGTCACCCTGTCGTACAGTGGTTCCTCACACTTTGTTCAACTTATAGTTGAAAGGTTGTACAAAAGGGATAGGTCTGAACAGAGTTATAGATAAACACACACATCTTTAATGTGTACGCATATCTATGAAAGAATCTTAGAGATTGAGCCATGGAGAAATATTACTTCTTAGCCTGGAAGCCAGAGAATGCCCTTCCGTGAAGGAAAGGAAAGACTCAAACCTGAGGAATTCTGACTCGTGGTACCACCTCAGGAGACAGTGAAGAGGGAATGTCAAAACAGCAAGCTGATAGAAAGTATTAATTTGAACCATGTGAAGAAGCTGAAATTCGACTAATTTTGACTTACAAAAATGGCAGTTTCATATAATCAAAGTAATAGGAGGGAAAAGAAGATTGGTTGGTTGGGGATCTCATATTGTCCACTAAGTTTTTGTTTTTTGACACAATTTGTAGCCATTTGAAAGCAGTGGGTTAAAAGGATGTACGAAGGAGACCTCATCCTGTGATGAGGAAGATGAGCAGATGTTACGGTGTCCCTCTGTCTGTCTGCATTCTAGCTTTGTCCACGCTGTTTCTGAGAGTTGAACAGAAAACCTTGGAAGAGGTTTCTGTGCTTTGGGAGGCTTCCATATACCCAGAAACCTTTTGGTGATGGACTCCCTTCCAGAGTCTGATAAAAGCTGTGACTTCTCTTAGGAAAATTAACATGTACACATTTCTTTTTTAATTTCAGAATATTCATGAACTCCCCTGAAGTTCAGGTCAGGAACCGTTCATCTAAAATATTAAGATATAATCCTCTCAAGCAGTGATACAACCTAACTAAAACCCCAGATGGGAATGATCATTTTCAGAGGTCTCTGGGCAACGCAGAAACAGCTGCAGAGCTGAGGCTAATCCTTCCATCTTTGGAGAAAGGGCACTTCTGCTCAGGGTGCTCAGTCCTACAAATCATGATGTATATGTCCAGTCCAAAGTCTGCTTTGTAGGCCAAGGTATAAAGAATTTGGAACAATGAGGCACTTCTCCCCAATTATTTTCTCAGAGTATGGCCACTTATAATCAGATTTCAGTTATCAGTATATTCTTTATTAATACTTGCCTCATTTATTTGTAACAGATAGAGAAAACTAGTCAAAGCTAGTGATAAATTGTAGGCTCATCCACTAGGACAAGAGGCAGGTGGGTATTGGAAAATAGGCTCGCCTCAGGTAGTGCCTTGTGTGTAAGGACTATGCATTGATTCTCAACCCTGGCTGTGGATTAGAATCACCTAGGTGACACATAAAACCTAACAATGCCCACGCCCAACCCAAGGCCAATTAGATCAGAATCTCTGGGAGTGAGGAACCAGATGCTGGTACCTTTCAAAAACATCCCAAGAAGTTCTATTGTACATTTAGGGTTGACAGTCGCTGGGTTAGATGCTGGTATGGATAAGATGAAGGAAGGCAAGATGGCAGCATATCTTCACAGATGAGGACAATAGAATGATGGGAGATCTTTAGCAAATAACAAGGAAGTCGGTCTGATATAAATTCTTAGTCATCAGATTGTATTTATATGCTTTCACTCCTTAAAAGGGAATCTGCTATACTAACACAAAGTCCTAGGTATGAGAGTCCTAAGGCATAGGATAATTATCCCGTCTAGCTTTAAAGCAGCAATCTTTTTGAAATTGGGACAAGATAATGTGATTTATTGAGAGAAGGACTTTGGGGAAGAAAAAGCCCATTTTTTAAAGAGTCTATGAACTCATTTGGTTCATATTTCAAAACTCACAAGAAAAAGTGTAAATCTGGGAGCTGGCCCTGTGGCATAGTGGTTAAGTTCAGCATGCTCTGCTTTGGCAGCCAGCATTCACAGGTTCAGATCCCAGGCGCAGACCTACACCACTCATCAGCCATGCTGTGGTGGCAACTCACATATCAAGTGGAGGAAGATTGGCACAGATGTTAACTTAGGGCTAATCTTCCTCAGCAAAAAAACACAAAAAACAAACAAAAGGTATAAATCTCACTGTTTGCTGTTTCGAACTGTCCAATGTCTCTCCCTTGGAAGCAGTCAGTCTTATGTTACAATTGTTAATTCACGTGTAAGCAATTGTAAGTGCAAGTTAATTTTAAGATATTTGGTAACTGTCTTGTTTTCTGTGTTTTGTACCATTGCTAACCACATTATAAATATTTGCAGTTGATATTTTATAAATCTCTGGTGTTAAAAGTGCATATTTATAACAGCCAAAAGCTTGTAACCTCTGTCTCTCCATTGCTTTCTGCCTTTGTTTCCTGGGCAGCAACCAACACTGCAGCCTTTAGTTTGGGGAGAGGGAATAAAAGCAAATGGTAATAACATCAATTTGAGTTTTGAGGAATTTTTGTTATTGCTACCTTTAGCTGCATTACTATGTGTATGTTGTTAAAAATCCCTGCAATCTTAGAATCTTCTTATTTTTAAATTGAATAGTGTTTGGGCTATTGCTCCTTACTGAATATGCAAATTCTTGAATCAGTGTCATTTTTTCCAGGCAGCTCAGCATATTAAGCGTGTTACTGATTACTTTTAAAAAGCATTGTAAACGGGGGCTGGCCCCCGTGGCCGAGTGGTTAAGTTCGCGCGCTCCGCTGCAGGCAGCCCAGTGTTTCGTTGGTTCAAATCCTGGGCGCGGACATGGCACTGCTCATCAAACCACGCTGAGGCAGCGTCCCACATGCCACGACTAGAAGGACTCACAACAAAGAATATACAACTATGTACTGCGGGGCTTTGGGGAGAAAAAGGAAAAAAATAAAATCTTTAAAAAAAAAAAAAAAAGCATTGTAAAAGGATACCTTGCCCATGTGGGCATGTGTGTCTGTGTGTGCCCGTGAGCCCGTGTGTATGCAGGAGGGCAGGAGAGACAAGTGTTCAATGAAATCAATAAGCCATTGTGTCACGTTCATTTAAAGTTCATAATGCTTTGGTTTAGAGGTTTTGCTTCAGTTTTCTGAAGCTACTAGTGGTGTTAGGTGCTGAGAACATATGGGTCCTATATTTATTACTGTATTCCTTCCCTTTATTAGGCACAAATAGTTTGCAGCATCTGCTATGTAATTTATAATAATATTGTTACACACACCCCCCCATAATTACTAGAATATAGGTTCCATTAGAGCAAGACCTTACCTGGCTTGTTCGAAAAATTATTCCCAGAATTTAGAACAGTATCTAGCCCCTAGTAGATGCCCAATAAATATTTATTAAATGAATGAATATATTAGCAGTGCCTAATTTCTTATGACTTGTTTGTATGTGAACAATGGTTTCGGAGGAAAGATCTTGTTCTGTGCTGTGTTATATTATTTGAAGTGTTTACATCATCCAGAACCTAATGTTTGTGTTAATCAGCAGGCTACTTTGGGGGGCAATAATTTCTTTGATATATCATAACTTATGTTTAAGATTTGAGATCAAGTAGGAGTTCTTAAGAAAGTAAAAAAGTAAAATATATAAATGCTAAAGTAATTCTAAAATAGTGAAACGTAGCATTCATAGCATCAAATGATCTTGTGGGAACGGACAATAAAATGCAAAACAACTGAACCTATCTGAGTTCACCTAACTCACATGGGAACATTGTGAGGGTTTTATGCGTCACTCCTTACGTGTCCTAAGAGTAATGCTATGTTATCGTGACTTGTTTGCTCAGGAAATATAACATTGATGGAAATTTGTTTGGTGTAGGGTCAGAATTGCAATGGTTTATAATCATAATATTTTGTGGTTATATATTATTAATAAAAATATATTATATAATTATATTATAATTTTATATTATATATTTATATTTACATTATATGTTTGTATTATATATTATATATATTATTATTTTTGTATTATATTTATTTTATATATTTATATTTATATCATATATAAATTTTACAACATATAAACATAATTATATAATAGTATATTATACAAAATAATATTATATATACAATTATATAATATTATGTTATTATAATATATTATTTGTGAAAATTATAGTACAGTTCTCAACTGATATTTCTAATGCTTAAATTATCATTACTGTTATTGTTAGACGTAATTAATTGAAGACACTGTAGAATACATCAAATTATGCCCTCTACATAGGTAGTCATTATGGTATAGCATTTTCATTATGGCACTAATATCACCCTTCAATGAGTATATTACCATTGTCCCATGACACTGGCATTGTAGTGGAATTTAACTCCAATTGATTATAAAATAGCTTTCTTCAGTGGAGGTCAAACTACTTCAAAATATTATCTTAGTGCTTTTAGCTTACTGAGGAAATATCGGAAAATTGGTTTATTCTTATTTAGCAGGCAAGAAGATGGCAGCTTAGACAGGGCACATTAATTGCATAAGGTCAGGTAATAAATCATTTTTACATGCGTGGGATCAAGTTTCCCAAGTCACAATCTAGTAGACCAGGGACTGATCAGTGCCTAAGACAGATCGACGAGGTAAAAGCTAAGTGTTCACCTCACTTAGTTAGAAATAATAAAGTTGCTGATTCATTTTAGACTAACGTGCTCAAGGCTTCAAACCTTGTGAGTCAAATAACGTACGTGAGTTGCCAGATTGTATCTGTCTTTTTATACTGTGTCAGTGTGTTGACCTGTGTATAAGTGGCAATGAAATAAATTGAAATCAAGTGTTTTGGGGTAGTTTTGATAATAAAAATGAGTTTCTAGTTGTAACAAATTCTTTGGTATTAAAAAAGCAAGAGAAGAAGCAATAGAATATAAGAAACAGGTTTTTTTTTTTCAAAAAAAGGAAATATAATTATATTGAAGAATATTAGGGGCAACCATTAAAAAATAAAAGTAAAAACTAAATAGTACCCTATCAAAGATCCAACTAGAAGTGGATCATGAATCTAAATTATTGGACAGTTATGGTCTACCTCATATCCTTATCCACTTATTTGTTTTTCTCTGAGGAAATCTCTAAGTTTGCTACTAGCAAGTTCTTTCTTCTTTATACCTTAGTTCATTGTTGCCCAGAATATAAGATCCATGGGTTGGTCAGATGGGAGATTCGAACAGAGAAGTTTGGGAAATGTTGCATATAGTTACCCATCTCTGAGAAATTCCTGATGTGCTTTAACACTTGTAAGTCCTCAATGGTCCAGAATAAGAAACCTGTTTTCCTTTGTTTATTCCAATCCCTTCCAAAAGGATTTGACTGTGAAATGTATATATATATATGTATTTTCACATAACATATATTAACATTCCAGGCACGCTGCTTAGAAACACAGGAAGAAGTAGCAGTGAGGAGGAGTGAGAGGATGTAGATGAGCCAAGATAGATTTCATGGGTCACTTCAGGTTTTTGCAGAATTACTGATTTATTTAAATGTCGTGCTCATTTTCCACTTTGTGGAAACATCAGAAAATGCTTTGTGTCCTTTTGCATGATAGAGTCTGTCAAATTCTTAGACTTTATGCATGATTTTTCCATTAAACATGTAGAATGTCATTTTGAGGCTGTGGAAAACTTTGGGATATCTTATTGGATCCTTTTTTAATTCCTTGAAGTTGCTTTTCTTGGAATGAGACATTTAGTTGAAAAGATCATTGCTCAGAAATCACTGTGACTCCAGATTTTTCTCTCTTCTCAAATATTTTGAGAATTATTATTGTTACTTCTAAAAGTGATCATGAAAAAAAGATATTTAAAGTTAGAAATTCATAGCAACCATATTTCTCGTTTAGTCTACCACACAAAGCCATGTATTTACTTTCTTGGCAAACAGAAGACTGTTGGATGTTATTCATTTGAATGTGATATATATTTCCTGTCCTTTATCTTTCAAAACTTGAGAAAGGAAAATGGCAATTTGAAAAGCTTCTAGTATGCCGTAATGAGGTAGACGGCCTGTCTGATGCCTAGGCATTTGTTTTATTTATGATAGAACATGGGAATATTTTAAAACTAAGATATGTTGACGACGCCATTTTATTAATATTGCTATGTTAAATGCGTAAGTCTTGAACTGTCAATGAAATATGAGACATTTTACCCAGTGACATTTTAAATGAATCTCATTGTAGGGGAAGCCTGTGGGAACACCAGATGCTGGCGCTTATTTCCGTGTGCTCGCGGAGCATGGAGTAGCTGCCTTGTTTACAGCGCCAACCGCAATTAGAGCAATCCGTCAACAGGACCCTGGGGCAGCCTTGGGGAAGCAGTACTCTCTGACAAGGTGAACTCGAGATGCACAGGGCAAATTACGTTAAAAACTGCAATCAGAATGAATAAATGAGCATTATATTGTTTTGTGGCTCTGCGATACCTCTATAAAAAGAGCCAAAAAATTCTGAATGTTATTAAGAATGACTGTTGTAAACATACCTTGAAATAGTCAGAATTTTAACTATACTGTACATATTTTTAATACCGTATCATGTTTATTTCAGTTCAAATCTTACCAAATATTTATCTCTTTTAAACTACCTTGCTTATATTTTCCTTAAAGTAAAATGCTGACTATGACTTAAAATGTATTTATTCAAGTATATATGTAAAAGCGTCTAACTGTCTTTTGAAAACAGAACAATGGCTTAAATAGAGTGAGAATATTATTTGATTTCATGTATACAGATAAATGTGAAAGTTAAAGTCCAAATTACTTTTGTAGAAAGGGTGAAGGAAATTATTTTTCTGTTGTTTTGTAATAATGTGCTTTGAATAGAGTAGATATGTTTGTGCTGGTTTACTGACATTCGTTTTAGTTTAATGATATGTATATTCAAAGCTAATTACAGCAATTTGTGTCTTCAAGGCAGTTTCCAGCATCAATTCTTACTGAACCTCTTTGAAACAGGTCACTGCTATCATAAACTAAGGGAAAGATTTTATGGTTTTTTTGAGTCAAAAAAATGGGTTTGAATTAAGTCCGTTTGAATTTTTTTAAGTTAAATGGCAGATGTTATGAATTTTATGTTGGTATGGCCCAAAGGAGGAGTTGAAATAGATACCGTCCACTAAGGGCAAATGTAAGCAGGAAGCTTTTAGTGTGGGCAGGGTCAGTGGTTTTGTTTATTTGCTTCTTTTTCTTTTATTTCTATATTTTATGAACAAATATCTGAATTTATATAAAATTTTACCTATTCTCTAAAGAATACACTCATTAAAATAAAAGGGTGTTCATATAGTGAATCTTCCATTATAATATTTTTCTATTCACCCTCTGTTTGTTCCTTCGTTTACCGTATTTCAGTTTCATTTCTTCCATGTCAGCCAGAGGAATAGAAAAATAGGTTTTGGTCAACATCTTAGGCTGTTTAGAGTCTCCATGTCCTAAGCCAATTCCAGGGAGTCTTGAGGGAACAGTGATGCAGTTCCTTGCAGTCTCTTTACTGACAAATGCATTCTGATCACAAGGCATGAAGTTGTGTGACCAGCTAGCTAATGTCTCTCATTCGCTCCATCGTCTTTGCCCATTTGTACATGGGATTTAGATATTATCCTTACTGTGAAGGCAGGGACCGTTTCTAATATGCCTGATGTATAAAGCATCAAACAATACTGAATGCCTATTAAATCATCACTCTTTTCAAACTAATACATATAGATATGGAGTATGAGATTTTTGTGTGAGAGAGGTTGCTGTAAGTTCCTCTTGATCACGCCCCTCTGTCTTTAGACACCTAAGTTATTCATGACGATGTGCACATATGGTTTTGAGAGCTATTGAAGAATGAAGGCTCTACAAATACCCTCATTTATTCTAATCACTACTATTAATAAATGCACACACATTGATCACCTACTATGGGCCAGGCTTAAGCAGTTTGAGTTTGTTGTCTCATTTAGTCATCAAAATAAGCAGGAATTGGGACTATCCTCATTGTACAAAAGAGTAACATTAGGACCAGAAAGTTTCAGTAACTCTGTAGAAAGAAACTAACTCCTGCAATCTGATGGGCTCACGCTCTTAACTAAATACCACAGACATAGTCTTCCTATGTTCAGTAAATTAGGAAACTAACTTGATCCAGGGATTTTTGTCATTCATGGGATAAAAGCAGCTTTTGCTTTTCATGTATTTTTTAAATTTTATTTATTTATAATTTTTGGTGAGGAAGATTGGCCCTGAGCTAACATCTGTTGCCAATCTTCCTCTTTTTGCTTGAGGAAGATTGTCCTTGCGCTAACATCTGCACCAATCCTCCTCTATTTTGCATGTGGGATGCCACCACAGCATCGCTTGATGTAGGTCTGTAGGTGTGTAGGTCTGTGCCTGGGATCTGAATCCATGAACCCTGGGCCGCTGAAGCAGAGCCCATGAACTTAACTACTATGTCACTGGGCTTGCCCCACTTTTCATATATTTTTAGTCTATTCAAATAATACCATCACTGAGGTACCTTAATAGATTCTCACTTGTTGAATAGAGAATGTTAGAAACAGAATGGACCTCAAAAATCCAACTTTCTCATTTTAAAAACAAGGACACTGAAGTCCAAGTAAGTTAGTTTGTGTTAGAGACAGAATAAGACAAGAACTTAAGTCTTCTCATAAACTATATCTTTAATTTTATATTTACGTTCAAGACATTTCACACTTACTTACTGAACCGACCTTCACTTGATATTATCATCGCAGGCTCATGATTTATTTGTAGAGATTGCTTCTCTTTTCTTTTCTTATAGAACATTTTGAGTGTTGAAGTTTTCTTTTTAAAATCTGATATATATCTCATTAAAGACTGTTTTAAAATAAATTTGGAGATTTGCCAAAAATTTCAGCTCCCAAAACAAATTTAAGAGGGCACTCTGAAATAGGGAACTAACCAGAACTATAAATCCATCTTATCCTGGACAACTGGAGTTTGGAAAAATAGATTAGAAATCATCTGGTGTAATCACCTCATTTCACAGTCGAGAACACTTTGTCACAGAGAGGTGAAATAACGTCCTCAGAATTACAGAGCTACTCCGGGGCAGAGCTGGGACTAGAGTACAGTATGGTAGTTAAGATGCTGACTCGTGAGTTAGACTCACTGTGTTCAAATCTACCATTTACTGGCTGTATGACCTCAGGAAAGTTATTTAGCCTCTGTGTTCTTTTTTTTTTTTTTTTTTTTTGTGGGCTATAAGAATAATAACAGTACAAGAATGTAATGAAAATGAAAGATATGTAATCCATGCAAAGCACTTGGAACAGTTCTTAACATAGACTAAGTCTTAACTATAATTATGATCTGCTTTTTAATTTACTACTCTTTTTTAATCACATTATAGTGGTTTATTTTCTCATGATCTTCTAGTTCAATATTAATCAAGTTAGAAAAAATTCAGTGCTGAGATTCCCATTCACGATATCACAGTTTCTCATACTTTGATGCAGCTTTCTTTTCGAATTACATAGCAATGAGAGAGACTACAAAAGAGAAAAAGTAGAGCATCAGAGATGAGCTGATGGCTGGAAGTATAATAGATTTGCAAAGTGGTAAGGGGGGCTGAAGCGAGAGGCTTGCTAGCTGTACAAGCAGGCACTGGCAGAGTAATAGGGACTCAGTATTTCTCTGCTTTGATCGTGGAGTCAGAGTCGGCTCAGTACTTGAAGATGGGCTGCGTGTTACTTCCCACTCAGGAAAGGAAGCTTTTAGTAATGGATGCCGGTTGTTTTGGGGACTGTGACTTATGGGAAACCTTGGTTTAGGGGTCTGAGTGAGACAGAGAACAGCCCAGCAACTGGAGACGGAACCAAACTGCCCACCTGTCATCCTGGAATAGGACCTATGATATCCTGAGCATCACTGTGGACTGATAGTTCTGGACCAACATTGTGGCATTGAACCTCTGGGAGATAGTTAGGTCACCCACAAACCTATTGAACAGAGAAGATGAGAGAGAGGAAGAGATAAAAATAAAAATAATAACTTCTTTTTCAAAAAGAGCCTCAAAAAATTTCAAAACACATGAAGAACTCTAATGCTAATCAAAGCAACAGTTAGAACATGGATTCATTCTAGATGAGATTGATGTTGTAATACAATCAAATAAAATTTGAAAATAAGTGTGGTAAGGCTGATCAAAGTCATAGAGTAATAACTTTTATGTAAAATTACTAAACATGTAATGGGCATGAAGAAATTAAAAAATGCAATAGATGGTGTAAACTAAATAAATAGATGGGCACAATCAAAGATTCTATTAAAAACTACAAATAGTATTGGAGAAATTACCCAGAATGCAGTACAGGGAGAAAAGAAGTAAAAAATCTGAAAGAAGAGTTAAGAGACTTGGAGGGAAGAATAAGAAACTACAAATGCATCTAATAAGAATGTCAGAAGAAGAGAATGGAAGAATTGGTAAAGTGATAGTTGAAGGCCAATAATTGAAAATGTTACAGAAATGAAGAAAGAAATGGATCACCGATGGATCCATAAAATGCCATCTAAGTACTAAGCAGGTTAAATATAAGTAAATTCTCATTGGACACATCATTTGGAAATTGCAGAACATAAATTGAGGCTATAGATAAAATCTAATAAACTACCAGAGAGCATCAGCAGAGCACCAAAGAGGAAAATCAAGCTGATACCAATAGATGTTGGTGACCTTAGCGAAAGATCTTCCAGGTGCTGAGGGAGAATTGTCAAACCAAAAATTTGTTATTGAAGACTGCTGGCAAAACAGAAAAAAGGTTCATATGGACAAAGCTAAGACAACTTAAAATCCAGACTTTCATGAAAGGAAAAATGCACAAAGGAGAGTGGGGTGGGATACAAAGAACAAGCAGCAGCAAAAACTGGTGAAATATATTGTAGAGTTGATGTAATTACTATAATTATAATGGGATGTTGTGTTTAAACAGAAGCCAGAATTCATCTGACAAATAACAGTAACAAAATGAAGGAGAGTACTTTCAAAAGGTAATTTGAATTTTCTGGTGGGGGCAGTAGAAGAAAATAGAATGAAGGAAAGATCGAGACAACCACAGGGACATTGATAGCAAAAAATAATGATGCTCTGTCATGTGAACTAGAAGTCGATGAGGCATCACCAAAATAATCTATTTTTATTTAACTTCTGTTGGCACAAGTGAAGAATGATTTTTGCTTGTTTGATAGCTTATGGACCTTGAAAGAAACACTCATTTTAATTTTCTTCTACCGCCACTTTATTACCTGAAAATTCTTCACCAGAATTTATCTTTGGGTTTTTATCCATTTCTTATGCAGCTTCCTGTATGTTTTGGACTAAAATTAATTTGACAACATTACCAGTTTTATGTTTTATTTTTGCTTAATTTTCAATTTCATTTGTGTCTTTAATTGTTCTCAGTTTTATATAGAATTGGGGAAAAGTGTATAATTCTCATTCTCATTAACCCACCCCCCCTCTTTTTTTTCTACTCTGGATATTGTATATTATCATTTTGTTTCATCTTTTTAGTATCACATATTTGGAAGTAGATTTATCTTTCCATGTGTTACCATCATCAGAATATCACCTATATGTTTAATTAGTCTGTAATAATCTAGGGCAGCACTATCCAATAAAACTGAGCTCTATGATATGGTAGGACCTAGCCACAGGTCACTACTGAACTCTTGACAAAGCGTTAATACTACTGAGAAATTGATATTTTGAATTTTTTTCCGTTTTAACTAATTTAAATTTTAAATAGCCACAGGTGGCTAGTAGCTACCACATTGTACAGTGCAGATAGAGGTCATACATAATTGATATGGGTAAATTTACCTTCCATAGAGTCCTAATCTCTATGAATGGCTAATTTTAACTTTTACAAAATGTATTTTTTACAAAAAAATATATTTTTGAATTTTTCAATATGAAGCATTTATCTCACTGCATTATTAATAAAACAATGACCAGGTCATTAATGAGAAATTTAAATGTTGAAAAATGCTTCTCTTCTTTTTTTGTAAGCTATTAAATGTCCTTTAAAAAATAAGAAGACAGCTTATGCCTTTAGGCATGTGCTTATCTTTAGATTATCTTATAATTTATCTTTAATTATAAGATTTATACTCGGATTTTTTCGCCCAGTAATCATTAGGTTATAAAAATATCAAATAATGTAGCATGGTTTTGTTTACTGTGAGGAATTAGGATTTAACTAATATTTGATTAAATATTTATTAAAAGATTTTAAATTGCTTCATTAGTCATGTCTTATTCCTATCATTTTTATTTATAATATATGTATTTTCATTAATATTATATGATTTGGAGTCTGTAATTGATAAAAATAATACCTCTTGAGAAGTTTCAGGAATTTCAAGACAAAATTGATATTTTCAAGTATATTTAGGAAGAGGAATCATCTATACTACTTTGACATTTTTCTAAATCACCAGTGATCTCAAAATTTTCCCTCTGCTTTTAATAAATAGTAAAATGACTTTAATGGAAATAGAAGGGATTTTCAGACTTGCAGAGAAGCCAGACCTCACTTTTACCATTCTTTTTTTATTTTATTTTGCTGAGAAGATTCACCCTGAGCTAATATCTGTTGCCAATCTTCCTCTTTTTTAAATTTCCCTTCCCAAAGCCCCAGTGTGTGGTTGTATATTCCAGTTGTAGGTCCTTCTAGTTCTTCAATGTGAGCCGCCACCACAACAGGGCTACTGACAGATGAGTGGTGTGGTTCTGCATCTGAGAACCAAACACAGGCTGACGAAGTGATGAGAGCGCCGAACTTTAATCCCCAACCCATCAGGGCTGGCTCTCACTTTACCATTCTTTATGGAATATGATACCTTTCTATTTTTATTAATAGTGTCAGCATGAAGAGTGCTATCATAATGATAGTAATGTAATTAAAATCTAAAAAGAAAAGCAATAGAATTGTAATGCAAAATCATAATAATAAATACTAAATTTTAAGATATGTAATGTTGAAATTTACCATCAGATAGGAACTCAGTGCTAATGATGGTTTATTATTATAATCAATTAATTAGATTAATTCTTAGTTTACTTAGCTTAAAAATTAATTGAAACTTGCAAAAATGCTAATATCAAGGTATCAGTTTCCCTTGATTAACAAAAAATTATTTTGTAGTGTGCTAGCATTTTTGTAATTGACAGTATTTTACATCATATTCATTAATAAATATTTTTGAAATTCTGGATCTTTAGTTTCATATGTAAACTAAACACATGACTATCTGGACCATTCACAGCTCTTTGAAGTAGGCTGTGGCTTGATAGATGTTGGAAATGTGGCCTCTGATAGCTCTAAAACTCCCTTCTGGTTATTCTTAGTCTATACTGTTGAAATCAGCCGAAACTATCATTTTATATATTTCAATACAAATGATCTAAATGCATAATATTCTTTTTTATCAAACAGCAAACTACTGGAAATTTATTTCTGCTGTTAAAGAAAAGTTTGAGACATAAATTCTATTGTACATGTACTATTGTTGGAGAAAGGAGGTAGAAAAGGTTGAATACGCTCTAGAAAATGATTACACCTTCACTGAAATACAAAGACCAGCTCCTTTGTCGGTCAGTAAGAAAACCATGTTCGCAACCCCCTGTTGTCATACAGGGCAAAAATATAATAATCCTAATACATACATATATGTGTGTGTGTATGTATTCTTTCTGGTCTTCAGGTTTCCTACAGTATTATACAGCAGCAATTATGATATTTTTAACTCAATCTGCATCCTAAAGCATATATCAATTGTCAGTCAGCAAAAGTGTCTGTTTGTACAATTTGAAGCAGCCACTAAAACAGTAGAATGAGGAACATTTTCATTTTGTCTTTCCTGTTTCTAGAATTTGTCATGGATATTAGTGTTTTCCTTTTCATCATTCTTTCTTAAATTTTGCTTTTGTTTAGAATCAGGCATTTGAGAGTTTGGGTTTTGGTTTGTATGTGTGTTGGTTTTTCTTCCTCCAGTGACACACAATGTATTTCTAAAGGATTTTCAAGGAAACGTGAACAGTCATGTGGTAATAAGTCCCGTTGCTCGGACCTCCTGAATAATGCCCCATCTCCACATCTGTCTCCTTTCCCGGGGCTGGTCTGGGCTTGTCCTCACCTCTTCTCCAGTGATGGCACCAGCCTCCCAAAGCCAGGGCCCCTGACCTTCCTTCCATCCTCCACACTACCGCCAATGGCATCTTCCTAAAGCAAAAATCTCACTATGCCAGTCTCCTGTTTAAAATCTTTAATTGGCTTTAATTAGCTTCTCACTCACTTCATGATGAAATCCAGATTCCTTAGAATGCTCCAGAAGCCCCTTCCTGACAGGCCCCAGACCTGCCTCTCCAAATGGCACCACTTGTTCCTCATTTATTCTGTAAATGCATAATATTCATAATCACTGAGGCTTTCTAGAATATCAGGAATCTAACTGTTTGAATAAGATATAATTAAAATATGTTCATATTTTTCAGTCAAACGATTGTCAACAATATGGTGTCTATATTTTTAATTTTCTCATGTTTTTAACATGGCATCTAAAATCATAAGTATATCAACCTCATTTTAAACAACTTTACACTAATCTTTGTTATAGTTTAACCTACTTTTAATAACTTAGTGTGTTAATATTTGTTTTATTCTGCTAACAGTTCTTTCAGATGAGGTCATAACTGATAATCCAAATTTTAATTTCAAGCAAGTTTGATTACCTGAATTGCAAATATATGTGTAGTAATTTTCTGACTCTTTTCTAGGCTCTGCGTCTTGTTAAACCCTCCTTATGCTCTCCCATTCTCATCTTTTTTATCTGTCTTCCTTCATTTTTCTTAAAGATTTAAATATTGCCTTAGCATACTTATGTACTTTGAGAGGGTACTCACCAAAGTGATTGATCCACATTATTCAAATGGTTTCTTAATAAAGACTAATAATAGATTCTTTTCTAATCTGAAATTTGAAGTTATGCTTCTCTGTCTTTACCAGGACATTAAATTTTACTTTTGGTACTTGTCTTGTTAAAAGACAGCTCCTAGATCACTTTGCATATGTAGTTAGAAAATATGTCACTAGGCAGCTACTCAAACATTAGTTCTGACGGTGCATTGCGTCATTTATTGAAGTCCTATAATTATGCCAAATTATTAAACCAAACCCCAAATTTTGCAAAGCTGTTGTGATGACAGTCTTCTTATAGGTGCATTAAGTAATAGAGTCTTTGCAGCGTTTAATGGCACTTGGACACTCATACATGTACATGCACAGAGTTTCAAGTCAAAAGAAATCACCGACATAATGGTTTGGAGGAATTGTGTTTACAGTATTAAATTAAAATTTTTTGTCATCCTGGCTAGTCTAAGAATTCTGCTGCTTCTTTGGAAGGTCATCTTCTGCCTCTGCACTCTGCCACTTGATACACTAGCCACTTGTGGCTATTGAGCACTTGAAATGTGATTAGTCCAAATTGAGACTAGGTATGAAAAAAGACTGTAAAATCACTCACTAGTAATATTTATGTTTATTACATGTTGAAATGATATTTTTCTTTATTTTGTTTAATAACATATATCTTTTAAATTAATTTAACCTCTTCTTTTCTGAACGTAGCTACTAGAAAATTTTAAACTACATATATTTCTTGGATTTGTAGCTCACTTGATATTTCATTTGGACAATACTGATCTAGGTAATTGTCATGGATCTAATTACATCACCCAAAAAATAAGATATCACAATAAGGTAATTTTATTCCCGCAATATATTTATATTGGCAGATGGTGACCCTTTTTTCCTTAGAAAACATGTTGAACAGTAACATTACATTGAATGTTTTACACAAATTTACTACAACCTCTTTTGATATCTTCATGTATAGACAGCCTCATCTATAGATGAAAAATATCACGAATAATTTCAAGTGGTAGCACTTCAAGTATACACATCATTTATCAGTGATTCGTTTATGCTTAAAAATTAATTAACACATGTTTCAACAGTTTACTTGCAACCAGAATTTTCCATAGAATAGTTAAACTCATTATTTTTCCACTATTGTGGCTAAACTGCACCTTCGGGGTTGTGATTCTTTATAAAAGTTAAGGGGGATGTTAAAGTTGATCCTATGAAAATTTGATCATTCTGTCAGTTTGATTTCCCATCTTCTGTTGAACTTCACACCATCTATTTGTAACACCTTCTCCTCCTCTTCAAGGCTCTCTTCAGCGACTTTAGTCAACAAGTCATGGACTTCCTCTCTGCTCTCGACTGCTATCATCCTTGAGTGATTTTTAATATCTTGACAAGAATCCTTCTGTCAACACACTCTTATTTTCCTCAGTGTTTTTTAATGTTAGATTCTCTCAGCTCCCACAAGCACTGTCATCCCTCAGAACAGACACATTTTCAAGATCTTGAAGTTTGAGATTGCCTGCTTTTTTTCTGATTCTATGGTGCCTGTACTTTCACTGAATTTTTTATTTCTTCTGTGACTTCCAGTCTCTGATCCCACTATTTTTCCTGGTATTTTTCTTCTGTCGTGGTTCTTCCTATCTTGCTTCCCCATTTTTCTGGCCCAAGACAGCCCTTTCAGCATTGATTTGTCACCCCTTCTTTTTTGTGTACTTCACTCATACTGTACTGTCTCTACTTAGCCTCCTGGATTAGTAATTGAGTCCATGAAAGCCAAAAGGCTGGTCTTTAGTTTTTAAGCAATTTTACATGCTTAAAATTTCCTAAAATAGCCAGAACTTTTCTCTCTTCAAGTCACTGTTCGTTTGTCAACTTCCACACTCTTACGGAACAACATGCCTCCTTTTTTACTTAGAAGAATGAGTCAAGCTCACATAAATTTTCTCAACTTCCCACCTCTGTACTTCATTCTTTCTAAGCTTCTAGAAAAGCATAAGTACCTAAAAATCCCAGGTATTTTGATTGGTATTGAGGTCATCAGGATTAATGCTCCTAGGAGTTCACAGTCCACTGTGGGAAATAGTCAAGAAACAAGTAATTAGAAAATGAGAAATATTTTTATAGCCAAGACAGAAACTGAATGTTGTTAAAACATGGAGGTGGGAATATTTGAATCCCTGTGAATCTTCATGAGATGATATGATAAGTTAAGAGAATGGTAAAAATTCTTCTATGACTATATTACGTTGTTCAGGATGGGTTGGCAGAATTTTTTTCTTTGATACTTTTTTACTTTGATGATAATGGATTAATTCTTCATAACACACGTTCCTATTTTTGACAGACATGTCATGGGGGCATTGCAATTCATTTGCAATTTAAATCAGTTTTAATCAATTGCATACAATTGACAATTGCAATTGTCATTCTCTCAATGAGCCACCAATAGTGTCAACCCAGTTCTATATTTCTATTTCTTTCGTTCTATTTTCTGGCGTGGTGCTCCCTGACAAAAATTCTTCATCTCTGGTAATCTTGGATTCCTTTTGATAAGAACCTTTTAAATCTGGAAGGCCACAATGATATTTACTTTTTAATCACCTGTCTTTCCTATATATGTCCTTGGAATAGGGGAAATACGTGCTTGAAATCAGAGTCATCTTTACCAAAGGATCTCAAGAGAAAGAACAAGTGCATCATATCTGTGATCAGATTTCTTGCCCTAGCTGGTACTTGTGAGTGTATTTTTGTGTATAGCCTTAAGCAGAATATAGCAATCAAACTTTGAGCTAAAATTAGCAGAGGTAATGTCAAGAAGGAAAAGGTTTTTATCTTTGATCATTAGATGAATATGACAGATATATTACAAAGATCAGCTGAATTGCTCTTCTCAGAACTGAGGAGCTGTAGCTATGAATTCTACTTGTGAATGTCGTGATGTGCATTTGGTTACATTTGGGTCAAAGCAAATAATGCCTCTCACTATTTTACAATATGATATACTGCTAATATGACTATTTTCTCCTGAAAGAATTAATGTGGTTAGATTCTATAGTGTGTAAAAGAATATAAATGAAATTACTGAGACTGATTTTCAAGGAATAATTTGAATTTACTCTCCCTCTTATTTTCAGGTTCAAAACATTGTTTGTGGCTGGAGAACGATGTGATGTGGAGACCCTGGAATGGTCTAAGCAGATCTTCAGAGTACCCGTCTTAGACCATTGGTGGCAAACTGGTGAGCATTTTCCAAACATGCACATAAGTATTGCAGAAATGCTCAAAACCGCTACAAGGATTGGAGGAAATTCTGAACTATGACCATCAGGCACAAGCTCAGCATTCAGGTGGTTCTGTGTTCAGTAGAAATAAGCAATTCTTTGATTGCACTATGGCTAATAACATCTTTGTAAATGACCTCGATGCCGCTGTTCTCTTGGTCCCAGGAATAAAGCATCGAAGACCCGCCACTTCTCCCCTTCTTTGTTTCCTATATCCAGTAAGTCGCTAAATCTCGGGTTTTTCTTTGAAGTTTCTGTTGAATTCATCCCACCTTTAATACTCCATTGCCTTTGAGCTGTGGCAGCCGCACTCTCACCTTCCCTGATTCAAATTGTCCTCGTCACTCATCTCTGTTCTTTCCACTTTCCTGTATACACTGCGTGCTTCTCTCGGAGTACTTTTTTTTTAAAGCACTGTTTCTCTCATAGAATTTCCTGTGGTTCTTTGGCTCCCTTCTTCTGTTCATCAAATTGAATCTCTTCTATCCAGCATTCAAGATAGAGAAATGTATTTTTCTCCACAACACTTATCATTATATATGTGATTTCTTTATTTACTTATTTTGTTTATTCTCTCTTTTCTTCCCACTAAGTGATCCTTGGGAAATAAATTGTCATATTAAGTGGCTAGAATGTAAACTTTCATACAAATAGAAAATAATTCTGCTGCTTCTTTTCAGGGATGATTGTGTACATATATGAGCGTGAGTCGATTATCTGGAGTCTGTTTTCCTACTCGTTGAATGTAGGGGTTTTGTTGGGTTTTCCATTTGACCCACTGAAAGTAGCTATGAGCTATGAGTGCCTTCGTATGTACACATTTCAGTTAAGTTCTGCTTAGTTTGATCATTTACATTAATCCTTTTGTTCTCGCAATTCCTATCTTCTGAGTAAGTGGGACAGAGTAGCAAATTTGGATTAAAAAATTAATAAAGTTTTTTTGAAAAATTTAGGTCTGATTTGAAAAATGATTAGAATCTGGAAGATCAAGTGAGTGACTAACATTGAAGTTTGTTTTTCTGATATTTTAGAACTCTTCAATTACGATAAATTAGACTTTTTGTATTATCTTTTCAGATATTGCTGTTTGGGAAAAGTTTTCTATTTCCTTTGTAATGTGAAATATGAAATGAATGATTAGAAGAGACTACACATTCCTTAAATAAGATGAAAATCAGAAAGATAATCTTTATTCTCTCCAGTTTGATTTGCTAAGGGAGAAATTTCTTATCTAAATTTAGATTTGTAACTATTCAGGAAAAAAAATGGATAAGACTGAATTTGGAGAAAGAGCAGTGCTATGTGTGAAATACATAAAACAAATAAGAAATTATTGCCTCTGTAAGGAAGAGTATTTACAGCATCGATGTACCCTTTTCACCAGGAAAGTTCGAACAGTTATTTTTCTGGGTAGGAAGAGGAAAATATCTCATCACCTTTGAAATGCTTTTCCTTTCCTTGTCAAAATGGAGGAGTTGTTTCTAACACAGTGACTTTATACAAATGCTGCATAAGGGCTGTGTTTTTCCCTGTTAAAGGTGAATATACCAAAGCTTGTTGAAGAAAGCCCACGAATTAATACATAAAATTATCACTCTTAGTTTTTCTCATTGATATCTTTGTACCTGTGCAGATGAATGTGGTTAGTGCATCTGGGCTTACAACAGAGCTCACTGGAGCCTGACAAACAAGCATGGGAGGTCCCTGGTGGGGACTGAGTTTCACGTGAATTTGCAATTTTTCTTTAATGTATTGTTCAGAGTGAATTAATAGCCACATTGTGTCAATGTGCTGTCACTTTAATCAGGTTTGAATGGCTGCTCATTACTGTGGAAAACATAGTGGATTTCTACTAATAATGACTGATTCTTCCCACCACCCCCATTCAGTTTCACATTGTTTGATATTGTCTCCAATTAAAGTACACAAATACATGCATACAGATAAGTAGGGCGGGAGCCAGCTAGTTAGATGGTTTTGTACTCTATAAAAGAAATTCATCCTAGGTGATGCAGATGTCAGCTACTAACAAAATCTAGTTGGAGTCTTTATTCATTTGCATAGAAGAAATCAATTCATTATTTTCAAAGTAATATATTGTGGTAAGTAATTGGAAAGTGATACTGAAATTTTACATTTGCAGCCATTCATCTTTCTTAAGGTGATGTCAAATTTATCTTAAGGTGATAGTAAATTAATGTTAAATCACCAGGGGAAAAAGGCAAGTATTTTGTGGATTATTGTTAACTTCTAGGGAAAAAATTCGATATTTCTAGCACATTCGTGAGTTTCCTAATGTTTTACATATCAAAGAGGTGGTGATGCACTTCCTCAAGAGATATGCCAGTAAAAATCTGGTAACATTTGAGGGAATGTTAAGCTTTGGCCAAAGGAATACTTTTCTTTATTAAAATTTCATGTTTTCTACAAAGTCTCTCTTTCTTGTTATTGACTTAGAAATTGATTTTTTTCTATACAAGCACACACTTTTATGTGCCTTCCATACAATGTATAATTTATGAATTTGCTCTCTGATTACATTAATATATGTGTACAAATGAGCTGTTTAGAAACTGTTGCTGTGTAATTTGAAATTAGTAGGAGATATGCTAAGCAACTAAAATGTATGAATAAAAATTGAGTAGTTCCTGTGACTTGGGTTCTAAGAAGGCATTCTACAGTCAGTCCATTTTATCCCCCTGTTGTTTTTGTTACATAAATGAAATTTATATCTGCAACAACAGATTTCTAGTGACCAACATCGTCTTTTGGCCCATTAATATCAACGCTCTTTGATGTCTGATTTAAATAATACCTAAGATGCTAAATTGAGAACTAATCTGTGGAAAACTCAAGAACAGATCAACTCCTCATAGGAGCATTTTAATAAAAAATTGCTACTGTTCAGCACCGCTGAACCATTAAGCTCTTTTTCAGATTGTAATAATGTAAACATTTAATTCTCTCCTGAAGGAAATTGGTCTTGCTAAGTTTAGGTGGGAGGGTTGCATCTATTTGATTCATAAATCTGGATAAAAGATGAATTGTCATTCATCCAGATGTTTTATCTTCACCATAACTTATCCATAAGATGATTGAAGACATCTGGATTGTTGAATGAATTTTTAATTTTCTTTTTTACATAGAGACAGAGAAATAGAGGTACTACAATCATAGTTTAAAAAGGGAAAATTAAGAGAATAGATAATTGTCCCATTAAGATATGATCATTTGAGTGCAAAGAAATAAACAGCCAGAACTTCATTATCCTCAGGAATACAATTGCCAGTTAAAACACTTTACGGTTATTTTTAGTACTAACAGCAGGTTTTCCAGAAATCAGACAGAAAGCACAATTTTAGAAAGAACTGTCAGTGCAGTGCATGGTGTCCTTTGAAAGAATTTTTTTTTTCTGATTTGAGATGACTATAAAGGAATTGTTTTCCTTATAAGTGAATGGCCAAGTACAAAAAAAAAGATTCCTTAAATTTCAGAGACTAATTACTTAAATCCAAAACATAGTATAGACCTTATTCCTTCGTGAGATTTCCTTCATTCCTTCATCCCTTCCCTCCTCTCTCTCTCTCTCTCCTTCCTTCTTTCCTATTTACTGTAAGATGTGGTACTGGTTTAGAAATGATTGTGACAAAAGAGCTTGGCATCCCCCTTTTTAACGTTATTTAATCCTACGTAGAAACATTTTATTCTTTAGCTTGCTATCAGTCAGCTAAAGACAATGACTGCAAAGTTAGAATGCTCAAGTTCCACCATGGCTTTTATAGGAGACAATTTGGTCAAGGGTTTAATCAAAAGAATTCATGATTCTTTCCACCTACTGGCAGAATGTGTCTGTGCGGTTCCCGTCAGAAGACATGGGGCTCACTTTGAAAGCATTTCAAGTGTCCTTATGGCCAGGTAGCGTTGAAGTAATTGAAACGACGTGCTGACCACCAACTTGAGCAGCACTACATGTTTTGTTGTTTGTTTGTTTATTGGTTTTGTTTCCATCACTTTAATGGAAGAGTAAAATTCATTATAGAATTTTAGAAACCCTAAGTAGGGATTTCAACGAGAAAACAGTTGTCACCTAATGAGTAGAGACATTGGTGATGATTGAAGTTATTGATCTTACTTTATCTGCCTTGAGCCATCTTTGCTGAGTTCTGATATCTTGGAATAATCACAGTGTTTCTCTCTGTTTGATTGAACTGCTGCACTTTTAATTGCAGTGGACAGTGCTGAAGCAATTGTATTCTATATATAGCCTAAATCATCCTCCTTTGAGGAGGAATCTGATAAGTCTGGATTTTATTAAAGTGGACCCAAAGGCTCCAGTCATGACAGTTCTTAAGTCAAAATCATTGATCCTAAAAGTACACACATCCTAATACCATATTATTAAAATGTGTCAAGGCTACTTGACATGATAATCTTTATTTTTGCACAGGCTGGTAGGATGTACTTCTTGAGAACAGACAACTGGGAAAACAGTTTTAACCACAAAAATTTGTTAGGCTAACCCAATTCAGTCCTTGTTCTTAGGTTTGTCTGGAAAAGATCCATTAGCCCGGGACTTTTTACAAACAGCAATACATTTTATTCAAAAGAATCAAAACCACAAAATGAAATAATTAATTACAGTTTAATAACAATTGCCCTAAGCAGAGGTCTCCACGGGAAACGGTACAGGCTCAAACACAGGACCTTCTCATTCCTCCTAAGTAGACTAATTGGGAAACGCTTAGCCAGGATTTGAAGATTTCGGAGGTCAAGCATCAGTGTTTCAGCCACCTTTTTTTTCTAGATCGTCGTCTTCTTTTGTTGTGCTAGCCTTCTCAGGCATTCCACTTTCATGCATCTGAGTTGACCCCATTTTGTTTTTTAAGTCCTGGTTAACCTCACAGAGTCGCTCTTATTCTCAGGGGACTTTTTGATTTCATTTTATTCCACAATTGGAAGCTTTATAACTCTTACTATTTCTGCCTTTTTTTTTTTTTTTTTAACATTTTACAACTAGGTGCTAGATGTGTGACTTTCTTCTAACTTAAACATACTTAGCTTGTGCCCCATGCAAAATCCTGTATATTTTACTGCAAAATGCCTTTCTAGGGCTGAAGCATAAGAGGCTGTATATGGCTGACGTGACAGTGAGGGAAGCATCTTCTGGTGACTTTACTTTGAGAACTCTATATTTAATTATTTAAAAGCTGTTCTCTGTGGTTTGGGTGGCAAGAGCCATGAGCAAATGTTCCTTTGCCTGCAGATTTTGGAGGAAAATATTTCTATGTACAACCAAATCCTGTCTTCCTAGGTTTTACTTTTTAACTCTTTGTTATTCTGTGATTCTGAGTTCTATTTAGTAATTTTGGAGTCCTTGAATTTGGGCTGTGGTGGTAGGGTTTCATTAAAGTACATGCTGTAGTTTCAAAGACAATGGATTGAACTAGACTTCTGAAATGCACACTGCGGAACTCAGAGGGCTGGGTTGGACTGCACTAGCAATGCCTTTGCCCCATGAACTGGGTTGCCCAGGATATACTCGATGCTACTTTCAAATGGTAGAATGCAGAGTATATAATGGTATAAATAAATCAGTAACTGTCAGCTTCATTTTTGTTTTTCTCAATGTAATGGTCAAAAATAAATTCATCTCTTTTTGTTCATTCATGGAAAAGAAATTTTATGTAGTTTAGCATGACAAGTTGAGATTGGGGAAAAAACAGTTATATAGACACAGTGTCATCTCAGCAGCATTCAGCTAGTGATGCTGACAGTATCCATCTGGCGAGAGAGAAGAAAGTCCTGATGTCATCTTTGTTGCCTGGCAACAACATTTTTTTCTCATTTAGAGCAGTCTTCATTAGTTTAAAGTAGGTAATTGTTACAGATAATTTGAGAAGCAGGAGCTTAGAGGTAAGCTATGTGAATTTGGTTTGTGGAAGGAATAATCTTTTGTCAAATGTAAGGCAGGCTTGATGAGGCATTTTTTTTTTGGAAAGTAGATAACTGTTTACACATGGCTAATCCATCTGAAAGTGAATTCCCCAAGTCAAATAGCAGTCATTGAATCAGACATTTTCATCTTTATAGCATTATAATGTATAAAGAACATCAAGTTGGGTTTTTTTCAAATATGATTACTATACATGAAGCAGTTTGGAAATATATATAATTGCTTTTTGGAATCTGTATTTGTCCTTTAGTATATTAGTGATCATGTTCTGACAAGAGACTAAACACTAGGAAATCAATTAATACTATGAAGTTGGTTTGGTCTTTGAAAATACCATCTATTCTAATTCTCCTGTCCTTGGCAAGAATCACATTTAATCTGTTCTAGAAAGGTGAAAATATGTCGTGTTTTTGTAGATCTTTACAAGAAGGAGTTCCTAAACCCTCCCATGACAAACCTTACTGTCTGGAAATTTGATTTTCCCCCCGTTGCTTGTAAACCCCTGCACTGTGGGCCCATAGGCTCCACAGAATAGTTTCCAATTCCTCTTTTGCTATCAGTTCTTATTTGGAAAACAACAGGTGACTGTTCTCCTTGGGAAAGCAATGTGGGTAGTGAAAAGTGATGCTGAATCCTAATAGGCCTTTAAATCCTGGTTCAACCACTTCCTCTGTAACCACGGGCAAGTCCTTCATCTTCTGCTCATGCTTTTTCTCATGGGCTTGTAGAAAGCTTGAAATGAAGTGAAATATGTACAAACAATGCAGCAGTTCCTGGCCTATAATAACAATAAATAGTTCTCTTTTCCATGAATAACCGTACATGAATTTAAAGGCCGTCTTAGCATCCTGGCCTGTAGATAATCCAGACTCCAGAAAACTTGGAACATAAGAGCTCAATTTATACATGAGAAAAAGTCATCACAGAGAATGTACTTTCCAAGAGTCAACTAGCCAGTGAAGATTAGAACCAGAACTCTCATTGTTCTGTGTTGTCCTGAGTCCTCTCTTCATTTGTCTTTCTTATACCTTGATTAATTCAGCATTTCTTATCTAATTCAACTACAGGTTATTTATGAGTTTCTCCACAGTGAGAGGCTATGAGCATAAGAGAGTAGAAGACCAGTGTCTCACAGCTCGAATTAGTAATCTGCTTCCAGTGCAAAACTTAGGCAGCTTTGAATTAAGTATTTTAAACTGTAATAATACCATCTCTTGGACACAAAGATTAAATCGATTTTCTTTCACCGGTTACATCTCACTGTTTCTGCTTTCTTTCTGCTACCACCATTCAAGCTTATTTATAGCTCACTGTATAGATTCAGAGGTGGAGAGAATGCTTTCTTTACAAATTGCTTCTATGCCCATCGTGATGCTGTGATAAATATGACTCAGCGTTACTAGGATGCCGAATTGATTTATTTCAAGGACTTCTTCAGCTCTCTGCATGGGCCACCAACTTCTAAATTCATATTGCTTAAATGTAGTGTTTCCAGAGTGAGGGCAGAATGGCACCTTTCCAGGTGCAGCAGGAACCCTTATTTACAGAGCTGGACATGTGAACCTGCCCCCGTGTTCTTCCTCTTAATCCTCACTCACGTCTATTCTTCGTTCTGTGTTATCTTTCATTTGTGAGCCCAAACCCTGGGGATTGTCCTGGACTTCTCCCTCTTGCTCTTTCCCCATATCCAAACAAGCACCAAGACTTTTCGATTCTGAGTATAACTCAAATTTGGTTGCATTTTCCACTACCACTCACCTGCGTCAGGCCATCGACATCTAACTGATTTCTTGCTGTGGGTTGGGATCCTCAGTTTAGTGCTTCAGTTTGCAACTGAAGACATTTTTCCAAAATGCAATTCTGAGCAAATTGCCTCTGCTGAAACCCCCTGAGTCTCCCATTGTCCCCGGAATAATATCCAAATTCCTTAACATGACGCCGGAGGCATTTCACCATCTGCCTCTGCTCATCTCTCTCACTGTCTCTTATCTCTCTTAGTCCACCTACCACCACTAAGCTTTGCTCTGCTGAATAACTTACAATCAGTCCCTTGATATTCTAACTTATCAACCTTTGAACATGCTGCTATTTCTGTTTGGCATGGATTTCTACCCTTAACACTCCCTTCCCCCTAAAAGAAATGCCTTTCAGTGAGTAGAATATATTCAATAAATATTTACTGAAGGACTGACCTTTGAATATCATTCTTGGACTAAGAAAAGATTGTAACAGAATTATTATGGTAACATACAGTGTTTTCTCTTCCCTGAGTCCTCTATTTCTCCTGCTCTCTGGTTCATTTTGGGATTGCATTCTGTGATTTGCTATTTATTTTTTAAGACCCCTGATCTTAATAATGGGAAGTGGAGCCTAACATCATGTAAGAAGTATGTATTTACCAGTCAGCAAACATTTTCTGAGCACAAAATGTGAAGGACTTGACTGTGTTTGATCCTGCTGGTACAAATGATTCTTAAGCACACAGGAAGAACTCGATTCAACTGCAGGCGAGGAGAGTGTTTGCATATAATTATATGCACAATTCTTTTTGAAAATTGCATCAATTCTTTTAATGGTCTAATGCATGTACAGTGGTTAGGAATGGGAATTTCAGAGTCTCTGGTAGGACTGGCTTGTTATTTGGTCCAAAACAAATTGTCTTCTTATCAAACTATTGTTGAATTTCCAATCTTGTGTTTATTTTTCTGAGGCCAATTGTTGAGTGTCTCTAGCCAGTTTTTCTAAGTTATCATTTGGGGAAATATTCCTTTGGACCATGATAGAGGTTTGGCTATTTTGGTTCCTTTAAGGGCTACATTCCTTGTGGAAATATCACCAAAGTGACCTCCTTTAGCTTCCAGAGAGTCAAGTTTTAAATGTCCTGGGATCTTAATAATAGCTAAAGCAGCAAGTAAAAGTATAGCATCCAATAATTCTTGAACATAGGGCCTATTTTTAATTTTATTTCGGCTGGAAGTAAGGAAACCACATTCCTTCCACAACATTACAAAATCATAAGCTACTCTGAAAGTATATCTACTACCAGTAAAAATATTGGCAGTTTTGCCCTTATCTAAAGTACAAGCCTATGTAAAAGTGTGTAATTCAGCCTCTTGGGCTGAAGTAGTATAGATAAAGGTACTACCTTGACGATATGGAAAGGAGTTGTAATAGCATATGCCACACAGTATTTGCCATTGTCGCTTTTTAAATCAGAACCATCAGTTAACCATGAGAAGTCAGCGTTCCTGAAAGGAGTTTCCTGCACATCATCATGAGGAGTCCGGAGGTGACCTGTGTGTCAAGCAGTCTGCAGGGACTTGGTCGGTAACAAAGTACTCCAAGGGCATTCCTTTCATTTTCACATACAAAAAGAAAAAAGGAAATCTGGTAATTGGGATGTCCAAGGGCAGATGGGTTCATCAAATCCTCCTTTAAGGCTTTAAAGGCTATGTCGTTAGGTTCTTCCCATAAAATTGGGTTGGGATTGTTGTTCTTTAGCAAAACATACAGAGATTTGGCCATAAGAGAGAAATCTGAAATCAAGTTTCACCACTAACCACTTAGCCTGAGAAAAACCGCATAGCTGGCCCTTAGTTTTGGGTTTGGGGAACCTTAGGACACCGTGAAGTCTGTCTGGATCTAGTGTAGCCCTTGTTCTGATATCAGATGTTCCAAATATGGAACCTGGGTTTGGGCAAGCTGCAGTTTCTCCTTGGTGAGCTTATGTCCCTTTAAGGCTAAAAGCTTTAACAAGTGGTTGCTGTCTTCCTGGGAGGAGACTCGGGTAGGAGAGCAAGGAAGCAAATCATCCACTTACTGCAACAAAGTAGAACTGCTATGGAACTTTCTATCGTCCAGAGCACTCTTCAGGACTTGTGAAAAATAAGAAGGGCTCTCAGTAAAACCCTGAGGCAGTACTGTCCAGGTGAGTTGTTCTCCTTCCCAAATGAAGGCAGAAAGGTATTGGCTAGCTTCATCCACTGGAATGCTAAAGAATGCACTACATACGTCAATTACCATAGAGGATTCCTTCCAGTGGGAATGGATGTTAGCAGTGTACAAGGGTTAGGAACAACAGGGTGTTGAGGGATAACCAATACTGCTCAGAGATCCTGGACAAACCTCCACTCTCAGCCCTTGGGTTTCCTCACAGGTAAAATAGGAGTATTACAGAGACTATCACAAGGGATAATGAGGCCTTGAGTCTCGTACTCTTCTATTATGGGCTTTACACCCTGAAGGGCTTCTTTACTTATATGATGTTAACTAATTCTTGGTAGAGGTTTTGAGGGATCTACTTGAATCTTGATGGGAGGTGCGTTGTGAATTTTACCAATATCAATTGGAGATTTTACCCATAAGGAGGGTGGTAGCTGATTAAATGGGGACAAATGATGAGTGTTTCCAGGATCAGCCCTAGTACTGTCAGAGACTAGCAAATAAAAGATGTCAAAGGGTCATTTAATGCACCTGGTTGACTGTTTTGATGGCTACTGTCAAATTCCAGAACAATTTCCCCCTTTCAAGAGAAAGAAATTCTGGCATGATACTTCTCCAAAAAGTCTCAGCCTAATAAATGAACAGGGGTGGAGGAACTAAGGAGAAAAGGGTGAGTGTCTCTCAAAGGGCCTAAACCAAGGAGAGTAGGTTCAGAGATAGGAACTGGTTGAGGTTTATTAGAAATCCCCACTATTTGAACTGCTTTAGTTCTCCAAGGCAGGGGCTGCTTTTCAGTAGTGGGGATGAGCATCGAGAGTGTGGCTCCAGTGTCAATTAGCACAGAAAGAGATTCATCCCAATCTGGAGAAATGCTTCTCCAAGCTGATTAAGAGGGGGGATTTGGAGCAGCCCCTGTAGTTCCTCAAAGCCCCATCATTGGGAATTTAGAGGACATTGGAAAGACTGGTTAAAGGGCTGAAGGCGCTTGAAGCGCTTAAGTATGTCACAATCTCTCCTCCATTGTCCTGGCTCTATGCAATAGAGACACTAGGAGAATTTTGCTTCCTTTTAGAGTCCTTCACTTGCTAGAGTTGAAAATTAAGAATTTTGGTGGTCTTTCTTTTAGGTGACTCATCTAGAGTTTGAGAGAGAGCTGGTTTGCCACACTAACTAAATCTAGAGTGGACATAGTTTCTCATTCCATCCTGGGAGGGAAGGTCCAGCTTCAGCCTATTAATAAACATAGACTTAAAAGCTACCTGGTGGACTCAACATCTGAAAGAAGACCAGACGTTTCTTTAAAAACAATGTGAAGTCAATTGTAATAGTCATGAACAGGTTCATCAGGTTTTCATGCACAGCCTGAATTTTGTTCCAGTCTGGCTTTGGGAAAGTCCTAGGAATTGCCTGATGAAGTTGTTTAGTGGTTGCCTGAGCCAGATCATACAACGGGTCGGTGGGTTGGTCTCCTAGTTGTAATTCTAGAGACTTTCAGGACTTTCCCAATTAGTGATTTTCATCCAATGCTGGGCGTGGCCTTCTCTGACGAGCATATGAATTAGCTGATATAAGTAAGAGAAACCAGCTTGATAAGTTTGAATGACTATATTAAAATCCTCAGCAAATCTATGAGAATCTTTGACTATGGCTTGCAGTTCAGCTTTAGTCCAGGGAATATAAGAAATTAAGGGTTTAGCCTTTGGATCCTCAGAATTGTTCATTTTAAAGGGGCAGGTTCTGATAGGTTCAGCGGAAGAGGTAGTGGAGAGAGGATCAGAGAAAAGGGGAAGTTCAGCATGAGTGTTAGTGTGGGGAAACTGAGGCTATAGAGGAGGCGTGGAGGGTGTAGAAGGGAAGGAGGAAGATGGTGCCAGAGGCCAGGCCTGAAACAGAGAAGGTGGGAAAGAGGAACAAAAAGACTCTGGAGGAAAGAAACAGGAAGCTTAGGAAGCCATTTTATCTTTCGTTGATTTTAAATTTTATTTTGCAAAGAGGCGATTTTAGACTCTCGATAACATTGGAGGCCTCAAAATACCAATTGTAATGGGTGTCCCATTCAATTTTGGAAATTATAGAACTATGGTTGCCCAAATCGATCTTAAGAAAAGTAAGCGTAGGGAGTTTGAAACTTCCCCCATAGTGGTCATTGATATCCTAAACTACTTTTGGTTAAATAGGTCCATTTAGTTAGAAATGTGCACGAGGATTGACCATGTTTTTTAAACATAAAATCAGCAGGGGTCCCTGGGAGGGGAGTCACCCTTCAAATATTTAGATAACTAGGATCCCATTTCTTAGACATTTTTCTCTAGAGCAAAGGGACTATTCTTAAACAGCCTAAATAGCTCAAGCAACTTGAAGCTCAAAAGAGTTTGAACAGCTCAAACTGCCTGGGTTCTTAATACCAGCCAGTACTGATGGAACCGTTCAGTTTCACTTAGGTGGACTGAAGGTTGAGTCAACGCAGTTCCAGAGAACAATGCAGTTCTAAAGAACAGTCTGTTACTGAGCCCTAAGGGACCGGTGACCCACAAGTGGTCCTTTGCCTGGAGCCGCTCGTACCATTAGAACAAGACTGGGTTCAGAATAGCAAAGCAGAAACTTAATTCATTGATCAGTGAATGGAGGAGGCAGAGCTCATCCTCTAAACATCTTCTCCTCGAAGGGACGGTGAGCAGTGTTCTTATGGGATGTGAAGGGGGCAGGGGCATTTGGGGCATGCGCAGATCTTCCCTTCCTGCTTACGGTACATTTTGCACACGTTTCCTTTTAAGCCTGGCACCCTGTTGCCATCTTGGACCTTTGTGGTTTGGACTGGTTCTGCGGTGTGGCCATCTGGCAATGTTCTGCCTTGGTTGCTATAAGCAAGAACAACTTAAAACAAAGCATTAGGCGTGGAAAATGTTTTAGGGATTTCTCTGGGTGACAAGTCCACTTCCCAAGGGAGTCAGACCAAAGGTTGATCAATGCAATTCTAAGGGACAGTCCACTCCCAAGGGAGTCAGGCTAAAGGCTGGACTGGCACAGTTCCAATGAACAGTCTGAAAAGTTGGACCTAAGACGAACACGGCTCCAAGTAGGGACAGTCCACTCCCTAAGGGACTCAGACTGGAAGGCTCGTGCAGTTCAAAGGAACAGCCTGATTCAAAGAGTCTGGCTGAAGTGCACTCAAGTACTCCCAGACGAACAATGCCCTAACCAGAAAGGGACAGAGCCTTAAAATAGATCTCGAATAAAGCGTAGAGAGCCTCAGATGCAAACAGGGCCGAAGCTCGGAACCGGGAGAAAGACTGACCCTCCAGGATCCATGAGAAAAGCAGCGAGCTCAGTGGACTCTGTGTGGGCATTGCACCTATTTCCTCGCCAGCCTTTCAGTCTTCAGGGATTTTCTCTGGATCCCCATCCAGGCACCAAAATGCTGACCTTACACAAAGAGACAGCCACTTAGTTCTCCAACAGAAATGGATTTATTCGAGATCAGCAAAGAATTGCAATTCGGAGTCTGCAACTATGGCGAGCCACGTGCAGGTCCTTGAGCAGCAAGCAGCAAGGGAGGAGAAACTGTTCTGCAAAGGGGAAGAGGACGTTGGGAGGGCTGTTGTAAACAAAGAGTTCCAGGTGTAGTGGCTTTTCATTGGCTGAGTTGTGGCAGTCTCCCATTGGCTCAGCTTCCTGCCGTCAAGAAGAGGAAGTCTTTCTACTTCCTGTTGGGCTCAGCTATCAATGTAGAGTGTGAGAGCTCCCCCTTTTGGCCTCCTGAATCCAATTTAGTGAGGTTTCTCTTTATTAATTTCCACACTGTCAGTCTGGTGAATTCTCATGTGAATTGTTTCCTGCTGTTTAGGAAGCCACAGGAATCTGTACCATTAACTAACTGTTCTAATACAGCTTCTGTCTGTTCATGCGTTTCCTCACGTACATCTGTCTTGAAACCCCAAATAACATAAACCTGGTCATAGAACCTAAATGATGTGCAAAAATTTAAGTAAGTTTTATTTGCATTGCGGTGATTCATCGACTTCTATGTTCAGAAGCCATCATTAGCTTGCCACGTCATTCAGCCTAAAGCGTAAGGTCTTAGGAGGGCTTTGAAGTAGTTTTGCGCGATCTGTCTCCTCACTACTTGCCTGAGCTTATTTCCTGTGAATGCTTTCCTCACTCATTCGGCTTCGGTCACACCAGCTACCTCACTGTTCCTCAGACACTCTAGGAATAAGCCTACCTCAGGACCTTTGCATTTGTGGCTCCTTCTTCCTGGATTCTTTGTCCCTAGATATGTACGTGACATGTGCCCTCACTTCTTTCAGGTCTTTACTCAAATGTCACCTTCTTAGGGAGGTCTTTCCTGGCCAACCAGTCTAAAATGCAATCCTCCGGCATTACATCTCATACCCTGTCTGTGCTTTCTTTATTTTCTTACTGCTTATCCCTCTTTACCACGCCATATGTTTTACTTTTGCATGTTTTTTATTGTTTGTCTCTCCAACTAGATTGTGAACTCCCTGATGGTAGGGATTTTGGTCACCGTTGTTTATTGCTCTATCCCCAGTTCAACAGCACCTAGTACATAATAGCTGCTCAATAAATACTTGCTAAGAAGTGATATGTACCCCGTTACTTCCATTTGCAAATATGAGAGCCTGGGCTCACTCCCTGTCAGAAGGATTTTTGTTCCTCTGATTCAGTCTGGGTGATTTCTGTTCCCTTCTAATCCTCTGTATTCTTTATGAAGACCTCACAAGCTGTACACTTGACTATTCCTTTCATCTCCTTCCCTGAAAGAACTATGTGATCTAGGGCAAAGGGTTTAAATTTTCTAGGTCAGGCCTCAGTGATTTTTGCTGTAAAAAAAATATTCCATTTTCTTCCTACCGGCTTGTAGTTGGATTAAATGCAGTAATATAAATGAAAAGCACTTAGCATGGTACACAGTATAATTCATATTTGAAAAAATTATGTGTATTAGTTCTTTTTCCTTTTCTTCCTTTAGAGTTAGAAGTTTTAAGGAAAATTCATTTAGGTAACAACTCACTAATGCAATAAGGTGGAGTGAGGCAGTAAAAATACTAAAAAAAAGTGAAGTGTCTATATCAGCTTCTAATGCGGTATGAGTAGAGATGTAGCAGTGTAAGTTGTTCTTCACAACCTTCCATTCCCTGCCATCTTCTTCCTGGTTGTCTCTTATCTAAAGAAATTATGCTGATGAATTGCTGAGCATCCTCTGTTTCTAAGATTAGGTGTCTTTGGAAAGGTTTCCCCAAATGAAGCATTCAATTCTCTTCTTCAAAGAAAATGTTCTGGTTTGTTTAATGTAGCTATTTCCCAGTCATAAAGTGACATCTGTGTTTCCTGTCTCCCTAGATAGCTGCTAGCCAGTTAATTATAGCCTGGGCAGTGTGAAGCAGATGTTTTGAGAACATCTTTGAAATGGGGCCTTGGGAGGTCTTAGGAGTTTGGTTAAGGACTGAACATGTCTGGGGCCTTTCTCTAACCAGAAGCCTACCGTGCACACGGTCTAGCTTGGAGCCAGGGTGGTTTGTATACAGCCTGTGTGTGTGAGTGTGTAAGCACACGTGTGTGTGCTTATGGTGCAAGTGGATCAGCCCTTGGGTCTCAGGATGTTCAGAGGTATAAAGAGAGAAAACCAAAGTTTCTAGAACAACCATTATGGTCTTTCTCATTCCACTTTGGTCCTAACTGTGGCTCCTTATTATGCCTAAGAGTCCTAGGAACTGTCATTTTGTCAAATTGTGTCCTTTGCATGTCACTACCAGCAGTTCTTTTTCTAATCCCCTACGTGAATGTCAAAATAAGGTCCATGAGATACTCAAATTACTAATGTTCAGAGAATAAACTTATATTATTTCCTCTAAGTAACTGAATGGATAATCCTTTTCACTGCCCTTCAAATTCAGTCAAAATAATCATATAGAAGAATATGCTTTTCATGGTTGTCTTACAATCATAAACTATAACAAAACAGCTGAAGGTTAAAAGATTATAAATATGTCATCGCTATTCAAAGATACTTAAGAATATCAGGAAGTGTGTTTAATGTCAGCTGACTTAGGTAGTAAATATCGACGGTGCTTTGCTACCCCTTTCTTATGTCTTTATTTAAGACAAGGTTTGTTCTTACTTTCTCTTCCTGCACCCCCTCTCTCCCGGTGGTATAGATAGAACAGAGTGCCCTCATAAGAAGCCACACTGAGATGAGATGAAGCTGGCTGAAGTTAGAGTTTTGTTCTGGTGGGTTTTGTTTGTTTTTCTTTTAGTGGCAGGTGCTAGAGCCATTGGTAGGTAAGTTCATAGGTTCTAAAGCTATCTGTTGACACGTTGCTGAAATCTTTGATCTTAAGAAACGTAGAGTTTGAACTCTAGATACCTGGAATGCTGCTATTAATAAACTTGATAAGATATACTTTTAAAATAACCAATTTACTTTAGCAGCTGCTTCCCACCAGGGAGGGAGGGGGAACAGAAGCATCTTGAAGGGGTATCTCCTTTTCTGTTAGCTTCTGGTAGTTTCTGTTCCTGCTGTCACCTTCTTCTGTGTGTGTACCTTCCTTTAAGCACTCAGTCTGCAGGGTTTCTTTCTGTCGTCACCATTGCTCTTGTCTCTCCTGTCAGTTTTGAAGGATAACTGAGGTGAGTCCTGAGACATTTTAAACAGGCAAACAGAAAAATGCTGTTAACCCTTCCATACGTGTGGATTTCCTCCCATTCTGTGATTATATTGCAGGGAGAATGGACAGGGGTGTTGCATCGCTGACGGAATGCCATCTCATAAAATACTATCCCATTTTTTTGTCATGACCTGAAAACATTTGAAAACTCTGTGTTAGACATCAGAAATGTCTGCTCTGGTTACTTGCTGCTTCTCCTCAGCAGTGACCATATGGCTTAGCACCTTAAGCACTGGACTGTGACGTAGGAACTGTGTTTCAACGTTCAAGAGTCTGTCTTCTGTTACTGACGCCAGCTGAGCACTATCCATAAAATGTGAATAATAAACTGAACTACTCTGGAAAGTAAAGAACAGTAGTGAATTCTTATCATCATTCTAAAGTGATATAAATATATCATAAATTATGGTAGAGACCATAGTGGAAGGAGTACATTCTGAGTCCTTAGGAAGATAGATGTTTCTAATATTTTGAGTTACTTTGGATCTGATTGGGTTGGCAATTAATCCCTTGGGTGTACGTATGTATGTATGTGTGTATATTATGAAGCCAGTAGTTCTGAAACTTTTCACTATCAATACCCTTTTATCCTGCCTCACTTTAGATACAAATCTCATATTTAAAAGATTCTGTTAACTTGTAATTTGTATTCACCAATAATAACAAATACATTCCTCCATAAAAAATAATCACTTTCAGGGGCCGGCCCAGTGGTGCAGCCGTTAAGTTTGCACGTTCCGCTTTGGTGGCCTGGGGTTCACTGGTTCGGATCCCAGGTGCGGTGCAGACCTATGCACCACTTGTCAAGCCATGCTGTGGCAGGTGTCCCACATATACAATAGAGGAAGATGGGCACGGATGTTAGCTCAGGGCCAGTCTTCCTCAGCAAAAAGAGGAGGACTGGCAGCAGATGTTAGCTCAGGGCTAGTCTTCCTCAAAAAAAAGAATCACTTTCAGAACTTATGGTTATCATGATATAGCTGCTATTATTCTGACTGTTACAACTTGAGACAGAGAAAACGAGTTTAATATTTTTGTTAATCAATGCAGTCTAATTTTGGTAAGTCTGTGGTCTTGATGAAACAATCTGCATAGCATAAATACCTTTCTTTCTATCTTTTGGTCCTGCCAGAGGTCCAGGATCAACAGATTGAGAGCAGTTTGATAAGGTATTGGTAAGTTCGACTTTTGATACAAGGTCTCTAGGCAAGTATAGTTCTTAAAAAATTGGAATATGATGTTGTTCATATATTTTAAAAAATTTTTGGGTTGCTTATTCCAGAGACTAAGCTATAAATAACTGAAATCTTTAGAACATAGCTGTTATTTAAATGATAACATAACTTCAGGTGAGTTAAGAGAAAGCATCTTTTCTAGAGATCCTTAAGTTTTTATCATGTGTTGTAAAACTCTCACAGACACATAATTCTCCATTCTTTATACCTGCTGATCCACAACTGAGAACACTGGAGAGGCCTTTCTTTTCTTTAAAAGAAGGACTACAATATGAATTATTCTAAATTTATATCCTGAAGTTTTAAAATTGTCCTTATGGTATAAATTACTCAATTTTTTCCATTTTTAAATAGTACATTCACATTATTCATCTATTCCGATTAAATTCTGTGACAGACTGAGGGGAGGCAGTGCACTCCCTGGAGAAACATTGTGTTCTCAGCATGAAGCACTGAATGATAAATAATATTTCTTTCTCCAGAGACTGGATCTCCAATTACAGCCTCGTGCATTGGATTAGGTAATTCCAAAACACCTCCTCCAGGGCAAGCAGGAAAAAGTGTTCCGGGATACAATGGTGAGAAATGACCCCGCTTGTTTAAAATATGTCGTGTTAATAAATTTGGTAGTTTTTGTGTCTGGTGTGAATCATATTGCATGAAACATACTAGGTGTTTAATGAGTATTTGACTGAATAAGTACCTTGTATTAAAAATGAATTTAGTTTTTTTTATTAGCCTATTTGATCAAAAGTAAGATTGTAGGCTCCCAGGACTTGATCTAAAGGACTGTCATAACCAAGAAAATCATATTATTTATGAAGCAGGTTAAGAATATGCATGTGAAATTATATCGCAGACTTCCAAGGACATGTTCTAAATGACTGTCATAACCAAGAAAATAATGTTATTTATAAAGCAGGTTAAGGGTATGCATGTGAAATTAGTATGTATGGAATACCCGCTGGGTGTTGACTATTTTCATACATTGTTTCATTCTGTGCTGAAGCATACTTAATTCGGAGATGTTGTCATTTTAGAGATGAGTTAACTGGTGCCCAGAAAGACTAAATAAGTTTTGTAAGGTAGCACAAATGATCAGCTCCTGAAGACAATGCAAACCAGTGTGTTTTATTTTGTTTGCTTGTTTTTGTTACAGAAGCTGCAATTTTTTTATTATATATGCTGCCTTTTAATTTAAGAATGATGATAGGCTTTTGAACTTTGTTGGCTAAAAATAAATATACAGTGAGGATTCTAAAAAAACATCATTTCATTCATGCTGATGGTAGGGGACAATGAGATACAATATCTTTTCTATATTTGTTTTTAAATTGTTGGTAGTGATTATAATAGTTTAATAATTTCCCTTGGGCTTCACTCCCTAGTTGTATAACTTATACACGTCACTTTACTTTTCGATCATTTGGTTTCTTTGTTTCTAAATGGGAATAATAATTTTATATGCTTCATAGGGTTGCTGTGTTGTGATGTAACACAATGAAGCATTAACAGAAGCACTTGCCGATAGAAAGACTGAACTACATCTTAGCTAACAGTGTTACTAATATTTCAGAGAAGCCAGATGCACTGATTTGATTTAGACTTGCACCTTCATTTTATAGATAAGGAAAATGAGGCACAGACTTCAGTTATGTTTTCACACAATTTGGCTTAATAGATATATCAGGAAAACCCAGCTTTGGGGACAGAATATGATTCTTACATATAATTCCTATTTGCACATAAATTACAAAATTTAGGGATTAGTGTTTTGCTTCTATACCATAAAAATATTGTGTTTTCCTTCTAGGACAATAACTAATTAAGGAAACATGGATCACTTGGTTTAGCCACGCAGATATATTTATAGAAAGACATTTAAGGTTCTTTTTTTTAAGGGCAGAAATAGACATTCTGCGAAGTCAGAGACTTCTTTGGGCCTGGAAAGGCGCACCCAGCTTCAGCGCACTCCTCCCTGTGAACACTTCAGTTATTGCTCCTTTTATCAGAAAAATTGCTTTTGTGTTGAGCCATTTTTAGGGGCTGATGACTGTGGGAGATGTTAAACACATTTCCCATTCAGTAAGTACTGTTTTTGTATCCAGTTTTAAGAAAAAATCGAGCTTTAATGCCTCATGGAATTTCAGTATAGAAGTTTCTCATTGTCTGAAAGCTGCTGGCTTACAGACAGCCAGGTTAAACACGAGGACTAAAGTATTTATAGCTAAAGAAATAATGGCTTTATTACTCATGATATTTATATGTTTTGTGGTTAGGCAGAGCTTCAAAAACATAATGTCACATTCAATATTATAATAAAAAAGCACTATCCTTTTGGGAAAAGAAAGAAAACCATTTTTGTGTGAAAAACCTTCAATGTAATGTAACCATTTCACATTCATTGGGTACCTTATGCAATCTTGTCACTTCTATTTTTTATAAGTAATTCTTGTACCAACAGTATGAGAAAGGAATTACTGCCGCTTTTTAGACAGAGAGATTGAAGGGGTAATAGAGCGTGCTCAGGGGCACACAGTAAGTTGCCCACTGTCCTGGGATTTGGGGAAACAAAGATGAATTAGGCATGGCCTCCACCCTTAATGAACTCACAGTCTAGTGAGAGACAGATGTCTACACCGCTAATAACTGTCAGAATAGAATTTTAAAACAAAGCGCTCTGGGATCAGGGGCCAGCCCAGTGGTGCAGCGGTTAAGTTCCCACCTTCTGCTTTGGTGGCCTGGGGCCCACTGGTTCAGATCCCGAGTGTAGACCCATGCACCACTTGTCAAGCCATGCTGTGGCAGGCATCCCACATATAAAACAAAGTAGAGGAACATCGGCATGGATTGTTAGCTCAGGGCCAGTCTCCCTCAGCAAAAAGAGGAGGATTGGCGGCAGATGTTAGTTCAGGGCTAACCTTCCTCAAAAAAAAAAAAAGTGCTCTGGGAAAACAAAGAAGGGAGTGATTAATTTTTCCTGGGGACAATGTTCTTCTTTTCTTACAGCTTCTTTCAGTAGAATAATGTGGATCAATGAATCCACATAAAGGTTCTATTAAAGCTTAAAACGTGATGATATACCCTCATTTCCAGTTTGCACTAAGGGTTACTGAATGTGCATACAAGCTTTGAGCTCCTGAAATCTTTCAGGATTTCAACAGTACAACACAGAAAGCATTGGGATAATATTTGGGAAGGTTAAATTAACCTTTAAGGCTCGTAGGTGGATATTAAGCCTTAAATCAGAAAAAGGGGATTTCCAGGCTTTTAAATACTTTGTTTTTATTGCTTGAAATATTTTTGGTGTATTTTGAAATTGCTCATTTCCTTTACTTTTTGGAAAGTGGAACATATTCTTAATGTTTTTGATAGAATAGAAGGATATGTTTAAAGGTATATAAACGTAGATTATGAAATTATCAGCATGTTTGAAATAAGATGTCTTTAAGAGAAATTCTGAAGAAAAATTCATGATCTTGTTAGGAATCAAAAGCATGTACTATCTGTATTTTTTGTGAGACATTATAGCTTATTTCTTTATGTTCATGGTCTCACTGGAATTAAAAGATGCTGGGGCCAGCCCCATGGCTAAGTGGTTGAGTCCTCGCACTCCATTTCGGTGGCCCAGGATTTCGCCGGTTCAGATCCCAGGCATGGACCCAGCATCGCTCATCAAGCTACCCTGAGTAGGCGTCCCACATAGCTCAACCAGAGGGACCTACAGCTAGAATATACAACTATGTAATGGGGAGCTTTGGGGAGAAGAAGAAGAAGAAACAAAACAAAACAAAGATTGGCAACAGATGTTAGCTCAGGTGCCAATCTTAAAAAAAAAGATGCCTTTTTAAGCTAGAGTTTTGGGGATTGGATATAAAAAATATTGAAACATTTAAGGTTTAAGGTTATGCGTTTCTTCAAATATTCATTTATTTATTTATATTTTACTTGCAGTTATGGTTTTGGATGACAACATGCAAAAACTGAAGGCTCGGAGTTTAGGAAATATTGTGGTAAAGTAAGCAAAATTTTCAATACTGCTATTTGAAAGAGCAAGACTTGGTATACAATATTAAGAAAAAATGAGGTGGCTGCTGTGCTTTTACTAGTGAGAAGGCTGCCAAGTGAGTGGGTGTGTTGTTTGAAAATACACGGTGCCAGCTGCTACAATTTAACACGGAAGCCCCAAACAGCACAACAAATTTTGATACAGTTTTGAAAAAGAGTAATCTTGCATCTTTTTGGTAACTTTTTCTGATTATGTCAGTAATGCATAAATGATAAAAGTAACTTAAGTACCAAAAATATAAAGAAGTAAGTAAAGTTTCTGTACAGCTGCCCTTCAGCAATACACTGTCAGTTTTGTAATATCTGACTTCACGCTTTTTGATGGGCGTTTTAGGTTGATGAAGCAGTTCAGCTTCGTCTTGTGTGTTCCTGTTTTTCCCTATCTCTGTTTCATGAACACTTTTAACTTTTACTCCACCTCTTAAACATCTTTATCCCCAGTCTGAGCCTCTTAGTCTTTTTTGAATATTTGTCATTATAAATAATGCTGTGTTGAACATCTTTTTTACGTTATCTTTCCCTTTTCTGATAATTACTCTCGTATTGAGTAGATTTTTAGAGGTCAAATAGTAGCATAATGTAAAATCTCTACCTCAACAAGTACCACAGTTCCCTGCTAACATTTTTCATCATTGATCATTTGATAAGCAAAAGTGCTAAAATTTGAAGTAAAAATATTTAAGTTTGCTTTGATTAAATCAATAATTTATAATTGCTATTCTGGTGGAAGCCGAAATGGAAGTTGATTAATTTGGGAGACACACAGTGTATGACATTTTAACAATCCAGGTTGCCTTAGCTCCTCTGATTAGCATGATATTAGCATCCTTACTGATACAGTGTAAGTAGTAGAATTCATCAGAATGAGTTGCTGTAAATAAAGAACATTATGTGTCAAATTTTGTTTTCCTATTTATTTAAAAGAACGCATTACTTGGCATTCTCAGATTGGTATAAGTTTGTCTCAGGTTAGTAAAACATTTTAAATTCTGTGAAAATTAAATGAAAAACAGTAATTTAAAAAAAGATAGGGGGCTGGCCCAGTGACGCAGCAGTTAAGTGTGCATGTTCCACTTCAGCGGCCCAGAGTTCACCAGTTCGGATCCCCGGTGCAGACATGGCACCACTTGGCAAGCCATGTGGTGGCAGATGTCTCACATATAAAGTAGAGGAAGATGGGCACAGATGTTAGCTCAGGGCCAGTCTTCCTCAGCAAAAAGAGGAGGATTGGCAGCAGTTAGCTCAGGGCTAATCCTCCTCCTCAAAAAAAAAAAAAAAAGAATAGATTTTTTTTTCAGTTAGGGATACTTTAACTTACAAAAAGCTAATAGAGGAGATAAATACTGTGATACAATTCTTCACAGATTCTTATGTTATGAGTAAACATGTAAGCACTATATCAATTTTTTTGTTCAAATTTTAAGACATCTTGCTGGCAAGATGGAAACTTTTAATATTGAGTATATCATTTGTATTCATATTTTTCTGATCACAATCCATATTAACATAGAGCTGGTTAAAATTTGCCCAGTTAGGGGGAAAATGGTGGGGGTAGGGGAGGACCTGCTAAAGAAATCAATAATCCGGACAAGACTGTGGATGGGTGTTTAGCTTGCTTAGGGAAGCGCATGGTTTTTGAAGCTTTTCAAAGCACTCCTGCAGCATACATTTTTATATAACCTCCTAACTATAAGTGAGCCGTCTCTTTCATAAAGCAGCTCTTGCGAGATCCCAGAGGAGGCGTTTGATCCCAGTACAGTTTAAAAACCTTCCTGAGTTCTGTCACTCTAATTATTGCTGGCTTTGCCTCGTATCTGTTTAGAAATAATAAAACATGGCAATAGCCCACATAAACTATAATTTTCTCTTGGTAGCAATTATTGTTACCCCAAGTACTTGAAAATCATACAACTATTGCCTTAATGCATTCTGTGGTTTAGATTGTCACCAGCTCAGAATGACTTTCTTCCCCCATATTCCTAAATAGGGGATTTTATTGTACAGATCTGGGAATCGATTTCATTATAAATTATTTGAAGATACACTATATTATGGCATTCGATGGACTTTGATTCCTCCCTTAATAGCGAAACTAGGTATTTGAAAATATTGTGTGTGTGTGTGTGTATGCATGTATATGTATGTATATATATGTATATATGTGTATATATATATATATACACAGACATATAGAAAAAAATTGTATTTGAAAGGTAAGATAGAAATAATCAGGAAAAATAATTACCAGCATGATCTCCCTTTTTTTAATAGAACAGGTCTCGAAACCTTATTTTAGGAATTCTGTTCTATCTGTGAGAGCAAGGGTTTCCTATTGAAACCTGCATCTCCAGCAGCCATTCCGCTCTAACTCATCGACCTGAAAATTATTCATGCGCTCCAGTGGCCGCCCGCAGTATGCGTGGGATGTTTTCATGTTTCACATCTATCAGTAAGACTTGTTTGCGTCAGCCCGTGGCTGTTCTGTGTGCCTTGAGGGGATGCATCATTCATCCAGATTGGAAAATGGCCAATGGATGCTTTTTAAGAGTACATAATAAATATGCGTGTAATTAATTAAGGGAAAGGAAGAAGCACACCTTCTTGACTTAATAAAAATTATTGTGGTTTTACAAAAATAGTGTGTAACTTGAGAGATGATCATTCTTTCCATGTGGACCACATTCTAAAGAAGGTTTGTGGTCTGAAAGCAGGATGCCTTCCAGATACCAGCTAAATGGGCCCCCAGAACACTTGGTGGCCTGTAAAAGGTGTTTTTAAAAAACTTTAATTTTTTTTTTTTTGAGGAAGATTAGCCCTGAGCTAACAGCTGTTCCCATCTTCCTCTACTTTATATGTGGGACTCCTACCACAGTATGGCTTGATAAGCAGACCATAGGTCCCTGCCTGGGATCTGAACCAGTGAATGACGGGCTGCCAAAGTAGAGCACATCTACTTAACCACTGTGCCACTGGGCCAGTCCCTGTAAATGCTGTTTGATTAGGGATTGCACATGGTGTCCAGAGTCTACAAAATATCTGAGATTCTATATTTCCAGAAAAGTATTGATCCCAAAATTTGAGAAATTTATAATCAAAATGAATACATATTTAGTTAAATATCTATAAAATTTAACATCATAATGACTTCATTGTCAATTTAGTCTTCATAAATTTTTCATTTCATTTGCAAACAATTTCTAGGTCACATGTTCTCACTTTGAATGATTACTGAATATGTATAGTGATTGCTGAGAAATAAACAATGGGAACTAAATGTGTGGCTTCTTGCCAAATCATTTCCAAAGCAAAATGATAACCTTTTCTTTTTCAGAAAAACTTCTAGTTTATATGCTATATTGCTATATTTTGTTATCTTTGCATGAATATGGGGTGAGGCCACCAGTATTAGGAATGACTAGGGTCCATGAGGGCGTTAGAACTGAGCTAGCATCAAAAGCAACCGCTAGAAGTGACTGCCCGCCAAATAGGAAGTCCATTTTTCTCAATTATTCATGCCCATGCTTTTTTTTATTATTTTGTATAATAATTAAGCTGAACATTCTTTGAAAGTACAGTATTCCCTAATGCTATTTATGTTCACTAACTATACTTGTAGTGATTAAAGAGAATGGAGGGAAAAATCTACAGGAAATATTTGAAATGTGTAGGGCTCAAACTATATTAAAGTCAGTCAATAAAAAAAATAATGACTCATTGTTTTAATCCCAGATTTGTTTGCTTTTTGTAAGTACAGCTATAGCTTCTTGTTTCACTATAAAATCTGTTGTGAGTAGTGTAAATAACTTTGGAAACTATCTTTCTCTGGCAGTTTCTTTAAAATCTGAAGCTATAATTGGATTTCCACACTTTGCAAGATACTAAATGTAATGATTCTTTTTATCATATTAAGCTGACTCATCTCCAAACCAGAAACAGTGAGATGTGGCAATTATGAAAAAACTCAATCCACTTCAGTTGTTCGAACTCCTCTGTTAAGCCTTTCTAGAATCACTGCTTTGATCTCTTGGGGTTCCCTTTACTAGACAGTAGACATCTTAGTGATTTCTAAACTACTGTAGACCCTCAGATGTAATAAGCATGAATCCTGCACTTTTCATAGATTCCTTGCATTCGTAAGATTTACCTTTCTAGTAGAAGAGAAAACGACATGTCTGCATGAGTGTTAGAAAATTCCTTTGATTTTGAAACTTACTCGAGGCAGTTAATTTAAGGGGAAAGTTATGATATCTGAATTGCTATAAATACAAAATGTTCATGAATGTTAGAAGGTGTTCCTGCAATTGCATACAGAGCTCCAAAGTGCAGAAATAAAACTACAAGTCGATAATTTCCAGGCAACACAGACCAGGGATGAAAGAAAATCTCAACGGCAATTGCTTTCCTGGATACCACAGGGCTCCCTGTTATTAAAGTCATAGGTCTCTGGCTCTTCCTCTCTCCTGGGCATACATTTTTCTCTGACCAAATCCAATTGTCGCTGTTGAAAGTGTGGCTTGTCCACCTCCTGCTGTATTCCACTGGCCTGTGCCCTGCAGGCAGTGATGGGGTGCGAGGGAGCTGTGTGGCCTTGTCTGAGGAGCTTTTCCTCTGGTGTCTGCTGATTTCTCAGCCTCCAGATGTTGACCTCTTGGCCCCTCACGATGTTTGCTCACATCTTTACAGCCCTGCAGGAGTGAGCCAGTCACTGTGCTGCCGTCTTGGGAGAGCGGCAGGCCAGCTTTCAACAGTACCCTTTGAGTAAAACCAAGGACGTCACAAATTATAATTCCATTCCTTTCTAAATCTCATTTACAGATTTTAGTATGATCTTTTCTTAGCCTCACGACAACACTGTAAGGTAGGCCGTGGGACAGATACTATCCTCATTTTAGGCACAGGAACCTAAATATCATTCGTACTTCACAGCTAGAACTCACATTTATTACTCAGTCTTTTGTCTGCCCAGAGAGAAAGAAATTATGTCCTAATCAATCTCTTCTGGGGAAATAAAAGGTAGCTTCATATAAAAATCTCCAGTAAAGCCTAAAGATTCAGTCAGAAATGCTGGGAGTGCAAAGTTGGGATCTCATCTCAGAATTCTTTAGGGAACAGGAATTCTGTCTGCAATTTATTTCTGTTACTTTGGGGATTCCTAATGGAGCAGTGAGTATAGACCATGCTTTGTCTGAGATTGGAGGCATCTAGGAGTTTCACATTTCAGATTGGTCAGGAATGTGTCACCTTCTGTGGTGATGGACATTCCCTTCTTTCCTTAGCTATTGAAGGACTTCTCAGCACTCTGATGCTTCCCTCTCATCACACACACACACACACACACACACACACACAGCTGTCACTGCTGCCTCAGTTATTCCTCTCCCCCCTTAAGAATGGTCTCTTTGGAAAGGACATTCTCTGAGAGGATTCACAATTGGATGGTTTGTAACAAAACTCCCCTTGTCACTCTGCTTGGAAGATTAGGGGAGGGTATCACAGGGTGGTAACAGTTGACCTTGGATTTGAAGAATGAATACTGAGACATTAACCAGCATATTTCTTAGTGTTTTCATAAATTTCCCATCCTTCTGCCATTCCAGTGCATTTTCATGTTATTGTAACTTCAGAAAAAAAGTATTTTTTTTATAACTTCAGAAAAACAGCCCCAATGCATCCCCTGTTGCAGAAGGAAAACTTGCATTTAATATAGAATAATCATTAAGATAGCGATAAGAAAAGTGTTAATTTGGAATACTGCAAAAAATTTTCCGCTCCAGCTCATATACATCTGACTTTTGTCTGGAGTTTATTGCTTCTCTTCTCACATGTTTTACATCATTGATATGTTTACTATCACAAATACTTCCAATTCTGGAACTTCTCTTCTTTTCTGCTTTTCTTTAGGACTGTTACATGGCATCTTCCAAGGTTCCTTCTTTAGAGTCCCTTTTCAATATTCAAATAAGAAGATCTGAACTTTTAAAGACACCAGACTTTGTTAGTGAAGAGCAGAGAGTGTTCCCTTATTTTATCCTACTAATTACTGATTGCAACTTTGTATCTTTCGTTCCAGCCTGCTCTTCACTTAGACTTGGGGTTAATGAAGTAGTTTTCTGGGGGCATCTCAAAAATGACTTGGGACAGACACATGTGACATTTCCAGCAAGTCCATACTTAACTGGGGATAAAAACTTCCCTTCCAAGAGCTCCTGGCAGTACAGGGTTTGACCACCTGCTATAAAATAGCTTGACAGACATCTTAAATGTTTACATTTTGATGTTATTTCATTAACTTATTGAGATGGACGTAATTCACAACACTCTTTCTCCCTATCCTTATCCTAAAAAGTACTACATTTCTTGTCGTACACAACATGCCGGCATCTCCATGCATCTGAGATCATAGTTTATATCTTTGTCTCATGAGAGTCCAACACAGTGACTGAAGAATACCGAGCACCCAATAAATATTGATTGAATGAAGAAAATAAGTGCATGAGGTAATGCATGTGTAAATGAATGAATAAATAAATAGAACAATCGAGTAATTCCTCTAGTGTTTCCTTCTCTAACTTTCTTGTCTTCATTCTCTCTCCACTGGCTACTTCCACTCAGATTGTCCCCCTCCTAAATCAGCCTGCCTCTCTACATTAAACTGCTAACTTAAATCTCTTCTTTCAGTCATCCATAAACTTTTAAAAAGTATAGTCTACCCTCACCGCCTCCACTGACTTACTTCTTTTTACTCCTTATTGCCTGCTCCGCTCTACAATAATGGCGCTCCTGAGGATACTCAAAATATTTAAATTACTAAGTTCTGTGAGCTCTGTTGAATCCACCTTCAAACAAAATTCGCACTTCATTTGACCTGGTTGAACACTCAGTCATTATTGAAACCCTGCTCTGGTGGCTCCTCAGACGCTCACTCCATGTTCTCATACTTCTCTGGTTTTCTTTTTGTTTTTGTTCGAGGGTCTTCTTTCTTTGATCCCTCTTTAACACTGGCGCTTGTCCTTGGAATCTCCTTCCTATTCCATGCTCTCTTCCCAGATCATAGCCTTGTTATTTTTAATTCTCTAGATCTATAGGTATTTACAAACTGATGCAGACCTTTCCCAGACGAATGAGAGATAGTATAAAAATGCATACTGTCCCTGTTCTTCAGAAAATTTATGCAGATATTTAAAGTTTTGTGCAACAGCTGAGAAAGCCTGTGTCCATAAAGTTTTTTGTTTTTTTTTTTTTTGGAGGATGGCTACCTATACTTTTAGTCCTCTAGACTTTAATTAATTATAAGAATGTAATCTATCTGTTACTGAGAGAAAACACAGATCATCAGGGCATCTTCTTTAAGAATATAGATTGCAAACTTAGCCAACTTCTGGGAAGCATAAGATGTTCCTTTTCTCTCCAGTAGCACTTTTACTGGAAAATGCTAAACTCTTGGTCCCGTGTACACACACTGAATTAGGTCTATGCTAGGCCACCAGAAAACTCAGTTCACATTCAATACCCTAAGCACTAACTCAGTTGGATTATTATTGCAAACACTTAAGAATCTCTGTTTACTGTGAGGAGGCAGTGTGTGGATGCTGGTGGAACAAAATCTTGGTTTTCGGGTGGATAAAATGAAAGAGATGCTTGTTTGACATTATGTCCTCCTGTATGCATAGTCCTTAGTACAGACAATGTTGTGTGTTTAAGGGTTTGGATCAGCATTTCCGTATATCAGCGATCAGGTAGGACTAAGAAACAGCGGCTCCCCTTAGACCTGACATGTGCATTCTAATTTGCCTCAGACCCCAGTGCAGCCTGAGTGTCAGCTGCTGTTTATTATCACATTATTTTATTTTTCTTGTTTTAGGGAGATGTTTTCTTATACCCATGTATGTGTTAAAAATTGTCACCATGAAAGATAGAAAGGACTATATATCATGATATATTTCTTGGGAACAACTTAAAATTATTTCTTATTTAATATGCAAGCAGAATGCATGTTTATTGTTGTTTATTTTACATATAGTCAGCTTCACTGATATGTGTTATCTATTCTAGCCCATATTGACTTTTTTGATTGGTCATCTCGTCTTAGTGTTCTCTTCACCTCTTTATCCTCTAAATCCTGAAAATGCTGCTAAATTGAATGATTTTTACTGGTTGCCACATTCATATTTTCTTTCAGTGATTAATAAAGATTTTTACACTAGTTTTTAAAATATTAACAATTAAACTGATAAAGTCAAATTATATGCATGGTGATTTGGAAGGTTAACATAGAAACATCAGTTAAAAGGACCCGAAGGGATTATCTGCTTCAGCCTGCTGCCTTCATCCAGGTTCAGTGATGAAGAGAATAGTGACAGCGACAACATAGAAGCATCTCTGTGGGTTTTTTTACAGATTACAAAATGCTTTCACATGCATTTTATGTAATTATATGAGGTGCAGAAATGCTAAGGTAGCATTTTTCCTCCATTTAAAAATATTACAAAAAGAAGACCTAGTGAGAGAGGACTCCCCACGAGGCAGGACATGGTGGAAAAGGGCGATCACAACTGGGCTGCTGATCCCACCTGGACCAGTATTTTCTGCCTGACGGAATGTTAGCGTATAATTGAGCGCCTTGAAGACTAATATTGGGGTGGAGGGTGTGTGATGTTGTCTCATGTGGGCAGTAGTAGCCAGGTGTACTTCATTTTCAGTTTTCTCAGCATCAGCACTGTGAAGTCACTGCTTCACTTAGTATTCTTATTGTATGAGTACGGGAGAGTGCGTTTTTGAAAATCCTTAAGTTTTACAGTATCTAAGTTTCCAAACTATAAAGCATCTAAAAGCTTTCTGTGTCCAGAAAACAATTTGAGTGGTTCTTTTCTTTAGGTGGCACTTCCTACAGGGAACTGATATGAGAATGTATTCATTTATCTATATAGAGATAGATTAGATAGATAGATAGATAGACAGATAGGTGATAGGTAGAGATAGATAAAGATTAAGCTCTTGCCATCTGTATAACACCTGTTTCATACTATGGAGGAAAGAAAGAAATATAAGAGGAAATTTCTTGGAAAGAAGAGATATAGACTCTCTCATATTCGATGTTCTGAAGTATCTCCATGTGTTCCTACGAGTGAGACGTCACATCGGTCGGGATGGTCATGAAAAGGAAGAATAGAAGAGGAAGCAGCGAGAGGAAACTCCCAGAGTGGGAGGCACACTGATTGCGAAGACAAGATTGCTCATGGGATGTTTAACTGGAGCATTCCATTACACAGAGACAGGCGAGGGTGGCAGTTGGTAACTTGGTACTTAAAAAAAAATGAATTTGTTTGCCCATGGTGGAATGATAGTTCTCAATAAGTAATTCTCAAAAAGTAATGCATTTTGGTTCCTTTTTGCAGATGTTATGTTTCTTATTGAGACAATGACTGCTACTAGTAACTATTTGAATGCCAAATGTGTGTGCCTTTTGTGCCCTTTCCAGAAGCTACAGTCATCTCTCAATGACTGTGCAATGTCATGGTCAACTACTTCAGCCTCAGTTAGACATGATCTGTCCAGCAGATTTAGGGATTACATTTCAATGTGGGATTTGAAGTGTAATTATCCATTGCACTAGAATATTATTAATTCTAATTAATATGTCTTTATTACCACTTTCATCATAATTCTAACTGCTCTGTTTTTATATAAGGTTGCCATTACCACCTGGGGCTTTTTCAGGACTCTGGAAGAATCAGGAAGCATTCAAGCATTTATACTTTGAAAAATTTCCTGTAAGAACTTTGTTATACTTTTGTTACCTTCTTAAGTACTTCTCTATTTTTCTTGCCTAAGTTGAGCAAATTGCTCCTAGAATCACAGATACAAAGCAACTTTTTAGGGTTATCTGGACCAGTTTCCAGATCTCAGGGATAAGAATGTCTAAACCACAATTGTCTAAATAAGTCATTTTTATATTTATTTTTATCAGTTTCTGGACCTAGAAATTTCTCAGATTCTCTTAGCAGATTTTACTGGAATTCCATGTTCCCTTGATATCAGGAATTTTTTGTTAACTTAAAACATTTTTGTGCTTTCGATATTATTTCCTCCATTGGATTCCTCTGCAGACTGAGAGCACCTGATCAGAACTGTACACTGCCACTAGGACCCTTTAATCTCTTCTACTTCTGGTTACGTGAGCAAAACTCATTTGGCTGTCTCAGAAGTTGTATTTTTCCATGTCTTTACTTATTTTTGACATTTTCTCCTGAATGTTCCCTGAGCTTTGTATTTTAAAATCCCATTTATACATCCCATAGATACATGATAGGACAGTGTTCTCAAAGCACAACCCCCAGTGCCCGGGATAACAGAACATATGCCTCCCTCTGTTCAGTTTTGTCATTGACCTGTTACTCTGTGCCACGGTCGTGTGTTTTGTGTTTGTAACAACACATTAGTGATGATACAGGTCAGAAAGAAACTTCTGTTTCTTTCCCTGAGGGAGATATCTGGTCCTCATTAAGCACTAGGTAAAAAAAGAATGAGTGATCAGAATTTTATTTTTAAAAACTGATTCTAAGTATTTAGCGTTTTATCTTTTTTGTTTGTGAGTAAAGGACAGGTAACCTAATCAACTAGATAAATGACCAGAATTAGAATAGCTTCCTTTAGAAAAAGATCTCAGAGTTAAATGACCTCAGTAGCCAGGATTAAACATGTCCTGAGGGCCGCTGGCAGGAAGATGTGTCAGTGTATTGACTCCAGTCAGCCCATTCTGTCTGCCTGATGGACCACACTTCAATCATCAGAGTACTGATAGGATTAATTACCACCTGACAGTGGCAAATAGTATGTGCATGTAGTTTTGATGTGATCACCTGCATTGAAATCTCCTTCAAAGCCCAGTTTATGGTTGAACTATATGGAATGACTCTATATCCTGCCTTGTTACCCTGACCTCAAATTTCTAATCTATGCGCTTAATCACAGCACAGAAGGGTTGAGTAATTTGCCCATAGCTTGGAAGTGATGGAGCTGACATTTGAACCCATATAGTCTGGCTCCAGAGTCTGTGCACTTTAACTGGACTCTAGGCTGTCCGTCTAATAAGAACTGCAATAGTAATTGCAAAAAGACCTGCCAATTATTGCGAGCTCATGGTGTGCCAGGGTCTGCCCTATTCATATACACCATCCCATTTACGCTCATTGAAGCCTTATAAGGTATAGTTCATTACCCTGTTTAACAGATGGGCATACTGAGTCTCAGAAAGATTAAGAAACACAAATAGTGACTCACCTGGATTTGTCCTGAAGCCTATGCTCATAAACATATGTATCAAGATAACTCAGAATTATTAGGGGAAGTAATATTTCTTTCTTTCCACTTCTTCTTCTTCCTGATTTTTCATTCTATTGTGCCTTCTGGACCAGTGAATATGTGCTGCTACTTTGAGTTGATTAAAAATTAAATTTCATAGTACAATTATATTTCACTGAAGCTCGAGTACAATCCAAATTCATGTTAATAAACTAATGCTCTATTTTATAATTATGTTTAGGGAGCTTTAAAGCTTTTAAAAATTAATGCAATTAAAGAAGAAATCTGTCAAAGAATTACTTTGCAATACCAAAGTATATGGGAAATACTAAGCTATTACGTCTCCATTAAAAAAAAAATTGGGTTCATAAACTTTACAACTCTTAAGTTCAAACACTTAACTTGAACATATATAAGAACTCTTTAATTTATTCCTGGCTGTTAGAGAAGCAAAGAGATTCTAGTAAGTTATCAAAACTAAAAATAATTTAATTCCATAGTCTAGTTATGAAAGTCAAATGCGTAAATACATTTCTATCCCATTTAAACCAAACTTAAAAATGATTGTATTATCTAGCAATACATGCTAATTGGACATTATTTATTCTTATTTTCAGGGATATTATGACACCATGGATGCTGGTTACATGGATGAAGAAGGCTATGTATATGTTATGTCTCGAGTTGACGATGTGATAAATGTTGCAGGTCACAGGATTTCTGCAGGTGCCATTGAAGAGGTATTGAGAACTATTGGTCTTCTCTTCCAGGTAGTAGGGAAAGAGCTGAACGGAAGTGAATATTGAGGTGAAGTCTTTCTACCTGGAAAATTACCATACCCTTCCTTTGAAGCAGAGGCTAGATTACTCTAATATCTCTCTCACTTTACTTCCTCTCCCATAAGTCTTCATATTCTCCACACTCCCCCCAACCATATCTGGGTGGTTTTGAGGAATTTTAAGTACTTACATATATTCGTTATTTGTGGGAGAGCCTATATATATTTCTTTTTGTTACTCGTTACATGATTGCCTCTAGCTTCTTGATTTTCTCCTGTTTGGTAACCCAGGTTTGCATATAGTCTTTAAGTGGTGTGAGATTTAAACATTTTATTGTACTCTTAAATCCTGAGAATTTTATTCCAATGTGAGTTACACAAAGTCCTCAGAAGAGTTTTTAAGAATGTGTTTAGTTTTTTACATTTACCAAGAGAAAAATCCATTTTTTGTTGTACAATACTATGAGTTTTTAATACTTGTATATGTTCTTATAATCATCACCACAGATGGATACAGAAAATATCAACACTGCCAAAGAATTCCCTCATGACATCACCTCTCTATTCTGACTCTCCCCATCCCTAACCCCTGATAGCCACTGATTTTTCTCCATTTCTATGTTTTTGCCTTCTCCAGAATGTCATTTAAATGGAATAATACAGTATGTGACCCTCTGAGACTGTGTTATTTCATTTAGAAAAATACATTCAAGATCCATGTAAGTTATTGTGTGTATCAATAATTTGTTCTTTTATATATGACATTGTGTGGAAATACTAACCAGTTTATGAATCCATTCGCTCCTCAAAGGATATTTAGATTGTTTCTAGCTTTGGGCAATTATAAATAATGCTGTTATATATATTCAAGTACAGGTTTTTGTGCAAAAATTAGTTTTCATTTCTCAAGCATAAATACCTACAGTGCATTTGCTGAGTTATATGATAAGTGTATATGCTTAGGTTTGTAAGAAACTGTCAAACTGTTTTTTAGAGTGGCCATGCCCTTTTACGTTCCCATCAGCAGTGTTTGAGGCTTCCTGTTTCCTCCCATCCTCATCAACACTTGGAACTGTCATTATTCTTTAAACTGTACTAATAGATGTGTAAAGGATCTCATTGTGCTTTTGATTCGCTTTTTGTGTGATGACTAATGATGTTGGGCATCATTTCAAATGCTTATTTGCCATCCATATACCTTCTTTGGTAAAATATCTGTTAAAACCTTCTGCCCATTTTTTAAAAATTGGGTTGTTTTCTTATTGTTCAGTTTTGAAGATTCTTTAGATATTTTGCATACACATCCTTTGTCTGACATGCAATTTGCCAATATTTTCTTCCAGTCTGTGGCTGATCTTTTTATTCTCTTAAAAGTGTCCTTCACAGAGTAGAAGTCTTTTTCATAGTGATGAAGTCTAATTCACCATTTTTTTTCTTTTACAGATCATGAGTTTGGTGTTGTATCTAAGAACTCTTTCCTAACGCAAAGTCATAAATAGTTTCTCCTTTATTTTCACCTGAGAATTTTATACTTTTATGTTTTACATTTAGTTTTTTGTTTTAAATTTTGTATCAGCTCAAGTTTACATTTTGAATATTTTTTTGTATATGGTACAAGATATAGGGTGAGGATTATTATTTTTTTAATATGGATGCCAATTATTCCAAGAATCAATTGTTGTGAAGACTGCCTTTTTCTGTTGAATTCGCTTTGCACCTTTGTGAAAAGTAAGCTGACAATAATTGAGTGGGTCTATTTCTAGAGTATCTCTTCTGTTTCATTGATCTATGTGTTTATCTTTTCACCAGTACTATTCTGTCTTGACACTTTAGTTTATTACAATGTCTTAAAGCTGCATAGTGTCCACATATGTTATTATTTATCAAAATTGTTCTGCATGTTCTAGGTCTTTTACTTTTCCATATATATTTTAGAATGAGCTTCTCTATAGTTGTGATAAATCCTGCATGGATTTTGATTGGAAGTGTGTTAAATCTTTAGATTCGTTTGGAAAAAATGGATATCTGAATTATACTAAATCTTCCAATCCATGAACTTTGTATGTCTCTCCATTTACATAGGTCTTTTTTGATGTTTCAGCAACTCTTTGTGCTTTTTAGATACAGATTCTGAAGAAACCTGTTAGATTTATAGCTAAGTATTTAATTTCTTTATTTTTTTGAGGAAGATTAGCCCTGAGCTAACATCTGCCACTTCTCCTCCTCTTTTTGCTGAGTAAGATTGGCCCTGAGCTAGTATCTGTGCCCATCTTTCTTTACTTTATATGTGGATGTCTGCCACACCATGGCTTAATAAGCAGTGTGGAGGTCCCCGTCCAGGATCTGAACTAGTAAACCCCAGGCCACCAAAGCAGAGCATGTGAACTTAACCGTTACACCACTGGGCCAGCCTCCTAAGTATTTAATTTTTCTTAAGCTATTGTAAATAGAATTTTTTTTTAATTTTGGTTTTCAGATTTTTATTGCTAGTGTATAGAAATAGTATTGTCTTTGATGAACTATGTATTTTTCTGTAGATTCCTTGATATTTCCTATGTAGACAATCATGTTGTCTGTGAATAGAGGTAGTTTTATTGCTTTCTTTCCAATCTAAATATCTTTTATTTCTTTTCCTTGCCTTCTTAAACTGGCTAGAACTTCCAGTATGGCATTGAATAAGAGTCATAAGAGCAGATACCCTTGTCTTGTTCTGTATCTTGGAGTAAAAGCATTCAATATCTTACCATTAAGAATGATGTCACCGGTAGGTGTTTCTGTAGATGGCCTTTTTAAAATGAGGATGTTTCCTTCTATTCCTAATTTGGTGAGGTATTTTTTTTGTTTTTTCTGAAGAAGATTGGCCCTGAGCTAATACCTGTCCCCAATCTTTATCTTTTTGCTTGAGCAAGATTCTCTGTGAGCTAACATATGTACCAATCTTCCTCTGTTTTATCTTGGATGCTGTCACAGTGGGGCTTGACAAACAGTGCTAGGTCCATGCCTGGGATCCAAACCTGGGAAGCCTGGGCCACCAAAGCAGAGGACACAAACTTAACCACTATTCCATTGGGCTGGCCCCAGTTGTGGTTTTTGTTTTTATTATTTTGAATTAATGTTGAATTTTGTCAAATACTTTTTCTGCCTATATTGGTACAAGTATGTGACTTTCTTTTTAAGCCTTTTAATATGGTAAAAGACATTAATTATTTTTCAACTGTTCAGTCCTGTATTGCTAAGATAAAGCTCACTTAGAAGCAGCGTATTATTGCTTTTATATGTTGACTTTTAAAAATTTCATGGTAATTTTGCCTGACATCAGCTTCATGGCAGAGTGAGCTGTCCCCTTAGACTATACCCCTAAGATACAATGAAAAGGACATTTATACACCAACAGAAGACATTCAAACAATGCAAAAGATGTCTGACAGACCCACATAGCCATATTTCTGAAGGTGGAGGTACTGGACCCCCTGGAGGAAGTGGAAGGAGGTAAGGGGATCTCCTCTCCCTCCCCAACAGCAGCAACCCAGGGCATGGGACATTTCTTCTGAGAGGAAAAGGAGAAGGTGTAGCCCTCTGTGAGAACTCCTTTGCCCTCTAAGTTCCCACACAGCCTGTGGGAAAGTCCCACACAGAGGTGACTAAACTATTGCTGGGTTGTCTTTATCAAGCCAGAACCCAACAAAAGTGGATAGCAGAGGGAGAGCAAGAATCTCCCCAGGACCTCAGAGGTGAAAGAAAGTGCCCCTCCCCCCACCTGGTGCTCCTGCTGAGCTGGTTGGCCAGGGCGTGCATACAGATAGAAAAGTAGCAGTTGTGAATGAGCAGGCTGTGGATCTCCACAGGCTCAGCATTCCCAGCTCCTGACCCCCACCCAGTGGCAGCAGGTGGAAGCTGTGACCAGGTACTATCCCTCTGTGGAGGCACAAATACACACTGTCAAACAGTATGAAAAAATATATTAAATCTCCAGAACAGAAGGAAAATGACAAGCACCCAGAAATCAATCCTGAAGGCATAGAAATTAGTAATCTAAATGGCAGAGAATTCAAAATAGCTATCATAAAATACTCAATGAGTTGCAAGAAAGTACAGATAGACAGTTCAATGAAATCAGGAACTTCTTCACAAAAGAGATTACAACTATAAAGAAAAACCAATCAGAAATGTTAGAGATGAAAAACACAATGGATGAGCTAAAGAAAAATCTGTACTCCCTGAAAAACAGAGCTTATATTATGGAGGAGAGAATCAGTAGTCTAGAGGACAGAAATATAGAAATGCTTCAGATGGAGAAGGATAGAGAACTAAGGCTAAAAAGAAATGAAGAAATTCTCCAAGAAATAGCCTACTCAATTAGGAAATGCAACATAAGTATTATAGGTATTCCAGAGGGAGAAGAGAAGGAGAATGGAGCAGAAAGCTTGTTCAAAGAAATAATAGCTGAGAACTTCCCAAACCTGGGGAAGGAACTGGAAATATAAGTGAAAGAAGACAACAGACCTCCGAACTATATCAATATAAAAAGACCTTCTCCAAGGCATATATTAAAGCTGGCAAAATTCAATGACAAAGAAAAGATATTAAGGGCAGCAAGGCAGAGGAAAATAAACTAAAAAGGGACTCCTATCAGGCTTTCAGTGGATTTCTCAGCAGATACCTTACAGGCTAGGAGAGAGTGGAATGATGTCTTCAAAATTCTGCAGGACAAAAACTTTCAGCCAAGAATACTCTATCCAGTGAAAATATCCTTCAGACATGATAGAGAAATAAAAATTTTCCCAAATAAACAAAAGCTAAGGGAGTTTATCACCACAAGACTCCCCTCCCCCAAGAATTCCTCAAGAAGGCCTGCATACCAGAAAAAGAAGAAAGAGGCTACAAAGACGTGAAAAAGAGATAAATAGGTAGACAAAATCAGAAAATTGCAGCTCTCTATCAGAACAGGTTAGCGAACACCTAATTATGACATTAAAGATAAAGGGAAGGAAAACACCAAAAATAAATTAATCTCATCGTTTTAACCACAAACTCACAACACAAGATGGAATAAATTGTGACAATAATAACTTAGAAGGGGAAGCAGAGAGGGATGGAATTGTCTGAGTCTAGGGAAATAAGAGGCTATCTGAAAATAGACTATCTCATCTACAAGATTTTTTATACTAACCTCATGGTCATCACTAAATAAATAATCAGAACAGAGATACAAATGATAAGTAAGGAGAAAACTAAGAAAACCATCATAGAAAACTACCAAACTGAATTGGTAGTCCAAAATACATGGGAAGATAAGCAAAGGAAATATAGAAGACCTGGAAAACGAGCAATAAAATGTCATCATCAAGCCCTCATATATCAATAATCACTCTTAACTGTAAATGGATTGAATTTTCCAATCAAAAGTCACAGAATGGTGGGATGGATTAAAAAACAAGACCCAACAATATGCTGCCCCCAGGAAACACATCTCAGCTCAAAAGACAAACACAGGCTCAGAGTGCAGGGGTGGAAGGCAATACTCCAAGCTAATGGCAAACAAAAGAAAGCAGGTGTTGCTATACTTATATCAGACAAAGTAGACTTCAAGATAAAACAGGTAATGAGAGGCAGAGAAGGGCAGTATATGGCAATAAAAGGGACACTCCAAGAGAAGACATAACACATAAATATATACGAACCCAACACAGAAGCACCAAAACACATAAAGCAACTATTAACAAACCCCAAAGAAGCTATTGATAGCAACACAATGATAGTAGGGCATCTTAAAACCCCACTTACATCAATGGATATATCATCCAGGCAAAAATTCAACAAGGAAATAGTGAATTTAAATGAAAAAAAACTAGTCCAGATGGACTTAATCAATATATGTAGAACAATCCCTTCAAAAAAAGCAGAATGCACATTCTTCTCAAGTGTGTGTGGAACCTTCTCAATGATAGACTTATGTTGGGAAACAAAGCAAGCCTCAACAAATTTAAGATGACTGAAATCATATCAAGCATATTGTCTAACCGTAATGCTGTGAAACTAGAAATCAACTACAAGAAAAAAGTAGGAACGTGACAATGATGTGGAGACTAAACCACATGCTACTGAACAACCAATGGATCATTGGAGAAGTTAAAGGAGAAATAAAAAAATACCTGGAGACAAATGAAAATGAAAATGAAAATGCACCATATCAACTCATGTGGGATGCAGCAAAAGTGGTCCTAAGAGGGAAATCCATAACAATACAGGCCCACCTTAACAAAAGAGAGAAAACCCAAATCAGCAATCTTAAACTACACCTAACAGAATTAGAAAAAGAAGAACAAACAAAGCCAAAAGTCAGCAGAAGGAGGGAAATAATAACAATTAGAGCAGAAATAAATGGAATTGAAAGAATGACAATAAAGAAACAACAATAAAGAAAGGATCACTGAAGCAAAGAGCTGGTTCTTTGAGAAGATAAACAAAATTGGCAAACCCTTAGCGAGACTCACTAAGAAAGAAAGAGAAAAGGTCCAATAAATGAAATTAGAAATGAAAGAGGAGAAATTACAATGGATTGCACAGAAATATGATGGATTATAAGAGAATACTATGAAAAACTATATGCCAACAAATTAGACAATCTAGGAGAAATGGATAAATTCTTAGACTCATACAACCTCCCAAAACTGAATCAAGAAGAAATAGAGAATCTGAATAGAATAATCACAACTAAAGACATTGAAACAGTAATCAAAAACTTCCCAAAAAATAAAAGGCCAGGACGAGATGACTGCTCTGGAGAATTCTACCAAACATTCAAAGAAGATTTAATACCTATCCTTCTCAAAGTATTCCAAAAAATTGAGGAAGATGGAACACTTCCTAACACATTCTAGGAGGGCAACATCACCCTTATACCAAAGCCAGACAAGGACAATGCAAAGAAGGGAAATTACAGGCCAATATCGCTGATGAACGTAGATGCAAAAATCCTCAACATAATATTGGCAAGCTGAATACAGCAATGCATTAAAAAGATTATAGATCATGATCTAATGGAATTTATACCAGGGACACAGGGTTGGTTCAACATCCACAAATCAATCAGTGGTACACCACATTAACAAAATGAGGAATAAAGATCACATGATCATCTCAATAGATACAGAGAAAGCATTTGACAAGATCCAATATCTATTTATGATACAAACTCTCAAGAAAATTGCCATAGAAGGAAAGTATCTCAACATAATTAGGGACATATATGACAAACCCACAGCCAACATCATACTCAATGGGGAAAACCTGAAAGCCATCCCTCTGAGAATAGGAACAAAATAAGGGTGCCCACTCTCACCACTCTTATTCTAAATAGTGCTGGAGGTTTTAGCCAGAGTAATTAGGCAGGAAAAAGAAATAAAAGGAACCCAAATAGGCAATGAAGAAATGAAACTCTCACTGTTTGCCGATGACATGACTTTATATATAGAAAACCCTAAAGAATACATCAGAAAACTATTAGAAATAATCAACTACAGCAAAGTTGCAGGGTACAAAGTCAAGTTACAAAATTCAGTTGCATTTCTATAATTTAGTAATGAACTAGCAGAAAGAGCCCTCAAGAATGCAATCCCATTTACAATTGCAACAAAAAGAATAAGATATCTAGGAATAAATTTAACCAAGGAGGTGAAAGACCTATAAAATGAAAGCTATAAGACATTATTGAAAGAAATGGATGATGACATAAAGAAATGGACAGCTATTCCATGCACGTGGATTAGAAGAATAAACATAGTTGAAATGTCCACACTACCTAAAGCAATCTACGGATTCAATGTAGTCCCAATCAGAATCCCAATGACATTCTTCACAGAAATAGAACAAATAATCCCAAAATTCCTATGGGGCAACAAAAGACCCCGAATAGCTAAAGCAGTCCTGAGAAAAAAGAATAAAGCTGGAGGCATCACAATCCCTGACTTCAAAATATACTATAAAGCTATTGTAATCAAAATAGCATGGTACTGGTACAAAAATAGGCAATACAGGTCAGTGGAACAGAATCGAAAGCCCAGAAAAAAACCCCCACACATCTACAGACAGCTAGTCTTCAACAAAGGAGCTAAGAACATACAATGGAGAAAGGAAAGTCTCTTCAATAAATGGTGCTGCGAAAACTGGACAGCCACATGGAAAAGAATGAAAGTAGACCATTATCTTTCACCATACACAAAAATTCACCTACAATGGATCAAAGACTTGATGGTAAGACCTGAAATCATAAAACTCCTGGAAGAAAATATAGGCAGTACTCTTTGACAGCAGTCTTAGAAGGATCTTTTTGAACACCATGTTTACTCAGACAAGGGAAACAAAGGAAAAAATAAACAAGTGGGAGTTCATCAGACTATGGAGCTTCTGCAAGGCGAAGGAAACCAAGATGAAAACGAAAAGACAACCCACCAACTAGGAGAAAATATTTACAAATCATATATCCGACCAGGGGTTAATCTCTGTGATATATAAAGAACTCACACAACAGAAAACAAAAAAAACAAACAACCCGATCACAAAATGGGCAGAGGATATGAACACACGTTTCCAAATGAGATATACAGATGACCAACAGACACGTGAAAAGATGTTCAACATCACTAATCATTAGGGAAATGAAAATCAAAACTAGACTGAGATATCACCTTACACCCATTAGAATGCCTGTAATCACCAAGACCAAAAATAACAAATGTTGGCGAGGACGTGGAGAAAAGGGGACTCATGCACTGATGGTAGAATGCAAACTGCTGCAACCACTATGGAAAATAGTACGGAGATTTCTCAAAAAATTAAAAATAGGAATACCACATGTTCCACCTATCCCACTACTGGGTGTTTATCCAAAGAACTTGAGATCAACAATCCAAAGAGACTTATGCACCCCTATGTCCATTGCAGCATTATTCACAATAGCCAAGACGTGGAAGCAACCCAAGTGCCCATCAACTGATGATTGGATAAAGAAGATGTGGTATATATACAGTGAAATACCACTCAGCCATAAAAAAGACAAGATTGTCCCATGTGCAACAACATGGATGGAAGTTGAGGGTATTATGCTAAGCGAAATAAGCCAGACAGAAAGGCAAACACCATCTGATTTCACTCGTATGTGGAAGATAAACAAACACAGGGACAAAGAGAACAGATTAGTGGTTACCAGGGGGAGGGGGATTGGGGGTGGGTACAAGGGGTGAAGGGGTGCCTTTATATGGTGACTGACAAATAATAATGTGCAACTGAAATGTTATAAACTATCATGACCTCAATAAAAAAAGAAGAAAAGTTAAAAAAAATTTGTGGTAATTTCCCCTGTTCTGAAGTTGGCTTTGTGTGGTAATCATATAGCCATTCCATCTTTTTTGAATAATGTTTGAATCATTTGTCTTCTTCCATCCTTTTGCTTTCTTCTTCTTCTTTTTTTTTTTTGCAGGGAAGGATTTGCCTGGAGCTAACATTTATTGCTAATCTTCCTGGTTTTTTTTTTTTCTCTCCAAAGTCCCAGGGCATGGTTGTATATTCTAGTTGTAAGTAGTTCTAGTTCTCCTATGTGAGCTGCTGCCACAGCATGGCTACTGACAGTCGAGTGGTATAGTTCTGCAACCAGGAAGTGAACCTGGGCCACCAAAACAGTGAGAACAGCAAACTATAACGATTGGACCATCAGGGCTAGCTCCTTCCTTTCATCTTTAGTTTATCTGGATTATTATGCTTCCAGTGGACCTCTTGTATACAGCATATAGTTGGGTCTTGTTTTTTCATCCAATCTGACAATCTCTTTGAACTGATGTTTTTAGATCAGTTACATTTAAATTAATTATTGATATATTTTATTGATATCTACCAGTTGATAATTACTTTTCTTTTTGGCTTTTCTCTTTTTGATTCCCCCATATCCCTTTTCTCCCTTCTTTTAAGTCATTTGGTTCTTTTTTTGTAGCTTCTATTTCATTGCTGAGAACTTCTGTGTTCCCATTCATTCTAAGAGTGCTCACCCATATTTTTTGGGCGACGGTTATTGTTGCATTTTTAATATTCATCTTCGTTAATTTCATCCTGAATGTGAAAATGAAGTCTTTTGGGTCAAAGATAGATTTCTTTTAATCATGTGTCACTGGCCTCTTACCACATGTCTTACCTTTGGGTTGCCCAATGAGAGCCCATGGGAAATTTTCCTACATAAGTAGCCAGACACTCCCTAGATGAGAGAGAAAGAAAGGGTCCCCTTGGAAATATAACGGCCTGAATCCAAACTCTAACTCTTTGATGCATAAATAAAATCTCTTCAGGAGCCAGATGGCTCTGCACGTCTCAGCTCTTATAACCTCACTGGCACCTTGAGAGTTTAACCTAGGTGTCTAATCTAGTCTGTCATCATTTGGCCCTCCCAGAGAAATTAGAAAACTTCTGTTATTCAGTCAGATCAGAGCAATTAACTAGACAAATAGCTGCAGATCAAATTCTCATGGTATTTGAAGATTCTCAGAAGGCTAGAGCTTTTTACAGGAGCAATGAGATATCCAAGAGAGTTTTATTCCCCGAAAGTTATAATAGCTGCATTGAAATATTTGTCTGATAATTCTAATATTTGGATCATCTTCAGTTTGGCATCTATTGATTGTGTTTTTTCTTAATATTCTGTTTATGTCCAGTGACTTTTTTTTTTGAACAAGAAGGATTTACTCCACTCAGTTCTTACTTCATTACACCAAATAAGCATATTCAACATAGAAGCATAATCTCAGAATGTAGTCCGGGCCTTATAAAGTAGCACCAGTTGTATTTTTACTTCACTCTTACACTCTTTTCTCTGCTTTAAAATTATCTTTAATTTATGTCCAGCAATTTTAGATTTTTATCCTGGATATTTGGAATATTACTTTATGAGATTCTGCATCATGTTTAAATATCTGGATTTGTGTTCTTATGATCGTTTATTTTAGCAAGTGATCCACCAGTTAAGATGTCTTTGCCGCTTTCTGTGGACTGTGGTTCCACTGTCAAGTTTTCAAGGCCTTTGCAGTGCTCTTCTGGTCCATTTCTCTTGTATCTCTTCCAGAGCCCAGTCTGAAATTCGAGTTAAACGTTCAGAATCTTCACTGTGCTGACTCTGGTTGGATTCATGCATGCACAACTTTGGGGTAGGCTCAGGACTTCACACCCAGACTCAAGTATCCCTTTCTGCAGCTCGTTCCTCTCCACAATCTCCTCTTCACTGTTTGATTCCCATGGCTCCCCATTACTAACCCTTCTGGGTAGAAAGTCAGGGCTTTAGCCTCCCCACACTCTTACCAGCTTTCAGTCCTGCAAGGTCTACTTTCACAATGTCCCCAGGGAGAGGAAGGGACTCTGTCTCTTTGCTAGTGCTCAGCTGGTACAGGGCAGGGCAAGTCAAGAGAGATCTATGCTCAAGGGACTGGATGGTTGCTGGTGGGGAGGGTAAGTGGCCCTGAATCTTTCTAGGCAATCTTGATGTAGAGTGGGGAAGTCCCTTGGGCTACATCCCACGGGATCTGCTGCCCAGTGACGGTGGAGAAGGGAAGGGACACAGCTCTTTTGCTGGCACTCATTTGGTGTAGGATGTGGAGAGACAACAGGATCGCTAACAGCTCTGCAGGGACGAAGAGGGGCAACCACTTTGTTGGTGTTCATCTGGAGTACGGAGGATAAAATCAAAATGATTCTGTTTCCCAGCTCTCTGCTCCTTTCCCTGGACCTCTGAGTAGACCCAGGTGGCATTTCTTTGGGTTTCTTCTGTCTACATTCATTGGAAGTTCCAATTTGGGGCTTCTTTAGCACCCAGATCAGAATATATAGGAGTCAAAAGAAACAATCAAACGAACTATAACAGCAACAAAACCCCAAAAACCTCCAAACAAACAAACAAAAACCAGGGGACTCACAATCAGGTTGTCTCTCAAGTTCTGATAGCTGTGATGGAGTCTTCTGATTTGTATTTTAGCCCAGAGTTTTTCACTGCAATTAGTGCAAGTGATGAGGTGGAATGCATTTATTCCACCTTTTCCAGAATCAAACCCAGAATAGGCTTTAAGCAGAGTGGAGCAACCTGCAGTTTAAATGAAAGAAAATGTTTAAAGTAGTAAGAGTGATAATGTAGTGGGATCAGAGTGTGCAAAGTGTCATGGCCCTTCCTCTGATTGGAAGATCGTCACTGTCTCTAAAGGTTGTACTTATCTTCAGTCCAAACTTAATAGCTTATCTCTTCTTGTCATGTTGGCTTTTTTTAGTGACAAATCAATGCGATATTATTTGAGTAAAAGGAAAGAATTTTATATAGTATTCTGGAATATATGACCTTTGTGTGCCATTATAATATTATCTTGTTTTTAACCAACTCTGAATTTTGTGATAACCTGAAATTGAAATTTACGCTTCATGTATTTTGGTATGTTGGCAAAAGGTGGTTCGGGTTGTGTGAACTTTTAATTTCTTGCTTGTAGGTAATTACCTCCAATATTCATCTGCATTCCTGGCAGCCTCAGCTAATCAAAATATGGAGATTACATATGCACAGCTCTTATTATCAGTCAAAATTCTTAGTTTTCTCTTTTATTTTTAGAGTGGAGAGAAAAGTATCAACTTATTTAACTACATATTGTGCTTTAATACATTGCTACTGACATCCTTTTCACTATATGTAACAGCAGAGTGAGGCTGGCAGTAGATAGGTAGCTAAAATGGCAAAATTGAAAATAATGTGCCAGAATCAGTGACATCTAACAGGAATTTTATCACTGGTCTCGCAGTATTTACAGCACGTAACAGGGCACCTCTCAGCCATCAAGCCTTCTGGAAGACAGGGTATCCTTTTTTTTTTCTTTCTTTGTTTCTTTTCCTTTTTTTTGGTGAGGAAGATTGGCCCTGAGCTAATATCTGTTGCCAATCTTCCTCTTTTTGCTTGAAGATTGTCACTGAGCTAACGTCTGTGCCAATCTTCCTCTATTTTGTATGTGAGATGCCACCACAGCATGGCTTGATGAGCAGTGTATAGGTATGCACCCGTCATCTGAACTGGCAAACCCCTGGCCACTGAAGTGGAAGGCACACACTTAACCAGCACATTAGGCCGGCCCTGAAGGTCTGCTTTTATATGAAATAAAAGATTAACTCTTTATTATATATTTATGTCTAATAATGAAGCTAATATCCCACTTCATATCAGGTTTGTCTTCTTTATATTGGAATCTATTGGAGAGTTGTGAACTAATGCTCTTTACTAGCTTTTTCCCATATCCTCGCAAAACTCCCTCACAAATTGCTAATGAATACGTAAGTGAAATGTTTATATTGATGACACAACCAGCTTTTATTAAAGTGCCCAAACCTTCCTTAACATTTAAATGCTTCTCCAGTATTCTCTATAGTGAAGGCTGGGTTCAGGTTCGACTCTTTGAAATAGGACTCAAGGATGTTAATCCATGGGAAGTCTCATTTGTAGAAATTCAAAAGAGACTGGTTTTTGTCTTTATATATAGTGAAAATATCTGTGCCTTTCCACTTTCTCAAAGTAAAATTTGACAAGTGTTTACCTTACATAACACTAAATCAAAAAGAAATTCTATTAAAATTACTGCATGAAAAACATTTCAGGAAACTCTATTCTTTTCCACTCTCGTCATAAGAAAATCGAGTCCTAGAGTAGCTTTTAGTAAATTTAAGAGGACCTTGTTCTTGCAGATGCCAACACAAGTGGGGGCCTTCTGTAACTATTAAGTACCAATCATATCTACAGTTGATTACTCTTTGAAAGTCTGGCATCTAGCTAGACACCTGGGACATTTTGGTATTCAAGGTATTCTTAAGAAATTTGTGTCTGAGATCTGCTGGTTTAATTATTTGAGCCCAAATTACTAGGAGCCAATGTGTTCCTTCTTGCTCAGTTCTCTTTCACTGCTGTAGGCAGAGCTTTTCATGCAGAGACATCTCAAGGGAAAAAATTGGGCTCTCTGATTTTATTTTTTCATTTGTAGCTTAGGTTTCAGTTTGTTAATCCTGCTAGTATCCTTGGGAACTTGTAAATCTGATGTTAAAATATTGCATTTAAAGCCTAGGGCAATGCACACATATAATTTGCCCTTTTGAAGGTTGTTCTGACCTTAGTGTCACTCTTTATTTTCCAAGTTGGCTATTTTGTCTGCTACTTTAAGATTGATTTCTTGGAGATTGAATATATTTCCATAAAGTGCATATTCAACAAGATGCCAGGCAATTTTGATTCTATCCAGTGTTAAATGACTACTGGATTTAAATAGTTGTAAAATTGTTGAGTATTTTCCTGACTACAGATATGAATATTGATGAAGATATGGACTCTTTCTGCTGGTTTCCTAGATGACTCCAATGTCAGAGGAAGTGAAAAAAAATTCATGTTCTTCCCACTGCAAGACACTTTCCCACACAGAGTGGCTCCTTGCATCTTATGAGGGTGCTTGATTTAAACTAATTTTTCCAAAATTACAATGCTTAAAATCATAATTGAGAAGCCTGTGTAATTTAGTCCACTAAAGCACTGAAACATTTTAGATCCATTAAAGTTTACATAAAAATGGGAGTACCCCCCAAAAATGAATGATAGGCAATTACCAGGCCTATTATTATAACGTTTATTCTCACTTTTGGTGACAATTACCTTTTAAGTTGTATCACTCTTTTGGGTACTTAAATGCCACTTAAGCTCAGATACTTTGTGGATTTTATATGGAGGGAATATGTGAATGTGACTTTTGGTTTTTTTTGCCCCACAGGACATTCGGTTGGCTTCTGTCCCTCAAATGTTGCCAAGACACATTCTGATGCTTTCCTTTGCAATGATTCAGTTGTTGAACTCATTATTTGGCATGCAGATATTGTTTGTGGGGCCAACGTAGAAAGCTGCCTGCCTCCCTTCCTTTATGGCATCTTTTTAACACTGATAGATGAATATAATATTTTACCCACTATAATAATGAACCTGATTTATAGATGTCACAGACTTCTGGAAAATGATTATGTTTCTCACAGATTCGTAAGAATTTGTCCACACTTGGCAAACATGAGAACCTTTGATATTATAGGCATCTTCTGATTTTAAAATTCTCCCTGCCCTTACAGGAAACCAGTCAACATTTTCCCATCTGCTTCTAAAAGCACTAAGACTGAGGATGGAAACATGGTGAAATTAAAACGACAAGGTGAACGAATGGCAAACTATAAGTTTTGACATTCAGTTTAGTTAAAATTACAGTCATACTGGTTAGGTGACAAAATATCTGGATGATTGATTTTTTTTCACAGTGATTTAAGCAGATATCTTAGCATTTAAAAAACTCAGGTATAGAGGTTTATGGCACCAGTGAACACTTTAATAAATGCTTTTTTGACGATTAAAACTCTGGGTAGCCAGGAAAAAGTATTTTTACCTACTCATTAAGGGAATACTAAGTCAAAATTAAAGGATTGAGCCTACCAAGTCTATATTCTATCTGTTATAGACAAAATATGCTCCTCCATGGACTGGTGACTGACTATACCAATTACCAAAACAAATCTCTGGCAATAAAATTTGTCTCTGCTCTCAACATATGGACCTAAAAAGTAAATAAGACCTTAACAATGGGAAAGCAGTTGGAAGCATTTTGAGAGTTCAAACTGAAGCGGTGGGGGAAGATGGTGTTTCATGGTCTATATAGTACGTGTTTTGCAGAAGCTTCTTAGTCAGGCCCAACTAGTGGAAAAAGGGCATGGACATCTTTACCTCAGCAATGAAGCTAATAAAACACATAGTGCAAAAATCATTTATTTAATGTGTACTATCCTCAGCACTGTAGGCATCAAAAACCATGCGGATGTCAACCCTTAGAACTGAATACTTCAAAGCAGACACTAACAATTGGATATAGGAGAAATGTTGACTTAGATGTTTAATTAGGAGCAGTGTGAGGTCATACACTGGTTTTGTACCAAACATTCTGGTGGTTCCTTGGGTCTTCTAGGAGTACAGAGAAGGGAAAGCTCAGTTTCCACTTGGCTTCATTCAAAGAACAAAAGAAATCCTTCATGGAAAGTTTTGGACTTGAAGGTGGCACGTCCCAGATTTTCTTGGTTTTTCTCCTCTCTTTCTCCCTGTGCCTTTTTAGTTTGTTAGCTTTTCATTTTTCATATGGCATTAGATGTTGGAGTTCCTTAAGGCTTTCACCTTTTCTTCTCACTACCTTCTTGCTAAATAATCTCATCCATGTCCATAACTTTCATTACCATCTATATATTAATGACATTCAAATACTCTTCTCTAAATTAAGACTCTCCTCAGATCCAGCTGCCTCCACTCGGATGTCTGGAAGGCACTGCAATGGACTATCTTCAAGACTTAATCCAGATTCTTTCCTCCCAAGCCTGGCCCTCACTAGCATTTTCTGGCTTAGAAAATGGCACCACTATCTAACCAGCTGCTCAGTCCAAAAGCCACAGAATCATCCTAACCCCTCTGCCTTCTTCTTGCTGCATATCCAACTTATCATCAAATTTTGTCCATTTTTCCTCTAAGGAAACTCTAGAATCCTGACACGCACTACTATGACTTTAGTCTACTACAGGTGCCTCTCAGGTGGTTTCCCTGCATAAACTGTGACACCCCCCCAACAATCCTCTGTTTATTCTTCACAATGAAACCTAGGTAAGTTTGTGTCTTTCAAAATGCACTCTAAAATGAAAGAAGCCAATATGAAAAGGCTACGTACTGTATGATTCCAACTATAGGACATTCTGGAAAAGGACTCTGGAGACAGTAGAAAGACTAATGGTTGCCAGGGATGAGTGGAAAGTGAGGGATGAATAGGCAAAGCACAGGAAATTTTTAGGGCAGTGAAACTATTCTCTAAAACACCATAATCATGGCTACGTATCATAAAACCCATAGCACGTACAACACTAAGCGTGAACTCTAATGTAAACTATAGACTAGGGTGATAATGATGTGTCAATGTTGGTTCATCAGTTGTAACATATATAACACTGTGGTGAGGGTTAGACAGTGGGGAGGCTGTGTGTATATGGGAGCTCTGTACTTTCCATTCCACTTTGCTGTGAGTCTAAAACTACTCTAAAAAATAAAGTTTATTAAAGTATGCATTCTGATCTTGCCTCTCCTTCTTTCCTCCTGAAAGTGCTTTACTACCTTCCCAAGGCTACTAAAATGATCACTGGAAGTCCTTAGTCTACCTCTGCAGCTTCATTTCCCCTTTCACCATTCTCACTCTCACTCTCTGCTTTCCAGCCACATTGGTCTCTTTCAGGTTCGAATGGTGCATGCTCAGTCTTCCACAAGGCTTTTGCCTCACCCCTCCTCCTTGTCTAACCAATGTTAACTCATCCTTTAGGCCTGACCTCCTTGTCATTTCCTAAGGGAGGGCTTCCTTGAGACGCATATCCTTTTGCCAAGTTGGTTGCCTTTGCTATATCTCTCCTATAAAAAACTGTTACTTCCCACTTTCATATTTAGGCATTCCTAATAATTAAATATGCATGATTATTTATTAATATTGCTTTCCCCTACTAGACAGTAAGCACCATGAGACAGTACTCAGACTATTTTTGCTCACCACTGAGGCTAAAGCAGTGTTTGGAACATAGGAGCTATGTAGTAAATATTTGTTGAATGAGTGAATAGAAGAACGAATCAAGACTACCACACGAGCTGTTGGTTAAAAGTTTGCTCACCGTTTTCTCTAGTCTTTAGAGGTTTGGAGTCAGTGAAATATGCATTAATCTCTCAGAAAAGGACTTTTGGAACATGCCTTTTAAAAAGTCTTGTCACAGCAGAAATGATTTTTTCGTCCCTAAGCTTCTGGATCTCCTGTGGTTCCTTATCTCTGGGGTCTTGTGATTCCAGATAAACAGCTTCTTCGCTCTTTAGGGCATTTAGAACTTAGTGTGAACGATATGAGAAAGGTTGCTGGACTGTGGTGATTATCTGATGTCCAGCCTCTTCTTCCAAGTCTTGGAAAATCTTCTCTGGATAGGGGTCACTCAAGAAAAGAAATGCTCTTCATTGCTCAGCAAGAGAGGCAGAAATGAAATCACGCTTTGGTCCTGGGGCTGCCTTGGCTTCCTCTACAAAGTGCTTATGGTAGCCAGCACTAAAGCCGGGTCACCGTGAGGCCTCCTGTTTGTGGGGGCCCATTGCAATTTGTTCACGTGTGGTATTTACCGGCTCTTTTCCCGACTTCATTAATAAACAGTTGAGATGAAGAAACGATTTCCTTACATTCCAGGTAAGCAAAGCAATTTGTCTTAATTACTGTCAGCCTTTAGTGAGTGACTACCACGGGGATCCTAACCATTCACCCTAGTAGTGATGATGCGAATTGTGATTTAGCGGTAATTTTCACACAGGCAGCTATATGGGTTTTTGAATTCTCCGACATGTACATTTTTCCCAATTAAAATTATATGTATAATATATCATATATATTCTAAATGAATGCTTGCCCTCATTACAGTCCATCCTTTCCCATGGCACTGTGGCTGACTGCGCTGTCGTTGGCAAGGAAGATCCTTTGAAAGGTCATGTCCCTTTAGCCCTCTGTGTCTTGAGACAAGGTGAGAGATCTTTGCCCTCCCTAACTGTTTGGGCCATGAATGATTAACTAAGATTAATTCAGAGCTTACCATCTGAACCTTCTCCCTAGGTATAAATACAACAGAGGAACAAGTTTTGGAAGAAATTGTGAAACAAGTTAGACAGAGCATTGGCCCCGTGGCTGCTTTTCGAAAAGCTGTGTTCGTCAAACAGTTACCCAAAACCAGATCTGGGAAAATTCCCCGCTCGACTCTGTCTGCCCTTGTCAATGGCAAGCCATATAAGGTAAATTATCAAGGATGTTTAATGCTGGACTCTGAAATATTTTTCCCCATTTCTTAGGCATCAACAAAGCTCTTAAAAATGGTTCTCAAGCATGAATTGTATCCCTAAAAAACATGATAGTACTTTTTGTTTTAAATGTTAAAGAGGAAATTGCATAGCCAGTCTCTCTGTAGGAATGAGGGTTTTGGAGAGAAACACAGATTAATTAAGACCATATGCTTTGATTATAAGAACCAGTATGTGAAAATATTTTACTATTGGTAAATGTGAGTTAAATTCAAACAAACTTGTGGAAACTCAATCTTACTAAATTAAAGATATGTTTCCCTTCATAGCGGTCATTAATGGCTATTAGTGAATGAGAAAGCAAAAAATTGAGGCTGACTATAGATATTTAAAAAGTTCTAATTGGTTTTTGTTAATTATTTCTCCTGTTTTGAGTGAAGACTATTTTAGGAAACTTTGGGCTAATTCAAGCATATGTATTCTTTTAATTTCTGTTCACATTATGCATGCATAGATACATATTTTTAATCATCAAGATGTAATAAAAGGCGATGCAACAGAAAAGAGCAGTTGTATGAGCAAATGCAAAAAAAAAAAAAAAGGAAATCTTTCTATAGAGGCCCCAAAGAGAAAGTACCATCTAGGACCAATAGTTTTTGCTCATCAAAGTTTATTACCCTGGAAGACAACAGTTACATTTTAAAATATTGGGTTCAAAGTTCCCTATTTTTGAACATTTCCACGAGTATGATAAAATAATGGGAATACAACACTGCATGTAATTGTTTAATTATAGAGAGAATGGGAGGGGTTCAAGGAAGAGCATTCATCTGACTGTAATTTCCTCTCCAGGTAACTCCTACAATCGAAGACCCCAGCCTTTTTGGGCACATAGAAGAAGTACTGAAGAAGGCATCATGACTTATTTTTCTTCTTTTGAGTCAATTTTTCTAATTGGAGTCAAGCGTTTTGAATTATTACCCTGTATGATGACTCCTTATAGGTTGTCCAGCACTTTAAGAAAAACATATCTAATGAATGATTTTTAAAAATTCTACCCCCAGAAAACCATTTTAATTCAAAGTAACACTAATATGGAGCCACTTCCTGAAATTAGGGATCTACAGCTTTGACCCAAAGCCTAAAACTCAAGTTGAAGTCAGAAAAGAATTACAATTTTTCTTATAGGAATTCTGAATATTTTCAAATATTCTTGAGATGCCACATGCAAGTGTATTTTAAATCAAGTGGATAAAATGGGAAGTTTTAGGTAATCATCTCGACAGATGCTTTTCTAGGTGGGAAGGCCTGTCTAGTCCTGAGAGAAGGCTGGACATCAGGCCACAGCTCTGCCTTTAGGTCGTTTGTTGCCTGGCAGAGAGCCTGGTGGTCATTTAATCCAGTCTCTTCATCAGGGAGACGAGGGCTTTGGGAGCCCCTCCTCATGTCTCAGACTGTGTACTCGATGATTCCAGCTTCCTATGGATACAAGAATATGATGTAGAAATGGGGAAGACTAGGAAGGAAATCTCCTAAAGAAGAAATGTAAAATTTTTTACATTATGCTGGGAGGCCTTCACAGACCAGGCGAGTGATATAATGTCAATGAACTTCTGGAGTGGATTTGAGCCACTTAGCCTGAATATCTGAGGGACAGTAGGGAATGGTGACGACTGCAGAGTTCTTGCTCCATCTAATGGGGTAGCCCCTACTCAGGCCCAGCAGAAATGATTCAGGGGGAGACAGGACCCCTGCTGCAAGAACCTCTGAGTTTTAGAAGAAACAAAAGATCCAGATTTTTATGTGAAATCTCTAATTTTAAAATAATGACTCACTAAAAAGTATATTGTGATGTCCAAACACATCTTTCCATTTAAGCTTCTATAAAACTATTGAGCATTTAAAAAAAATTGAAATTGAGTCTTTGTTAATAAGCTTATGGTAATATACTGATTAATCAGAGTAAGTAGATAAAGATAATTAAATATTTGGTTTACTTAGAGTTCTACATGACATCAGTTATCAAAGAATACATTTAAACACAAAAATACACCATGTCCAGTGAGTCTTTGATGGTTCCAAATTATTTCTCAAGCTTTTAGTCCATCAGGAACATTATTATTAAGAGTAGCTCTTCTAACAGAATAGTCTGGATATATGAAACATATGTGAGAGATAATAGATAAGAGTTTATTTACTTGATTGTTTCATAAAAATTGCTTCCAATCTGTATAAAAACATTTTGAAACTTTTAGCTTTTTTTAGATTGTACGCTATAAAATAAATGGCTTCTCAAAATAAATTCCTATTTGCTTTAATTGGTTTCTTGGTTGTTAGACTTGAAAAAATATATTCATCTACTTATTCTCTTCAATTATTTTAGTAGCCTGAATTAAACCAATTAGATAGATATTCAATTTATAATTTGAAGCTCTTGGGTTCCTTGAATTGTCTCTTCTTCTATTTCATACATTTCATCCATTATCACAACTGTAATCTTAACAAATAATCCATTTTTAATGTCTTAGCATTAAAATGTATTACCTTATTTTTTCATATAAGATTCAGTTAATTTGAAATGGCAAATTCTTTAGCTAAATGTATATCATTGTTCATTTGCAAGGTACAAACTCAGGCAGATGCAGGAATTGTATAAAGGTTACATCTTTGGTCCTCTTGCACATTCTTCCTGGGAATCAAATCTGAAAGGACACTTCAGCAAGCAGGCTTGAGTTATTTTCTGGTTGAGTGGGACTGTAAAACAGTGCATGAGATGGGGGACGTGGCTTTTTTTGGTATCTCCCTTGCAGAGTCAGAGGAAGTACTGTTACTTTCATGTGACTAAAAGTGGGGCAAAAAAGATACACTCGAGTCATTAGATTGCTTAAAACTTGAGAGGAAACAGAAAAAAAAAGAATTTTCTATTTTAATACTTACCATAAAGCACTTTCACTAGATAGTACCTAAAATATTCTGGGTTAAATATATCTTTAAAAATAACAATATAATGCTACCAGAAAATACAGTCATACTTAAATTTACTGAAATAAATTCTACATCATCTTCTTTTGGTATTTTCATAGAATTTTTTACTGTAAAACACTGGGAAAATTAAAATATAAAGATTGTCTTTTAAAATCTATAGAAAAGAGTTTTCCAATTACTTGAGATATTTTGCTCATGAGAATATATCAAATATATGCAGATGAGACCTGCTTTACATTTAAAAGGCAGTTTTATTTATATAAAAGTATATTTGAAAAGGCTCTGATCATTAAAAATGTAAAAATTCATAATGTAGATACATGGTCAAAAGGATGAACATTGAGATTCTGAGCTTAATCCATTAAATGGATTTTAGAATTTGGCAGCAATTATCTTACACATTGAAGAATATTTTGTGCTTTTTTTGAAGCAAGTAGCTGGATCTTGTTTCTCTCTCTATATTAAAGTCTATTATGAATTATTAATATTTCTTACTGATCTCTACAGGGAAGGAACTGATTATGTGATTAAGTTGTGTTTAAGAGTTGATATAAATCTAGTTTATATTATCACAATCATAGTTTCTATATTATATTTCATTTCTGTAAGTCAAGATCCCCAGATTCAGATGAGCTTAGAAAGTTCTTTCCCATTATTTCTGCTCAGACCACATTTTCAGAAAATTTAAAATCACTCTCATAAGAAAGTTTAGTACTCCCTCTTGTGGCAGACTCACTTTTGAAGGTAGATATTAGATTGACAGTCACTTAAAGAACGATCTTCATTATAGTTTAAATAAATTGTTAAACTTTATGTGACTAGAAAACAAAGCTTAAACAGAGAACTGGAAGTATTTTTTTTTTATTGACAATGGAAAGGGTAGCTGTTACCATTACCTTTTGACTGAATCTGTTAACAAAAATAGACATCAAAACAAATGTAATGTACGTGCAAACATAGCAAATTAAATACAAAAAAGAAATTACTAATGACAGGTCTTGCGCTTAATAAGATCAAGCAGCAGAAAATCAGCAGTTAGATTAATGGTATTATTAAATAGGTTTTACTTTGAAATCTCCCATATAAACAAAGAATAAACAACAATAAACACCACCAAATAAAGCCACAGGGAAGAGATTACTTTTCTATACTTTTATACACTATATATGTTAATCATTCTGTCTTTCATTTATTTCCTCTGATAAGACTGACTTCAGGGAAGTCACAACAAGGCCATCTCGGCTAGAAGCTTATAACATTAGGCGTGAGTCCCGCTAATGCCCTGTTACATTGACAGAACGGAAGGGTTTCTGGGGTTGTGTTTTTTTCAGTGGAAATGAGCCTCAGACTGCAGTGGTTGACATTCACTGAACAGTGCTCTCTGGCGGTTCAAGATACTTGAATGAACATGTGGTTCTTAGGAAAGAAGTGGGTTTTTTTGTTTTTTTTTTCTTGGTCCACAAGTAACAAGAGAAGATAATGCATCTTTTTTTATAAATTTTTTTAAATAATTGTTTTTGATTCTTGTAAACAGTTTGGCTTTGTTTTGTACTGAAAAGGAAATCAAGCCATCACAGTGCTATTTCTAAAGATATAGGACATCCCTGATTGCCTTTAAAGGTCTATTTTTGGCTCCAGTTCCAGGTTAAATCTTTCCTTTTTACATGATCAGAGGCAGGTTTTCAGCTTTAAGTATTGACAGACTTGAAGGAGAAACGTGGAAGCATGAATGTGCTTCCAGGAAACATATCGATTTGACTGTTACAATTCAAAAACTGTAAAAATGGTGGAATGGTAAAATACAAACAGTACTTGGAATTGTCAAATGTTTGCACTCAAGACTTCATGAACCATATATTTTATTTTTTAAAAAATCATATTTATATCCATTTACATAAGACTTACACATTTAAAAAGAAATACATACACAGTAATACATAAATGCCTATTATATTACAATAAAACATGAAAAAACAAGTGGCTCCATTTCATAAAAGCATCTCTTGTACAGAATTTATGATGTGGATGATGCTTATTATTCAAATGACTTAAGCAGTTTCTTACAATTGTAGTAAACTAATCAAACTTAATATCTGACTCCCCCCAAAATCACATTTTCAGCTTAATAAAGCAGGACTTGTGGTTATTTCCTTAGAATTCAGTCTTCACAAAGGTTTTCACTGCTTGTCTTCTTAGATGGTAGTGCACTTTAGGTAGAGTAGACTGAAAAGACGACATCTAAAATATTTAATGGACAGTTAGTTACTGAAAGGTCCCAGCCTGGAAAATCCTCCTTTGCTACTCTTGGTGCACTTCCATGCAGCTTTCCTACTTCTGTCCTAAGAGATAATGAATAGGGTCATCTAGGATCTAACCAATAGCTGGATGTGATTAACATTTGCTCTTCTCTAATTTTGTGCAGGCAAATTTAATTAATAATAAGATTTGCTCAACTTTGTGGAAAGTATGGCCATAGTATAAACAAAGGTACTCATAGAAAATGTCAGCTGTCCTTTTGAAAAATTTACAGTTGCTCATTAAGAAATTGGGTTGAGTTGACCTATTCCATGGAATAGATTTATATTCTAGTTCATACATTTTAGAGCTCTTAAAAAGATACCTTTTTAAATTGTGACAAAAACAATGATGAAAAATAACATTTTAAAGAATCTGGGTCAGTGATGTGGCATCATATTCTTCCAGTCATAATATATTTAGGAAAAGCTCACAATGACTATTCCTGACACAAAAATAATAAATAATATGTTCTGAATTATTTTAGTAACCAAAGTGTTAATGTTGCATCAAAATAAAAATTGGCTGTCTTGGATTATTTATTGTAAATAAATAACTTTTCCCATTTAATGGTAAAACTACGAAATATGAACTAGAAAGCCATGCACAAAATATAGATTGCAAATAGTTAAAGAGCAATTCTATCCATCAGTTAAGAGCTAAGAAGCAAGCACTACTCAACATATTAAATAGTCATTTGCAAATTAGTGAAGTATTCAGTTCCTGGGGAAATTATCATGTTATGTGTAGAAGCTATTACAAACGGTATTTTGGAAAGCCTCTTATTTAGCCAAATTATTATATACTTTAGATCATGCCTAATTAGATGACAAATTGTATACCATAATTAAATTTTTAATGTTAGAGCTTTACATTCTGAAATTAAATCTCTTATCTGAAAGCTTTTTGTTTTATCAGCAGCAGCTTCAAATAGTGACCCAAATAAGGCAGCATACTAGCTCCCATAATAGGCCCCAAAGACCGACTATAAATTGCGTGGAGCTTTTAGTTCAAGGCAATGAATAAACAGCACAAGATGAGCTGTTCCTCTGCCTATAACTACTTCCTCTCCCCATGCCTGTGCATACATTTGGTTCTAAATATTGCTGTAGAAAGTTTTTTTCCAAAATATTTATTGTAAATGGTAGAATATCTTGGTAAAGCATGGTTTTAGGTGAGAAAAAGATTTATGAGCACTTGACATTTATAATCTAGGAAACCACAGTTTTCTAAGACTTTTTCAAGAAAACTCCATTTTTATATGGATTTGGAAATAGATTCCATCAACTAGAATTTCTCTAAATACAAATGCCTTATATCTTATGATTATATATCAAGGTTTCTTGTTAGTCCTGTCTGACATTCTTATAAAGTAATTTCACTTTGTTCACACGCTATAAGCCCCAGATACTTAAAATTCGTATTTGTTTTCAAATATAAATCACATTGATGAAAACATACCAAAAGTTAAAAACACTAGCTATACTTTGGTTTTTAATATGAAATCACCTCCAAATCCTTTTCCTGTCTCTGCCACTATTTGTGTACCTACTAGAATCACTTTCTGCCTATTTCAGCTTCTCCTATATAAAATACTCACTTAAAAGTGGGTCATTCTGTAAGTGCCAAACTCTCATCAATAAAATGCCATGTGTGTCAATATAAAATGCTACTAAAAGGTAGAAGACAGTATGGTAGCATCCCATTGGTAGGTAATAAGATAATGACAGGCCTCCAACAGACAGACCTTAAACCAGAGCAGACCAACAGTGATAGGACATCTTAGATCCTCTTACAGGATGAGAACTCCTTCTCCACCCTCTAGCAATTCGAAGGGTTTATCTCACTTCTGTACTGTTAGGCCATACTGGAGTATCGTGTATATTTACTAGGCTATGTAGCTTCCCTTTTTTTGATGATTTCTTTTTTGTCAGCCAAGGAAAACTACTCACAGCAAGTCAGTGCTGCCTCCTTTGAGTGGCTTGTCAACATGAGTATGTGCGAACAGTGGAGTTGTCTAACCTCTGCAGTCTTGATGAAGCAACTGCAAATGGAGAAAAGGGCTTTAGAGGGACTGAGATGATTGAGTACAAAGTTTCAGATGAGAAAGATTTCTTTTCCCTGCAAAAAGGGATCCTGAAGATATTGAACCTTCTTTCTCTCGGATATAAGCCACTCATATTCCTTTTCTCTAGACCAAGTTACTAATGAAAATTTATTCCATTGTGATTCAGCTGAGATTTCCAGTTGTGTATTCCTCCTTAGATGTAATCTGTAATGAGAGCAGCTCCCCAGGGTGCTTCTGTTTTTGAAAGCAAAGGTTGCTCTTAGAGAATTCGCTGTGGTGCGTTTCTTTCCCCTCCAAGTATTGAAGAGCTTCTACACTAATCTTCATCGTGTTAAATTCCTCATGAATTTTGCTAACATGTTCCATAATATTAACAAGTTAGGAGAAACATAGATCAAAGATCATGGTTTATACTGGAACTAATTTTAAGAGTCATGATAGCTATAACCTTGAAAAGAAATAATGATTCTAGGTGATCGTCTTAATAAAAGAGTGGGACTATTTTTTTAATGCCTAACAAACAGAAATAACTTTGTGACTACTATGTCAAAGTTGTCTCCCCTCCAGAAGGGCTGTTTTCCTTTGTGAAGTATAACACGAGTCTAATGTCCACAGAAGGAAATACTGATTGGGAAATTACTATTGGTTTTGTGTTTGTTTAATTCTCTTCTCATGGTTGTGCTTGTTTATTTAAGGCCTTCTGCCTTGGTCAGAGGTAAAAATATCTGACGAATTTGAGTTTCTAAGATGAAATACAAAACTTGCAATATTCAAACATGTATGGTGACAGTGGAGTTAATTTCCATTTACTAAGGACCTTTAGTCCAAATCCAACCTCTAACTAAATAAATTATGTACTTCGGGAATGGAAGAGTAAAGAAACACAAGTCATGCAAATGCTTATTGTTCTTCCTAGATGTGGACATTAGCCAAAATTGTCCTTTTGAGGATATTATAAATTATTTTTAAATGTGAATAGAGTGCCATGAGTTCATGCAGTAGCAGTGTACAAAAGAGTCTGGTCTGATGAAAGCAAAGTAAACTTCAAGCAGAGCAAAACACAAGAAAAGAATCCATTTCAGAAAGGAATGCAAGGTCAGAGAAGGACATTAGCATTTGCTAAACAAGCTTTTTACTTTATAAGCAGAAATGCAAAACCACTGTACCATCCGTTGCCATTTTCCTTGACTGCCCAGATGTTGTGGTTAACCTAAATCCAGCCGGTAATGTTTCTGAGGACCCAGGCATCATGCTGATTCCATGTACTTCACGGGGAGGAAACTGCCTTCTCCAGGTCGACCCACGCCTGAAATTCTTGTCATCACTCTGCCAGTACAGAGTTATAATTCGATGTAATGAAAACAAGTAAACTAGTCTATGCTTAACACTGTGTGCTTAGAAACATGTGACATTGATTATTTACATTCAGTCTGTAAAGTATTCCATAATATTCCATAATATCCACAATATTCCATAATCTGGAATATTATGCTTTATTTTGAGAATTCTATTGATTCCACAAAGAGCATGCAGGAGATTTCATACAGAAATGTTTTTTATAAAAATTTTCCTATGATTTCAAATCTAAGATTTGTCATCTATAAGAGTAAACATCTTTGAAAACCCAAAAGTAAAATCCCAAAGTTTTTCTGAAAAGAATGTTAGATATACTTTGTTGCACTTTATGCCAACTGCTTTTATGGTATGAGATGATATACTTAGTTAAAAAAAATGTTTAGTTAAAAAAAAGTGCATTTGACTCACACACGTGAATAACTATTGCATGAATTTTATGTTTACAAGAGACATATGTTATGGAAAAATCACTATTTGGTAGAGCCTGGCTATATGGTATACTATAGCTATATTTTGTGTAAGAAACTCTAAATTTGTCATTTGTTCGATTTCAGCTAATATAAAATTAACTTGTAATTTGTTGAAAAACTTGTGCAGCCTGGATACCATCTTTTTAATAAATACATGTGCTCTTTAGATGCTACTAAAACCATAGTGTAACTCTGGTTGGTGTTTTACAAATGCAATTCTGGTCTCTGATTCCATTATATCGTAATGATATAATCTTTCTCCTCTCTGTGCATGCACAAAGCACCTGCACAGATACAATTATTTTCTTTAAATTGGTAAGCAGCAGTATGTAATTTAGCATTTAACTAATATTATTCTTTGTATCTAATTCTAAGGAAAATATTAATCATTCCATATAGATCTTATCTTTTTATATTACTAAGTTTCTCATCTAGGGAAGGACTGTCTATTCTCTGAAGTTATAGCCAAGTATGTGTGGTTGACCCTACCAGCTCAGGTGACTTCATTTGGCATATAGAATAATAGATCAATACTCAGTTCAACTTATCACTGTTACAAGTGAGTAACATTATAAGGTATTCTTCATCATAGACTGCTAATTTAATTAAGTAACATTCACAGCCAATCTGGAAAAACTAAAATCATTTATGAAATTATATATATCCATTGTTCTTTTAGAATCCTTATTATCAATATCTAAATTTTGATTATATTTAGTAATCATTTTACAGTTTAAGAGATGTTTGATGGAGTTTACATTGCCCTAGACCTGCAAACATTTATAAATGTGGAAAAGAAGCAGAATTTCACACTTGTGGCCTGTCTGACTTCTTGAATCTTGGAGAGGTTGTGGTATAAACATAAACATCCTTCAGTTCTGCAGAACACTACACTACACTGTAGGAATATACAACTCCAATATTGTATGAGTTAAGAGCTCAAAAATGAGACAGTAGACCAAGAATTTAAATCATGATTTCTCACTTCTGCTCTTTCAACATAGTGTAACTGCAGACAATTAATGGAAGCGACATCACTGGAGTAAGTTTCTATGAGATGAGGCTAAAGATACCCTCTTAACTGAAGTCAAAGGCTGTAGGAGCACATGAGCACTTCTCAAATTATTTCAGTAGAATCTGAATGTGATCAGCGCCAGAAACAAGTCTCCTCTGGTTCTGGGCAAGTTGCTTAGCTATTTTTGTTCATACTCAAATAACAAAACACAGAAACAAACGAAAAACTAGGACAAAAGAGACTAGAGGATTTGAACGGTAAAATCATATGCTGTGTTGTTAATAATAAGGAAAAGAGGCAGCATATTTTGAAGGTAGATGGTCACATGGGACTCACAGAGGCTTGTGTCTCTATCCAGACAGCTCCTTCAGGCCAATCCACAGTTTAGAATGTAGCAGTATGACAAGTCTTTAATAATTTTTATTAAAACTCCTTTTGCAACTTTTAAGCAAAGAGAATAATTGTATTTAAAAGTGTATATGGGTTGATATTGATTATTTTTATTGAACAATTAAGAATAAGGATTAAAAAGATTATCAAACAACTTAGCAAATTAAAATCAGTTTAGGGGGCCAGCCTGGTGGCATGGTGGTTAAATTTGCACGCTCCGCCTCAGCGCACTGGGGTTCGCAGGTTTGGATCCCGGGTGCAGACTTGGTACCACTCATCAAGCCATACTGAGGTGGCATCCCACATAAAATAGAGAAAGATTGGCACAGATGTTAGTGACAATCTTCCTCGAGCAAAAAGAGGAACACTGGCAACAGGTGTTAGCTCTGGGCTTCCTCACACACACACACAAATCAGTTTAGTATTAACTTGCTTTAAAAATATTAATCATTATCCTGATTGGACAGGAGTATGGATTTATAGGAAGTTAGCTGAGGTCAAGACTGTAGAGTTGATGTGTCTATAACCTCCTCCACAAAGGACATCAGGATTTTATAACATGAAGATCATCTGCCCTGCCCATTTGAATGTGGAATTACTGCCTCATTTTAGGATTTGCTGAGTTCATTCACAAAACCTTTTAATCAGCTTTTCTTTATAGCCAAGAAACAGCTGCAGTTTGCAATACAGAATTATACATCTCTGTATTTTCTACTTCATACTCAGTTCCTTTCCCTTTTCTTCCAGAAAGGCCTTGTAAAAACTCAGAAGGATGATTAGAGTCCACAGTGTCTATCAAAGCCCAGAGGTTGCTAACATCCCTTGTATTCCTTCATCTCAGGAGGCCACTTTGATGTTTATTATTTTCCAAATTATTTAAATATGCATAGATTATGTCTAAAGATTCTTACTTTCAATGTAGCTTTCAAATTCTATGACTGTTAAAATGTTATTCATCTGTTTTTAGGGAAAACTCAATAATGATATCTAGAATAATGAAAAGCTTCCTATTGATTGAAAGCATGTTTTCTCTTCATTTTAATATCCTAAAATTTCCTGTGAAGATATACTGATATTTAAAAAATAAGCACATTTCTATGAAAAAACTGAATTTATCGGGATTAGTGTTATCATTGCTTATAATTTTTTAAAAAAATGTTGCTCAACATTATTTTGTAGTCAGGGATCATAAAAAAGTCTGTTTTTGAATTACTTCTAATCATTTCTAACTGCAGATATGATAATATTAATTCATAAAGTTCTTTCAGAAATCAAGTGAGTAATAGAATTTAATATTTAAGAACAATACTGGGGAAAATTCTAGATTCTATCAATAGAACAAACATCTGATTAATTTCTGAGCACATTCCTTGAAAGCTGTTTTGTATTTGCTAGGCTCCCTTTTGCATGAGAGATAAGGACTTACTTCATCCAGTCGCCGTTCAGTCCCTAGAGCCAGGAGGTTATTGTATTCCCTTTCAAGAATCTGTCTTGCCTGTTGATATCAAATTACAGTTACTGTCACTGAAGTCACATTTCATTTTAAAAATCATAGACCTTATATTTATCTGAGAAAGCATTACAAACCCTGTTTTATTTACGGGGTCTTAAGTTTTTAGTTCTCCAAGTCTACAAGCCATTGTAAATTTTAGCTATAAGGACAAGGTAGGGCAATTTTCTATAATCTGTGGACAGTAGAGAGAAAGCCTCACATAAATGTCTGAGGTCAAGGGGCTTTGACCTCTCTTTATGACCTTATTCTAAGTGAATATTTTATACAAACTTTGAGATATATAAAAACAAAATAAAGAGTGAAGTTAGACTGCCAAATTTTTATCCACTCTAAGCAGGTAGTTAAACCTGACCAATGATCATCATTTGGGGAAACTAGATAATTAGGATTCCTGTACCTTGTTTCTTGATATCTCATTTCTTAGGCCTGTGATGTAGGTTGCAGGTTTTATTTTAAATTTTTAAGGAGCCCTGGTGATTCAAATAATTGTCTAGATTTTGGAATCAATGGCATACTCAATGCTAAGTGTCTGTATAATTCAGACATGTAAATAGAAATGGCTGCCTCTCAGAGAGGCAGAGACTGAAGGCCATCTGTCAGGGATATTGTTTAGGGGAATCTGGCATTCATGTGGGAGGGTGGACCACATAATGTCTAAGTGTCTTCCTGCTTAATTTTATGATTTTGTTTTGGCTAGAAATCCAGTAGCTTGAAATTAAAGCCCTAGTGACGTATTTCAAAGGTTGAACTAATTCTCGTAAGGAATCATGAATACAAAGTCAATTTTTCTTTTCCTAAAAGTTTAGTTTGCTGTTATATAAACTAGGACAGTGCAACTTCAGAACAAAGGGGCTTGCCTGGGTGTTCTGGGTTGGAATCTGTAGTAATAAAGCTAAGCTGCTGTAGTCAAAGTTCTCATCCAGGGCTATAAGTGAGCCATGCACACCGCTTTCAAGAATATTATTCGCATATTCTCGAAGTCCGATTGCTTGTATCCAGCGAATAACTCGATCATTGCTCCACACCAACACATCTAGGAAAAGAGGCGCATCGTTTTAGGCTGCAGTATTTTGCATAATAAACAAAACTGCTGGCTGAAATGAGCCACAGGCAGCTGGCCAGGTCCGCATTTATGCTATTTCTTTCTTCACTCCCTAATGCCCTTGGCCCCCTTGGGTTGCAGTTCTAATATTTACTGTTCTAATAACTAACCTTTTCTACTTGTAGCCTAGAAAAAAGTGGTCATTTTAAGAGTGTTTGTTATTACTGAAATGAGAGCACTTTCATCACATGGAACACAATGTCTCCAAGTGTTTCTCGTTTCCATTCTCGGGCTCTAGGTATCTGTCCAAAGTTCAATGTTTTTACCACCAGATGGGGACATTTCTTCTTTGTGTCTCTATACACAGTTCTTCAGTAAAGACAGCAAAATGAGAATTTAATATGGTTCTTCATCAGAATGTTTTTTAACCATTACTTAAATACCGCATATAGACTAGAAGAGACTTTTTTTCACTTGAAGCAATAAATCAGAGAACAGAACAGGGGCCCAGTAGTTTGATACTTACCCTAATATTCTGTCAATTCATTATTTTTCAGACACTAATGCAAAAATCAAACATTCAATGAAGTCACTGTTGTTTTTCCTTTTAGGTTGAAAAGTAATATTTTATTGGAGTACAAAGCAATTTGAATTTTATTTTCTAAACCTAAAATCTTTACAGAGAAACATCATATATGCCTTTTTTTAGACCAAAACATATCAAAGTATATTATATCATTATTTTCTTTCATTTCTTCCCATTATGAGTTGACAGAATGCTACATAAAAATCAGTAAGATTGTTAGAAGGACAAGAATATTCCATAGAAAAGAAAGAATTTTAAGAAACGTACAGGGAAATGAGAAAAAAATTAAAACCTTTTTTCTAATCCTGTAGAAAGGGAAATAAAACCCATAATTACCTATTACAGTAAAAGTTTTCCTGTTAATTTTCTTTTCTTTCTGTATGAAATTTATACCTCTTCAAGAAAAAGCATAAAGAATACTTTGAGGGATGTTCTTCAACTTCAGCTGTATTTTCCCCCATTTAAGTTATCTGCAAAAATCAGGGTAGTATTTTGTGTGTGTTTGTCGGGGGGGAGAGTGTTTACGTTTTTCAAAAGCATTACTAATTTGTCCTACTGCATCCATTTATAACCAAGTTAGGTTTTCTTGTGTATAACATTAAAGCAATAAAGTAACACCTTAGCCCCACACAGGTCACCTTATGTCCTTTCTCAGTCACTATCCTTACCAAAGATTAGTTTTGCCTGTTTGTTTTAGCTTTTTTATAAATGAAATCATACAATATGTACTTTTGTGTCTGTGCCTTTCACTCAGTATGGGATTCATCCATGCTATGGCAAATAGCAGAGGCTGGTTTATTTCCATTGCTATTTAGTATCCCAATGTATGATTATGTCAACATTTATCCATTCTATGTGGATAGACCTTTGGGTGGATTCCACTATGCATTACTAAGGATAATGCTGCTTTGAACATTCTTATATATGTATTTTGTTGTATATATACATATTGTTGTTGAGTAATTAACAAGGAATGGAATTGGTGAGTCATGTTTCATACACACATTTAACATTAGTATCTACTGCTAAATAAATTCCACTCTCACAATTTAAACCCTAGTAACAGTGTATGAAAATCTGCATCTTTACCAATACTTTGCATTTTTTCACGTTTTGTTTTTTTGCTTGTTTTTAGACATTATGGTAAATTTGTGTTCTTATGGGTTGAATTGCCTCCCCTCAAGATGCATATGTTGAAGTTCTAATCCCCAGTATCTTGGAATGTCTCAGAATGTTTTCTTATTTGGAGATACAGTCATTATGGAAGTAACCAAGGTAAAATGAGGTTATTGGTATGGGTCCTAATCCAATATGACTGGTTTCCTTCTTAAAATGAGAAATTTGGAAATAAGATATGCACACAGGGAGAATACCACGTGAAGATGAAGACAAAGGTCAGAATGATGCTTCTACAAGTCCAACAACAACAAGATTGTCAGCAAACCACCAGAAGGTAGGGGAGAGGCATGGAACTGATTTTTCTTCACAGCGCCCAAGAGGAACCAAACCCGCTGATAACTTAATCTAGCCTCCAGAACTTTGAGACGATAAATTTCTGTTGTTTAAGCTTCCCATTTTTGGTACTTTGTTACAGCACCCCTTGCAAACGATACATGTAGTATCTCATTGTAGTTTTGACCTATAACTCCCTGATATCTACCTGTTAAGCAATTTTGTATATATTTATTGGCCTTTTGGAAATCCTCTTTTATGAAGTTCCTATATTTATCATAGGTCCATTTTTTTTAATGTGTCCATCCTTTTCTTATTCATTTGTAAGAGTTAGATATAAGTCCTTTGTTAGATATGTATTACAAATAGCTTTTACAACTCTGAAACTGTCTTTGCTCTCTTAATTTTGTCTTTTGGTGGCCATTAATTTTAATGAATTTCAGTTTATCAGTCTTCCTTTAGGGGTAGTGGTTTTTTGTGTCACGTGTAAGAAATATTTGCCTATGTCAAGAGAATATGACAATATTTCTCTATGTTCATTTTTAGAAGCTTAATTTTATTCTATTTGATTTTTTACTTTTCATATGTAATCTACATTTCACTTTGAATTACTGTTTGTACAGCAGGAGGTATGATCAAAATTCCTTTAAAAAAAAGTCAGTGGCCAATTGTTTCAGCACTGTACATTGAAAAAATCACTACAGTGTCATGTATGTCATAAATCAAGTGTTCATATAAGTATGAGTCTGTTTCTAGACTTGCAATTCTATTCTATGGCTCTATTAATCTATTCCAAGATCATTCTGTCTTATTTATTGTAGCTTTATAATAATTCTTGATATATAGTAGCCTAAGTCCTTGCATTTTACTTTATTTTTATATTCAGTATTCTCTTGGCTATTCTTGGTTTTTGAATTTCACTACACATTTTAAAATCTGATATAGTCAATTTAAAACTCCCCTCCCCTACCTAATTTGGATTTTGATTAAGATTGCATTAAACCTGTAGGTCCATTTTAAGGTTTTATTTAATTTCCCTCAACAATTTGTTTTAGTTCTATGTATAGGAATCTCACAGATCTTTAATTTTATTTGATGTTTGATTGTCCTCCTATATTCCTTGTTAATATCTTGCATACTGGAAATATAGTTGATTTTTCTATTGAAATTTCAAACTAGACTTTATTTTTTTGAGTATTTTTAAGTTCATAGCAAACTTGAGCAGAAAGTACAGAGTTTCGATATACTCTGTGCCCCTATACAGGCACAGCCTCCCCAACTATAAAAATCCCACACCAGAATGGTACATTTGTTGCAATTGATGAACCTGCCTTGACAGAAAGTCCATAGTTAACATTAGGGCTCTCTCTCTCGTATGGGTTTTGACAAATGGGTAATGGCATGTATCCACCATTATAATATCATACAGAGTAGTTTCACTGCCCTAAAAATCCCTTGTGCTACATCTATGCATCCCTCCCTGCCCTCTAACAGGAGGAAAACATTGATCTTTTTACTGTTTCCATAGTTTTCCCTTTTCCAGAATGCCACATAGTTGGAATCATATAGTACCCAGACTTTTCAGATTGGCTTCGTTCACTTAGTAACATGGATTTAAGGTCCCTCCATGTCTTTTCATGGTTTGATAGCTCATTTCTTTTTAGCTGTATTGAATTTTTATCTACAGACCTTGTATAATTCTAATGGCATATCATTAGATTATTTGGATTTTCTATATATCCTTTCTAATCCTTACATCTCTTTTTAAAATTTGTTTTTCTCTTCTTATTGCACTGATTAAAATTTCTAGTTTAGCAGCTGGGCTGGTGGAGTAGCAGTTAAGTTCATGAGGTCTGCTTTGGCAATGGCCTGGGGTTTACCGGCCTGGATCCCAGGTGTGGAGCTATGGCACGGCTTATCAAGCCATGCTGTGGCAGGTATCCCACATATAAGATAGAGGAGGATGGGCACAGATGTTAGCTCAGGGCCAGTCTTCCTCAGCAAAAAGAGGAGGATTGGCGGCAAATGTTAGCTCAGGGCTAATCTTCCTCAAAAAAAATTGTTTTTAAACAAAAAACAAAAAAACCTTCCAGCTTAACCTTGAATAAAAGTGGTGGTAAAGCACTCAATATTTTACTAATAAATTTTTTATACATTTGTAGTAGATACTCATTATCAGTTTAAGGAATTCCTTTTCTGTTTCTAATTTGCCAAGGTATTGAATTTTGATAACTTGGCTTTCTTAATCTGCTGAGAAAAATCTTGATTTTTCTCCTATATTCTGTTAATTTGGTCAGTTACATTGATGAAATTATCAAGTGTTAACCCTAAAATTGCTGAAATTAAATCATCTTGGGCATGATGTATTATCCTTTTTACTTATTTCTGGATTCTGTTTGTCCGAAATTATCCTTTGTTGGTGTCCCTATTAGTGACTGCTAGCAAGGTTATGTTGGTCTCATAAAATGAGGGGGAAGCATTTGCTCTCTTTCTAATCCCTGAAAGAATATGTATAAGATTTGTGTTATTCTTTTCCTTAAATATTTGGAAGAATTCAATGATGAAGCTTTCTGCACAAGACATTTTCTTTATGAGATTCTTTAAATTGTGGGTTCAATTTTTGTAATAGTTATAGAACTATTAAGATTTTTCCTCAAGTAATTTGTGTCTTTTCTAGGCATTTGTCCCTTTCTAATTTTTCAAATTATTTTGCCATAAAGTTTTTCCTAAAATCCTCTAATCACTTTAATATCTAAAGGATTTGTAGCTATATTGCCATTTTATTTCTTATATTGGTTATTTGCACCTTTTCTCTTTTCTCCTTAACTTTGGTAGGAGACTGTCAATTATATTAGTCTTTTCGAAGAACTAGCTTTGGTTTTGTTTCATTTGCTCTATCATATTTTCTATTATAATAACTTCTACTGTTACTTTTATTATTTCCTTCCTTCCATTTTCTTTGAAATTAATTTACGTTTTTTATAGCTTCTTGAGATGAGTACATAGATAATGTGGAGCTTCTTTGTTATAGAAGCAGTCAGCGTATTATAGCTTTACTGCAGCCCACAAGTTTTGATGTCTCATTTTCATTATCATTCAGTCAAAATATTTCCAAACTTCTTTGTGATTTCTTCTTTGATTCATGGGCTGTTTAGAAGTGTATTGTTTAACCAACAAATATTTAGAGATTTTCTAATTTTTTATTCCTGACTTTTAGTTTAATTTGACTATATACATATTGAGGCATAAATCTGTATGTTTTGGAATTTCCATTATGTCTTAGGATATAGTCAGTTGTGGTAAATAATCTGTGTCCTTGGAAGAAATATGTATTCTGCAGATGTTCAGCGAAGCAGTCTATAAATGTCAGATTCAGATTTTTAATCATATCCTTCAAATCTCCTATATCTTTATTAATTTACATTATCTACCTGTCTTACCAATTTATTAGATTCTTAGCATCTCCCACTATGACTGTGAAAATATTTACCTCTCCTTTTAGATCTGTCAGTTTTTGCTTTTCATATTTACGTCTATATATTAGATGCATACACGTTTGCCATACCTTTCTTTTTATTATGAGTTTATCAGGATCAGTGTTATCAGTGCTTATTCCTAGTCATGTTTCTGGCCTCAACGTCTGTGATCTGATGTTAGAAGAACTACAACAGCTTCCCTTAGTATTTACGTGTTTCTCTCCTTTACTTCCAACTTTTCTATGTCCTCGTATCTAAGGTTGTAAACAGTATATAACTGTTTTATTTTTTCATCTGTCCTTTAATGGGATTAATCCACTCCCGTTTAGTATTATTACTCAGATATTTGAGTTTAAATCTACCATCTTTCTATTTGGTTTCTATTTGTCTCACGTCTTTTGTTCCTTTTCTCTCCTTTGTTACCTTTTTAAAAATTAATTATCTTTTAAAAATAATTTTATTCTGCCCCTCTATTAGCTTTTTATTTATCCATTTGATATCATTTTTTTAGTAGTCACACTTAGAGCTTATAATATACATCTTTGATTTATAATCTACTGTAAATTAGTGCTGTTATCATTCCTGGATAATGCAAAGAGCTTCAAACAGTTTAATTCCATTAACTCCCTTCCTTCCTTTTACATTATAGTTGTTACATATTTTAATTCTATGCAAAATTTAAAGCCAATGGACATTGTTATTATTGTTTTTATCATCACTGTTAAGTTTCCCATACATTCTTTCAGTTGTCCTTACACTGTCTGCATTTTAAAATTTCTCTGTATGATCATTCCTGCCTGAATAGCTCATTCTAATATTTCTTTTCCCTTTGGATTTCCTAGTGCTGTATTCCCTCAGATTTTGTTTGTTGGAAAATGTATGAATTCTGCCTTTAATCTTATGGACCCACAATCATAGACTTTTGGTAAGAAGTTAGTTTCCATCAGCATTTTAAGGATGTCATTTCGTTTTCCTCTGGCATTATTTGTTGTGGAGTCAGATATCTTATTTTGCTCCTTTGAAAGTAATGTGAAGTTTCCTCTGGCAGATTCTAAAGCTTTTGTTTGTTTGTTTTATTTTGTTTTGCCTTCTTTTGGTCATGGTTTTCAGCAGCCTCACCACAATGTTTCTAGATGTGTGTTTCCTCCCTTTTCTTTTAATCTTGCTTGGCATTCATGCAGTCTTGAGTCTGCAGCTTGTTTCTAATTGTTTTTTTCTTCAATCTCCCCCATTATCTTTTCAAATATCACTTCTTTCTCATTCATTCTTGTTCTAAGATTCCAACAGACCTATACTAGACTCTTCACTGTGTCCAATATGTGTAATGATCTGTTTTGTATCATTCATCCTTTTGTTCTTTTTCATGTTTCAAGCCAGATATTTTCAAGTGATTTATCTTTCACTTCACTAAACTTATATTTTTTTGTTAAACCACTTGTCAAATTCCTAATTTCAGTTTTAAACTTTCTGCTCCTTCAAATTTCCGTTTGATCATTTCTTAACATATTGATTCTAGCTATGTATTAAAATTTTCTATTTTGTCATTTATTTTCTTAACGCATTAATCACAATTGTTTTAAAGTCCATGTCTGATAAAAAGAAAAAGATTCAGGTCACCTGTGGACATGTTTCTTTTTTCTGCTTTTTCCTCATTTTGCCCCATTATTTGACATCTCATGTATTTTTTTTTTTTTATTGAATCCAAGACTTTATAATTGAAAAATCTCTCAAGAGGAAAGTTGTGTAAAATGTCAGGCTTATTTATTTCCTTTTTTCTCCACGATCTTGGTCCCTCAAGGCCTGGCAACTTTGGGACCTCTAAATTACAATTTCCTTCCCCTACTCTGTGAGACAGGGTGAGCAGCCAAGAATGACAGGCTTGCCTCAACACATTGCTCTTTTTTCCAGGATCACAGGCTCTCAAGTCCTAGGTGTCTTAGTTGCTTTCCGCCGCCTTCCAACAGCTGTTTATTGCTTTATCTAGCCTTTCTACTTGTTCTCCGTTGAAGATTGGTCTGACTCAGTGCACTCCATTGTAGTCCGAAGCAGAAGTTCTTCACATTAGTTTGTGCTCTCTTTGTCTCTGCCAATCCACAGTGATGATAAAGCATTTGTATATGAATCTGGAAGCTATATCTGCCTCACATCTCCCTACTTAATTCCTGTTGTGGTTTGAATAATCTTATTTCAAAAGAAAGGCCCTAAGTTTCTCTTTGGATTTAGTTAATGGGGAACATGTGAGGAAAGACTCAAAATGCCCACTTCCCAGTCTTATTACTATTTCCTGCTGCAGCCACAGCAGAATGAATTTCTTCAGGAAGTAGGATGTCTATTGTCTCCCTCAGTGTGTTGGCTCTTTCTTTCCCCATGTCTTCAGCAAAGCAAAGGATTTCCTTAATGACCTTTAGGATATATGGAAATTTTACATTATTTATATTCACTGGGTGTCCCAGGGTCTGTCCTAAAGTTTATGTTTTCCTCAGCTTGTTCCATTGAGGTGTTAGACCTCAGAAAATAGAATGTAAGTTGCTTAGTATTATATCTTGGTGATATTAATCAGTTACTGTTAACAGCAACTGATTAGTTCCAACTACTGGCTACACCTCACTCACACTTCAAAAGTTAGGGATGTGTGGCTGACAGTAACAGTTCTCCAATTGTTTTCACTAAATGCAACAGTTTAAAAAACTAATAGGATAATAGTTTCCTCAAAAAACAACAAAACTATCCAGTTTTCTTTTCATTAGATTTGTGACTAGGAAGTGTTTATTCCTTCCTAACTCTGGGTTTATATTTTGATAGTCTAAGATATATGTAGACACCATATTTCTGAAAATATATGTCCATCAAAAATTTCATTGCCACAGTTAAGAGTTATCAAATATAAAAAATAATCCACTTATTCATAGGAAAAGTAAAGAAAGCACTAATGCAAACTTTTCTTCTTCAGAACAGCAACATACCTTTTTTTTCATTTTGTAAATCAGATCCCTTTCTATAATTCTGTTTCCAAGCAAAATTTATGCCCTGACTTTAAAGCTTTGTAGGAATCCTCTTGACCTAAACAATAAATGGCTAGAGATCAGTGTTGACTGTTTCCTAGCAACAAATTAAATGTTAGTACATTCTTGATATTCACATGGTTTTCTCACTTCAGAAAACTGTTTATTAAGGTCAAGGTTAATTAACATTCAGATAATAACAAAGACCCCTAGTTATAGTCAAGAGTTATTCCTGTAAATGTCATCAGATCAGTTATAGGAAACAGGGGCTATTTATGACCTCACTCACGGCTACTTATCACAAGCAGTTGTCTGTGTATAATCACAGTGAATCATGGCAGTTTTTTCTCAGGGCTGCACTCTAACCAGCAGCTGCCAAATACTAATATAATATTTGGTGCCAGGCCAAATGGGTACTTCCTCTCCTTTACATCTATCTCTAGATGAAGGGTTCCATGCGGTGAGACCTAGCATCATAAAAGCTAACTGGAAAAAACACTTCAGAAAGAAAACTAGAAAGTGGTATCCCACAGGTGAAATCTATTTGTGGACTAAAACATCTTTTGTTAGGTCAAGCACAGACTTCCGTCTGGGTTCTATCTTAGGCCAATTAGTTCCTAAGCTTCAATTCAACTGAACAACAATGCTTTTTAAAAACTTGCAATTTCCTGGGGACCTAGAATAAAGGGAAATCAAACAACTCAATTTTGATAATGGAAAAACACTTTCTTGCTCCTATGTAATAAGTCAAATGAAGTGTTACAAGAAATCCATTGTGCGTCCATCTACTCTCCAATGAACCATATATAGAAAAATATTTTTAACCAATCACCTTCACAAGCATTCAAGCCCATTCTACCAGAACTAACGTCCTATCCAAGAACAGCCGAAGATAAAAGTAATTTCTGACATCATTTATCACAAACAAAAATTATAGAAGTCTAAGATTATCTCAAATAAAGAATAAAACTGTGCTAAACTTTAATGTGATGGGGAGAGGGTAATATGTAATATGTGATATTTTCATATCTAAAGTAAGCCCCAAAGGAAGTGAAGATGAAGACAAAGAAATTTATGCCTAACTTATTAATGTACAAACACCCATTGAATCTGAAGAAAACCTTCCACAAATCAACTCTTGGATAACAGCAACTGTATATATAACTGATAAGTAGTTTATTTTGCTTGTATCCGAAATTTTCCTCAAAAATGTTTGGTTATATTTCCCTTAATGAGTCTTTTTTCCTTTAAAAAATATAAATACACATAAATGGACTGATGAGTTTTACCAAAAGAAAACCTGTAAATACTTATATCTTATACCCAACAATTAAATTTTTCTTCAACAACAATAAAAATTAAGTGGTCTCTAACAAGTATAGGATCTAACATATTGTTCTTTTTAAACCATTCTTGCCCTTGTATGTTAAGGTACTTCTCAACATTTAGAGGGTTAATTGTTAAATAGAGTGCTTTTTTAATAGACCTGTAGTAGGGAGTGTCTTTTCTTATTCAAATCAACATTTTTGTACATAAAATGGTTGAAGCAACTAGTAATGCTTCTAAAATCATTCATAGCTAAATTATTAATGGGCTAGTCTCAGTTATAGGAGGAAAGTCTCTATATAATTTCTATATAAATCCTTAATTTCTATAACTATATTACAAAAATAAAATTTGGGGGGACTGAAATAAAATTCAAATGGTATAAACCAAAGATAAACTACTAAGAATAAATTATATACCATGTTTCTCTGTCATAATGAGTATGTTCTATTAAAAGTTTGACAAAAATATCTACATGGAGGCATCTTTAGGGCAAACAGAATGTATAATTAATAGGTCCAGAGGTATAAATCTCAATTTTAAAGAATCAAGAATTATGCCCCAAATGAGATATTTACCTTATTATGTGATGATATCCTTTTCTGTGTTTGTACACATGTACAGCTCTCTGTTATTAACATGGATATTGCTTTCAACCAAAGTTACCCTAAGTGAAACTAGCTCTAAAACTGGCAACTATTTATTTAATTAAAATGAAAAAGAAATAATGATGGCACTATCTAGTTGAATATTTATGTTACTTAGTGACCATTGTGACACATACAGCATTTTAGGTTCATAAAAGTGAAAGCTGAAAACCTCAGAGAAAAGGCATTTGATATAAAAGAAAGCCATATTACCTTTTATTTCATGTTGGCTTGCTTCTCGTCTTCTTTCTAGTTCTTTTCTGTCATAATTCAACCGTTTTAAGCACATAATTCCATACTGTAAACTTGTTCTGTTATTTTTTTAAAAAAAGAAAACATTGAATTTACTCAGCAGATGAAGAATATTCTTTGATTAAGCATATTCAACACTATGCACTGCTTACTAGGACAACAGGTTAATAAATTACATTTGTAATCACATGCTTTGGTATTGGAGGGAAATAAAATTATTCTAAGCACACAATGTTCCTAAAGATTAAAAAAAATTATGTTCAAAATGGGAAAACCATAGTCTTGAAAACAATCACGGATCACAATGTTTATTCAAATGTCTTTGTCTTCCAATAGGTATTTTAACATTACTTGCAGACAAATGAACATTTTACTCATTTGACAAGAATTTAAAGAGTCACTATTATGAAGACAGAAAGGAGTTTATAAGAAATGGATACTCTCTTCTTAAAGTGATGAGAAAAATAATATAAAGACGTGAATAAGTTAAGTAATAAGAAAGAGAACCACATACCAAAATGAATCAACACCAACTCTAAGTGATACAGAAGTATGTGAAAGGAACAAGTCAGCAGGCACTGAATTTCTGTGTGGAAGGAATATTGTGGACGAGAAGAAAACTGACTGATCCTTAAAAGATTGTGTGGCTGAGAAAAGGTCATTAAAGAAAATGGAGGACCATGAACATAGGATTGCCCATGAAATTTTAAGTGTGTGGTGATAGTGAGACACACTGTGCAGAGTTGAAAATCCATGCTGAGAAACAAGGAGGAATATGATTACATATGGCGAATGGCGCTACATTAAGGAAAGTTTGTATTGTGTACATCCAGAAGACAGAGAATTATTGGACAATTTTCACAGGAGAAAGAAATGACAACAAAAATTTTTGATTTAAGGAAGAATAATCTGGCAGCAAAATAGGAGATGGGGGAAAATAGGTAATCCTAGGGGATAAGGAAATCATTTAAAGGGGTCAATGCTGCCAAAATAAGGGTCACAATAAGGACAATTGCCGTGAACATGAAAAAATATCCAGAAACCAGAGAGAAGAAAGAAGACTTGGTGATATTAGATATAAAGGATGTGGAAGAGCATAATAGGAAAAAAGAATCTCTAGGCTCAAGAGCAAAGAGCTTTGGTTCTCAGTGATTTCTTAAGTGTTTAGAAACATACACAAATTTAGACATGAACACTGGCCAGTTTACACCTCAGCGTTGGATGCATTTCTAAGCCCTGCATTTTAATAAGGAAACTGTTGAGTTCAAATATTTCAGAATCAGAGGAAAATGTAAAAAAATCTGCATTAAGCGGGCGTTATAGGCTGAACTGTGTTTCCCAAAATTAGTATGTTGAAGTCCTAACCCTTAGTACTTCAGAATGTGACTATATTTGGGGATAGGATGTTAAAAGAGATAATTAAGTTAAAATAAGGCCATTAGGCTAGGCCTGAATCCAGTTTGACTGGTGTGCTTACAAGAAAAGGAAATTTGGATTCAGAGAAACCAGGGAAATGCATACACACAGGAAAGACCATGTGATGACACAGTAAGAAGGTGGCCATCCTCAAGCCAAGGAGAAGAAATCAATCCTGTTGACTCCTTGATCTTGGATTTCCACATTCCAGAACAGTGAGAAAATAAATATCTATTGTTTAAGCCACTTAGTTGTAGTATTTTTTATGGTAGCTCCAGCAAATTAATTTAGTGGGATGTAGATAATACTGATATAATAACCATCATAGGAACTAGGCAGCTTGAGGTAAACCAATGGCTCTTTGTTAATGTCTGTCAAGTTTTTACATGTAATTTAAAATTGTGCTATAAAGAGGATATATATTATTGCAACACTGTCGGATGGAAAACTAGGATGTAAAGACAATGGGATGCAGTATGCTGTCAGAGCTAAGCATAACATAAAGATGAAGCTCGTGCATGTCCCAGAACAAATAAGAACTCTATCAATTGAATGATTTTTATTTTTTAAAAGAGAAAACTTGATCATTATAATAGTATTTGCATTATAATAATACAGCAATTAAAATTCGATCTAGGGAAGAATAGGACAAGCACAAGTGTGTCACCAAAATTGCTTGTACTCAAAAGTTTAATGCAACCACACAAAATTTGAAGTCCTAAATGTTCAGTGACAGGGAACTTACTACTTCACAATGTGTATTCTATAGGGCAATTGAGAGTGATACAAAGCCACTTTCTCTGTTGAACTTAAACCACTCACCCTAGTATCTACACCTATTTCAACTAGAAAAGAACATGTTCAACAGAGGAAATCTTATTCTCTCATCACATAATAATATTAAAACATAAGCAAATTTATCTCAAGTCTCCCCTTATTCAAGCTAAATGTCTTTAATTTCTTCAACCTTTCCACTAGACTTTTACTGCTTTATTAATAACATTGTAATGTCCATGAGTTAATACAGTTTCTTATTGTCACCTCATCATATGGTAGGACTTCTATTGTGCCTGCCAATAAATAAAATCTAAATACGCTCTGTCAAGCCATTAACCAAACCTGAGATTTTTGTGGCCACTATCAATCACATCTTTTTCACTTGAACTGCTTTTAAATCATGGATTCCCCATCCAGCATTTTAATAGTTTTTTAGAAACTTTGTCATATTTGTCTCCACTAAATTTAATACAACAGTGTCAACAACTGTATTAAGACTCAAAATATCTCTGAGTTTCATTTAAGAGCCCCAACTATTAACCCTTTATCCTAACTTTATGTGATCAACATACTTGATTTTTGTACCATTTTCATTTCAGTCGCTAATTAAATATTGGGCAGGATATGACCAAATAGAGTTTTCTAAGCCAAAATCGTCTAGATTTATATTTATAATTTATCATCACAATCAAGTATTTATGAAACAATCATAATCCAACTGACAATTGTTCACATAACCTACAAAGATATCAGGTTACAAGATAACATTTATGACACGGTATTATAACAAGCCTTTTTTTACCCCCTAGATGGTAAACAACTTGAACAAAGAAGTTCATTTTATTCATCCGTGTCCTTACAGCTATCTTACAACCCATTTAGTATTTTTTTCTGAAAATTAATGTACAAATAAGCAAAAGCCCTGGAAGATTTACACAAAATCAAAAAAACATGAAAATGTTCTTCGGAGAACTCTTTCTCAGAATTTTTTTCTAGTATATCCCTAAATTATATAATTTACAACCACATATATTTATAGATTTGAAACAGAATTTTATTCTTAATAAATAATTTTCTAATATAAAAACATACATGATACAAATTGCAAACAGGGAAATTCCTAAAGAAATGGGGAAAATGATTTACACTGTATGAGAATTTTGTTCATGTACAGTTCCATAAACTTTGGGCACACAATGCACACAGCCTTGCTTTAGATTGTCCTTCCAATTTGCTGCATGAAAACTTTTTGCCAAGTAGATGAACACAAATATTTCCAATAGCACATATTCTCTATTTCCTAAACATCTCCTTTTGTTCTGGTAATACACGCATAATTTATTGTTTCACTTTAATTACCCTTTGGAAGAAACCTACCGATGGAAGCTATCCACCATTTTTAAATGGACGCGGAGATCTTTTTTTGTTAGGTGATCTAACATTCTTGCATCTACCAAGCATTCCATAAAATAACTTCTGTACTGAGGTAAGCCCAGGCTGGGAAGCCATTCGTTTCCAATCCACTCGTGGTTCATATCTCCATACGCCAGCGTCTGGAGGAAAACCGGACACTAGAATTGTTTTATAGCAGTCAAGTTTCTTAGCCAATAAAATCAGGTGGTAATTGGAGAATATTACCTATTATTTTAACTGACATCTAATTACTATGATATATGGAAACAAAGCAGAAATAATATTTAGCCTCTAAGTATTTGATTTACTTTGGTATGCAATGGAGCTCTGGGTATATGTATCGAGGTACTTGCCTACAGAAAACAATTGCATTCACTTTGTATTCTCAAAAGAAAATTACATTTTATCCAAATATGTATTTTAAAAAGAAATCAGCATTCATGGTATAGTAAAAATGCTGAGCCTAAAGATTCTTTCTTTGTATGGGTAGTTTAACTTAATTTATTTTTATCTGTCGGCTAATACTTCACCATTTCCTCCTTTTCAACGCCAAATCTTGATGTGAAATGTAATGGCAAATCTTGATGTGAAAATAGAAACCTCAGTAAACAAATAGAGAAGGAGCAAGAGGCTAGAGAGACAGAATGCTGAAGCTCTACGTGGACATTGCTGTGACCTAGTATAGCATGCAGACAGTATTCCATTAAGGATCAGTGGAAAGAATCAGTCATTTTCAGAAATCAATCAACAGAGGCTCTGGACTAAGGAAGCAGGGCATGACCAAAACACTAAGAATTCTTCAATCTAATTCTTTATTTTAACAATATGAACTGCACTTACCAAACACTGTTTAAACAGCCAAAATCAAAATCTAAATCAACCATCACCTCTAAACCAATTTTTCGAAAAGACTATTACTCTTTATTAATTTTACAGTGTTTTCTACTTAGTTCTTTATCAGATGACAAATTCACAATTGTAATTAAAACATGTATTTGTAATGAAAATCTAGGTGCTCCCCTTCTTTTATGTGTTCTTAAAAACGATAAAATTCTTACCAAAATCAAAACCTAATGCAAACCTAATTTACCGAATGTTTAAGTATAAGTCCTAGTAATAACTACCAAATTTTCCGTATAGTCAAAAGTTTGAATCACAGTGAATTTAATGCATTTATTCTTTCAGTCATACAACATGCAGAAATGCTGAAACAATGCACAGCTTCCTTGCAAACATATACCTTTGCTCAAAGCACAGAGGCTTGTCTCATATTCCAGCTCAATAAACGGGAGCGACTTCAGACTTACACTCCCAATGCTGACACACGTCCCTCCAGCCCCAATCTTCACACACTTTCCATTATACTTTCAAGATACGTGATTCCAAATGAGGTTTTTTTTTAATCCTCCCCTCCCCTTATATACAGCTTGAATGATTCCTGACTAAGTATATTCAGGGGTGATTTAAGAGAAATTTAAGTATGATTCATTTTTTTTTGAAGAAAGGAAATCACCCTTTCAAAAGAGGCCAGGTATAAAATGATAATCATCTTCTTTGCAAAATACAGTGATTTAAACAGACATATACAGTATTAAATATATTAAATTTAAATGTACATATTAGCCTTGCCTTAAACTGCGAAGATTTATAATACTATGACATACAATAGCTTCTTACTGTATATCCTCATCGTCTGCTAAACGACATTAATTATCTTAAAGCATATGAATTTCCTACCTGCGCCCAGCTTCCTTCCTCAGATTCTTTCTGTGTTAGCAGCAAGGAATGATTAATAAGCAGATAAACACAAATTAATCGTAAATGAATACAGCAAATTTTTTTCTAGCAGGAGAAAAATTGCTATTGAAAATGTTAATTATGACAGGCAGATAAATACACAGATTCTTAGTCAGATCCACAGCGATCAACTTAGCAGTTCAAAGGCAACTACACAGTTTCTAATTAATTCTAATTAAATTCACACACATAAGATATATGGGATTTTCATCATAGATTTGATCTGGTCATTCCAAACCTTTTTTAATTCTTAAAGGTGTGTAATTTTCCAAATGTGATGAATTATAATAAAAATTTCTGATCATGTACATACAACACACAAATGTGTGTACATGTATGCATATACATATACACACACACAATGAAGAAATCTTAAATAAATTAAATTCATGAAAAAAGTTCTTATATTCCTCTTACAAAGATTTCAACAACAGCCGACAACAAAACTAAACAAGATAGAAGCCAAACACAACAAACTAAACTAGAAATTTAATTAGTTTACCATATTGGCATTTTTATCCATCAACTTCTAAATAATCAATGTTTCAAATAGGAATAAAACTGAAAGGACATTAAATTAAAAAGAAATTGCTGGGAAAAAAATGCCCGACACTTATACTTTACATGAAAAGATGACTATATATAATATTATATTTTTAAGAGCTGACAATTATAATCAGAGTCACCAGGAGTTCTTTTAACACATGCTTTTAAATATCAAATAAATAGTACACCTTTTTTGTTTTGGTCAAGTTCTGTACCTGAGATGGTAAAGCACAAGAAGTTAAATGATTATATTAAAAATAAGTATTCAACCTAAACTTTCTATTAACAAGTTTAATTGGTTTGGTAACATGTATTACCTGTGACTATCCCCAATACTAAGTGATATTTGTTACCAAAATTTTCCAATGTTGCAAAATGGATAAATAATAATAATTTAATAAGCTTTATTAAATTCTTGATTATTGTCTGCATATTACAAACTCTTTTTTTTTAAAGATTGGCAACTGAGCTAACATCTATTGCCAATCTTTCTCTTTTTTTTTGTTCTTTTCCCTAAAGCCCCCCAGTACGTAGTTGTATATTCTAGTTGTGAGTGCCTCTGGCTGTGCTGTGTGGGACACCGCCTCAGCATGGCCTGATGAGCGGTGCAATGTCTTTGCCCAGGATCCGAACCTGTGAAACCCTGGGCCACTCACGTGAACTTAACCTCTTGAACATGGGGCAGCCCCTACAAACTCTTATGATATTAGCCACATTATGACAATCTAGCACTGCTTTGTTTAAAAATGTCAAAGTGCAGTAAAATAAAATTATAATAAATTATGTCAATAATATGTTAATAAAAGAGGTAAGTATGTAAACATACACCATTACTCAGCTCTATCATAAATAAAATAGCTTTTTCATGCAAATAGCAGGGAAGTAACTTTTCTTCATGTTCAACAAAGCTATAAAGACTAACCGTTTTTGCTGGAGCTGCAAGATTTTCCATTTCTTCGTGGGTCACCCAAACGTTGCCTGAAGGCTAGTGCGAAGGCCCAGAGGGAGGGAAGCGGTGGGATCCACGGAGGGCAGCAGTGGTAAAGAAGAAAGGCAGCGCCACTGTGAGTGAACAGCACCACCGCGACACGACAGTGCTCCTGCCCTACAGCATGCACAGAGACAGCACTGCTGGTCTGCTCAAAGCTCCCTTTTTCTTCTACTTAGAAAAGATTAAATAGAAAGAAGCATGCTGTGAAGGGATAGATTTCAAATGATACTTCTGTGGTTCTTAATCAGGAAAAAGGCTTAATCAAAATTTACATTTTCAAGGTATGTGGCTATTGGATCCATTTTTTGTAATCATGGAGAAGTGATTAAATTTGATCTGTAGAAGAATGTGTTTTTTTTCCTCAGAAAACAAAGGCACGTGTACTTTGTTCTGTTATTACCAATATTTCATTCACAAAATTTTGATTCTTCAACATCCTTAAAAAGAGAAAATTGGTTGTCAATACAAAGCTGAAAGCACTATCATAACATGTCTGGAAACCAATATCAGCTTTTCCCAAACTTCTTCCTTTTACAGTTCAGCAAATATGTTGTTTTCCTGTACTCTTATAGACAAAAAAGAAGTGAAATGCTATTTTTTATTTAATAAAAGGTATTTTTTCCAGCTCACTAAATACTATCAGAAATTACAAAACCTAGTTTTCCTAATTCTTCAGCAGTTCCTATTCAATTATAGAGTAGAGCATGAAGAAAAAGGAAATTTTCCCTCTAGCAGGCACAATTCTATTATGAAGTCCCATTTGCTTTCTAAATGAAACAATCCATGATATTTATTCTATACACTGAATATGCACAGCTTCTAAACCAAAGTCCACTTGGTAAAGATCAGGCATATCATTGACGGTAACGGCCATTGGGAACCACTTCCCATCAAATTCCACCATGTCGCTGGGAAATCTTTATGAACATTGCAAGCTTGTTCAAGTACATCAATCCTATAGTTACAATGAAATTTACATCTGACATCTTGCTTGTTACTTGTTTTGGAAGGGGTCTAGTTTTAAAGGGTTGAAAGTAGCAAAGTTGATACCCCAAGATAAGCCACCACCATAATTCTCTCTGGCCTTTTCTGCCATTTACATAGTGCTATGTTTGAATTTTCCCTTATAAATAATACAATTTAATATAATTTAAGAAGTAACTACATATAAACTAAATTGAGGAATATAATTCAATATAAGAGAGACCTTGTACATAAGAGAATTACTTATATATATAATTGAGTAACAAAAGAGAGTTAAATATTCATAATTATAAGTAAATCATATGGGCATAAAATTCCCAAAGGATATGCATCATATATATGAGTAGAATTCTCATTCTCCTACTGTTTTGGAATTTAGAGTATATCCGAATTTTTTATATAAGATAAAATTGTGCACACTTGTAAAATATATTTAGAATTCAGGAGCCATCCATATCATTTAAAATTTCTCCCCTCTACTCTCAGCTTCTGGGAATGGTGTTTGTTATAAACACAAAGCTACATATGAATCCATGAATCATTAAATAATTTGGAAAAAATTGTTTTTATTGAACTTGTGAGGAATGTTCTGTGCTAAAAAGAATTTGACTTTCATCCATCACATTCCCTGGATACCCAGTGATCACAGTGCTTTGCCTGAGTGGCTGTAGTTTGCTCAAAGTGAGTGTCAGTAATGGTTACCTGAAAAGAAATTCATTCAAGCCAGTCTCGTTTTACGATTTCTGTAGTGTCTACCCGGATTGTGAATCCACATAATGGAGGTCTCCCTCCTTCTATAAGAAACTTGACTAGTGTTACCTCAGACTGGAATACACACATGTAGAATCTCTTTCACAGATTATCTTAAAGTCTATATTTGCCAGTCTATCACCACAGTCTGGAATAAGCAAAATGCTGGAAGCTATGGTTTCATTTGTATCTTTGTGTGCAAAATGAGTACATATCCAGGGTAATTTTCTAAAGTGTGGTTGGCAAACATTCCTAAGTTGTATGTTAGTTGTTCACCTTAGATCTGCAGTTTTACTTGTGAGGAGCACTGCCTGTTCTAGAAGCTTGTAATGTAACACATAAAACAGCTTCTACACAACCCAGTCAATTAGACATTAGTTGAGGTTTTAACAAGTTTATCTTATAAGCAAGCCCATGTGTAGTAAAGTCAATTATTCAGACTTCTTTCTTTTCACCAGCAGTTTAAGGGGTGGAACTTTCATCTGAGTAAGTCATAAAGGGATACTTTAGAGCATGAGTGTTCAGTGAAGAGCATATCTCAGAGAATGGAGAGGGAGAGGCTTTGAGAAGCAGAGGAGGTGAGGACACTGGTGCCTTGGGTCCGAGGAGAAAGAGAGTGCAAAAAGTAGACTGGAAAAGCATACAGGACAAGCATCATATGATTTGGTCATGGTCGTCTGAGAGCCACTGAAAATCACCTACCCACTGTCTTTGGCAGTCCATGCTGCAACCCCCGATATCTGAGCTGGAGAATGCAAACCATTTTTCTGGATAATACCATCTAACAGGTGATTTCTAAAATTTCAACTATCCAGAAATTTACCAACTTATGATCAACAGGCTTGAGTTCTAGCAGTGCCATTTCTCAGTCACTACCCTAGGACATTTCCTAAATTTCTCTAAATTTTAATTCTACCTCTAAGTGAATCAAACTACATACTTCATACTAGAAAATACACTGAAAAGTTTAAATGATGATATAATATCTTCTGATACAGGGCTGGGACTAGGATAAGGCAAGTGAGCTGCCAAGGGGGCTCAGTGTAGGGACACACTCGCTTTCAGGTTTGCGCAAGTGCAAGGTCGGCAGCTGACCGGGAGTGCGTTGCTTGCGTGCCTTAGTCCAGATGGAGGAGAATACATAAATAGTATTGTCAAATAAGAGCTGGGAGGAAACTTCTTAAAGGATGGTAAGGATTAAAGCACTTTCTCGATTAAATAATTCAGAGGAGAGTTATGACATAAAATAAATATTTAAATGAGTTTAAGAAATAACTCATGAAAATTAATTAGGGGGAGATAATTCATTCTTTTGGTGTAAGAAATATAAAATAAGTAAAGCAGCCAGACCTCAGAATAATCCTAAACGATACGTAGCTGGAAGTAACTTCTGTTACTACTTAGGTCATTTTGAAGTAGTTTTTACTTTATAATTGAATTACAAAGTAAATTAACTTGAAATTTACTTTTCACATTCAAAATGGCCGAGATCCACATTTCTCAGTTATCTGAATTTATGTTTCTCATTATATGAAGAGAAATACTTCTCATTATAATAAGACAAGCATTTGTACAATTATACCTCACCCTATTTGCACTGAAGGTTGAGGCTTCTAAAGTCAATAATAATGAAAAGGGGAACCAAGCAGGCTGGAAGAATGCTGTGAAAGAGAGGAAGGGCAGAGCGCAGGACCAGGAGAGAGGCCTTGTCAGGAGCACAGACTCTTGGTCAAAACTACCCGGGAGTGCGACCTTAACAAGTCACTTCACCTCTCTGGCTGTCAGTTTTTCCCATCCGTACAGCAGACACAATAAAAGTACCTATTGCACAGTGTTGTTGTGAGGCTTAAATGAATTATGACATGTAAAGCACTTAGAACAGAGCCTGACACTTAGTAAGTACCACCCTGAGCTTGGCTATTACTACAATTTCATTAGAAATTTTGTTAAGCAATCTCTACCCAAACAAATCTTCACTTTAATAAGTGCTCTCTGCTTCCCCTGTGCATTGTGCTGACTGATACGTATTTTATGCCCTACATTTCTGCTCAAATTTGATGAATTATGTGTTCCCAAACCATTTATTTCTACTACACTATTTTCTAATTAGTCAATTTAAATAAATATTACATGAAGCAAAAAATAAAAGAAACTTGTCTCATGTATGAACATTAAGTTGAATTATTTGCAAAGACCAGATAAAGGTAAATCTTAAAACACGCTATCAATGAGATACCACTTTGCCAAAGTCTGGGGAAGAAATTTTAAATGTCCAGGAGCATTCTGCACCCAGATAGCTTTTCAAGTATCTTCAAGTTATCACTTTAAAGAGAAACTTAAACTAGAAAAATTGAAGAAGTTTCATGGATGAGGTCATCAAAGAAAGATAATGTGAAACTCCAGGCACTGGAATTGTACTCAGAGTCCTAGGTGTTTCATCTAAATTTGCAAGTGCTTGGATATTTACATATTTTCACTTAAGATAAAGAATGTTAATTTTTTACTTAAAGAATGTACTTAGTCTTTACGGCATCCCTCTTTAAACAAGTATTTCAATTAACTGATACCTCCATCCCTATCTATTAGGTAAGAGGCCTTCTATAGTAACAGTAGCTTAGGAAGAAGAAACAAAAAGCTTGAAGATTAGGGCTGGCCCAAGGAAGTGATAAATATAAACAGGAGATTTTCTTTTTGGTGGTCTAGTCCATTTCATCTACATGGGGAAGGAGGCAGAATCAGATAGAAGTTCTGTTAACTGAAAAAAACAACAACAGGAGCTGGCCCGGTGGTGCAGCAGTTAAGTATGCACATTCCCCTTCGGTGGCCCGGGGTTCGCTGGTTTGGATCCCGGGTGCGGACATGGCACCGGTTGGCAAGCCATGTTGTGGCAGGCATCGCACATACTAAGCAGAGGAAGACGGGCATGGATGTTAGCTCAAGGCCAGTCTTCCTCAGCAAAAAGAGGAGGATTGGCAGTAGTTAGCTCAGGGCTAATCTTCCTCAAAAAAAGAAACAACAACAACAAATCCTAATTACCTTGTCTTTTTCTCGAGTACTTGAGGGAATGAACAAGATACATCTGGCTTAGGAACCCAAACCCCAAACTCAACACACAAAAAAACTTGCACCATCAGGACTAATTGCAGTGTTCTGGGAGACATGATAACATTTCTCTAAAAAATAAAACAAAAAACTCTGCTTTTGCATTTTCAAAATGTGAATCCTAATATATAACTTCAGGTGATGACCCAGGGTGTTTTAATCTGCACTTTAGGCAGTGGATTCATTACTAGAAATTTACGTGTAATTTTTGTTTTACAAATCAAATCACGTTTGAAATATATTAGAAATAGGTTAATACTTCCATGTAGATGGAGTCAAAAAAGAAAAAGCACTCAGTCGATCATATTTAAAGCAAATAAACAGCTTATCTCTTATGTAATTGCATCTATATTTGGCAAAAGGCATATATCCTCTGTGAATAAAGAGATTTTATACATTAGTAAAAAGATGAAAACTCCTATAATGCTATATAAAAATGGAAAATGTTATGATTAAGCGACTTATTTGAATACTAAATCAATAAGCATATGAAAAAAATTTAACTTTACTAGAAACTTCAAAATGTAAATTTAAGCAATGTGATAATCAGTGTGAATAACAGGGAGGGGAAAAGGCTACACAATACAATTTGGCAATTAAAATTTAAAAGTGATAAGAATACAAATTCCCTATACACAAATATTGCTATGGAAATGACCACAGTTTATGCAACAATATAACCACACACATATCCACTATGGTATTGTAAATAAAATGAAAATTGTTAAGTAAGCAAATGTCCACTATTAGAGATTTGGTTAAATAAACTATAGCATTTCCATGAAGGAAGTATGCAGCAATTAAAACTGATATTACAAGTGCATATTTACTAAAATGAGAAAACTGTTCATGCTATATTAATAAATTTTAAAAGAAAAGTGCAAAATAATATATTATGTGAAATAATCTTTATAAGAAGATAAAGGAAGTAGACTGGAAAGGTCTCTATCGAAAGGGTAATAATAAAAAAATTATTAATTTTTAATAATTAAGAATATATTACCTGTCTTTCAAAACATTAATTCTTCTTTGAAGCTTTATTCAAGCAGAAGTGATTTCTCCTTCTTTGGAGTTCCACAGCACTTTGCTTCCACCTCACATTTAGGAGTTTAACCATATCATCTGCTACTACACCTACTGGTGAACACATCTTACTTTTCTTACTATAGCTGCTCTCTCTGAGTCAGGGCATCCATACTTCATATCCTCCACCACAGTGGGTAGAGTGACTTGTACAATCATCTTTTTTTTTTTTTTTTGGTGAGGAACATCATCCCTAAGCTAACATCTGTGCCAATCTTCCTCCACTTTGCATGTGGGATGCCACCACAGCATGGCTTGATGAGTGGTTTGCAAGTCCGCACCTGGGATCCAAACCCATGAACTCTGGACCACTGAAGTGGAGAGCGTGAACCCAACCACTACGCCACTAGGTCAGCCCACAATCATCATTTTTAAGACAAATACTGACTATCTATAATTTGCCAGGTGCTGAATTAAGGTCTGGGGACTATGGAAAACCTGATAATATCCTTGCTTGACCTTGTGTAGGATAAACCAAGAATAGAAAATTATAAAATGGTTTTTATAAGTCTACAGACTGGTAACCAAGAGTGGAAGCAAACCAAGACTTTGGGGCTTTGTAGAGGACGGACAGTCAGGAATCGTTAGAGGAAGGATGAGTTGTGGAAGGACGGAGGCCCTGGAGTGGAAGGATGTTCCAGGCAGAGGGAGGAGGAGCTGGAAAACAGCTCATAATCAACCCAGAGGATAGAAGTTTAGGAAACTGAAAGTGCTTCCATGTTGTTGGAATCCTGACCCGAAGAATGAAGGTTTCAGGGGAACTGAGACGAGATCATGGAGAGGCTCGGAGGCTCTCTTCACATCTGTTCTTTAAACAACCGAGAATGCTCTTACCTTTAATAATGCATGATTTAGTTCCTTCAATTGGTTTAGACATTTTTAGAAAAATAGTTCTTAATTATTCTATTTTGTATCAAGAAATGGATTAGGATACTGAATAGAAAACGAAGTTTATTCTATTTTTCAATTTGAAGTTGAGACTTCAAATGCTCTTAATTTTGCAAGATTAGGAATTTTAAATATTTTTGTTTGCATTTTCTCTTGGGAGGAGAGTGTTGATGTGAACCAGTTATGATGCTTCTCTCTCACCTGGACATTATTCAGGCAACTCATCATCAGATCTGAATTCCGTTTACAATAAGTGTCTTAATGCCCTGTTCAGTTTTTATTTTAAATGTATTCTGAATTATTTGTCAGCTTCAGTAATACTTCAGCTATAGTATACAACATTTACACACATTTAAAATGTTATACGGAAGAGTTTGTTAAAATATATTTTTTTCCTACATGTTATTTAGGAAGAATTCAAACTGGAATTATACAAGAAAGATAAATTTTTTTAAATTTCACCTTGTATTTTTGGCATTAGAATCTAGTATGCGGGGAAGCAATATTAGGGCAGATACAATAAAAATGAAGTAAATTCTCTAAAACTGTTTGACCATATATGAAAAGTTATACTCAAGTTAATCTCGTGCCTAAAACTACAATAAATACCACTTTTCTATCTTTAACTCACTACTCAAATTTACCCCATTCTTTCATATTTTATTATTCTGAATAAGACATGGGACCAGAGAAATACAGTTAACATCAGAAATCATATCTTTATCAGCAAAAGATATAATTCGTAAGTGGACAAAAGGAAGAATGAATATTATTTGGGAGTTTTCCTTAGTGTTTGAATATGTCATCTGGCATGCCTTTTTAAAGACATTTTGTTCCTTCTAATATTAGAATAGGGACAAAATGATGCGAGGAATAGGGATTTATAAATGAGAGAGAAAACATTTTGAAGGAAGGACTTCACTTGGCATTTATAAAACATCAAATATCAGTGTACTTTCATAATTATGAAAACTGTTTTAGAACTAGTGAGTTAAGCATGGCATCTTCAGAAAGCACTAATGCCTACAGCTCATCTCCTGAGATATAGATTACATTAAAAAGAAGAAAAAGGAACATTCTGAAAAAGAGCAAACTTGAGGTCTTGTTGCTTGGAAGAAAAATCAAAGCTTTAGTCTAGATGCCAGCTCAAAAGTCTATCTTGGTTGCAGCCTTTCAAGTCTGAGAGAAATCACAGCTCCTCAACTGAAAACCTATTAAAAGCAGGAACAAGGTTAATGAAGAGCAAGCTAAATCTTTTTAGAATAATTCATGCTGACACTGAAATGTGCGCTGTCATAATTTCACTCTGTGGACTTAAGAGATGCTGCTATTTGCCCAGCACTGGGAGGAGGAAGGAGCGTAAACTGACTCACAGTTCTGGATGTCGGAGGAGCCGAAGGACTTGTCAGGGAAACCATTTCCTGGATTGCTAATCGGAGCTTTAAGCGATGCAGAGGATTGCTGATTCCAATTTCTCTCTGAATCTCAGTGTCTGATAAAGCAGACATGATGGCTCCACTCTTCACATTGGCTCGGCAAGCTGCCACGTACCAAGCAGGCATCCCCAGCCAGAGCTGTTCAATAGGAAGAAAAAATGCACACGCAGATTAGAATAATAGTTAAAATTTTAGCGTCTTTTATGTGCTGGGCATTATTCTAAGTACTTTACATGTGTGAACTCATTTATTGCCATAATCCCATGAGATAATGCTATTATTATTTCCCCAGAGGAGATAGAGGCACAAAGACACTAAGTAATTTATTCAAATATACCAGCTAAGCGGTGATGGAAATAAAGATTTGAAATCAAGTCTCCAGAGTCTGAAATTAACAACTAATTTATAATATTAGGGATAAAAATAATAGCTGCACAGCACCAAATTCCGGCTTGGGTTTAAGAACAAGGAGAAGAGCTACGAGCTGCATTTGGTAAGGGCTCAATCAACATTTGTTTAATTAGTGACTTCAATTTATAATTTTCCTTTGGAATTCCGAGTGCAGACAAATTGTCCCAGAAGGAGACAGCTCTACCACCTGCAGCCTTGAGATTTTGATCAAAGGTGGTAGTGTAGCTAAGCCACATTTCCAATCGACCTACCTATGCTATGTGACAGTTGTGTGAACTTAATTAGATGCTATATATGAACACAGTTTTGGGGGAATGAAATGATGTGCTAATGGAAGAGACTGAAGTTATAAACGTCTGGAAAACTTGAGCTAAAGAGAATAACAAAATGAATAATACATTAGAAATTAGGGATTCCGACTTTTCAGCTTCGCTGTGAGGCTCTGGAAAGGCAATAAATCAGCAGCGCAGTGAGCACAGCACAGGGTTTGGCACACACCTCAAGCACCGGGTGAATGCCAACGCACATGCGTTGTGTTGGAGCACCTGAATTACATACACTCAAAGAGGAATATTCTCTCCCTTTGCCTCCATCATTAGCTGCAAGGGAAGAGAAGGGCACATGCAAGTGAGCAACTTAAATCTTGCTCTTTAAGTGTCCCAAATACTGACTTTTTTGGTTATTTTATTTGTTGACATGAACAGGTTGAGAAAAAGGAGAGAGAGCATAAGAGTGAGAAAAAAGGAGAGAGTAAGAGAAAGAAGAAAAACTATAAATCAGCAAAATATAATGCCAAGAATCAGAAGGCTTGGACTCTAATTCCTTCCCCATCATTGGCGAGTCATGGAACTCCTCAAAACTTCAGGCTTAATTTGCTCATTTGTGGAAGGAAGAGAATCCAGCTGTATTATTTCTAAGGCATTGAGATAGGAGGTCTGTAAGAGGGCTCTCAATGATCTCCACCTTCTTATATTCCTGCCCTGTGTGATCCTCTTCCTCTAAGTTTGGGTTGGACCCACTGACTTACTTTAACAAATAGACTATGATAAAAGTGATGGGATGTCACCTTCCAGATTAGGGTACAAAAAGACATGTTAGGTTACAAAAAGACTGCGGCTTCACTGCTGCTAGTCCTCTCCCCTCTCTCCTCGCCCAGCTCTCGTTACGGGGAAAGCCAACCGCCATGTTTTGAGCAGCCCTGTGAAGAAGCCCACAGGGCAAGGAACAGATGTTTCTGGCCAACAGGTAGCAAGGAACTTCATTATGACTGTGATAAACACAAGTCAGCTTGGAGGTGAATTCTCCCCAGGGCAAGCCTTGAAATGACTGCCGCCCTGGCTGGCACCTTGCTTGCAGCATTGGGAGAGACTTTGAAGAGAGGCTGGAGCTAAGCCACGTCCAGTTCCTGACCCACAGAAGCCACAAGGAAAATAAATGCTAAGTTTTGGTATAATTTATTACATAGCAATAGATAGCTAATACAGATGTCCTTTTATTTTAAAAATTCTGCCATATTAAAAAGTTACTTACCTCCATAGGGGAAAAAAATAACAAACAGCCAAATCTTTCAGTCAATGTGGCCTGGGCTGTGACCGAGATAGGAGAGAGCGGGGATCTAAGCACAGTGCATGACTGAAGAGTATATACTGTTTGCCAGCAGGTTAGGCACAAGTAATTCACCTCACCTTGAGAGACATGAGTAGATATGATGGAAGATGGGACTTGACTTCTTTACAAAGTTAAATTGTTCAAAATAACTAAACATCTAAATATACCTTCACTGGACCCCAATGATTTCCCACCACCTCTCTTCTAAGATACTTGGATTTCCACACTGGTTAACATTACTCAAGTGGTTGCCAATGCGCTGTTACCAATGTCATCCCCGATTAGACTTTTACAAAGTTTTTGAGGTGGATAAACGGTGTGTGACGCATCAGACTTACTTCTACCCATCACCGTAGCAGGCTGTGTACTCAAAGAGGTGCTAAAGGAGGTCATCGTTAAGAGCTCTCATTCGTTGGATAACCCGGCTCATTCATCTTGTTTATTCCATCTTATAATTTGAGTCACTTTAAGAAGCACATTAGGAGCAATTTCTGTGTGCTCAGGATAGGTTTAATTAGCACGAACTTCACTGCCTGTCATTTCCCGGCCCCTTAATGTCAATAAATCTGTTTCTTTAAATGAAGAATTTCTTCATCACTTGCCAAAATAGCAGCTAACTCCCTGTCCAACTGTGGCTTATTTTATTGGAGGGAAACTGAACAAAGAACTCCATCAGTTTCAAGGGTCGCTGTCTTAAGCATTTTGCCTTATAACTGATTTTTAAAATATAGTGATTTCAAAGACATGTTTGGAAGAAGCAGCTCTGATCACTAACAAGCTGAAAATTTCCTGGCAGGAGAGAATAAAGTAAAGAAAGACACAGGCTTCTTTCACTCCGTCGAAGAAAAAACTCAAAGCATGTTTTTATATTTATATATATGAGACTTCTTTTGTTTTGCTTATTTTTGGTGAGGAAGGTTGACCTTGAGCTAACATCTGTTGCCAGTTTTCTTTTTTTTTATCTTTTTATTTTTCTCCCCAAAGCCCCAGTACATAGTTGTACATCCTAGTTGTAAGTCACTCTAGATGTTCTGTGGGAGGCTGCCACAGCATGGCTTGATGAGCAGTGTGTAAGTCCGCACCTAGGATACGAACCGGTGAACGCAGAGCGTGGGAACTTAACCACTCGGCCACGAGGCTGGCCCCAAGACTATTTTTTAAACTAAAATGGGGGAACCAGCCCTGTGGCCGAGTGGTTAAGTTCGTGCACTCCACCTTGGCGGCCCAGGGTTTTGCTTGTTTGGATCCTGGGCGCAGACATGGCACTGCTCATCAGGCCATGCTGAGGTGGCATCCTACATGCCACAACAAGAGGGACCCACAACTAAAAATATACAACTATGTACTGGAGGGATTTGGGGAGAAAAAGCAGGAAAAAAAAGAAGATTGGCAACAGTTGTTAGTTCAGGTGCCAAACTTTAAGAAAAAAAGAAGAAAAAGAAGATTGGCAACAGCTGCTAGCTCAGGGGCCAATGTTTGAAAAAAATAAAATAAAATGGATTTTACTTTTCCCTTATTGACTAATTAGTTAGCTCTGGATGTGATATGAGAATGAAGGTGGGTGATTTTATAATCCCGAACCATTTAAAACAACGGGTTCTAACTGCTTCTGCCAGGCAAGAAAGCCTACATTCTTCTTTGCCCTGACATCAGCATATCCTAGCAGCTGCTATCAGCCCACATCAGAGAAAAGAATGGAAGGGGCAGTGAACACTACTGATAAGAGGTATGAAGGGGCCCTTTGTGGTCAAATATGTACTTCTTTCACTGTCTCTCTGTTCCTGCTGCCCTCCATTCTGAGCAGGTATTACTGTATTTTTCCAGACCTCTATGTTATGTAGGAAATGCTGAATGTAGTTCTTGTTTCATGAAAACATTCAGTTTAGACACAGAAGAGCAAAAGGGGATAAGTCTTCTCCTGCTTTATTCTAAGTGTCTAAACCTAGCTGGGCCGTAGTCTTTAGAGAATTAGGTTCAGGAATTATACTACAAGCAAAGGCATGGTTCTCTATGCAATTTGGTGGCTGTACTATCTTGGAAAACAGTGTTAACTATGGAGATGGCTCTCTGTAACCTGCTGATGAGAAAGGACCCTGCACTGATGGATGGGGACAGATGTTTTCTTGTAAAAATAGAAATGTGGTTCAATAATTATTTATTTTCTTATTCTAGACATGAAGAGAGTGGAATTTAGAGAAACTTCTTTTTATCCCACTGGATACTTCCTTCTGCCACAAATCACAAGAAAGCATCAGAGTAAAATCATAATATCCATAGGTCCCTAATAAAAGCAAATATTCACTTTGAAAGCTATTCCAGGCAATTGGAAAGCTATGACTTCAGGAAGTTGTCTTTACTTCTCTCTAAAAAAACCTGTTAAAGCAGTAGTGATTGACTTAACAGGCTTCTGGTTTAATAATCTCACCTCTAGCCATGCAACCACAGTGGGCCCATCCCATTGGGCAAAAGGTAATCCCTTTCTCCGAGCTTCTTCAAGAAGTTCATGCCTGAAGAATATAGCAAAGGTTATTAGTCAGGTAATATGGAAAAAGATGGCTGTGATTATATTTAATGACAGTATTTTTTAAAAAGCCAATAATCTTTCATTAGGTTTTTAGGAGATAATACAGAGTAACAGAATTACTTCTTCTGTTGAGTAATACATGCAAATCACCCACTGATTTTATTAGGAGTGAAACATTGACATCTAAAAATAATTTTCCCCAACATTTATTCACTAAAATTCAAACATTAAATGTTAATGGACTAAGAAGCTGAATTATATTATCAGCAAATGTTGTATCCCTTTAATAAGAAATTGATCCACATATGTATATTTAAGATTACATTTGGGATCTAAATATGGCTTCTTCCATCTGCCTTGCTTGCTTCCTCTTACTATTTCAATGGTAAAGAAAATGCATATATAGAGAGGTAGAAGATAAATTTGGTTATTTTAGCCCTATTCAAGTGCTATGCTCAATTATAGTATACTCTCTGGGTCCAGGTGGCTATCACAGGAGTTAATTCTTTGCCTAGACTGCAAAATTTCTTCTGAGTTGAAGAGAAATTAACTTGCATCACTACAAAGGAATGTAAAGTGTGCAATTCAATAGTACCTTTATTTTCATTTATAATCACTACTGTTTTTAATGAAAGTGAAACACCTCAATGACAACAAATGGTTGTTTCTGATAACAGAAAATGTAAACAACCTTGACAAATTCATCTTTAATCATTTTCCCCATTACTGATCCATTTACAAAATCATTTGTAAATCCATTTAAAAAACCAATTTGAGATTGTTCATTATCAAAATGGCAAGTATGTGTTTTCACTGAAATTCAAATTGATATATGCCTGGCCAAGACTCTATTGGAAAATGTATTCTCTGTTCCTTAGTATGCTTTGATCTTACATACAAATGATCAAAACGTAATATGTTAATTTATTTACTTTGGATGTGTGTCTTTCATGCTTAGTAATCTATCATTAAGATCATATATGAACTCCCAAATGAAGCATTTGATGATTTCCTATGATCAACCAATTAATCTCATTGTGGTGGACTACGTAATATTTTAAAATATGTAATCAAAATGACTTTCAACATGAGAGCTTTCCCTATTGGCGATGGATGCTACCAACAAAAATGCAGTGCAAAAAAGAATCAAGGAGGCAAAATAAAAAATTGAAGTTATAGCAGTTGAAGCAACAGATAAATTAACTGCTGTTTCATTGGAGGGGATAGCAAGGGAAGTCTTGAACTGTTATGCATGTAAGCTGTTCAGCACTTGGGAAAGTGAACAGCGACACTGTTGCCCTGAATCCAAAGTGAAAACTAGGTGGGCTTCCTCCACCATCACCCTCAGGCTTGCCAATGACATTCTTTCATTACAAACCAGACTCAAATGGCCTGGTCTCGCTGTGATGAATATATTGATAGAAATGTGTTGAAGGGTCAAACAACCAACCACCAGGTACTTATTGAACACCTGTGGAAATAGAGACACGGACCCTGTTTTCCAGGAGATCCCTGGTTAGATAGAAAAAGCAAACACATGAAACTATCTGAAAACGTAGTACAACACGTACACAAATAGATGCACATTCTGATTCTGAGGATTTGGGGAAAGGATTTAATAGCAATGGAAACAATTGGTGAAGGCTTTGTGGCAACTGGGCTGGCTTTGAAGGGAAGGTAGGAAGGAGATGAGGATGGAGCTCCAAGCAGGATAAGCAGAAAGGGTGGAGGAGCAGAGGCAGGACTGAGCGTGGACTATGTGCAAGAAAATTGAGAGTAGGTCTCCACAGAGCTGAAGAATATTATTAAGGGCTCTAACGTTATATCCATTAGGGAAAGGAACACTTCCAGTTATGTAACAGCTGAATGGCATTAAAGGGGAAGAAACAAGTATACATTTACAATTGGTTTTTGCTACATTTAGTAAAAAAGCAAGTAAATATGCACTCAACACCTAGAAAGCATATAACATTTTCACAAGTAAATTATAAAAGTTGCACAAAAGCCATTTGTAAAAACCAGAACATTTTAACTGTGAAACTTCTAACTAATTCCCTAATAAAAATGCACCACACAAGCTGGAGTGATCTTGTCAAAATTTAAGTCAGATAATGTAACTTCTTTGCTCATAACCCTCCAGTCACTCCCTGTCTCACTGAGAATAAAACCTGAAGCAGCGTCAGGATCCACCCTATGCACTTTGTCTCTCTGACTCAATTTCCATCACACCCAGCAAGACTGGTTTTCTTGTTTCCTGGAAACAGCTCAGGCCTCTTCTGCCTCAGGACCTTTGCATCTACTGTTGCCTCTGTCTGGAATGCTCATCCCCTCCATCTCCACTTGGCTGACTCCTTCCCTACTTTAAATGTCACCTTCTGTCTGAATGTCTCCTCCTCTCCCTCCTGTAACCCCCACCAGACATTCCTTGTCCCCACTTCTTGCTTTATTTTTCCCACGGCACTTATCTTCTAACATAGAGTGTTATTTACTCTTCAGTCTGTCATCTCCTGATAGAAAATAAGCTCTTGAAGGACCAATGTTTTCATATATTCTGTTCAGAGGTGAATCTGAAGTGTCTAGAACAAGGTCAGACACAGAAGATGTGTTCAGTAAGCAGTCGAGAATGTTGAACGTGTCAGCCAGTGCTTACATTTAGGTGCTTCGGGTTTTCGTAAATTATGTATCATAATATATTCTTTTGGTCCATTTTTTGAGCAATGTTGTCAGAACAGCACTAATTCCAGATGTTTCCAAGAGTCTGATCTGGTTTGGGATCCCTGACGGGAATCTACTTAAGATGCAATCCCATATGCTCAAATACTTGTATTCTTCTTCTGAACAGAAATTTAATCATACAATTGTTTAGGAAATCATGGGATAATCTGGTCCTTTAAAATTTTTTCTTTGTTTTTGTTTTGTCTGTTGTGTTTAAATCACAAACTCTCACGATATAATAACTTTAGTCCGCGTGTGCAAAGATAATGGAATAAGGGAGCTCAAATGCAGTGGATCCTGCCCTTTGGTCCACAGCTGACGGGGCCAAATCTCTGTAGAGGCCTAGGAGCGTACACACTTGAAGCTGTGCAAAATAGGCCAAAGCAGGAGCAGATGCCTGGGGATCACACCAGGACACCAGACCGGCTTTTCCTTAACCCAGGGCAGTATCAATTGTGTAAAGAAATGCATTGAAATTCTCAAAGCAATATTACATTTAATTCTTCTAAACTATTAAAAAAAATCTGCACCACACAGAATTTATGAGACATATATCTGAACATATCAGCTTAAGAGAAAAGCAACGTTAGAAAAATAAAGCAATATGGGCAATACTATAATAGCTGGAAATCACCAAGTTGAATACGTGATGATTTCCTAACAGATTATCAAGGGGAACATTAATTTTATGGGGGCATGCTCGTCCTCATCAGATATTTTGGGCCTGAACTGTTCAGGAAATTCTAAATAAAAAAGTGATTTGGCACAAATGGCATTTTGGATATACTGGTCTTTTCTGTTCAACTGGTCCATATGTGGAAAGGTATGCATTCTCTGTGTACCCCAGAATCAACCTTTTTAAAGGTCAAGTGACAGTTGTTCTTCCAGAGTGACACTGTGGTCACTTTCTCCAGTACAAATCTGAGTCTGAAAATTACTTTCCTTCTATTCAAGCCTAAAGAAACATTTTTATTTTTCTTTCTTTTTTTCCCCAGCAATCTAATATTCAATTATCCTTTCCCAAAGGACCACTTACATATCGCTTAAACATAACCTTATACATCAGATGGTTATGGGCACATGTTTTTGTTTTAAATTTTAAACTAGATTTTAGAGGACATCAGCAGCGTTTCCTTTTATAGGGAGTCTCAGGCACAGGATTGTCATTGCCTCTGACAAAACTCAAAAAAAAACAACAACAAGAAAAACTCCCTTACAAATTATAAGGGAAGGTCATTTTGAACCAGAAAATCTTCTGAGTCATTGAGTATTTTCAAGAAACACATTCTCATGTGCAATGAAGAACGCTGTTGGATCCCTCAATGGTCTCAGACTCCCTTGATATGGTGTCGAGTTATTGTAACTTGAAAGTAACACATTAGGAAGGCCCATCATGTGATGTGATGAACAGTCAGGTGTGTGAGTAATTGGCACATCCATACATAAAGGTGCAGTGGGAAGCCCATGCTCATTACGCCTGATCTGAGGACAAGAACAAAGTGTGGCACCCTAGTAATAACTAGTCCCAGGGATTTCTAGATAAAGGATCAAGAATGTCTAAAAAACGTAAATAAACCAAGAGCATTTGCCAGGCGTGTAACTTCTAATCCAGACTAATTTAAACACGTATGACTTTGTGTCAATGACTCAATCCAAATGGAAATGTCTGGCTCCTCCTCTTTGGGTTTTACCTCTCTTCTCAACTACTGTGATTGTGACCTAATTGGTGGAGTATGGGGAAGGGGCTCGAGCTCTCTCTCCTGCATTTATAAGTATGTTTCTGCTACACTAAATGATGTCCATGTGCCTCCATGTCTTATCTCTCCTCTTACTTTGTCTTGATTCTCAAGACACAACAAAAATACTTCTTCTCTGAAGGCATTCTCCCCTCACCCCTCAGGCAATATTTACTACTTCCTTTTATACACCCCACAGTACTAAGCAATCTTCCCTAGAATATCTTTAACATTTTATTGAATCAGAGATTTGGTCGGTTTTATTCTTTGCTGAAGACAAAACCTGGTACATGGTAGGTCCATAAAAATCAGATGACTGACTGCCTAACAACTTGGTTAGTCCCAGGGCATACAAAATCCCTGTTCTCATGCCCTTATCATAGGGGAGTACAAGTTTTAAGTCAACAAATTCCATAAAGTGTTCAACTCTGGGAAATGAAATTCATCAGTTACTCAAAAATGTCATAGGCCCTGGGGGCGGTAAAGTCTCCTCCCCAATATTCTTCCCAAGTGATGGTTCATCTCTGTGAGTGAACAGAGACTGTATTCTCAGACCACTTAGCCTAGGATGCTATTTTGGGATTGCCAATTGGTATAAGACCATCTAAATTCGACACAGTACCATTCTCTCTGTCACTCAGGATGGCCACTTCAGTCACCTTACATTTAATGCCTGTCAATTTTCCTCCACACTTTCTAGTTCATCTTCTTTTACTTTCTATTTTCACAGCCACCATACTTTTTTCTCTGCCTTTTAATTGGTCCTTCTCTCTAGGGTTCGTATCCTTCTAATACACTGGCATGAAAAAAATCTGCCATGATGGCAGAGCAGATCATACAGTGGCCTCTAAGGTCAGAATGCTTGGGCTCAATTCCTGGTGCCTCCCCTCTTTAACTGTGCATCCATAGACAAATCAGTTTAACCTTGTTGTGCCTCAGTTTCTTCATCTGAGAAATGAAGTTAACAACAACACCTACCTCAGAGGGTTGATATGAGAGTTAAATGAGAACATATACGTATTGTGATTATACACTGACTTGCACAAAGGAAACAGCAATTTATCATAGCACTGTCCTCTGAAAACTCTTCACTGGTTGCTCAAATGCTTAAAGTGTCACCCTCAACATGGATTACAAAGATGAAAGTTGGTTTAGTCTTGATTCACCTTTCTAATCATCTTCCCTTACTTCTAATCAGAAATGAAAACTTACTTGGGCAAGTAAGTTGTGCATGACCAATTCCACCTTTGCAAGTACCATTTTCCAGAGCTGGTAAGTTCTTCCCCGCCTTCTTCGACTAGCAAAATCTTACAGTTTGCCTAAGTCATGACCTTCCTTTTATTTGTGATCATCCTAGTCCATAATGACTCTTTCATTATTTAAAAGCTGGAATCTTAGGGTGTCAGCATCACCATAGAGTTTGGTGATTAGCGCCATATGCATGGGCCTCTTCTCCCTCCCAAGACTCTAAAGTCCTGGAGATGAGTTTGCTCTTCCACTGCACTACACATTTTTATTTGCATGCTTTAGCTAAGCATATCTTCTGAACAATTGCTATATTGTAATCCACAAAACGCTCAGCATTGACAGTCATCTAGGATCCTTGGTTATAGGGAGCTTTTTAAGTAGTCTAGGTTTTTGTTAACATCTAACTACTTATTGCACCTCGAAAAGGAATGAGAACTTTCCTTGACTGCCAAGTCTCTCTGTCTCTTGTTCGATAACTGCCCCTCCACACACTTTTTACAACCTCCAGTGAGACTTTTCTAAACACAAATATTTTATAAGCCTTGCCTACTTAAACACCTCCTCATTGTCCTAAAAATAAAGGTCAAATATCTTAGCATGACTGAAAAGACCCTTAGTGATCTGCTTCTGGCAGTCTCCCCAGCTTCTTTTGCTCAATCAGTACCGAAATATTTGTCATTCTCCAAATACTTCATCCTGTCTTACCCTCCACGACTTTGTATATGCTTTTTCCTCCTTCCTGGAACATCCTTCTTTGCATCACAATCGTGGCAAACTCATGCTTATCCTTCAGACACAGCTCATGCTTTATCCTTCCTGTTAAGATTGCAAGACCTCTCTCAGGCAGAATTCTCTCTTCTACACAAATACTATAACTTGTATATACTCCAGTTATTGTACTTATTATACCTTTCATTGAAAATTTTTTTAAAAATTAAATGTAATTAAATAAGTTTTACTACAATTTAATGCAGTAAGTACCATAATAGAGATTTATCTAATGTGCTCTCTTGTTCTGATGAACTGCTTCATATTTTTCTGAGATATCATGTTGTGGTTTGAAAAAGCAAAGTTTCTGCGTGTAGACAAATTAGGGTTTGGATTCCAGATAGTAATAGTTAACGTGCTTTCATCACTTACTATGTGTGATGTGCTATCCTAACTCATTTAATCTTCACAACAACCCAATAAGATACATACTGATACCCACTTGCAGGTGAAGACATTGAAGAACAGAGACCACCTGAGTCACAGAACCAGCAGGTGGCAGAGCCAGAATTTGAGCCCTAACAACCTGGCTGCAGAGTCAGCTCCCTTAACCCCTATACCATCCTTTAGGTAATCAACCTCTCTGAACTTTTCCTAACTGAGATAGGAGGACAATAACATCCACTTCATTGTTAGTGTTAAATGAAATGATTGTCAATCACTTTTCTATCTTTTCTTGTGGTTCATTTATATTTAGAAGTGGCATATATTTATTTGACCTCCTGGTTAATATATATAGTCTCTCCACCCTCATTCGCACACATTTTAATCTTCAATATTATAAGAGAAAGAAAAAACTGACTTTTCTTTTCTGGTTATTCTTTGCTAACATCAGGTTATACATACTGGCCAGAGGAAGGAGGTTAGTCTCATTTATCTAATTGGGATGGAAAAGCTGAATTTGTTGTAATTTGTTTTAGTTTAATTGATTTTATGTAATTGTAATACAAAGTAATTCTCTGGCTGAAAAATTTATCCTTAGGACTTATTCATTTACTGTGGCACGTGACGAGTACTTAGTTATTGATATAACCAGAAGAAATAAATATGTGGCTCAATAAGAACCAAGAATAAAACATAAGTCAAAATAATTTGACAGTTGAATCTACTTCTTAACAGTGTAGCACAGAGAATAAATCTTCCTTACATAACACTAGCAGTAAACTTCCACAGAATTCATGTCGTTATTAACTGTAAAATGTATCTTGTTCAATTAAAATTCAACAGCCAGGAGGGTAAACAGGATATGACATCCTCAAATTTCAATCAGACAAGGGGCTATAATCTTATCATTCAGGAATCCATACTTGTTGATAAATTCTATGAAAATCAAAATTACATATATGAGAAACTGTTTTAAATTCTGGTCACCAAATGTGAACAAAATTTGGTGCCATCCAATTTTTTTTAACCTCTGCAAGCTGGAAATACATATCTTAATTAACATAATTATTCTAAACAGAGTATGTCACAAATCCCATCAGCTGCTTCAGAACATTGATTGCCTGAATATACATATTTAGCTCCATACAGTTAAAAGTTTCAAATTCAACATTAACAAGGTTGACTTGATTTTGAATGTGCCGCATACTGTGATTTTGTGTGTGTGCAAACACAAGTGTACATGTGTTTGTGTGTCCTATTATGGCCCATTTTCACATGAAGTTGTGCATAAAAATCCATTACACATTGAAGTGGTGTTCTATTTAGATTCCAAGAACACAAGCAAGGTTGTTTAGAATTAAAATAATTTGATTATATTAAAACCAAAGTTCATTCCGATTGAAACCTTTCTTCTTCAAGCTGCGAAATGGAGGGTATAGTCTCAAAAAAGAAATTTAATTTATTTGTGAATTTGAGTTGGGATTTCTGTAATTTCTCTACTCACTTTATTTTGAATTTAATCACTTTTAAAACCATTACAAAGGTATAAACACACACACATGCACAAATGTGACAGAGCAATAGAATTACTCAGGCTGTTATTGAAGACTAGAGGGGCCTGTATTACTTTTCATGTAACAGTTTCACTTTTGCAAGACACTGTGGTCTGTTCTCCCCAGACACCTGCTGATGGTAAACTGGGGACTCACTGGAGGATGGCTGGTGATTTTTCACAGGCTATTTGACATCATTTAGACTAGATTGCTTTAGCGCTTCATCTAATTTTAAGGCCTCTTTAACTCAGATTTGAAGTTTATAGTTGCCATGCGTCTGAGATTATACAAATTTTCTTATACTCCTGTGAAGAGCAGGAAGTTGACAGTCATATTAGTAAGTACAGAGAATATGTCAATCACTCAACAGTATGCAGCAAACAAATGGAATAGCTGGGGCTTAAACTCTTGTCTTCTGCTTCCTAATTCAATGTTCTTTCCACCTCACACCCTCCCACATCTTCACTATGACTGCATTATCTTCTCCTAACACTTTATCCTACTAAGATTTCTTTTAGCAATTGCACTGGGAAAAAGGTTTTGGGGTCCTGAAATGTTTAAGTTATGGAAGTCTGTACAAGACAACAAGAAATTGAATTTTAGAATTGAAGCAATTATATCAGTTTCTTAATCAATAAATGACAAGGCATTATGCACTCATTATTTTTCAATATTTATTTTGAAAAGGGACAGGGACATAAAGTTTCATTTCTTGGCATTACATTCCTCATGAAACTTAAAAATCATTAGAAAATGGAAGACCAATATTACATGATGAGATTAAAATAATGGTTTAAAAATCCAGCGTCAGAATATTTATTATTTTTAAAAAATAAGAGCTTACAACTTGCATTTGGCCAGCATAGTTGAATGGTATTCTAATCACAGCTTACTTTTCATTTTTAAGAACACCTTCTAGAGCTTTCCTTAATATCATAAATTATCCTAGCTGAAATCAATACTGTATTGCTAAATAATTAGTAGTAGTAACTGTAACTTAAAATTAGAGCCAGAAAAAAATATCAAATATACACGATTCTAATGAACTAAGTAGTATTTCCAAGCACATGGCCTTATATTGGTTTATAAAATATTCACACAACCAATTGGTGACATGCTCCATAGCTTCTTGGATAATTGTATCTCATTGGAGCCATTTTATTTCTCCTCCCAATATTTTTTACTTTGAATTGAAAAGCAATACCTCTCCCCAGACAAGGTGTTTAAACAGCTCACCATGTTGCCAATGCAAGACTTGACACTAAAGCAAATATTTATAAATATTATATGCATAATACTTGTTTTACTTTGGAGCCCAATTTGTTTTAGGAAAGGATAACATATTTTAATTTTATTTCAAAGAGTAGGATTTCAAATTTAAAATGATAATCCGAGTGGTATAGATATTTAAAGCTTTAAAAATTAACCAGCAGTACAGAAAACAATGAAAATAACGTCCAAAACCAATGACGACTTTGGAATCTAGGTGTAAAAGTTCTACTGGAGAAGACCCAGCATTTAACCCTTTTCATCTAAGAGAAAGTTCTAGTAAATGACAAGTTTGTCTCTTGACTATAATGCTGGTTGAGCTCCACAAATCACCGGGGAACCCACAGGCAGATGCAGTCATGTGGCACAGTCACAAGGACTGAAGAGGCCTGCACTATTTCTTAAGCCTCATTGAAGGCCACACTAACTCCTAGAGAATGACTTGAGAACTAGGGGAAGTGACATTGGGAATGTCCTTTGATGTGTGTCTCATAGAACTGAAGAAATAGAAGTGCCTGAAAAGCCACCATAATTAATTTGAACGTGAACATTTCTCTGAACCAATGATTCCTTGTATGGTGTGGAAATGAGTACACTTCATAATTTTCATTTTATGTCAGAGGCAGTGCAGCTTGTGTTACAACTGAAAAGAGAAATACTAAAGATAAAAGAAAAATAGGATGGTGCTGAAAATAAACATGTTCAGCAGCCATTGTGATTCAACTTACCCTGATGTGCTTTTCATGAGATGGAGAAGGATGGATGGAAAAGAAAAGCACACAAATGTTAATGGATACATTTCAATCCAAAGAAAGCCATGGAATAAAACAAGAGCATCATTTCAGATGTGCAAAAGCTCAGATATGAGAAAGACTTGGTGTCCTTTTTTATTTCACCATGACACACATACTCACTGCGTCCAAAAGCATCAGGCTGAGGGCAGTTTAATAGCTGACCAGTAAGTCTGTCTCTTGAAAATGAGTCACTCTGAAACATGCATGACCACATTTTCCCAGCCTCTGCTATACCCCAGGAGGAAATCAGGCATCTTGTCCAAAAACATTACCACAGGCCACTCCTGGGTTGTTTTACAAACAGAAGCAATAACTTACTAAGTGGTGCTCAGGTTCTCACACAGCCTTATAAGCCTGCGGTCAGAGCTCAAGAAAAAGCACAGCCGACTTCTAGGGAGGCAGCAACTTGAAGAACGCACTGGTTTGAGGGGCAGAATATCTGGACTCTAGTTCTCGTACGTGGTTTATTGAAAATTCCTAGTAGGTTCTGATCTTCAACTTCCTCAACAAATTAAGTTGCCCCAAATTAAGGGGCAAGAAGGAATTTGTACATTCCTGTCATAATAATAGTAATAATTTTTGTGAATGTGTATGTGCCGGTAATCAGAACACGAAAAAGCATAAAAGAGTTCTATCAGTCTTCACTTGTCACAGAACTTCCTCCTCCTCTATTTGAACTGGCAAAATAAATGTTGCGTTTGTGCCAATTGAGCTTCTTTCAATAGAAACGTTTATTTAGACAGATGTTTATAAACGTTGCTCTGAGGAAATAAAGATGAACTAGATTGGTTCACCATTATCACCAGAAATCATCACAAAAACAATGCTGATTTAAATATAATGTTTGAAGTAGCCCATTTGCTCCCTGGATATAGTGGAGGCACTGGGAAAATATGGAATTTAAATAATCTAACAAAAAGCCATGGTAATATTATTTTAAATTTTCTATTCAAGCATATAATAGACTCATTCTTAGAAAAATAAAACTTTACAACTCACAAAACATATTCAATATAACAAAATATGAAGCAGAAATTCTACTTTAGAAATCAAGCAAGTTAGATAGTTTCTTCTTTTACTACACAACCACTATAAAGAAAAGCTCGACGTGCAGTGGAACACCGTGCACGTGCCTCCTCTAAATGCATTCATTCAGAGAAACCATGTATTATTTTGTGAAATGGACGTTTTGGAGAATGCATATTCTTTGACCCAGCTCCAGAACAGCTGTGGCAAGCTCTTCAAATTTTCACACAAGCAAAAACATAAACGTCCATAGAAATTGGGATTAGAATGTCTTAGGAAATTTAAGGCATATTTTTCACATCATACGCGCAGGAGAAAGAAAATTAAGACCAAATAGAGATAGCTTCTAGGTGGTTAAAGTGGTTTTCCTGTCAACATACCTGTGAACTCTTTGATGAGCTCTGAAAAAAAGGGAATTTCTGAGCTTTCCATGAAAATTGCCAAAATTATTTGGGGCCAGTTATTACCAGGGACAAAATGATCTTCCCCAGCCTCCCAGCTATCTAGGACTGGCTCTCAGATAAAACAAGTTGATTAAATCTGCACACAGTGGAATATTAATATTTCTCACACTTTTAGTTATCGTTTTTTAAAATATGAATTTGTACCAATAAAAATACCTTAAATATAAAATGTAAGAGAAATTATTAAAATGAACAGGAAATACAAATATAAAGATATTACTCAAAAAGTATGGCTTAAAGTTCTAATATATTTATTATCAATTTGTGTAAGTTGTCTGATTTCTCATAGTTTCTGTGAACTTTCTTCTCCTAAGTCAATTAATTTAAGAGCAATACTGAGCAGCGATCTTTTTAGAATAGTAAGTATTTCAGCTCATAACTTTCAAAAAAAATCTGCAAAAGACAGAAAGCTATACTCATAAATGACTGTGAAAAATTTTGTGTTAATATATTATAAATTTATGTCAGAGGTAATATATATTTTCAGTTTTTCTGGTCTGGATAAAGTGTTTAATTTTTCTTCATATAAAAATTGATGTTCTTTTCTACATGCAGTTATTTACAATAACATATAACCTCATTTTTTTTTCTTTTCACTCCAGATTTTCAAGGTTATGATAATAGCAAGAGAGATTGTCAAGAATTAATGTTCTTCAGTTAAAGGCCACTGTTATTAATAGGCAAATAATAACTTTTAATTGATGTAGAAAAGAACAGGTTCTAAGTTGTCATGTAATGAATAAGATCAAATCCAATGACTGGCATAATATTTTCCTTGGGAACAACAGCAAAAATCCAGACACATCAAGAGGGCATTATCAGCTAACAGATGTCTTGTATTCCAAAATGAGGGCCTTAAACTTTTCAGTTGTCTTACTTTAACCTTCTCGATCTCTTCCTAAATGAGTGGGCCCTCTCTTGTTTATAAACTAGTCAATTTTGGATGTAAAACTTCGCATGAGAAATAATTCACTACATGGGCTTCGTGTGGGGAATATAGCTGCCTCCTGCTTCTTAAAGTTTAAGTTGTCGACTCAGAAATATTTTTAAATCAATTATGAACACCAGATTGGAGAGTGAATGGGTAGTAACTGGAGTGGAAAAGTGGAATGAAGAAAGAAGTTCTTTTAATAGGTGAGACTTGAGAATGTTTAAACGCTGATGGTCACAACACAGAAGAGAGCAGAATTTGAAGCTCCAAGAGCAACATGGAGCGAAATTGGCATAACATAATTCAAAGGGAAGGGATGGTCTTAAGTAAGAAGAGAGAAGCCTGGTTTTCTGCAAGAACGCAGGATGGGGGCAAATGTTAGTGTGTATTTGGCAGCAAATAATTCAGAGAACTTTCTCTTTTTTCTCTCCCTCTAAGGTGGAATGTGAACTCATCTGCAGAAGACGCAGGTTTGAGGGCAGTGGAGGTCTCCATCAAAAGATGCAGAGAGTAGGAAGAAGACTGGTGAGAGAAAAATATTGGGATTACTGGGAAGTGCTGAATTCCCAAATGAAGCTGGTCCAAATTCCCCTGTGTTAATATTCTCCAGCAGCAAAGAGGTGCCCAAGTACAGACATGGAAAAAGAAAATTCACTAGTGGCTATAGTCACGATATGCAGATGTGACCAAGTGAAAGAGGAGTAAAGAGTGCTGAAATAATGGACATGGAATCTAAGTTAAATAGGGAGAAGGGAGAGGACAGAAAGGGGCTCATGCAGTGAGAAAGAATCCAAGCTAATAAAAAACGATAGTGGAAGAAGTTGATAAAGCCAGCTGAAAGGAGAAGACCGTGATTAGGAAGAAACAATATGCTTGAATTAGCAATTTTGAGATAAGAATGATTTTGGGGTAATGACAAGATTCAGAATATGACCATGGGAGGTGTCTGAATGGTTCAGAAGTTTTAAATATGATTCATCAGCACACTCGTTCAGAAATAACTTTTCTTTAAAGTTAATATTGACTTCCAATAGCTAAAGTATTTGAAACTTTAAAAAAGGTCAAGAAATCTTTATTCTTCTGAGAATTTTCTTGGTCATGTGCCTAGCAAATTTAACCCAGATAAGCCCAAAATTAAAGTTTTGATTATGCAGAATCTGAAATAAAGACATTTAATTGTATGTTTGTATATACATATGCATAAAATATACATATACACACATACACGTGTATTTTTGAATGAAAAGCTTTTGGTGTAGACTTTTCTTTACATAAACCTGTCAATAGGATATAAGTGATCCCTGCCTGTCTCAGAAGTGTGGAAACGAGGATGAGAAGCTTGTTTCATGAATGGCTAATTTTAAATAACTATAGGAAGAAACCACATCTTCAAAGACTTTATGAAAAAGACAATACAGAGGTAATATAAGAACTTATATTTGTGGAAACAAATGTGGAGAATTCTTTCTGGAGTAAGATGTCAGCATTTATTTAAATGCACCCTAATTACTGAATTTTTTTCTTTTAAAAAAGGAACTAAATTATCCTTGTTATTTGACACTGACTTTGTAAGTTTTACTGGAATGAATGATGTCAGATTGATTCAAGTACACATTTAAATTTCTTACATGCCTTATTTATTAGTGATCATTACTATTCTTACATCTAACTTTGAAATATTATATAGGGCTCATTATAGCAGAAAAAAAGCAATTTTACAACATGGCTGCATCTTGTGCTTTGAAACTACCTCCCCCTCACCGTCTTGAAAGGGTGTTTGGTTTAAATATATTTGTTGATTATTTTGAAGGAACAGATAGAGTTGGATAAGAAGCTAATTCTCCAGGGGAAAAAGTATGCTACTCTTTTCAGAGTATAAAGAGAGAGAGGGATTTTTTTTGACTTCCTATGTAGACCATTTAAAATTAGATAGGGTATTCAAGGTCCAGCTGAGAGCCTAGACTACACACTCCTTACATCATGGCCTTAGCATCCTAAGATCCTAAGTAATTCAGAGGAAAACTGTGCTCAGGAGAGCTGAGCTTTTATATACCACGGTGCCTGGAAACCCATGTTTTCTCATGTGTGGAAGGAAATAGCAATTTCTACCTCAAAGACTTGTGAAAATTAAAAGAGATAATATGTGTAAAATGTGTAGAATAGTGCCTAGCATATTTAACTGCCTGGTGTGATTATTAGTTATTGATCACATATAAAATAATTATTCTCATCACTATACAAAAGACGTGGAGGAAAAAGAAACAGGATATATATGCAAAAGGAGATAGGAATAATTATAAACAAGAAATAGATACTAAGTCTACTAAGACCACAGCATGCTAGATGGGAAGTAGGGAGAGATAAAACTGGTGAGATAAACAGGGATCAGATATCACAGGGATTTCTGGACTATATACAGGCATTTGGAATTTGTCCGAGCAACGTGAGAGAATAATTGAGGGCTTTCAGACATGTGATTTAGGTCGATCTCTTTAGCTGAAGTGTGAAGAGTGGATTGCAGGAAGACAAGACTAGAAGTATGGAAATTATTTTAGTATGATGGCCTGAGAAAGGAAAGAAGGAAATCAATTCATTTGAGAGAGTTTAAAGAGATAATATACACAGTGATAGTATAGGGAGGTGATAGTGCCGGTATAGGGAGGTGATAGTGATAGTAAAGGGAGGTGCACAGAGGAAGAATAAAGACAAAGAAGAATGAGGGCAAAGATGAAGCCCAGTTTTCTGGTTGGTCCTCAGGGTAGAAGTCACTGCCTCAGTTCCTGTTCCATTTTCTTAGGTTTTCTTCTTCACCGTAGAGTTCTTTCCCTCCTCAGCTTCTATTCAAGCGTTCAATTTTTCAGGACATAAATTTCGAGTACTTAATATGTCAGACACTGCAATGCTTAAAAAGCCGAGGTTCTCTTGAGTCCAGTTCTCTGAATTATATAGAGAATCATAGAATCCCAGGGCAGGGACAATTTAAAGAGCACGTAATACGATCTCTCAGCTGAAATTCGAATCCCCCATGTAATTATCCTACCACATACCCATGCTTGGCACGTCTATATTGGGCAGAATCCTGAGGAACAGCTCTTTCTAGGTGGTCCATTCTTTCTTCCCAGATTGGTGATTGTTAACAGTTCTCACTCAGACTCAGCTCAAATTTACCTGTAATGACCTCTAACTTTTGGCCCAAGATCTTATCATGAAGCCATAAAGAACAAGTCTAATTGCTCTTTCTTTTGTCAGCGTCTGGATCTTTGTTCTCTACACGCCACACATTCCTAATTATTTCTAGTACTCCTTGAAGACACAGTTTGGTATCACCTTGCTACACTGGTCATGTGTCTCAGAACAATGCTGGTTTGAATACATCTGCTTCAAGTATATTTCCCAGAAATTAACTCAATATGCAGTAACGATCTGGTCAGTGCATAGAAGTTTGCCTCTATCAATTGCTTTTACAGATATTGAAAACCACTAATTTCCTTGTCAGGCATTGCTAATTTGCCTTTTTTGCAGAAACATTTTTCTTAGGAGTTGCAGTTAAAATTATATATACCCTCTTATACCCAAGAATCGGTAAGTATAGTCACGAAGTTGGATACAGAATTATATAAATTCCCCTATTAAACTCCTCTTGTTAGATTTAGATCTCTCTGTAACGGTCTTCCTTAAACAGAATAATTTATCTAAAAACTTAATTGTGCCTCTGGCTTCACTCTTCCACAAATCAGATAGTTTCATTTAAATCACTTGTAAAAGTGTTGAGCCTGCCACCTTTTGTTTCATTCAGTCACTATCAGTTCATTTGTTCAGTCCCTTTGATTACAGTGGTCTCATCAGCTATAACTCCATTCTGTTAGTCTCATTCCAATATTATGTATAGAAGTATCAGCAGTAAGTAAATTAAATACCTTGCTGAACTTAAGAAATTATATTTCCATAGTATTTTTCCTCATCTACATGTCTAGAAAATCTTTGAAAAAGTTAAGGGTTTATTCTTTAAAAAGTCTATTTATTCTTGGTTATTAATAATCCCCTTTTTATTGCACAAAAGTAATCTAATAAATGTTGTACATTTATTTTGGAAACTAACAGTGAGCTGACCAGTCTTTAGCTTGGAACAACTTTTAAGTAAGAACATTAGGTGGCTTTAGGCTTGTGGCACTTTTCTCACTCTGTTCAAAGACCAGTGGCTTAAAGAAGTGATCACGGCCCCAGAAATGCTTAAGTGCAATAATCTGTTTTCATGTCTGTCTTCTGCAAGCTCTTTGAAGAATGGAACTGTATAATTCGAATGTCAGTTGTTTCTAACACAGTTCTTGAGACATAATAGACATTAAATGAATGAGTAAAAAGTTATCATTTGCATGTTCCCTTAATCTAGCATTTATCTCAATCCGGACAAATGATATGGATTTATTTAGAAAAAGAGGTCATTCTTCTAGTACATGTAACTGTCTTAGGTTTTAATTTTCCATTACTACTTCTTATTTTACTTTTTCCATGTCAAATATTTGTCTCCTGGGCAGAAAATACAGAGACTGTATAGGGCTTGTGTTCTACTTACTCTGTAGTCTGCTAACATTGCGCCCTTGGCTCACAGCAGCGGTCCTGTTCCTTCTACGTTCTTTTCCTTCCACCAAATCGATCAAATACATCTGAACGCACTTGGATGTCCCTTGGCTTTATTTTTCCCAACAAATTTCAATGCATTTTGGCCTTTAGTCTTTGGATGTTATTATTTTTTAGCTTCAAGAATTCTTACAATTGTCTACAGTTGGAGCTAAGCAGGACTATCCATAATCAGAAGGCAAGCTGACGAGCTAATGAGCTATATCCAGCGCAGCGCAGGCAGAGAAGACATACTGCTGGAGTTCCAAGTAGGAAATTAGTACAGATTTTCCCAGAGAAATATTGAGAACGTTGGGTTTAGGCTCTGAAATATTTGACCTCGTCAGGTCATTTTCAGTTGGTGCTCAGAGTGTTTTCCTGTAGCCATGTCTGTACTAAATGAACCCTTGACTAGAACTAATTGATCCAAGTGAAAATATTTGTTCCACACTAGGCCAATCAGATGCTTTCACCCAGGAATTTAAAATTCAGAATGGGGTGAAATAGAAAATATGAGTTCTTGACAACACCCTAGAGAAATACTTCAAAATCTCTTATTGTTGAAATTTCAGAGTTGTCCCGGCTCTGTTGTTTCTGCAATCTCTGAGATACTCTACTGTGACTCCCCTTTTTGTTTTATCTAGCCAGAATCAGTTCCTACAGCGCGCTTACAAAATAGATTTTTGTGGGGGAAGAAAAGACATTTAGCTTCCATATATATAGCATAACTTAAATGGGAAATATTCAAAGCTTCTAACGCATGTCTCACAAATTAACCTCTGGAACACAACTCATTTATAAGTTTAATTTGGCACATAGGCACTTAATAAATATTTATTAAATGGAAGAATGTTGTAGAATGTGATACCTTTAATTATGAATATTTTTAGTGACATTTATTTTGCTTAGAGATATGCAAACGCTGAACCTTCCAAATGCCAAAGATTAAAAATGCGGAGTCTCAAAGCACATTAAAGATTATGCACTGAAGGAGACCCTTAGGATTGCAATGGAAATAAATTAACTAAATCTATGGAGCTTCACTTTTATGTCTTTGAAGTTCTAACATAAAGATCCGTTGGTAGTGATTAACTGTGACTGCCATGCTCCAAGGATAGAACTGCTTCTCTGGGGGAGGCTGCTGATAGCTGAGTCGGAATGTTAATTTCATTTTAATGATGTTGAAAAATTGATTTCAAATATGAAATCCATATTCACTCAGCAATGATACACATTCAGGAGAACATAGCAAATTTTAACATATAATATATTACCTGTATTGTAACTAAAGATTGAAAGTGATGTTAGTCAGTATATTAATATTCATATGGTATCTTTCAATTTAAGTCTCAAGATACAGAAGATTTCAGCATGCATAATATTTTAATAAAAAATTATACAGTGTTAAAAATGCAGGAGTGAAATATTTAGCAGATAAAAACAAGATAAAGATTTCAGATTTTATATTTCTGGAGATACGTAGCCATTCACTAGGTATTTGGTCAATTTTAAAATGTTCACTGACTATCAAAGACTGTTGTGAGAATTAGACAGGTATATTTCTACTGAAACACGCAATTTTTTCTTTTATCACATAAGTCTCTGTAAAAATAAGCTTCTGGAATCAAAGTTGAGCCTGGAACTGAAAATCCTTTAGGTCAATACAGGTAAGACAGTCCAATCTAACATGTCTGCAGACTAAAAGTATAAATAGAAAAATGAAACAAAATATATTTGAGTAGAAACATACTTGTGACATTTATGAACCCCATAGGAAAGGGAAAAATCTTAAAAATTTCAGAAAGAGAGAGAGAGAAATAATAAAAAAGAAACCCTAAAAAAGTGAAAATCAATTGACATTAGACATAACTGGAAGCCAGAAGAGCAATATCTTCAAAGTTCTGAGGGAAAATTACTGTAAACCAGCAGTTTTACACTTTTAGCAATTATCATTTAATTTTAGGTGTAAACTGTATTCTCAGGGCTCAAGGACTCTGGAAGGCTGCCATGCACCCTATCATTACATTTCCAGAGACGATGATTTGGGAAATCAGCAGTTAATTATATTTCAGGGAAAAAAAGCTAAGAAATCTGATGAGATAGTAATGCAAATATATTTTAGATTAATACTTTGAAAACTCTTCTTTAGGCAAAGATCCTAATGACATAAAATTTCTTTTCCTTCCTTATGAGTTCAGGTCCTTGATTCTAGAGTAACCTGTTTATAGAAACATAACATTGTAGATGCTGGGTTTTTTTTCCTTGCTGAGGAAGATTAGCCCTGAGCTAAACTCTGTTGCCAATCTTCCTCTACTTTATATGTGGGTCACCACCACAGCATGGTTGATGAGTGGTGTAGGTCTACACCTGGGATCTGAACCCAGGAACCCAGGCTGCCAAAGCAAAGTGTGCTAAACTTAACCACTAGGCCATGGGCCCAGGCCCTGTAGATGCCGTTTTTAAGAAGAGGTGAAGCTTATATTTGTGTACCTCAGAAGCCTGAGACTATCCAGCTTCTTCTGAGTCAAATAAGTTTATCTAATTTTGGGGTTCAGATTTTAGGAAACCCCTTTTTGGCCAAATACCTTAGTCATATTCTAACAGCTCTATTGGCCACAAAGCTGGCATTTTGATCTCTAATTTGTCTGAATCCTTTGTCTATCATCAAATAGATTCTAAACTTAGGCAAAAAACAGAGTTTTTATTTGTTGAGTCCTAAAATATCTGCATGTAGACTCTAAGTGAAATTTGAGGAGTTAAAGAACATTCCGAAATAGAGGTTTTTGACGGGCCAGAGCAAGTAAGTTTTTGACCTTACAATAGCTTCCATTATGCCATGCAGTTACTTTTTGTAGCTATGTGGTTGGCTTTACTTGGCCATCCTGAGCAAGTAGCTTTAGGTTAGCTTAAAACATTGGCTGGAGAGCTAAAAAAGAGAAATAAGTTTTTGAAGATCAGGGTGACAAGTATGAAAGAGAAGAGGTGAACTTCTCAGGTCTAGTTGCTTGTAATGTGAGTTTTAGAAATGGGAAAGATGTTTAGTTCATGTTAAACCAGAAAAGATGCTTGGAGACCAATGAAATCAAAGGATGATGGATAAGGTCTCAGAGAGTAGTGACACTCCAGAGGGAGCCCACACTGAGAAAACTACGGAGAGTCACAATTTTAACATGTAGACAGATATTGAGAACAGGAAGTGCCTCAATCCTTAAAGATTAGGAGAGGTATACCATGAAGCTACAGAAAAACTGGTCAAATTTTGATGAGGAAGACCAGAAAAATTAATGTGAAGTATTCGAAGAATTACTAGATGAGTTTCAGTTTGACACAATTATTGTAGGTATCAAGTCTATGTAAACCTCCTGGAGAAATTTATGGAATTGAAGCTTTGAAGGAAAGTACAGAAAGATAAGGCAAATTGAAGCAGTTGGGACAATAATAGATGGACTTGAGGCCTAGTTGCACTGATGGACAATAGCATCTGCGTGAAAATACCCAATGCAGAAAGGTAAAGGTTGACAAGATTTTCTGGAACAGTGGATGTTCTAGCAGATTCAGGATTCTTGATTTCCTTTTTCTCATCCTACGACAATAGCTGGAAATGTAAGCAAAACAAATGCTGCACCAGAAAGCAAAACAAAAGTGGAATAAATTAGGAAGACAGATCTAGTAAGATGTTCTAATCTATGTAGTTTAATTTGCTGATGGTAAGCGTAGCTCAAATTAGACTTTTGTTTGAGATTGCCAACATTATAAATTTCTGAACTTCACAAGAATTTGGAAAGTCTTGAACGAACGCTGCTCTCTGAAACTATCTTCCCCATATGGTTTTTAAAAATATGTTGTAACTAACTTCTTTAGAGAAGATTTCTCCCAGCTAAATTTAAATTCACAGATTGTCAACTGTAGATACCTGATATCTTAGTGAAGTTGAAAACGATATTTTTCTCCAGTTCTGTTTGTTCTCACAGAGAGTAACCGGTCTCTGATATGAATTTTGGGACAGGGAACGTAGGTCTAAGTTAAGTACGTTGTACTAGAAACATCATTTTGGTTGGTCAGTGGATAGAATGTAGAAAACAACTAGCAGGAGACCACAGTCATTGCAACTATACATGTACAACTTATAGTGTTCTACATTCTGAAAGAAGTTGCTCCGTTTTTGTTTTTGTTTATTTTTTCAATAAAATCTGCTTGAATTTTTTTTCCATCTTGAAAGAAGTCCAGTAACCATGAAATCTGAACACATAAAACAGTATGATTCCTTGAAGCACTTAAAGAGGATATAATGTCTTTTAAAAAAAGAAAATTGGAATTGTTTAAATAAAATTTTAAATACTTTAAAAAATTCAAGAACTAGTAGTCAACGTTTAATAATAATTAATGATAAGATCTGATAGAAATAAAGTCTGAAACTATGTAATTTAAAAGTAATTTATCGTGTCTGTCTTATAAAACTCATTACATGAAGACACTTCACTTTTTGGCAACCTAGAAATCAAGACACAATGTCATGCAAGCCCTGAATAAGTGGTAGTACTTATTTACTAAGTCTCGTGATTACTAATTGCATATTTTTGCTCCTAGAGTTCTTGCTATGGGATAGTCAACAATAAGAGAAATACTTCCATCCTTCCATTAGTTAACTCTATCTTGCCTTCTTGGATTCATTTTAACCCAAACACTATTACTCTATAGGAAAAAGTTGTACAGAGAAATGTTAGCCTTTATTGTATTATAGAATATTCTTAATATTAAAGACAAGTATTCTGTTTAATACATCTTAAAATTATTTTGCTGAAACATACTGCAAAATAAAACACGAAAGTCAAGCTTAGTAAGATCTTCACACTAAGTCGAAAACTAAAATCAGTTTTTGACTGTGAGTGTACTTAGGATCTGAAAAATAATCCACAAAATTAATATTAAATCATTCTAATAGTGTATAAAATTAATAATAGCTAACCTTTAACTTTAAATATATTACTTAAAAATCATTTTATAATTGAAATGTTTAACTTTGGTAACTGTTAAAAAGGACATTTAACTTGGTCCCATAAACAACGAATGAATTGTGTGATGCACTTCCACAATATCAACCTTGTACGCAGTGTGACAGCTGGTCAGATCGCCATTAGTTGTAAACATTTCATTGTAGGAAAAATGAGAATTAAGGCTTAAGGGAAATGAAAAAAGTCCATTAACCACGTTGCGTTTGATTGCTCTTATTCTTTTAGACTTGAAGCAATTTTAAATAAATAAAATTAAAAGTCCTTTAGATTTGAAATAAGTTTTAAAGAACCTAACAAAGAGAAAATTTTTAGAAGATTTTTTCCCAATAAATAACCATACAATTGAATATAACATTCCTTAATAAGAATATATAAAATTAGGAGATTTCCAAGAGATTATGATAGTATTCAATTATATTTTTGAGTGATCAATAACGAAAGAAGAAATATTTACTAGCCTTGAACGTGACTCCACATTTAATTCTATTCAAGAAATAATGCTCCTAAGGCCACTTCCTTTTTCAGCACAGTATTTCCACTAAATTTGGATATATCAAAATGTAATAAGTAGAAAATTCCTGAGATAGTTAGGCTAGTGAGCTCTTCTATAACTTGTAAGTATATATTTCCTCCTTATTAGTAAACTTCTGCAAAGCAGGTGAGAAGGCAAAATATGATGTAAATTGATTAGACTGAATACTTTTAACCATGTGAGAATATCTGTTACCAAAATGCTGACCAGAGCAGTGACCATTCTTTCATAGGAAAGAAGGTAAACGTGAAAATTATAATCATACTGCAATAAATATTTGAGAAGGAGGAAAAGGAGTAGTTGACCAGTAGATTCTGGAATAAAGAGAAATTCTTTGGCTTTAAAGAACATATGCTAAAGGTGCTACTTCATCACTAAAAACGTTACTACGTACTTTAAAAATATGTTATTTATGGCCCCTCTTGCTTTCTAACAGCTGCTAAGACTCAACATTTGCCAATTTTGCAAGTCATTTAAATGCTGCATATTATATGTGAATGAAACGATACATTATCAGTTTCCTGACTGATGCAAAACAATCTGCCGGGAGTCTAAAATAAGTTTCTATTCAATCAGTCCGAGAAATGTTCTCCTTTTAAATACTCCATTTTAAGAGGAGAGGCTTTAACTGTCATGAGAGGAAACACAAAGTTGGATGGTGTACACTCTCATTTTCTCATCCCAATTCAGTATGGACTTTAACATCAAAGAAAATACTACATTATTGGTAAGGCTACATTTAAGTATTTTAAATATACTTGAGTTTTGGTCTCTTAGAGAAAATTCTTACTTCTACTACAGGCCAAAGATTTATATAGTCATTTCCAATTGTAGCCCATTAGAACCAGGAAACTCGAGCACAGAATGCTCTCGGGAACACCAGGACAATATTGCCTCAGTCTGCTGTTTTGTTTCCAACTGCTCTCTTTTTAATTCCCCACAAACAGTGATAAAGAGTAAATAAAAGTTAGAAAAAGGAGGAAAAAATCTCCAAACCTACTTTTTCTTCAGTCTTCTATCCTTCTCAGCTTGAGTTCCAAGTTTGCCTAAGCCCAGGGACTCCTGAGCGGCAGCTTCAGTCTCCATGAAGCCTCCTGTGAAGAAGGAACTATTCTATTAGGTTGGATACATTGTATCAGTTCTGAAATTAAGTTCTTAAATGCTTATTTGAGCAACTGTTTAGTAGCACATTTTCTTTTCTTTTTTTCAATTGTCTTTATATTTCCAACCCAACATGCATAAAAAGACATGGGTACATACATAGGCACTGAGAGAATGAAAAGAAAAAAAAGGTACCTATTGATATACCATTCAATCACATCTAGCAGCAACATAACACATGTGGCCTGTGCGGTGACAAGTAGTTGAATATAAAATCTGCAAGCCTTGAGGTCTATTTTTAAATTTTTCTTATGGAAAATAACAGCAAATACCTATGTAGTGTGTGATTTATTTTCAACATGAAACATTTGAAATATATCATATAGAATGGGATAAACAACAGCCCAAAGAGTAGAAACTCAGGGAGATATTTGTCTCCAATTCCAAGTTGAGAGAATGGAGAGGCATTTGCTGACTTCTAAAACATTTTCCTATCTGGGTTCTGGAACCCTCTTCTGCTCACCTGACTGACTCCGAAATCCTTCAGTGTAGACCTTACTTACAAAACTCTGCATATTCTGGCAGATTTGTTTTGTAAATTTCATAATAATACCTGGAAAAAACTCTAAGTCTTTCTTGAAAAGACCCTGGCAAGAATTGTTTTTATTCAGTTTTATTGGCTTGGGAATATATACAATGTATATCACCTTGGAATGAAAGGAGGAAGAAAGAAAAGTATGTTGGGCATCAAACAAAGAATTAGACCTTTTATAGTGCGATCATCTAATTCAAGATCCCTAAACATATAATTAATTCATAAATTATCTGTTGTAGTTGAAAAATGAGAACTTAATCCCGGGATCTGTTTTCTCTTTGGCATTTACTATACGTAAAAAACATGAAGTCAAAGTTAATGAAAAATACCCACTATTTTTAACAGGGTTAAGGGATATTTTTCAATGGAAGGGATTTCAACTCCAGTTAAGCTTAAGATAGGTAGAAAGACTTAAGCTAATACTAAGTCTTACAGAGACTACACACGAAATTTCACCAATATATCAGTAAATATATATTACTGAACTATCAAAGACAATTTTTACTCTTCTGTTATCGTAATGGACATTTCCTTACTTAACATTTGCAGGTCTTGACCAGGTTATGGTTTCTCTATCAGAACGAAATATCTTATCAAAGCACAAGAGACAAATTTTGTTACTGTTTTTCATAATTTATTTTGGAAAAAATTATAATACTTGACATTATTAATTCTGGAGCATTGATATAAATAAGTTAAACTCATAGACTCAAAACTCTGCTACTGAACTGGATAATGATAAGAAAGTCCTCTTTGTTGAAAACATGTTGATTGCTATCTATCTAGATCTTATTCAGAGATTCAGAGTTTGGGGACTGAAATTTACTTTATTCAGTTATGCACATGTGAAATTAATATGTAAAGAAATTTTTAATTATGGCAGATTGTCATTGTTCATGTCATTATAAAAGTTATCCACTAGCTGAGTAAAGTACTCTTGGGGATCATTTTTAAATGTGGGATTTTCCGTTATGCACAGTGAGTGAATATTTTCATTTTATTTTTCTCATCAGTATACTTGTCTTCCTGTACATCCATAAATCATTATTCACAACCTGCACTTAACAATAAAATTGTTCTGTTGAAGTGTAAATGGAAATGAATGATTCACTTAAAAGTTACAAAATTCTTGATCAGCCCAGATGCGAACAGAGAGATTAATGAGGTAGACACATTGGATAAAGAATGAGACATTGCCAACCACCACTTGGTTGGGTGAATCAGGCTTTTTATTCTTCTGAACAAAGAAGAATATCTAAATTATGATTTAAATTTTTTCAAGAATCCAATATTTTAATTAGAGAAAAAAGAACATTTTTTTCAAAAATGAAAGCTCTGGAAGAGAAACAAAGAAATCACTAGAAGAATTTTGTGAATCAAAACTACACCCAGAAAAAACAATTTGCTTCTCATTAGTTAAATTATAAAAATAAAAAGCATGAGGACCTTGGAAATACTTGAGTACTTCAAAATCAAATAGCCTTTGAATAGAGGATTTAATAAAGAATTGTGGCCATATTCTGTTTGAAAATGCCAATAGAAAATAACACTGGGGCTGGCCTCATGGCATAATGGTTAAGTTCGGTGAGCTTCGCTTTGGAGGCCCAAGTTCACAGGTTCAGATCCAGGACGTGGATATACGCCACTCACCAGCCATGCTGTGGTGGTGAGCTACATATAAAGTGGAGGAAGATAGGCATAGATATTAGCTCAGGGCTAATCTTCCTCAGCAAAAATAAAAGAAAAGAACACTTATGGCCATAGTAGGTAAAATTATTTTTAAGCATCACATGTAGGAAAATACCCTTAAGCAGGATCAAAAGTCCAATTATGTGCATTTTTTCAGCTCTAACAATTAAAACATTTCTAGATGAGAAGAACGTTCTTTCATACAATTGATCCAGCTGCCGCAGAAATCCCAGGTTCATCTTTCCACATACCTGTTAACCAGTTAATTGGTGAGAGTAATCTCAGCCAAACCCGTTTGTGAGCTCTTTTACTCTGGATGGTTATCTAAGTCTGGTGAGAGCATGCCCCATGGTTTTCCAGGCATCAGGGGGCTCCTAGGTCCGTGTGGACTTTAGGAGCATTTATTCATCTATACCAATATTTTATTCTCTAGTCACATGTGGCTATTGAGCACTTGAAATGTGCTGTCTAAATTAAGTGTTATAAGCACAAAATATGCATAGGATTTTGAAATCTTAGTACAAAAAAATATAAGATATCTAATTAATAATTTTATATGGATTACATGTTGACATGATAATGTTTTTAGATCAGTTTAAATAAAATAAATTATTAAAATTAATCTCACCTGTCTCTTTTTACTTTTCTTAATGTGACTACTAGAAAATTAAAAATTACATATGTGACTCACATCATATTTTTGTGGGGCAGTGCTATATACTAGTGGTTCTCAACTGGAGAAAGTACCTATTCCCAGAGGGAATGTAAATATTTGTGTATTTACTGGAGGGAGGGGAGCACATTTTTAGATGACAATGACTGTGAAGTGCAACTGATATTTACTAGGGGACAAGAATTCTAAACATCCCTTGATGAGTAGAGAACCCTGTAGTTCCCCCCGACTTTTTTTTGCTGAAGAAGATTTGCCCTGAGTTAACATCCACTGCCAATCTTCCTCTTTTTGTATGTGAGCCACCGCCAAAGCATGGCCACTGACTGACAAGTGCTGTAGATCTGCACTCAGGAACTGAACCTGGGCTGCCGAAGTAGAGTGTGCTGAACTTAACCACTAGGCCACCGTGGCTGGCCCTAGTTTGTCCGTCTTAAAATTGAAAGAGTGCCTCTGATGAGAAACACAGGCCTGTGAAAGCTGGGGGTTACTAGCTCTCCAGCAGCTCCATTAGGAATGTGGACAGAGCATCACTAACTCCACCCATCTCATGGTATAAGGTGCTCAGGCACAGAAGGCTTGAGTCCCATGATTCCGTGGATGCTCAGGTAAGAAACTGCTTATCCCCTTATCAGTGGCCCTCTAGCGGTTGCACTTGCAAAAGCCCGTGCTAAAATCCCTGCTCTCAGTGAAGTTCTGGGCTATTTATCACTCAGGCACACACACTTTTGTGAGGTCATCGAGGACTTGGAAGTGTTGAGACAGGACCACTCCTACGGTCTGCGGGTCCCAGTCAAGCATTTTTTTTCCCATCCCCTTTTTATACAAACATTTTGAGTAACCCCAAATCAACGGGGCAACAATCTAGTGGTTTCATCCCACAGGAGGAGAAAGTGATTCACTTGTCAGAGCACTCTCCTGGAACTGGGGTCAGGCCACTGGCCCAGAACTCCATAAGTGCGAGTTTCTGGGCTCCCCAGGGTATCTGGTCGACCCCAAGGAAGGCAATAGAGAGTCAGGGAACATGCTGAAGAGGAGAAACAGGGACCCAGGTCCACACAGTTTGGTTGGGTAAGGTACCCTGCCTAGATAGCACTCCCTCCCTGGCTGGTCCTAGGGTCTGAAAAATAAGAGAAAATTCAATGCTTCTAGCAACTGGACCCACACAGGTCAAGGTCTCGGCTGAGGGTGCCCTGCCCAGATGGCACTGCCAGCCCTAGCTGCCCAAGGCACCAGAGGGAAGGTCTTAGAGCATTTCAAGGAAAGTACAGCAAAGTGTGAGGCTTACTAAGATCCAGGCTGAGGAGCTTAAGGAATCCTCATGTGCCCAGACCTATGCGGGGTACTGAGTAGAGATATCCGTTCATTTAGATTGTGAAGGCAATTATCTCTGTTTTGCCTGGGGTTTAGATTCAATTCAGAATAATTTATTTCATGTTGGCCCTTGACGTACAAGTCTGTAGGAATTTCTGGCCAAAACCCACATTGCAGTCTCTGCCTCTCCATTTGTCCAGCAGAGGGCTCTGTCATTGTACAAAAAGGAAGCTCTTACTCCAGAGAGATCAAGACTGTAATCTGCTGCTGATAGCAGCTTCGTCTTTCTTTCATTTGACCTCCCTTCAGTATTAATCCATACCACTCATTTCGTATGTAAACACGCTTCAATTTATAAACAGTTACTGAGTGGTTTCATGTCTGTTAGTCTGTTAGATCTCTGCAGGCTGTCCCCAGGTGCAGTGCCTGGCTCACAAAGAGTGTGAAATAAATGCATTCACAAGGGAAGCTAAATACTGCTTTCTTCAAAGAAAGGCCCTTTCACCATGAAGAGCGTGCGTCATCTCTAATTGACAATTTGTGGAATTTATATCTGTTGGTCCCATAAGATCCAGGAACAATCTAAGTTTTTGAGTAAAGGCCAGCACAGCCACTCAAATTTTATGTGTGAAAAGGTGCTTGCTAAACAATGCTGGTGCATGTTGATGCTGTTTTTTGTCACTGTGAAATTGTTTTCTTCATTATGCTGATTATAGTAGGTCAATGAGTTCAGACAATTATAATAAAATCTGGTTGATGATCATAAAGGAAAGGGAACTTCAATTTAGCAGGCAAAAATTCTCCGTGAAATATATTGCTTCTCAAGTGCACTTAAAGAAAATTTGTGAAAGTAGCTTTTATTTTTTTTACTCAATAATATATGCATTTTATATGTCTGGGGAGATATATATATATATATATATATATAATTTTATATAATTGGGGATTCTGCCTCTTCAAATGTAATATATTTTTCTCTTTTTACTGTTTTTTCACAGCTTTGCTGTACTTGGTTCTATCTGATCAATTCTCCATTCTTGAAAATCTCTTTTTCTTTGACTTCTGCTCCTTCTGCTGCATTGCCTGTCAATGGCCTATTTTTTTCATCCTTACCGTTCGTTGTTAACATCATCTGGGCTGGTCACATGTATTCTCTTCATTTTTCTTTATAGCCATTAGGGCTCTTTGAAGACCTGGGAGGACCAGTGTCTATTAACGTGGCATACCTTTATTGACTAATATATTGACTTTAGAGTCACATTAAACTTCTAAATTTTTCGTATAAAAAAATGCTTCCAAGAGCTATATGTTTAGAGAGGGATATTTTGGACCCTCCATATCTCAGTTTTGGGGATAGTTTTTATAAATAACACGAATTTTTTCATTTGTGATTCCTCTCCATATCAGTAATCCATAAATCTGCACTGTTGAAATGTTCATGTGCAAGTGATTGGGTGATGTATTGACCAACGACAGAATGAGTCTGAATCATGCCACTGGAAACTTTATCGAAGGTGGCATCACTCCACTCATTAGCACTGTTAGTAGAGGATTATTCAACCAGTTATAAATCCACCCAAGTCTTCCATCACTCAGGCCCCATTTTGACATCTTGTCCACAGGGATGTCATGAGTCACAGCTTGTCCACTGCCCTTCCTGTTCTGTTACTGAGTAACTTTGTCAAAGTAACAAGCGAGTGTTGCCTGACATGCCTATATTTAACACAGTTTAATTTGGTTTGCTTCAAAATAGGTTAATGCCTTCAGACAAAATTAAAAGTCAAGCCAGTCAAGATTCCAATTATTGATGCATAATCATGGACCTTGGGGTTCAGAGCCCTTGTCTCCTAGCTGTCCTGATAGGACAGACAATGTATCACGTAAAATTTTTCTGGGCCAGAAATACACTGAAGTTTTTGTTTTGTTTTAAATAAAAGTTTGAATATGTTTATGGACTATCCATCTTAAAAAATGGAAGTTCCTCAATGCCATCAGCTACGTTTTAGCCATTTTCCTAAAGTCCATGATTGGTACTCTGCGTTCAACAGTGGCTGTGCTTATTCACTCAAAGTGTGAAGAAATACATGAATTTAGATTATCTGTTTTGTTTTTTTTCCTCAAAATCTCTACCCTCTTGGGCTTCAATGCCCTCTTGTTAATGCTTTTTTTTGGGAGAAATCTTTCTCTTCAAGTAAGCAGATAGAGGCAAAAATGAGAGTTTTTGAATAGTTCCACCTATCTGTATATTCTGTTCACATAAGGTAAACCTTCACTTTACTTATTTTCTTTAAATTTTAAAACTACTAAACAAAAGTAATAATAAGGATTTCATAATTCCCCTTTGGGGAAGTTTTTCCAATTATCAGTTTATTTTGACAAGTGGCTTTCCTGACACTATTCTTACGTGTCTATGCTATTTACTTATATCTATTATTTGTTATAGATACAACTTTGCACCAAACTCTTCCTGTTTTTTTTTCTTTTTTGAGGAAGATTAGCACTGAGTTAACATCTGCTGCCAATCCTCCTCTTTTCGTTGAGGAAGACTGGCCCTGAGCTAACATTCGTGACCATCTTCCTCTACTTTATATGTGGGACGCCTGCCACAGCATGGCTTGCCAAGCGGTGCCATGTCCGCACCCCAGATCCGAACCAGCCAACCCTGGGCTTCCGAAGTGGAATGTGCGAACTTAACTGCTGTGCAACCAGGCCGGCCCCAGTACCAAACTCTTTTAAAATCTGTTTTTAGAAGGATGTCTCCTATTTCAGATATACAGCTTCTTAAGTTCACATCATTGTAAAAATTATGAGTGTGTTACCTCCTCTTGAATTGCTTTGATAATATCTAACCTTCCTTGTCCTAACCAATCTTCTATGTTGGTTAAGATTGAACTTGTTTCTAGAAGTTTGTGTGGAAGTCAGGCTGTGGTAGGTTGTAAAGTGATTGACAGATGAGGAAGTAAAAATAGCAGTTGTGGAAAACTCACTTAAGCTTGGATCTTAAGAGTAAGGGAAAGATGAGTCAATATTTAGGCAAGATGGCAGGATCAAGTGATGACTTTTAAAATATAGATTAGATATGAGCGTGTTTAAATATTAATGGAAATATCAGGGATGCATTGTATCTGGATGCATGAATCAGCAGGGGAAAGGCTGTGGTCACTGGGCTACTAAGTCTTAAAAGGATGCTATTACATCCTGGATCTATGCTCCAGGAGATCAGCAGAAGTCTTTATCAGCCCTGCTGTCTCCATGCCCCTCAATGAAATTATCAAACCTATTTCTGAATCTTTTCATCTTGGGACTTGTAGCATAGAAAGAGAGTGAATGAAAAAATGAAAAAAAAAGAGAGAGAGAGAACGAGAAACTAAAGTCAGATTCCCAAGTCTGCTAGAAGGCAGTTCATCTGCCAGGACACTCTCCTCAAATTCATTGCGACCTTCAAGTAGACTTGGTGCATATAAATGTTTTATCTTTCCTGAATAGTACTTAAAAATTGAATTTAAATGCTTTTAATGGAAGAACAATGTTCATTGATTCATTCGAGTCTACGTCACTCCTGTTATTTTCTACCCTGCACATCACTTGAAGTACCTTCAAGTAGATATTTTAGTTCGCAAATCCTGCTGCTACATTATGGGCAATAATACTTTGAACAAGAACTGTCAAACCCTCTGATAAGAGTAGAATGAATTTTCTATAAGAAATCTGAAAACTTGAAACCTCCTATTACTACCCAACTTTTGTCTGTGCTACTACTGTGACTTGACTGAATAATCACCAACCATTTGGAAAACATGCTGTAATAGATTTCTGGAATAAAATAATTTTGTTTGGTTTCTGTTAGCTTTATGCAAATCCTTTTCCAAATATTGTTTCCTTTGAGTTCTGGGGTTTCCACATTTATATTGCCTCTGCTAGTAAAATATTTGTAAAAATAGATAATATGTATATTGAGTTTGATTCTCCATAGTTAGGGGTTATGAATGTAGTCATATCTACTGACCTGTCATCTGAAGTTTACCTTATTACCTAGCTTTTCAGATGGTCATATAAGGCAAACAACACCCCCTTACCACTATTCTCCTCTGTGAATCACTAAGAATTCCTCTCTTGTTGTTTATCCTTCCTGATGGAACCAAGCGAACATCTTCATAGTTTTATTTAGACCATTTTCTTTTTCCACACCATATTTCATTTAAAGGCATTTAGCATAGCTACTCTCAGGTTAACTTATGTTTCTCTGTCCTTATGTGCTAAACTCTTCAACTAAGAGTTCTAAATAGTAGGACATGGCCCAAAATTTCAAATTTGGTTCTTTGACACCATCATCTCAGTACCATCTTACTTTCCATGCCATCCTATCTTATTTCCTCTCTCTATTTTTACTAGTAGAAGAAATAACATTGTCAGTGTTCCTGTGTCTGAATTTCCCAGATCAAGATATCAAAATCATAATCACTAGAGATGTTATCCTAGTTTCTTCTGATGCATGTGTCATTAGCATGGGGTGGCAGACCCTGGGTTTGATAAGTTTTCATGATCTTTACCTCACAACCTGGATATACCTTCCAGGACAAATGGATATGAGTCCAGGCATATGAGTCCATATCCTTCAACTAAAGTACCAGTTGTCTCATGCACAATTTTCTTCTGGTACCAATATGGTTTCCTGAAATGTATTTATGTCTATATTTTCTTCATATTTCTTCAAGTCTTATTTCCAATAAACATCTTTTTTTCTTGGATTATCTAGGTTTGATTCAACCTCAATGTAGCTTCTATGCAGCTTCAGAGGTATAGATTTCTGTCTTTGACTTCCTCATCATCATCGCAGTCCTGACCATGCTGATGACTCAGCTTTGTTTATCCTCTATCTCTGTTGTTTTGTGGAGTAAAACAAAATTGCTCATGGTTCTGAAATCTTCCCAAGTCTATGATGTGATCCCAAATAACTATTGCTGGGTTCTAACTTGGATGAAGTTCATAAGAATATAATTGTAATTAATTCTGTTCTCATCTGTTCTGACATAGAGACACAGTCATTGAAAATGGATAGGAAAGGCTACGTTTCTAGAAGGCGTATAGTTTTCTAGATTTTAAATTGTATCTAGGATACTCCAATTTTGACGGCCTATTATTAGCGAAATTCCTAATGATTTAGTAATTCTTCATCAAAGTTAAATATAAAATAAAAGTAGGATAATCTAAGTGAAAAGACAATTAAGCACATTTTAAAAGGGAAAAGTAAATTATAGAGCCTAAGATGAACATGTATGTTGAAATAGGAAAAAATAAAATGATTACTATGTCATTAAAATAAATATTTTAAAATAACTATCCACACTATTGTGAATTACACTATAATATACTGGAAATGAGAAATAATTTGGTAAGAATATAAACAGTTGTCAAATAAAATAAAACAAATTTTAAAACAACATTTTGGTTTATACATTTTATATCCAAAAAATAACCATCTTCCTGCTTCTTTTCTTGTGCAATACTATTTTCTATAGCCTAAGGGGTTCCTCTCCTGAGAAACAGAAATGCAAAGAGGATTTAATTCTCCTGCTGAATAGCACTTAATCACACAGCTAGCTACACATCAGTTTCCCATGGCTTCTGATGCTTTGTGTGGGTTTCACACTGTGGAAGTCGACAAAGCCATGTTTGAATAATACTACAGCCCTAAATCTGCAAACATAAATATTATTCTCAGAAATCCTTTTGGTGCCAGGGCAGGAAACTAACCCTGGGGGTTGGGGCATGACCTGTGAATAGTCATTCCTTTATTTGAGAAACCAAAGGAGGTGCTATGAAATTCTGGTATCACTCTGTTCAGCAATTACCATTGGAAGTAGGAGCTAAATCCTTTCTTGGTAATTTAACTCTAGTTCTCAGGTAAATAGAAGAAGAGGGAAAAAAAAGATGCAATCACGAATAACCAAGATGATTAAAAGATATTTCAGAATAAGAAATAAATATATAGAAAGGCAACAACAAAAAAATCAAGTGTATATATCATCATTTCAGGGAACACATTTTACATATTCTTTTTGCTTCAGACAAGTTTATATATAGATACGTGTCTCCATCTATTAAACTATGTTTATGTATTTACCTAGGGTCATTTCAAATGTACTGATCTATATTTTATTCAATTAATCATTAATAATAATTAACAATCTCTAGCACCCTATTCCTTCCTCCATTCCCCACCTACATGCTGTAGAGGCTGTAGCAGAAAGCTGTGATAGTTTTAAACAAAGTAACCCTGTCTTTTACATTTTATGTTCTATGTATCATAATCCTTTATTGTGACTTAAAAAATTCTTTCAGATTTTTTGTAAGCGTCTCAATTTTTTTCAACAGAAAAGCTTTAAATTTGCTGAGTTAAGCGTTTATACACATGGATACAAGATACTCAGTGATTTTAAGCTGGTTTTGAAACTTTGGCACTAGGATGAATACCTCAGTTCTGCGAATTACTAAGACATTGTTTACTCATCAATAAATAAAGATGACAGTAATAAAACTTGCCTCAGAGGGTCCTTGAGTCCATCACAGTTAGCATTAAACATATTCTAGCTATTGTTATTTACAGAGAAATGACAAGGACTGAAAGTTTTACAAATAGTCTTCCCTTGTGACTTGTGTCAAGCATTACTCAGCTAAATTGGATTTACAAAGCTGATTAACATAAAAAGTTTGTCAAGTAGGAAAAAGAAGAAATGAAAAGATGAGAAATGAAATGAAATGTAAAATCAATAGACACTCAGAAGTGACTAAAGTGAGCGGCAGTGGAAAGTCAAGTGCACGCCTACTTACGGAGCTGTCCAAGTCGAGCTTTCTCTTTTTTACCAAACAATCGCCCTATTGAAGACTTGATTCCTTTTTTCTTGGGGGCTTTGTGAAGAGAGTCTTGGCTGCTGTTGGCACTGCCAAGCCCGAGGCTTTCTGGCTCAAGGGAGGCAGATAAACTACTGCAAAACACAAAAGAGGACAAACTGCTAGTTTTGGTGCAACATCCCCAAGGTACACAAGGCTTGTTTCCTTTGTGAAGGCACACAAGAGGGAACAAGTAGACTTTGAATGTTGATGTTTCCCTTTCTTCCCACGTTTATTCTTAAGCACATTGAAGAGTGGTTTCCTCAGCCAATGGGCCCTTAGCCTCCAAATTTTCTCTAGAAAAATTTCTTTTGGTTCCAAATTATTTTTTCCCTTATTTTTTGTATAATCTCAAACTAATCAATAAACATAGATTGGCTTATTAACTGCCTGTTAACCGATCTATTGTTTAGCACTTGACCATTTACCTATTTCTTTCTTGGAGCTTGTTTTTGTAATCTTAAACGTCATGACCTATGATAAGACAGTTAAATATAACCAATAGCGAAATTTAAGGTGCTATTGTAGCCCCTGGTTTTATGGGATTTTCCTCCAGCCTTCTTTCTCTCTCTCAGTTTTAGAGCCTAATTCATCTAGTCTTAAGTCGTCTGGGTGGTATTTAACAGCAACAGATCACGTACCCTAGTGATCACTGGATATGTTTTCTTCTAGCTCTCAGGTATTCTTTTAGGTACATTATAAGGTGAAAGGATTTTCAAGCAGTTTGTCTCGGCTCTATTCCTGATCAATATTTGACACTGTATTAATCGGAGAGGTTCAATAGATGTTTCTATCATTTTTTCCTACAACTGTTAATTTGACAATAATATAATGAATTATTTAACTTTACTTATTCATCCTAATTAATCTAGGTTCACACTCTCTAAACTCCAAAGCAATAGCTTTTCATATGTTACAATATAATTCACTCTCTTTTTTGAAAGTGGAGGAAGTATGTATTTCGAAGCTGGAGTAACTGTGTTTGTTTTCCACATTAGAAGTGAAAAGTAAACAAAATATGAAGAACAAAATGCCTGACAGCACAAAAAGCTCTGTTTTCAGATATACATAAACCATTTAGAAGATAGAGTCTTACTTAAAGTATTAATCACTAAGTCATCACATTTTGTTGTATGGATTATGTGTCCAGAGATGCTGCAATTGGTAAGAGCTGCAAGTGATAAGAAAGGACACACTCTTAAGATGTAAATTGCATGCTTAGATTTATTTACATCAGTATTATAGAGATCTGCTTGCAAATTTTTATGCAGATGGAAAGGACAGTATGAAGAGTCACTATGACAAATGGGATATTCTCCCCACGTAAACTTACCTTTTCTTTTAAAATTTTGGCAAATTTGCTTTTTTTCGTTTCTAAGAACTTTCTGCCTGAGGAGCTGTTCTAGCGGGCAGCACAAGCACCCATACGGTCATGTACATACCTGTCTGCTGAAAGTATGTGAGGCGCAATTATGGACTTTTCAGACCTTAATCACTTTTACACTATAAGCCAAATTGATAGTCTTGTCCTAGGATCCCTTCAGCTTTTTGTTACTTTCTTAGTACATCCTTTCTCTAGCCTGACTCTATTTTAATAAGAAATATAGGCCAAAAATAGAAGAGCTCTTCTTATCAACACTGGCTAATAACAAGATTGCAAATATACAGTTAATTTTAAAACTAAAAATATTCTCAGAATGGAAATTTTGGTTTTTTCACAAATGATATTGGGGAGAGAGAGCAGGACAATGCCCCAACAAAGAATTCTAGCGCTAATCAAATTTTTTGTATAAATTTTTAAGCAGTCTATTTCACAACATTGAAAGGGAGAGGGATATTTTCGGAAGGGGAGCATAGAACCTGCAGTGTGCTGAGAGTCATACCTTCGGGCATCATTGTGGTACGAAGAAGGGAGCGTGTGAGTCATCCTGATAGCTCTAGGGGTAGGGGGAGGAGAAGTTTCACATTTAATTGTTGCTTTATCCTCCCGACCATCTTCTTCCACCACTGCAATCTAGAATCAAAAACAATACATTCAGATGATCTCCTTCTAATTTTCAAATGAAACTGATGGAAGTGGAGAATCATTAAAGCAAAGCTATTCGAGTAATTCTAATACAAAAACAATACAAAGAGACTTGGGGCATATAGGTCTTACACGTACAAATTCACATTATTAACGAGTATGACTATCATAACTATTTAAAAGTGAAGACATTCCAGTTAAAAAAAATGGACCTACTACACAAAAATATTACTTAAAGTTAATAAACACTATAGACCAATACCCAGGGACTATGAAAAAGCTATCCTGGAATCCATTTCAATATATCCAGAAGTAAATGCTTTCCAGAAAGTTATTCAACGTATATTTGAATTAATTCAATAAAAAAAGATTATGCATAGTCAGGTTATCATAACATGGACGTCTTTCAAGAGGGAGATTTTTGAACTAAGAAGAAATGTTGGCAAAATACACCTTTATCAGATAAAGTGCTTTAGATCAGGCTAATGAAATGTGTTCCAGGATGTTTAAAAAACAAGTTGCAGTTTATAAGGAAAAAAACTTTACTTTTTAAAGTGAGAATAATAAAAGTTAAGAACATAATTCTTGCAAATTGTTTCATTTCACTACCTCTCATGGGAAAATTGAAAAAAGCATACAGAACAACCCAAGAAGATGAGATGAAAGGAATTTCTTTAAAGAATTTATTTCAGAATCTAGAACAATTCAGGGATACCATAAATTTTGTCAGAGATACTATATAAGACTTTTCAAGAGTCAAGTTAATTGTTGAGAGTTTTTTTTACAACAATGATGCATTTTTTAAAATACCATCATTGTGCATTAAAATACATACACAGAGAGAGAAAGATTGTGGAAGGCAAAACTAAAAGACATATGGCTCTGGAAGTTCTGATGGAAAAAAAGTTCCTCAATATGGTTACAGCAAAAATGTTAAAGCTGTGTTCTCATCTTGTATCTATGCAACATCTTGCTTGTTTATACATTAAGCTATTATGCATAAATGTGTTCATATATGACAAAGACCTCATGCATTGGAGAAACTTAATAAAACTGTCTGGGCTCTTGTCATCCAAGCCAGCGTTACTTTTAACAGTTTAGGGAGGCATCTTAATAGGATTTCCTCTCTCCATTTCGACTAGCCTACGGCCACCAGAAGAATCTTTTTCAAGAACTACTTTCAGCATAATGTCAATATTATGGCAAATCCTTTCTAAACTCACATCTCTCTAAACTCATGAAGTGTGTTTCCAAACTCTTCCTCATATGTATTTACATCTTCACAGTTCCATGATCTAACCATGGTTGTTTTCCATGACTATTTCTGCTAGGCTTGACCATTTCTACTTCCAGATTTTTTTTCCTGAAACCCCCTCTTAGAAAATACCCTCCTCTCTCCACACTGCCAGTCAAACTATGCCAACTCAAATATCAGCCTCTGAAAATGTCATACAAAAACCATTCTCTGAATAACCCTTAGAGCTCATACAACAGACACAAAGTGGAGGAGAAAGGCTTTACAATCAGAGATGGATTTGAATCCTGGTTTCTCTTATTTGTTGAATGACATGTGCCAACGACTTACCTACTCTAAGATTAAGTTTCCTCATCAATAAAATGGAAGTGATAATACTTATTTTAATGTGTTTTTCTGAAGTGGAAATGAGATCATGTGTGTAACTTCTTACTCTGACATACAGCAATTTTTAGTTTATGGTCCTCTTCCCATGACCTACCTTTATACCAATCATCTCTTTACTCCCTCAATTCCCTGAGGCTGCATTTCTGGACAGAATCTTCTTTTGTGACTGCTTTTTCTTATACCTACTGAATTTCTTTTATATTACCCATTCAGATTTCTTCCTAAATTCCCAGTATAGTCGTTTTAAGTGGTGGAGAAAGTCAAAGACAAATAATAAGAACATCATGCATGGTTAATTTGACACTTGAGAACTAACTGGTAGTATCAAGGAAAAGGTGCTATAGGAAGAGAGATGAAAAAGAAAAAGAAAATTCTTTCCCCAGAAAAAGAAAAAGAAAATTCTTTCAACCTAAGCCATGTAAGCATAATATAGATTCCCTTAATTAAAAAAAGTTCTCTGGTTCCAGAATTGTTTAGGCATAGACTGACTACTACACCAAGAGGATGCTGAAAAATATTTATGCCCTGGATAGTAGGTTGAATCTTTGAAATCTTTCCTATGTGATATCCTGTGAGTCTGACCTCTGCTGTTAGTTATCTAACAAGATGTCATTTTGTGTCAAAACTGAAGTCCACTTTGTTACCCATATCCAATATTTATTCTATTGATGTCATACCAAACAGGAAAGCAGTATATTAACTATATTTTCACATTTTCTGTATTCTTGATGCTCCATCATCTGGGGCCATGCTGACCCAGGATAGAATGCCCTCCAGGAGTTCGCTAATTCTTAGAGAAAGCAAAACACTTCCCTGGAGGGCACCTTCCATATGCTAACTGACCAATCTAGACCAGTACCCCAAACCATCTTTTCTATTTGACTCTTGTACCCTAGGAGGCAATATTCCTCTGCCTTCACCATACCAGGCCAGGGATTAGACAACTAGAGATAACCCCTATAACCCTAGAGGCCACTGAAATTATTCAAACTAGCCAGTCCTAAACCTGCTTACCCTGCCTTGCCTTGCCTCTCCCATAAGAACCACAGTGAGGGCTCCTGCCCACGTTCTCCCCTCATTCTGTCTGCCTCCTGACCCACCCTGGTGCTTCTGCTTGCCCTACACAGCATGGTATGCCCGTTCTCTTGGGAAACGTGAGTAACAAGCTATCTTTACTGGCAGTCGTCTCCTGATCTGTTGGTCTCACATGCCTGAATAGTAGAAAAACCTACTTTTTAAAACAAGCAGCATTGCTCTAGTATGGACAATAAACTATCTAATTTTATCAACAGTAGTCTAAATATTCTGTGGAAAACAAGGATATTTAGTCCTCATAATATAATCATTACCCTAGAAAGCATAAACAATTTTATTTTGATGCATTTACTCTTATGATCATATTTAAACAATTCAATAACACTTAAATACTTTTAATATTTATTTTTTTCTGTTAATAAAATGCTTCAACTAGAGGGAATATAATTTTACAGCTTTCATAGAAAACAATATTCAACTAGTAATCATGTAGATGTTTACAATACCTTTCTCCGATGTTTCCTTAGATCACTTGGCTGTGATTGGCAATAACAAAAACAACAGAAAATAGGTCTAATTAATGATTACCATTTGATAATGTTACAAGTTTAAATAATATCTATAACTTGGCTATACTTTTTTTTCATTCCAGTCTTCTGTAAATAAATGTCTTTAACCACTATAAAAGCACTCCTCCTGAGAGTTAGAGAGGGGACTTCCTAGACGGTATGGATGGGGCATGCCTTCATGATGGGGTTGTGTGTATGTGCATGAGATATGAGCCATGGACCGTAGGGAATATAAAGCGCATTTGGAGTGAGCAGGCCAGAAATAAATACTGGACTATATCCTCCTAAGAAAATATAGATGGGAATGAAGAAATTGTGTATAAATGAAGATCCAATGGATCTTATATGGAGTTTATAACAGTCCTTTTTGCCCAGTCTAATGGATCTTATATGGAGTTTATAACAGTCCTTTTTGCCCAGTCTATGCAGAGCCTTGGGCCTCCTTTGGGCAAGTACGCTGTTCCTGAGGGATCTCAAACTTCCTGGCATCCTAACAACCCCCCAGTTCTCAAATACCAAAAGCTCTGGCCTCGGTATTACGTGTTTCTGTGACTAGTGTTTTCTTGTCAGTGCTTTTCTACAGAATTTAAAAAAAATAGTTAATTCTTTACAATTCCAGACGAACCTTATTCACTTAGTATCTTTGCTAATTTTCCTTATATAAGTAAAACAATTTTTCTTAAACTATTCTACTTTACATTTTTGTTGCTATTGGAAAATGGGTTGATTAACTCCATTCAATATTCCAATTAGATATTGCCATCATGTTATTCATGCTTATGGATTTGTAATGAGGTAAAATAAATACAAGTACTCTTTATTATCAGAACAAATAACAATGTTGGCAAAACATATGAACATATACAATACAAATGAATACAATATTTTTTCAATCTCAGCTTTTCTGCTCCTAAAATTTCTAATTATTCTCTGAATATTAAAACATAAATTATATTCGGCAAAATTATTTTTCCTCCAATATCTTCTACAGGTACAAGAATTTGATGATAAAGTTTTATTCGGTGATAAGAACTTCCTGGATTTCATTTCTTGTTTTTATGAGTCAGATATTAAACATTCTAAATACTTTTTCACCCTCAGGAAAATTCCTAAATATTTTTTAAGTACTCTAATTATAGTGTAATAAAATTCATTTACCACTGATTTATTCATGACTAACTGTTCAAGAAAATGCATGAAAGCAGTGGTATCCTTTTCACATGTGCACAAACATCACTTCTAAATGATTATATACATGTTATTTTATTATTACAAAAATAATAACACTGTCAACAAATAATAACTCTGTCAAGGATTGTGATGCCAATGTTTATGAAAATACTTAAAAGGGAAAAATACTCTGTTGTAAAATGTAAGGAAATAACAGCAGTACAGAAATAACCAAAGTTTGTTTGCCCTGAATGCTGACTAAATTATGCTCTGTGGGCCAAGATTCATACTGTAGCCTTTGATAATAAGTAGGTCATCAATATACGCAGCATACATTATTTATGCAGAAACTAAGCCAGAGATAATATTTTTAGTTAATAAAATCAGATGTGTGTTCCTAGATTTCTAAAACAAGATCATAATGTAGCTCAGTATACTGGGCTAGCGTATCTGAGCACGTTGGCTAAAAGCTGTCCTGTGCCTGGGTGGGGTCAGTTCTGATGAGCTGGCCTTTGTTTTGACTGGCCATCATCTGTGCTGTCTATTTCAAAAATATCTTTAACATCAAGTCTAGAATGAGCACAGAATAGAGGACTCAATGGCTTAAGGAGGTAAACCTTTCTTTTATATTTTTAATTTCACCATTTCTCTTTTATGCAGACTTTATTGCATAGAAGTCTTATAATTGTAAAGAGTTTGAATATGAGAAATGTTGCTTCGCCATGTAAAAAGTCTCCTGTTTCAAGTCTCAACTGCAAAATTAAAGAAAAAGATACCTAAATCTATATACATAACAAGTTTTGTGAAGATAAAAATAAAATTACTTATAAGGTAGTTTTCCCCAGAGGTAAGAGTATGCACATATATGTGCATGTATATAATTAATTCTAATATACATAATTGTTATAAGTTATTAGCCACAATACACATTTTTGCAACATATTTATTTAAAGATGACACAGAAATAAATTAAACTTTGTTGTTCAGATGTCACACACACACACACACACACACACACGCACAGATACAGACATTGTAACACTTTTTATGGTAGCTTCACAATCTTCTGACCAGAAACTCTCTCTATATTTCATGTTCTTCTGTAGTATCATTAATATCTCCTCCTTTTCTTGTATATGTACTAGACTTGACAGTATATAAACTATTATGTGGCCTATTTGAATTTTAATTAATCTCTGTTCCCAAACTTTTATTTTTAATTGGAACTTTATTGTTTTAATAATATAGTTTTAATATTCACTACAAAAACATAGAATTTTACAGTACAGAATATTTAAATCTTCATTATTGTTGTTATTTCAACACATTTCCAGGTAATCACAAGAAAAAAAGACAGAATAGGACATGCTTTTGAGTTAGCAAATTTGAAGAAAAACCCAGCTCCACTTACTAGCTGTGTTGAGCACGGGCCACTTACTCCTACTCTCAAAGGCTCAGTTACCTCTACTCTATTACGATAATGCCCTTTGACTTCCAAATGTCATAATGAGAATTAAATGACTAAACACCATGGCATTCAGCATTCATTTCAACCATATTTTCCAGAGGTTTTCCTGTATTATTTTTAGCAGAATACTTTGATTTTCTCTGACTTATGTTCAAGGTACTTCCTACTTTAGGTTTCCAACTTTTAATGTTAAATATGAAGATAAATAAATAAAGAATAAAGAAGGGTGAGAATATTGACATGGAAATCTAAAAATTGGGAAATTGCTGCTGTTGTTTTTAATGGCTCTTCTTATTAAAATTATATTATATTATAAAATTAGAGCATTCTATGTTGGTGTATTGAAACAATTAAATAATTTTTGTAATTTGGTGTGTCAAAAAAACCCACCTAGCCCTAATTTAGTCCACCAAGATATCATCAGTGTACTTAATAGTTTGAGTTATTCAGATTTCCGATGTGATATTTAAATTCCTGCTCTTCCATTGACTTATTATGGGACCGTGGGAAAGTTACACTTATGTAGACTACATTTCCTCATCTCATAGTAGAATTAATAATTACACCTATCACTTAGAGATGTTGTAAAAAAACAAGAAAAAGAAACAATAAAACACACAGGAAGTCCTTAGACTAGAATAAACACCAAATAAGTTTCAGTTATTGCATCATTACTCCTAAAGGAGTTGAGGGTTCTCTGGACACATCATCATACCAGTGTCATGACTCCCATCCGATCCATTTCCCTGGCAGGACTTCGCGGGGTGAGCTTTGGCGTTGAGTGTCCACTTGGGGGAGATGAACTGGCCAGTGAAGAAGCCGTAACTGAGGCAGTGATGGAGGTACCTGGGTGGACCCTCGCCAAATTCAGGCCTTCCAGGCTCACACTAGCCACTCTATTCTCAATTTCTTCAGCACGTAACTCTGTAGATTCTTTTTCTTCCTGAATTAGCCTGAAAGGTACAGTTTAATTTTGACCCATTATATGCTGCTCTAATGGTAACTGGAATCAATAAAAAACTACTTTGTGAACATTTTATATCAAATCTAATATTTTCATCTTTTTTTTCTAGGCAATATAATTTTCAATAAATTCCCGGACTTTCTTGCTGAAATTTAGAATATCCGTTTTTTGAAATGATATATAATTCCTCTTTACTTTTAGTTTGACCTTTGACCTTTTTTCTATATTATGCCACTCTTGAAACTCTATGAAACTCTTGAAAACTTGCCTGCCTAATTAATTTTGCCATTAATTCTAATCTTACATTTGAACTCAGGTGTCAATGAGTGAGAAATTTAGAAACTCAGATTCCAACAATGTTATTGAATCTTACTTCCTTTCCAATGAAAAAGTTATAATAGATAGACTCTTCAATAAATTATCATTTATAATTATCATTTGGCTAAATAAAACCCTGAGTCTTTTTTTACATTAATATCTACTCAGCCAAGGTGCTTTTAAACAAGCACAAGGCAATTTAATAATGTGGAGATAGCTAGCTAACTAGAAAGATAGATAGATAACGAAAAAAATTTTTAAAAAATTGTTGTTATAAATGCTTTTGAGAAGACAAAACACTAGACATTACTCTTTTTCTTTAAATAAAGAGAAGCTTCAAGAATATGTAAAGTTAGTTATTACAAAGACGCAAAGAATAAAGAACTTTCGCCTGGTTGTGTGAAGCTTCTATTTAAGTTGAATCTACACACATTTTCCATATTGTTATAATAAAACTGTGTACTAACACAGTTTGTTTGAAAAAAGGGGTCAGAAACCTCTTCTGGGATATTTCCCTCTTAACTCCAAATGGCTTACTGTGATCTCCTATGATGTATAAGCCTTAAGTTCAAAGTTATGATCACTGCTGTTTTCTTTTTATGTATTCACTTTGGAAGACTTTGGCGGTTTCTTACAAAACTTAACAGTCTTATCATATGATACAGTAATCGTGCTCCTTGTTATTTATCCAAAGGAGTTGAAAACTTATGTCCATGCAAAAATCTGCACACAGATGTTTATACCAGCTTTACCCATAATTACAAAAACTTGGAAGTAACCAAGAGGCCCTTCAGTAGGCGAATGGATAAATAAACTGTGATATATCTGGACAATGGAATATTATTCAGTACTAAAAAGAAGTGAGCTATCAAGCCACGAAAAGACGTGGAGGAACATTAAATGCATATGACTAAATGAAAGAAGCCAATATGAAAAGATTCCGACTATATGACACACCGGAAAAGGCAAAACTGTAAAGACAGTAACCAGGTCAGTGGATGCCAGGTGTTGGGAGGGGAAGAGCAATGAATAGGCAGAAAACAGTGTATTTTTAGGACAGTAAAAAATATTCTGCATGATACCATAATGATGGGTACATGTCATTATACAATTTTCCAAGCCCACATAATATGTATAACACCAAGAGTAAACCTTAATGTAAACTATGGACTTTGGGTGATTATGATGCGTCAGTATAGGTTCATCAATTGTAACAAATGTACCACTGTGGTGGAAGACGTTGCTAAAGGGAGAAGCTATGCATGTGTGCAGCCAGGGTATACAGAAACTCTCTGTAACTTCCCCTCAATTTTGCTGTGAACTGCTCTAAACTGCTATAAAGAAAAAGTCAATAAAAATAATGAGGCACATTTACTCTTAATTATAATTTTTCACATACACAAAGAATACGAATTCTGTTACTTTGAAGTTTATTTTCATGGGTGCATTTTATTTTTTTATCAATTAAAAAAATTTTTCTAAAGGTTTTATTTCTTTCTTTCTTATTTTTCCTTCTTCTCCCCAAATCCCCCCAATATATAGTTGTATATTTTAGCTGTAGGTACTTCTAATTGTTGCATGCAGCATGCCGCCACAGCATGGCCTGATGAGCAGTGCCAGGTCTGCGCCCAGGATCCGAACCTGTGAAACCCTGGGCCCCTGAAGCAGAGTGCACAAACTTAACCACTCGGCCAGAGGGCCGGCCCCCATGTGTGCGTATTAACTTTACCCAAAAACCAGAATCCCAAAGGAAGCCTTAATCAAATAATATAGTACAACATCATTAATGCTTTCAACACATTCCAATGAAAAAACAGCATCTTCCCTCCAAAAAAAAAAAAAAAAAGGAATTTTGTACTATTAAAATGCTTGGTGGAAAATTATTCTTTCAGAAAAATCTTCCGGTGAGAGGCAATACGGTTCTGCTGTACAAGGAAATTTTAATTATAACCTCCAGGTATTCCATTAATTGTAAAGGAGAGTCTAACCTAAAGGGACAAGTTGAGTAGGAGGTAGGTGGAGGTTTAATCAAAAAGGAGAACCAGTGCTACCTAGATGTTCAGTTTATTTGGAAAAATACACCACAATCCATTGATCTTTCAAATCCTGATGTTAATATGGAAAGCAAAGAAAATAGCGATGAAATAGATTCCCTTCAGAAGGTCCCAGTGTGTTGGGGAGGGATTCCTATCGGAATCAAACAGAAGGAAGAAAGAATAAAGAAGACTACAGAAGTAAAGCAGGCTAAATAGCAGCAACTGTAGACGAACAGTAATGAACGTTGCAGTGGCAAATGAGTTTGAAGTCACTTTATCTCTCCCTTTAAGAGAGTCAGTGAACTGTAAAGAAGCCAGAAAAAGCTATTTTTAAATGGTTAAGTTAGTTCATGAAAGAAGAAAAATCTTAACTAGAGATAAACTCTGGTTGGTGTTAGCAGCTCACCACGGTTTTTATCAAGTTGACTATTTCTTTTGAATGTTGCTATGTATTTTAATTTTATATATTTCTTACAAATCAGCAACTATATTAACCTACATTATTGAGGACAATGAGGAAATATATTGAAGGACAGTAGTTTGAACAGGTTATGTGGGTATCAACTTAATTCATCTACAGCAAGATTGTTACTGGTAATTTCTACTCTAATGTAACAAACTGAAGAGTCCCTGGAGAGACATAGGTTGTTATTGAGGGTATGTGTATATACTTTTGGTGAAAGCAAATATCACAAGGATATATACTTGATTTCAAATCTGTTCAGTGAGTTCAGCCATTAGCTGCACAACATTGGAAAATGTTATTCAGTTTGAATTCATGTTCTCTCTATTTTTTTCTATTTATGGTAATGAAATATTTATGAAGCACTTTCTAGTTATCAAGCAAAGTGCTAAGACCTAGAAATAAAACAGTGAGCAGATATATTTTTTGCTTTTATATAACTTATAGTCTAGGAAAGGTAAAGAACTTAAGGACAGTACAGTGAACTGAAGAACAGAAGTGAGGGTGGAGCTGCTCATGATGAGTTGAGAGTAAAGTTGGTGACGTGTTCAGGTAGAATGCTGTGTTGAGGAGAACGTTCCAGAAGTAAGGAATAGCAATAAAGGAGAGAGCAAGGGGACATTCAAAGAACTGAAAGTCATGTATTAAAGGATATGGGGTTGGACAGGTGAATGCCAAGAGGATGCTGAGGCAGGTGGGGCATTGCAGACCATATGAAGGATTTTGATCTTTATCTTAAGAGCAATCGAAGGGTTTAAAAATGGGAAATTACATACGCACATTTGGGATTTAAAAAGTCTGTTCTGGCTGCAGTGTTAGTCTGGATTAGATCAGGAACCCAAACAATATAAAGAAACCAGATAGAAACTACTGTCGTTTTCCAGATGAGAAACTATTACAATGTGCGATAGGGGGATGACGGTAGAGAGCTAGGTAGATCTGAATCATATTAGGAGGCCAACAGATTTAGCTACACCCAGAAAGAGCAAATAAAAGCATTGTTCAAAATAGTAAAAGACTGTTCATTAATTGAAAAAACAAGTTAAGTTTAGTTTCCTGATGTTCAAAAGAAAACAAATCCACCTGACACAGTTGGGTCCTTCGCTGGGGTCTGAAATGTTAACTTGTACAATTTCAACTTTATGATATTATCTACTCTTTGGAAATCATCTATCATCTGCTGTATGGTGGTAGTACATTTTTTCATATCCAGGCTGAAATAACTCAGTAAAAATTAATTTATATACCTCATTCTTTTATATACCGTAACATCATTAGTCTGTATATGTTTCATGTAGGTCCCTTACAAAGGCTGTCCTAATTTTATAGGGGACATATACAAATATCCTAGGAATGTTGTGAAAATGCACATTCTAATTCAAGAGATATGGGGTCAGGTCTGACATTCGGCACTTCTAACAAGCTCCCAGGTGATGCTAATACTTCTGATCTGATGATCGCAATTTTAGTATTAAATTTTTCTAATCCCAGGGCTGGCCTGGTGGTGCAGTGGTTAAGTTTGGCACGCTCCACTTTGGCAGCCCAGGTTCATGGGTTCAGATCATGGGCGCGGATCCACACCACTCATCAAGCCATGCTGTGGTGTCAAACCACATACAAAATAGAGGAAGACTGGCAACAGGTGTTAGCTCAGTAAAAATACCCCCAAAAAACAAGAGAGAAAGAGAGCCCAGGTCATAACTAAAAAAAACAAAAGTCTTCTAATCCCTTGAAACCATCAGTAATAACTGAACTCACCTGATTTCTTTGTTGATGGCATCCAGTTGTTCCTGAAGCATCATGGCTAGAGTCTGGGCATCAGAATGACCACTTGGAGAGAGAAGATCCATTGAGCTAAAAATTGTTTCCCTGTCGTCATCATCAATATCAGACATTTCTGTGTCACTTTCAAAAGGGTGGCTGCTTAGCACTCCAATTTGTTGAGTTCTATTCCACTCATGATCCCCAAGAGATTTCACCTGGATTGTCAAAGAACAATTATAGTATTTATCACATTACTCATTTTCAAAGCACTATTCTGAGAAACAGCAACCAAAAAGCAACATGCTTTTATAGCTTACCTGGCAAAAGCAGAACTGATTATTAACATTTAAATTTATTGGTTCAGTAAAATACTTCCTTGACATCTTATGTAATGGCGTGTATTAATTGTCAGCATAAATATCAACATTTTAATAGGAATAAAGATCATAAACTTCTGCATGATTTCTAGTTTAACCTCAATTCAAGGTAACAATCACTTTAAAGCATTTATGTTTGCAATATTTTCCCCTGTTTCCAAATGTAACAATCTCTATTCACGTGTATTCAAGCATTCCCATTTCTTATACTAATTAGTCTTACTTACAGTTTCTTATTAGAGGCTGAGACTACAAATATTACCACACAACACATTACACAGGAATTCTCTCAACATTCACTTACACAGACTCTAATAAATTATTATTAAAAATATTGAAAAGTAATTTAATTTCATCTCCAGTGCTCTGGTCACTTAAATGCCTCATTGACTTTTTAAGCCCAAGGTATGCTATTTTACACGGCTATGTTTTTTTAACTGATTAAGTCCTCCATGTGAATGAGTCTTGAATAACCAATAGACGAGTATTTTTCAATCTGTGATCGGAACGTACGAGAGGGAGTAAGAGAGAGGTCCTAGAGTTTTCTGCTCTTTAAAAAGTTGGTTTTCATTTTCATGATAATATAAAACGACTTTTGGAGGGACCACATGATATTGCCTTGATGATTTACTTAAGATTTGAGGACCTGAATTAGCATTTGTGTTATTAATTATTTTGCTACCAAGGAGCACTAATTTATTTGTCACATAAAAATAAGAAAAGAACTGAGATGGACTTAATTTATTCTTCATTTGTTTATTTATTCACCCTCTCAAGGGATATTGAATGCCTACTATGAGGGATTAATTTGTACATGACACATAGGTGTCATTTAAAAACAAAAGGATGTCAAGAGCCTGTGTACAAATAAGGACAAATAAGTTATGTAGTATTTCTGACACATACGAGTGGTTGGGGAGAAGAAACTACACTTATGGCACAAAGGAAATATATTAATTCTCCATAAAATGCAGCTATATACTTACTCAACATGCATAGCTTACAAATTTTAAGTTATTGACTGAATGAAAGGCTGACACTGCAGTTTATCACGAACAGTTCTCCACAAACACTTTCAATAATCTATGTACATTTTCCTCAAATTGCTTTTAAAGTAGTAATTATAATTAAAATATTTAATTGCTTTTAATTAACAAGATGAATGCCATTACTTAAGTGCCCAAGCAAATGAAAAATCCATTTGTTTGGCAATATAGCATAATGGACAAAAGCATGGGATTTGAAATCCCACAAATACAGGCCTAAGTTTTGACTCTTATAACATTGTTGGCTGTGTAATGCTGAACACTTAAAATTTCTTAGCTTCAATTTTTTTTATATCTGAAATTAGTATAAAAACAGTACCAAATTCATAGAGTTATGTGGATAAAAACATAGGAAATGCTTAGTTCAACTTCTGGCACACAGTAGGGACTTTATGTTAGTTTTATAGTTTTAAAAATATGACATATGTCACACTTGAAACTAATGAAAATGCTAGAATTATGAATTCTCTTAGTATTAAAATTATATCCAAAATGGAATAGTGTATTTACTCAAAACCATCAAGACTTCAAATAAAAAGTTTAACCTTTGGCTCATCTCTTCGCACACCCATGCGGCCTCTCCTTGGTCTTCTTATCACTTTAGTTGTTCTGTAGTCAGACTGGCTGTCCACTAGGGATCCAACCGAATACCGCAACTCAGCTGAGGTGTCCAGATGAGTTCTGGGAAGAAGGAAGAACATGACATATACCCAATCTCAAAAATTAAGCTTACCAGCAAATCGCTATCCATAACTTAATTGACAACAAAACGTAAACTTTCAAGGAAATGAACCTCAAGGAAGAAAACTGGTGAATTGTCATGACTCTTTTGAGGTCTCTTCAGGGTTGCATGTCAGAAATTCTAGTCTCAGCTCCATTCCTGAAGGTCAAATTGTATTTTCTTTTTTTAGTATATAAAAAGTCCTTCTGTTCTTTACTCATCATTTTCAAATATGGTAATACAATGAGACATGTTAAGATTGATAACCGAGATCCTTTGGCCTAAATTCTAGCAATTCTATTTAGTTTGAGCTGTGTAGTGGATATCCAATATTTGGTATTTATTACCATACTTGTTTTAAGTATTCCTATTAATCTAAGAGAAAAATGGATAAATCTTTGGGGTTCCAGAATTATTTGTTTTTCAACGTTCTATTTTTCAATTTAGGAAATCAACAAAATGCTTAAAATCAGATTAACCTAAGGTTAATAATATCATTTTTTTCATAAAATAGCAATACCACCAGAACAATTTTTCCGCTTTTGATAAGACATTGTTCCAAAAAGATAAAGAAAAATCTTTGATGAGCACATTTGATTCTGAAATCTGCTTAGAGATGAAACAGTTGGAAAATTCCAATTGGAAAATATCATCACACTGGCTTTCAATAAACATGATAATGAAGCACAGTGTAGTCAAAGTGCAGTAAAGGCTTCTCCAGGCACATCATTTAGATACTATGTAGATTTACAGCAAATGCAGTTTATTGCTCCAATAATGATAATAATAACAAGGACGACATGCTGTCCTATAAAATGATCCATCATCAGTAGGAAATACGCTTAAAGCTACATTTTCTCTTGTACTGGGGGCCCCTGCTGATGCTTCCTCCCTTAGTTCTCCTTGTGAACGAAAACAAACATTTCTAAATATTTGGTAAGTTTACAAAAGGATAGGTAAGATCTGTGTTTTTGCAACAGCAGAAGACACTGACCTGATTGATGAAAGTCCTTGTTTTGCCAAATAGGATGTTAAAGCAAATGAACTAAGGAATCATCCACCAAATACATAACAGCTATTGTTGTTATAGCACTGCACTTGAGACTTAAGCAAACTGGCTTTATTGTGGATTAGTCATATGTAAAAACTAACCAACCAGGCCATACTCATAAACAAGAGGCACAACTTTCAGTCTTCATCTATTTGTCAGAGGGTCTAAGTTTCATGAAGACAAAGATCAGATTTTAATCGCCACTGTATACTCAAGGAGGTATGCCTCACATATAGTAGCACTTGATAAATATGTGGCAAGATAATGAATGAATGAAACTGATTATAATACAGTCTGAACTATCTAGCTCAGAACATTCTAGGTACCTTTTATCTGCGGCTGCTTAGGGTAATGTCTCTCTGGGCATCAAAGTGGAGTTTCTAACATTACAATTCATCATCCCAGGAAAGCTGTTTCCTTGTTGCTTTATCTCTTAACTCCAGGTCACGTATAAAAACATGAAACAAAACACAGCTCTGGTCCCATGGATGTCCTGCTGAAAACTCCTGGATGTCTTCACACGGCCCTCTACAATCTGGGCTCCATCTCCTCTGCAGCTTCACTTCTAGTTACTCTTTGCCTTACTCTCTCCATCCAGCTGCACTGACTTTCAACTCTATCAGTGATGCACTTTCTTTCACTTCTGAGTCTTTAAACTTGTTCTTTTTGCTCGAAACAGTCTCTTCACACATTTGTATGGTTAGCACTCTTAAAGTCCCAGCTTAAAAGTCCCATTGTTATGTAATATTCTAGCTCCCAGTATTCTTTCTATTAAAATAGTCCTCACACTAGCATTCCTGTGTTTTCCATCTGGAACATGTATTCGTCACCATCACCATTCTGTCTCCAATCCTGCCATGTCTGGCAGGTAGAAAGTGCTTAATTGATCTTGAAAGAACAAAAGACCTGAGCAAACACCAATGGTAGAAGAGCCCATTGCTTATACTTCATCTAGAGCAGTCACTGCTCATCTCTTTCCTTTTATTCAACTCTGTGAGCTGATTCTCTAGCAGGAGAAATCAGAGGCAATATTTCCGTATATTTCAATTTTTAAATCATTTTTGGTGTACAGTATTTTGAGAGGCACTGGAAGTTTAAGTGACAATACAGTCACAGGTTCCTTTACACAAGGAACCATGTAGTTTCCCCTCCTGACTCTCCTGTAACTCTTGCATATAATCTTGCAAAAGAATTTCCATAGATAAATTGAGCGTGAATTTTCTTAGAGAAAACCTGTTACCCATCCCCCTGCTTCTCGGAATGTCTTCCATTGTCCTTTTCAGTTATCCAGATCCTACCCTTTCTTCAGAGTTGAACCAAATCAGGCCTTCTCCAGCCACTCTGGAACTCATTTTACTTTCTTCTCAGATGAGGTACTAGTGGAGCATATTAGTTGTTACCACTAGCAGTGACATTCATTAACTTTAGCTCTTTCCCACCTCCCCACCTATAAGATCAAAAACTAATAGATGAAGTTCTCATGCACCTTCTGTTTTCTTTATTGTTTCTTTTTTAATTATGTGTGCTGAGAAGCATGGATGTTCAATAAATAATTGATGTTTGATAAATATTCAGTTATTCTGTAACCTATTAAAAATTCCATTGGTTTGTCGATCTTAATAATTCCTATAATACTTTATACTTAAGATGTGATTTACTGTTTTCAAAACCCCCTTTGCTCAGTTGCCGCATTTTATTTGCAAAGCAAACTTGTGCGATACTCATAAAAATATCATTTTTTATATAATTCATGTAAAAATATACATAGAATTTGAACTTATTAAAGAAAAATGGATTTTCTAAAATCAAACAACTAACAATTGTGTGTCTGAGACCTAGGAACATCAGTTTTCTTATTCTTGGTCTAGCGTTGTTTCTACTACAATCTACCGTATGTAGTTTCTACTACAATTTTTCTGTATGTGGTTCCCAAGCTTCCCTGAGGATCCTCCATTGTGGATAAATTTTGCATCCTTAGGCTGCCTGTGATGACTCACTGCAGTGTTGAGCGTTTAGACAACACTTCTATGACTCTGCATTTCTGAGACCAAGGGTCAAAAAGACAACGAAGTGGCCATTTGTCCTGTAAAAATGCATTTATTTTGTTGATTGGATAATGCTCATTCTGCTTGTTTACTTTGTTGATATTTTATCAGCTATTTTTCTCCTCCTTCTTCAGCATCATCATCACCATGTGAAAGTATATCACTGAATTAATCATTTCAGCTCAGATAAATAAATCATAATAAAACACTTAGAAAAATAAAGATAATTTTCCAAAGTAAAGACCTACATATTTCAAAGTTCTTTGGGTGTTTTTATGCCTGCAGAACTGTGTTTATTATACTAAACTGAAGGTAGAAATACTCAAAATACTGAATTTTGCTTTTATTAATACCTATATTGAAGAGAATACAAGCACCTTTAGGATTTCATTTTTTTAACTTTGATTTTTCATTTGAGTATCTGAAAAATGCTTTACTAGATATTAATTCATTCAACAATATCTGTTGAGCGCATACTACATACCGGGTTTATTTTCTTTTTCTAAATTTAGGTCCTGAGTGTAGTAATCAAAGCAGATAAAAATTCCAGCTGTTGTGGAGCTAATATTCTTAGGATAAGCATAAGACCAAGAAAAACTGACTTATAGAATTCTGTGGTGGTCATAAGTTTCAAATAGCTGATATTGTTGTGTTATCTAGTAAATAAATGATCAAATGAGTAAATTCATCTAGGGTTTCTTATCAACTTTAAAGAAAAGGCCTTAAGCACAAAAGAAAATGATACGTGACATTGAGATAGATCAATCTGTCTGTCTGTCGAGTAAACAATCTTCTCATTGCTTCTTTCTTTTAAGATAAGCTATTGAGTAAAAGTAGATGAGTACGGCTAAATTTATTTGAATTTTTTTTTTACCATGTGTAATTTCTCCCTCCCTCTTTATCTTCAATTACTTTAACAAAATAGCCAGATGCTAAGTGACCATAGTCAATGATATTTCTTCAGTAGCGTTAAGCATTGAAAACATTTCTGCATATAGATAAAAGGAACAATGCCCCTTCCTGGAATGAGATGGAATCTCCTTATACACAGTTCCATTTCTTCATTTGAGAATCTTTTATGTATTTCTATCTATATAATTAAACGCAAAATATAAAAGGTAATAATTTAAATTTTTATTGCATATCAGCAGAAAGGATTTCTAAATTAGAGAATTATTTTTGAGTGTAAAAACTGTAAATCGGTGGTAGGGAATCAAAATAGGGCAATAACTGCTGAGCAATAGGAGGTATTTATTTATTTTATTTGAGGAGATGTGAAACCATAAGGAAGTACATATTGATTTTTAGTGAAATATAGATAAGCTTTTAAGTTAATGTTACCTTGATATTGTTGGTTCAATTAAAGAGCCAGTTCTCATTTTCAGTTGGTCAAGTTCAGATCTCAGCTTTTCAATTTCTTCTGCTAACCTTTCCTAAAAATCAAAGAAGTGTTATTCAGATGATATGCATATGCCAATAATACCAACACTCAATTATGATAAACCAAGCTATGAAGCTTAATGGCTTTTTAAAAATAGAAAACTGATGGATATATTTTTATGAAAGATTAGAAAATGTGAACAGCAGAAATCAATAAAAATTTATCTATATGCCCTGACATTCACTAATTCTAAATTTTTGCAAACATATAGGAATATTAAGGTCATGGCCAGCTATGTATACATTACTTTAAAATGCAAAGTAGAAACCATAGCTAATTTAAAAATAAAGAAAAGTTCTTATTTATGCGGTAAGTGAAGGATTTCCACTATTTTGTGAGGGTTGAAGGACATACAAGTGAAGGAGAAAGAAGACTGGATTAAAAGGATGACAAGAAAAAATATTACCGACACAAAGTAAACAACCTAATATGAGTTAAAATTATTAGCTTGATAGCGGTACAAGTATTTGTGTATCTGATGATTTTTTTTTTCAGATTGGTATTATCAGTTTGATCTGTAAATCTATCAAGATAGGAGTTGTCTTAGAGGCCTTAATTAAGTGCTCACGTAAGCACTTAATTTTATTTTCATGATTATAACTTTCATATTGTTATAAATGTCTACAGTGTCCTTCTAGATTTTCTATTGCTATTTTCCCCCTCCTAGTGGCCAATGCTTCACATTTTACTTGACTTACTTCGCTCACCATGTGTTTTTGTCAGTGTGGCCTTTGGATTTTTCTCTTATTTGCCCTTTTTATTCTTACTACTACCATCCTACTCTACATGCTTTTTACCTTTCTCCTGAATAATTTTACCAGCTTCCTCAGAGGTGGTGCTTCCTTCCATCTCTTCTACACACATGCTTCTGCTACAAGTATCATTTTTTAAATGTATGTATGATCAAATGAATTCTTTGCTTAAAAATATTCACCAATTTCTTATAGTATTTATTAATTAATTTGTTATTTCCACAAATATCCACTGAGCACCTCTGGTGTGCTAGGCCCTAAGATAGAGTTCTCTGCACTCATATAATTTACAATCTAGTAGAAAAGACAATAAATAAACAGGGTCCATAGAATGTTGGTAGGAAGGAGAAAATAGGACACTCATGGAAGGGCTCTCCAATAAAGCGATATTTGAGCAAAGACCTAAAGAGAAGGAGGGAGTTAAACAGATGGGAATGTCTTAGGAAAAGGTATGGCAGATAGGAGAAAGAGCAGGTGCAAATGCTCCTTAGTGGGAGTCTATTTGGTGCAGCAGAGGGCAAGAAGGTCAGTGTGGCTAGACTGGAGAGGTTAAGAAGGAAGACAGGAAAAAGACTGATAAAAGTATGGTTGCAGGTTTTTGGAAGGGCAGTCTTGAATGGTCTTATAAGCCATTTTAAAAAGTCTTTGGCTTTTACTCTGAGTGAGATAGGAAATGACTGGAGGATTTTTGAGCAGAGAGGTGACATGATCATTCTGATGACTGTGAAACTGACTGTTGAATGGGATTGGGAGGTGGGGAAGAAATAAAATTATTACTGTTCTTTAAAAAAATCAGCAAGAGAATTATGGCTTGGACAACAATGGTGTTGGGAGAGAATGGTTGGATTTTGGTTATATTTTGAAGATAGAACAAATAGAATTTTCTGTTGGACTGGTTGTGGGGTGTGAGATAAAGAAAGGGATCAAGGATAACTCCAAGGTTTTTAACAGGAGTAACTAAGTCAAAGTAAAGAAGGTGTGATTTACTGAGAAGACTACTATCAATGGTGGTTAGGTTAGGTGGTGGTGTTTTGGGGGCAGGGAGGAGATTGACTTGTTAAGTTTGAGATGCCTACACGTGCAAATGGAGATATTGAGTTGGCTCTTGAATACACAAACTCCCTCAGAGGAGAGGATCCAGTAGGTGATCTAAATTGGAAGTGCTCAACTTATAGATGGTATTTAAATCCATAAGATCAGAGGAGACGACCAGGGACTGAACATAGAGAAGAAATCCAAGGACAATCTTAGGAACTTCAAATTTTAGCGATCAAGATGCTGAAGAGTAACACTGAGAGAAGAGATTGAGTACACAGTGGCTTATGCTAACAATGGATTGTTAATTATATATAATTGAGTAGAAATTTGAGGATTTATAAGAGATATGGTTAGACTAGAAAATGTGTTCAGCTGTATGGGATGATATTAAAAAATGATGTATGACCTGTAATTTGCTTCCTCTAGCGATTGACGTGAACCAGGATGCAAAGCACAGAATGATTAGCACTGCTGGTTGCTTAGGCAGATTGTTGAAGCTACAAGGCCGGGGTAGGTGGCAGGGGAGTGGGTTCTGGGGATCTTGCCAGGAGCACACAGAGCTTTGGATGACATAACATTGCACAATGAGATCAAGTCCAAAATTCACAATCTGGTCACAACCTAGTTCTTTAAACATATATGAGTCACAGCAAACTTCTGGTGATTCAGCATATCAATCATTTGTGCTTTCTCTGCACTGTTGCATATGCTCTGGCCTCTGCCCTACTCTTTTCTTTTTGTTAAGATCATATGTGCCTTCAAAAGCCTGATGAAATGTCATCTCCCTCATGTAGACTTTCTGAACTGCTTCAGAAAGAATTAGATGCTATCTTCTAGGTGCCATATTGAACTGCTCTAGAAGATCTATCTTTTGGAAGACTGTGTACAACCTGATTGCAGGACCAAATAGCTATTTTTTAAATTAACACCATAATATGTAGCATTCTATAGGATTAAGTGTACAATTGTTCTTTTTAATCTTTATTCTTTCATCTTTTCCAATGCCTTCCATATGCCATACTCTTGCCAGGTCTTCCTTCCTCCCTCCCTCCCTCTCCTCCTTCCTTCCTTTCTTCTCTCTAACACTCCCTCTCCCTTCTCTCTTTCCATTCCTTCCATCACTTATTCAACACACATTTATAGACCATTTCTTAAGTTAGTAATTTTATATTATTTTATTTGCCTATGCTAAACAAAATGAAATGAGACAAAATTGCTAACAAGTATTTTACAGGCTAATGAAAGAGGAAAAGATGTATTAGCAATTACAATTTTTAACACTTCATAATTTAGTCCTTATCTGCCTGTTCTACCAAACATCCTGCAACAGGAATAACTGATTCCAGCCAAATTGTTATGCCTATTATTATTAAAGATACCAAACTCACTACTCACCCCCTCCCCGACCAAGCATCTGTGATCATGCCATATGCTCTGTATTTGAAAGGACTGCAACACAGTCCTACCTTTTCTTACAATTTTAGTCAAGTCCCACTTCCTTGAAGCCTTCTTTATAGCAGCAATGTATGATGTAGCTCTTACTGTCTATGTCACACCTTTGACATTTGGCATCTGCTACTCTGAGACTCAGTGCTCTGTCAAAGGTGTGTTCTCTCTCCTCAGTTAGATTTTCCAGCTACTTTGGAACTAGGATCATGTTTGCAAATATGTAGCTTAGCATAATTCTTCTGCATAAAAGGTACTTAATACATTTCTGCTAAAATAATATCTCAAAACAAGACACAAATTAGTGTGTACATTTTTATTCCATTTATATAAACCTCAAACAAGTCACAACCAATTTTTTTCTGTTAGAAGTCAAAACAGTGGTTATCCTTTAGGATAAGAGTAGTGATTGTATGGGAACAAGATGGGGGCTTCCAGAGGGTTGATTTGTTTGGTTTGTAAAAATTCATCAAGCTTTCTGTATGTATAATATAAAGTTAAAATTGTTTTAAAAGGATAACATTCTGAAATTATTTATTATCAAGTCTGTTTTACAACAAAACATTCACCCTATGAAATAGAAAAATAGGCGAAATGTAAGTTCCCATAATACCTTGTCATGTAAAGATTCTTCCAGATTCTTTCTAAAAGTTTCTGATTCTTGAATTAAAACATTCTACATAAAAGAAAAAAGAAGAATTAATAAATAAAATAGAAAATAATTAAGTATATAGGTTAATTTTTTATCACTCAAGAATCTTCTCTGATTTCTCCCTTTGTGCATCTATTTCTTGGTTTCCATAGAAAACAAATTTCAACAGAATCTTTAAACGTGACATATTAATATTTTGAGAAATACATAATTTACATAGGAAAAGTTATTTTGTAACACTTGGATAGATAAATGGAATAAACATTATTTTTCAGGCTATTTTTGTTTGCATCTTCTCAGCTTTTTTAAAGTTGGAAATGATTAGGTTGCTCTTCAAACAAGAAAAAGTGAATGACAAGCTAAATATTAACTAGAAGTGTTATAAAGAATTCAGATGAACTCACTTTTATTATCTCAAGAAAGAAGAAATTATCAGACCATATTTTTTAAAAGTTTTATTTCTGGACTTCTATTTCAAACACGGAATTGATAATTTCTAATAATAGCTAAATTATTAGAGAAATAATGAAATTTTAGCTATTTAAAAAACTAACGTTACATGTCATGACATGTGGAAATAAGTGGCTTCAGAGATATTTTAAAAAATTATTGCTGTAAAAGTATGACTGTTGTAAAAGCTTTATACTGTTCTTATAGTACTACAAAGAGTGATTTAAAACAGTACATTCTTTTCAAATTTATAGAGTAAAATTAAACTGAGTGTAGTAATTAGCATACTAATAGATGCAGTAACCTGAAATATTTGAATAATTCAAAGCAAACATCCCTGCACACCCCTAAAACATTTCTTTTTGTCTTATCACTCTTGACTTTGTATCCCATGAGAAGGATAAATGGAACATTTTCATCACAAAAGTGTAGCACATTTTAAAACATTTCTTTCATATGATTATGCTAATGTGCAAGATTTATCCACCATGCAGCATATGTTATTCACTTAAAAGTTGATCTTACACATTTTTACAGAAACTATTCATTCACTTCTAAGAATGTATCAGGATTTTTCTTAAAATTAAAGAAAGTAAAAGGATCATCTGACTGATACAGTGATGACAGCGGGATATAAAACAAACATGATCATTAGAACATTGCTGAACATTTGTGAGATTTACCTTCTCTTCCAGAGCTGCCATTCTTTCTTTTAAGTGGAGCTGCAAGCGTTCATTGGATTCAGTCAGAAGTCTGTCCACAGTATCGGATAATCTTTTGTTGTGCTCCTCATTCATTTTCTCTCTTTGCCTGGCCTTACATTCAAGAAAAATTGAATGAATTTGACATAAAAATCATTTATAAGACCATTTGAGTTTGTTTTTATAAGTTTTTTAGTTTTAAAATTGGATTTAATTTTATGTCTGTCTTGATTAAATTGTTAGAAATTTTTTTCCTTTAAAATGCACAGGACATAGCCATAAGACTGTAAATATAACCCATAATCAAGAAAGATATTCCTTTCCTGTATGTAGAGTGTAACTCCACAAAATGATGACTGGGGGGGGGGGTGCTTCATATACATACTCTTTGAAGTTCTTGATTTTTCTCTTCAAGCTGGCCTTCTAGATGTCTCATACGTTCTTCAATGTTCCCATGTCTTTCTTCAGCCTGTGAAGAAAGATGAAGAATGTACCTGAAATGTAACATTTGGTTAACACTTTTCCTCTTAATAAATTGAAATAAAATGTAAAGCAAGCTACTACCAACCGCAAATGTAATTTTCAAAAAATAAACTTTCTTTAAACAGGCAGCTGAACAGCATTGCTTGAAATGTGTCAGCTACAAAGGCCTGTTACATCCAAGCATCAGCAAAACATTGGAGTTATTTATGAGCAATGAAATCAGCCAAATGTAACATGCAGACTGTGCATGGTTTGAACACAAACCTGCCATTGTCCAATCTTAAGCTCCTGAAGCACTGAACTGCACAGATGGTCGATTATCAATAAATAAAAGTAACATAATTTTTATAAATGAAAAGAAAAACTTAGATGGATTCTAGTTAGCAATAGAAAGTAAAGTCCAGTAGGACTACCTTCCTACGTATGGAGATCATTTCTTGTAGTTTAGCTTCCATAACATATTGATAATCATCAGATGAGGTAGAAGAGGTTGGATCAGACTAACAAGTCAAGGAAAAGGAGAGGGACAAAATTGAAAAATCAGAACTAAAGACACTGACACTGAACAGAACATAGCACAGAATGCTTAAAAGAAAAGCGTGACAGCAAATTCAATACTTCAATAGACAGAATTTTATGTGGAAAGAACTACACTGATATCTGGTGAACATGATGCCATTGATGGTTATAAATGGAAAACAATGATATGCCCAAATAAAAAGCTACCAACCTAAGGTATGAAGGTTAGTGATGGCTGGCAATGAAAGACTACTACAGAGTGAATTAAAGCAACTCTGAAAGAGTCACGTGATAATTGGAATTATGGGAAACCAAATACTAGGATATGTCTCTGACAGATTGTTAAAGTTTTGTAATTTGGTTTGTTTGTTTCTCACAGAATTGAAAAATAATGGAAACAATGTATCTCAATGTTGAGGAGTATGCTAAGACAATGACTCAGGTGAAATAAATTTGGAACAAAAGTTATTACAAACTCAACTTTGTAGAAATCAGAGAAAAAGCTAAGCCACGGGGTTAATTGAGTATTCTTCAACTCAAGCAGGATTGAGTTTCCTCAGCAACGGTGGCAAACTTATAAAGTGACTTCTGAACACACATTATGACTGTAGGCCTAGAACTTCAGCGTCTCTTCACAGATGTAGATTTAATTTGAAATTTTAAAGAAAAATGATTAAAAGTCCTCAAATTATCAAGGTGACAATAATGCTATGAGGACAAGAAAACTTAATTGTGAACTCTACTGGATGACACTAGGGACCACTTCAAAACTGTTTCTGCACTGATTTGTTGCTACGGAAACAAAATAGTGCCCTAAAGTGAACAGGCAGCCCAGTGCCTTTGTGAGCTAATGTTTGCCAGGGCAGGTTAGTTACATGTCTTGGAGGTGATTGTCAAGTTACCACAGACGCAGAGTGTTCAACACATGTGACATTGCTGATAGCTGAATTGTATTAGTATGTTATGCACAGATTACATGTAAAGTTACATCAACATTTTAATCATAATTAGAAGTTAAGTAATTATAACATCAAAAGGATCTAGGTCAATATGACGAAATTTAACTCCAGAGCATATACTATTACATTTTATAAGTTCATTCTAAAACAGTGAAACTTACTTTATGCAAATATAGGACTACATATAAATATGTCATGCAGTACCTGAAAAGAAATAGTAACCTATTCATGTATTAGTTCATATGCATATGTACTATTTTATGCAACAAATTCCAATTTAATCTACAAAATAAACATTTAACATTTCAAATCTGATTTGCTTATGAAAATTATAACTCTACATTTACATTTTGTAAGATTTTCCGTCTCATATTCTTATTTCATAAATGGGGGAAAATAGCGAAGAAATAACAAATAACCAATCTCTCTTCCAAAATTTCCAAGCAGAAGCAACACAAAAAGCTACCATAGTCCCAAAATGCTATAGAATGGTTTTATATGATTTAAAACTTAGAATTCAATGAAAAATACAGTAAATGGGTCAAAATTATATGATCTAAATTCATTAGGGTACCTGTAATCTTTCAAAAGTACATTATAACAGGTAGTTAGTGCTATTAAAATTAATAAAGTGAGTGATTCAAGTGAGTGATTCAAGGTCGTCAAGCTGTGACCATTTCAATTTCTAAAACTGTCTTTTCATAAAGACGCATAAAGTCCAGTAGGTCTTTCAAAGGTTCTTAAAACTTCTGCCTGTTTACATCCTAACTATTTGAAAACACACCGAACATTGTGAAAATTCACTTCAGAGATTGAACAAGACTTCTATCATGTTTAAATTACTATATTGTTGCTGAAACTTTTTATTGGTACTAAAACTGAATGAAATACCTTGTGGAATTCAAGATGAATTATATCTTTGTTGAGAGAATATGCATTTTAATTAAAGAAGTAGACATTATAAATCATAAGATTTGGAGGCCCAAATCTTTATTAGTCAATTATGTATATGTCTTGCCAAAGGCAAATTTTCAGTTTTATCCATACCTATTATTCAAGACTTTTGACTTTCTAAAAGCCTTAAATGAGCTTTACCTACATAGCCACACACACACACACACACACACACACGAAAAGAAAAGATCGTCTTAGCAGCCGAAGAATAAATTCGGACACCATCTCTAAACAAACACTGGGATCGCATTTCAACCACTATTGACTTATGCTCATTTAAGCCTTGTGGAGGCTGCAGTTTAAGCAACTGTCGTAAATACAAGTCACATGAGAACAATCTGCTATTTTTTTGTGCTCCTTGATGGACTTTGTTAGGATTTATCTTGATTTCACTCTTTAATGCGATAGGGAAATTTCAAATGAGCTAAGATTTTAAAAGAAATTACAGGCAGAAATGATGTTGAGAAGAGCATGAATATATTTGGAAATGGAGAAGAAATCAACTTTAAAGGGAGGAGAGTCAAAGAGGCAGAAAAAATAGGTATCAGATAATGAAAGTAGGGAAAAAATATGTATAGGCCAAATAAAATGTCTGAGGTATTGTTATGAATACCATGCAAAATTTAGGAGAGGGGAGCCTAGGATTTAAGCTAAGCAGAAATCTTTTTATTTTAAAACAGTGAAAAATATTAAGAAGTAGAACAAGATTTTGATGATCAAACATAATGAGATATTAAAAATGAATTGAAGTTGAAAAAATAAATAAGTAAAACAAGTTCTAGAGACCATCCCTAAAGGTCTTGAGAAGGGAGGACAAGAAAAATACAAGATCATTGTCGCCATAAAACTTGGGAGAATGAGTGAAAAAGTGATCTTCAAATGTTATAAAAATGTTACAAGCAGAGGGAGTGTGTTGAGGATAAAATCTCAGTACTAGAGAAGCGTGTATAACAAATTAAATATGGCAATAACATAAAAACTGAATATCTGAAATAATGTTGTTGATATAGAGCCAGCCAGAAGAGAAAGAGGTAAAAAGAAGAAGCAGAGTGAATCCTAGCATTTTTAACACTTTTAAAGAGGAATAAAACTCTACTGAAAAATCACCTACTAAATCTACAAAATCTGCTTGAGGAAATCAAAAGGGTCCAGAAGAAGTGCAATTTTAGGAATACATGATTACGTAAGATTAAATGGAAGAAATTATTTTGGGTGCACAAGTAAATATATGTATAAAATAAAGAGCCAAAGAGAATAAAATGAAAGACAAAAAAGATGAGACAACTCTTTCAAGTTATTTTTTATATTCTAAATTAAAGATTCTTAGGACTATTAATTTAAAACCTCATAAGTCAAGTATTATATTTGAAATTATGTTTTGTTTTCAGTCCACTAGAGGTTAAAATGGGACAATTATTTGCTGAATTTTAAATTGTGCTTCTTTGGGAGACTTCCAGACTTTGTGGTATTTCACTCAGGATAATACTGATGATTATTTTACACTAAAATTTTACCCAGCTTGTTTTTATTATTTAGCCACTCACCTACCTCTATCTAAAAGAGTGAAATTCAGTAAGATCATTCTTTATAAAAATTCGTTATGTTCCTCAGATAAAATGCCTAAGTATACATATCTTAATTCATATTATAATAATTTAAAATGTGTTTACAAGAAAAAACAGAGTACTACTACTATATTTGCACATTTTTATATAGTTTAAAGACTATTTCTGAAAGCAAATGATAAACTTATCTTTATCTTAGAAATCACACATTTGTGAAATTGTCAGAGGGGTTTATGGCACGATCTGTAACAATAGAAGGACCCAGATTGTAACACTACCCTAACGAGACTAATGTTTTATTCAGCTAGTTATTCCAATATTCTATAGACAACCAACTATTCCAATACTTTCTAACCTTGCTCTGTTTTGTCAAATGTCTGCCTTTTCACTACCTAACTATCCTATTTTAACCAATAGGCATCACTCTATTGTTCCTCTTTAATTATTTATTTTTTCAGGAAAGCAAGTGTGTGTGCCTACTTTTACATTGCTGCATCAATTGTTTTGGACAATCCCTAATGCCAGAATTTGTAACTTCAGTTTCATGTATCTGTCTCACTCATTTACTGCAGTGGCGTGGAAAACTTAGCACATAGTGACGATTGTGTGAACATCTAAAATGTGTGTACATTTTTTAATTGATATTAAAAGTCAAACATGTTTTTAGTGACAAAAGCTGGACTTTTATTCTGGTGACATGCATATACTCTTTGAAGCAATGCCATTTCCATTTCACTGTGAAAGGTAAGAATAATCATTTCTAACATTATAATCGTTGCAAAATTCTAAAATGTGCAGATAATTGCAGCATCTAATGGCCATAGCATAGAAAATAATTTTGAACATTCTTCACATTATTATTGATTTTAATTGGTTCAGAATAAATTGCAGCTATTAAAACCACTTTCTGACTATTTAATGGCTTTAGATTTTAGACTTCTACAAATCTAACTTCCAACTTGTAACAATTTTTTTCCTACTCTAGTCAGAAAGGAATCAATTCCTCTGATATTTCCTACATTTCTAATATGAAACTACCTATGTTAAGCCTATTAAATTGTTATGCCTCATGTATATACATATCAAATATCATCATTGTGTGTTTACATTTGGTGAGTACACTTATGTGCCAATATTACCATGGAAAATTAATTATACAGACAGAAAAGTTTGTTTGCTTTTGTTCATGTTTAAAATAGGCAAAGGGATCATCCCATTCATGTATTAGTCATTCATATCAGCACAAAAAGATACATGTAATATGAAAAATTCATCTAAATAACAGACCACTATAATAAACATTAAATAAACTCGATTTTCATAAAGGCTAAAGAAACTCTTTATAGATTCTGTGTGGGTTACTAGTCACTTCTACAAGGATATCTAGATTGACCAATTGTTTTATTGCAGTACCTTTGTCAGGGCTGCAATTCTCTGCGCCAGTTCAGCCTCGACTTCAGGTAAGGTCTCAGCTTTTCTCATTGTCTGTTGCAACTTTTGCTCAGCCAGCTCAAGACGCTCTTGCAATTGTCTGTTCTTCTCTTCCATCTGAAATAGGGATGAAAAAAGAGACGCTTAAACAGTCACTGTTAGGATAGCAAACATCAGTCACTAGGGGCTTTGGGCTTCAGCCATTATTCTACACTCAAAATTAGCTACTCCTACTACACTTCCTGTGCAAAGAGATGATTGCCCTCATGCTTTCACATATTACTTATCCATATTCCTTAATAAAATTCAACACATTAAAAAAATACAAAAGCTCTTACCAATGGCAGCAAAAAGAAAAGAAGTTACTACTGAGTCTAAACTTGGACAAATGGAATACAAATCAGTACTAAGACTTCAGATGTACTATGATGGCAAAATATTGAAAATCACAGTATTAGCTGGAGTGGGAGAGTGAAGGGAGGATAATGGTTAAGAGTCCAGGCTCAGGAGATGGAGTCGACAAACTTTTTCTATGAAGGGCCAGATAGTAAATATTTCAGGCTTTGGTCTCTGTTTGGTCTCTATTCAATTCTGCTATTGTAGCACAAAGACAATCATAGACAATGATTAAATGAATGGGTATGGCTATGTTTCAATAAAACTTTATTTATAAAATAGAGCCATAGTTTTGGCACATGGGCCATACTTTGCCCACTCCTGCTCGAGCCAAACAGACTTAGGCTACCATTATCGACTGTGGCAATTACCAGATGTGTGACCTTGGAAGAATGTTCATGTCTCTGAACCTTAGTGTCCCCGGTATAACTGTGCTTACTTCAGAGGTGGTGGTTAGGTTTAAGTGAGGTAATATACGTAAACTGTTTACCACAGTTTCTGGTTCATGCCTAGATCCAAAGTAATCATTAGCTGTTATTTTTATTATTATTAAGACAGATTTCTAAATTACATATTGAAAATCACATCTGTTGAGTTAGCTCCATTCTCAGTTTTAGAGAATGATTTATTGCCAAGAAATACTCTATTTTATTTATTCTACGTTTTGTGACAATGGTGAGAACATACACATGAACCAAAACAAAACCAAGAGGGAGATACTGAACCTGCCGTAGGATGGCCTCTTTATTTGCTAACTCATTTTCAAGCTTATCATTCATGTCATGTATGGAGGTAGATTCTCTCTGAGCACTGAGGTAACGCTTCTCAAGGGTTGTGATTCTTTCTTCCATATCTTCCTTCTGTGCCATGGCCTAAAATTGAAATAATAAAAAAAATTCAAATCAGATTCTCAGATAGTTTACTGTATTTTCTTATTTAAATAAAATAGTAAGATATAAAAATTACTGCTTTCTTAAAGTAAATATTCATTCCTTTATTTTCATGGAAGGGGTGCAAGATTTCATGTGGGTTTTCCCAACTTATCTGTCATAATTCTTCTTATATCTTGGGTTAACCAAAAGCTCTCTCTGAGAATGCAATGGAATACAGTTTGAAACTGCATACTGTGGAACTGGCATTCTTAGGTAAAAAGTGGCAGAGAAATCAGCTTTTTGCATAATAGAGATAAGTACAATTAAGGGGAGAGTTGCAAACCATAAAGTTGGTAAAATGATGGCTACAGTTCCAAATTGCAAAGTAATCTTCAAATAAGGATAATAAATATCACCATGAAAAATCAAAAATTTGATTTCATATCTTCACATATAAGCAAGAGTAACTCAATAGTTAAAAGAGGAGGCCAAGTAAATATAAAAAGTAAAATTGAATTATATTCACATATAAATTGACCAATTGACTTTGGAATTTAACCATTTCCCTTGCTATTTATATTTCAATAAAAAGAATTTAGAGAGCTCAATAAACACATAATTAGGGAAAAATCAACTATCAGTGCAAATAGAGTAAAACTGTGGCATTAATAATATTTTAAATAATTGTTAAACCATCTAACTCATAGATGATATGGAGATGATTTTATCTTTCTAACAGCTTACTGCGAATTTATTGGTAGGTAGATTGACTTTTTTGAGAAGATCTTGGGAAAAGTCAGCTGAGAAGGGAGCCTCATCGGCCTGGTGTGGTTTCCTGATACTGAAGGACACTCCTTTGCATAAGGAGCCTGAAGTTGAGGGGATGGTGGTGGTTTCCATGTATTATTATGCAGATTCCCTTGATCACTCATTCCTAATTAGTCCTTTTGTTCCTCTCCTCCAGTATCCAGTGGAAAAGTATTTCTCCACTTTTCCAAAAAAAATAGAAGCCCTTAAATGGATAGTCCTTCAACTTCCAGATCTTCCCTCACCACCATCAGGAAATTTAACCACATGCACACAGATCCTTAACCTCTAGCTTTCCATTTAAAACAGATCTTTCATCTTCTCTCAAAGTTTAATTATTATCTATGCTGGGGATTTCATGCATTTTCTTCTTAAGGGAGCTTGATTACTTTTTCTTCTGGATTTTCAAAGTGATAGTAGAGGTAAATCCCATAACAACAGCCGAAACAATGAAGCAGGCTTATAAAGAAGCTGGTACACATCAGAGGTGGAGGGCAGAGGAAGAAGTGATGATTCAAAGAAAATAAAAATAAGAATGATCAATTGTCTACTTGAAAATTGACCATAATTGAAATGAAATTATGAAATTTTACCAAACTTTTGGATTGGGTGGGGAGATTTACTGCAGTTTTAAAAATAAGTAAGCAAATTAATATATCAGGTAATTAATAAAATCCTGGAAAAACAGAAAGCTGTACAATGAAAGGAAATACTATCACAGGAAGCCATTACTTGCATTGGTTGTGGAAATTATTTACATAGTCATAAAAATAGTAACACTGAGTGTGATTTTGAGATAACTATAGCAGAAAAATGGGTGGAAGAGAAAGGAGGGAAGAGAATAAGAAAGTTAAAATCCTCATATAATATAAGAGCAAGACATAGATTAAGTTTAAATGAGAGAGAAAATACCAGAAGTAATGACTGAAAGGTTGAAATTAAGAATCTCAGGGAAGTGAGATGGGAGGTGGGTGCAGGCTCTGTATGTGTGTATGTGTGTCTTTGGATTTGCACCATCTTGATGCTATTTGACTGAAAAATTATGTATATATAAAAAATTAAAATTAACTAAAAAATAATATACCTACCATGAAACTCATCATGTTAGTCCCCCTGCTCACCCACAAATCAACTCTTCTTCTCATATTACTTGACTAGGGAATGGCACTACTCTCCACAGAAGTTTAGGATCATCCTTGAAAACTCCTTTACCCTAACTCCCACTTAATAACCTAACCTGTCATCTTGCTATTAGTCTTTTTTCCTGCTTACTTATTCTCCACCCTGCTGACAAAGAGATAGTTTTAAATGCCCATCTGATCATATCATTTCTTGGCTTAAATACCTTTATATGCTCCTCCACCTTCAATGTAAAATCTGAGCTACAAAGCCTAGAAAACAAATAGCTTCATGATCCAACATGTGTCTATGTATTAGGATGAATAGTCTCGACCCAAAATTTGTGTCCACCTCAGACCTGTGAATTGACTTTATTTGCAAATAAGATTTTGCAGATGTAATCAAGTTATGATGAGGTCCTACAGGATTAGGGTAGGCCTTAAATCTAGTGACTGGCTTTCCTACAAGGAGAGGAATATCTGGGGACACAAAGACACACAGAAAAAAGGCAATGTGAAGAGAGAAAGCAGAGACTGTAGTTATACTGCCACCAGCCAAGAACACCAAGGGTTGCCAGCAACCACCAGAAGCTAGAGGAGGCAAAAAAGGATTCTTCACTAGAGACTTCAGAGGTAATATGGCCCTGCTGACATTTTGATTTCAGACTTTTAGGCTCCAGAACTGTGAGAGAACACATTACTGTTGTTTTAAGCCCCTCAGTGTGTGGTACTTTGTTAAGGCACTCAGGGAAACTAACATACCCTGTGACTTCATTTCTACCTGGGATGCGTTTTTGTTTCCTTGTTTGTCTACCCAAATTCTGCTGATCTTCAAGACCCAATTAAAGATTACTTGGTTAATTAGGTTAGTATCAAAGTTCAAATGTATGAAATTCAATTAATCCATCAACTTGGCAAAAATTATCCACAATAATTTTTTTCAACATTTTGTGCACACCCCTAGATTTTAGACACTCCAAACAAAAGCTACTGTTTAAAAAGGTTTCATCTTAAATTCTATCTATCTTTCTCTATCCTATATATATTTTTTTAGCCGAATGAGGGTAGAGTTTTTAATCTTAGAGGATCCTCTCAGAGTGCTTACAATTGTTAACACAGTCATGTGCCGCATAACAAGGTTTTGGTCAATGACAGACAGCATATATGATGGTGGTCCCATAGGATTAGTACCATAGAGCCAAATCCTGATCAGGTGTGTACTGAGCTATACCATCCAGGTTTGTGTAAGTACACTCTATGATGTTTGCACAATGATGAAATAGCCTAATGATGCACTTCTTAGAATTTGTCACCATTAAAGGATGCATGACTGCATTATATTCTGTCAATTTCATTTTCATACAGAACTATGGGAATATCACAACAATTTTGTAGCCCAAAGAGAAAATTCTGAATCTAGCCTACATATATAAACTTCTTACTAAATTATAATGGCAATAAATTCAGTTAAATGCATACACATCCTCACATTTCTTCAGAACATGAGCACTTGAGTAGCACATACTTGCTTCAAATCCTAAGTTTTGATACTTGTTAACTCTGTTATTATGGGTAAACAGGGCTTGACTTCTCTATACCTCATCTTCTTTCTTTGTTTTTTGGTTTTTGGTTGGGATATTAATACCTACCACATAACATTGTTGTGATGCAATATTTTAAGTGCTTTCACGGTGTCTTGTGTACAAAACACACTCAATAAATAATAGCTGATTTTTTATTATTAATTATTTCCATGCCTATAATTAGTTGATCTGACTTTATGGCATATGTTATATGCAGGAGTCATTATATGTGACTTTGGTATTGCATTTTAGATTCAGTGATTCATGTGGGAGATTCAATTTTTAACTGTAGACTGTCGCCAAAAATAAATTTTAAATTTATACGTCAGAGAAATATTTTATCCCTGTGTGTGACTTGGAAATTCTGAAAAAAGAAGCTTATTATAGTGCCTGAAAACTGCTGCCTAAAAAAAGGATAAAAACTGAGTAAAGATTCGATTATCTCTTGACCTGAAGTTGACGTATAAACTGGATTTTATTATATAAATTACTGTATAATATATATAATATAATATATCACTATATATAATATATAATATTATATATAATATTATATGTAATATATAATAATATATAATTAATATATATTACTATATATAATATATAATATATATAATATAATAAATTACTATAACTTTACAGCAACTTAGATCTAGTAAAGTGAAAAATATAACTCCATCTTTTGGATAATAAAAGAAATTGATATGCATTCATTCATTTAATCACTTGGAGAAGTTTTCAAGAGGTCTTAACAGGAAGTTGGGAAGATAAGCTGGTTTTATTCACAAAACAAAACATAATTTAAATGTTTCACAGAAAATTCTAATTCTTTGCATATCTATATATTTAATGAGACATTATCCCATACCCGATCAATAGCCTTCTTGATTAAAAAGCAAAGAGCCAACCCTCTGATACGTTCCAAGATCCCCAGCGGATGCCTGAAACCAGAGATAGTGCCAAACCCCGTGTTTACTATGTTTTTTCCTATGCATACACACTTATGATAAAGTTTAACTTATAAAAGAGGCACAGTAAGAGCAATAAAGTAGAACAATTATAAAACTGTACTGTAATAAAAGTTACTCAACCTCAGCATGATTTTTTTTTTCTTTCCTTATTGAGATCTTTCAACTTTTCACTTAAAGGAAGCATTTTACTTTGCTTCTCTTTGGTGTATCGGAATTGCCAGCATCACTACTCTTGCGCTTTGCGACTATTATTAAGTAAAATGAGGGTTACTTGAACACAAGAGCTGCAAGACTACCCGCAGTCCATCTGATAACCAAGGAGACTACTAAGCGACTACCAAGAGGATTGTGCGTACATCATGGATACGCTGGACAAAGGGATGATTCACGTCCTGGGCTGGATGAAGCAGGATCGCATGAGATTTTATCTCCTACTCAGAAAGGTGCACAATTTAAAATTTATGAATCGTTTATACTTGGAATTTTCCATGTAACATTCTTGGATCACATTTGACCTCAGGTAAATGAAACCACGGAAATCAAAACTACTCATAAGGGGGAACTACCGTACATATATTTTCTAACGTGAGTACTGTGCCTAGCTTTAATCCAGCCCCCTACCCTAACAGGTCACAGTCACTTTAAGGAACAACTAAGACAAATCTTCAAATAAAACCCATTTTGGAGTAGATGTATTTCTTGACAAGAATAATTACAAAAATATATACTGAAACTACTAATGAAATATACTTATATAATTCATTTTAGATTTATCAGACTATCCTCACATGCAAAGAAAAATACATTTCAGCTTTTAATTATATGGTCAGTTTTTCTTATTCCTTGATTTTTTCCTTAATTAATTTAACAAATATTTATTGCTTATACAATATATAAATCATACTGTGCTAGCAATGCTATAGGGGTAGCAAGAAGAATCACCTTATTCTTCTTCTTACTAAAAAACATGGAATCCAGTAGACTTTGTGTGATCACAGCCCAAAAATACATTATTATTCAGGAGAATGAGAGGAGAGTCTGGAGTTTCAAGTGTAAGTGATACCTTTACAAAGTACGGATTTTCACATCTTCTTGCTTGTTGGAAAGAAAGATCAAAAGATCGATTTTTTAGGGGGCAGTTACAGTGCAGATGCATTTTTTATGATAGTTGTTATCACTGAATAAATAATTGTATTCTGTTGATTGTGGAGGCTGCTCATAGTGGAAGAAGCACAAGTTTGGTTTTTTTTAAATTCTTTTTTTTTTAATTTTTTTTCTTTTTCTCCCCCAAACCCCCAGGTACATAGTTGTATATTCTTCGTTGTGGGTCCTTCCAGTTGTGGCATGTGGGACGCTGCCTCAGCATGGTTTGATGAGCAGTGCCATGTCTGCGCCCAGGACACGAACCACTGAAACACTGGGCCGCCTGCAGCAGAGCACGCGAACTTAACCACTCGGTCATGGGGCCAGCCCCAAGAAGCACAAGTTTTGAAGCCAGGCTGATCCTGTGTCTTCCTGGGTTAGGGACTTAGGGGTAGTGGAGTGTTGGGGAGGGCTGTGTAAAGGCCCTGGACAAGTCACTTTACCTCACCTAATAAAAATGAGGATAATGACAAGAATGTCCCCTATAGGACTGTTGTAAGAAATTAGAGACATTAAATATAAAGCACCTAAAATAATTTTCATAGTTGGTTCTCAAGAAATTCCTAGCAGCAAACCAGGGACCTTTGGCTTATGACCTGAGTCTTTTTGGAAATATTTTATTTGGCCTTCACAGTGTCCTTAACACACACACACACACACACACACACACACACACACTCAAAGAAATATGATGCATCCAGACAAGAAGGCAGAGTATAGGCTCCCTGTCTAGGTCTTGTTAACTCTATCATTTCCTGCTGTGGCACCTGGCACTTTACACATTTATACTGCCTGCATGAGTCTGAAAGCATTTGTGTTTGCAACTTCCCTTCGAAGGTAAATGATGAGAGATATTCCTTTCTCATGAAACTCTTCTAAAATACAACTGCATAGAAATTATAGAGCTGATAAGAATAGTTATATTTTAAAAGAATTCCATGTGAAAGCAGAACATCTTACCTATTAAAGGGATTCCTAATAAAAGAACACCTGGCAACAGGTGATTGATATTTTCCATCAGACTTAGCTTTTTGTCACCTACATGCAAAGGATTATTAGAATCAAGGTTTTCTTCCTTTCTTTCCTTCTTTTTTAACATAGGCAATAAGAAAGGGGAGCTGGAGATACTGGGCTCTATCTGTGACACTGGATAGAGGAGGTGAGTGTTAAGTGAAAGGAAAACAGCTAAATCTCTGGGACTAAGAGGGTGGCAAAATGCAAAATAAGCAAAAGCTTAAGACCTAGTCTTGGTGGTTTACTAGCCAGAAATCTTAGTATGCCTTAACAGTGATATCGGGAGAGGCAAATCTTCATTTACTTTATAAATTCTCTGTGTTAGGGCCGTGGGGAAGAGTGAAGATGAGGATGCATCTATGAACTATTAATTCATATAACGGTGTAGAGAGCACAGTATCATTATCTGTGTGGTGGTAGAGTAGTCTACGTCTTCATGGACCATCCATGTTTTTCTGAGACAGTAGGCATTGTTGTAGTACATATTCTAATCTCATCCATTCCTTTTGATGTTTACATCAAACACCTATAAATATCCCTTGTTTAACGAAGATTTTTTGAGTGCCTATTATATGCTCAATAGTTGTGTAGGTGGTTAGAATAGAGCTGTGAACAAAATAAGACAACGAAAAATTGCAATCATTCTGAATCTTGATGTACAGTGGAGAGGAGGCATATGACAAACAGGTAAATCAGTAAAGTACATATTGTGTCAGACAGCTAGCTGTAAGTGCTGTGAGGTTAAAAAAATGAAAGAGGGAGAGTGTATATGTGTAAATAGCACAGTTGGGAACACTTCACTGAGAAGACATTTGAACAAAAGGCAGGGCAAAAAGAAAATGTAACAGAATAGATCTGGCTTGTTTAAGTGGCCACCTTAACTGAACAGAGTGAGCTAAAATGAAAGAGTAGGAGGTGAGTTCCAAGAGGTCAGGAAGGTGGTAGCAGAGATTATGCATGGTTTGTAGGCCAGTATAATGGCTTTGATTTTACTTTGAGTAGGATAGGCAGCCATTGATGAAGCAGAAAAGTAACTTGAGCTGACTTACATTGTAACAGATCACTCGGGCTGCTGTGTTGCATATAGACTGAAGTAGGCCAAAGGCAGAATTAGGAGGACCAGTCAAGAGACTACAGTAATAATCCAGTAAGATATGATGGTTGCATGGAACAAGGAAGAGCCATGAAGATTGTAAGAAGAGGTCATATTATGGATATAATTTGAAGTTGGAAATAATAGGGTTTAGGGCTGAATCAAATGAAGTATAGGAGTGAAAGACAGGTACCAAGGACAGCTCCAAGGTTTTTGGTCTGAGCCAAAATAATGGAGTCGCCATCAGCTGAGACGTGTAAGACTGCAAGAAAGTCTGGTTTCTTAGGGGAATAAGAGGAAAACAGTCTTGAACACGTTAATTTTGAGATATCCATTAGATAGTTAGATACAGGCATCTGGAAATCAGGAGGCAAGGATAAACTGAAGATAGAAATTGGGAGTCATAAGGCAATGGATGGTTTTGGGAGCCAAGAAACTTCATAAACTTAGCAGGGGAGTGAAGATAAATTGAAAATGGAAAGCACTCCAAGGTTGGTGGGAAGTAGAGTCAATAAAGGGGCCTGAGATGGAGGTATCAGGTAAAGATGGGGGAAAATCAGGAGAGCATAGTGTGCTATTACCCAAGTTAAGAAGTACTTCAGGAAGTTGTAATTGGATCAAGTGCTTCAAAGGACTGGGAACTGACCCATGGATTCAACAACATGGAGGTCAATAATAACTTGGATAAGAACAGGCTTAACGAGACAATGGAGGAAAAGTATGATAAAATGGGCTCAAGAGAGAATGGGAAGAAAATAATTGGATACAAAGAGTTAACTGTAACAATAACTGGTTAATTACATACAAAAGATACAAAAATAGAAAAATATATGATTTAAAAGAATATATAAAAATGGAAAAGGTTAAAAGTCACAAAATAAAATTTCCGTAAATATATGTAATTTTCTTTTTAATTGAGTAGAGTGAAAAAGTGAAAGATTCTAAACTTTTCACCTTAGCTGGTAAGATGATTAGGCAATGTTACAAATAAAACACCTCCTTGTATCTTTTGTAGTAACTTTCAAGTACTCTTTTTTTAAATAGATGAAGCGCTGTTAAGTCTAATAAGAATTGAATATATACGGAAAGAAAGGTTACCACAGTCACACATACACACTCACATTCATAGACACAAAACCAAGAGGGCAAAACCTAAAGTAACGTCTTTGACTATTTTCACAGGCTAAGAGTATAGCAATTCATCATCCATACCCACATCTAGAATTATTTAAAATTAACATCTTAAAAATTCAAAAAATTCATTAAAAATTGTATAAAAATTTTTATTGTATCTGAGATTTGATACCACACTTTCTTTCCATACATATTTAAAGGGTTGATGCAGTGAACTATTTTTGCCTTAGTCCGTAAGTTTCATAACTAATATGATGCATCCCAAATTACAGTCTTTTGTGAAGATGTAAAGAGTATATGCCATTATGGGAAACCGTGGAAAAGGCATCTCAGAGGCAGCATTCACAAAGCAAAGACTGAAAGTGTTACGAATCACTTACCTCCCTAATGTCCCTTTGATATTTAGTGTTCATTTCTTCTGTTTTAATGAGATCCTTTCTTGCTGTCTCTGCTTCCTGTTCCACCTCTCCTACTCGGGAAGAAAGGGCTGCTAAACGTTCTTTCATTTGGGCCATTTCGTAGTTTTGCTTTTCAAGCAATTCTTGAAGTTCGACTATTTGACTGGTTTCATCAGTTGAGTCTATAGAACCATTGGACAAACGCTGCAGGAAAAGAAAAAGAAATGGCACTTAAGATCTTCATCTTTAGTTTAAAATTCATGAACTTAAAGAAATGAAATTGATACAGCTTTCACACTGAGAAATAAAACCTCCAAGAGAGTTTTGAGAAAAGTTTTAGATGAAAACTAGTTTTAGAAAAAAACCAAGTTTCTGAGAAAATTCTTATTTGACATTCAAAGATAAAGATAGATGAGTAATTTTCAAGCAGATTGATGGACGCATTTGGACTGGGACTAACACACATATATAGCTTAGCACAAAGCACTGGTGTATCTGAAACATTCAGTAAGTGGCAGCTATTATTTTATCAATGATATATAAAATTTTTTATAAACAAACCATATGATATTTATGTAACACAGCATATTATCATTAATGATAAGTGAGGCCACAGAATCTATGTAATATTTTCTATTTTTATTCAAGATCTTCTGTGCATTTGCAAGTTTTATTTTCAGTGACACTCAGAAAAAGAACTTACACAACATTGTTCTTTTAAAGAAGGTTATTCCTGCTGTGTATCTGACCTAGCTGGAACAAAGGCATAGATAAGTCTTGATTTCTATATTTCTATCAACATAGGTCATGAGCGCACAAAACCCATGAGAAGGAGCCTGAGAGGGATGAAATACTTTGATACTGATTTTCCCCCATCTGAAGGAGCTGCCTAGAAACCAAGGTGACCCACGTCTTCACAAGCATGCCCTACAGTTTAGCTGAACTGGAGAGATTTTCTGTGGAAGACAGAGCAACAATGGGGGAAAAATAAATGCTAAGAGAAAAAAAGCACAATCAAGTTGAAATAAAATATGGAGAAAAAGCAAAGGAAGTACTGCTATAATGCTGGTTTGGAAAACATGAATTTCTTTCACCATAGTACATATATTAAGAAACAATTAATTATGTGTTCTCTTATGTGTGATTTCGTTACTGAGAATCACACGCTGAACACAGAAAACTGCACCCAGCTGAACCAAGCCATACAGGGCTGCACAGAATGCCTGCGTGCACTTTCCTCAAACGTCTAAGACAGAGCTCAGTTCACTGTGTGCTCTGAGTCAAACCATCCACTTCCGTGTTACAACTTTCTGTCTGATATCAGATACTTCTGCCACCACTTCACAATAACTCACAGCTATAACCCTTGTGACATCCACTTCCATAAGCAAACTGCAGGTCTTTTTCAAGGTAAGGAGTCACATTTATCACAGCATTTATGCAATTCTTGACTATTTGACGTGTAAAATTGTGCTACCATTTTTATTAGTTTTCTATCTCTTTTTTTATGTCATTGATAAAGTTTTTGGTGTTGAACTGCAAACTCCTTTTTTCTCTATAAGTCCTATGTTTTCTACTGTGCAATTTTGCATAACTCATGATTTTTAGGGATGCAAATATCACATTAAAGCAGAACCGACTGTCGTATACAAGGGGGAGAACAGAAAGCATCCTAAAACCAGTGAGAACAATAAAACAGAAAGGGAAAGCAGGCAAATGGCAAGGAGCATTATAAATACACAACCCAACACATGGAGAAATAGCTGGGCATGTCCAAATTACAAGGGCAGAGACAGATGGAGTCAGTCTTAAGATGATGTCTAAAGATGCCAGTGGTGGATCTACAGACATAATACTTGGAAGATATTGCTCATCTGTTGTATTGCAGCTGCTCAACCTCTAACTGTCTTATAAAAGGGGTAAGAGATATTACAAACAGGTAGGACTGTTAGAGAGGATGCTGCAGGCCATTGACCGGGTCCTCCTTCAGAGTCTCTACTCCCTTCACAGCTGGGATTGTTGCCTGCTGAGGGATCAGAGCTGAGAATGCCCCTAGCAATTGCTCTTAGTGGAAAGGAACTGCCTTTCCAAAATTATGCCCCTCCCCTGGGGCATGCAATACCCCATGCAATGTATTATTGTGAAGTTAATGAAAAACCATCTGTTTAGACAATTTTCGTGGACACAAACTTCAAAAATATTAATAGTGACCTTTCTACAACCATCTGTGCTTTAAACTGAGAAAAGCCAGTTTATAATCATTGGGCAGCAATTTAGAACTGGTTCAGAGAAGAGGCTAGAGTGGATCACCAGTCAGTTATGCCCAAATTTGGGGTAACTGAGGTCTGATAAGACAGGGTTTTTGTCATAACAGCAACTACCTTTGAACTCTGCACACTACTTACAAGTAACTAGGCAAGCTGAAGATTTAACAGAACTTCCACCTCCTCACATTGAGAACTTTTTCTAGTCAACTAAAGAATGGCAATTTTTAGAAACTACAAAAATAACTAGAAAAGTTTTTACTTTGAAAAATGTTTTATATAATTGAAAAATTACATTTAGAATTCTAGAGCCCTAATGAACTTTAGAAAAACTGAGACTCAGGTAATCACACAGAGCTGATTTGCATTAAATGCAGAACTTTGAATTCCCAATTCAGTTCATTTACCCTTTACCATATTGCCTTTAATCAGAACATATAAATCAGCAAGAGAAGATTATACAGGATAGGCAAGTACCAAGAATGGAGTCTATGTGTGTGTATCAAGATAGATACATATGTATACACACATACATATATATTCGACAAATATTTGTTCATTGCAACTGAATGATGCTAATTTTCTAATTAGAAAAATGATCATTCCAATTCTGTGCACCTGAGGTCCATTAAAATCTTGTTGAAAAATTGCATATTTTGAAATGGGCTCAAGGTAAGAGAAATTTAACTAAACATAAACAGTAATCAGGCAACTAAAATAAAACACTTTTAAAATGTTAACCTCTTTAATTTGTTTAAGCAACAGATGTGTACTGCACAGTCTTTACAATACTTTGGAATTTGGGACTATCTATGGGAAAAGTTTGTAACTCAATTTTTTTCTGAAGTGCTTATGAAACTTTTATATTTAAAAATGTGTAATATTTCATTTATCCAAATCACCTTAAATATATTTTATAGTAAGCTCAACATATGTTTTCATAATTTCAGTCATATAAAACTGTGGTTTGTATCTTAGAAAAAGAATATATAACTTTTGTTCCAAATCATTGTTATCTAGACTTACCTTTAAAATAAATTGTGGGACTTTAACCTAAGGACAAATTACTGAATTAAAGGAAAACCCAGTGTTTACTTTAAATAGCTTTATTGAGATATAACTTACATACCATAAAATTCACCTATTTAAAGGATAAATGTTAATGGAGTTTAGTATACTTAAAGAGTTGTGCAACTATCAACGTAATCTAACTGGAGAACATTTTCATCACCCCAAATAGAAACCTCATAACCATTAGCAGTCACTTACAGCCAATCCCTACCCCCAGCGCTAGCCACTGCTAATCTATTTTCTGTCACTATAGATTTGGCTATTCCATGCCTTTCACATAAATGGAATCACAGAATATGTAGGCTTTTGTGACTCGCTTTAGACACTGAACATAACGTTTTTGAGATTCATTCATGTTGTAGCATGTTATCAGTATTTCATTTTTTATTGCTGAATAATATTCCATCATGTGGATATACTATATGTAATTTATATATTCATCAGGTAATAGACATTTAGGTTGTTTCCACCTTTGGCTACTATGAATAATTTTGCTGTGAACATTTGTGTATGAGTCTTTATGTGGACATATGTTTTCAATTCTCTTGGGTAGATTCCTAGGAGTAGAATTGCTGGATCATACGGTAATCCTATGTTTAACATTTAAAGAACTGTTTCCCAAACTGGTTGCCCCATTTTACGTTCACACCAGCAATGGTGAGAGTTGCAATTTCCCACATCCTCACCAAAACTTGTCTGTCTTTTTTATTATAGCCATTCTAGTGGGTATGAAGTGGTATTTCCTTGTGCTTTTGATTTACGTTTCCTAATAACGAATGATGTTGAGCATCTTTTCATGTACCTATTGGCCATTTGTATATCTCCTTTGGGGAAATGTCTATTCCAATTCTTTGAGCATTTACTAATTGGGTTTATTTTTTTTTTTATTATTGAGTTTTAAGAATTCCTTACATATAAATTGGATATAAATCCTTTATCAGATATATGACTTGCAAATAGTTCTTCCCAATCTGTGGATTATCTTCTCACCTTTTTGTGTGCGTGTGTGTGTATGAGGAAGATTTGCCCTGAGCTAACATCTGTTGCCAATCTTCCTCTTTTTGCTTGAGGAAGATTGTCGCTGAGCTAACATCTGTGAGACTCTTCCTCTCTTTATGTGGTATGCTGCCACAGCATGGCTTGACGAGTGGTGCTAGGTCTGTGCCCAGGATCCAAACCTCTGAACCCTGGGCCACTGAAGCAGTGTGTGTGAACTTAACCACTATCCCACTGGGCCAGCCTCTTTTCTCATTTTCTTGATGGTGCTGTTTGAAATGCAAGTGTTTTCAATTTTAAGATAGTACGATTTATCAAAATTTTTCCTTTAAGGTTTCACTTTTGGTGTTGTATCAAGAAATTATTTCCAAAACAAGGTTATGAAGACTTTCAGTGTTTTCTTTCTTCTAAAGTATAGACGTATATACTTAAATTATTAATTTTCAAATGCAATAAAGGCTAAGATGTTAAAGTTTTAAATATATATATTTTGATTCATTCAACAAATACTTACTGAGCAACTTACTATATGCCAAGTGCAAGGTATTAGGTTTTAGGATTTTTTTTTTGAATGTGATGATATATTCTGACATCAAGGAAATTCTCATCAAGCGGAGAAGTGACACACAAGTAAGCAACTATTAAGCGTTGCAATCCAAGGTTATCATAAAGTTATGTTTTGCTTACATATTTATGTTATGGGAGCAGAAAGGAGATACTATTAGTGATACTCTTTGAGTTGGATTTTTAAAGATGATTAACTACATTTCAAGTAAAATAAGAGAGGGGATAGTTGTTCTAGGAAGGGGAAACAACGGGAGCAAAGGCAGGGAGACCTCCTCTGCAGGGGAATTACAAGTTGTCCTGTGTAAAGAGCAGAAGATGTGCTGTGGGGAAATGGGAGGATGTGAGACTTGAAAGGGAGGGCCAGCACATATTAAGATGGCCTTAGTTTTTCAAATGAAATAGAATGAACTTTGTGTATCAGACAGAATGATAGTCATGAAAGATTTTTGAACAGAGAAATAACATGTAAAAATCTGCTGGCAAAATATTCATCTCTCCTGCTGATCCTGGCAATCTGTCTAAAGCCTTTCTTAACTACCTGTACAAGGCAATTTTTACTTGACTGCTCAGCATCCATTCACCCATCCCCTTTCCCCACAGCTAGAGCTGCCAGATGAAGTGCAGGAGGTCAAGTTAAATATGAATTTCAGATAAACAATAAAAAAATTGTTAATTATAAGATGTCACATGCAGTATTTGGGTTGAGATTATACGAGAGGAATTGCTGTCTGTCTCACTCACCAAAACATATATTCCTAAAATTTTCTCTCTATCCAGGCTTTAATCCTAACCTGCATATTCTTGTCTATTCAACTATTACTTATTTTCCTACTTCAATATAAAATAGATATTCCAGCCAAACTTAAAATGTTCAAAATTAAAGTCTTGTGCCCCTCCCCCAAATCTATTTCACCTTCGTTTTTCTCCAACTCAATTGGTGAAAACTCCATCCTTCCATTTGCTCAGGTAGAAAACCTTGGAGTCATCCTCGAATCCTCCTTTGCCTCTCATCTCTTATCTAGTCAATCAGAAAACTTATTTGCTTTACCTCTGCAACATATCTGAATCTGCCCCATTTTCATGACCTCTGCTATGTTGGGGAAGCAGTCATTTTGCTACCTGCCACTCCTCGCTAGGATTGCTCAATCAGTGCCCTGGGCCTGGAACATTCTCCTATATGGAAGCTAGGTGCCACACTGTCACTAGGGTCTAGATGCCTCTTTATTAGGAGAACCCTTTGCGCCTATCCTAGGTACTCAGTGAACTTCCTTGTATTGCTTGAGTGCATGTGTGTCATATGGCACTGGCCAGTCCCTCCAGCATATCTGCTCTTCTTGGGAATGAAATGTGTCTTCACTCGCAGCATTAAAGGGGTGCATGCAGTCTATCACCCTACACTGGCTGTCAGGAGGGACCTCCTGGCTGTGGAGACCTTCGCACAATAAATATGCTTATGTTGCTGCATCTCTTCTCCTTTCTATGAGTAGAGCATTGTTCCAATTGGAATAAAAAGACCAAAGATTGGGAGACACAAGTAGCTTTAGGATTTTAAGGGGACCATTGTAGCTAGAGTGAAATAAACAAGAGGGAGTGAGCAGATGTAGATGGGCAGCTGATGTGGGTTCTCAGGATCATTGTAGGGTGTTGACTTTTATTCTGAGTGAGATGGGCACCATAGGAAGGTGTTGAGTTGAAGAGTGACAGTCGATTAGAAAAATTTGCTTGCTTTATCTTTGCAACATATCAGAATTGGACCCATTTTCATGACTTCCCTGTATGTCAAGGAGCCCCTTGTGTGTTCAATGCTCTTTGGTGACTCTGAACCCCTAGAAGATGCAGCAGGCCAAGGTCTGTGGGATCCTACTCCTAGTGATTGGATTACTATGATCTTTGTCATCCTCCACGCAAATCCTCACCTGGGATTGATGGCTAGATCTCCCTGCTCAACACAGCCCTTGTCTGGGTCACCTCCTCTCACTTGAATTACTGTAAGAACCTCCTAACTGGTCTCTTTGCCTCTAACCTTGTCCTCTTATGTATATTCTTAAAACAGCCAGAGTGATCCACGGTGATCATGCTACACTGTAGTCAGATCAAGTCACTCTTCTGCTCAAAACACTACAATAGTTTTCCATTCTACTCAGAACAAAAGCAAAAATCTTAGACTAAGCAATAACCGCGGCTTCCCATCCAATTTTCCCCTTCCCCACTTCCCTTCCCTTTCCCCACACCCTTATGTCTTGGACCTCTCTCTTACTATCCTCTCATTTGTTCTGTTGCTTCAGCCACACTGGCAACCCACTGCTCCTGTGATAAGTCAATCACTCTCCTACTTTACCGCCTTTGGTTTAGTTCTTCCTTCTGCCTGGAATGATCTTCCGCTATCCACATGGCTAGAAACCTCAACAATGTCAATGAGGTCAACCCTGACCATCTTATTTCAAAGCGCAAACTGTCCCCACCCCTACATCTTCCCTGGACTCCTGAACCTTCTGTGTTTTTCTACTTTTTCTTTTCTTGAATAGCATTTATCATGTTCTAACATACCCGATGATTTACTTATTTGCATTTCTTGTTTATTGTCTGCGAACCTCCTTCAACTTGCCAGATTACAAGCTTCAGGAGGGAAAAAGCTTTTGTAAGTTTTCTTTTTGGTGTATCACAAGTACCTAGATTGATGCCAGGCACGTGATTGTTATGCTATAGATTTTTGTTGACTGAATAAATATTTTGATCACTTCTGTGTCTCTAGTGACTAGAACGGCTTCTTCCACAAATACATATTTGTTGAATAAATGAGAAATGTTTTCATTAATGAATGAGATGACTTTTAAGAAAAAGAGTAGGATTCAAAAAGAAATGAAATATAAAGACAATATATTCAGCCACCGTTTCATAAATTTATGAAAAAATATTTTCATAAAAAGCAAATATGAAAGAGAACAGTCTTTTTTTTCTCTTGTTTTAAAAGTACTATATAGATGAATTATCTTTATGGCAGAAAAATCTGAAGTAAACCTAAAAACTGTTATTATAAATATTCATTAAAATAAATAATGTGGTAGAAATATACAGCCCACATGTAAGACCAAATGGAATGAATGAAGCCCCAGAAGTCTCATCATGTCAAGTCATACTGACTTCTTATGAGATGAAGCCAGGAATTTAAACACGTTCTTCCATTTTCTACCAGGCAAACAATGGAAATACACCTCTTTTTGTATTTGGTAATCTAACAAAATGAGCTCACCATTAACATTTTTTTCATCCTACTTCTAGCCTTAGTATTTACTAAGAAAATACTATAACACGTTTTTAAAAAACAACAGTACAGTTAAATTACTAATGTTACCATTTTCATTCCGCATTTTATGGTGCTTTAATGGTTACTGCTTCTTTTGAGCATATGTTAGTGGCTCTTCTACTACATTGCTCTTCTACTCTGCCAAAGAAGAGCATTTATTAAACACAATAATGAATAATTTTTCACATTTATTTTAAGTGGAAAAATAATGCCTATAGAATGTAAAGAACAGAGAGCATTTAAACTGCTGTATTAATATAACAATTAATTTCCATCTTGGATAGATATTTCTTGACACGGTATTCCATAGGATTTAGGAGCTATGTTAATTATAAGTTTTTAGAGTTAGATGGACACTGCCTATGCAGAATGAATATTTTGTTGAAGGTTTTTATACCCCCGAGGAGCTATTACACTTGGCAGGTGATAATTTTCCCCCAGATTTATTGAGATGTAATTGACATATAACATTGTGTAAGTTTAAGGTGTACAACGTGATGATCTCATATACATACATATTGTAAAATGATTACCACAATAACGTTAGTTAACACATCTACTACCTCACATACTTATCTTATTTTTGTAGTGAGAATATTTAAGATTTGCTCTCTTAGCAACTTTCAAATATACAATACAGTATTGTTAACTGAAATAACCATGGCAGCTGATAATTTAATCTTTATTATGAACATATTTATAAACTTGATTTGTACATTTTTGACACCTCTCTTCCCATGTTTTCATGTCTAAACTATGTCTTTTATTCTCTCCCAAAGAATTTCAAATATTTTTTTTCATTTATTCATTTTACTTCTCAAAGTTTATTAATCAGTGTAGAGAGAATAGAACAATGTGGGGCCACAGAGTAGAAATTGAAATTTGTCTTACTATTAATTAAATTCAGATATTAGAGGTACAGATGTACTTAAAATTTATCAGCATTTAAGGGGTAAACATTGAGCAGTTCCATTTCATTTTTGAAAAGAGTTCTAGGAAATTTTTGGGCTAGAGATGAATTATTGATTGTCTGGTCAAGAAGTCGCACTAAGATTTGTAATCATTAACATAACTTATCTAGTACCAATAATCCTTTGGAAGAATGGGAAAAAAATCTATAAAATGGGAAAGTCATAAAATATATTTCATTCTGTGAGAAGAGAAATGCAGTACTAAAGAACTATAGAACAAAAATTTTTAAAAAACCCACAAATGCAAACAAGGAAAGTATTCACAGAAGTAAAAATAGTGAAAAAAGAAAGAGAAAAAGAAAAAAAACCCCCACAAAACTAGAGCTGATAGATCACTGTAAATTTCGTGAAGTCAGCAATGTATTAAGGAGAAAGAAATGTCATAACCGAATCAGTCAGAGAGCCTATAGGCTGATCATAAAGCCTACCTTGCGAACTATATGAGTAAATCCTAGACCAGGCATTGACCTAAAGAGGCACTTTGGATGACTTCATCCAATCTGATGCCCTAGCAAATATTTCCTTTCATGCCAACAGATCATGCTCTTCATTTTACCTCAAATTCTCAAATTTGGACTTACCTCCAAACCTCCAAATAACATTGCGTCTTTCATTAGAATAATGACAATGAATAACAGCTAACATTTATTGAGTACTTACTTATCCAAAAACGTACACTGGTAAGTTTCCTTGCTTTAACCTTGGATTCTTAACCGTTACTCCACTTCACTAACATTTATTAAGCTATAACTATGTGTTAGGCACTGTCACGAGTGCATTATGTGCACAAACTCTTTAATTCCTACAACAACCTATTGGATACATAAAAGGAATCTGAAGCACTGAGTGTAGTATTTCACTTAAGGTCACACTACTAAAAAGTAATAATACTAAGATTTGAACCTAGGCATTCTGATTCCAGTGTCATATTCCTAAGAGTCTTTCCCTTTTCTCTTTCTTCCTCTCTTCTTTTTTTTCCTTATTTTGTTCATTTTCTTTTCCTGTTAATTCTTTTTGGTTCATTCAATGCTTCATTTACCCATTAATTCAATCTCTACTTGTTGTTTCATTTATTCATTCATTCAATCTCCAAAACTCTACTACCTGTTTATTCTCTATTATATGCCGCTAGCTTGAGTGCTCAGAATATGAAAATTCTTGTGCGACTAACAATGTGGGAAAAAAGAATAAACAAAATTAAGCAACCAAGCAATTAACAAAATACATAAGGACCAGAAAGCATTCAAGCACTGAGGAGTCCAAAGTCTTCAAGGCTATGAATTTGAGGCATTTTGAATGCGTGTAGACTGTTGTTGTTAATCACCACATTGCTTTTTAGTTCTTAAAAATCAGACCTGATCTCAGATTTCAAATCTTGTCCTATGAATAACCACATTTTATCTTTGATCTAAGATTCTCCAGCACAGAATTCACAGATGTTATTTTTAATTCCACATTGACTCGCTAAATCTATTTCATTATATATAAACCATCCATCATAATCCCTATAAACCTAGAACCTAGCAAAAAGCAGAAGTAATATTCGTACTCCTTATCAGTTATCCTCAACTGTGACAACACATTAGAATCTTCGGGAGAGTTGAATGAAAATATAGAATGGATCCCACTCTAGACCATATCCAAGAGTGGGGTCCAGACATAGAATTGTTTTTAAATCTCCCTAAGTAATTGTAATGATTAGTTGTGGTTAAGAATCACAGATCCATATTATCCAGGTACTTTACTAATTACTGTATCTAAATTAGTCATCAAACCTGAAAAACTGTGTGGCACAAAAAGGTAAAGAGTTTAAGGTAATACATAATAAAATAATTGATGAGATAAATGTTAATAAAAAATGAGATATACACCCAAGGAATTAGTATTCTTTATCTTAGTATTAACTAATTATTTTAAAAATATATTTAATGTTTCAAATGGAAAGTCTTGACTTTATCTCTTATTTCTGAAAGATGAGAAGAAATAAACCTCTAAAATAGAGTTAACCAATTATTGAAAAGCTGAAAAATTTCTAGACCAGATGATTTCTCATAGTTATTCCCTCATTAATAATTTTATCATTCAACATTGAGGTTTGCAAAGTCATTACGACATAGCAAATTCCCAATAATTTTATTTAATTAAAATATCAGCTGATAGACCTTTATTTGTTAGTTCTTTAGTTTAATCTAATCAGTGTTTTGTTAATAAGTATAAAATAAATGTGTTATTTCCACAGAAATTATAAGCCATTTTTAATTGCCACCAAACTTAAAAGCAAGAATATTTTCATCTGAGGAATATGTTATTTTGAAGTTCTGATATTTTCAAAACGTTTAAACTAGAATACAATTCATTCACTATATCCTATGCATGTGGCTTGATAGAAATATATGCTATTTTATAGATCTTAAGTTCAGATAAAACTAGAGGAATTTTTATTCAATGTTCCCATGATGAATGATAATAACACTCAGAAGTGTAAAAAGCAGCCATTTCCCATATTGCAAAATAAACATATTGAATGATTAATGTGGAAAAACACTCATCTATACAATTCTCAAATGATCTATATAGTTAGAAGATATAAGGAGGTAAAGTGTGGATAGTGAGGGTTTTGTTATTGGTTTTTATTTTTGTTTTCAAGTGAAGATCTTCAAATACTTCTTTGTTCAGCTGTAGAATTAAGAAGTAACCTGGAGAGGATCTTCTTTCTTTCTAGAAGAATCACTCAGCCCTTCTTTTAGATATGTAAATATAATGAAAGTAGACACCGCCCCCCCCCCCCCCAGGAAGAATACTTAATAAAATTTTGACAAATTGTCTCTTCTACTCTGTCTTGATATAAGACAGGGGAACGGGAGAATAATTTGCATTAATACCTGTAAACTTCTAGAGAGAGAGGAAAAACAAGACTACTTTCCTTTCAATTGTGAAATTCAATGTTATTCTGAATTCTCCTACAGAGTAAGACAATTGACTGCGTCAGAAAGGTCTCAGAGAGCCCCCTAGAAGAACCTACCATGAGGGAAGTAGCGTGTGCGCTGGCACCTGAGTCCCATACCCAATGTCAGCTGTGCTTCCAGCTTGGTGTGTGGCAGAGTCTGGATGACCTTCCTGGCTCAGTCTTCTCGATGAATTTGGGAACCTAAGTGTGACACTAAGTTCAAACTAGTATAATTTGGAGAAGGGGAAATCCTCCCTGAAGAACCACTCTCTTAAGGAACATCACTACTGCTTCAAAACCAAGCTAGTAAATGGTATGGAATGGTTTCATTTAGCCTAGACGTCAGTGGGTTATTGCAATGGTACATGGATGGCATTTGGTTTTGAATCTGTTTTCAAAAGTGATGCTTTGAAAACTCAAAAGAAGCAATGGTAGTTTAAAAGAATGGTTGCTCACTTATTACCATATCATATTTTCTAGTTCTCTTTTCACAAAATGTTTCAAAGAGGAACTAGTCTCTTTGACCTGATTAAGTTTTGGGGTTCTTGGATAACTCAGGCAGAGTAAGAATGGACCCAATAAAGTACCACCTGAATTGCTGTTTATTGGGTCACTCGAGTACTCTTGTAGTCAAAATAGTTAAATAGTCAAAAGAGGGCTCAATTTATCTGTATCCCAATCAGATCATAACTATTATAAATGTAAAGAATTAATAATAAATGTAAGAATAATAAATATGAAGCAAAAGAGAGCTTTATTTTTTCTATTTTTTTAAATTGAATTTCTGGCAGAGAAGCATGAATATAGTTAAGACACAAAATCAATTATTTTATCCATAGGTATAGAAAAATAGTTTACTATCAGAATATCCATTAATGAAGTCCACCACTTTAAGAGATAAATATGTCTTATTCTTGATAATAATTATTAGAAAACTTGTAATAGAAGGATGATTCCAAATCTGATATAAGGTTACTATGGCCAGCATCACCATTAATGGTAAAACTTGAGTAAGATTATCATTAAAGTCTTGATCTTTATAAAGTTTTATAAAGCTTGACTTTAAAAAGTCAGGTATGCTATTCTGACACATGCTACTCTACACTGTATTGAAGTTTTGAACAGTGTATTGAAGATTGAAGTCTTAGGTAGTATATAATAAATAAAGAAATAAAAATTGTGAAGGAAGAGAAGAGAGAATAAAACACTTTTTATTTGTTTAACTACTTAGAAAAGTCCAAGAACACAAAAAACTCTTAGAACTAATAGGTGTGCAAGTTTGCTGGATGCTATATCAACACTGAAAAATCAATAGCATCTTTATATGTCAGCATTAATTTATTAGAAAAAACCATGAGGGGCCACCCCAGTGGCATAGTGCTTAAGTTTGCAAACTCTGCCTCAGCAGCCTGGGGTTTGTGGGTTTGGATCTCAGGTGCAGACCTACGCACTGCTCATTAGGCCATGCTGTGGTGGCGTCGCACAAACAAAAAATAGAGGAAGATTGCCACAGATGTTAGCACAGCAACAATCTTCCTCAAGCAAAAAAGAGGCTAATTGGCAACAGATGTTAGCTCAGGGACAGTCTTCCTTACCAATATATATATAGAAAAGAGATAATAATCAAAATAGAAATAAAAATTTGTGTCTAGAAATAAATCTAATAATTTGAAAGACATCTATGTGAAAAACTGAACAATTTTATTGAAGAACATAAAACAGTACACACACACAAAATGGAGACATGAGCCATGTTACGGTTGATAAGACATTTTATCATAGAAGTGACTATTCTCCCCAAATTAATATACTTATTTAAGTAATTCCAATCAAAATCTCAATAGGGTTTTACAATGAGATCTGAAAAGCTGATATTATAATTAAGCTCTAAGAATCAAGATTCATAAAGTAACAGTAGCTAAAACAGCATGGTGTTCATTTATTTATTTATTGAACATATTAAGAGCTTACCATGTACCAGGAGCTGTTCCAGCCACCTGAGCCTGATCATGAATAAAACAAAGAAGCTCCTCTTGGAGCTTATTCTCTGGCTGGGGTGACAGACAGTAAACTACAGACAATATAAATAAGTAAATTGTATACTATGTTAGAATATGTTATGACATTTGAACAAAGGCTTGATGGAGAGGCAGGAGATAGCCATGCAGATATCTGGAAGAAGGGCATTCTAGTCAGGAGAAAGAGCAATTCAAAAGTCAATGGGAGCCCTGTGTGGCTGCGGTGGAGGTGGAGATAATGTCAGATGATAAGGAAAGCCAAATCATGTAGAACCTTGTATAAATGGGAAATATTTGCAGAGTTTCCAGCAGATGATTGATATGTTCAGATTTATGTTTTAAAACATCACTCTAATTCATGCTGTGTTGAAAATAGACTGCAGAGGGTCCATGGGAGAAGCAGAGAGACTTGGTAGGAGGTAATTACAATAATCCAGGTTAGAGATGAGAGTGACTCAGACCAGAGTGGTTAGTGGGGGTGGTGAGAAGTTGTCAGATTATGGCTAAATTCTGAAGGTACAGTAAATTAAATTTCTTTATAGTTTGATGTTGGGTGTGAGAAAGAGGGAGGATGCAAAGATGATTCCAAATTCTTTGACTTGAGCAACTGGAAAGTTGAAGTTTCCATCCTCTGAGATGGAGAAGATGAAGAGAGTTTTTTTATCATCATTAATTCTATTATCAAGAGATAAGTTTTTGACGTTTTAAGTTCACAGTGTCTTCTATATATACAAGTGGAGATGTTCAATAGGTGGCTGGATGTATGCATTTGGTTATAGTGTCTGAACTAGAGGTAAAGATTTAGAAGTCATTAGCACATGGATGGTATTTAAAGTGATGTGATTGATTGAAATCGCTGAGAGAGCATATAGATAGAGAAGATATGAAGGACAGAGCCCTGGGTCACTCCAAAACTAAGAAGAATGTTATCCAAGAAAGGAGACTGAGACAGAGCCACTGGTGAGTCCAGAGAAAAACAAAGAGAGTATGATTTCCTGTAATGCAAGTGAAAAGAGTTTATCAAGGAGGAAGGAAAGAGAGATCAACTACGTCAAATGCTGCTGAGACATCAACTACAATAAGGGCTAAGAACTTGCCATTATATGCAGTGATACACATTTGGTGATGATGGTAGCAGGAGTGGTTTCTATGGGGTGGTGGGTCAAAGATCTTACTGGAATAGATTTATAAAAGAATGCCAAGAAAGGAACTGGGGACAGTGAGGAGACAACCCTTCTGAAGAGCTTTGCTGTAAAGGGGAGCAGAAAATAAAGCAATAGCTAGTGGTAGAAGCTGAGTCAAGACGATTTTTCTTTAAGTTGGAAGAAGTTTGTTATGGCAACGGGAATGGATGAAAACATTGATGACAAAGGAGAGCCTAGTAAGAATTTCTGGAGAATAGTTGATTGGATGATTGCTGAAGTCTTCAACATGGGTGCTTTGTCTAAGGTTTGTTTTTGACTTTTTTTTAAGACTCATACTCAATCTAATAAACTCTTTCATGCTCTTAGACACATGGACACATTTGAGATTTTGCTTAAAGTAAATACTCATATTTTGAAATCCGTGAAATCAGGTAGTATATGCTGCTTTTTTTTCACTCACAGTTCACTTTTAATATTTGGAAACTTGTTACACTATTTATCTCTGCTCCATCTGTTCACAAGCTGTATGACTTTGAGCCAGTAATCCTTGCTCTACAAACCTCACAGGATTATTACAGGGATCAAATAAAACAACTTATGTAAAGTCACTTTTGTCCTGTAAAGGGCTTTATACCAGTTATTTATCTTGTTCTTATTGGCCTTGTAGACTCCTTGTTAACGAGGTTTCCAGAAGGGTTTGAAGAATGGTTTGCCTATCTTTAAAAGGCCAGAGCCAGTGTTAAAGAATATTCTTCAGGATACTTATCCTGGCATATGCAGTTCCCCTGCAGATAGAGGGGAGTTTGGGTCATATGCGTTAGGAAACACTGCAGACTGTGCTTCCCCTCGGGGCTTGACAATATTAAAAAATAAAAATTCTAATAAATACTACGGTAAAGATGTCAGTTCAAAACTGGATAGTAAAGTATTTCCTAACCTTGTTGTCCTGGGAATTCTCTTTTTTGGGGGAGTGGGTTCTGTGAAACACCCATTAAATTCTGGGGAACTGGTGTTTCATGAGAAACGTTAAGATGGAAAAACTCTACCAAAGTGAAGAATAAAATTAGGTCAGTCATGGAACTTCTGAATGACAGACTTAAAGACTCTCCTGGTCTGGCTTAACAGATCAGACAAAACATTACAGAGAAGGGGAAAAGTATTTGTTCTTCTCTATATCTGTAAAGGAGCAGATTCCTTGGCACAAAATAGACCCTCAAATTAGGACAATAGGATAGAGATACACGAACAAATTTTCTGTCAAACTCTTGTGAACCCGCTAGTCTTCTAAAATTTGAAAACATCCTACTTCAGCAATGATATACTTATTCTGTTTCCCTCAAATCTGGGCTAATAATATAAATGATACTGAATCTATGACTAAAGATGGAAGAGTCGATTCCACTTTCCCTTCCATCTGCTAACATCCTAGTTAAAGCATGAAAACCCAGTCACTACATTCAGAGAGATTTGTTTTGAACTTAATGAGTTCCCACACAACATTAGAAAATTTTTACTTCTTACTTTTTCGATTGTATGTAGAAGATACCTGACTTGTGGTCACAAGCTTCCCTTCCAGCTCAGCTCCTATAAATTTGATATGGGATAACTTCATGCACACATGGATGAACCATAGAACAGCCTAACCTCGCCTCTTCCAGGCTCTTTCCTACCCAGTCATAGACCTCTAGGCCACTCCAGCCTCATGTATCTAAGGCTATACTTGGACCTTGTCTTTCCTAGGAGGTATGCCAACCCCAATATTGCAAATTCATAAACCCCATTCTCCTATTTGGTTTCATTGCTCAAAAATTAATTGAAGAATAAAAGTGAAGTATACACTTTATTATCATGTTATTATGAGAAATTAGATTACAATATATGGGATCAATGCACAGAAGAAAATATTCTTAGTGCTATTCAGATACAAATAAACCAAAAAGATAATTATCTCTGATATAGAGAAGAAACTGGGGCTTAACCACCTATGTGCAAAATACAGTTAACAAAGACTGAATTTTTGGAAGAAGAGTTGTTGGCGGTAGATGACATGTAGTGAGGAAGGCATATAAAAGTGGGCAAAATACAGTCTATCTACTGGAGACATCCCTATAGATGACGACTTTCAGCTAGAACTTGGTGGAGGTCTTTAAAAGAGTGGTGTTTGTGTTAAAGGATGTTTATGAGTATTTTTAAATAGAAATGTGGTATATTTGTAAGCCAAACATTTAAACATACAGCTAATTTAATTATATAATGTTATTATATAGACCCATGAAGGCCCTAGAGGCAGGCTAAGGTGTGCTTGGTCAGAAAGTCTGGGCTTCCAGGTAACTGGCAGGTGATCTAGAAGGGATGGTCATGGTTCACGGGTGTGTGATTTCCCTTGGTATCATGGACTCCTCATCCCATAGAGAGGGGCGCAGATGACCAGATCAGGACCCACCATATCGTGGGCCCAGGGCATGGGCCCCTCTAGCCCAGGTATAAGAGCCAGACTCACAGCAGTCAGTTTTGAATCTTCTCAGAGTAAAAGGTAACTGGGAGAAGTTGTGGGAAAAATTAAGAAAAAAGCATGCTCTTGAATAGAATAAAATAATCAACTCTAGAAAACAAATGAATATGTGTAATTATGAAAGAATAAATGATCAGAAAAAATAAGATTGAGCTAGAATGAACTTTTAAAAATCAACAATAATACCTAAAGGAATCTCCTTGCACAAAGGAATGTGAGAGCATAATGTTGATTTGAATCCAGGTCTACCGATTTCAAAGAAATCACTATTCCATGCTGCCTCTCTGACATCCCCCAATCAGAGTTAATTTATTTCTTCTGTAAACCCTAATATCATTTTTGATCTATTTTATTTATCTTGTTGTGCAATATTAATTTAGGCAGGTTTGTTTCTCACTATAGTTTCTTGGAGAATTTACTACAGGGACTATGTCTTCTGGGCCTCCACGACTGGCTAACCGTCTACTTATCCACATCACTCAGCAAACATTTGCAGCTGAAAAAAATAATTGGAAGTACAGAATATATGAGTCAGGAGGACTGCTAACTCCTTTACGAGAGCAGCATGTTTATTAAAAACATTTCACAAACTAACTCTCTTCTAGGAAACAAGAGGAACAAAGTTATTGAGCCCAGTTCTGAACCTTTAAGGAGGTAAAATTTACCATTCTGAAAATTTTTATTATCTTGTGAATATTTACATTCTTCTAGAACAATTGATTAAATTTATGGCATAAAGAAACATTTAAACTTGTTTCAGTTAAGCTTATTTTTTTCTTTTCATTTTTTGTTTTTAAAATGTTGATAGTAATTACACAACTTTTCTATGAGTAATAAGGCCTATTTCAGAGTGTGTTTTTATGAGACTATTTTTATCAACTACTTTGTCAACAGAGTTCTCAAGCCGCTAACATCAAACATCTCCTGTTGGCTAATAACGCACCCTGACTATATAATTTAAATAACTTTACTGCCCTAAACAAAGGGTAATCTTTGTGACTAGGATTTACAAGTCACTTTCTGACAGTTCCATAGTATCTAACAATAGTTTTGTGTTTTTCCCACCAAAAACCACCTTATAATTTACACACTAATACTATAGTCATCCTACACTGATAACCTTCATTACAGAGACCCTCCCAAAAATAATATTCTCTTTTTCTTTGTTTGGATATACCTTTCAAACAGTTCTCAATAAAAAAAGTGAAGTGTTAGGATTTAAGTTACAATCCTATGACATTGTTATTCAATGTTATTGATATGCTTTAAATAATCATGGTATAGGGGATAATTTTGAAAAGAAAAGATGCTTTATAATGTTACATGTGTGTAATTAAGAAGCACTTATATGAGAATGATAAAAATAATAATTAGGCTATTATGTCATATTTTATCAAGAAATGTCAGCCATTAGAAGATAAGTAAGTTCTGGGGATCTAATGTACAGCGTGGTGATTATAGCTAACAATACTGTGTTGTATACTTGAAATGTGCTAACAGAGTAGATCTTAAATGTTCTGACCACAGAAAAAAAGAGAAATGGCAGGTAAGAAATGTCATATAAATAAAAGTTCTGGAGTACTTTCTCGAATAATCTCAGGAATAATATAAAGTGAAACACAGTTTATTTGTTTTTAAATTTAAAATAAACATATATGTGATATATGTTTTATATATATTTTAGGTTCACATTGGAGGATATGGGCATGATATTTTAAACAATAATGCTATACCATTATTCCAAAGCATGTGAAAATCACTCTTCCTATAATTCTGGGAAATTAAAAAAAAAAAAAAAACTACAATGTTGAAAAATCGTTAGTTACATACATAATGAAGAGCGAGTGAGTTAGGAATGGCACAGAATTTCTCTTCTATACTGGCTTAAATGCTTTCACCAAGAACCAGAAGGCAAAGAAAGTTAAAGACGAGTACTTCAGGTCACTAACTACTCAGTATCCTCCATATATACACCTTCTATCTGTGGAGTCCAATAGAGACAATTATACATATACACACACACACATCAGTGACATAGATCCTAATCCTAATTCTGTGACCAGTTTCTGAAATTTAATCTGACATGAATTATCTTATATTCTACAACACTTAGACCCCTGAATACTTAGGGGTTATATCTTGAAGAAACAATGTTTGAAAACAATACATGTATGAGTAATGTCCCCTCTCCAGAAGAACCAGAAGAACGCTTTAAGCATCAGAGAATCAACAAGATCTCAAGTTCTTTATGCCTTTGAAAGGCATATTTCTTTAATTCCAGTCTGGATTATACATAAATACAGTACTGTTATGGAAAACAGTATTTTGTAGACTTCTAAGAAAAAGACTAGATGACCATAAAGTTCATTTTCTTAGCTAAATCAGTGTGATTCTACAATCCTCTCAGGAAAGGTATGGCACTATATTACTAATGCTATAATTAAAATGAAACAGTAATAGAAAATTATGTTAGTTTCCTAAACTGAGTTTTGTGTGAAAATACCTTATTATAAAGATGATTTATTTACTGAATTAATGTCAGTTTATTTATCTGAAGGAAAGAGAAATAGTTTTGTTTTTTCCAGAGGAAGATTAGCCCTGAGCTAATATCTGTGCCAATCTTCCTCTACTTTGTATGTGGGTCATCACCATAGCATGGCTGACGAGTGGTGTGGGTCCATGTCGGGGATCTGAACCTGCGAACCTGGGTCGCTGAAGCAGAGCATGCTGGACTTAGTCACTATGCCGAGGGGCCGGCCCTGGGAAATAATTTTTATTGAGATCTGAAATGCAGCTCATGGAATCTAGCTGTCAGAATGTAGTTTATCTTTTAATACTTAGCTTAAGATTTCTGGGAAACACATGGATAAAGTCTAAAATGGTGAAGCCTTAAATAAGAGCTGTTTGCTTCTCAACCGCCAGAATTGTTGACAGTCTCAGGAAATTAGCTTGGTATCCTTGGCTTCCTCTGCTTTTATACTTGAAGGAGGAAATGTAAGAAGCCCCTTCATTTGTTTCAGTGGGATAAGTGAGGAATCGCTCAATTTACCTTCTGGTAAGAAGTCTAGTGATATTTGTCTTGTGGTCCAGTCACTTGCTTCTTAATCTCTATGTTTTAAAACCTCTTGACATTCACAACGACACCAAGTTACCTACCTGAGTCATGTGTTCTTGATGATTAAGGAACTCAATCATCCAAAGACATAATTTGTTAAAGGCAAATATCCAGGAGATTTTCTAAGCGTCATACACAAGATGTGCAAATGCCTACGTAATCTCTACCTGATTCCAGACCTACCAGGAACAGACCTGCTGCTGCTGCTGGAAACAAAGGGTTCAGCATAGAAAAGGGCCAAACAGGCTGTGGGTTTCCTCGGCCTGGGAAAGCCCCCCTAAAGGAGAATCACTCTCCTAAAAAAGTGGTAAAAGCCCCATGACTTCAGATATTGTTTTATGTCATTTCTCATTAACAGGACTACTGCTGGGGCCTTCCCAAACACAAAGGAAAAGTCACCAGCTGTACATAATACCACTTAAAATTCAAAGTTATTATTATTGTACTTTAAAAAGTGCTGGATATATATTATTGACATATCCATATAGATATATTTAATTATATATATTCAATTACATATAATTGAATTATTTTTAAAAGAATCAAGTTAGCAAGTAATGAGAAATTCAAATATATATATGCATGAACACATGCACTTATATATTATTTTTAAGAAAATCGAATTACAAAAGAACAATAAATGAAAAGGGAAGCCATTATGAACCTTTGACCAACAAATCAAAAAATTGTAAAGAATGTTTACTACATGGATTTCATATTTGATATTCCTCTCAAGTGATACAGCAAATCAACATGTCCATGTAGGAGCATGTTGTGTGTGTCGTACCTTTTCATGGACTTTCTGGCCAGGTTCCATCCCTTCAAGATGCTCTGACTCTGTGGATCCCTCGCTTGATGCCATTTTTCTTTGTATATGAACATTTTGTTCACGCAAGGCAACAATCTGCAAGAGAAAAGCACTATGCTTTTAAAATCTAAAATAGAGCGTAAAGTAAAACATAATAGAACTTACTCAAATATGGTTAAAAACTAATGAATGCAAATAACCAGAAAGTAAACATTAGATCTAATTCATATTATTCAACAAACATTTTTAAAATTTAGGTTAGCATTTTGAGTAATGTTTATAAGTTTTATAGGAATGTGAAATTTACTGAAGAAAATATTTCCTCGTTGGAAAATTTGTCTATCTAGTTGGAAATGTATCTAAATTAATGGTATGATCCATGTCTTATTAATTCAGAGATTACATTTAAAATTAATTTATGAAATGTGATAAAATTTGCATTGGTCTGTATTTTTAAAGTACAAAGGAAACTAAATGAAAAGAATGAAGACTGAAGTCTAATTGTACATCATTTACCCAAAGAGGTAGCAGTCTGCAATTTTTTTTTTTTTTTTTTTTTTTTTGCTTAGGAAGATTAGCTCTGAGATAACATCTGTGCCAGTCTTCTTCTATTTTATATGTAGGTCATCACCACAGCATGGCTGATGAGTGGTGTAGGTCCAAGCCCAGGATCTGAAACCCTGAACCCAGGCCACTGAAGCAGAGTGTACTGATCTTAACCACTAGGCCATGGGGCCAGCACCTGTGATTTTAAAACAAGCAAATACATAAACTAGACTTAAGCAATTTTATGGCTCTATCATGAGCACTTAGAATTAAATTGGTCTCATCAGTATTTTGATGGTCAGTCTTTTAGCACCACTAGTCCAAATATAGTTAATTTACAAAAAAAAATTGTCAGAGGGCAATTAATTCTTATAAATTTTCAGCTCAATTTTACAGATATGACAAGTTCAATTAAGAAAGATTTTCAGATAGTTGTAGTTTAAACGCTCTTAGTAATATACAGAGTGGAAAATAGCATTCTAGCATTTTTTGAATGGTGTTTTAAAATGTATTTGCTATTTATACATATTTTGAAAATATTTTCCATTACATTTATGCCATAAATTATTTATTTCTTGGCAAATTTTATTATATTATCGGCTCAGATATTGAGCCAGCGTTGGTTCTAGCAGAAATTAATGCCCATAGTGTTTGGTACACAGCAAATACTGAATCATATTAAACTTATATGGTGAAATTATGACACCAATATGTCACACAGATGAATAATCATTAACTAAACAAAAGACATCACTAGGTTGGTAGTTTGTCCTGCTGCCTGCCACTGCCTCAATGCCCAGAGGAATCACCATGTGTGTGTGAGAGCAGGTGATCTCACATGTGACCTCCAGCATTTGAAAATATGACATATCATTTCATAAAGGCATGTCACCATGTAATGAAGAGCAATCATGCAAATGCTCTTCTCTCTTGTATACTGCAATCACTAAATCATTGGTTCTCTTACTCCCATTGTTGCCCATCTGCTATCTATCATCCACAAAGAAGCCAGATTCATCTTTTAAATTTGTTATATTGTGTCACTCCTCAGCTTTCTAAAGAACTTCAATCTTTTCCCAACTTATTTAGCATAAATTTAAACTTCTTAACAAAGTCTGTGACATCCTACATGATCCCTTTAGCCACACTGGCCTCCTTTCTGTCTCTCAAATATACCTGGCTCTTTCTCCCCCAGAACTGAGGGACTTGATGATCTTCCTGTCTGAAACATTCTTCCCCAGCTCAGACCACAGCTGACACATCCCAGCTTTCAAAACTCAGCTGAAATCCCACTCCTGAGAGAGAACAGACCTTGCCATCAAACACTTATTACAATATATCCCTGTTTATTTTTGCGTGTATTTCATCTATTAAAATATAATATTCTATTCCTTTATTTACTTACTCACTTTGCTGATTTATTTAGCTAGGAGAAGTCCTAATAATATCTCATGGCAAAAGAATTTTCAAAGGAATATCTTATTGAAAACAACAATTTCCTATGAAACAACACATCATATTACTATGTGCAGGGTATTCAATAAAAATGTGTTGAATTAAATAATTAATGGATAGGAAAAAAGAAAGAATGTAAACCTAATTTATTTGGAAATAACAAATGATAAAGATTTAGGGTCCTTGGGAAACTCCAGAGACATTCCTCGCATGTAGCTAACATGGAAATGAATTACATCAAAGGAACAGCAAGAATGAGATAGCTCCTGGATATATAATTTTTATATTACATTCTTAACATCTTGTCTCTTGCATAAAACAATAATATTATATTACCATCAATACATAATGAAATATTATTGTTAATTTATTCTGAATTTTTAAAATTCAAGTACTGTATGCTGACATTCCACTAAGATAACATCCATGATTTAACAAAAATGTTAAGACAAACGTAACAATAAATTGAAAAAGTCTCTGCACTTTCTTCCATTATTTAATCTACTTAGAAGTGAAGAGATACCTTTTTAAAAAAAAATTAAATATGAAATTTAGCTCTTAGCTTACAGATTAACTTTCAACATGTCCTAGTGCCTAAAGTAAAGCAGGCCATTCGTAAAGGTTTACTGAAAGAATCAGTAAAAGGATGAATTAATGCCATTAATAAAAAAGTCAAAACACCAAATTCACACGGAAAACCCCATATGCAAATGTGATTCTGCCACCATGCTAGAAAAAAAATTATAAACTTCAAGTTTTTCACAAAGTATATACACAATTAGTTCCAGGAAGGATGTAATTTTCAACCACTAATATGAAAACTCTTTTTTTTTTTTAAATCAAGCCCTGAAATTAGATTTTTGATACAGGAGAAAGGATCTATAATATTCTGTATTCTTTATTACTCTAATATGATTTTATTCTATTTTTGCCCAATAACAAGTCATCCTGGGTAATTATGAAAGCAAAGTTTCAGCACCTGATTTAAATGGAGGTGTTAATAAGCTTGATTCTTCCTTTCACACTGGGGAAAGTGAGAGGTTCTCTCCAGTGAATGCAGCTTTGGGGGTTGGGTCCTCCTTTCAATGTGTTCAAAGGAGCAGAGAAGGTCACCTAGAAATCACTGGGGCGAAGTTAGCACAGGCCTCTTTAGGAAATTCTCCCACCTGGCTTGAGATGTTAAGGGAAGAGATGACTTGAAAACCAGCTTGCAACAGCATGCAGAATGAAAAGCAGCTGAGGTCCTCCAAACATTCTCTGGGCTCTCACTGACAGGGAATGCTGTCAAAGGGAGAGCCTGGGTGAGCTGTCTAGAATAGTAAAGTAGGCCTGATTCCTCACTGCTAAACGGCATGGCTTACCACCAACAGGATGACATGGTGGGTAGGAGGAATCACTTCTGGGTAGTCTCTGTTGCTCGCCCAGCTGTTACATAACTGCAAGAAAGTACTGGAAACCATCTATGTGCCAAGCACTGTGTTAAACTACTTTTATCTACAAAATAGGTGTTACAATCTCCATTTAGCAAATAAGTAGACTGAGATAAAGAGACATTAATGAGAAGAACTAAATAGGAATCAAATAAAAGTCCTTATCTTTATACTTTCTACTCTGTCACATTGTCCCTCACAGCTTTGCATGTGGGCTCTGTTACATCAGAGGCCGTTAACAATGGGTGGGTATGGGAGAGAAAGAATTTCCTTTCCCTGTATTGCTACCCTCCCACCCTGGAATACTTTGCCCATCATTAGGTAGGGAACCCTTCCTGGAGGGATTCACATGTAGGCAAAGTTTTGCATTCATATTCGGCATATCAATCCACTGACGGCCCAAGGAACTGTGGTCAAGAGGAAAGTTCCACAATCATTTTAACTGATCAACCATGATTTGTCCAGTGTTTATTGGCATTTGTTTCTAAATGCCCGGCCTCCCTTCATATTCCTTTTCATAACAACATCTTACGATTTCACTGGGTAATTTTCCTTCCCTACTCTAATCCTAGAGGGACTGTCAATCCGGGGGCCAGAGCTCATGGCTGATGGGTGGGCACGTGATCCAACCTTGGGCAATCAGAATATTCCTTGAGATGTTTCTGGCAGAGGTCTGGGGGAAGATTCTCTTTTTCTACTGTGGAAGGCAAGCTGGCCAGATATGATCAGGGTGCCGTTTGCCATCAGGTCCGCCTCATGGAGAAAGCAGGTAGAAGAGATGGAGTCCCGATGAATCACTTCTACTCCTGATTCTAGCCATTCTTAAATCATCTCTACCCCTAGCATTTCAGTAATATGAGTCCCAAATTTCCCTTTGTGCTCAAACTTGTTTGGATTTGTTTTCTGACCTTGCAAATACAGTAGTGAACAGTGCACGCAATATCTAAGTGGAGATTTTGGAGAATGACTAAGAATTTACCAAGGAGACAATGGAGAAGACTTTTAAGGTGCATAAAAGAGAATGAGTTCTTTGTGTTTCCAGTGTTATCGGTTAAGATTCCCGTGGCAAAGATTCTGAAAGAAGTCGGAAGAATGACGGAAGACAAAGTTAAAGTACTTCAGCTAAAACTCTGGCCTCTGTATGCTGCTTCTCTCAGGCTTATGGCTCTGCCTTGATCCTTATTTGTGTTTCCTATTTCTCATTAAGCCTCTGACAGCCTGACCTACTGCTTCTAGGCACTCTCCAACCCACTATGTTTCCACGTCAATCTCCTCAGTTTTGTTTTTGCCTTTTTCTGTGTCAGGTTGTTTCTGGCTCTTAGTCTCTGACACGCTCTGACTCCACACAGAGGACTATTGATGGTCTTGGTGGCCAGTCTTCCAGTCTGGAAAATTCCCCTGCCCTCATTCTTTTTTTCTACCAAACAATCGGTGAGGTCCTATCCTGTCTTCCAACAGACCCTCTCCTGTCTCCCTGCCTTTGGACAACTGTTTTCCTTGACAGCCTGAAGAGATTCATTCATTTCACAAATATTTATTGAGCATTGATGATGTGCAAGGCTTTACAGAAATACAATGGGGAGAAAAGGATGAAATTCTTGCCCTAATGGAGCTTTCATTCTTGTCGAGGGAGAGAAATTATAAACAAAAATAAGTAGAGTACATTTTTAATTGTAAATGGAAAATTAAAGCACAGGAGGGGTGCTGTGAGGTGCAGTGTAATTAGGAATTAGGTGATTTCTGAGTATAGACCTGAAGATAAGGGGGAGGAAGCAATGTGAATATGTGGGAGAAGAATTTTCCAGGCACAGGGTGAGGAAAATGTAAATCATTATCGAAAACAAAAGTTTGAGATTCATGAAATGTTTCTGTGAGTTCTTCGGGTGATATAAAATGTCCTCTTCAAAAGACAGGTAAAATATCAGTGAAAGTCAATGCCTTGGAAATTTAGGGTATCCAAAAATGCACAGAAACAGGTGATTCTTAAGAGAAATGTGATTCGTGAGAAAATGACAAAGTCTAATATCTTTGTATTCTCAAACTTTGGGATTTCTAATGTGTTTAAGGTATATTAATCATTTATTCGACAAATACTCATTCATCAGTATTCTAAGTATTAGACACTGCTGGGAAAATGCAGACAGAATCCTTCTCTCAAGAAGATTACATTTTAGTAAATAAGCAACAGAAAAAAAAGAAGGAAGCAGTAAGACAACATAAAAATCACTTATTGAGCTCATACAGCGAGTCAGAACTGTGCTAAGCACATTATACAAATTTGCTTCTTTTCATCAACTTTACATCTATACTATCCTTTCTTTCCAAGTTTGAGATTTCTTGAAGGAAAATCCTGAGACAAGTAACTGTGGACAAGTAGTTTATTTGGGAGGTGATTCCCAGGAGCATAGCATTCCTTAAATAGTCTTAAAAGGACTAAGATGAGTCTTGGCCCTTCTAGGTGTTACTGGTTGTATGAACTTGTACAGCTTACTTAATCTCAAGTTTACATTCCTCTGCTATAAAATGAGGGACAGTAATCCCTACTTTTTAGTGTGTTTGTACTGTAAAGTACTTAATCAAATATGATATATGTTAAATACTCATTATGTAATGTCAAGAATAAAGACCTCCATTCTTCTCTTCAACTTTATCTTCCTACTCGTACTTCATGCCTTAGCTTACTGAAGGCCTTGCATCACGCACACACAAACTGCCATCTTGACTGTGAGTTTTTATATTCATTTGAATTGTCCTTTGTGAGATAATAGAAAATATACATATTGGTCTCTGTCCTCATTTTCTGGCACAGAGCTCGCAAAACCCTTGTTAATTCCTAAGTAATAAGAGCAGTGGGAGCATTTTTTTGTTCTAATGAGGTGACTCTGGGTGGGCTCTGGGCTGGGGGTTTGTCTCAAGAAGAACCAAGCCATGATTAGAAGCTTGGAATTTTCAGCCCCACCCCTCATTCTCCAGAGAGGAGAGAGGCTAGAAATGGAGCTGATGATTGGTCATGCCTATGTGATGAAGCCTCCATAAAAATCCCAAAAGTACAAGAGTCAAGAAGTTTCTGGGCTGGTGAACACATCCACATACCAGGAGAGTGGCACACCTGAACTCCATGGGGACAGAAGCTCCTGTGCTCGGGACTCTCCCAGACCCCACCCTATGGACCCTTCATCTGGTTGTTCTTCTGTGTCCTTTATAACTGGTGCTTTATAACTGTCCTTTATAACTGTGTCCTTTAATAAACTGGTAAACTTAACTAAGTGTTTCCCTGAGTTCTGTGAGCTGCTCTAGCAAATTAATCGAACCCAAGGAAGTGGTTGTGGGAATCTCTGATTTGCAGCCAATCAGCCAGAAACAGGTGACAACATGGACTTGAGATTGGCATCTGAAGTGGGGGGCAGGTAGACTTGTGGAGTCCTGAACCTGTGGGTTTTGATGCTATCTCCAAGTAAATAGTGTCAGAACTGAGTTACATTTAGGACACCCAACTGGTTTTGCAGTGAATTGTTTGACACACATCTGGTTTCAGAAGTGTTGTGAGTGTGGTAGTAGTGTGAGAGTGAAGGAGAAACACAGGAAGTAGACTGGAGTATTTCCCTACACACCCTTCCTCAGTCTTGACTGCCTCTTAGTCATCTTTTAGGTCTTAGCTTATATGTCACTCACGTTGGGATGGGTTCTGGGACCATCCTCCTTCCATGGATTTAAGTTATATAGTTCCTTAGTATTCTCCAATAACTTATGTCAAACAACTTAACACTCTATCACAAATGTCTGTTAGTTTTCTCACTGCCCATTTTGATACTGAGTGTCTTGAGACCAGAAACTATATCTGATTGATTATGTATTCCCAGTTCTTAGGACACTGACAAGTAGGAGGCACTCTAGAAATATTTATGGAATGTTGAATGACAGCAGAATACATGAATGGGAAAGACTTAGAGGGAGTTGGAAAAATTGGAGGAAAAGCACTCAAGAAGTTACACATGGAGAAGAAAATGAGTCATCCACATAGACTATATGAATATGAAGTATTTCCCAACATTCATATTTCATGATTCAAGGTCAAAAATGACCTTTGGGCATGGAAGAGCTCATTGGAGCAAGCAAGAAAGAAAAGAACCAGACGTACTGACATAGTCTTGTAGGATATTCACAGGTCTTGTGTGAGGAGGCAGACAGAGAAGAAGGCACAGGCAACTATAAAGGGGGATAGGCATAGGATCGAGGAAGGGCAGCTTAATGAAAGTCAACAAGAGATATTATGTAAATATAAACAGGCAATTTCATTGTCTTAAAATATTAAAATATATTTTCAAGTATATTGCAGCATAGAAAAAATGATTCAGGTGCACTGAAGTACATGCTGTGTTTCTATGCTCTAGATTTAGAGTGGATTGACATTAGGCAAAAAAATGGAATTCCAAGAGCATCTGGACTTTCTGCCAACAGAATTTTTAAAGTGGACAAAGAAAAGCAATGCAAGTTAATTTAATTTCCACTTGGTTTTTCTCTTCTTCAACTTTTTGGAAATATTAATGTATGGGACATTTCCAAAGTAGTTTACACATATTATCTCACTTAATCCTCCCAATAACCTTATAAATTGGGTAATTTTTTTATCTTCCAAATGAGGAAATCAGCACAGAGGAAATAAGTAATATACTTGAGGTCATATAGAAAAAGGTGCAACAGAGGCAAGTTTCCAATACAAGTCTGATATCTTCAAAACTTATGGGGTTTTTTTGTTTTTCGTTTTTGAGGAAGATTAGCCCTGAGCTAACATCTGCTGCCAATCCTCCTCTTTTTGCTGAGGAAGACTGGCCCTGAGCTAACATCCGTGCCCATCTTCCTCTACTTTCTATGTGGGACGTCTACCACAGCATGGCTTGCCTAGCAGTGCCATGTCCACACCTGGGATCCAAACCAGTGAACCCTGGGCCACCAAAGTGGAATGTACGCAATTTAACCACTGCAACACTAGGCCAGCCTCAAAACTTATGTTTTTTTTTAAGCTTTATGCTATAGTATCTTTTGAAAATTAATGGAATGATTTGCTGCATACACAATCCAAATATTTCTCTTAGTCAGGACTGCAGTTCTGGGGTCTGATAACAGGGGAATTTACCTGCCTTGATTTGACAAAACAGTTTAGACACAGTTAGAAGATGTTTTCAGTTATTCTTAGGAATAAAAATCATGTTGTCTATATTATTTATCATTTTCATTTATAACTCTTATGTGGCCCAGGCATTTCAATTCACCTTGAAAATTTCCCTACTACTTTTTAAAATAAATCATGTCAATCCCTCATGCTGTCTCTAGGGATCTTTGTTCTGATGTTTTTACATTCATATTTGCCTGTACGTATTTAACAACAACTTCCAGACAGTGCCCATATCTAATTAACAAAGATTCTTTTCATCTATTTTTACCCCAAACTCAATTAACAATTCCAAGAGTGAGACTTACAAAAGTCTCACTACACCAACACATAATTTGCTTCTACACAGATATTCGTTCTAATTTAGCTGAATTCCATGCTTAGATCACACTGAGGTTGCAACATGAAAAAGACAAAGAAAGAACTAGAAGAGTAGGGATTTATAATTTACGCTTAAGCAACTCTCCAGCCACATTAGTTTGGATTTGTGTTGTTATATGTTAATAGGGAAACCATAAAGATTGAGACACTTATTCAAACAGAATTAAAGACACTGAGTCAATGGCTATTTCACTTTCCAATTCTGGCTTTTGGACATAAGATTGATAAGCATCGTGGAAGCATATGAAAACCAATGTATAAGCAACTGCATGTAGTCTAACGCAGTTTGATCACCTCACAAATCACATTCATTTTCAGTGTTTTCCAATGAGCACAGATAGACTGAAAATTTGTGAAACTGAACTGATCCAATGAATGATTGAATTGCTTTGAGATGACAATCAGAGCTTTGCGTTGTGAAAATTTGCCTCAAGTTAAAAAAATAGTTATTTGATCAATGGTTTAATGAACAAATCCATTTATTCTAATGAATGACCAAATAGCTTGGAGGTAGGAGGCATAGGTTCACTTTGTGGTTGTTCAGAATTTTTACCAGTGCACTATCTCTAGTCACTCAACAAATACTTAGTAAATGAATATGAACACACTGCACATCTTTATTTTCAACCTCTTCCACTTTGGCCGACCAGCCTTTCCAATACCCATTTGACGAATGGACTGGGTGCCAGAATTTAAATGCACATCATCAGTAAGTTTCTGGTTACACTTAGATGGAAAATGCAATACACAAATTTTGGCTATGTCCAAATTTTACATCTGAACCGATTTTGCTTATCCCTAAAAACATAAGGATACCTTGTATGACCATGGAATTCAAGCTTATCTGGTTTTTAATGGTGAAAAAAAAGTCTTTCAAAAAATAATATTGAAGATTTTTAAAGACTATTCTTAAAACAATAACTGGCATGCAGAACTATTATTTTTATATTTTTATTTTTTGATGAGGAAGATTGTTGCTGAGCTAATATCTATGCCAATCTTCCTCTGTTTTAGGTGGGATGCTCCCACAGCATGGCTTGATGCATGGTGCTAGGTCCATGCCTGGGATTCTGTGAACCTAGGCTGACAAAGCCAGGAGCACAAACTTAACCACTACGCCATGGGGCTGGCCCCAGAACTGCTAGTTTTAGTTTTAAGTTTAAGACAAGTGTTGCACTAGTCATAATATTTCAAATGTTGCTTGAGTAGATTAGTTTTTGCAGGAGACACTTATAATATCCATTTTCCACATTAATTTTAATTTTCAAGAATAGTAATTTCTACAATCATTATATTTTTAATATAGTTGATATGTAATTCCTTTATAGATTACAACTTTCTGTCAGACTAATCTGTTCATCTAATCGTTATTTCAGTCATTACATTTTTTGACACTGAGTACTCTTTAATTTATTTCCACTATTCAAATAGATCCTTAATATTTAAAGTGATAATAAAATCAAATACTCTCATCTTCATTAGAGGTATACAAATGGCTGCAGAAAATACAAAACAACTTAAATTGGGCAGAAGAGTTAGTAGGCATTGTTAAGGCACAAGATTGATATTGTAGTAAGTCAGCAGCTAAGAGTGACATAAGATGGAAGAATAATAATAAAAATGACCAAGAAAGCTGTTGAGGAGGTAACATACAAGAATTAACCCAGAGAACAAAAGCAAAACAAGTCCTAAACAGTTTCCCAAAAGTTTCAGTAGTAAGAAAATACTTCCTGAACAAATTATATTTACCATTGCAAGAAAACAAGCCTCTATTTAAAATACAAATAAGCAGATAAGTAAATGAGGAGGAGTTGAAAATATTCACTGAAGTAAATAAATGACACTGAGAAGTACAACCCCAAGTGTAAAATAATTGCAATAATTCAGTGTTGAGGGCTCAACGTTGGAAGTAATTCACTTGAAAGTTTTGAATTTCATGGAAAAAATACATTAGAATCTCCATCACCCAGGAAGATGCCATTGCTAACAACTTCTCCCCTCCCTGGAGAAGACAGCAGAATCCCATTCAAAAAATAAATGAGGTGTCTGTTAAATTAACTAAAGGAGGAGGTCATCAGACTGAGGGGGCTCTGATGCCATGGCGACCTACAGAAGCAAAGCAAACTCTAAGCCTATCAATGCCTCAAGGCTACAAAATCAAAACGCTAGGGACAACCAGCCACAAATAGCCAACCAGGCTTCAAACTACACCCAATCAAATAATTTCCTTTCTTTCTCTGTCTTTCCCCTGCTCCCGGCGGGAGAGCTCCTTATCACTTCCGGTTTGGCGCTGCTGGATTCAAATAGTGTTTTGCTCAAATAAACTCTTAAAATATTTAATATGCCTCAGTTTATCTTTTAACGTGTCGCAGAATGAAAGTAGCAAATAGGACTTAATAAAGGTATCGATTATCATAAAGTACTTCTTGGCACAGACCGGAGGCTTCCTTCCCCATTCTCACTCCCGCCACCGCTCCCGCTGGGCCTCCTAGCTCTAAAGTCAGAAGTATCAAAATACACTAATTTGAATTGGCCCTCAGCTAAGGGCAGGACAACGACTGCAGTGTTTATCCCTCCCTTTCGCCTTTTTTTCCTTCCAAAAAAAAAGAAAAGCAAAAATGAGAGAGAGAGTTATGCTGAGAAGAGAGTCACGGCAAACTGAATAGCCAGTGGGTCCCCACACATCAGTTTACAGAGCAGCAAGTGCGCTGTGAATGAGTCTCTGTCTTCAAAAGTCTCAATAAATGTTTATTTCTTATGAAATGTGTTAAGACATGAATAAGAGTTTCTACTTTAGTTACTTTATGTATACTAAGAACTATTAAAATGCTTTGATCAAATATTGATTATTAAATTAATAAAGGTGAATCTACATAGGACTAATCATTTCTCTGTCATCTCTTTATTTAAGTGGCTCATCTGCTATCAGAAATTTTTGGATGTTTTAGAATGAAATGTTGTATTTTAATAAGGCAAACATGCTATATTTCCAGCAACAAATATTTGAATCTTTTAAAATGTCACATTAAAATTAACCTTTCTGATCCAAGTATTAACCAGGCCTGGACCCTGCTTTGCTTCCGAGATCAGACAAGAGATCTGGTGTATTCAGGGGGTCAAGGGAAGGGAGGACTGGGTAGTTGTTCAAGGAGTATAAAGTTTCAGTATGCAAGATGAAGACATTCTAGAGATCTGCTATTCAACATGGTGCCTAGGGTTAACAATAAGGTATTGTGCACTTTAAAATACATGCTAAGGACTGTTGAAATAACTTTCTAGGCCTACGGTGCAGCACTCCTGCCCGGGTGCCAACTGGAACTTCGCTAACTTTCATGTCCTTGTGAACGCCAGCTTGACCAGAATTGCGGTATCTCCAGTCAGCCAAGCCCCAAAGCCAAGCCAGGCCTGAGCCTTCTCACCCCAAGATTGACTATATGGCCCAAGTTGATCAGGTGTTTTTTATTTTTCTCTTCCTTGTTCTTTATTCTTTATCCTAGAAACACTTCTTGCCTTCTGTCTCATTTCATAGTTCCCAGATAGACTTCCCTTCGTGAAGTGTTAAATAAAGTTGGTTTGTAGCATCTAAATTGTCTTCTTTAATCATTTTTTAAGAGAGGATAGATCTCATGTTAAGTGTTATGATAAAAACAAAAATAAAAATAAAAACAAAAACGAAAGAACACAGCACATTTTGGGAGGTGATATGTTTAGTACCTTGATTCTGTGGTGATGGCATCATGAGTATATGCATATGTCCAAACTCATCAAAATGTATACATTAAATATGTGCATTTTTGGTGTATCAATTATACCTCAATAACACTTCAAAAATAGAAGTGGCCAAAAAGTATATGAAGCAATCAAATTAATCTCTGTGAAGATGGACTGTATTCCCCTTTCAGCACCATAAAATTTGGCCTCCTCAGCCAGGCATGGCTAACACTGTAAGTATATACTTGAGTTTTCTGGGTTCTTTTTTTTTTCCCCAATCACTGCAGAAGTGACAAAATTATAGGCTGTGTCCTGGAACAATTCTTTTCAGCTCTGTTATGCTGAGGGAAAGAGTCTTAAGGGAAAGAAAAACATTTCAAAGTGCTTGAAAAGTACTTGAGAAAATGTAAAAAGCAGAAACAATATCCATTAGTCATTCTCGCATGTAAAAAAGCAAGCCAGGGAAACAAAAAGGATTTATTCATTTAGTTCCTTCCTTAGAAATAACAAAAGAAGCATACTAAACCCATTATTCTTAACAATTCCTTTTAAAGCAATCCATTTGCTTGGGTTCTAATGGTAATAATCATGTGTTATATTCATTGGCACGTATTTCAATTTTATTTTAATGTGATTTTTAAATGTGTACACAATACAAAATGTCAGTATGGGAAGCGACCAGAAATTATATGGCCTTTATATTTTTATTTTTATGGATGAAGAAAATGCAGTTTACAGAGAATGAATGATAAACCTCTTCCTGTCCCCAACAAATTGCCACCTAGTCAGTCCCACTGTGGGACCCACACTCCACCTCCTGGATCTCAGTCCAATCGTCTTTGAAAGAAGGATAATATCACTGCTAAAAAGACAACAATGACCTCATCACCATCAATAACAATAATATCTACTGAAAGATAGTTTGTGCCAAGCACGTTTTAAGCTCTTTACAATATTAACTCATTCAAACCTCACAACCTTCTAAGTTCTATTATTAGAGTTGAGCTAATTGAGGCAAAGAGGATAAAGAAATTACCTAAAGTCACAGAGCCAGCAAATGCAGAACCACTTAGGGAGAAAGTAAATTCCCTGGGCAGGAATTACAGCTCCTGTTGGCAGTGTATTTGCTCCTTTCCTTTCTTGTCCTCAGACTTCTTTTCTTAGCCAGGGCAGGATATATCCACAGCACCCAATTAAAAGTATTCTATATAGAATGAAGGTTTTATACTCACCACTTTCCCCTCACTTGCCCACACTAACTTCTACCAACTCCTTACTCTCCACTTTTCATAGAGTATTTCGTATGTTTTTCTCCTTCTTATTTCTGTTATCATATTTATCTCACTGTTTTGTGATCTTCAGCTGATGGGGTCTGTAGCCATGGGCCCTCCAGATCCAGTTCAATTGACCCCATCTTATCAACAGAGTAATTAAGAAATAGTCTTCCACGGGGCTGCCCTGGGTCCGAGTGGTTAAGTTCACATGCTCTGCTTCAGCGGCCCAGGGTTTCGCTGGTTCGGATCCTGGCGCGGACATGGCACCACTCATCAAGTCATGTTGAGGCAGCGTCCCACATGCCACAGCTAGAAGGACCCACAACTAAAAAATATACAACTATGTACTGGGGGGATTTGGGGAGAAAAAGCAATTAAAAAAAAAAAGAAGATTGGGAACAGTTGTTAGCTCAGGTGCCAACCTTACCAAAAAAAAAAAAAGAAAGAAATAGTCTTCCAGGAGATTTGCAAAGTCACACAGCCAGAGCATGCACAGAAGAAGAAATCTTGACCTGAAATGACCGAAGAACCAAAGATCCTCCTCCCCATGGAACCAAAGGACCAGGACGTGACTGGAACTTCAAAGTCAGACTCTTATCAGAAGTGAGGCATGTGTCATTCAGGAAGACCTGGTGTTAAAATTCCTTCCCACCTCATCATAAATGTTTAGAACCTTACCATTAATGTTTGAAGCCCACCAATCAAAACCTGTCTGGCCAGCATTTCCCCATGCCAGTCTGTGCTCCCTAACCTCTTAAATTTTGCCCCCAATCCTGAAGTGGGGAGACAGATCTGAGGGCACACCCCCGCTGTCTCCCTGCAGATTGATCTTGAAGAATAAAGCTGTTTTCTTTTCCTGAAAGCTCATGCTGTAATTAACAGGGTTTTTTTTTTTTTACGTGCATTGGGCAAGAGATCCCAATTTTGTGCAATAGTAGTTCTACGTTCTACATTTATGTTATTTTTAGGCCAAGGCTCTTATTGGCAGTTCAAAATCACTTGCATCAAAATCACCTATGATGCTTCTTAAAAATGCAGACTCCATTTTAATGAATCTTGATTTTAGTAAACTTCAGAGTGACCATTACACACTCTTCCATGAGGACCAATGTGCATGGAGTCTTCCAGTGCAGCCCAGCCTGTGGCAGAGGGAGCCTCTGGGATGTGACCTCAGTGGCCATCTGGGCAGGGGGAGCCACTCCAGCCTGCAGCCTGGCTGTTTCTGTCAGGCCTGCAAGCTAAAAATGGCTTATACATTTCTGAACCATTGAAAAAAATCTAAAGAAAAATAATACTTTGTGACACATGAATGTTATAAGAAATTAAATTTCCGGTGACCCTAAATACATTTTTATTGGAACATGGTCAAGCTCATTTGTTTATATAATTGCCCGTGACCGCTTTCACTCTCCAATGGTGGAGTAGCAGTAACACAGGCCATCTTGTCACAGCCTGAGATATTTACTAGCTGGACCTTTACAGAAAAGTTTGCTGACCCGTGATGTGGTGGCTCAGGTTCATCTCTTTTTTTAAAAACTGCTCCACTGAACCCAGTGAAAGTCGGCACAACTCTATTTCCTGATTTTTAGACTTAGGCTGTTTATTCACTTTCACGTATTGCTTCTAATGTCATTTAAATCAGTAGAAACAGGATCAATGATCCCTGAAAATGTGATTACTTGATGGAGTAAATGTGTTTTTTCATATGTTCTTTGGTTGAGTAACATCTAAACAGGAATGTTTTACATGACATGGTGACATCGATTAATAATATTACAAAAGAAAGAACTGATTTGACACAAAAAATTTAGAAAATAAGTATGGGTTATATTTGCAATACTCTCTATCCATAGCTCTGTGTAATTTATTTCATAGAGTTTATCTGCTCCCTAAAATTATTTTTAAATTTATATGTGTCCAATATACACTCTTTGAGGGCAGGGGTTACTTCTGGCTTGGTTACTGTTATGTGTCTTCAAGGCCCCATGCTGTGCTTGGTACCTGTGCAATAGATAGGATAGAGCGCGATTAAGGGCATGAACTATGAAGTAGATTTCCGGTTCTACCGCTTTCTGTCGATATGAACATTAACAAATTATTTACCTCCTCTGTGCTTCAATTTCCTTTTCTATAAATGATGATGTTTGTAATAACAGCCCTAAAGGTTACTAATGTGAAGAAAAAATGAGTCAAAATGTAGAAAACACTTAGAAGAGGGCCTCTCGTGCTGTAGGTACTATATAAGTATTAGTTACTATTGTAGCTGTTTTAATAAATGTTTGTTGAATGAATGCTGTTTCTGCTAAATATAAAGTCTTAAATTATTATCCTTGCATACAGTTTTTCTTTTTGAGGAAGATTAGCCCTGAGCTAACATATGCTGCCAATCCTCCTCTTTTTGCTGAGGAAGACTGGCCCTGAGCTGCTTTATACATGGGATGCCTGCCACAGCATGGCTTGCCAAGCGGTGATATGTCCACACCCGGGATCCAAACCAGCAAACCCCGGGCCGCCGAAGTAGAACATGCAAACTTAACCGCTGCGCCTCCTGGCCGGCTCCTTGCATACATTTTTGATTAGTCATTTTTCATGGTCTTCAATTTTTATTATTTTGATTTTGTTACTTTTCATTTCTATTTAATTTACTGCTGGTGCGGGAAAGCTAGTGATATTTGTAAATATATTTTTATATGACTTTAGTAAATTCACTGTTGAATTCCAAGCATTCTTTATATTCCATGTGTTCTAGATGCTATATGTTGCACATTAATATCCATTCTCCCAATCTTTAGCAATAGAACTCCTGCATTTGGCCACCCAAATAGAGATTGCACTTGCTGCTCTCTTTTACAGTTTAGAGTGACTGTGAGACCAAGTTTTGTTCAAAGAGATGTGAGCAAAAATCATTCATGATACTTCCTTATCATGATTCTAAAAATTATCCTTATATGCTTCTTGATCCTCTTCCATATCCCGCTGGCTAGAAGTGGTGACAACTGTGGCAGGCACTTCAATCCAAAGATAGAAGTCATTGTGTGTATGTGTTGAGCCAATAAAAAGTGTGATTAAACTCTATCAGTAAGAAAGGATAAAAGCAAATTATGCAAAGGAATTTTATGATTTGGAGCCAGCTATACATTTTAGAAGTACTATATTGAATTGATGTACAGATAAAATTGCTTTGGTTGTTACAGGAAGTGTGTCCAAAATTATGCAGGCTCCTTGTGATGAGAGTAATTCTGATATTAAGTGAATGAGCTACCTTAAATTTCAAGGGGGTACGGACCTCAGCAGTAAATTCAATAATCATTAGGGTTTCTGCCATTGTGGTCAGAAGTGTGCAAAGATAGTTGAATGCCTTGGTTTGAGGACCATGTTGGACTGGAGTCTTTGCTATGAGGTGGTCATGATGGACAGATGGAGCTTAATATTCTAGCGCAAATACCCAGTAAGGCAAGGCAACTCACAGTTGGATGTCAGCTCAGTCATGCATGAAACGTAAATCAGAGTCCATATTAATTTAGTTACTTGTTTTATCTGTCTGTCAATATAATGAAGCTATGAACCTCGAAATAACCCATAGAAATATAACAAATGTGAAGATGTGATGATGAATTTAAGTAATTGGTAGAAGGTAAACTTGATTTACAGATACAGTTTTCATACATAAAGAAATTTTGTTGTTAAGAGAAAGGTCAGACAGCCTAGTGGCTACTTTTTCTTTTGAGAATAATTTTAGGAATATTCTTGGGTATGAAATCCTACAAAACTATTGTGACATATTCTTAAATATAGGACTGCAACTACAAAAGATTTATAATCAAAGCATAAAATAAGCATAATTTTGAGCAGTGAGTGACAAGTTGAGGTATTAAAGAACAATAAAAATTAACAATATTTTGGATATATATTCAGATACTGTGAGTCGGAGACTAGCATGGTATTTTCTCATGTATTTAATAATCATGTTAACTCAATTCACTTTTTTATAGTATATTCTAGATTATTTATTTCTATTGCGGTAACATTGGTTTATAACATTATAAAAATTTCAGGTGCACATCATTATATTCCAATTTCTGGTGATGGATTATGATTAGACTTTGGGTGGTGAACATGATCTAGTGGCTACTGGTAAACACTCATGTCTGGAGTCCGATATCCTGGCTTTGGATTCCTTCCAACTAGTGATAACACGCAAACAATTCACTGAGTTCCTCCAGGCCTCAGTTTCCTCATTTGCAAAATGCTAGTAGTAATAGTTACACTTTTCTCTAGTTAATTGTGATGATTAACTGAAAAGTATGTGTGTGCATTTGGGGGGGGGTATATAGCGCTTAGCATAGTGCCAGGCACACAATAATCTCCCCCCAAATTGTAGGTGCTATTATTTTTACCTACTGCCTAAATAAGTGAATGGCAAAATCATTTATGAAATGCATGCAGTGCTACAGAATCATCCTATGAACAAATAAGGTATTTGTTTATCCAATAACAGGAGATGTAGTCCCGTGTATAAAATAAGGTACTGTCATCTTGTTTATCAGCAAGTTTAAATTGTCAACAGAAAAGACTTTTCTTCTACTCAACTAATAACTAGCTGATATTGTCCTTTTGAGACTAGTAATAGCAATGCAACTTTAGTACAAGTTTACAATGTGCTTCCATGTTTACTATCTCATCCAAATATCATGACTTCTTTGAAAGATAGGCCAGTCCAAAATTTATTAGTTTTCATCTCACAGATGAGAAAATTCAGGTTCGGAGAGGTTAAATAAATTGCCAGGGATTATGGAATTGATATATGATATATATAGGACTCAAACTGGAATCTTTTGACTTAAAAAAAATGCCTTTTTGTTTTACTTTATACCTTTTTACTCAATAAATTTCAGTATTCCACTTAAATTTTTTAGAAGATAAGTTATCTTTCTTAAATTGTTAGCTTTAAAATTCATAAGACCAGACGAGTAATACACAGGTAAAATGAAATGGGTCAATTTATAATGCTTATGATCAAAGTGTTAATATCAAGAATGATCTTGTTATTAATAGAGAGAGAAAAAAAGCAGTTCATAATCTCTACTTGCAAAGATAAAATAACCATTTCTTCTATTACAAGAAAAACAAATTCTTTGCTTTCATCAAAGAAAAGATTCTAATCAGAACAGGAAAGAGAGTCTGAAAAGATTTGCAAACAGACTTCAAATATCTCATATACAACAAAAGATAATTTTCACTATATTTTAAATAATTGCTCCATACAGGTCTTGGAAACAGCAAAAGTAGTGGAAGTAGCAAATGGCAATTTCTTCGGCTCTCTTTCCTTTGTTGGGTTTTAACAAACGCTCTTGTAAGACATCTTGATTTCCTTTTATTTGGGAAAGAGTCTTTGTATTGGAACAGTGCTATTACCAACAGCAAAGAAGATATTTTCTATTAATGATAATAACTTGGGTAATTTACAGTTCCTACACTTATCTTTACAACGCAGGATCGTCATAAAGGATATCCAAGAGACATAATAAGAAATTGTAGGCCTTCACGAATAGCTACCAGTTTGACAACGCTGAAACTTGGAGTTTATCAATATAAGGCAAAAAAGGACTTTGTTCAACTATCATTAAACTCTTCCATGAAATAAAATCAATTAGGAACTATACAATTTTCTAACCAAAAATTATAAAATTCCAACAGGAAGAATAGGTTTCCAATAAGTGACTCTATCGGAAAGTCACAACAGTTCGCAGGCAGGCTGAAAACATCACTTGAGACAGTTTTACATAGTCTTCAAGGAATCTAAGTTTGGAGCTGCAAGGATGTCATTACCTTATGCAGACACTGTTGTCATTAAACAAATACTATTCTCTGGCAAGTTTAGCCATGGTGACTTGCATCAAATGCTAATAGAACAAAAAACCTGTATTTGACTTTCTATTAGAGTGTTAATTCAAAGTTGGTCAGGGAATTCACTAATGATGAAAATAGTTTCACACATTTACTAATGATGAAAATAAGCTAATTAGCTGAACTAGAATATGTGGTATACAGAAACATACAGGAAATTGGAAAGTTGTAAGATTAACTGTTTTTATAAAGGCAAGGATAGACACAAAAAATTAAATCTGCTTTTATCTCATAAAACTGGAAAGGAAATTGAATGAAAAGAACCAAGAAATGAGTAATTGGCAAAGGGTCTACCAAGATAAATAATTATCAGTTTTAGGATTCTGAAATAATTTAACTCAAGTACTTTTGCAATGGTCTCTTTTTGTACATCTGGAGCTTTCCAATCACTGAAATGGCAGTTTTAATTTGAAGAGAAAAATGAGTTGGTCATTTCATTAACTCTCCAAATAAGTGATCCTGTAACTTCAGATATATATTGCTATTAATTCCCCAGAGAAAATTCCTTTAATAGGTACTACTTCAACAACTCTCCCACTTTCCACGTGTTTTTCTGGATCATTTTCAGCTATGAGATTTGTTTCAAATTATTTAAATATAGCTGAGTTGCTCATGATTTCAGAAGCTTCCTGACTTTTGGCCCTGTCAAGTTTTTAGAGAAACATTTCACCTATGGATTTATTTGAAGTGGCCAAAGTGATCTGAGACAACTTTAATTTCATGTTTGTATCTCTTCCTTTCAAATTAGGATGACTAACATAACTTCATAGATTTAGACAAGGAAATACTGTGGAAGAATCCATGTTGTTTCAGTTGGGAAGTGCTGTGGAAACTGGCCTTATTTAATTTGCTGGGGTAACTTAATGACAACCTCCTTTGGGTCTACCACGTCACACTAAAATTTCCTTGCTTAGCCTTATTGGTTCCTTTCCATATTCTACATTGTCTTGTTCTCAATCTCCTTAAACTCATAAAAGGTAACTTCTTTCCCACCTCCCTTATCAGATGACCCCTGTTTCCTTGGGAAGAATCTCTCTGATAAAATTTCTTTTTTCCTTCTCCAAATAAAAATCTTCATTCATCTCGACATTACACTCTGTTCTCCTTCTACTACTTGTGATTGACCTTGAAACATGCTTATCCTCTACTGTGTTGTCCATCGATAATCCCTTTTCCTTTGTTTCTTCCTTCTTTCTTTCCATTGGCTGTTAGCATTTTCAGTGAACTATCTCTGAATACTGCCTACTTATTCAGCTTTTACCCTCCCTTCTCCTTTTTGCCAAATTTCTCAAGAGTATTACTCACCCTCTCCCATTTTTAAACTTCTGATTGACTCACAAATTCTTGTCATTACAGCTATTCTCCTTCCATTATACTTTATTGAAACTGTCTTTGCAAACATTTCCAGCGACTTTCTTTTTTTTTGCTTTTTGAGGAAGATTAGCACTGAGCTAACTACTGCCAGTCTTCCTCTTTTTGCTGAGGAAGCCTGGCCCTGAACTAACATCTGTGCCCATCTTCCTCTACCTTATATGTGGGACGCCTACCACAGCATGGCGTGCCAAGTAGTGCCATGTCCACACCCGGGATCTGAACCGGCGAACCGCAGGCTGCTGAGAAGTGGAACGTGAGAACTTAACCACTGAGCCACCAGGCCGGCCCTCCAGTGACTTTCTAATTTTAAATCTAATCACCTCTTATTAGATATAATCCTACAGGCATTCAAGAAACATTTGACACTGTCAATCACCTCCAATCCTTACACTTAAAACTCTCTTTCTCTTTATCTCTATCTCTGTTTTGCTTCAATACTCTTGACTCATTTGAGTCTCACATCTCTGATTGCTCTTTTTCAGCCTTTTATTTGCTTCTGGGTAGATTCCACCTTTGCCTGTATCCATGCACGTTTTCCAGGTGTCCATTAATTTCCATGAATTCAACAGAGTACTGGTTATTAACCCAACTTAAAGGACTGTTGTGATGATTAAATAGGGTAATGCATTTAAAGTGATGGCAAGGTCCGTGGTCTTATAAACCTCCAAAATGTCAATTTCCTGCTTCTCATGCCTCTCACCACCATGATCCAATATTCTTAAGAATATGAAAGATAATTGATTTGCCTCTGAAAGTTCTTTAATTTTTTCTGAGGAAATTAGACTTCAGGGATAAGGCTGGTTGTAGATGACGTAAAGGAAATGCTAATTTCCTTAAGAAAATTCTAATTTAAAGTTGGTAAATTCAGTGGTTAGAATAAACAAACATAGAATGAAAGCAATATACAAAATATAGTTCAGCCTACAACTAAACATGCCAATTCTTTTTATGTATAACACAATCATGTAGAAAAGCTTTTAAAATAAGCACACCTGTGTGTTCAATGAAAATTAGTCGGTCAATTGAATTTTTACTCCAGCTTCTGAATAATCCATTTTGTCTGGTTTAATTAAATAATTAAAAAAGTATGTGGGCTTCTGCTAAAGGAGAACACATTGTTAAGGTGTAATCTATTTATTCCGCTTTTCACTTCCCTTTATTGTACATTTTTTTTGTTGTTTTCCAATTTTAGGCAGTAACAAAAATACTCTGCAAGAAATAAAGACGTTATTATATTTTCCATGTCTAAAGAATCAGGACTCACTTTTTCAGGACAATGGCCTGGAAAATGCATTCAGCATTAACAATAGAATCTGCCTCTGGGGGGCTGTTCAAGGAGACAGAAAATGACAGCAAATTTTCATCACGTGTATATATTTATTTACAAGGTTGTTTTGATTCTTTCATTTATATCTATATTTTCCATTACTAAAAGACCATAAGAAAGGCGAGACTCTACAGAGTTCAATATTTTCTGACATTAGCCCCTTGTTTTTTTTCAAAATTTCATAATGATTTTTACAAATCTCAACTACACACACGGTCCCCTTGACTTTCATAGACGCTTTTTACCTTTAACTTTTGGAGGTGCCACTGGCTTGCAAAATTGAAAATCTGATCATCTCCTTCCCTCCTAAAAGTCTCTTGTTGGCTCACTGTTGACTACAGGATGAAGCCCGAGCTGCAGCCATCCCTAACTCAGATTTGCCTGCCTCTACAGCCTCAAGCCTATCTCCGCTCCTGCCCGCTACCCTTTTCTTCCTCCAAATCTATTTGATAAACTCTTTGCAGTCACCCTCCAAATTCTAGGTACACTTTGTTTTCCTTTAGGAAGATTTGAAAATATTTTTTCAGCTTTATTTAGATGTAATTGACAAATAACATTGTGTAAGTTTAAGGTACAAAATGTGAATATTTGATATATATATATAGAGAGAAATGATTACCACAATAATATTAGATAATACGTCCATTAACTCACATAGTTACCATTTGTCTGAGTGCCTGGTGAAGACACATTTAAGATCTACTCTCAGAAAATTTCAAATATACAATATTGTTAACCATAGTTACCATATTGTACATTACATCCCCTAATCTTACACATTTTATAACCGAAAATTTGTATTCTTTGACCAATATCTCCCCATTCCCCCCACTTCCCCAGCCCCTGGAAACCACTAATCTACCCTGTTTCTGTGAGTTCAACATTTTTAGATTCTACATAAAAATGAGATCCTACAGCATTTGTCTTTCTCTGAGTTATTTCACTTACTTAACGCCCTCAAATTTCATCCATGTTGTTGCAAATGGCAAGATTTCTCTAGGAAAATTTTTGTATACCATCTGCTTTTCCTCATTCATGCCCATAGAATTAACTACTCTCTTTCGTAGTACTACTAATCCTTGTACTTACTTTCATTTTCACTTTAGTCATATTGTGTTATCTACTTTTTTATTGTGATAAAATATACATAACATAAATTTTACCATTTTAACCATTTTTAAGTGTACAGTTCAGTAGCAGTAAGTACATTCACATTATTAGGCAACCATCACCACCACTCATCTTCAGAATTTTTTCATTTTCCCAAAGTGAAACTCCACACCCATTAAATAATAGCTCCTCACTACAATTACTTTTTACCATGCTCGTTCCCATAATAAACTTGAGAGAAGAACCATTGCTTTATTAATATCTGAGTTTTAGTTATATATTTATACCCGGCACTTAACACAATGCCTGGCAAATAGAAGATGCCCAATAAATGTTTGCTGAATTGATGTGTCATGATCACAATCACATATCGGATCATTATGTCAGTCAGCACTGGCAGATTCTGTCAACCTTCCAGCTCTACTCCATCCTATCCCCACACTTTACAAAAAGAAAAGAAAAACATACTTCAGTAGTTTGTACTTTACCAAAAAAGCCAAAAAACCCAAAAATTACAAAAAACAAAGTACAAAAACAAAACAAAACTATACCTTCAGTGCTTTCTCATTTCATACAGTATGAATTCCAAATTTTGAACGCGGCATTCAGGGTCCTCTAGAATCCGAGTCCCATCAACCTCTCCACCCTCCTCTTCTACTCTTTTTCACACCTTGATTCTTACCAATATAATATCATCCATTATTCTTGAAACAGGCAATTTCAGATTTTATTAATCATAGTCTGCTCAGCTTAAAATGTTTTTCCACAGTTTTGAAGCCAAATCGTAGTGTTCCTTCAAGGGTGAAGCCTTCTCTGATCCTTTGGTTCAAAATAAATACTCTTCTCCTCGCTGCTTGTTTGTACTTTGTTTGGGCCTCTATTTTGCATTTATTTCGTTTTGCACTAAATTACATCTTACTTATAGTTTATATATGTCTCCGTTACTAGAGGGGAAAATTACATGAAAATTTGCGTAATGTTTCTTTTATCATTTTATTTTTCCTATTCCTCCCTGTCAGAGACTCATAGAACTTTCTGCACATGGCAGTTGCTCAATAGTCATATTCTGAAAGAACAAACATCTTGATCATTTAATGCCTGAGATCAATGTATTGCTCTTCTTGAACATGCCTAAGACTGTTCAAACTATCTATTAAGGGACTAATCAAGGAACAATGTGAACATACCGGTGAGAACAAACTCTATACAATGCAATTTGACAAATACATATTGATTGCAAGGCTCATGTCACTGTACTGAGTGAAATAAACACAAGTAAGCGAGACATGGTCCACTTTTTCAGGGAACTAACAGCTTAGATTTAGACAGGTATAGAACTAACTCTCGTACTTGTTGAACAGTCATAATAAATGCTGAAGCAATGAGCTCTAGCAATGTAAACTAAGGAGCAATGACTGTAGGCAAGAAATCATAAAAGATTTCATTAAAAAGGTAATGTCTGAACTTGAATTTAAATGAGGAAGTATGATTTCAATGGGTGAATTGGGGTTGTGGAGGCATTCCAAGAGAGACATTAGCATAAGTAAGATTTAGAGTCAGGCAAAATGTTGGCTGCTTTCAAAACAATGAGTAATCTAATTTAACAAGACATTACAACGATTCAGGGCAGTAGGGGTAGCGGGAGCTAAAGGTGGATTTTTAGGTTAGGGCCATTAAAGAAATTCTTGACGGTATATTACAGGTCTAGTAATATACATCATTATGTTATTAACATATAGAAATACATATTATATTATGTGATTAATATATTAATATGGTATATATTACATTGAAATACATATTACATATGAGAAAATATTAGGAAAAATAATCAATATGTTGGAACTCTGCTTAGCCTGTTTAACCTTGAAGAATTATATAGCAGAAAGGGATAGGAGACAAGAATAGATAAAAACCTATTATAATATTCTAGGTGAGAATTAATGAAGATCTGAACGTTGGTGGTTTTAACGTATCCGGAAAAAGATGAGGGTAAATGGATGTGGGGTAGATTGTGGACACAGTTAAATATATGGATTAGAACAACCTGAATGCAGAGAGTTAAGACAAATTCAAAGATAACCATATTTTCAAGTAGCAGAGAATAGTGATACATTAGGAGAAACAACCTGTCTGGGCTGATCTGTAAAATAACAGTAGTACTTGACTTCCAGTATTCTGTTGATACATATGTATTTAGCATAGTGCCTACACATCTAAAGCACTCAGAAAATATTAGTTATTGTTACTAATGTTCAATAGAATTATCTATAATGGATAGTTATCTGACTCCAAAATATCTTTATTATTTTATTTGTTTATCATGAAAATTTATTAAAAATTCAAACACTAAAGAAATATATAGTACATATACTTGCAAACACCAGAGACAACTAATAATAACAGCTTGGTATTTATATCTAAAACTTTTTTTCTAGTCCCATAATCATATATTACTATTACCTGTATTTGTACAAAATTGGGATCATTCTATGCAACTTCTTCCTTTTCATATAGTAGAATGTTTTGCAGCTTTTTCCGGAACAGCATATATAGTTATCTCATCTTCTTTTTAATAGACTACTTATTTCATCACATTAAACTGCCATGGAGAATCTAGGGGGACACTCGGAAAAACCCGGTGGATATCCAGGCCCACCAGCATAGATGGTGCCTTCGTGTAAGTTAGAAAAATTGCCCACTATAGGCGGTTACAGTTCCTCTCGTGCATATTTTGATTAGCAGACTCTGAGCTGGATTTTACCCCTCTTTCCCCACCCACCTGCCACTGGACACCTGTGGCAGAGAGCAATCTATACAACCATTAGCAAAGCCCTGTGGAGATGCCAAACCAACTTTAAAACTTTTTTGTGGAGCTCAGAAAAGAGCACGAACTTTGAGCTATGGATTTTGGTTTCTTTTCCACAGAAGGAATGGTCGAAGCCTTGGATGGATAAGAAATTAATGAGGCCTCCATGGGAGAGATTATGTAAAGAAAAGATGTCAAAGGATAACTCCAAAACCATCAGTGAGAATGGGACAAAGGGAGAGAGAAAAAGACAGAAACAGAGAGACAGAAAGAAAATAGTGATGTATAGATGATAGAATAAATTCTATTAAAACAATATAATGATGATAGAATAAACTCTACTGTCTCATCTTTTCAGACTCCTCATGTGTATATATGCATAAATATCTCAAGGTATTATTACTGGCAGTTTGAACCCTTGCTGTCTGATTATGCCTTTCTGAATTTAGGAACTAAAATAATTCAAAAAAATATTGGATAAAATCCTTGCTATCTGAACTGTCATTCTCACAAGCAGAAACTCTGGAATCAAACAAGCTTACTATATGAACTCAGGAACCAAATGAATTTGAACTATAAGGAACACTTGTAAATACATTTTAATTTTAAGTCAAAATCTGAAGCATCAAGTGAAATTTTCCCCAACCCCTTCCTCATTTAGTCATATGTAGGACTTTTGTTCTAATACTTCATTGTTTTTGTCTGTCTTACAAATTTTTGTTTAGCTCTTAAGAATGTGCTCTTAAATTGTTTTGTTTTGTTTCTTCTCTAAATATTTGCTGTTATTTTCTGAAATATTTTCTTGAATTATGTCCTCTAAGATCCACACTTGATCTAGTTCCCCTTTCTAAAGCTGCCAATAGTACAAATTTTTCTAAACTTATTTTATCAGCTTTCTAAATGCATCTTGATATCATCAATACATGATGACTGACTTAAAGAGACTTCTTTTAACAATTGCTGTTACTACAAAGAATTGAGAACTCACAGTGTAGGCGTGTTCTGATTTTTTTTTACTATTCATTATGAAATTTCAATGAAGTAAAAGTTGACTTTTCCTATGTATTCTATAAAACAACTTATTACTAGAAAACTAAAGTAACTTTTATTTTTTATATTTTTGCTGGATCTGTGACTTTCTAAATAGGATTCAGGTTAAGCCACATGGAAATTAATTACAATCGAAAACAAAATATATTGAAGTTAATAATGAGCACACAATTATTTTCCTTGTACTTATACAAATGACTTAAAACAAAACAAAAAACATTGAGATATGCTGCAGTAGCTGGAAAGTAATGTTAATGATTTAAAACTTCTTTAATCTATGTACAAGCAATCAAATGTACTACACTACCTACCAGAGACTACAATAATATTTGAGGGCTAAAATCATATTAAAGACAACAGTCAAAAATCTTTCCTCCACTTTTATTCTCTCAAGTATTGTTCTCCTATTTTATATATAATTGAACCATTCAGTTATCATTTCTGGAGCAAATTTTCACAGCCTCGCTTGAACTTACGGAACATTTTTATTTTAGTCTAAGTACTTTGGCCAAGTGGTGTCACCACTCTTTCATTTAAGACAAGTGGAACCTTTATCACTAACATATTAAGCAAGCCTTTTATATTAGTAGTGACCAAACCTTCTCTTTGTTTACTGTTAGCAATAAAATATTTTGAGGGACGCACCCAAAATAAACATATAATTGAACATATATAAAAATTAAAATTAATAACGCTAAAATACAAAATGAATAAACACTTAATATTTTCTTCCTGAACCTTCTAGGAATAATTACACTCACTTTATAGATAATTTATCTATTATCTCTCATAAATGGACTAAGTTCTTCTTGTCATTACCCATTACCTCAGGGATTCTTTTCTTTTATGATGACTGAGATATGCCAATTTCTTATTTCCTTTTTTTTTTTTAAACCATCCAGGTTACTAAGCTGATCTGGTCACCAAAAAGCTCTCTCTGTTTTTGTAAACTGTGATGCCACCATTTATGCTTTTAGCATCGCTAGCCTTTAATTCACATGGAACTCATTCTTCCTGTAATTAAAAGGCCATTGTGTCACAAGTTTAAACTGTTAAACCTAGAGCAAACAAAAGCCCATATAAGCTCATTAAATTGGCCTAGTTTATTTGAAAGAACAAGGGAGGTTGTACAGGACAAGGTTTTTAGCATCGTTTGAAAATGTGTATTTGTTAGTGTGTATAATGTGTGTAAATATTATTTTGTTAAGAATCCCTAATAAAATTTAAAATTAATGACATTAGCTTCCCACTTCTTTAATTATTTAAAAGTAGATTTTGCTGAATTGTTTTAGCACGTCCACTACTAGTCATACCAATATTTACATTATGGGAGCAAATTTCTGGGAAAAAAGGTAATGATGTAAATAAACGTCAGAGAGAGATGGGGCTATTTTAGTGGGCTATGCAGATTTTGTTTTATATATATATAACTATATATATGTATATATCTTGTCTGATGACCCAAGCTCATTTGTGCAGCAATAACCAAAAGAAGTAAAATCTTCAACTCTTTAAATCTCAGACATAATTATAGAATACTCTCTTAGAGTCACAAATGAGAACAAAAGAAGTGGATTCAACAATGCCACTAAACATGAGCACAATGCTTTTAGAAGATAAGAATAATAAAGACCTGAGGGGAAATATATTTATCCCTCCAAGGAGTTAACTTCATTTGTAACATTTTCTAAGTTGAACAGATATTTGCCATGTTTTCCAATTTGGGAGCTGTGTTTTACTTCCTGGGAAGACTGGCATTCTGATTTCAGTCTCTCTAAATCCCGTCTCACTAGCTCATATGCCACTAGCTCTTGATAATTTTCCTTTAGTCTCCTAGTGACAGATCTGCAGCACTAGGAATCAGAAAATACAACTCTGGTAACTCGTTTCAATAGGCCTTGTTCAGTGGCATATACAGAATGTAATTTATTTTTTGTGACAGTTTTAATAAAAGTGCTGTGAAACACAAGGGCTGTAATGTTAGCAATATTGCACCTCAAAAGAGGAGAAAGTTGGTGTGTTACCTCCTGATTAGCAGCAGCTAGTTCTTCTTCCAGTGCAGAGACTCTTTCTAAAGAAACCCTCAGTCGCTCCCTTACCTAGAAGAAAAACCAAAATATGTGCAGTAATGTACATCCCATACATATTAAACTGTGCTGAATCCATTAGCATTATCAGAAACAGTCACATTTGGCAAATTATTAAAGTATTTATAGCCCTAAATGCTCATGAATACTATGAATACGTTGTCACCTCATAGTACCACTGGATCAAGGCACTTCCTTGTAAGCAAATCCTTCTAGTGTTTCAATGATAGAATTTCCAATGGGGTTGGAGATTGACCCATCTCATTGTGAATTATGCGTCACAGTAAGTGGAGGCAAAGTTCAAAAGTATATTATGAATTCATCTGAAAAACAGTCACTAATTAGCCGTTGATGTAGGCAAGAAACTTTCTCTCTACTTCTTTAAAACAACAACTGAGTCTTCATGTGGCATTTACTACCTAACTTCAAAAATGATTTGTCTAAAAGCAAAGGATTCTTAGAATCTGAAAAATGTTGTCCATTGCTCATATGTTTTGTATTAATTAGAGGTCCACATTGTTATTGAGGAATTGGAAAGTACTTAATTACTCTGGGAATTCCTAACTAGCTTCCAGATACGGAAGGTTAAGCCAGCCTATATTGTAGAGCCAAAGACTCCGCATATTTAGTTTGAAAATAATTATGATTTACAAATGTTTCAGACATAAATGAAACTCAAAGAAGTATTTCTTTAATTTTTGCTTTCTTAAAACTTATAAAATTGTTTTGGTTATTCTATGTTCAGATCTCTAGGTATGCCCTGTATTACGTTTAGCAAAAGAGATAAATATGTTTATCATGTAAAAAATATTACATCTACAAAAAAATTCAGAGAAAGAAATTTGACTGAATTAACATGAATGACTCCAGAGCCTTAATTTTTCATAAGAAAAAAATCAACAAACTTTACAACTTCAAGTTAAGATGCAATTCATGGTGAGTTTTTGATTATTTATGAATTAACATAGATATTTTCCATGGAAATGTCACAGTATTTGTTATGTGTATATGCATTTTAATATACCATTACATTTTTATAAACTTTAATTCTATTAATTTATTGATATGTTTTAAAGAACGTTATTTTTCTTTTCTTTAGTAAGATTTTATGTTGGAATATAGGTTAAATATATGAAAACATACATAATTTTATTTTATTTTTTAAATTTTTTTTGAGGAAGATTAGCCGTGAGCTAATATCTGCTGCCAATCCTCCTCTTTTTGCTGAGGAAGACTGGCCCTGAGCTAACATCCGTGCCCATCTTCCTCCACTTTATATGTAGGATGCCTACCACAACATGGCTTGCTAAGCGGTGCCATGTCCGCACCCAGGATCCGAACTGGCGAATCCCTGGCCACGGAAGCGTAAGGTGTGCAACTTGACCACTGCACCACCAGGCCGGCCCATGAAAACATACATAATTTTAAAGTTAGAGTTATGACATTGTTTTCCAACTAGCAAACAAACAAAAAAATCACACTAATGTCCTATTAGAGTAGTATCTAATTAGGAATTTTTAAAAATCTCAATCATATTTTCATGTTATATAATGATAATTGATATATGTTGGAGCGACTGGGTACACCTAACTCCTGAAATACGTTGAACGAGAAAGAATAAGTACAAAGTGGAGCTTCGTATCAATCATATTTAGTTATGCTCAAATTCTCTGAAAATTAGTAATACATACCTAAGTGGACATTTGATATTAAAGACAATTACACAGGATCTTTCGTGATGTTTAGGTATGCCAGCTGAACCGCCAGGTACCAGTACTGTTAGACAAATATCCAGTTGTTCATAAAAAGCGCATAAAGCTAATGCTGATTAATAACTGAGCCAGAGTTACTCAGAAGGAAATCTTTGATGATTTGACTTGGGGAAGACGTTTTTATGAACGGCTTGGATAGATGCAAAAGAGGCAAACATCCGGAAAGCATGGCAATGAGGACTGCTCACATGAGGAGTGCAGGTACCAACAAAGGTCTCCGAAAGCGTGCTCAACATTTAACAGGGATGATTGAAAGGTTTTATGCCTGCTTCCTAAAACACCAACCATAAAATACAGCTGTTCTGAAAAAGGTCCAGGAATCCTGGTTGATGAGAACAGCATTATGAAATGGTCCAAATATAAGTCAATGACTTCACTGTCCAGAACACTGATCAGATCACATCTAGAGCTCTGTGAAGAGGCTAAGGTACCATATTGTAAAAAACATACTGATACATTAGAACGTTTCTAAAAGTGTCACTCAAGTCAAATAAGGAACGGCTGAAACCAGGCTATCTTGTATGTTAAAATATCTTCCTAACTTTCTTTGCTAAACTGAAAATCATAGAAATTGTTCCAAACTGTTCTCTATCTACCATAAGTTAAGCAATTGTATTCTCATTACATTGAGACTTCAAAGAGTAAAAGTCATCAAGCTTATGAAACAATATGAAAATAGAATCACCCCTCAATAAATTTAGAATAGCATTTACAATTTGAGATTACCCACAAAGTAATGAATCTAAAGCTGTCATTATAAGAAAAAGAACCAATTTTCTGAATATATTTTTAATTAATGTTATAAATGTAAAAATTGATGCTAGCATGATATGAATGCTTTATTCAAGTTTATATGAGAATGAATTATTCTCTTCATATGTAATTAATTTCACACTAATCTCTGTTCAATTTAGTAAAAAGAAAAAGGGTAGGTTCCAAAGGTGTAACCTTTCCAGATTATAAAGAATCCTAATCCTTGTCTGCAGTTGGAACTCCATTGGTAGGGAAAAATAGTATCTCTGACAGCATTTTAGCTTTTTGCTCTGCTCTGTGCATAGCACCAGCAGAATGCCATAATTACTTTTATTTTTCATGTTGGATCTGGTGTTCTTGTAAAGTTATCTAGACATGATTGATATGCCATGAAAAAATTGTAATTTTTTTCCTAAATGTAAGTACACAATTGGTAGCCTTGGCTCTACACTTAACTTTTTCTGATCTTTTACTATTTAATCATGATCAATTAATCTTTGGTCTGCATAGGCTTTATAATGTATTAACTGCTTATTTGTAGAGCTACAGTGTAACTCTCAAAATATATTATTTATATACATCTAGAATTTTTTATTTCTAATTTCATCTGTTATACCTATTTTCTTCATAATGGTATGAAAAATAATTAAAGATAAGTTTTTTCCCCAAAAGATGTTTCAAGGCAACAGAAATTTTATACCTGAGGATTTAAAATAAAATAAGTACCTAAAAATGACAAATGTGTTTCAGGATGAAGAGGGACTTTGGTGGAAGAAGTAGACATTCCAAGCTGAAAATAAGATATAACAGGGTTTCATTTTGGAATGACCAATCCTGTAACAGAAAACACTGTGTGGAAATCTCCTTAGCCCAGAAGTTCAAATCTTGTTTTGGCTCTGTGATACTGGATAGTGAAAATATATGTGGAGTGCGTATATACTCTGTTTTTTGGTTCTATTTCCCATGCATTTCCAATGTACCTTTTTAAAAAAATAGTAAATTATATCTGAGTGTTGCAAAACCCATGTATATTTCTCATTTCCTCCAGCCACAGAATTGGTAAACATATTGGAGAATGATGTTAAAATTACTGCTGGTCTTTGGTAATTATAACAATTCTACCCTATAAACTCAGTTTACTGTTGATCTTTGCTAATTGTAACAATTCTACTCTATAAACTCTGTGGATGTATAAAAAAGGGCATCAATAATGAAGACTGCCAGTCACTGTAATTGTCCACAGCAATGCTCAGTCTTTTATGCTATATTTAGCTCTTCATGTGTAACTTTACCCTTTACTGTAAAGTTGGCATTTTCCTGTCCTCAAGACTAGTAAATTGCATCTTCTTCTGATCTTCTATATATTATAACATAATACCTATAGCACTTAAATTAGAATATTATAATTCCTTGTTTATAGGTCTGTCTCCCCACCCCTTTCTATCCCTATGAGAAGCTGAGAACTATTCTCAACTAAGGAAATTGTCTTTGAAGGTGCTTAGGTACATGTTAATCTCTCAATAACTAAATGAAATACTATTTAAAACAAGCATATGGATCAACAAGGATACCAACATCTTTGCTTAGTTTGAAAGTTTTGTTAAATGCTGAAATTTATGCATGTTAATAATAGTATTCATTAAGATTCACTGAGCATTTGCCATATGCTAAGCATTGGCTAAGAGCTTTACATGTCAGATCACAATTTAACCCTCATGACAACTCTGTGAGGTAGGTACCATTATTCTCCTCACTGAAAAGAAAAGGAAACAGATGCTTAGAGAAGTTAAGCCACTTGTCCAGATCTGTCCAACTCCAGAGCCCAAGCTCACAACGCTTTTCCTTTAGGCTGTTCAGCATTACTTAGTTGACAATCAGTTCATTTGCCCCTGAACTCACCAATGTCCAGGCACTTCTGGTGAGTTAATAAATACTATTGTAGCTCCTAGGGCCGCAGTTTAAAATGCTTCATTTAGTTCTGCTAAGCTCACTGAACTTCGATATAGTAAATTATTTCTAGACTCTAAGTTCTGCAACAACTATTTTCTTCTTAAATGTACTCACAGCCATCAGGTTGTCTTAAATACTGTTCATTCTTCCTGAAAAGCATCTCTCACTAAGTGATGTCGGAGTGCTTATAGAGAACATTTAAAATCACACATTCTCAAGTACCTTCACTCAAGTCATTCAAAACTGTTAAATTTCTCTGAACAGGCCATGCTCTTCTTATTGCTTTGGGTTATTTTATTGGTCCATATTGGTCCTGCTGCTTAGAGTATCTTTATTTCTCTGCTTGAAAAACTCTTACACATTCTTTAATACCCAGATCAAATGTCTCCCCCTGTGTGAAGATGTCCTTGAATTTCTCATCACTTTCTCAAGCAGGGTTAGTCACAACTTTCTCTTTACCCTCTACTGTAAAGTTGGTAGTATTTCATTGTACATATCTTTTCTTATCGTGACTCCTTATTGACATGTGAATCTCCAGCACTAACTATGAACTCTTCAGTTGTGGGGGCAATGTCTTATCTATCACTGTGTGCCAAACGTCTGTCAAGGAGTCTGACACATAATAGATATTTCACAAATATAAAGTATTGCAAACTCTTGACAATGCACTTTTGTAGTAAGAAAGGGAATGTAATAGGAAACTAAACATTAAATATATTAAATGATTATTTGATATTATTTTTATCAGAGATCTCTACATAATGTCCATTTCTGTTTTATTCAAAATTATTCATAAACTAGTTGCCTCTCATGGCTAAAATAAAAAATAAGACACAATTTCTTCTTAATAATCTAGAAGACAGAATTATAGTTATTTTTATGCGCACATGCCATATAATCCCTTGCTTTAAGAACATCTGAAAGACCAATGATAAAAATATCTATGTATATAAATATGAAGCAGAGCAGAAGCGTCTGCACGCTCAAAGCCTAGATGTAACTGGGTAATAATCCCTGGTTTGAATTTTAACGCTCAGAACTCGTCAGATACTTTACAGTGAAGCGCCCCAATTCCCACTCTACAAAATCCTAAAGCTTTATTAATTTTAAAAAGTTTGTTCTTTGAAATTTCACAAAATTGAAATCATGTCATAAGCCTTACTAATCTTCAAAGGATATTATCATCATATTGGCTTCTTTATGTCAGTAGAACTTATTTGAGTAACAGCTAAGAGAAGCTTACAGCTACTTTAAAAAAGACCTTAAGCCAGTTTTTCTGCTAATACTTCATGCTGTTATATGCAGAGACTGTTAAAAATGTATATTCAGAACTAAGGTATTAGAGACCTAAAAAAATATCTTATGCTTCTAATATAAATCTCTAAAGGTTAAAGTGCATCCAAATTACAGTTCAAGATATGTTTAACTGTCAGTTAGTGGTCTCCTTTGTTGGCATCTATAGACATGCATTTCAGAGAGGAGTGGGGAGGCAAGAGTGAGAGACAGAGAGAGAGCGAGAGGGAGGCGGAACGACGATATTAAACTTCAAATGGCCACCCGGACTAGGACCATAATGAGCCATAATAGTTGACAAGCCATAGATTCAGTGGTATTAAAAAAAAAAACAAACATGGTTATGAATATTACCAATATACACACAATAATCCAGTTACATTTTTAAAGAACGGTTTTCATATAATTCAAACATGAACCTCTGAACTGATTTACTTCAGGAGTCAGGTAAACCATGGATGAAGACAAGGAGCTTGATGCTGATGACAAAAGCACCATCAAGCTTGAAATCTTTTGCCAAAACTATACTTTTTAAAAACAGTAGATAAAATTTGTTATTTTTTTAACTTCGCCTTTATTGAGGTGTAATTGACACGTAAAATTGTAGGGATCCTTTCACAATACTATACCTTTTCATCCAAGGCCTTGTGGTGCTCAAACAAAGATTTCAGCGCCTTGAGAACCTCGACTTCGCTGGAAACTCCCGAGGGGGACTGGGCTTGTCGTTTTACCACCGTCATTCTTAGTGACCTTTCATGTCGTGACACAAGGCACTCCAAATGCTCCAGTAGCAGCTATTGGATTTAACAGAAAATGTTATTACCTTACAGATAAAAGTCACTAATACTTATTAATGACTTCTACCTCAAAGCATTGCAGATTTACATAGTATCTAATGATAACCTCAGGTTATTCCACAGGTAGCATCAAAGAAGCATAAACCTGAGTCTAACACAAGGTTCATAAAACACTTTAAAAGTAAATTGCATTTCTATCATATAACAAGTTACTGAATTAAAAATATAATGCAAATTTTATGCGTTCTCAGAAAATTTAATAATTTCAGTAGAAATAGAACACAACATAAAATGTATGATCTAATAGGATAATTATTAATGAACGTTGCACAATGCATGATGATTTTGTTAAGAGAATAGTATTAAAAGTCAAAATTAATTTCACTTACACTTGGTCATTTAAAAATTTTGAATTGAAGGAAATAAGCATAATCATGTTGCTTTAAACATGATTATAGTGATAATCACATGTTGCTATAGTGATTATAGAGGTAATCACTAATGATTTTATTCACGGTTAATTCTTAGATTACATAATAGAAAACATATGCAACAACGCAGAATGTAGTGACTGAGATTCATAATAATCATCTTGGGAAAAGAGGCTAAAGGACATAATTTTAAAGCTGTCTACTCTGAAATCTACATTTCCCAGAGTTAGCCTCTGGGGCCATCTGAGGGGACAGCAGAAAGGCCAGTGAACAGTGTTCCAGTCTGTTCTAGACTCTACGCTCTGACTTCCCAGAGAAATTTTGCTTTTAAATGTTTCATGAATTGAGGTTTCACCTTCATTTTCATTTTAAAAGGGAGTTTTGCTGCTAAAGCAAAGATACATGAAAAGAAAATCAAAAACTGCTGAGTTATCAGTGATTAAAATTTTGCTAGTGAAGAACAACATGTGACCAGTAAGTTTCACAGGCGAGATTTTCTGAAGGATAGTGAAAAACGTAGGCTAACAAATGGTGTCCATGCAAAATTAAGCAGACGTCACTCAAACAAAAGAGGAAAAAGCAGACATAAGATACTGGGGTGAAAGAAAAAAGAAAACAATTATTTTTCAAGATTTTTTCTAAAGCTCACACTGTAATTAAAAATTTTTTTTTCACAATGTCACTGTTAGATTCAGTCTCACATACTTGTATCACATTTCTTAGTACTTAATGTTAATTTCTCTACATTCACTTTCCCTAGTTATACTTCTAAGTGTCAGAAAACTCTGTCATTCTAATGGCACAAAAGAACGCAAACATCTGAGATCCTAAATGTGTATAGATCAGTAGGCAGGAGTCACATTTAAGGGTTAAAATAATATTAATACAGGTCAGTATGAAAATGACACAACATTTTCAAAGAGCTTCCCTTTATTTCTCAGTCTCTGATTCTGTTCATGGTATTCTACTGTCTTGAATTCTACAGATACATGCAGGCATCGGTTAAAGCCGAGCTGTTTGTTACAGCTTACAGGGTGAACTTAATCTGCCTATTTCTCCAACGTTATCTCATGTCAGTCTTTCTCTGGCAAACTATGCTCTAACCACCCCAGCATACTTTTTGCTCCTCAACAGGCCAAGCCTTTGCATATGCCTGCAGTTCACTTCCTGTAACTATTCACTTGGCAAGCCCTGTCTCATCCTTTTAGACTCAGTTTAAATATCAGCCTCTCAATGAAGCATTTGCTCACTACTCTATGTAAAGTAGGTCTCTCGTCTTCCTAGCCTCCATAATTCTGTTTCAGCCTCTTGCTTTGTTTCTTCGTATCATATCATGAAGTGTAATTTCTTAAAAAATAGTTTTACTAAATTCCATTCTATTTCCTCATTGGAATATAAGCTTCATGAGGCACCACGTCTATCCTGATCTTCTTGATCTTCTCTTATTTGAGTGTTGGCTTAGTTCATGACATCCGTAGGTATGCAATAAATATTTGTTGAATGAATAGAAAAAATGATAAATGAAATAAATTTTCCAGTGTGCATTCTGGCCTATATCAAAGCTAACCCTGCATCCTGGTTGATTTGCATTATTTCCTAAAATCTTAAGCTAATCAACATTATTATATACATGAATGTTTTAGGTAGATGATATACTTATAAAGAAACAAGCATTATAATACAATGAAAACTGATTTCTTTCACTGTAAATTAGAAATGTCTTGATTTATACAGTAATTTTATAACTATTTGAACATCTACTATTGCATGGCAATAGGTAGGATACAGAAATGTATAAGATATAACTCTCATCCTCTGGGAAAGAAACCTAAGGTGAGTATTATAATGAAGCTATAAGGACATCTGTTATTAGAGACTACCTAAATCTTTGGATCACACTCTTTACATTTGGAAGTTCCTCACATTGTTAATCCCAGCTTCCTAACAGAGTACAAAAAACTACAATTCTGTGTTTGGTGCTACACATGTTCTACTAATTATACGTTCATGCAAGAAGTGAGCCATATGAATAAGTTATATGCCATATAAATATTGGGGAAGGCATCCATTTTGCTCAAAAGGAGGTGGCACAGGAATCATGATTCTATACTGAAAAGGCGAAACAATCCCCTTACCAGCTTTGCAATGAGGTTCTGAAATTTGGTCCTGAAAGCTCAGGCTGCAGATTGTTTTTGCTAGGATTTTCTTAATATCCATTTTAAACCATTGTCTGCTTAAACTACCTAGAGAGTGAATTCTAGTATCTGCAACTAAGAATGCTGTGACACTCTAGCCATCAGGTTATTCCTGCAACTCTTTCCTTTTACTAGTCATTTGCCATGCCGTGGGTCACTCTCCATTGTTTCTTAAATATGTCATCAAACTAGATCACTGTCATTTTTTCCCATATTACCTCAGTCATAATTCTTCTGATTTTTATCACTCATCTAGACAATTTCTCCAGCATTTTGGCCTCTAAATTTCTAGACTTTTTTACTCCAATGGTCTCAATGTCCACCCTATTTCAGTAACTCACAATCACGGTTTCATTATAGATTCTACTGTTATCAATAAGTGCAACTCTTCTAGAATTTCAGTTTTTATCAGATAACTCACACATCATTACATTTTAGTTTGCTTATTTAAATATTCAAACTCTAAAAATACTTGCACCCTCAATCTCTTTGTCATAGGAATTTGTTACTGCTTCTCACCATACTCATGCCATCACTTTCTCCTTGTGCATCTTAAACTTTATAGTTCGGCCTCTAAAATCACTCCTTTCCAGATTTCTACAACTTCCAGAATCTGCCCACTTGCCTCTACGTCTACTGCTACCACCTCTGTCCAGGACCCATTCTCTCCCCCTAAATTATTATACTAGCCTCTTAACTGGTCCACCTGCTTTCATCCTTCCATCAGGTTATTCTCAAAACACCACTGAAGTTAAAATGTAAGTTTGGTCATTCATATCTCTGCTCAGATCCTCAATGTCTTCTCCACTGGCTCAAGTAAAAGCCAAAGACCTTACAAGTACCAAAGGGATCTATCTAAATTCTCCAAACTCACCTCCTCTTCTTCTTCTTGCTCATTCCAGTCTAGCTGCATTGGCTTCCTGACAGTTTTGTGTTATTTTGTTTTGCAATCTAGCAGACATTCATGCTCACACATCAGGGCCTTTTTGCTTGCTGTCTTCTCTGCCTAAAATATTCTGTTTCAGATATCTGCATGACCATCACACTCTACCATTTCTTACATAGTTTTACTCAAATATCAGCTTTCAAGAAGGTTTTTTCTGGTCACCTTCTGCACTAAATATCCCCTTCTCAGTTTATTCCTACTCCTTAACATTTGTCTGTATCTAATTTACTATTTATTTTATATATTGACCATGTTTTCTCTCTGTGTCCCAAAAAATAATGTAAGGTCCATGAGGAAAGAAATTTTTTTTTATTTTGTTCATTGCTGTATCTTTAGTCCTAGAAGTTTGGCACGTAGTAGATGCTCATATATTTTTGTTGAATGAATAAATGAACCCTGCTTAAAACAGTAGCTTGTAACAGTTATAAGTAACAACTCTTCAGACAAATGGCAATAATGGGTCTGACTGGATAGATTTGACAAAGTAATAATTAGATTGATAGGAAAAGAAGGAACGTTGTCCTCCATGGTACATGAAGGTGAGATAGTGTCTTAAGTGATCATCTGAGTTCCCCTGGCGTGGGGTGCCTCTGAAAGTAATGCTTTGATGGCCTGAGTCACAGCTACCATAGACCATTTTGAAGGGCAGGAAGAATATAAGACAATGAGGTGAGCTGGATGCTTTGAACTGCACTGAAGAGTTTAAAGAAAGAAAATGACAAATTTAAGGTTTTAAATTTTGGATCAAGGCTCGGAGAATGCAGGCAGTGCTTTAGCTACTCAAAGCAGCTTCTTACTGAAGTCCCAAGACAGAACAGAAAGAAGATAAAGAGCCCGATTTAGGAGAAGTCACTGAATTACAATGTATGATGAATTCATAGCTTTACCAGGTGTCTTATGTGGAAATCTTGACACCACTATGAAGATAAAAAGGCACCCCAAGAATGGGAAAAATGATCTTTGGAAAGATTCAGATGAGTTTGTGTTACCCTGATCCACCAAATCCCAATGAGTCTCCTTGCTTCTCTGATGAGCCCCATCCTAGTTGTCTTGATGACCATGCAATGACTTCACTTAAAGCAGTTATCTTACAAAACAAAGCCTCTGCTCTTCATGTTCCACCCCCAAACATCTCTCCTTGTCTCCAGACTTCTAACCAGAACACAAAGGATAAATGACAAAGTCTAACCTAGGAAGAGAAGGCTTCCAAATCAAGACTTGTAAGGTTTTGTTAATTTTTAATCTCAGAAATCTGGGAATATATGTAGAAGTAGATGCTAATTGTGCTAGAATAGGAAGGGAGGAGCAAAAATTTTGACCTGGTTGAATTAATCAATATGACTATATTTATCAATGAAGCTGGATTTAATTGTGATATCGAGCAGCTGGGAGGGTTGTAATTGTGTGCTCCATTGCCTAACTAAAATAGAAACTCACTGGTGGCCTAGAAAAAGGCCATATATAGAATAAATGAAGGTGAGAATCCAGAAATTCCTTGGGTATAAGGTAGAAGAAGGAAACTGAAGATTTATGGAGTCAAAAATGGAGAATTTTGTCTATCCCATAACTATTTCCTTTGAAATGAAAGTGACACTATTTTCACTTAGTCATTGAGAAATATTTTGGTAGGAAGAGAGCCCAGAACCTACAAAATCCCCATAATAGCAGTTCTTTATTGATAAGGGATGAAAATCAAGAAATGTTGGTGCTGAAGTGTGCTCTTTGTTTCCCCTGTGGATGACAGAATTCCTCAGTGGCAGAGGCTAAGTAACGGTGCACAACCACCTGAGATAAAGTAAGTGCAGTTACTATAACAGGCGGAATGGTTTGATCCATTGAGACTTTTGGGGTCTTTGGTGATGGTAATTGATCATAGAATCCTTAACAGACCAGTAAGGATCAGGTTGTTTTAATAAAATAATAATAGTAATAACGATAAAAACTCCATGTTTGGAAGACTAAACCCTGACTTGAGACACTTAATAAAGTGTCTTGGCCTCCAAATCTCACAGCTGAGTAACTGTACAGTTGGAGATTTCTTTAAATTAAGGTGAGGTTAAATATTCTTGAGAAAAAACTCTGTGCTAATACTACAAGTAGCTGTTATTATATTATTATATTATATCATGTTATATTATAACAGCTGCCACAAGTAGTTGTTAGTAGCTGCTTACTCTTTCTTCTACTTATCTGTGTTGATTTTTAAGAAATAGTCCAATTTCTTTGACAGTCCTGCCATTGAGAGTTGAGGTCCATGTTCCGTCTCCTTGATCCTGGGTAGACCTGTGACTGTTTTGACCAAAACAGTATAGTGGGCGGCACAATTTGTGACCTTTGGGCCTAGGTTCTAAAAGGCAGTGCAATTTCCATCTAGTTCAGTGAAACACTTATTCTTAGATCTCTGAAAAATCTGACTACTCTGAGACCACTGTGCCAGAGGGGGCAGATGGAGGCTCTTAGATGAAAGTCCCAATGGAGCCTGCCTGTCTTTCACCCATTCCAGCCCAAGTGTCAGGCATGAAAGTCAGGAATTCAGCTCACATAAGTAGATCTTTCGGCCTCCAGATATTTTAGTCACTCCCCTGCGAATGGTGTGCTAATACTGTCCCATGCAAGCTTGTAAGAGCTGATTGTTAATTTTTAGGAATTTTGTGAGCAGGTGGGTAAATATAGTCATTGTTAAAGCTTAAGTTATATAGGCTTATAATTAAATAAAATATATTTTAAAAGTCAGTAAATACTCAGAATATATCACTTCCTAATTATTCTACTATTATCTATGCTCATTGGGTTCTTTACTTCTATTGTATCTGAATGGTAGAAATACTATATAATGGCTCACTACTGTGCAACTTTCCCCAAACCCACATTCAGTGACATCATGCTGGTAGCTTGAAATCAGCTACCATGGGAATGTTTTCACTGTGGAAATGGGAAAACACTATAGATCAGTGCTTTTTTTTTTCTGATAAAAGAAATCACTTACCAGCACATCGCTGACGCTAACCATCAAGTCATCCCAGCTGAGAGCTCAAACATTATGGAGCAGAGAATGGTCATCATCACTGTGCCCTTTCTGAATCCCTGACCCACAGAATCTGTGAGTATAGTAAAATATTGTTTGTGCCATTAGATTTTAGACTGTTTGCTATGAAGCAATAGATAATGAGAAAATCTTCCCTAAAAAAAGCCTGCAAGCATTTAGTATGGTAACAGTGCGGAGGAAAAGAGAATACCAATGTTTCTTGGATATTAGCTCTGAGCTGGGACTAATTCTTTGGCACCCAGTATTGTAGAGGCTTTCAACAGTCTGGTGGATGAAATAATTCACCTTGTGGATATTAGCCTATTTCTCCAGCAACTACGACATTTGCTCAATGGGCATAAAAATGTGACCATTTTCAGGGACAGATGCTATTCATTGACCTGACAAAATGGGCTTCTCATCATTGAGGTTGATAGAGTTACCAACACAGCTGAATGGTCAAGTTACTAGCTGTAGCTATCAACTTTGAACCCCCGACACGATATGATACACCTGGGTTCCAGCTATTCACCTTGGAGCAAGCAAGATACATTAAATCTCTTCCCCCAAGGAAGGAAAAGCTCTCTTTTCTTACAGTAATAAATACTTTTTCTTGATAGGGATTTGCCTTCTCTAATGGCTGTGCTTTTACCAGCAACACTATCTTACTACATTTTTGCTTATGGTTATGTTATCATATACAACATTACTTCTGAACAAAAAACTCATTTTACAGTGAAAGGAGTAATGCAATTGACTGATGTTCCAAGCCCTGGTTTTACCATGCTATCAAATCACTCAGAAGCAGCTGATCCTATGGAATGGCTGAATGACCCAAGGAAGAGTCTATTTTAACTTATGCTAGGAGATAACACACTGCTAGGTTGGGGTGCTATCATACAGAATTAGTATACACTCAGAATTTATGATGGAAATAAGATACAGCTTCTCTCTTAGAACACACAAGGGTCCATATGCATAGGTCCAGGAAATAAGGTTTAGAATTGGAGTTTATACTTGCCAGCTAGGACCCTGTGACCAGTTGGAGAAAAGAGGGCTTTTCTTTTTTGTCGTATCATATACATAAGGTATGTAAAATTATTTTCTCTTTTTTGTTGTCATATTTTTAACTATTACTCTATTTTATATTGGGTATGTTGATTCTGATCAACATTTTAAGTCAACCATTGGTTACAGAATATTAAGACAGGATTGAGATTTATTGAGAGCAAGAATGTACATCCTGAAGAACCGTAGACATGTAGCTAGATGCCGTAACTAGCGATGATGGACCGTATTTTTTGAAAAAAGGTGATTTTGTTTTTGTCTAATAGGTACCTGCATTGTTGGGTAAATACATGTCAGTGTTGCTGTTGTGTAGAATTTCAATATGGAAAAGGGTATAATAAAAGTTGGATTGTAGTGGAGACTTACCATTTGTGGTTGCCCAAAGTCTTTTGAACATAACCTCTTATTTAATATTTCCCTACATTCTGAATCCCACCCTCCCAATATAGGATCCAAGAAACATTTCTCAGGCATGTTTACCACTAGGCGGCAGCTAGGTGACTCAAGAGTCAGCCAACAAGAACCACTGGCACAGGACAGATCCTGAGGGAAGCCAAATGAGGAAACGTGCTAGGGTGGGGGGGTCCCTTTTACTGGCATAGGTAGTGGCAGAGGCTTCATGTTTCCGGGACTGGGGGTAAAAGAAAAACTTACAAGGCTAAAAAACACAGTCCTAGAAATTGTGCCTGGAAGCTGAGTTTAGAGATTTCTTACATGCCTTAATTAACATCTTCTTGATTAAAACAGCTAAGCTGTACTGTTTTGTGCAATTATGAACTCTCATCTGCTTAATAATAAAATCTAATGTGTTTTTATTAATATAAAACAGATTCCTCAAGGGTTTAACAATTTAACATATCCTGAATACTCCTCAATATCTAGTAAAACATTCTATATAATATATACTTAATGCTTCCTCAGTGAATTAATGATACATGTAAATTATCTAGCCTGGAGAACATGGCCAACAATGTTCTACTTTAGCATGCATCTATGGCTTTTAAGCTTACAAATAAAAATAAATTAAAACATAAAGAGGAACTTATCTAAGGTACCACTAATAATCTACCAATTGTACCTCTTTGCTGGGAGCCACACTTTAGTCTAATATTTAATAAATCTTGCAGAAGGCACTCTCTTTGGTACCCTCAAAGATTGCAGGGACTATATGAATGGTCATTAATGCTATGGTGGAATTCACCCTAAATCACCACAGCCTATATATGTATATGTAAAAACATATCATATCATATATGCATACATACATACTGCATTAATGGGAATTTTTGGACTAAATTTCTAAAACTGCAAATCTTCCTGTTAGATCTGAATTCAACATAACCTCCTGTACAATTATGTTCGATCACAAATGGCATTCAAGTAGAAATGCACTGTGCCCTGTAGACTAATTCAGCTGCTGTACTATGGCCACATAACGCTAACATCTGAGAATGAAAACCTTCAAACTGGTTGCTTTCATGTTCTGTCCACTCAACATCTTTTCCTCTCAAATATTGTCTAGAATCCCCTATATTTCTTAGGTACATGTTTGAGTCCCACATTGAAATAGCTGTTGGGAGGGCATATGTTCTATCTTATCGTGTTGTATTTGTCAGAGCCTACGGCAACTCTTTCATAGAGATGTATACATGCACCCACACACGGGCACCCATGTGTCTTCACTGCTTTCAACTGCTAGAGTCTTCTTCTTCTGAATTGGACCGTATTTTCTACTCACTGAGGAAATATGTTTGGAGGGATTTCATTAACTTTTGTAGATCAAAGTTTGTCAAGAATGGGTAGCTTTACTTTAGTAATGGCAGGTGTCTGACTGTATTTGAACATTTATATTATCCCTTTAAGTCAAAACAAAAGTAAGGGCATGGAAAGTAGCATTTCAAATTGTCTTTAATTTGAATAAAAAACAATTAAGTTTTTTAGTTTATGACCTGTGTGATGCAATTACAGCTTTATTATTTATAGCTGACATTAAGACTGGCTCTCAAAACCATAACTTGTTTTTTGAGGTCATACAATGATTACATTCTAAAATATTGTCAATAACATAGATCTTCAGCCAAAAAAACAGTTGGAACAGTTACAAAACAACAATAAAAATTCTCCACTCTGATATTAAGAGATAGTAATGATATTAACAATTTCTGGTCTTCCTTTACCTTTCCATTAGTTCAGATAATTCTACCGAAACATCCTAAGTTCTAGTAGTCAATTTGAGTATGTTGAAATAATAGCAAGAATAAGTTATTTCCTATAAATATAACTTGCCTAAGTATGATCAGAAAAGTTTTAGGAATAAGAAATTTTGTTTGATCACTTTTCCTTCATTTTAATGAGTGTGGAAATATTAAACAATAAAACTTATTTGAATGTTTCTGTAAATACTCACTACAATTTTTGAAATTTCTATTTTTGTACAATCATGAATAACATTAGAATGATATTATTTGGATTTCCTCAATTTAATTCTCGAGGCTGCTGGGTTTAAGTGCAACTCTAGTGATTACTTTGATTTCTTTCATTCATTCATACTTTGGGGCTAAGGACCAGATGTTTCTGTTGTAATGAGTGATAAACAGCCACAACTCTCAGCTCTGACATCACAATAAATACCTAGTACATTACTTTCCACACAATTTATGAAAAATAAATTACTGAACAGATAGGACTGACCTTCAAAACATTAACAAACACAATCTTCCCTAAGCACAATCCCTTGTATCACATATGATTTGTGAGTTACATAGGAATATGATTTCCTATATACATAGTCTGTGGTGAAGCCAGGAGTGGAAACCCTGAGTGTGTCACTTATAAACTATGTGGCCTGGGGCAGGGTATTTATAATGTTCATTTTCCCATCAATTAAATGGAGATAATGGGATTGCTGTAAGGATAAAGTGAGTTAAACATGTAAAACATCCAGAAAAACATTTCACCCTTTAATTAATTTTAGCTATTATATTATTACTTGATAGATAAACCTCATTCAGTCAACTCCCTCTGAAACTTCTATTTTCTATTTGGGAGAAGGTATGATTCATTTAAATATCATACAGGAGGGCCCTTTCTGATCTATTATTTTTGATGATACTCAAAATCATGAGTTCTCCTAGTGGGCTGTTTTTTTGTGTGTTATTTATCTCAGTTCATGAGCATATGTTAACTACTCAGTGTCGAAAGAGAGAATCACAAGTTGATCAGATCCCTGCAAATTGGCACACAATTCTACTTTAAACTTTTCACAATCTTAGGTGTGAGAAGGAAATACTAGCTCATTGCTTTTTCTCCATGACCCATAAGTAGGTGTTTATAACAAGAAGAAAAACATAACATGTAGAAGGAGAAGCTATTATATAAATCTATAAAAACTTCTATGTTTAGCAACATTTAATAGGGCACTATGGGGGAAGAGAGAAGATATGTCTGATTTTCGGCACTGCATATTTTTTTGGGTGGTGGGGGAGGGTGAGAGGTGGTTATGTACCTTAGGAGTTGTTATATAATCAATACTATGCACAAGGAAGTTTTCATAAATCGATTCTCCTTGACATAATCAACAACAAAAATCCTCCACTGCTTTAAGAAAGGTACAAAAATGTTTTCGAGCTTCATTCATGTTTTCAAAGTATTATTCTGTTTGAAATCAATGGCTTCAATTTCTGTTTTCCTAATGGAACTTAACGTTTGTATTTTTCTCCTTTGATTCCTGAACAGGTATTTCAAGTATAGCTTGCCTTGCTTCCTTGATTGCCCAAGGCTCCCTTGCAGATGCAATAGCCACAGGTACTTCCAGGCCTCAGGGATATAAGAGGATGAAAATTGTGTGGATGCTGTGCCAAATCTCCGAGTTCTCAGAAATTAGTCACAATCAAGAAGAAATGACACACTCCATGCTATAGCCGTCTACTCTTAGGCAATGAGCACAGGCTTTGAGTTAGACTGCCTTAGCTTTCAAATCCCTTCTCTGGTTTTTACCAGCTCTGTGACTTTTGGCAAGTTAACTGTGTGACTCTGGCAAGCCCTTTTCTGAGCTCGGTTGCCTCATCTATCAAATGGGGTTAACTACCACGTCTCCCTTATAGAGCTAAAGAAAGGAGTATAGTGCTGGAGAAAGAAAGTCTGTGTAAAGGAGCAATAGATACACAGCTAACGAAAGAGCTTCTGGTGCATTTAAATATGGGGATTAGTTGGAAGTCGACGGAGAAGTTTGCGTTTTCCTGCATTTTCAACTCCCTGCCTTTACTCCTACATTTCGCTGTGCTGTGCTACCTCAGGGAATGCAGCCTTAGGCATTAAAATAGGAAATAGTGAAATAGGGCAGGACAAATCTCACAGCAGAAATAACTGTAAATTTGCATGGAAAAACAGCGTAAGTTAAAAATCAAGGGTGGGGAAAAAATACAGAGTGGGAGAAAGAAACAGAAAAAATTCATCTGACACCTGATAGTATAATCTAAGCTGCCTTTGTTATGTCCCATTTGAGGCAGTCCATGTGACTGGCTCATCATCATCTCAAGGAAAACTCATTCTTTGTGTGTATACTGTGTGAGTTTTCTTTACCATAAAATAAGACCACGATTAATAAGGAAACAAATTGAGTTTGATCATTTAACCAGCATGCACGGAATGGTATGTCTCATTAGAGGTACAACGTCATTGTTGTGGAGCTGTCATTTTTATATTACTCTCTATGACCAAGCATAAAATGAATACACTATTAACTATAGCTTATTTTTCAGCATTAATCTGCTAGAGCTCTAACTTTAAAATATTTTTCACCTATTTTATTTTGAATTGAACTACATCCATACAAAAGTGTTTTTTCTCTACATTCTTTTTTTTTTTTAGATTGGCACCTGTGCTAACATTTGTTGCCAATCTTTTTTTTTTTTTTTATTCTCCCCAAAGTGCCCCAGTACATAGTTGTATATTCTAGTTGTGAGTGTCTCTGGCTGTACCATGTGGGACATCATCTCAACATGGCCTGATGAGCTGTGCCATGTCTGCACCCAGGATCTGAACCGGCGAAACCCTGGCTCGCCGAAGCGGAGCGCACGAACTTAACCACTCGGCCATGGGGCTGGCCCCTCTACATTCTTTTAGTAGAGAAATTGCTCTCTTTATGAGCAGTATGCTGATTTACATGTTTATGAAATTTAGTGACTCTCTCTTCCAAATTAGAAAATATATCATCTTTGATCAAATTCTGAACTTTAACATCACGTGGCATGAGACTGAAAGAACCCATGGTTTCCAAGAGCAGAATACAGTAAAATCCATCAGTTTCGTGAGATCAGAATATCAGAACTGGAAGTCTCCTCAACAATCTTCTAAAATAGAAAAGGTATACTTCTTTTAATTGTGAGAGTTCTCTTACAATGGTTTTACATTTTAACACCTTTTTTTAAATAAATACTTTGCTGGGGTGAAGTGAGAACCAATGTCAAGCCACTCCTTCCTAGTGCCCCATAATCAAAGCTCATCCTCCCTCAAAGCTCTCCTCGTGCCGTCTCCAGCCTCTGCAGTATTGCCCTCCTGCCCCAATACAACAGTTTGAGGTTTGAAACTCACTGCTGAAACCCAGGCCTTCTCTTTAAAGTCAAAAAAAAAAAAAAAAAATGGCAAGAGGGAATAAGATCATTTTCTAAGGCAACATAGTGATTTAGTGGTGGACACTATAATTTAGGTTCCCTGTCTTCCTGTTTTGAATTTTGTAGTATATTCTCCTTGACTTTAAGTAACAGACTATGAATTGGTATCTGCTTAAAGTCTTCCTCAAATTTTTAAATGCTTACGTTTTTATGAGTATACTGGAGATGAGACACCGAACTATGCAATAATTACAAGCAGAAGCAGCTTTATACTTACTCTTGTGTTGTTTCTTTCAGCTTTAAGTTCAGAAATTTCTTCTTCCTTTTCTAGAAGTTGTTCCCTGCAGGCATTTAATTCTTTTGTCAGTGCAGCAAATTCCTGAAAGGGGAATAAAAATGTTTGAAGACACATTCCAGATATAAAAAGTGCATTCCAGCAGGAATAGAAATAATTCAAAATACAAACTTTTGAATGTAAAGAATGGAAAAAATACCTAATCAAGTGATCAATATGCATATACATTGCTATTATTAAATTATCCCGATTACAAAGTTCAGGAAATGCTAAGCCATGATATTTAAAGTACATGTTTTATTAGAATATGCTGCTTATATGACTGCATATAACATATTTCAAAATGTATCAGATATATTATACTGAACTTAACATTAGTATGAAAACATATTGATAACATAGGATGATTAAAATTTGGCTAATTTTGTGAACTCCAAAAATATTACACTTTCATTCCTATACAGCAATGTTCAGAGTGAATATACTACATTGTCACCAAAAAAATAAACAGGAGCCAGCCCTGTGGCATAGTGGTTGAGTTCAGCGCACTCCGCTTCGGTGGCCCAGGATCGTGGGTTCAGATCCTGGGCATGGACCTATCCCACTCATCAGTCATGCTGTAGTGGCGACCCACATATAAAGTAGAGGAAGGTTGGCACAGATGTTAGCTCAGAGCTAATCTTCATCAAGCAAAAAAAGAGGAAGATTGGCAACAGATGTCAGCTCAGGGCAAATCTTCCTCAGAAAAACAAACAAACAAAAAACACCACCAGCACCACCAACAACCACCAAAAACAACCCTGCTAAATATGATATTAGCGATTGAGAAGTTTATTTATTTGTTAACAAGATGAAGAAAGAGACTGTACTTGTCTCTTACAAAATAATAAGTGTATCTAAGACTTGATAACATCATCCAAGATTCTCTTATTAATTTATGCATCACACACTCTTTCCCTCTGAAATGTAAGCTCCACGTGAACTGGGACTTCATCTGACTTCACTGCTATACTCCCAGTGTCTAAGATATAGTGGATGCTCAATTAGCACTTCTTTTCGTTAAATGAAAATGGGAAATGTGGTTAAAAAATAACTGGGGGTTCTGGAGTAATCCTCTCTTCATGTGACAAATGACATTTTGGAGGAATCTTGAACGGCTTCTTTCCCCAAAATGGGATCAGAGATTATATGATATGTGAATTTTTACCACTAGACAGAGAGTTTAGACACAATAAAAATTACTTAAAAGGAAGATCAGGAAACCTAATTCAACTATTCTGCTACTCCAACCTATGAACAAATGTTATTTTAGAATAATTTTGGAAAACAGTAAACATCCATTTTATTATTAAATCATTTAGAGTGATTCTCGGTAATAAAATTGGTACTTAAATATTTAAGTATTTGGAAAAACTTAGCTCCAAGCTGAGAAGGCACTGCGAGAAGGTTAAAAAGAAAAACAAAAATCAACCAGACAGGTTTGGTTAACCTAACATCCACAAAGGCAAATGTAGTAAAAAGTAAATGAAGATGATGATTATGCAAAGCTGGGAAAGGTTGAGGGTTTATATTTTTGTTTGCTTCAAACCAGTTATTTTGCTGAGTTTCTGTGCATGGCTTCAGCCCAAGTGGGCACTTCAAAGACCTCAGAAAAGACTTAGAGCTTTGAATCAAGATGAAAGAGTTCATTGTTACATTTTGGCCTGCATTACAGATAAATGTTTCCTCCCCTGATTGCTGCCTGCTTAAATGTTGTTGATACCCTTTGAGTATATTATCTAAATAGAGAATGGAAATAAGAAACAATGTGAAAATAATAAACACTGCCATAAAAAATGAAACTTTCTTCATATAACCTGCATAGTTTTGATGGAGAAAAGAAGAAAGTGACAAAGATTCTGCACCGTGTATTAACACATAGGCATTTAAAAGTAATCCTACATTCATGAATACTATAAGACAAAAAATAAATAAAATCTTTGCATTTAACATCATACCAATTAAAAAAAATATATATATCTGGTCTATCTTTCTAGAGATTTAGCCTGCTATCTACAGAAAGAAAAAAGATCAGAGGGAAATATTTCAGAATTTTAACATTAGATATCTCCAAGTGGTGAAATTATGACTGAATTTTGTTTTTTGGCTTCCTCCTACCTATTTCTATCATCATAACTCTCTACAATGGAGAAATATCCTTTTATGCTTAGAGAATAAGAGAAACTATAAATGTATAAGTGCACTGAAATAATCAGGTATTCAAAACTGAGGACAGAAATTAGTCAAGATGTTATTGGCGACAGATGACTTTGCATTTTTTATTTATTATCATTGAACTGATTCTGAGAAAGCTATTTAGTGACTCCATATATTAAGATTAGACTTACATTTATTAACTTCTTAACAAATTTCAGGCACTACTTTTACATTCATTATCTCATCTTACTCTCTAAATAACCAGCAGAGGAGTCTCAGTCCCGTTTTATGGCTGAGGAAACTGAATTACTAAGACATAAGCACAAATGCACCGAGCTCACAGCCCGTGGAGAATGAGTGGGGCTGGAAGGTAGCTCTCCAGACAGCTTGTCTAGTGCTTTTCCACTATACCATCCTGACTCTAGCTGTTCATCAGGTTGATATGATTCAGATTTGGAGTGTATTTAACAGTCTTCTTTTTCCTGATCTGAAGAATTAGATAACCATTACTTACAATTTCTTTGCATGATCCTTCTTGATTAGTCCAAAGGGAGTGTGAGGAACTGGGAGGCTCACGGCAGAGTATTCCTTGCGTGTGGAGCAACAAGGCCTAGCCAAGCACGTCCCACATACCTGGGAGTGCAGTAGATGAGGATGCCTCATATCCAGTGAATCGTCAATGTTTTCACACTTCCCTCTGACAGTTCTCTCTTCTGCGCCTACTTCTCCGCCCCTACTATCAACGTGAACTGAGTCTTATGTCACCTTTTCTAAGTTAATAACAGCAAATATAATTAACATTGCTTGAGCCCTTAGAATATGCCAGACACTTGCCAAACAATTTATATTGATTATCTCAGGAAACCTAATAAAACCCTGCAACGAGATACTAAAATCTCACTAAACAAAATGAAACACTGTTACCGTACAATTCAGGAATTTCATTCCTTGGTATTTACCGAAAGTAGCTGAAAACTATGTCATCATAAAAACCTGCACATAAATGTTCATTGCGGCTTTATTCATAATTGCCAAAACGTGGAAGCAACCAAGATGCCCTTCAGTAGGTAAATGGGTAAACAAACTGTGGTACATCCAGACAATGGAATATTATTCAGTGCTAAAAAGAAATGAGCTACCCAGTCAGGAAAATACACAGAGGAACCTGAAATGCATGTTACTAAGTGAAATAAGCCAATAGGAAAAGGCTACATATTGTATGATTCCAATTATATGACATTCTAGAGAAGCCAAAACTATGGAAACAGTAAAAAGATCAACGGTTGCCAGGAGTGTTGGAAGAGGGAGGGAATGAATGGGCTGAGCAGAGGATTTTTAGGGCAGTAAGGAGTAATGTTGAATACATGTCGTTATACATTTGTCCAAACCCATAGAACATACAACACCAAGAGTGAACTGTAAGAGAAACTATGGCTTTGGGTGATAATGATGTATCAATGTAGGCTCATCAGTTGTAATAGATGTACACTCCAGCAGGAGATGTTGATAATAGTGGAGGCTGTGCATGCGTGGGGGCAGGGGGTATATAGGAAATCATTGTACCTCCCTCTCAACTTTGCCGTGAACCTAAAACTGTTCTAAGTATATAAAATCTTAAAAGAAAATCTCACTGAGGCCTAGAGAAATGAAGAAATTCACCTAAAATTAGACACTCCGTCAATGGTATAGTTGGGCTTTGAATCCAGACAATCTATTTCATACCGGATGATGACAATAGGTTGATTTTTCGCTCCTGACCACAGGCTTTCCCCTTTTAATTTGTCTTTCTTTCAGTCTTTGTAAAATTTATATCTTTCCCAAGCTCACAAAAATTTTCAGAGCTCCCCATTTTCAAACACGTCAAATTTAAACAGACTTTAACTCTTAAAATTCAAACCATACAAAATGTGGCCTTCCATAATTAATTAGCTTTATTTCTCATTGAACAGTAGTAACTACCCTTTTGAGCAGGAGCTGCTTCTCTCTGCCATGAGCTGAGCATTTTACACAAATTACTTCATCTCTTCCTTATTTTTCAGATGAGGATACTGAAGCGTAGTGTGAATGAATAACTTTCTCAAGGTCACATAGCTAAAAATAATCTACCCTGATTCCAACTCTTTAATTTCTGCCACACTGCCTCCTTCTGGATGAAAATGGAAAATCATAACATTTCTTGACAGTACCAATTGATAAAAATTTGTCATCCCTCTCACTATCCATCCATCCATACAATATTTATTGAGAACCTGCTATATGTCAGAGCCTATGCTAGGTGCTGAAGATATAGAGATAACTTAGACATAGTTGTTGCACTTGACCACATAGATCTTTCAAATTTCATATCTGAGACACGTCAAGGATTTCCATCACTAACAAGCACTCAAAACATATCAGAGCGCCACACACACAGAGTAACATTAGTTTACACACTTAGAGACATTGTAGGTTTACAGGTGACTCTGACTCTCTAAGGCTTTCTTCTTAGAAGGTCTGTCTTCTGCATCTGCCACAGGTTTCTCCTTCCTGTTTCTATTTCCATCTTTTCATATCCTCATCTCTCTTCCTTTCTATTTCCTTCACATACTGTCTGCTATTTGGAATATCCTCCCCATCATCTCTGCCTAAACTAATTTATTTTTAAAGCACCAGCTTGCCTGGTTAATGCTCTGTAGTACCTTATTCAAAATCTATCAATGCATTTACTGTAATTTTTTATAATTAATTGAATTATGTGTTTGTCTCCCCCAAGTAAACAGTATGATCCTTTAATGCAAAGTTGTTATCATGTTTATTTTTATATCCTCAGGATTTAGCATAGTTCCTGACAAATTGTAGACACTCATTAAATCCTTGTCACAATAAATGAATGTTTCACTTTCCTTAAACTTTTTGACTTTAAAACAATTTTTGAAAGGTATAATTAATCAGAGTTATTTCTTTTACTGGGTGAGACCATTAGAATTTGCTCAATATATTTGTTGTTGTCAGTGCCCTGGAGTGGATTCTGACTCCTAGGCAACCTGTGGACCGCAGAGTGGGACCCTGCCTGGTCTTTTTGCGCCATCCTCTTACCTTCTGACACTATATAAAACTATGCTCCGCTGTTATTTATAGGGTTTTCATGGCCAAAGTTTTTGGAAGTGACTGGCCAGGTCCTTCTTCCTAGTCTGTCTTAGACTGGAAGCTCCCCTGAAACCTGTCCACCATAGATGACCCTGTTGGGGGTATTTCAAATACCAGTGACATAGCTTTCATCATCACAGCAACATGCAGCCACCGCAGTATGCAAACTGACAGACAGTTGGTGTGGTTACCCGACTAGGAAACACACCCGGGCTGAAGCAGTGAGAGCGCCACTAGACCACCAGGGCTGGCGCATCTGTAACGTGTCTGATACCCTTTTGACTTTGTAGCAGTTTTTTTTGTCTATATCTAAAATATTATAGTATACTATATTCTACACAGCAATGGCCTTATTGCCTGCTATGTCTTATTGCATGTATATAAAGTGATACTATTGTTCCCCAAAATTTATGCATCAGATTTATCATTTGTTCATTGGATATACTATATTGGTCTTATTCATTCTCAAAGTGAAAATATATATTTAACCCATATGTTATTTTTCTGGTCTAGCATTTCTGAAACTATATTCTATAGAACAGTATTCCCACAAGATTCCCCCCCCCCGAAAAAAAATCCATAGACGAATGGATTTGGGATGCGATGTATGCTATATATTTTCCTCTTGGAAATATACTGTAGGCATCAGAATATAAGAGATTCTTTGTGGCCAAGAATTGTGAACAACCTGAATTTTCATCTATAGGAAAATGGATGAATTAAATATGGTAAAGGCACATGATGGAATATTGTGCAAAGGGCAGAGGAAGTAGGCTGGATCTTTGTATAGCAACATGGAAAAATTGCAAAAATATAATTTTGAGTGAAAAAGGTAAGAAACAGAACACACGTTTAACACAGAGTTTTGCAGAAGCTGAAGGCAGTGAAGGATAAATGTTAGAAGAAAACTTCATTCATGCTTCACCATGTCTGAATTGAAAGGAGTCTACAGGAAGAGCTGAGTTTGCTCTGAATCACTGACAGGTGTAGCAGATCAGTTACAAACCACAAACCACATTCAACAACTTTTCAGACTAATCATATTGTTCCCCAACCGTAGTCTGCCAAAATCCTTACTTTTCCCAAGGACAAAAATGACTTTCCCTACTCTGTATTTTTTTCTTGGAATTTTAAAGTACATAGATGTCAGGACTCACAGTCCCATGTAAGTACCCTCGTACTGAAGGGAACACCCTGTTCTTTCCTGGCATGTACTCATTCACATCACACATACACACATTCATGTGAGTACTCCCTATGTATTGGGCACTGCTGTAAGTGCTAGGCTGATGACAGTGAAAGAAGCCAGTTAAACTTCTTGCTCTCAATATGTTCAGGCACATTCAGGCATTTACCGCTAAACTGCTTTTACTCAGGAGGGAATCACTTCTAGCTGTATCAATCCTTCTCAATACTAATTCAACCCTCATGTAGAGCATTAGTTTTTTAAAAATATAGAGCAAAATAAAATAACGTTTTTGCTGTTAATATCTTAAAAAATTCGAAGGTATAATTTCTTGCATACCAATACAAGTTGTCTACTTTCTGTGCACTCCTAATTCTAAGTTACAAGTCCTATAAATTGCATAAAATCTAAAGTTCCTCTATTTCAGCTAAATTCCAAGTGTTACCTCTTTTCTCCCCTGCCCACCGCATCCTCTTGTGAGCTGCCATTTCTTGATCACTTACTATAGACTAGGAATGTTGTTACAAACTTTACATCTGTTATATCATTTATTCATCATGGCAGCCTTATTATTCCCAGAACAGAGATGAGAAAACTTGAGTGAAAGAGATTAACTAAGTCTAGCAAGGTCCATGCTAGTATACAGCAATGCCGGGGCTGGTGTCAATATCCCCCAGGCTGGTCAGATCCCAGGACAGAGGTGACCTGCCTTTGTATCTTAACAGGGTGGTATGCTGGCCTCTGAGCTAAGGGTGAACTTGAGTAATTCAGGTGAATGAGCTGCCAATATTTTGGATAATAGCCTTTAGGTCAGTGGGTTGTTCTCAATCAGTTTCATGCAAAGAAGGTTCTCTTGTTTTGGTCCCTGCATGTGTTATTCTCAAAGTGAAAAATACAAGAGCAAAGGCCAGAGGCCCTCAGTTCCTGTGCCTACTTACATCCTGTAGGTGTAACCTGGTCGGAAGAGTAGATAGACCCAGAGCTTCCTCTGGCCCTCCTTCCTCTGCTCTTCTCCTCATGCCTCTTTCCATCCAGTAAATCATCACAGCCCATCAGGCTGCCCAGCCTCAGACTGATGCAGAACATTCTATCTCTATACATGTGCATCCTCAAATTCATTTTCTGATATTTAGTATTAAACATAGAAGGACTGAATGAAATTGCTAACTCCCCTGACTCATTTCAGGATGGTGTGCTCACTCAAGGAGGTTTATTTGGGAAAAGAAAAGACATATTTTCTCGTTAACTAAATGTTTGAAAGGTCTTGATTTAATAATAGGTGAGTCCTCACCTCAGAAGAGCAGGTCAGGAGAAGCTGCATGACAAGAGGAGAAATCAGCCTTTTAATTTCAAGTCATTTACATGAGGAAGCCACCTCCAGAGTATCTATGACAATCCATTCATCATAATTACAATTTTAACACTCCCTGCCTTTCAATTACACCTCTATTCTCTAATCTCATGGACTACTTAGTTAACGAACTGATGATGGTCTTACTTCTGCAGCCACATATCTAAGTACTGGTTACTTACTTCTGAATCATGAGTGCAAACCAGTCTGAGAGAGAAGAGGAAAAATAAAGCGTGAGTTGGAATTCAGCTTCACCAACACCCTCACAAACCACAGAAAAGCATCTTTTAAGTTTTTTCTCTAACCATCTAACATTTGTGCAAATCAAAAATAGCTCTGAGGAAAGCATATGGCATGGAAGCATGCTGACTTGACCATCTAGCATTTAAAGAGACAAGATTAACTACTTCAAAATGTTTTTATAATGACTTCCTTAGGCTGTGTCCCAAATTTACTATATTTTGGTGTCTCCTCTTTTGAGAATTAAACATTCTTCTAGCAATGCTATTTGTAATACTTGGTGGAAAGCTTTGGATTTTAAATCTGTATTTCTTTGGATGTAACTGCACATAAATTTACATGTATCAAAGACATATCTGCTTCCCTATACCATAGGATAGATTTTCTAGAACATATTAATAACAGAGTATTACACTGGAGGGATGAAAGCAAAGCAACAAAAAGAGTTAATATATTACTTAAATTTTATATCTGTATATATCTCAGAATATCAGTTGTTATAACTTCACAAGAGTCTTTATAAATTTAGTTTGGAAACAAAAAAGCATTTATTTCATAGAAATCAGTACCCCATAACTCACTCTCTCTCTCTCTCTCTATTTTTTTCTGTATTATGTTATGTAATCAAATGCAGTGTTAATGACCTCTGGTCTTATAACTGCCTCCTATGAGCTCAGGGAAAGCTGTCATCTGAAATTACTGTGTGAAACAGCCATGTCTCGTGGTCAGCCCTGGGCTAGACAGCTCGAAGGTAGAATCACCTGCATTACTAATACAATTTGACAGGCACAACTGGACTCTTAGAGTTCTCACAGAATTGTTGAGTAAGGCTGCCCAATTTAAAAGGAAAATGAGAGTTAAACTCCCTGCAAATAACATTTTATGCCTCCTTGGTTTTTTATGTATCCATGTTCCAAGAAGAAAATCATTTTGTCTTTTCTTTAAAACTGCATAATAGAAGATTATTTTAATACATTACAGTGACTTGAGAGATTAAAATCTGTTTAAAATCAAACATGCTATAAGAGCCATTCTGTGGTGGATGTGGACACAGGTACTGGGTAACTTTTGTTTTCAGAAATCTCCCAATGAAGGTAACTGGCATCATCCAAAAAGTGGGTGTTGGAATCAAACACAGGTGCTGTCAGGCAGCCTCAGGCGGTCTGACCATCCCGTCATGCTCCTACCAGGCCTCACCGATGACACTCTCACAGAAATGTGCACATCTTATATCTTATCCCCACTCTGCTTTCCCAACATTAATTTGTCAGTATGAGCATAGAGCTGCCCCAGGTATCACGTGCCCTTTAACAGCAGCTGTTACTGGTATTTGGCTTTGTTGTTGAATCCTGGAGGGCAGGTCATGTTACCATAGATTGGTTGGGAACTTATTTTGCAGCAAGTTAGGCTTTCAGTATCCCAAAATCGACTAGTCTACCAGCACCGCATCATGATTTCTGTGGCCCTACATACTTTTGCCTTTGTGCGCACTTTCATTCATAAAAAATAGTAAAATCTATATTTCATGACTCTGCTGATATAAAGATTAAGAAAACCCAGATTGGATTATATTCATTTTCTCTTTTAATTTTAAAAGTAATTGAAACATTTTCATGGGCCCCTAAAAGTATTGTGAGCTCTAAGCAGTGCTTCCACTGTGCCTAATGGCCTTATACTCCGCTCACTCATGGAAGTCATGTGTGGCTTGGTCCAAACAGTACCGATTTCAGAGAGGAACAGAGCCAGGTTCATATCTGGGCCATTGGCAGTGAGCTTTTTAAGCCTCATTTGTCAATCTGGAAAATGTAGGTAGCAATACCTTCTTATTAGATTGGTGTGGGTAAAAATGAGATCATTTGTTCATATGATCCAGCAACAACGCTCCCTTAAATTTACCCAAAGGAACTTAAAACGTATATCCATGATAAAACCTGCACATGGATGTTTATAGTAGCTTCATTCATAATTGCCAAACCTTGGAAGCAACCAAGATATCCTTTGGTAGGTGAACAGATAAACTGTAGTACATCCAGACAATGGAATATTATTCAGTGCTAAAAAGAAATGAGCCATCAAGCCATGAAAAGATATGGAAGAACCTGAAATGCATATTGCTAAGTGAACGAAGCCAATCTGAAAAGGCTACATACTGTATGATTCCAACCATATGACACCGTGCAAAAGTTAAAATTATGGAGACAGTAAAACGATCAGTAGTTGGCAGAGGTTGAAGCTGGAGGGGTTGGGATGAATAGACGGAGTATCAAAGATCCTTAGTGCAGTGAAAATGCTCTCTCTATATAATGACATGTCATTACATATTTTTCCAGACTCTTAGAACATAGAATACCAAAAGTGAACCGCAATATAAACTATGGACTTTGGGTGTTAATGATGTGCCAATGTAGGTTTATCAACTGTAGGACAGATACATCTGATGGGGAATGTTGATAACGGGGGAGGCTATGCATGTGTAGGGGCAGGGGATATATGACAAATCTATGTAGTATGTATCTCCCTCTTAATTTTTCTGTGAATCTAAAACTACTCTAAAAAATAAAGTCTTAAAGTAAAAAAAAAGAGATTATTGGTATAAATACGACTAGCATAGGTCCTGGTTACAGTAGATGTCCAATAAATGATATATACTCAGCAATTTTTGAGTTACATGTAGTTATCCACATATAACTTTGCTTTCTTCCAAGCCTCAATTTTCCAAATCAGGACAGTATATTTCATTAGATACTTCAGGAAATACAAAAATCATGCAGTTTTTTAAAGTTAATGTTAATTGAAATGTAACTTGAGAATTGTCTAACTGTCTTAAATAAATCACTTACATAAATCTCATTGCTAATTATTGCCCCATTTTGGGGGAAGATCCTAATATTGCTCCTAATAATGAATAAGGGACAGCAGGATTTCTTTCAAGAGTAACAATAAAGAAGAGAGGGTCCCACTGTATCATTAGTGGACCAGCATGGTAAAAATGGTTGACATTAATGTGATAGAGTAAAAATACTCAGCACATTTTTATAAGATAAAATGGCTTTTATAGCTCTTTGTTCCTTTGCACTTCCTAAATTCTTGCTTATCAATTAATTGGGTTATTAATACCTAAAACACATCAAATATTACTCTGTTCACTTATAAAAATAAGGCATAATATTAAAGTCTACAAAGATAGAAACTATGAAGAAATTCTCTGACATCATAAAACTGTTCTTAAAAGTCCCCTAGAACACACAGTTCTGACCTTTCTGCTCTTATTCCCTCCACACCTCTCTGCATCTATTCCTACTACCCTGGGGATCCCAAAACTCTCAAGATGTTGTCTGTAGTCTGAAACGAAATAACAGGATAAAACATAATTAAGGAGTTTCCCATGAACCCTTGTGTTGGTTGCTGTGAGATGTTATTTGAGAGAAGTCCATCTGCCTACAAGAAGTCTGACCAGAATCCAGGGTTATAGCCTAAAGCCTTTTATAGATTTCCTGACCCAGGTGAGTAGGGTGGACCATGTTGAATGAAGACCCCACCCCCTTGGGCTCTGGCTCTAAGTATCTTCTCAAATCCTAAATTTGAGTAGCTTCTCTAACTCCCAAATCCTGCCCCTCTGCATATTATCACTGGAATGAGAAAGACAGATAAATTCAATGGCCTAGAATCAAGACAGAAATATACACTCCAAGTATCCCTTCCCTTTAATCTGCTCCAGCTCCCTCTGTACTTTTCCCTAAATAGAAAAAGCCCTTAGGTCTGATCTTATGGTATCAGATGTATGAGAAAAGAGAGGGGAACATCATCAGAGAGAAATCCCAACGAAGGAACCAAGCCTTTTAGTTCTTTAATCCAACAATGATCTTGTTCTTGATCTTGACTCATCTTTATGGAAAGAGAAGAAAAGAATCTCTTGTCTCTACTGTTGTCCAAAAGATATCTTTGCTTATTTGATGCTTGAAGCATTTGGAAATTTATTAAAACTCAACATTCTAAATACAAGGGTAAAATTACCTGGCCCAGGCAGCATTGTAGCTAAAGCATGTCAGGGCTGAGCCATTGCCAACTGAAAACTCTGTTGGCAGGAAAAGCCAATTTTCAACAGCTCTGACAGTGTAAAGCAGGAGGCATGTTTGACAAGATGCTGCATATTAATTTAAAAGGCTTTAGCAACTGGTTAGGTAACACCTGCTGTGGTGAACACTCCAGGCACACAAAATAGCATTCAAGCTGAATATTTAAATCTCCTAACATAGCCCAACAAAGCTCTAACTCTAAACAAATCAAAACTAAATCATGTCTCTGTAGCAATCAACAGAGTTATATAACCGAAAATATTTGGGCTATGACATTGTTTGCCACTCACTGTTAGAATGCTCTAGGGGTACTATAGAAGTTATAAAGTATATTAAAACATATTGTCCTGCCTTGGAGAATTTTAGTATGTGCAGCATTTAGAAGAAGAACGCAGCTCAGAGAATAACTTTGTGTCCTATTACATTGTATTAGTATATAACTAAAGCAGAATTTGTCATTGAGAAGTGGGAGGGTATGGCACCAAAAAAGCAAGCCTTAGACAAGGAAGAGTGGGCAAGGCTCTCTAAGTACTCTCTCTGGAAGAGAGTTACAGCTCAAGGATTATCGTCATCTAGGAATAGGGGTAGAAACAAGTATATCTGCGGTCTGGAATTGTCAGGACAAACTAATATGACATAGTGCCACTGAATGTTCAAATAATGTAACATGTTCTGAGTCCATGGATACTAAGAAATATTCTTAGAACAACTGAATTTTCTGGGTAGTTTCCTGCAGAGAAGAGACTTGACCTTGTCAGCCTAGTTTGGATACCAGGTCTGCTTGACAATTCTATTTCTCATTGTAAATTAATAAATCAAATTGACATTTTGATCATTCCTTTATTGACTCCACAAAATATTGAACGTCTAATATGTAGGAGATCATGTAATTTTTTCAGACAGGATCATTTGTACAATGGTGAAAACGACATAATCAACAAAGCTAGCTGAAGCAATTACAACACAATGTGACCAACGATGTAATGGGGCTCTGTCCAGGGCACTCAGCACGTGCAGGCACAGTTTGACTAACCCCTGTAGGGTGTGTGTGTGTGGAGGGAGCATCTATGATGATATGTGAAAAGTGAGTAAGCATTAGCCAGGCAAAATATATGCAGGGTAAAAATTTTTCCAGATCAAGAGAACAGCACAAACAACTTCCTAAAGTCCAAAAACACTTAAGTCCTCTAAAACTATAACACTTTTAAAAAATCATAGGGGTGAATCAAAATATTGAATTAGGCAACGGTTTCTTAAATATGACACCAAAAACTCAAGCAACACGAGAAAAAATAGATAAAGCAAACACTATCTGCCATGGCCTGAATTGTGTTCCCCAAAATTCACATATTTAAGCTCTGATCCCAAAAGTGATGCTATTTGGAGATGGGGCCTTTGGAAGATAATTAAATTTAGATGAGGTCCTGAGGGTGGGGCCCTCACGATGGGATTGCTGCCCTTAGAAGAGGAAGAGACTCCAGGGCTCTCTCCCTGCTGTGTGGGGACACAGCCAGAGAGCAGCTTGGTGCAAGCCAAGAAGAGGACTCGGCCCTGCTGGCACCCTGAAGTCAGATTCCCAGCTCCAGAACTGTGAGAAAATAAATTTGTTTAAGGTACCCTGTCTATGGCATTTTGTTATGCAGTCTGAGCTGAGTAATATACCATCAAAATGAATAACTTTTGCACTTCAAATGAAACGAACCTGAAAGAAAAAGACAACCCATAGAATGAGAGAAAACTTTTGAACATCACGTATCTGATAATAAAGGCTTATTTCTAAAATATATAAATATGTAAATACTTGTAAATATAGAAAATTAATATATAAAATATATACATATAAATGCATATATATTTTATTATAATTCAATAATGAAAAGACAAATAACCCAATTAAAAAATGAGCAGAGAATATGAATAGACAGTTCTCCAAAGATATAGAAACAACCAATAAGAAAAAGAAAAGATGTCCAACATAATTAACTATCAGGGAAATGCAAATCAAAACCACAACAAGATCCCACCTCACACCCACTAGGATGGCTATAATCAAAAAGATTGATAATAATTGTTGTAAAAGATGTGGAGAAGGCTCATACGCTGCTGGTTGGAATGTAGAATGGTAAGACTGCTTTGATAAACAGTCTGGCAGCATCTCATAGGGTAAAATATAGAGTTATCATATGATCCTGCAATTCCACGACTAGGAATGTACCCAAGAAAATGGAAAACATGTCCACACAGAAACTTGTACATGTATGTTCATTGCAGCATTATTCATTATAGCTAGAAAGGGGAAACAATCTATATGTCCAACAATTGAAGAATGGTTGAAAAAAAGTAGTATATACATAAAATGGAATATTATGGAGAAATAAAAGAAACAAAGTCTTGATACTTGCTATAACATGGATGAACCTTGAAAATATTATGCTAAGTTAAAGAAGTTGATCACAAAGGACCGTGAATTGCATAATTCCATTAATAGAAAATGTCCAGAATAGGCAAGTATATAGAAAGAGAAAGTAAATTAGTGGTTGCTAGGGCTAGGAGAGAGGGGGAGACTGGGGGAGGTGATAACTAAGGGGTACAGGATTTCTTTTGGGCGTAATGAGAATGTTCTAAAATTGACTATAGTGATAGATGCACAATTCTGAAAATCTACTAAAAGCCAATGAATTGCACCTTAAATGGGTGAATTAAATGGTATGTGAATGATGTTTCAATAGCGCTGTTTAAAAAAAAAGCAGTTCAATATGGATGCAGTAGAGTGTAAGCTATGTTAATTATTTTGGTCTTCAGTAAAGGGCAAGGGGAACCATGGAAGGGATTTAAACAGACCAATGACAATATTAACTTTATCTTCGTACTTATGAGTTTATCAACCACTCAAAGACATTGAAAACACAAATTTCTGGACTTGCCAACCTAAGGACCAGATTGTGGGCCTTGCTAAATGTATCAAGGTAATATCACCTTGGCATATTCCTTTTAATAACCATTCAGTCTTCTTGTGGTCACCTAATTCTGTCCACTTCAACAGCATTAGTTTACTGTAGCTACTGCAAATTTTTCCATGCCTCTTCTTTTGAACATCTTGATGTCCCTTCCCTAGCAACAGAAGATATTAAAAACAACACTTTACAGAAGAAAAATGTCATTTTCCCTTCCCCTCCGAGGGGACTTCCTCTGATATCTGAGTATCTTTCCGGTCAGTAGAAGCAGAAACAATCTCAGAAGACTCTGCTGTCTTGGAAAGCACTCTGTAAGATAAATTTTTCAAGAAGAAAATATATGGAAAATCACTCACGTATATTTTTAACCTTTTCAATTGCTCATAAGAAATCTGCACAAACTTAGCCAAAGTTAGAAAAAACTCTTGACTTCTCTCTGTCCTATATGAAACAAGTCCTATCAATACTGAATTGCCGCATAAACACACATTTGCCTAAATTGCAGGTAGAGAGTGAAATGTATAATCAAGTGCATAGTTTGATTTTTACTATCTTACACTGTCTTTCCACAGCTTCATCAAATAAACAACGTGTGCGTTGACCCTCTATCCTCTCTTGCTTGAGACAACACGAAATAATCATTTTTTTTTCTGAAGTAGCCTCATAAAATTCCTCGATGCTGCACTTTAAGCAGCAACTACTTAATAACCCAAACTGGCATCCAAGAGGAATCCAATTTGCCATCTTGTTCTGGAATTACATTTTTTTATGCCTTCTTTAAAAAGTAAAATATTGCAAACAGTCCAAGTTAGAAACTTCTAAGGTAGGAAATCTTCAACTGCAGAACCACGACTTAGATTATCATTTGTTTACGTGCATAAATTATATTAGAATGATTGGCTGTTGTCCACATCATGCAGAGAAATCAACACAGAAAAGCCACTTTATTTGACTAAGGGTCCATTGTACTAGTGACTTGTTTTTTATTTACTTAAACTAACGCTGTTAGGGAGAATGGAAAATAGCTATGAGTCCAAGCAGATATTCAGATATTCTATCTTACCAATTTTATCTTTTGGTGTTAAAATATTTTATTTAATGATACATTTCAAGAGGAAGACATATTCCACAAGAAAGAATTTTATACAGAAAAGGTAAAAGGAGCTTATAACTCTCAGGGAAGAAAACATTTTCAACACTTCCATCACATTGAGTTTTTACATTTTCTTTTAAACAACTCCACACCTGTAAATATACACTAGCATCCAGTACCATTTTGTAATAACTTAATTGCTCTGAAATATAATGAGTCTTTTGATTGTGTTTTTTAAAAACCCTGTATCAATACTTCACAAGTAAGGAAAAATGAAGTTAGCGTTTCTAAATCTCTGCTTTCAATGTATTTAAAAGGTTTAGTCTTCTAATTAGCCATAAGTTTACTAATTTCACTTTATTACTTAGAATAGATCACTCAGAACCATTTGGGTGTCGAAGTCAATGGTAAATACAGAAGGAGACCCTGATTGGTTGAAGAATCTTGACAGATGTTTAAACGTGAATTGTTTATAACACAACAGTACATAATATACAAAAATAAAATGTCTTTTAAAATTGGTTTTAGGTAAGTTTTAAATCTTCTAAAGATTTTCAGGTGAGTTATCTCTCATTTTACATTATTCATGCCATTCTCCCTTTGCTTTTTCTTAATCTAGGGTAGCAAATCTTCAGAGCCCAATCAGACAGAAGACTGGAAGCTTTCATTCTAATCTATACAAACATCCCTGCATCCAGATGGATAGTTCTGTGAGGACCAGAGCTAAGACTTTCTTGCCTCCATTATATTGCCTGCTCCTCACACTGGGCCTGTCATAGAGATTGCATTTGTTAAATAAGGACAATGTTAAACTGTTCACATTTAGTAATGAAAACTTTAATGCAGACTAATAAACATTTTTCAGGAAAAACGGAACTGAAATATTTCTCCTGATAAAACTGTTGAGGAAGGAATTTTAAAACATGGGCATACCAGTTTCATTCTTTTTAAAGTGTTATTTTTTAAATATTTTAAACTTATGTTATGTGTAGTATAATTCTAATATTTGATATGCTTAAGAATAGAGTTTGCTGTTGATTTTTCTGATTCTAGCACAAGGCAACTTAGTTCTTATGATTTAACAGAGTGATTGCAGGTTTATCTTTGGTTATCTTAATCTGTGGGAATTCTGTATGTTTGGCTGAAAGCACTTTCTTCAGAGAGAACGTATTTTTCCTCCTGCTAGGCACTACAAAGCAGGGACTACTTTAAGTCTTACAATTAATAAAAATTTGAACTCCAACCCTTTTCAAGGGCAGCATTGTGGTGATCATTGGGTTTTCCTAAATCTTAACTTTGGTTTATATCGATAGTCTTCCTGACATCTTTTTGCTGACGGTAGATTTCTTCTAGGCTATCCTGTCTCTGAGAGTGCAGACCTTCAGTGGTTCTGGATTTATACAGGGGTTTTAGTTTCAATTTCCTTTCTTCTTAGGTTCAAGGCCTTGTTGTTTCCCCCACTTCCATCATACCCCAGTGACATGAATCCCAAGTTTCTAACTCCTGGGATCAGAAAATGTCTGCAGAATGCTGAAGTCTTCAGAAAACATTGTACTGGTTTCTCAACGGCCATTTGTTGCAGTGTATCTAGGATCCCGTACTGGGAAGGTCTTTCGGACTTTCATGTGCTGCATTGGCAGAAAGTAGAAGTCGAACATAATAAAATATTTATAGATGTTGAGTTCTATATTGAATTAACATTAAACATGATTCAACCCATCAGAGAATTATCCTTGGGAATTTTTTTCTCTGCCAGTTACCTAGTTTGTAAGACACATAATTAAAACTGATATAAAAAATTAATGACCTCATAAAAGAAAAACACAAGAAATCTAGGTTTGTATCACATAAAATATGAACTATATTTAAAATAATTCAATCAACTAAAAAATTCAAATTTCAACAGTGAGAATGCTTTCTGTTAGGTAGTTTGAAGAAGAAAAACAAATCCTCAGGACTGAGAGGAAAGCAGGGGAGAGAGGCTACCTTCAATTATTTGAAAGGCTTTCAATTGAGAGAGTTGTTTCATAGTCAGACAGAGAAGGATAAGAAAGTCAAAAGAAGATTTTTATTAAATGATAAATCCACATCACCACTTATATAGTCAACATTTTTAAAGCGACTGTCACATGTAAAAGTTGTGCTGGCATCAAAAAGATGGATAAAATAAGTTCTAGCGTTAAAGTTCTGTTTATAGTTTAAGGGCAACAGAAATTTTCCAGATACTGTGATATAAATTATATTGTATTAAAAATTGAAATTTATTCTATAAAAGTGCAGATAGAATTCTTCTGCAGTTTAACTGCTAACCATAAAAAGTTATATAGAACTTTCATTTATCATTGCTGATAGGATTGCAAAAAGCGCAGCTGGTGGAAAATTTTGATTGGATAGACAAAATTTTATCCATTTGATGATAAATCCATATGATGGAATATTATTTAGAAATAGAAATGAAGATACATACTACAACATGGGTGAATCTTGAAAATATAATAAGTGAAAGAGTTCAGTCACAAAAGACCATATATTGTGTGATTTCAATTATATCAAATGTCCAGAATAGACGAATCCATAGACCAAGGAAGTACTTTACTAATTGCCAAGCACTTAGACGGGAATGGAGAATGATTGCTAATGGGTACAAGTTTTTTTGGGGAACTAGGAAAATGTTCTAAAATTAGACAGTGGTAAAGATTGCACAACTCTGTGAATGTGTTAAAGAACACTGAAGTGAAGTGTACACTTTAAAAGGGCGAATTTTATGTATGTAAATTATGTCTTAATAAAGCTGTTATAGAAAATTATAAGGGAAATAAAGTTATATAAGGTATTTAAATATCAAAATGGAAAAGAACTTTCATAGAACACAGTTTTTCCATTTCTGAAGTCTAATATTTTCAATTCCTTAGGATGTAGATTTCAAGCTTAATTAAATTCCTCATCGCAGGCTTGGGAATTTATAACATTATAAATAGAATCACTTCGAATAGAATCACCCCTCCTCTTTTTTATGTTTTGGTTTGGTGAACATATAGGAGTAAATTAGTTCTTGCCCTTGTGCAGAAACCTGAAGTATTTCTTGGGTAGGAATCACTTTTAAATGCCCCACTGTTTCATTTGTGGTACTATATTCTTAAAGGATACTGAAAAAAATAAATGTGGTATTGCCTGGGCAAAGGTCAATTGCTTATTCATAATTTCATTATATTCCAGTAATTTTAGTTTCATTTTACTGCCTTATAATAGCCCAAATAAAAGCCCTAAAATGCCACCAGGGTAAAAGTTAAAAGTTCTTGAGGTAGGTACAATGGACAAATTCCAGAAATTAGTCCACTCTGTTTTGAGCTTGGTGCTCTGCTAGGCACTTTTGAATAAGATGTAGTTTCAGCCATGGTGATGCTGACCATCTAGAGGGAAAACAAAGCAGATGAATAGTTATCTACAAGAAGACGGGGCCTCGAGATACAAATGTGAGCAAGTGCTACAGTCTGGAGGGGATGGGATTAATGGTGACTGTTGGAGCCAAAGAAGGTTTTCAAAGGTATTGATGTTTTCATATTGCCCAACATATTCAGACACTTAACAGGCTTTATTTGCCATCATGCTTCCATGGTATTCAAAGTCATGTTTTCTAATTTAATTATACTTCGATAAGTTGGAATAATAGCAACATTCCTTAGGGTACTTTGCAAATAAATAAGCATCAGAATTGGGAATACACATTTCATAGGAGGCCAGACCCTTCTTCTAGCAAGAAAAGCATTTGACCATATTTAATCTTATTAGCTTTTAAATCGCCACTTTGTTTTTGCATTTTGGTATAGTTTAATGGTTTTCTCTATTAAACATCTTCCATTAAAGTACAAATAGCACTGGTAATTTTAAGCACTAATATTTTTTATTAAGGGGATAAGCTTTAATAATTACCTAATGATTGAAAATTCAATTTAAAATGTCACTATTTCTATGGGCCACAGGTGTTTTTGAGTTTAGGTTGGCTTCGCTTGGGCAAAACTAGCTGCAGTGATTGACGGAGGGGAGACATTTGCCAAAGGGTTCAGTTATGGCCATGGATTTTGTTTTCAGAAAGTAGTTAACATATCAAACTAATTCAAATTTTATCCATTATAACTATGCCAATTGAATTGCCAGTGAATTAGTTATTTTCAATATCAAGAGTTCGTGGAGAAAAATAGTTTCCTTTAACTACCAAGCTTTTACTGGATAAAATTGAACACTCTGAAAGAACATTTCCTCTTTTGGCTTCACATTTCATTTGGTCCATTGCACATAATTTGTGTTATATTTTCATAAATTTTCAGGGTTAGAAATTAAGTTAGTTTTTAAACACAACTCACGCAACTCATAGGATCAATAATAACATAATTTTCACTACATTTCAAGTGCTGTTCTAGGCACTTCATATGCATGGACTTATTTAATGTACACAATAACCACAGGGTGTTACTACTATGATTCTCTCACTTTGCATGTGGGGAAACGGAGGCACAGAGAATTTAAGTAGTTTTCCCAATGTCTTAATGTCCTTATATGTCTCCTATGTCTTGATGTCTTATGCGGCATAATTAGTACTTGAGCCCAGTCATCGTGCGTCAAAGGTTCTGTGTTTAAGCGCTCCCCTGTGCTGTCACTCTCGCTAACTATAACATGAACAGTGCAGCACCATCTACTCCACAAAGTGGAGAATCGTAGGATAAAAGCTCAGAGAAGGATAAACATCCATGCTATTTCTAGAAATGGTGTTTCCAATGTATTTTTCAGGCACAAACTGCTTTAGGAAAAATTCTCTTTATTATAAACATATACCAAAATTTTTAAATCACCAATTCCAAGTGATAACCCTATTCAATAAATTTACTCAAATATTTTCAAACTTGATTGCTGGATCCTTAAATACATTAGGGATTACGTCTTAAAACTAATGGGTATGCCATGCTTAATTCAAAAAACTCATGCCAGCAACAATAGGAAAGTAACTATACGTCTTTAGCTGAGAAAAGCGGTACTCATATCTAATCTTGGCTGATAGCAATCACTATCATAACAATAGATGACATTTTTCAGTCTATCTAAATATATTATTTTTATATAACTGTCAACTCCAATTTGTTGATGAGGGAATACAAGTGAAACTAAAAGAGAAATATGTCATCTTTTAGCTAAATATTAATTTTTATTTTAAGTAAATCTGAAAACATATGCTAGTCAACTGCATGTCCTTTTTATAGTCAAATACTGAATTATACAAAACCCTGGGATCAGATTTCTTTTTAAAAATGTATATATTAATTAATTCCTTTATTCCATGGACATTCATATTTTGCCAAACATAATGTGATCCCTGCCTGAGGGAGCTTACCTTTGGGACAAAAGCCATGTGGACACGCACAGTACAGTGGTAAGCTTGAAGCATCTGTAACTTCAATTGGCCATGACTGGGCTGTTCTAGAACGTCTGTTGGGGTGAGTCTGACACTGACCTATTTATGTGAGGGAGAAAGGTGACCTCTGCGAAGGTAAAGTAGCAAAGTGGCTAAAATCTCCAGCTCTGGAGGCAACGGCTTGTGTTAGAGTCCCAGCTGCACCCGTTAGAAGCTGTGAATCCTGGGGAAATTACCTTTTGTGTCTCATCTTATTCATGTGTAAAACAGGGATAAATCACAGAAGCAAACACGCAGTTTCCTTATGTTGTGAGACTCAACTCGTTATTCACGTAAACTGCTTAGACAAGTGCAAGCACTTGCTAAGTATTAATTACTTATTATTATTATTGTTGTGGGAACCAACTCACAGCTCACATCTTTAAGGAAGGGAGGCTCACGTCAAAGGTGATCCTAAGAGTAAGCTGTATGTCCTCAAGCCCCATCAATCCACGGGTACCTACACTGCCACATTAGTCATCAGCTTTCATGGCTGGTCTTTCTTGTCCATGCTCTCAGGTCCACCCTCAGAATTCTATCATAGTCAATTCCAGTTATTTCTGTTATGGTAAGAAAAAATAGTGGCATTTGGGTCTAATACCATAATAACGACAGCTGTTTGATGGCCAGCCTGAAGTTTAAAGGATCTGGACAGAATTGGATAGAAAGAGTAATTAATACAAATGTCCATAAGAGACAAAAGATAAAAAAATACATCATACTCACAAATAATTTGGAATGTATGTGAGGGTAATGAGTCCCATAATCTGACTTTATGATTAACATTTGCATACCCACTTAAATTTTTATTTGTTTTCACATTTAAACTGGTGATTTAAAAGACATGTAATATAAAGACTTTATGGCTACATTAATCATTGCTGAGTATTCTAGTATTTATCCAAGGAAAAGCGCTCTTATGCAACATTACTACACAAAATAAATTAGAGAATTTTGATGGTCTACCTTTCATCACCTTTTCTTGTTATTTTATTATTCTAGGTTTTAAAAAATATTTGCATTTGGAGAATAGGATCAGACAAATGTGAAACATTTGTCACACTCAGAAGGTAAGAACAAAATGAAGCCAGAAAATCCACTCCAATTTTTACTAGCAAATGAGTAAAATGCAATACTTTGTCATCTGTTTCCTCCCAAACCACTACTTAGACTTCTCATCATCTGCCATTTTGCCATTTCAGGACTTTTTTTTTTAATTGAAGTATAATTGACATACAACATTATATTAGTTCCAAGTGTACAACATGATTCAAGATTTGTTTCTATTCTGAAATAATTACCATAATAAGTGTAGTCTCGTCTACAGTTTTAACAACTTTCAAACATGCAAAACAGTATTAAATATAGTCACCACGTTGTACATCATATCCCCATGACTTATTTATTTTATAACTGTAAGTTTGTACCTTTTGATCCTCTTCATCTATTTTCCCCCATTCCCACCCCGTCTTTGTCAACCACCAATCAGTTCTTTGTATCCATGAGGTTGTCAGTTTATTTTTTTGATTCCACATATAAATGAGATCCTATTGTATTTGTCTTTCTCTGTCTGACTTATTTCACTTAGCATAATGTCCTGAAGGTCCATCCATGTTGTCACAAATGGCAACATTCCCTTCTTTTCATGGCCGCATAGTATTCCATTGTAATATTTATGCCACATATTCTTTATCCATTCATCCATTGATGGACACAGGCTGTTTCCCTATCTTGGGTATTGTAAACATTGCTGAGATGAACACAGAGGCACATCTGTCTTTTCACAGGATTGGTTCTTAAAGATCATGTGCTGTACTTCCCTGCTCCACCATAACTGGGGATTTCACTGAAGTTACCACCAACACACACATGTACAAACACATAAATTAAGAAAGACAGACACAAATAACACAAAGATTTCTCCCTGTCTTTCTATTACAATATCCAATTGATTATCATGTTTTGTCATTCTGCTTTTTTTGATATCTCTTGTATCTATCCACTATCTCCTTCACTACTATTGTCTCAGTTAAGATCAGGGTTCTTTTTTGCCCAGATTCCTATCAACTCTTCCTGCACCCAGTGCCTTTTGCCTCCACATAACCACCAAAATGATCTTTTGAAATCTCAGTTATCATCCTGCAACTCCTCCACTTGAAATCTCGCTGTAATCTGACTCCTGATAGGATTTGAGTGAGTTCTGTCACTCATTCAAAAGCCCACGGCCTTACAATGTGTACCTAAGGCACTGTGATCTTACTTATTTTGCACCACCTGTTTCCTCTGCTCATGTTGCTCTTGCTTGCCTTATCTACTTGGAAAAAATCCTCTTGTTCTCTAAGACTTAGATGGCATACCCTTTATTAGAAATTTCTTGCGAAAAGAATTTGGAGATCGGTCCTGAGGTTTCCCATAGACTAGAGTCTCTGTTCATGGTGCTGTCATTATTTGTGCAGTTGTCTAGCTCCCACACAAGACCACGTGACACTACAGGGCAGAAACTGTGGTCTTTTCACTTTTGTACCTTTTTCACAACAAGGTTTTTGAGCAGAGCAAGATCGCAGTGTGTTTGAATGAATAGTGAATAATGGACTAGAGGTATACAACTGAGCACAGCACAATGATTTTAAGATCGCAGAGGTCAATCACAAAAAGAAGTCTCTATCCTATTTTCACAAATTAGTCAGGCCAGATCACCAATGTCCAAAACTTCTTGGATCAGATATATGGTTTACCATATTCTCAATAAATCTTAATTTGGTAACATTGAGAGTTACAAAAATGATAAACCGTAGTAATGGGCATTATTAATTACTCAGGTAGTTCATGAATTTAATTTTCACTTGAAGTAATTCAGTTGTTAGTTGTTACTTCTTACATGGCTTTTCATGTGAAATAAATTTTCTGTAAAGCATAATCTTACTTAAAGAACTTACAATATTTAAATTATTTAGAACAGAAAAAAGTGCCGCATTCTTTGAAATTTGCCTATGCATTTTATTTAACAATTCAAAACATTGCACAAGCGGAGATTGACAAGAATGTCCTAACTCTTACAGCATAACTTCCTATTGGTATGCTCCCCATCTTTCAAGATCCATTTTGTATTCTTCCACTATAGAGAAGGCTAATTAGAAATTCCTCTGGTTAGACATAAACGATCTTTCTCTCTCATCTACCTATCCCCCCCGTTACTGTTCTTACTTATTATTATAGTCTTTCTTTTGTATATATGTCAAGATTCTCCATTAGCATAGACATAAATACCTGCCTCAATGGAAGCTCATAATTGCCCAATAGAAAGGCATCCAGGCTGTCAGCATCATTCTTTCCCAAGGTGGTCTCTATCATTTTGCTATCACTAATGTTTCTAAATGAGCAACATACTATTTCTTCCTAATTGGATGTTTATTTTTGAGAAAATGCAAAAGTAAGAGCACTAAATGTAATTAAAGGTTTGCTGAAGTTTGTATACTTAGATCTTATAGGAATTCTGGGTGTCAAGTTCATACTCATCAGATACAAGTAAATGTTGTCAAAAGTATTTTTGACTGTGCAGGCAAATAATTTCAAGCAACAAATAATTTCTTCAGACTTCTAAGACTTCCAAACCACCAGATTCTCTATTACAGCACCCCCTACTTTTCCAATGTGCCGTTATCCCTCAGTCTTAGCACCTCTTCTTTGTTTCTTGATGGCACTTAGGCATTGGCTTGTACGTGTTCCATAGATTTCCGAATGTTTAACATTCTCAGATCATCCACCTTTCTTTGAAGCAGAACTCCTCTACTAAGTATCTTTCAATTAAAGAAAATGAAACCCTAATTTGTCAACTGTAAGCCATTGTCTGACTTCATTTCTTCAAGGCCTCTGACTTCATTTCTGGCCTCATCTCCTGCCATTTCCCCACTTCAACATAACGCCGCTTGTACCTATCCCTTAATACACCGAACTGTCTCCTGCAGATGGACTTAGAATTTGCTTTTTGTTATGCCTGGAATGTTTGCCCTTCTTCAATGTCATCTTCTGAGAGAAGGCTTCCCTTTACACTCACGGTAGTTAGGTTTCTGCAACCTGGCAACCTGTTCTTACCAGTCCCCATCTCTCTCGGTTCTACCATTCCTTAGGAAAATTACCTTTTGATATTTTCCCTGAATTCAGCATTACTTTTGTTTTTTCTCTTCATCCTCACTCTATTGAAGTAATTGCCAAACTGAGTTCTCTACCTTTGATCTTTCTTATGTTTAATTCTTCTTACAGCTAGCGTGCTACTTATCTTTACACTTTTTTTGGGCATTTCATCCCCCCCATTCCTCCACCAAAATATGTCACCCCAACATTGATAAATACCAAATGCCTAGAGGATAAAATGAAAAGTCCTTAGCCCTTTGTTCAAGGTCACCATGTACCAGCTTCTACCTATAGCCCTAAATCATAACTTCTACTACCCCTTTAAAAGCAATGCTCTGTTTCAGGGAAAAAGCACATTTAGATACATTCTTCCCTGTCCAATGTGTTTAGTTTCACGTCATTTCTCTGGCCTGGATCATTCTCTTATTCACCCTTCCACATTTCCAAATCCCATGCTCTTTATTTAAGGCCTAGGTCAAGTTCTAGTACTGCAATGAACACGTCTCCAACTGTCCCAGACTTTAATGACCATTCCATTTTTCTTTATAATTACTCAGATCTAAGTGGAAAGAATTTCATGTGACTGACTGTGAAGACAATTTAAAATAGTCTTTATAAATTGTTTTAGGAAAAGAAGTATCATGTAAGTACTATGCTTCTTATGTTGATATAATAAAATCTACAAAAAAAAAGCCAGAAGGTCTCTCAATTATCATTTTTTTCAAAAATTCTTCACATTCATTCACTCAAAAAACATTGATAGCCTTCCTAGAAGAGGATCCAGTGCTTTGTCAGAGAATAGAAACATAGCTGCAGACCATATTTCAGTCAAAACAGACAAAAATTCTTGCCTTTAGGGAGCTTACATCCTTGCAGGGATGCTGGTGGGTGCTCAGAAGGCGGACAGTAAAGAAGACAAACAGGTAAATATAGAGACTATTAAATAGTGATGAGTTCTAAGGAGTAAAACCAAATATGGCAGGGTGGAGTTGCAATTTATATAGGGAGGACAGAAAGCACTCAGAGAGAGTGTGCCATTTGAGCAAAGGCCTGAAGACGGTGACGGAGTAAGACTTGTGGATATCTAAGGGGTGGGTGGAGTGTTTCTGATATGATCGAAGGGCAAGCATAAAGGACAGAGTATTTTGAGTAGAGAGAGCAAGGAAGAGAAGGAGACTAGGTCCCAGAGGTAACTCGGGACGCTATAGGCCACTGTGAGCACTTACTTGGGAAACAACTGGAAGATTCTGAGCAGGGAAGTGACATGATCTGATTTCTGTGTTAATGTAATCCTCGGGGAAGCTTCTTGAGACAGAGATTAAAGTGGGGCAAGAGAGGGAATAGAGAGACCAATGAGAGGGCTGTTGAAAGAATCTGGAGAGAGGGAACCGTGACTTGAATCAGAGTGTTAGCCATGGAAATGACTGAACTAACCAGAAGCAAAGTATGCAATTTCTGACATATTGAAAATTTTAGCATGTTAAAATAAAAATGTCACAGCCTTCTTTTAAACACATCACATTGAATTACAATAGCTTTGCAATTTTGTAACGCCATTATCCACTAAACAACAAACAACACACATTCGTCTCTAAGACAGAAATTTTTCACTTTTCTTCCACTTAAATTGTATTTCCATTTCATTCCTCACCACGTGGAATGTATTTTTAAGCTTAAAGTCACTACCGATCACCTAATTGTCTGCAATAAATATATTTAAATAAATTGAATTAAAAAGGTATAATATCAGAAGGCTCCAATTTTTAAATGTTTCTTCTGGCTCGAATTTTTATAAATTATTATCAGTCAAAATTATTGACTAATTATTATTAGTCAAATTGTTATTCAAAGAAAAACAATATACATATATTACAAAGTTTGATGTTTCATTATAAAATGTAGGAAGTAAATTTTATTGGCAATGCATAGCATAATGAAAAAGATACAGAGCAATATTGTAGCTTGATTAAGGAATACTTCACAGCTGCCAATGCTATGTTTTGTCTTAATGTTTGGTGTCCCAGGAGTTTTTGTAACTTAGACCAATGTACCATGAAAAATTTGGGATGGATGAAACTGATGCATCGCCTCCCTCCCTCCTCACCTCTCCCTCTCTCCATTCCTTCCCTCCTTCCTTCCTCCTTTCATGCTTCTTTCTTTTATGTATAGAGAGACAGGCATTTGTGAAATGGGAAGTGAGAAAGGAGAATCAGCTTGATTCTTCAACAGACATCAGTTTTAGAAGGGGAGCTCATGGGAGATCCAGTCACGGATCAATGTGTGATCCTTGATTAAATTCTGGACTGAATAAAAAAGCTACAGAGAATAAGAATATTTTAGGGAGAACTGGAGAATACTGAATATGGACTGTTTTTTTGATATTATTCTTTTATGCTAAATTTCTTGGGTGTGATAATAGTCCTGTAGTTATACAGCAGAAAGACACTCTTACAAGAGATGTGCTGTCCTTAGGGGTGAGGCACCATGTTATGTGACACTTACTTGAAATGTTTCAGATAAAAAGTCAGAGAAAGAAACAGATAAAGCAAATGTGACAAAATAAACATAAAGCTAGGTGAAGGGAAAAAAATTGATAACAATAAACTCTGACTGTGTACACTTTGTCAGCTTTAATACACATGATCAGAATCCAATGTTTTTAGCATCCAACCCTTTGGGATAGTATGGGATAATTCAACATTCAGAAATAAAACAGAAGGGATTTGCTGAGTATATGCGCATCATGGGAGTTGAGGACGTGATGTTTATACAAGTAAAATTAGAAGGATGGTTTAGTACTATAAAAATGCCTAAGGTTTGAGGCATAAAAATAAATCTGAGAAGGTGGGTGTCCTATGTATGTACCACAGCTTGCTCTTCTTGACTATGACGTATCTCAGAGCAAATAGAGCTGACTTAATAGAATTTAAAATGGCTTTCGCCCTACTTGAGCACCTCTCCCTGGAGAGTGGGGTTACAGATTTTTTTTTTTAATTCAACAATCAGGAACAAAGATTTGTCATAATTAATAGTCCTGAATCATAAAGGTCAAAATATGTCCCAACTCGTGCTTAGCTCCTCATGCATATGAGCTGTTTGGCAGCAATCCCACTTCCCTAGAGACAACCAAATGCTTTATTCACCAATGACAGTTGTGACTACAGAAATAATCCTCTTAGAGATTGTTCTTTGTGATTAATAAAAATGAGAACAGAAGCGATGGCACTGAGGCCACATTTTCAGGTCATTTCATGATTATTTTTGGCTCAACAATGCTGAAAATTAAGGATTAAAAACATGAGATGCCTTTGAATTTCTAGATAAGACTTGACTTAATATCTTTTCTTCCCAAGATTATCTGCAATTAATTTTCTTTGTATTAATTTTCTTCTTATCAGCACACAGGTTTCCTTATAAGCTTTTGACATATGAGTTACATAAGAAAACATAATAGGGATGAACTATAAAAGCACCCCTCTCTTCCGTCGTGATAGTCTTGCATCTAAACAGGTCCTAATGTCTCATAGTTATGTCTTTTTTTGATACTCTTAAACACTACCTAAAGTTCTAGTTCTAAAGAGTTTTCCTTCACCTTCCACGGGCAGTGTTCAATTCCTCTTTTCCATACTTTTTCCTTTCCCAGGCTCTTCAATAAAATTAGTTTGGGAAAGAGACAGATGAGGAGGAGGACACAGTATCCCAAATGCTGATAAAATAAGCAAAAACTCTAGTAGTTGCTGTTCTCACAAATTTACATAAAGATGGCATGGCTCAAGAAAGCACACTGTGATATGTGCCATAAAGACTTTTTCAAAACTTAGTTTGAAATAATTTTAAATTTACAGAAGACTTTCAAAGAAGCACAGAGACTTCCCACATCCCCTTTACCCAGCTTTACCTACTGTTAGCATCTTACTAACCACAGAACATTTATCAAAGCTAAGGAATTAACATTGGTGAAAAACTATTAAATAAACTATTCAGATTTGCTAAATTTTCCCACTAATATTCTTACTCTGTCCCAGGATCTAATCCAAGATGCCAAGATACCATGTTGTCCTTAGTCATTGCGTCTTCTCAGTCTTCTCTGATCTGTTATGGTTTCTCAGTCTTCCCATGCCTTCCATGATCTTGACATTTCTGAGAAAAACTTATCACATATTTTGTAGGATGACCCTCAATTTGGATTTGTTAGATATTTTCTTATGATTACACTGGGGTTATAAAGTTTTTGCAAAAATACCCCAGAGGCGATGTGCCCTTCCTATTGCATTCTCTCAGGGGTACAGTCATAAGAATTTAAGAATGGATATTTCTATGCTTTCTCTCAGTTTATCAAGTGAGATAAAGAAAAGCATTGCGCATCAAGCAATGGAAGAAAGAATTGTTATGATACTCTTCCTCTGTTGGCATTTTTGGCCTGCTGGCCATAAGCCAATACTATAAGCTAGCAGCTAGGGTGCTACAAGAACTCCAGTACTTCTGCCACATTAATCTTTGTGGGCTCTGCCACCCCTGCAGTGAACTCATGGAGCATTCTCCGTGCCAGGACATACATCCTGTCTCTCTACCACACTTCTCTAATGCCTCTTCGAAGGGTGCACCATTCCACATCTGCTCTCCATCTTCTATTATCAAGAGTTATAACAACTAGAGGGAGTCCCTGACTGTTATTCTTTTCTTTTGTTCCAACTAAGAAAATTGTCAACAACCTCACAGAAAGGGCTATTAAAGCTCATTCTCTTTCATTTTCTCTCTCTCCTCTCTTTTAATCTACATGTGAGCAGAGAGGCACAGTCAAAAGTAATGTCCCAGGGGAGTCTGTATTCTTTCCTCAGTTAATTACCACCTCGGAGGTAGAGGTTCAGCTAATAATAATTCTATTCTTGAGGAACAGGAGAAAATGGAGAAGAGAAGACGAGTCACCCTGTACGTACCATGCTGAGCACTTTCCATCAGATCCTGTTTAAATCTGAGAAGGCGAGGATGCAAATGTTATTCTCCCTATTTTACTGACGAGGAGAGTGGAGTTCAGTGAAATTAGAAAAATTCTTCAAAGTCAGCCAGGTAGTAAGAAGTAAATCCCAAAGTTCTCTCTCTCACTCACCTGGAGGTATAAATCGTGCACACCCTCTGAGCCTGTGGTTAAAAGGCACATGTCTTCCTGATATCGCCAATCAAATCCAGTCTTGATCCCACTCTCCTGGAGGCTAGATGCCCTGATGATTGCCCCGAGATCATCAGTAACGGCTGTTTGTGTGCCTCTGATCTCCTTTGAAAGGCAGAGATGATGTGAACAATAACATCCACAGCATACAAGGGTTTCACAAAGTTCATATTCAATACTATTCAATTGTATAAAGATTGGAGCATGTTAGGGGTCCGAGAAGGTTTGTGATTGTCTCCCTCAAAGAGCTTAGTGCCTCCCCTTTCACATGGCTAGTCCTACTAGAACACAAATGAGTAGTTATAGATCATGTAATCCTAAAGGACAATCAAAAAATATTTGTCTCTGTTTCCGATGGCTCCCTGAGTTACACTCAACAATAACTAGGAATCCTTGTAGGATTGTGGCAAAATGAGAAACTAAACACAAAGATTCTGACCTTTACTCTTGCTTTTAACATTTGTCTGCAAAAATCCTGTCCTTACAAAACAAGTATCTTCAAGCCCAAGGCCTTAGGAATCCCTGTTAAAAACGAGAAGTCCAGCTGACCACGTAGGTCTAATGGAGGCATGGGCAGCCCAGCGCTTCCCAGGCACTTATCTTTTTTGAGGAAGATTAGCCCTGAGCTAACATCTGCCACCAACCCTCCTCTTTTTGCAGAGGAAGACTGGCCCTGAGCTAACATCTGTGCCCATCTTCCTCTACTTTATATGTGGAACACCTGCCACAGAATGGCTTGACAAGCAGTACATAGGTCCGTACCTGGGATCCGAACCAGGGAACCCAGGGCTGCCAAAAGGGAATGTGCAAACCTAACTGCTGTGCCACGGGGCTGGCTCCCCCAGCACTTTTTATTTCACATCAGATTCTGTGTCTGGGTCCCTAATCATTCCTCAAGACTAAGTGCCCACTTGATAATCTCTCCAGAACTCTACTCTTCCAATACTCTGCATTGCTATTTCCAGCCCTTCTCAGGAACTCTTATACCAAAGGACATAAGCTTCCTGCATTCACTCACTTCAGCCACCACAACTCTGACCAGACCCTCAAAGCCTGGAGCCATCTGTGCATGTCATTGGAGATACTCACAAATATGCCTGGTCTCCTTTCCTTTCAGGCACATAGTAATATGCACTTCCCTTCCCCCTTTGAAGTAGGCTGTGGCCATGTTCAAATCCTGATTCTTCCCTTTGCTAGTTAAGCAACCTGGACAAGAGGCTTACCATCCCTGAAACTAAGTTTCCTCTTGTGTCAAATGAGGAAACCATAATTGATTCAGAGGGTTGTTGTAAGGGTCAAGTGAGTGTGTAAAGCACCTAGAATGGATACTTGCAGGGTTTACTTTTCATTTTCCTTCTCTCATTACTACAAACAGAATCAACCTTTACCTTCTTCCCACTCCACTCTCAGGAAATAGAACTTACAGGCAGCTTTAGGTTCATACTCACACAGTGCACCACTTGATTCTTACAAGTAGCTCTTTCCCGTCACACTGGAAAAGGGTGGGCAAAGATTATTTCTTATAAAGTTTGTATCTTCAGTTTCTAGTCAGTTCCAGGATATAGCATACACACAATAAATGTGTATTAATTAAACGACTGAAAATGAATGAATAAATGAATGAATGATGACCTTCAGCACGAAACTTGAATGCATTCTTCAAAATCCAGCTTATTTGCTTCCTCATCTATCTATGTGACATCTTTCTTGATACCCTTAGCTACTTTTAGTACTTTCTTCCTTGCAATAGTATTGAACCAGCTATCTATATGCTATATCAATCTAGTTTGTAACACAACATTATTAAAGAGCACACTCCACACACAACACAGCTTTTGGCACAAAGCATCCAACATCTTGTCAATCTAACAACGTGCTTCCACTGATACGTAATAGAAGCTGTTGAATTGCTATATCTAAAAAATATAGTAAATTATTTGTTTTCAAAATATAATTTAAATTAACCTAATCAGACTTTGTTTTATGTGGGTATTATGTTATACTAAATATCATTAGGAGTGTGAAATGGTCATTCATTTGCGCTAATGATGTTCGCATCCCAACCTGCTGTATATGACCCATATCATTGAACTGTAGACTTTTCTGAATTTTATCTGTCAAGTTGTCCCTGATTTCTCAACTGCTGCTTCCGTTTGTGCATGGACTTGACTCTTGTACTCCTGACTCTGCTCCTCATAATCAGATTAACTCAGATAAAACTGCTTCAGGGAAGAGGTCAAAACCATTGCCAATAATAGTAGTTGCCCTACTTCAGTCTATTTTTAGCACAGTAGCCAGGAGATTCTGCTCACACCAGAGTCAGACCAGCACCACCACCCTGCTCACAGCGCTCAAGTGGCTTCTTACCTCACTCACAGGAAAAGCCGAAGTCAACGCTGCTGCCAACAATATCTTACACTATCTGCATTCCTCTGGTCTGATTTCATCACTGATTATTTTTATCTAACCCATTCTCTTGTAGTGGAATTGTGCTCTTTGCTCAAACACACCAGGAATACTTCTACCTCAGGGCCTTTGCTGTCGCTATTCACTTTATCTTTTCCCAGACAGTTTCTCTCTCATCTCAGTCAAGTCTTTATTCCTACACACCCTTCTCTTCAAGGCATTCTCTAACAACTTTACTTAAATTTGCAACACTCCTTCTTCGCTTTATTTTCAACCAAGATATTTGTCACTATCTAACATACCATATATTTGCTTAAATTGTTCTGTTGTCCCTGTGAACACTGTGTAAACTCCATAACACAAGCACGTTTCTCTGTATCATGAAGCCTGGAGAAGTACCTGGCACCTAATAGGTTCTCAAAACATATTTATCAAATGACTGAACAACTAAAAGAAGAGACACACCATTATTGGCTTTTGCAAATGTTAGAGGCATGGATCATTATCACTAAATAATACTAGCCAGTTTATAGAAGCTAATATTATGTGGTCTTATTTTGCTGAATATTTACATTTATTGTTAGAAGTTTATCATTAATATTTTTATTTTTTAAATGAAAATTTTAAAGGAATATGCTAAAGGTAGTGTTATTTCCAAGGTGAAGGTTGTCTCTTAAGCATAAGTGGTGCTCCAAACACTGCGATTGTCCATTTGATGCTGAGTTGGATCAAAGAACAAGAAACTGAAAGCCAATGATGCACAGAGCGAGAGACATTAATGTGGCTTTGAAGAGGACCAGCTTGGAGCCCTGGCATTGAGAGGAAGTTACACAATAAAGAACATTTTCTCTCAGAAAAAGGGATGTGCATTTTTTGAGCGCCTCTCTGTTTTCCAGTGGAATACCACATTTTCATGGAAACCATGCATTGACCTGATTTATAATTTAAGAAAATACATCAAATGACCTTTTCTCGTTACAAGCAAACCTTTCAATCTTTCTTTCTTAGCCTCATTCTTGGAGAATGTGAATTCAAGTTAATCTAAATTTATTTTTCATCATTACCTAAATGATACCTAAGATTTAGTAAAACTGGGCCACCATCTATTATCTAAGATGACTTGTACTGCTCCTTTTACTCGGAATGTCTCCTCTAGGAGAAAGCACAGCCTCCATCAAAAGTCATCTACCTACAGAAATTTTAAAAGAAATTCAATTTCACTTGAGACCAGATAAGAGTTCCTCAACTATTTTGAAATTCTGTGTGTGGTTTTTGTTCTTCAGGCTCAACATTCCCACCTCCCACAACCAGCACTTCTCTCTCATTGTCCTTTTCTCGCCTTCTCTGCCTCCCACTGCCACTGCCCTGGTCCAGTTCAATTCCTCTGGCAAGGACTATAATGACAGCCTTCTAACTCGTTTCTTGTCTTTTAGAATCTTCACTCTCAAGACAGCCTTCAGAGTTCAAAAAAAATCCCTGAAACTCAAATCTTCTCATCACACTGTCCAAAAAAAGAAAAGAAAAAAACCAAAAACAAAACGCCAGACAAATTCCCACTGTCCACATGATAAAGATCAAGTGGTTTAGCAGGATATACACAGTTTTCTACAACCTGACTCTGATCAACTTGTCTGATGCAATTCTAGCTAGCCAAGTCTAGAGATGTAGAACTACTCTTTTGTGTATTATAAAAAAAATAAGCTTTACTAAATGAAGAAATAAAACGAAAAAGATGTAAACAGTTTTTATCATTTATGCAATTTTTGATAACCTTATATGCAAAATATGAAATGAAGTCTACAGTCTTTGTACAGAAATTAATTTTCTTTGTCCCTGGTAAGTTGAGTAGATTGTTCATTTTCACTATTTATAAATCCTATACTTTTTAAATTGACCTCAAAGCCTAAATAGCCATGCAAATGCCTATGCATAAACAACAAAAAGTTATTTTAAGCAGAATCTACAATGTATAGAAAACTAGGGCATACTGCTAAGTAATGCTTGGTTTAAAACTCATTAAGAAGAAAATCTTTGGATTGTTGTAGTTTATGAAAAGGATACAAAGAAGGGAATTTGAATGAAATAATACTCTCTTTAAAGTAAGATGATTAAAGATAGTGATATCCTGGAGGCAAGTTGCTATTTGTCGTGAGATACTTTTATATATAGTTTCATAATAAACAAATGATAAACTAGTTATAAACAAATTAGGTATTTCTCAAATATTGAAAAGTCTTAATCAACACTGAAGCCTCTTTTTCATAAATTCTTGAGGCTCAGAGGGCAGCGGGTTATGGAAAGGAAAGGGAAGAAAGAGCCAAACTATTAAAATGCTAAAAAGAAGGTGCACCTGAATGTGCTGAGAATAATGATAGAGTAGCTGCTAGGCTTCATCTTTGTAAAGAGATAGAAAATCTTGGCAATTCATCAAAAGGCCAGGATCTGGCATTCTGTTCCCTTTTGCCAAGTCTTTTCTCCTTAATGGTTTCTATTTGGTCTCTTTGTTGGGCTCTTGGTCCTTATGCAAGTGGGTCTGATCTGTCTGATCAGCAGCTCGTATCTGTTTTCTAGCATCTGGCTACGGGCTTGCCCACAACATCAGCAGGGCCTATGAAGAGAGTATAGATGGAGGTTTGATGTTGCCCCCCTTCTTTTCCCAACACCGCCAGGTCTGTTCCACACAGTAAGGGGACTCAGACACATGTGTACAAGTGTACATTCTGATCCGCGAGTCCAAGCTCCTCCCTTTGGCTTGATGGTGCTAGAGGTGCACATTTCAGAGATGAGGTCTGTAGACAAAGGAAGAGGTCCATTCAGGCCTTGGAAGTAGGCTCAGGTTATTGAGTCAGGGAATTTCAGGGTTCCTGGTACACAGAGATGATCTAGAAGGGATATTTGGGGATCTAGTTGGGTATATCCTCTTGGCCTCAAGAACATCTATTCTAACGGGAAGAATGAGACCAAAGGAGGACCAGAGCAGGGCTCACTAAACCACAGAATACAGAACAGAGCTACCTTGATGTCGTCAATTTCTTGGTGTAGATTAAGGATGGAGTACCAACAAGTCATCCAGCAGCTGCTGGTATCAAGAGAATGCTGCCATGCTGGTGGAAGGAACCAGGTTGAGGAAATTTGAGGTTATATACTGAGTTAACCTGGGTTTATAAATATTCCTTGTGCTTAAATTCCAACAGAGATATTGCCATAGACTGAATGTTTGTATTCCCCCAAAATTCATACATCGAAAACATCTTCATGTGATGATGTTTGGAGGTGGGGTCTTTGGGAGGTGATTAGGTCATGAGGGTCGAGCTCTTATGAATTGGATTAGTGACTTTATAAAAGAGACCCCAGGGAGCTCCCTTCTGCCTTCCACCATGTGAGGACACCGAGAGAAGATGGCCATCTGTGAACCACGGAGCAGGTCCTCACCAGACACTGAATTTGTCTGTGCTCAATCTTGGACTTCTCAGCCTCCAGCACTATGAGAAATAAATTTCTGGTGTTTATAAGACACCCAGTCTATGGTATGTTTGTTATAGCAGCCCAAAAGGACTAAGATCCCTCATTTTCTATAACTTTTATTCTTTGTTTGAATATGTCCCTCTCTTAGAATACTTTTTCTTTCTTGTCTGCCTATCAAATTTCCAAGTTTTCTTTAAAGCCCAGGTCAAACGCCTACTCTGCATGAAACTTTCCCCATCCACCATCAGCAGGATTATATTCAGATAGCACTTTGCCTATAGCTGTAACCTAACATTGCCACATAGCATTACATCCGTTCATGTGTATTTTCTCTACTAGAATATAAGTTCATTGAGCACAGGGATTATGGCTCATTCTTTCTTTACTCCAAACTAAATACAGTATTTGATATACATGAAGGACACTATTCTTTGATGAGTTGAATTAAACACATATATAGGTTTTCCAGTCCTACACCGTACTATTCATCTTTATCTCAAAACTAATGTTTATCAATGTCTTTTGTGGAAAATGAGATACAATATTCAGATAGTACATAACCAGGAAGGTCTAGAGTAGATATATTATCTTCATGGATCCAGATTATTGGTTGGCACACTTTTTTTGTAAAGAGCCAGATATCATATAATTTAGGGTTTGCAGGCCACACAGTCTCTTTCCCAGTCTATTGTTGCAATACAATAGCAGCACAGGTAGGATGTCAATGAATGGGTGTGGCTGTGTTCCAATAAAATTTGACAGAAAGCGGTGACTGACCCTCACCCAGACCAGTATTTCTCAACCATGGTTACACAAGAAAATTAGCCCTCAAGGCATCTGTTTACATAGTGAATTAACTTCTCTCTTAAGCGTCTAGAGTGGTAGAAGTAATGTACCATCTTAGGAGAAGTGAGAATAGTTACTCAAATAGTTTTTTCCCCCCTGTGGTTCAGATGAGCACCCCTGGTTGACAGAAAGGCTTATCCAGACATTATACTTCCATTCATGGATAAGCCTAAAACTGCATTATATTTTTAGCACACAGTATCATTGATTCATATTGATCTTCTTTCCAAACAAATCCCCTCAGGTCTTTTTCATTTGAGTTGTTTTATTATACCTAAACTGAAAACTGCGTCTTTATCATTGTTAATTATTTTCTTGTAGGTTTTGGCAAGAAAAACTCCCATTTTATTTTTTTTACATAGATTACTAGTAAAGTAGTATTTTCATCAATCTATATCTTATGAACGTGAAACTAAATATACACAGCTTAAACACAGGCTGAAATTCTTATTTAAATGTCTGGGGAATATTTTTAATTAAATTTTACATGTACCTCTGAAGCACATTTTTGGTATTCAAGATTCCATCCAAGTTCTTTAGATATTACCAAGGCCAAAAAAATTGAAATCACCCTTGATTTCTGTCTTTCATTTCATTCAATTAGGAAATTCTGTAGGCCCTACTTTTCAAAATACATCCAGAATATGACCTCTTCTCATTTCCTTTCCAGCAGCCATGCTGGTCCAAGTCATCCTTATCTTTTCTCTGCATTATTGCAGCGACCTCATAACCGATATCCTGATATCTGCTTCCACCTTGTCTCTCAGTCCGCTCTCTGCATAGTAGCTAGAGATCCTTTTGAAATATAACACGCACATCTCTCCTTTGCTCTGAACCCAAGGTGTAAGCAGTTTCAGATGGAGAACAATCTATGAGAGGGTGGAGGGACCTTTCCAAGCTCACACAGACTGCGGCAGGGCTGAAACAAGAGCAGAGCCCATCTGACATTTAATTTGAGGCCCTGTTACTTGACTGGAGGTTCCTAAATTTATACCCATATGCTGATAGTTTTCTTAGTGTTAAGGATATAAAAAATAATACTATAGAGCCTTTACTCCTACAACTGACATAAATAAGTCCTAAGTCCATTAGATCTGGATTCTAGTCACATACTATTAAACTTTGTGATATGGCATTTACTTTGTCATCTGTGTATCCTTGCTGTTCATCCCTGAAATAAAGTTTATAATACAAAAACTATGTCCATCATGTATTATGTCCAAGGATCAAATGAGAAAATGTTTATGGCAGTAACTTTTTAAAACTTAAAGAATTACAAATCACAAGAGCATATTTTATAGGCGTTTTAAAATTAGAAACAAGACCCGTTCATTGGGGTCCAAACCACAGCAGAACCATTTGTCCGTGAATCCCCAATGAGGTGTTTGGATATGTGGACAGTGGAAATGTGGGTTGTGCTCCTCCACAGTGGTTCATAAACTTCAGATATTGCACAAGAATTAGACAATTATAAGGGAAAGAAGGTTTTCAACATTAGCTCTCCTGTTGAGGAGGGAAGATCTTCAAATTATATTACTGAAGAGCGTCTGTTCCATCCTCCTTTTCTCCAACCTTTGGTCTGAGATGGTATATCAGGGCAAATAGCAGGTGCAAAGCCAAGGTGGATAAGACTGGAACAAGCTAATCTTCCTCTTGTTTTTTTCTTCTTCTCCCCAAAGACCCCCGGTACATAATTGTATATTCTAGTTGTAGGCCCTTCTGGTTGTGCTATGTGCGATGCCACCTCAGCATGGCCTGATGAGCAGCTCTAGCTCCGTGCCAAGGATTCTAACCGGGGAAATCCTGGGCCACCGAGGCAGAGCAGGTGAACTTAACCACTCGGCTACAGGGCGGGCCCCTGTGAACCAGGTTTTAATTGCAGGGATTTGTATAAAATCCTCTCTGCCTGGTGATCTCTGGGACCTCGATAGCTCCTTCTTCTCCATGTCCTCTTGCATCAGGGAATACCTCCAGGCCTTGCTTTCTGAACCTGCTTACTCCACCTACCCCCTTTTGAGAACCCTTCCTTTCACAGCCCTTGATTCCTAACTTTCTCTTTAAACTTGAAATTGTGTAAAGTCTTCTCGTGTGAAATTCAGGCTTTGGTTTCTCTCTGCCCCAAGCTCAAAGCTATGGGTCAGCTCTCACTCACTCCCACCATCAAATGGGGCTTCTGTGGACCCAGGACAGGTCAGAGTTCTGAAAATCCAGCTTGAATAAGAGAGGAAGTTGGACACCACCTTTAAAGGAAATACTCTCCCTTTTCTCTGACAACAAAGAACTAGAGATCCTTTCTGTGGGAGGTCGACCTTGCCTTTCTTCAACAGAAGTAATGTGAACATTTTAAAAAGTTCAGAAGCATTATATTCTATCTGTTAGATGTTAAGAGAGACTAGAAGAGGAAAAGAAAAGCATATATTCCTCAGAAAAGAGCAACTTATTTCAATCACCTGGTTGCTTATGCCTTATCTTTTCATTTCTTCACTTGGCAGATTCCAAAGGTTATCATCATACACATTCCAAATCTCAAGTGACTCTCCAAAAATTGAATATTTCTCAAATAGCTTTTCCGTATATTTCCTTAATAACTGATATACAAATATACACACACAAGGCAGATGTTTATGTGCGTGCGTGTGTACATATTATATATATAATAACCTCCCACAGACATATACATTTCTCATGAGCTCGAGGTAATTTGAACCTAAAACTTGAATACATGTTAGTTTTTCCAATTGTTACATGTAAATTCAAATTTATTTTTACATTTGAACTTGATTCCTATGTAACTTTTAATCTATCAGCACAGCAAAAATGAAATCACTGACTACTGAATGGAATTTTAAAAGAAATGCAAATAATGTATCATTTATTAATCACTTATGAGGTGCCAGATACTATTCAAAGCTCTTTACAGATTTTATGCCTTTAATTCTAAAGACAACACCATGAAATAAGTGTCATGATTATACCAATTTTAGTGATAACAAAGGAGGTACAGAAAGTAAAAAATGTACATGGCAGAGCAGGGATTTAAAGGCAGAATATAACTCCAGAGTCTTCACTCATGAATATTTCTCTTATTTTAAATTAAAGTTATGATGTACTAATTTTGTAGTCATCAGAAAAGAAAAACCTTCAAAGAAATTGCAATTGCAAACAAAATATTCATGACTAGAAAGAATAAAAAGAAGGCCAAGTCCAAAGACAGATCCACCCACACAAAACTAACTGAGCTTCATCCAGGCAAGTTGATGTGCCTATTAAAATATTCTAATTAGCTGTCTTTTACTTTCTCCTTGTTTTCCATCTTCATCTTTTCCATAATCTTCAAATGGAAGTAGGATAGATGAGCAGTTGTTAAATCCACAGCAATAGCTAACTAGCAAAAGAAAAAGCCACTTACTGTAAGATTTTTCATTGCAAAATAAATGAAGGATTCCCTGAAAGTAGTCATTGTTAGCAGTATAAATTTCTGAAACATTTTTAAGCAAAACAATGAAAGTTGAAAACTCCCTGCCATACAAAGAGGATTCTGAAAATTACTAGGTCAACCTTGTGGCTATTGTTGACCCATCTTTGAATACTGTCCAATAATATGTCAAGAGATAACATTTACGTTTGAAATAAACATTTAAAAAAACCCTCTCACCACTGCTATAGGGAAATTTGCTGATGGGAGTGTTAACTGGCACACCCTTGCACAAAGTTATTTGTTAAGTAAGTAATAGATACTCCAGAAAATCATTGCAAGTAAACAATCAGAAATGAAAATCAAGATTTATATACAATGATATCAGTAATTAAAACTGATTAAAATACAATTTACACCTATGCAAATTTGGATGGCATAGGAAAATATTCCTGAAAATATTGATTTATAAAGCACTGGGCAAGAGCATACATACATACAATTTAACTTCAAATATATAAAAATACATTTAATTTCAAAGCTGCCTCAAGCCTTCCTCTATTCTGGAGATTCTATGAAGGAAAAACTGTGTTGTTCACTTTCATGTCTCCAGCACCCAGTTCAGCATTAGGAACCTAATTAATGCTCCATGCAAAAATGAAAATTAACGCATGAATGAATATTGATAGGTGGATGCCTGGTAAGGAGTCCTTTAAGGACCCACCACGTCAGACTGTTGAGCTGATTGTCTGTCCTGACAGGCCAAGCACGTCTATGGGAACAGACGTTCTCTATTCAAAGGAAGGGTTGTTTGAATCCCCTTTTAGTTTTGCAAAATTAGGCAGTAGAATGTCTTCATTTGTTGATTAAAAAAAAGAAAATAGCCTAGTAACGACCTCATAGGGTTCTTGGGCAGCTTAAGTGATGCCAGGCATGAAAAGCATTTAAAACATAAACATACAGTGCTAAATAAATAAGACCTAGGATTACCATAAATTGAATCCCTTAGGGACTATTGAGACGCACTATTTGTGTGACTTTTTTCTGCCTGATTTTAGTTCTTTCTGTAGTGTCCATCAACGTTAGCAGGTTAGCTAACAATGTGACTGATGCTTAGCAGATGTTGCCTTATCACCATGACTTAAAACCCCATAACGGATCCCCAATGACTCCACAACAAAATCTAAATTCTTCATATTTACACAAAAGACACTTGATGGCCCAGCACACCTCTCCCTCTCCTGTCTCATCTACTGCTAGTGTCTCATATGTGCCTTCAGCCAAACAAAATTACTTATATTCCCCAAACTCTCTACTTTCTAGACTTTATAATGCTGGACCCCCAGGTTGGAATACAACTTTCCTGATCTAACTTTGAATCTTCCTTACAAATTCACCACAAATGTTACTTTCTTTAGGGAACTTTCTCTATCCTGTCCCTTCCAGTTGAATCTGGGTTCCCTCCTCCACACACACCTCAGTGGCCTCTGATGTCATCATCGCCGGTTTCGTTGACTGGCTTCTCCCCAGACTGGCACCTGTTCAAGGTCAGGTTAGGTGCTTTAGTCACCTGTTCAGGTGCCCAGCACAAAGGTTGGCCCAAGGTAAAGATTCAATACATAATTCTGGGATGAATAAATTGTCTAACATAGTGTTTTCAGATGGATAAGTATAGATACAGGAGTAGAGCTGGTGAAATCATTTTATTGATGTGCTACATTGAATTAGTTAGAAGCTATAGTATGCAGGTTAGGAACCAAAAAATGTTTCATCTTTTTATGGCTGAATAGTATTCTGTTTCTTTATCCATTCATCCACTGATGGACACTTAGGTTGTTTCCAAGTCTTGGCTATTGTGAACAATGCTACAAATAGCATAGGGGTACACATATCTTTTCGAATTAGTGTTTTCGTGTTCTTTGGATAAATACCTAGAAGTGGAATGGCTGGATCACATGGTAGGTCTATTTTCAATTTTGGGGGGAATCTCCATACTTTTTTCCATAGTGGCTGCACCTATTTAGATGCCACAAACAAATACAGATACAGAGAACAGATCGCTGGTTATCAGAGGAGAAGGGGAGTGAGGAGAGGGTGAAAGTGGTAAAAGGGAACATTTATATCGTGATGGACGGAGAGTAGACTTTTGGTGGTGAACAGATACACAACACAGACTATGTCTGTATAGATATAGTCTATACAGAAGTCGAAGTATAATGAAGTATACCTGAAATTTATATAATGTTAAAAACCAAAGTTATCTTAACAACAAAATAAAACAAACAAAAAATGGCTTAAATTTTCAAAGAACATTTTAATTATTTAGAGAATGTTTACCAAAGAGATCAATTAAGCATAAGAGCACATTTAACATGGACCTGGCTTTCCATGGTAGCTTGCAAATTAGAAATGAACCACTATATGTTCATGGGCACCTCACAGGCACACCTCTTTTTCTAACACAGTCCTTTATTGTTTTGAGCTTTGATCATCTGCTTTTTTCCTTCATCATTAGCATATGTGTGATCTTGTGTTTATAAAGGCATTTATCATATTTCAAATACCTCTAGGACTCCTTTCCTAAAATAATCTGGTTACTAATGGGAAGGCCTTGATTTTTTTTTCTAACAAAAAAGAAAATTATATTTGAAAGTACATGCACCTTACTCCTTAATGTTTTCAAAGTGGAGACTTGGGAAAAAATATAGAATATAGAAACCAAAAAGTCAATGGCCTGGTTCTTTTTTTGTTGGGATCTGTCACCATCAGTATTATCAATATTTAAATAAATACATAAAATCCATTGTATAGTTATTTAAAAACAGTATCAGTGACAGGACTTGATAAGATTCAACTCAAAACAATGAAAATTTACAAAGAAATTTTTAAAAACATGAACATATTTTATTTTTAAAAGCTAAACCAAATTTGTTTTGTAAAACTGGGTAAAGAGCAGAAAAATAGAGTTTACCAAGAAACAGAAAAGGGCAATAAACAGAATTAATATTCTAAGTGACTAGAAATACACTTTCATTGTTTGTAAAATGAAGCCAATATTTCCTCATAGTGTCATCGATGTCATATATAAGATCGTAAATGTCACAGATGTCATTTATAAAGTGACTTTGGTAAAGTAGGCACACATTCAATTAGGGAAAATTTAAAGTCATACATTTCTTTGGAAAGCAACTTGGTAATACTTATCAAAATTGAAAATGCAGATATTCTTTGACTTATTTCTGCTTCTAAAAATTTATCCTATCACATACTTTTAAAATTATTCAAATGGTGTATAAATGTATGTTCACCGTACCACTTTTGTGTCAGCAAAAAACTAGAAAAAACTTAATGCCTATTAATTCATGTATGATTACATTATTATACATTCACACAGTGGAATACTATACAATCATTAAAAGAAATAGATTGTGTTTTAGTTTTTATTGAATTTCTTTTTATAATTTTAGCTTTTTTCAAAAATGTTTACTTGTTTTACTGTTTATTATGTAATAATTTTAGATTGATACAAGGGCTCGATCCACGATCATAAAATATCTGTCCACTGATTTAGTTTTTCTTTGATTTTATTCACCAGAGTATCATAGTTTTCCTCACACAGATCTTGTATATATTTTGTTAGAGTTATACCTAAGTATTTTATTTTGGGGAGTGATAATATGAATGGGTTTGTGTTTTTGATTTCAAATTCCACTTGTTCTTTGTTCGTGTACAGAAAAGCAATTGCCTATTAACCTTGTATTCTCCCACCTTGTTCTAATTGCTTATGTAGAGTCAGTGCAATAAGCAGAGTTGCTGAGAAAATTTCTTCTCTCCTGAGGGTCCTACCCGCATGTACACACCTACTGATGCTATCATTTAAAAAACCTTACCTTCCTTTACCAGAGGAGCAGACTAATTTAAGCAATAAGCAATACTCAGAAGGAAGACCTTGAATTTCACATCCTATGACATTAATTCACATACTGGGTTCCTAAATATGACAAATACCTGCAACTGCCCTTTTACAATCATCTAGAAAATGAATTAGTTTTAAGTTAGGACATTTTATTTTAACCCTTTTAGAAGCAATTTTTTCAATAAGCATTTTCATCCACAGAGAGTTAGGACCTCTTTGGAGGTACGCACTCTCTTATAATTTATTCACAAGTAAATAAACACCTATTAAGACTATGCAATTAAAAAAAAATTTAGGGAGGTACCATAGTATTCTGATACAACTAAATGATACATTTCTGACACAGAAATTCAAAAGAATTACTTTTATAATAAATTTGATTTCTATCTCTTAAAGTAAATATACTAAACTATGCTGCATGGTTTAGCTTTTTTCCTTTGTTCAATCCACTGCCCCTTCCCTGAGAATCCATTGTAGAAATAAATTAACTCCTTTGTTATTCTATGACATTTTACCATTTAAGCTGTCACTTATGTTTTTACTATAAAGAAGAATCACCTGTGGATTCTTAGTGCCTTCCTTCTTAGGCATTTTTTTGCATTCCTTCAGTGTTCTTTCCTGCTATTAACTGTAATCTGTAAGATCATATATGTGAAAACTAAAAGGAATTTAATGAGCAAGAATGTATAATGTGTTCCTACTACTGATATCTCCATGAATTTTATAACACTTCTCTGCCTTTAAGTATTTTTAAATCACTATAAAAACTGAACTGACAATAAAAATGATACTTTATTTGTAATGAGCAATACTTGAAAAATAACAGATAGTATAACTCAACCGTAGTGGAATCTACAATGTGGCTACATCCCTCTTTCCTACCAGCTCGTCGTGCGGAATTGTTGGCAGAGGGTAAATCAAAAGGAAGCCTGCACATAGGATAAAACCTGTCATTTCTCAGAAACCTTGAGGATTAACCAACATGTATAAACACACTCTGATAAGTGCAAATAAAACACAAATACAAATGCATATTCTTTATATTGATTAACATACTGTGCTTACATAATTAAATTACTAAAAAATGTAAATAGCAAAATATTCTAAATATTGTGCCACAATTATTTCAGCTTCATCTAATTCCTGACTCATGTTTGGGTTTGGCTGCTCTTCAACACTTACTCTGATATTCGGTCCAGGCCTCTGAGACTATCACTCTATCACTGGCTTCTCCCATAAGCTCAGATTCTCATATTCAAATTCCTTGGTGTACATAGTCTGGATGTTTCAAAGTCACCTCAAAAAAATCTCCTTTTGAATATGGTTCTATATTCACGTGGATATTTTCATGACTCTTTTTTTCTAACCAGCAATCTGGGAGTCAATTCTTAACTTCTTTTTTCTTGTTACTACATAATCAATAAATCATCAGGACTTGCAAATTCTAGCCTGGGTATATTTCTGGGATCTTGTTCCTTCTCTCCTTTCCCACATTCCTCATCATCTCTTTCTGAAGTTTCCACCAAACCAGCATCACGAACCTGGAAGGACCTTAAATTCCCAATATACCAAATTTTCTGTTGCTCGTGGTTGAAATAGTTCTTACAATATTAAATTTTTCCAAGAGAATTGTGAAAATTCAGGAGAAGATGCTTTCTAGATTTATAATTCTTATGTAGCTCTTCTACTTTGGGAAAACAGTACAGAAGAGTGGAAAAGTGTATTGGATTTATTTCAAATAGATTAGTTTTAGATTTCAGAGTTCAAGTATTGTCTTTATGCTTATTTAAATGTGGTCAAATTATGCAAATACCCAGTTACTCCACTTCAGGGAATCTATCCAAAAATCATGAAAACACTAATTTGAAATGATATATGCACCCCTATATTCATTGCAGCATTATTCACAATAGCCAAAACTTGGAAACAACCTAACTGCCCATGAATGAATGAATGGATAAGGAAGATGTGGTATATATATATACGTATGTGTATATATATATATATACACTACATATATATATATGCAATGGAATACTACTCAGTCATTAAAGAGATGAATCTTCTCATTTGCAACAACATGGATGGACCTGTAGGATATTATGCTAAGTGAAATGTCAGATGGAGACAGTCAAATACTGTATGATTTCACTCATATGTGGAAGATAACAACAACAACAAACAAACATGTAGATATAGACATTAGATTGGTGGCTACCAGAGGGGAAGGGAAGAGGGAGTAAGGTACAAGGAGTAAAAGGGTGCATGTGTACAGTGACGAAAGGTAATCAGTCTGTGGGTGGTAACCATGATGTAGTCTACACAGAAATTGAAAAATAATGATGTACACCTGAAATTTATATAATGTTATATACCAATGTTACATCAATAAAAAATAAATTAAAATAAGAGGGAACAGTAGTTCCATATTTTAATTTTTTGAGGAATCTCCATACTGCTTTATATAGTGTCTTCACCAATTTACATTCCCATCAGCAGTGTATGGGGGTCACCGTTTCTCCATGTCCTCTCCAACACTTGTTATGTTTTATCTTTCTAATTATAGCCATACTGATGGGAATGAAATGATATCTCACTGTAGTTTTTATTTGCATTTCCCTAATAATTAGTGATGTTGAACATCTTTTCATGTGCTTTTTGGCAATTTGTATACATTTTTTTTGAAAAATGTCTGTTCAGATCTTTTGTCCATTTTTTAATTTGATTGTTTGTTTTTTGGGGGGAAAAAACACAAAGCTGGAGGTATCACATTCCCTGATTTTAAAATACACTACAAAGATACAATAATCAAAACAGCATGGTACTGGCAGAAAAACAGACACACAGATCTATGGAACAGAATCAAGAGCCCAGAAATAAACCCACACATCTATGGTCAGCTAATTTTCAACACAGGAGCCAAGAACATACAGTGGAGAGAAGAAAGTCTCTTCAGTAAATCGTGTTGGGAAAACTGGACAGCCATACGCAGAAGAATGAAAGTAGGGCATTATCTTACACCAAACACAAAAACTAAGTCAAAATGGATTAAAGATTTGAATGTAAGACCTGAAACCATAAAACTCCTAGAAGAAAACATAGGCAGTATACTCTTCCACATTGGTCTTAGCTGTATCCTTTTGACTACCATGTCTCAGCAGGCAAGAGAAACAAAAGAGAAAATAAACAAATGAAACTACATCAGACTAAAAAGATTCTGCACAGCAAGGGAAACCATCTACAAAATGTAAAGACGACCTACACACTCGGAGAAAATATTTACAAACCATATATCTGATAAGGAGCTAATACCCAAAATATATAAGAACCCATAAAACTTAACAACAAAAAACTTCTCTCTTCCCCTATTAGGAAGTCTCCAGCTTTCTGGCACCACTGTCATGATCAGGAAAACAACAGCAGTGGTGGCTCCAGAACCATAACATATCTGCTATAGTCTGAACAGTAAGATCTGTGCCACATGCCTTGCCTCTCAGCATCCACAGAGTGGCTGACAAGGTGCTGAGACCTCTGCTAACACTGTGACAGAAGCTCCATGTATTTCCCTGGTGTGCTTGTCAGCCCACAGAACAGAAGCCACAGAAAGAGAGCTTTCTGAGAGGGCATGAAATTGACTGAAGCTAAATCACATTGGGAGCCTAGGCTGCAAGAGAACCTTGAAAATGTAGGTTGTAGCTTTCCACATTCTGCCATTTATCAAGGCCCATTAGAAGGGCGGGCAGACGGTGTTGTGTACAACCCACCACACCCACCAGATAGACTAGTAACATTGGTTTGTTATGGTAGTACCTTAGGTTTCCAATGAAATTTCTACAAGAGTCCTTACTCTTCATTGCCACTTCCAGACTTTTTCCTTCCTGAAAACTGCCAGTTTCAAAGTCCAAACTCTCAGACTACACTGCCTGATAACTTTCTTTGCCGCATTAATTTAAAGATGTAATTTAATTACTTTCCCTCTTTCCTGAAAGATTTTAACACCTGACTCACCACCACTTTCTTCTATCCAGTCAGAATTCTTGATGATTCAATATCCATGTAGAAGAATCTCGATCTTCTCTTTTTCAATGATTTGATCCTCAGTCATATCTCAGCCACCCACTTTCAAAGTCATGCTATGTCCCACCAATAGCAATAGCTACACCCAATTCCCTTAATCTCAATTGTAAACATCTCATTTTCTGAACACCATTTTCTATATTTCTAACTAATCCCACAAATACCCAAAACTCAGCAATTCTCCAAAGCTAGAAAGACCTACATCCACTGCAAATAACTTCTTCATTCCTACTCATGTCCTCACATCCCTAGCTATCCGTCTTAGATACTACAACCCATCTTTATAATCATCACTACAATCTTGCAAACAATTTCACCTTTCCAAGTATCTCCTCTTCCCCAGCAATCTCTAAACCACTTTTCCTTTCTTACAATTTTCCGTAACACCTATCTATCTATCTATCTATCTATCTATCTATCTATCTATCTGCCTCTTTCCCTACTTGACTATAATTTCCATGAGGCCAAAGACTCTTTTGTTCACTGCTCTTGCCCCAGAATGCACAATAATGTCTGGTGTGTGGTAAGAGTTCCATAAATAATTACTGAGTAAATGAATAACATAGTTATCATGTAATGATCCCTTAGTTTAACTAGAACACTGACTAAAATATAAAAGGTACCCAAATATTTTGTTGAATGAATGAATCATATATAATTGCAATTCTAAGGCAATATAAACCCTTAAAATTCTATTTGGTCTACCCATTAAAGGTAAATGGAAAAATCCATTTCATAAATTCAATGATACACCAGAAATACAAAGGTATTCTATTCTTTCGGTGATATATTGTGAAATTTGAATTTGTATGGTTCAAATTTTTCCTCTTTTTTATGTTTCCTTATAAAATTTCCTACCTTTTTAAGGATAATTATTTCAATTAAAGTAACTATAATTTTTGAAGATTAAAAATATATGAGATAACTAATTGAATGAATTCTTAAATTGATCACTTAAAATAACTATAGGTTATATTAATGTTGTACTGAACTCTTATTCTCTTGAAACTGATTCTACTCTCTTCAATCTGTCTTTAAGGAAGGAAATTAAATAGCTTGAAAATATTTAAAGATTCATTTTAATGATGCCTTTCAGCAGTCAGAAAGTAGTTCCCCAGTTATTAATTACATCAGGTAAATCAACCATGACAATCTATTAATAGGAAATGGAGAAGAAAATTAAATTAGTAAAAACTGTTTAAACTGATTAGCTAATTATAGAGAGACCACATTACATAAGCATGCACTAGGAGAGCCTATATCCATACACTCAGATGCATGTAACGCTGATTGTTTACAGGGATGTTGCTTTCATTACTATAATGAACCATCCAGAGATCTACAGTATATCAAATTGCATGAAATAGTATACTTAAAGAAATGTTTCAAGTCTTTGTGTAATTAACACGCCCCTAAAACCTGCACAGCCTTGAGCTGTAGAAGCATATCACACAAAAGGCTATTTAGAGCTTATCATAATATTTATGATGCATTAATTTTAAAATGGAATTATCTGGGTATATATTTATAACTCCACACAATATGCAATAAACAGTGCAAAAGACAATTTTTGTTTCCTTCCCTTTTTCCTCTCTTCCTTCTTTCTTTCCTTTCTTCTACAAATATTTTTTGGTCACCCACTATGTGACAGGCACTTTGACAGGTTTGGCAGAAAAACAAATAACAAGACAGACAAGGTGACTGAGTGTGAAGGACAGGAAGCAGCCAGGTAAGAAAATAGCTGTGAGGGAGGGGGTCAGGAGGTGGTGATTATCTCTCCAGAGAGTGCCAGACAACTTTCTTCGGGAGGGAAAAATGTAGTATGTTCTAAGAGCCATTGTGCTGGGAACAGAATGGGTGACAGTGTTATAAGAGAAGAGAGAGAGTAGGTAGGCAGGGTGCATAGCACGAAGCAGGGAGACTGGATTCTACCGGAAGTGCAATGGGAAGCCATTATAGTGATTTTGGGGACCAGGGGCAGGTGGGGGAGTGTCAAATTATGAAAGTATTGTGAAAGATAATAGGAGAAACTTCTTTTCATTTATATGCTGCCCTATTTTGTATGTAATGCTAGAGAATCACATAGATCTAAAAATCACTTTTGTAAAAAAGAGTGGTGTTAAATATTCACAGAAGAGGGCTGGCCTGGGGCAAGTGGTTGAGTTCCCGCGCTCCGCTTTGGAGGCCCAGGGTTTCGCTGGTTGGGATCCTGGGTGCGGACATGGCACCTCTCATCAGGCCACGCTGAGGTGGCGTCCCACATAGCAGAGCCAGAGGCACCCACAACTAGAATATAGAACTACTCACTGGGGGGCTTTGGTGGGAAAGAAGGGGGGAAAACAGAAGATTGGCAACAGTTGTTAGCTCAGGTGCCAATCTTAAAAAAAAAATCACAGAAGAATCGAGTATAACTAAATGATTAGCGTTAATGGAAAATAATGTATTTTTGACACTTCTTAGAAATTTAATGAGCCACACAAAAGAAAGTATGGTTTAATAATCATTAACAAAAGATCAAAGTGAATTTTGAGCTGTCTGTATACCCTAGATAACAGCCCTTAATAAACGCTGCTTAAAACGGTAACTCTGGTGAGTGGTAGTTTGACATGCTAACCATCTAAGTGAGTGGATAGAGGTTTATCCTGATCTTTACTAATCACTACTTCTTTGGAAAGGAGCCAATGTATTGCAAGCACCTGCAATGTATGATCCACGACAGTAAGTGCAGTCTATAAGAAAGTGCTGAATGTGACTATTTTCTTAATTGAAGTACGATTTTAAATAGTAATAGGCCACCCAAGTGGAGAGACTTTGAAATGTTAATAGACTTTTGTTAAAATCATTGCACATTTTTATACACGAATCAATTTTTTTATGTTATGAAGTTAAATTACATCCAGGATTGCTTGATTTTGTATTATAATGTTTACATTGCAGGTTGTTATATAAAGATAAGAGCAAGGATTGATTTTTGCAAATGTTCTTATTCCAACCAAACAAAATCAGAGAATACGTTTATCTAGTGAAATAAATTAGAATGAATAAAGGAAAATATTTAAAATATGGCTTTTTACATATATTTGTTCCATAATAACTTTTTGAAAATATTAAATATGTAGATTTGAAAAAAAAGTTTAACAACTGTGAACCAGACTGCAAACATTTATTCTTCAAGATATTTAAACCTAGCTATTTATTTGCCTCAAAATAATTTGTTGCACCCCATATTCTTCTCTTGATTCCACTGCCTACACCTTCCTAAGAAATGGATGAATACTCTCATATGTGCACAAATACCTCCTTTTTAGAAATATTCATTGGCCATCTAGTGCGGATTCTATACATACAAGACAATATAGGCAAAATTAAATGTAACTCTATATGTTTTATATGTTCAGAAAGACAGGATACATTAAAATAGAGTATTATACCTCTTTGAAGATGACCTCTCTGAAAAAGAGTTTTAAAAATTCTCATACAGAGCGCTTTAGATACACAACATTGAATCAATCATCACGACATCTGTTTAAGTATAAAACAGCGATATTTCTGAACAGGCAATCACAGGAGCTTTCTGGCTCCAGGCTCCCACTACTTCGGCGCTACAATCCACCCTACGTATTGCTGCGGACTTATCTTTATAAAAGTAGCATCACTTCATCTCACTCCACTTTGTTTCCTTCCCATCCAAAGTTTTTCCACAGAAGCCCTTTTCCATGATAAATAACTCTCGTATTTACTTCACAGAATGCTTTTCTATCTGCCTGCTTAGACCGAAACTGAGCTTTATGTAGAATGCATTGCTCTCCTGTGCCCTTATTCACAGAGAGAATATTCTGTGTTACTTAAGGTAATGGTAGCTTCTGTAACAGAGAAATCCTTAAATCTCAGTAGAAGTTTTTCTAATTATTGAGCTGGGGAACTGTGCTGCATACGCTCACTCAAGGACCCAGGCTGCTGGAGGTTCTGTGGTCTCTAACATGGTGCTTCTGGTTTGCTTGGGGAATCAACACCCATCTGTCAGAGGATTACATGGAATTTTATAGGCCAAGCCAGAAATTGGTGTATGCTCTTGTGGCCACTATTTCATTGGCCATAAATCTGTCACATGGCTGCTCCTAAGAGAAAGGGAAGATGGGACATATACTGTAGCCAGGTGCCCTGCAGGAAAGGAAAAGTTTTGCTAAATAGCTCAGCAGTCTCTCTCTCACAGTCTTCCATGCTGCATGTATGAAAGGCACAGGGTTTGTTGGCATTTTTCTAGTTAGTAAATAGTTCTTTACTCCTGTAGACCCTTATAGAAATCACACTCTCTTAGAATTGATCACCTTCTGTATTCTTTCAACGCGAGAAGTTTTGGATGTCATGTGGTTGACTCATTCCAAAACCTACCTTCCAGTTTTGTTTTGTTTTTTAAATTCTTTCACTATAAATGTTCTCTACCTTCCTCCTCTTCTGCTACCCATATCCATCGACACTTATGCTTTATACATTCTTGTCATTTGAACATTTGAATTATCATAATTCTTGCATACTGCATCCTTTTTCTCACCTGCATGCCTTTCAAAAATGCTATTTCTTTTAGTAAAACTCTATTTACAAAGAAATGTTTCCTGGCCTTCTCTTTCCCACTCTGGGGTGGTCTCTGTAGTCTGTGTTGTCAAAGAACCTAGAGCTTACCACCGAAACGTGAAGGATGCTGAAAAAGTGAAAACTTTCCACTCGCTTGAGCAAGAGCTTAGTCTGAACTTTCCTAGCCACACTCTTGCTAAAACCAAATTGACCCCCCAAAAGCTGTTAAACTGTGGCTCCAGGACTGCTCTCTCTACATCCAGTTCCAGGATGTAAGCAACATCAGTTTTCATATACCTTCCAAAAATATGAAAAATGAATAATTTTCCAAACCGAACTTTGACAGACCTTCCTCAATTTATCCTCTGAAATTTTAAACATCTTAATCCCCACAAAACTCTCATCTTCAGCTGTTCGCACATTGCAATGTTTTTAATAGTCTTAATCAGACAACATATGGTTCCTTTTTCTCCTACAATTATAACTCTCATTATTAGACTTTTGACAGAACTAAACATATTAAACTATGACTAGTTCTTCTTTCTCCTCTTCCTGTCATCTAAAGAGATTTTTGTTTTGTCTCATCAGGTTTTTTTCTTTACCTTGTCCCATGAGGAGTTTTCCAACTTGTGAGACCTGGTTCCTTTATATTTTTGTATATATAGAAAAAGACATGAGGGGTAGGGACATGGAGAATGTATGTAGACTCGGGTTGGCTGATGAGTTTTTCCAAGTAGTTTGCAAAGAAAAGGATGGAAGCAGCTGCAGTATATGACAGCAGTGGATGTTGAAAAAGAACAGGGAAAGTTTAAGAAATACTACTGTAAACTTTGTGTTCCCTTCTCAGTTTCAAGAAATATAAATAAAGGAATCAAATTAACTTGAAATCATTTTGGTTGCTGGACTGTGTTCGTGTACGGCAAAGTCTCTGTGGGACAGAACCAGGTAAGCTACAGATTTATAACTGTGTCATAGTCACATTTATACATTTAGTTCACTAAGTGAACTCAACTCATTACTCACTAGCCTGCAAGGCCTTGACAGCAGGGAAAGGGTATCATTTACCTGCAAGTCCTTGGCATCTAAGGTGTCTTGTACATAGCGATATTTTGTAAATATTGATAGATGAATGAATGGATTCATGGACAGAAGTGAAAATGCCTGTGATCGTTCTCCATTGTCTATAGACAAAAAGCCTAATCTTTTTATGACATATTATGAAATGGTCATACATGGTCAAAGCTAGAGCCATTTTTTTCTCATCAATATTTTTTGTTTACCCATGTTATATCTATGTCTCTATTCCACATTTATTCACTTTTAGAACTCTATACTTCTGCTCATTTCAGTTCAGTACCTACACGTGGTTCCCTCCCTTATCTGCCTAAAAACATCTTATTTATTTTCCATTACCAAGCTCACATTTTACCCATTGTTTGAAGTCTTCCTTAATAATCCTCTGCCCCCTTTAATTGAATTAATTTGGTTCCTATGGTGGATGGATTCTAGGGACACGGTCATGACCTTGATTTTTTTCACCTTTGTTATTCACTTTCCCTATGTCCTCTCCCTTGAATGTGGAGGACCTGTGACTTGCTCTTAACCAACAGAACATGGCAAAGGTGATGTGATTTTGCATATGTAATTAAAGTTTCAAATTAGTTGATTTCAAATTAATCAAAAGTAGTATTATCCTAGATGGGGTTGACTTATACAGGTGAAAAACCTTAACAGGAGGACTGGCCCCCTTTGAGGTGAGAGAGAGTCTCCTGCTTACCTTGAAGGGAATAACAGGTGTCCTCTAGGATCTGAGGGCTTCAGTAATACAATCACAAGGGCCTGAATTCTGCCAATTCCTCTGTGAGCTTGAGAGAGGACCCCCGTCCATGCCCTCCCCACTCCAGATGAGGACTCAGACCTGACTGATGTCTTCATTATGGGCTTGTGAGACAGCAGAAAACCCAGCTGAGCTGTGCCCAGATTCCTGAACAAAGTCAACTGTGAGATAATAACTGTATGCTGTTTTAAGTTGCTATATTTGTGATAATTTATTATGCAGCACTAGAAAACTAATGCAGATCTTTTATATATGTTCTCCCAGCACTGTGTACTAACTTGGCTACAACACTTAACATGCTATAACCGTGGCTCATCCATGTCTTTCTTCCCGATGAGACTTTGAGTTCTCTGAAGGCACGAACCACATTTCATCTATAAAATTCAGTAAGTCAGTAAATATTTTATTGTTGACTTGAGTAATATACTTACCACAATAAAATTCCTATAAATTTCTCCACTACTCTTGTCTAAGAAATCTAGTCATTGGTAAGTAAAATAAGAAAACCAAGGAATTCTCATAAAAATTTAGGTCTCAGTCATGGACTTTGCTGGCCCCTTTTCTCTTTCTAAGTATCCAGATTTTAGAACAGTTATTTACTCCTCCTACATGCATACCAGACAGTCTGAGAAAAGCTAATTAATCTCCTAACTTCAGAGAACTTTTTGACTTGAGAGAGTCAGTATTTTTTATTTCCTTGGCCTCAGACACTGTCCTAGGGGTGCAAACTCAGGGAATCTCCTACTTGGAAAGTGGCCTGTCTCTTATTAGATGTAAGGATACATGTGGCCCTGGTTGCTAACTTGTGGCTGTGAGCTCTGCCTGCTAAAACAGAAGAAATTGTGTTCTTGATGACATAGTTGAAGCACTGTACAACTTACTGCTGAATGCTGTCTTATTTTTGAATTTTGAGTTACCAATAAATCTCTTCATGGTTCAAAACCAGTTTTAGCTGGGCTTCTGTTGCTGTAACATAAAGTCCAAACTGGTACAGTTTCTAAAACTATATTCTCAGGGCATTACTAGGATTTGGTATGAAGTAAACATTTAGTCATTCAACTAGTTGTTTCTTTATAGAATGTCAAATAACTCAATTCATAATTTTGACAGTTTATTAATACATTCTTCATATGTTAATGCTGATAGAAAATAATGCATCTCTTAGCTTACCATTGAGTTACAGAGATAGAAGTAACAAATATCAGATATTTTAAAATATCTAACATATTTGGTTTCTTAATGACATTTATTTCTAGCTTCTCATACTCCAATGGTTCTGAGTAGGCTAAGTCTAAATATGATTTATATCTGTTTTACTTGACAGATACAATTACCTATATTCTGAAATTCCCGTAAAAGAACTGTACCTATGCTTCCAAATGGAAGTATGACCTAATGGTTAAAATGAAGAATTTCTCTCAATTAGAATTTAAATTATCCTTTGATCAGAATGAAGGCTGTAGCGTAATAGCAAAACTGGTGGGAAATTCAGTTGATTCTGTAAAATAGTGATGACAAGGAGGATTAATTTTGGAAAATCTATGCCAATTATGTGATCAAAATGTTTATGCCTTGCTGTATTTTTTTGAACCACAATGTTTTCTTTGCCCATAGGAATTGGGCTAATCAATACCTCATTTTAGTAGGTGTCACACTGATAAACAAGATGTGGAAACCAACCAAGAAGTCAGAATTGGGCATCTGATGCATCATTACTTTTTTCTTTCCACTGGACAATTCCCATCAGCATACAAATATGCCACAATTTCATTTATCCTAAAATACACACTATTAATCTTTTCCAATTGCTACCATCTCATTTTTCTACTTCTCTTTAGAATAAAATTCTTAGAAAAAGTTGTCTCTACTGACGGTATTTACTTCCACTCTTTCTAGTCTGTCTCAAACCCTCCTGACTAAAACTCCGTCTTGACAAGGTCCACAGTGACTCCCCCATCAAATGTCTGCATAGCCTCTTCCTCACCACCTCTGAGTTCTTGTCTAAATGTAAACTTCTCAGATAAGCCTTCCCTAATGCCTCCAGCGTCTCCTGCTTTACTTTTCTCCTTAGTGCTTAATGATCCTCTGATATACTATAAATTTTATTTTTATATTTATCATCATCATGAGTCACTCTCACTAGAGTGAAAGCTCCACAAGGGAGGGTCTTTTATTTACTTTATTCACTTCAGTATCCCAGTTCCTAGAATAGTGCCTGGCTCTAGGTAGACATGCAATGATTTTTGTTGAATGAATGAGACAGCACCATTGAGCAAATGAGCAAAAATCAAGGCAGCCACCATCAGTAGCCAGACTATGTCAGGGTACAGCCTTGAAGCAGACAGGTTGATTGAAAAGGATCAAGAACCCAGACTGTGAGGGGGTAACAAGAATTCAGAGATTCAACAAAAAGTCTAGGTAAAACGCATAGGACTCCACCTTCAAAAATAGAACTAGGCAGAGCATCAGCTTTCTACTGAAGAAAATATCCATATGTGTTTCACATACTCTAGAGACAGAAGTTGTTTTGAACAAAGCTGATTTATAAGTGGAAGCAGGCAAACAGCTTCTAGATAAGAGGTGAAATAAAAGGAGTTCCTGACAGTGGGAGGGAATCTGCATTCCATTCAAATTACTGAATCCTTAAGTGTTCAGCCCTAGGCAGTAGTGTTTTATAATTGTCTGTGCCCACAAAATGGAAATTGTTTACCAATTTGTAAATAAGTAAGTGAATAAACAGAAATATTACACCAGCAACACAATCTACAAAAAGTGTCATTAAAAGTATTTCCACAGCAACATCAGAATAGTTATCTCTATAATCAGCAGCAGAGAAATGTGCTAAAGCCAAGTTTTATTTTTCTGAGAATCATGGGACAGCAGTGCTCACCCACATAACAGAATCAGCCACATGAACAACAGAAAATTACATTTTATATATAAAACAGTTATTGTGCTCTCTACAATTATACGTAAACCAATGAATACAAAAGATGTGTTTTATACTAACAGCTGTGAAAAGAGACAATTGTGATATTTTCAGTACCAGTAAAATGTATCATAATCTAATTTTAGATTATTTTTCTAAAATTAAAGCATTGCAGCTAGAGTTCCAGTTGTAGAAGAAGAAATGCAGGGAATCAAACATTTTAATCTATATTTCATTAATGAAATTATTTTCTTCAACACTAACAAGAACTCATTTGGAACCAAGAAAGGCACAGACTGTCAGAGTCAACGTGTCAGCAGGAGAAAAGATCAAACTGATAACCAAAGTGAGAATTAGCTTTATTTTAATAGACCACATTAAACAGAGAAATTTCAGCAAAGTAAACACTTTCCTATGTTAAATAAAGATTTGTCGCAAAATATAAAAATGAGGTCATCATAAATTTCTCTAGACACTCGAAAAGGACAGCTGAGTCTATTTGCTAATATTTCGTTTACCTTTCCAGAATCAAGTGATGAAGTAATATCTTAATTTTCTTGAATTTATATTTTGCTGCTTTTTCAAACTAATCTTATTAACTTTTTGTTTTACACTACACAATTCTAGAATCATGAGTAATATATTAAAAAACAAAAAAGTTTGGGGGAAAGTGGAGAAAAAAAGATGGGGGAAGGTCAAGTGCGAGAAATAAAACCCAATCCAATAATTCACCATGAAGAACTAACCTTTCAGGGAGAATAAAAGCTTTATATTTCATTCCAATTATTGATATAGATATACAGATAGAGACAGTTTCAAGATTATTCTTGGCACTAAGAGTACAATGGTGAGCAAAGCTATTTCTTTTTCTGTCTCAGTTGATTTAGAACTGTGATTTTAAATTAAAATCTTACTAAGTTGTATGCATATTAAATGTTTAAGGGTGTTTTAGACTTAAATATATTAGATATATTAAAGTTTAAGAATAATTTAAGCAATTTGGAATGATGTTATCTGTCAAACAATTTAAGCCATTAAAAGGGAATTCAAATTTATTACCTATATGAATGCAGACCAAAATATAAAAAGGAATTAATTAAGTTTGTAAATGATGATGTAGAGATTTAACAAAATCCCTGTAATGTGAAAGTTTAGCGGAATAATGAACAGAAAAATATGATTTACAATTTAAAGCTTATAAATGAGAGAGCTAATTTTAGGACTTATAATTTTAAACCATTGAACATTAATCTTTAGAACTAATCATCTAATAAATATTTTCTACATGTTAAAATAGACCTCATGGACGTATGCGAAAAGTGGGAATGGAGACCAAAAAAAAAACCCAAAAAAGTAAACATATGAATGCACATACTAATTTTACAGAGTACTATACATTAATGGAAAGTGGGTGAGAGTGTGGTGAGAGAAATATGAGCTGAACTCTTGCTCAAGGAGGCTTTCAGTAAGAAGGTGACATTTAAGACTGATTCAAACATCTGGGATCAGAGCATTTCTGGCAGGTGTGAGTGTAGGAGGGGAGAGCTAGGAAGGCCAGAGTGAGGATTTGAAGGTTTTGAGTTTTTTTCCAAAATACACTGGAAAGCTTTGGAGCGTTTTAAGCATGGAAGACATGAGATCCAATATGCATTTTTCAATGATTGCTTTAGTTGCTATGGTGGGGAAACAAAGATGGAAGTGGCCAGTTAAAGGGCTGTTTCTGTATTTCAGTTAAGAGTTGGTAGTGCTTCTACTAGAAGGAAAATAGGATATTTGGATTTAGGACATCAGGTAAAGCTGAAAGAATTTGCTGATTTCTATTGAGAGTTGGGAGATGGGGACGTATATGGAAAAGGGAGAGATCAAGAATGAATCCTAAAATTTTGGGTTGAGAATCTGAGGAAATGAGGGTGTTATTTATTGACATTGAGAAAACTGGGGAGAAACAAGTTTTGAGAGCAGAAAATTAAGATTTCTGTTTGGAGGATGTCTCAGGTATCTATTTAGACATCCCAGTGGAGCTCCGAATACATTAAGGACTTTAAGGATCTCAAGGCAGGAAAAATACATTTGAGTCTTGTACCTGTTTATCTGGTTCCTTGTTTTGTTTTAACATACTTCGAGTTCACTTATATCAATTAGGTGGTAAGTCTAGAGGGTAATTATTAACATATAATTTACATTTACCATAGGAATATTTGTGACAAAAAATTGATATTACCAACACTAAAAAGTCAATATTTTCCTACAATATTAGTGTTTTGGTGTTGAGGACTAATTAGAGATCATTTATTTCTTGTTCTTCATTTGATGAGTGAGACATCTAAGGTGCAAAAAGTTATAATTCTTTGGTCAAAGATACAAAAATAATTTCAAAGAAATAACTTGAATTATTTTCTTACTATATCCTTCACCTTTCTTAAAGGAAATTTTTCAATTTTCTTATATCCAGTGAATGGAAGCCATGCCAGCAAATAGTACAAATAGTACAGTATTTATTCATTAAAAAATGCCTACTTTGTAATTAGTTGCAATGTGCCTGGAATTCAACGAGGCACTACATATGCAGAGATGAAAAATAATGCCCCATCCTTCTGAAAACCATCATATAGTACAAGAGACAGATAATTAAATAACAACACTAAAGCAGAAATACGATGATAGCATAATTCTAGTGTACCATGAAATCACAGAAAGTGGAAATAAAACATGACATCAATGGATCAGAAAGGAGTTTTGGGGTGAGTTCATGTTGGGATGGAATTTTGAACAAGGAAGAGTTCCCTAAGCCATGAATGAATCAGTTTTAGTCAAACTGCAGAAAAACAAAACAAATTAATAATGAGGAAGAAGATAATAATTGGCAACCAGCAAGTGATCAAGATGATTGACATGTTTGCATGTGAACATATGGCAAGATATGAGATAGAAAGGAAGAAGCTCTACATTCCCAGGAACCTTGTAGGCTACGTGAATCCAAGAAGATTTTCTCCTAAAGGTATTGGAGAAGTTTTGAAGAATTTTTTTGGTTTTCCAAGAAAGAGAATGACACAGGAGGGTACACTGAAATGAAGTAAGACTGGAGCCAAGGAGATGACTTTAAGGACTATAATAATGACAGTATTGGTAAGAAATAATGAGAACAACAGAATCCGAAAATTAGAAGAAATTCAGAGGTCAACTCCCAGGTTTATGAAATAACTTCTGAAAATAATTGAGAATTAATTAAGTAGATGTTAATTAAGAAAATAAATGTAATGGGCACATTTTCTGATAAGTGAGTTGCTCAGTTTCCTAAAAGGTCAGCATTTTCTTTAATGCAATTCTGTGTCCCCAACCTCAACCTTTGGCCACAGTTAATTGGATCAAAAATCGTCTTCTGAAATAGAAGCAGCCATGACATTTGCTGGACAGAAACCTATGACCTGGGTGGTCTGGCTTTAACAGATGTGCTAAGCCAATCAAATTAGAGATTTAGAGATTGTTACTAGTGAGCTGCAGACTTTACAGCTGGAAGATTATGTACTCTTGGATTCTGGGGTGGATATTTTCAGGCTTGTGCAAACTGATGACTAAGCCAATTTGTGGAGAAAGGAGGATAGAGCAGACATAAAAAAGGAAAGTGGGATAAGAATCGTGCAGTCCCTGAGAGACTGTCAGAACAGCTCAGCTTCCCAAGGCCTGCCAGATGTCCTGAAGGCAGGTAGTCCTTTCGCTCCTATTCTTGGATTTTGTGAGGCCCTTCAAACCTTTATAATTATTGCTTCCTGTTCTTGATGTAGTTCACATGGGTCGGTTGCTTGCAAGAAGCACTGGGTGCGAAATGCAATAAGTCAATAATCAAACAAACAGATAACATACTATGAGGTTAGTAATTTCTTTTACTCTCTCTACAAAAGAAAGTTATTTAGCTTCTCTGAATGTCTAGCTACCAGAAGCATATCTCTTTTGGATACAGTCTATTCCATTTTCAGAATTTTAGGTATTACTTACTAGCAACTTCTTGATATTATGATGAAATCTATCTTTATCCTCATTTTATTATCAAAGCGAGAATTATGCCTATTGGTTCTTTCTTCCACCATTACATCACCTCCTTTTCTTTAGCAGAGCGCCGAGAAATGTTTTTCAATTTGTTATTTGCATCTCCCTCTCGCTATCATATTAACTGAAGTAGCTTCTCACTGATAGAGCAAAAGCCTCCTTAACAGTTTTCTATTAAGAGTGTATTTCTCATGTATCTGGGTTTTGGCCAAAATTTAGCTGACATTCCATCTTTGTGTCATAACATGGGTGGGAAATGCTGTGAAGGGACACTTAGCCTTCTGAGCAAAGTAGGGTTCAGTTTCATATCCAATGTCACCGTCACCCTGGCTGAAGAAAGGGATTTAATAAAGTGCAGCGTTTAACCATGAAAAAGGTCCTGGTTAAAATGTTCAAAATGCTTACAGGTATTCAAGTATGGGACTGTTATAAATAATGTCGCATCATTTTAACATCAAAGGACACTCTAGAAAGGTACTCATTTTCTTCGAAGATCATTTACGATTTTAGGATATATCAAATTTATACATATATTCTTTAAATGGTGTGTGTCTTAAATACTACTTTTATCTTATTCTTTAGGCCCCAAATATATATATATATTTAAAAAAGCACAACTGCGCAGACCTCAAAATCTACAGCAAATAAGCGCTGGTAGATTATACTCAGGCGCAGACTTTCCATCATGATTTTCCACTAGTAATGAGCTTTTAAACTTGTAAGGTTTTTGGGTGGGAATACAACTGGTTGCAAAAATTTGCTCTGAATTAGAAATAATCCTACAGTGATAAATGTGTGAGCTATCATTTGGAACTTATCAACATATGGCAAAGATCCTCTTTAATTATAATTATTCTTTTATTCTCTTTAATTATAATAATAAATTCATATTTCCTTGATTCAGGTCATTGTCCTATCCTAGTGACCTTGCATAATAGTATCATATTTATCTTTCAATCATCACCCCCTTGTTGAACTTGTTTTTGTTTGTTTTTTTTGGAGGAAGATTAGCCCTGAGCTAACATCTTCTGCTAATCCTCCTCTTTTTGCTGAGGAAGACTGTCCCTGAGCTAACATCTGTGCCCATCTTCCTCCACTTTATACATGGGACGCCTGCCACAGCATGGCCTGTCAAGTGGTGCCATGCCCACACCCAGGATCCGAACCGGCGAACCCAGGGCTGGAACGATCGCACTTAACCGCTGTGCCACTGGGCCTGCCCCTGAACTTTTACCAAGTAAAACAAGGGACACAATGAAGGAGGTCACTGTTTTGAAATATTGCCAATACATTTTCCCTTCTTGGAAATTAAATTGTTTCTTGTTACTTTTCATTCTTATAGAATTCTTTTAGAGAAAGACATAAGGGGACCTCAAGGACTAAGAATTCATTGCTGAACTTTGAGTTTCAAACGTAACTCAAGAATTCATAGCAAGATAGACTATCAAGAGACAGTAAAAGCTTTTCTCAAAGCAACCAAAGTAGAGTTTATATCTGTCAAGAACCAAAGGTAGGATGACAGACTATGAAGTCAGAATAAAGAGCAGATAAAGTAACTTACACACAAATAGATTTAGGTAGATTGAATCAATTCAGATAGATTAGAGAAACTGATAATCTTGGGGAAGTTTGCTGCTCACCCTGTGTAGGCCTGGCAAGCCTCAGTGCCCTCAGAGAAGGCCCAGTGTCAGCAGGTCTTATGGGCACCAGGATACAACAAGGCAATGGCTGAAGAAAGTGTTTAGATGAATGACATGAGAGCAGCGCTGACATCATGAGATCATGGTGAGACACCCAGATGAAGAAAATCTAACTCAATACCACAAAAATATATAAATTTTTCTCTCTATCCAGATACTATCTTGACAAGGAGGGAAGGAAGAAAGCTCATGAGCATGGATAGAAGCCCTCCCCCATCAAAAAAAAAATCCTGATTAAGTATGTAAAAGGTAGACTATTCTGAACTAAAAGAGCTTGAGGTCTCTTTTGTGATACGATCACACATTTCTTCACATGAGGAAATGAAGGCTCAAGAACAAGAAGTATCCATTGCAGAAAATAAGGAAATTTACAAGACTTTCATTTTCTTTCATATTAAGAATTGTAGGAAAATTTCAGTTCTAAGATTTATAACTTGAAAAACTCTTTCATTCATGCTGCCTTTGTCATAGCTAAGTACAAACATACCTTTCATATGTGAAACCAGAATAAAATGCAAGGTAACAAGTAGGAAAAATCATTAGCAAACTGTATTATTAGTCTCTTCACTAAATCAGGCAAGTCACAAAAGACGAGCAAAGCCAGATTTTCAAATTTGTTCCTCAAATTCATTTTCACACATCATCAAAGCTAAGTCTTCAGTGAAAATATGTGTCATAAATACAGTCAGCATCTTAGCATGCATGGAATACACTATAAGAATTAATTATCAAAGTACTTAAAATTCATCAATAATCACAACAAAGTTGACAACTATTATTTACTTCCATATCAGATTAACTGGAGATTAACATGAAACAAGATAAATGTATCAACTGTTCTGAACTATCGACACAGAAATCCTCACGGGCTCAGCATAATTTCCAAATTTTACTCTAACATACTCATGAATATTTAATATTACACATAAACTGCAATTTTTATCTAAGATTCTTATTGTGCTTTACAAATAAAGCTTTTAATTATATTTTCCAAACTACTCAAGCACTGTACTAAAAAGTATCAGAATCTTCTTTTAGATACCAACTAAAGACGACTTGTTTCCCCTGCAATGACTTCATCATGGAAAATCAAAAGTAAAAACTGTCTCTTAAATTTCCAAAATTTACTTTGAAAGAATAAAATTATTCAATTTTTCTAAGGAATAATAAAAAGATGTGAATGACAAAGTGGCTGCTACAGATTATCCAGTTAATAATATATAATATATATTAAATGTGAAAGTTAAACATTTTTTAAAAGCTGTGAACGGTTCCTTCCAGTGCCTGACAAGTTTACGGTTTTATATCAGTAAATAATTTATCATGCACATACTGTTTGTACAATATAGCCCTGAAACCTAAGTGGGAAGCAGAAGGAGAGAATTAAAAATATCTTCCAATAAAGCAGTTAAATACATATGTATATCATAGATGAAACAAAAAATTAACCTGAAATGGTCATAGAGAAACCAGGCAAGAGAGGATAATTATTTGATGTGATATATGGTTAAAAAAAAAATCTTTGCTGGGACAATTATGTAGTAGATGAAATCTAGCATTTAAACATTTAACTTTCTTTTCCCATTTTTTCACAAATCCTCCTCATTGGCACTCTAGACACTGTCCCCAAACATATAAGAAAAAAGAGAGAAATAACAGGAGAAAAAGAGGTGAGGGAGGGAGAGAGCAAAAAGTACCCGAACTAGAATCAAAGACATTGCAGACTAGACCAGCTCTTTCTCCCTTCTGGGCCTCTGGCCCTGCAATGCCCTCTGGTCAGATTCCCACTCTCCCTCTCCACGAGCCTTTTGTGGACAGTTCACTCATCTAACCCAGATCCCTGCGATGCCTCCTTATACCTCTTGGTAAACTCAGATGCTCTTGATAGAGCATTTATTCTACTGTCAACACACCTCTACTAGAGTGCAGATCACAGAGTACTTTAAGAATCACTTCTTCCCCAGACTGTGAGCGGGTTCTTTGTTTCACCAACGTTTTCCAGGGTCTGGCACAGTGCTTGGCCTGTGGAGACATTCAGTCATTCAATCAGAGTAAAAAACTTGAGCTGTGAGGGAGAAGAGAGCTGGCTGGCTGTGAGGGATCTCAGCTGTGATATTTCCCTGCTGAATTTCCCCTAGATCAGTACCTTTCACATAATCTTGTAGGATTAAACATTTGATTTGGACAGCACACTGAGAGTGGGTCCACGTCTTACACTCACCTCACCTGTGTTCACAATCTGCTGATAGGCACACGTTCCAAGGAGCAAACAGCAGCATCAGAGCATATTGGTTAAGGTTCCAACTCTGGGATCATATTTTATCGAATCAAACGTCATCCCCACTAGGTGCTAGTGTTGGAAAGTTACTGTATCCAAGGAGCCTGTTTGCTCATTTGTAAAATAAGCATAATAATAGTTACCTCAAAACTTGGTTTTGAGTATTAAAAAAAAAGTTATGACAAACATAGAAAAATCACTGCATGTTCACATAAGCAGTAAATGTTGATAATATCTTGACAACAACAAAGGCAAACAAAGAAGATGAAGTTGTGAATCTTAATGAGTAATTAATTCCTTCATTAAACATATTCTTATTAAGTACCAGGCACTTTTCTGGATGTTTGGATATATCCACATACACAACAATATGTGGTTTATATTCTGGTAGGGCTGGAGATAAATTTAGAAATTCAATAAATATGCATTTTATACAATAAGAGAGAAGATGATAAGTACTTTGAGAAAAATAATAGAGGAGGTATAGGGAGATTGGAAATGTTGAGGATCAGGGAGGGGGAGGGATGTTTCTATTTTAAATTGGGAAATCCCAGTAGGTCTCATTAAGAAGATGCTTTGAACAAAGACTTAAGGAGGTGAGAGTGTGTAGATTTCAGGCATAAAAGCATTCTGGTATAGGAAACAGCAAATGCAAAGGTCCTAAGGTATAAAGTCCTGCCTGTTTTTGTGGCACAGGATGGAGGCCAGTACAGGGGAGTAGAGCAAACTAGGGAGAAGATAGTATGAGGTGAAGTCATAGCAAGATTTTGTCTTCTGGGTCATTGTAAGAATTTGGGGTTTTATTTGGAGTGAGATGGGGAATCTTTGGAAAGTTTTGAGCACAAATATATCAACAACTGACAGTTTTAACATCACTCTGACTTCTCTGTTGACTCTAGTGGGACAAGGGTAGAAGCAGGGTTTAGGGTGTAAACTTAGAGACTATTATCTTAATCCAGGTGAGAAATGATTGCTCAGACCATGGTGTTAGTAATGTAAATGGTAAGATGCAGTCAGACTTCTAGATGGAGTGTATTGTGTAAAAGAGAGAAATCAAGGATGATTGAAAGATTTTTACGCTAATCCATTAGAAGAACTGACTAGCCATCAACCAAGATGGGGAAGTCTCTGAGGGGAGCAGTTTGAAGGCAAAGTATGTGTCTGAAGTTCAGGCAAGAAATCTGGACAGGAAGTATACATTTGAGGGTCCTTGGCCTACAAACAGTATTTAAAGCCATGAGATTGGGGGACATCTGGTGAAATCACCAAGTGACCAAGGATGGCCTCTGTGGTAGTCCGGTATTAGGAGGTCTGAAGAAGGAGAAAAATCAGCAAAGGAAATTGAGAAGGAAGAATTAGTGACGTAGGAGAAGAATCTAGTATGGTTTCCAGCCAACTAGCCTCAAGAGCATCACAAGGAACTTGTTAGAAAGGTAATT